>NC_136430.1:55521000-56890000 GCF_052849685.1 Lactuca virosa
CTTCATTTTGTAACCTTTGCCAACTTTTATGAGTTTTATGATTCTTAAATGTGACTTTTCATATAACTTGAGGACAAGTTACAAAAACACACTTTGGAATCAACTCTTAGATTAAAATGGATTGAAAACGACTATTTCACACAACTTTTCTATTAATCTAAGAACCTCATAAGAACAAGATAATTCAAATCATCAATCTTCAAGAAATTAGCATGAACATACAAACTAATACAAATCTTGAAATTATGACAATTATCTTAGAAATTGGATTAGCATGAACATTACCACATCAAAAACAAGTTTACAAAAACATCTTAGGGTAATGTTCCTAGTCCAATTCCAGCCAAAACAATCGAATATATGCATCCAACTCGATTTTTCAGCTACTTTTGCAAGTATAACAAGAAAACAAACCAGACTCTGATACCACTGTTGGGTTATGAGCATTCTAACACTCCTAAGTGTACATGCAACCCTAAATACCTTGGATCTATGTTTTCTCTATTATACATACAATTATGAACATCCAAGGTATTATCCTAATCTAGCATACAAAATAATAAATATAACAAGATAGAATACATACCTCTTTGATGTAGAATGTCTTCATGAAGCTTGAGTGCCTAGTGCCCCAAGTGTGACACCTCAAATGGTTCACACAACACCAAATACACTTGGAATAACTTGAGAGAAACTTGAACACTCCTTGAAATCGTCTAGCCCTCACACTCACACATTAGTGCCCGATTTCTTGAGCCATGGGCTTCTTTTATATGGTGGCTATTAGGGTTACACCATGTAACTCATAACTTTACCCATTCCTTATGCTCCATGGATTTTAACCTCCATGGAGTATCCATGGGTCACCCCATGGACTTAGTCCAACATATGGAATCTTGGATCACAAGCCCACATATATAAGAATGAATGATTTACACAATCAACCCATATATTTAATTAGTCTCCTTTTGATCACTTAATTAATTCCAAATTAATTCTTGATCAATACTAATTAAATAACCTTATTAATATATATATATATATATATTAGAACTTATAATATATTAACTAACCTTAAGTGTTATTTCTCTCATTATAGTCTATCCAAATGCATGATGCCATGCAACCCAAATGGACCATGCCGGGTCGGGTCAAGTCTTACCAATTATAGTTATGGACTTATACATTAATCCAACATAAAATTCGACAAGGGGTAAATGAGTATCCCATGCTTTCCCAAAGTCGATCACACAGGCTCGCAACATATCTTCCAAGGTTTGGATAGTCCTCTCACTTTGCCCGTCTGTCTGTGGATGGTAGGCTGTAGTCATGTCCAGCCTAGTTCCTAGGGAACTTTGTAGCGACTGCCAGAACCTCGAAGTGAATCTACTATCTCTGTCCGAGATAATGGATATGGGAACACCGTGCAGTCGTACAATCTCCCTAATGTAAGTTCTTGTAAGCTTCTCCATCTTGTCTGTTTCCTTGATAGGCAGGAAGTGTGCGGACTTGGTCAATCTATCGACGATGACCCATATAGTATCAAGTCCACCCGTTGTCTTGGGCAACTTGGTTATGAAGTCCATAGTGATCCGCTCCCACTTCCATTCCGGTATCTCCGACTGTTGTAGAAGGCCGGAGGGGTTCTGGTATTCGACCTTGACCTTGGCGCAAGTAATGCATTTACTCACGAAGGTAGCAATCTCTGCTTTCATGTTAGGCCACTAGTATAGCTTTTTAAGATCCAGATACATCTTATCTGAACCTGGGTGGACGAAATATCGAGTGTTGTGCACCTCGTTCATGACCAAGTCTCTGAAACCACCGAGTTTCGGGGTCCAGATCCGATCCATGAAATAATAAGCTCCGCCACCCTTGACCTCCAAGTTCTTATCCATCCCTCTCAGGGATTCACCCGCCACATTTTCAGGTTTCAAAGCGTCGAGCTGAGCTTCCTTAATTTGTGTGGACAAGTGTGAATGGATTGTCATCGTCAAAGATTTGACTCTACGACCAGAGTATTCTTTCCGACTTAGGGCGTCAGCTACTACGTTGGCTTTACCTGGATGATAACGAATTTCGCATTCGTAATCACTGAGTAGCTCGACCCACCGTCGTTGTCTGATGTTGAGCTCCTTCTGGTCGAATATATGTTGTAGGCTTTTGTGGTCTGTAAAGATAGTGCTTTTTGTACCATATAGGTAGTGTCTCCAGATCTTCAGAGCAAATACAACTGCTCCTAGTTCAAGATCGTGAGTGGTGTAGTTGACCTCGTGTGTCTTCAGCTGTCTCGAGGCGTAGGCGATGACCTTACCTCGCTGCATCAGAACACAGCCGAGCCCTTGATTGGAAGCATCACAATAGACAACGAAGTCTTCTATCCCTTCGGGGAGGGATAGTATCGGTACGGTGCACAAGGCTCGCTTGAGCGTTTGGAATGCTCTCTCCTGCTTCTCTTCCCAGTCAAAGGCCACGCCCTTCTGGGTCAGTGTTGTAAGAGGTTTCGCAATGCGGGAGAAGTTCTGAATGAACCTGCGATAGTAGCCAGCGAGACCTATAAATTGACGAATTTCTATAGGCGTCTTCGGTGCTGACCAGTTCTCAATGGCTTTAATTTTGGAAGGGTCCACGTGTATTCCCTCTTCGCTAACCACGTGCCCTAAGAATTCGACTCTTCGGATCCAAAATTCGCATTTCGAGAACTTCGCATAGAGCTTCTCCGAATGCAGCGTTTCTAAGACCTGTCGAAGATGTTGACTATGTTCCTCCTTACTACGAGAGTAGATAAGTATGTCATCGATGAAGACGATGACGAACTGATCCAAGTAAGGACGACACACCCTATTAATTAAATCCATGAATACTGCGGGCGCATTTGTTAATCCGAACGGCATCACTACGAATTCGTAGTGCCCATAACGAGTTCGGAAGGCTGTCTTTGGAACATCCTCCCCTAGCACTCGTAGTTGGTGATATCCGGATCTTAAGTCGATTTTTGAAAAGAAATTCTCCCCTTGAAGTTGGTCAAATAAATCGTCAATACGAGGCAAAGGATAACGATTTTTGACGGTTAGCTTGTTGAGCTCCCTGTAGTCGATGCACATATGAAACGATCCGTCTTTCTTCTTGACGAACAAGACTGGAGCTCCCCAAGGTGAGAAGCTTGGTCTTATAAAGCCCTTGCTGAGCAGCTCGTTAAGTTGACAGGATAGTTCTTGCATCTCTGCAGGTGCTAGACGATAGGGCGATTTGGCTACGGGGGTAGCCCCTGGAACTAAGTCGATTCAGAACTCGACTTGACGTTGCGGAGGTAATCCTGGGAGTTCTTCTGGAAAGATGTCGGGAAAGTCGCGTACTACGAGAATGTTCTGAATGTCTTTCGTTCCTTGGCTCACATCGACCACATGAGCAAGGAATGCGCGACATTCCTTTCGCAAGAATTTCTGAGCTTGAATGCTCGAGATGATACGAAGGTTCGTGACGGGTTTGTCGCCATAAACTACTAGAGTTTCGCCAGACGGCAGATTAAGGCGTACAGCCTTTTCGTAACACATGATGTCGGCACGATGAAGACTCAACCAATCCATGCCGATAATGACGTCGAAACTTTTAATTGAGACCGGCATGAGATCGATTGAAAAAGAACGGCTATCTAGTGTTAAGGTACACCCTATGTATATACTGCTAGTGCTCTCTGTCTTTCCATTAGCCATTTCTACAGTGAACGGTTCTTTAAGTGCTCGTGATTTTTGCTTAAGTAAATGAGCAAATTTTTGGTTCACGAAACTCCTCTCCGCTCCACTATCAAATAGTATGCATGCATAAGAGTTATCGAGGAGAAATGTACCCGTGACCACTGTGGGGTCGGCAATCGCTTCCTCGTGGCCTATGGCCAGGACTCTTCCCACTCCACCGACATTCTCTGCCTTTGGGCAGTTCCTTTTGTAGTGGCCTACCTCGCCACAACCGTAGCAAGCTTGGCCCACACCAGCGCCGGGGACTTGGGTGATTGGCCTAGCCGGAGCTTTGCAGAAACGGGCAGTGTGCCCCTTCCTGTTGCAGTTCAAACACTACATTTCTCGGCAGGTTCCTGCGTGGTGGAAGTTGCACTTGTTGCACTTGGGCAAACTTCCAGCGTACTGCTTTGTCGGAGCAGCAGCAATGGCAGGTGCTGTCGTAGCATGAACTGCCACGACCTGCTGCTTTTTGGGAGCCTTCATCTTTCTCTTGTCATCCCAAAACTTCCGCTTGGAATCAGCGGTTCTGGCGGGTTCCGAGATGGCCAGGGTTGTTGTTGCGGCCGTGGTACGAACCCCATGGTCTATAAGCCGCTGTGCCAATCGCTTGGCACTATCGAATGTAGTGGGGTTTGAAGCCAAAACATTTCCCTGGAATGGAGGCACCAGCCCCCATATGTATCTTTCAATCTTCTTCCCCTCTGTATGAACCATGTTGGGACAAAGGGCCACCAGTTCACAGAACCTGGCGGTGTAGGAGACTATGTTGGAGCCCTTCATGGTTAGGCTCCACAGTTCTTCCTCCAAATTTTGGATTTTACCCCTTGGGCAGTACTCTTCAACCATTAGCTCTCTCAGGGCTTCCCAGCCCATAGCATTTGCCACTATAAGGGATAGTGACTTGACATGGCTATTCCACCATGTTAGGGCTTTTGCCTCAAAGGTGCAAGCAGCAAACTTGACCTTGCTCCCTTCTGGACATGAGCAGATCTCGAAGACCGACTCTGTCTTTTCGAACCATTGCGAGAGGGCAATGACTCCGCCAGTCCCTTTAAAGGACAATGGCTTGCAGTTAGTGAAGTCCTTATAGGAGCACTCTCTTAAGCACACAGGAGCTTCACCCAGAGTAGATTGAACAGGGGTTCCTCCTCCAGTGGAACCAGACGAATGATATTGAGCCATGGCTGTAGCCACAGCCGCAGCTACAACAGTATTCAGGGCTGCCGTGTCGAATTGAGGAGCAGGTGGTGTTGCAGTTATCGGGGGATCGCGTCTTGTTGATCGGCGTGGAGGCATCTTTCAACTATAAGTTTAGAAAGATGAAGATATTGATAAGAATTTAATAGGAAATAGATAAGAATGACTCATGGACTAACTCTCCATAGTCCAACAGCACAAATAAATAACACGTTTGATTGTAAACGAAAGCATTTGGATATAATTTCCATGAGTTTAGATATCTGTCAATAATACTGGAATTACAGATGTAATGAGTTCGGGAAAAATGACCTAGAAGTAGGCCTTACATCAACCAAGATGGGAAAATTTTGACAGACTAGTACCTAATCAAGACCTAACGAGTCTAAGATTTACAAAGATAGGAAATTAGACTAGAGTTTTTACACTAACTAGGTAACATCCAAAAGAGAAGTCGATGAGACTCTAACGGCGACGAGAACTACTAGAGTGAGTTCTTGAATCCGACAGTAGACGTTCTATGTCCCTCATACGCCTTTCAGACCTTGCCTGCTGAGCTCGAAGTTCCCTGACTTCAGCTTGGGTTTTAGCAAGTTCCCTCTGTAGAACTGCATTGCGGACCTGAGTCCTTTCATGAGCAGACTCTAGCTGGCGAATGCGGACTGTGTTAACACCAGAGTTGGCGTCAATCTCCATGACTCGGTCGATAGTCGCACGACCTTGCTCGGTGTTCCGAGCAATCCTACGAACCATGATGGGTAGGACCCTGTCAGCTGAACCTCCCTCGGTGAGGTTGTAGAAGCTTCTGTCCCCATTGTAGGGAATGGGTTGACCTTGTTCCTGACTCCATCAATTCAAGTTTGTGGCCCACAGGGGGTGGGTCCTTGAAATGCTGGACGTGGATTCAGGTTTGGGTCCTGAGCAGCTGGGGGTAGGTTGTTGACTTCTGGCTCTGAGTCAAAATCCTTAGAAAAGCCTTCAGCTTCATGATCATCCAATGGGATTGGGTGATCATCTTCTGGCTCTTCTCCCAGCCATCCTGCATTGCCGTGGTTGGGATAGTATGGGTCTCCAGGAAGATGGAATCCAACCATTATATCTACGCGAGAAAAGGGATATAAGAAATAACTAAATAGACGAACTAATTAGATAATTATAAGATGATCTTTATCAGTTACTTCAATATTTGCGTAATGCATACCAGTCATATGTAACCAAGACAGGATAGACCTTCGAATAAGTGACCCTAACTCTAAGCCCACAACCAAAAAAGGAACAGGAAGTAAAGCAAAGATCACAGATTCTAAGTCTATGATGTCCCAGATACATATAACCTTAGTGTATCCACTCAACAACTATTGACATACTAATAAAGACCTTTAGTTCTCAGATAAGTAATTATAGTAACACAAAAATACTCCTATAGTATTTTAAGTTTATGTTCTGTTCTACTGTTCTCATTATAGTAGTGTTGGTAAGTTTTTAGACTTGTTGCAACCTCACAACCACACTTAGGCACATGCTAATCACTCATCGGATAATGTAGTTGATCAGGCTACATCTTCCCAGGGTTGACCATATGTCTCTAAATCTACTTGTGCTGCCCAACAATCGTAATACTTTTGTTCAGTCCTAGTGACACTGATTTTAGTATGAATGCAGGTATGTATACTTGGTTAAATATTTTATTATTTAAAAGTATAAACTCTTTATCAGAGTATTTTAATCACGCTGTGTTTATAGTTCGTATATCTTTTATGGGTTGATACACTCGATTCACGATAAATAATGCTCTGATACCAATTTGTCACACCCCAAAACCGGAACGACGGAAACTTTCGGGGGTGGAGGACGTCATGTTCAGTATCACAACAATGCAAAGTAGTAAACAAGCAACAACATCATCCATTGCATTAATAATATAATTTCATACAAGTGTGTTCTGTCAAGTTATATAGACACCAAAAATATACATCAAAATAAAAGATGAGTCTTGAACGAGCTCCATCTTCTCAAAACCTGGCACCGGTACCTGTCTACTGGTGACCTGAGAATACAAGTTATTTTGAAAGAGTTTATCAGCTTTAAAGTTGGTGAGATCATAAGTATATTAATGTCTGTGTTTGTATGAAAGTTTTTGTAAGTCTGTAATTGTATAAGTTTGTAAAAGTTTGTAATTGTTTGAACTCTCCTAGAAAACCCTATGTTTCCTACTAAAAGTAGCCTTCTACCAAGGCATCTAGTATCTCTGTGTGTGTCTCTTGTAAGAGTGTGTATTTTCCCAAATCCTACTATCATCAACCAAAAATATAGTTTTTACATTATTGTTTATTGTGTGAAGATCACAAAGTAAATGTAATGGGAAAATGAAATAGTACTGTAGTGTTGTATTAAGTAACTACTGCTGTACTAACTACCTTAAACCAATTGTTATTTAAAGTACCATGTGATCGGCCTGTATCCTGCTACTGACTCTATAGAAAAACGACGATGTAAGACGTCGTAAGAAATGACGTTTGGCACCCGTAGACTTGCAAGTCCCACTGTAGCGAGCAGCAAGGTGTAGGATAGTCAATCCAGTATAGATCTATACACAAACTCATATGCTCCCCACTTAAGGAGATTCTGGATACAAAACGGTCATTACAGGTAGTGCCATGCCCCGTTACGTGGCTCACATAAATGTTATAATGTTCTAGTATATGTATGTGCTAGCTGTATTGTGTGTTCTCTCCCTGTCTAGCATGTATTGTTTGTTTCTCATCATAGTATTCTATTGTTTGTTTCTCATCATAGTATCTATTGCTTGTTTCTCATCATAGTATCTATTGTTTGTTTCTCATCATAGTATCTATTGTTTGTTTCTCATCATAGTATCTATTGTTTGTTTGTTATTGACTCATGTATGAACTGACTCATTGTATGTTTCCCTGTTCTAGTAATAGTATTAGTATCTCCCTAAACTATACCTATTATAGTTTACTAGTAATGTTGTTTGAATGTATGAACATGTTTGTGTATACCTTTGCTACCCAAAGGTATTGAACTGAATGAAAGAAGGAACTTTTATATCTATATACATATACATAATATATAACTAGGATTCAAACGACCTTCGGACAAATAACCTGAATACCCTAAGTCCACAACCAAACAAGGAACAGGAAGTAAGGTGAGCTATCAGTCCTAAGTCCTTTCAATCCTACTTATATAACTATATCTATATAGATACACAGAATATAAGTTAAAAGAGTTTAATAAAAGTATTTGATATGAAAAAGAGTTTGTAAAACAGTTTGAAGTAAAACAGTTTGATAACACAGTTTGAAAAGTAAGAAATCCACTTGTTTGGTATTTATTAATCACATGTAATTGATATAATAATTATAATAGTTCAACTTGTATTCCCCCCATAAAAGCATTTAAAAACATTTAAAAGGTTAATTAAGGGGTATGAACTCACCTGTAGTGAGTGGTTTGGATGAACGGAATGTATAGGATGCTAAGTGTCAAGTGAAGACTTGAACACACACAAGGATCCTAGTTAACATATAATAACACATATATGTATCCAATTAGTCATAAAATAACTAATTAACCAAGTTTAAGACATCCTAAGACATGTAAAACACTTGATTTAAGTGCTATAAGTCCTAAGGATTGCATCTAAGGGTGGTAGGACCTTGTAATTGAATTTAGGGTTCAAGGGTAAACTCCTTTGGAGTTTACGGTTTTGTGACCATCACTCAATGAGTTTACGGTCGTAAACCCATGAGTTTATGGCCGTAAACTCATGGTACTTTGACCATTTTGAGTTTTGAAGCTTTAAAGATCATAAGAAGCATTCCTACTTCATGTTTAAGCCTTAGGAAGTGTTTAGGGCACCATTTCACTCCTTTGTGGAGTTTACGGTCCTTGGACCATTTGTCTTTGGGTTTACGGCCGTAAACTCAAATGGTTTATGGTCTTTTGATGTTTTCAAGTACTAAGCACATCAAGGAAGGGTCTAGGCTAGTTTCCAAGGCTTGGTAAGGGACTAGGGCACACTTTGGCACCCTTTTTTGGGTTTACGGTCCAAGAACATCTTGGACCGTAAACACCTTTGATCTTGTGTTTCTTGGGTGTTTTCTTGATGATTAGGAGTGTAACGAGTCTTATAATACTCTAGGGTAGAAGTACTTACTAGGTAGAAGCTTGAAAAGGTGCTAAAAGTCCAAGAACACTAGTGTGTGTTCTTGGTGAAACTTGGAGATCTACACTTTTGGAATGATTTCACGGATGGAATCATGTAAGATCACTAGATTAAGTAAGATATCAACTTTTTAGGGATAGAAACACTTACAAAGTTGAAGATCTTGAAGAAAAGTCGGATGATACATGAGAGAGAAATGGGTTTTGGATCTTGAAAATGTGAAAAGTGGTAAATAATGACTAAGTGTCATATTTATACCCCCTTTTAGGGTTTACGGCCGTAAACACCTTTGTTTAGGCCGTAAACTCCAAACTCTTGGAGTTTTGGGACTTTATTGTTGCACAATAAACCCTAGGGCATCCTCTCTCATGTTATCTCCTGAAGTACTAACTTTAAAACACTCAAACTTATTCCAAAAAGCTTGAAAGTTAGCAGAAACTGATCTGACTTCTATTGAATTGAATGGTTGTACATAATAGAAATTTCGGGTTGTCACATTGGAGGAAAACCACGTAAAGTTGCCAACTTTACGTTCATGCATGCCACTAAGAAGCTCTAGAAGTCAAGTAGGGCTTAATAAAGGACTTAATGCATAAAAAAGGCCTAGAACCTAATAAAGCTTGAAACTTCAAGCCAAATGAGGCCACAAAATGGCTAGATCTAATGTGACAACCCATGAAATACTCAATTCCTTGAACAATCCGCCAATGAGCCAATAATCACAATAAAACTTCAAGGAAGATATCTAAGCAATAAGGAAGCAAGGTATAGACTTTATACCTCAAAGAGACTGCAACAAGTGGAGAGGTTCATGCTCTATAGCCTTCCTTCCAAACTAGACACCTCAAACTTCAAGGCTCCTTCAAAAGAGTACCAAAAATCAACACTCAAAGCTCTCCACAAGCTCACACACTCAACTATGGAAGATGATACACAAAATTAGGATTTCTGGACAGAAGAGGCTGGTAAGGAGGCCAACCAAGGGACTTAATGCCTTTAAATAGGATGAAACACCCTAAAAATTAGGGTTTCCTTCTCAGCTGCCAACACGCCGAGTTGAGGCTTCCAACTCGTCGAGTTTCCAAGGAAAAACATGCTTAAAGAATAAATCTCATACCTGGGGATCGGGATGTTAAAACTCTCCCCCACTTGGATTAGGCTTCATCCTCTAAGCCTGCTGCGGTGAATAATTCTGGATAATGCTCCTGCATCTTAGCCTCCGGCTCCCAGGTCCACTTAGAACCCCTCTGGTGCTGCCATCGTACCTTTACCAAGGGTACTTCCTTGCTACGCAAAACCTTTACTTTCTTTTCCTGGATAGCTACCAGCCTCTCGACATAGTTCAGACGCTCATCAACCTGAATATCATTTAATGATACCATTGCATCCTCGTCCAGTACGCACTTTCACAGCTGCAAAATGTGGAAGGTGCTATGAATCTGAATGAGCTCCTCCAGAAGATCCAATCTATATGTAACCTTGCCGACCCTTGCAATAATCCGGAATGGTTTGATATATCGGGGACCCAATTTCCCCCCTCTTCTTGAAGCGAATCACACCTTTCCAAGGTGAGACCTTCAGCAACACCATGTCACCGACCTGAAACTCTAACTCAGATTGGCGCCGGTTGGCATAGCTTTTCTACTGACTCTGAGCAGTCTGTAATCTCTGCCTGATCTGCTAGATCATCTCCGTAGTCTGAAGGACCACCTTGGTTCGCCCCATAACCCTGTGACCAACCTCACCCCAACAGACTGGGGTACGACATCTCTGCCCATACAAAAGCTCAAAAGGCAGAGCACCAATGCCGGAGTGGAAACTTTTGTTGTAGAAGAACTTTGCAAGAGGTAGGTAGGAGTCCCAACTTCCACCAAAATCAATGACGCATGCTCGCAGTATATCCTAGAGAGTCTGAATCGTCCGCTCACTCTGGCCGTCGGTCTGCGGATGATAAGTTATGCTGAAGTGTAGCCTCTTGCCCAGTTCCTCATGGAACTTCTGCCAGAAACGGGAGGTGAACCGAACATCACGGTCTGAAACAATGGAGACCGGAACCCCATGACGAGCAACATCTCGCGAATATACACATCGGCCAACTTCTCGGCCGACGAGCTCTCCCGAATCACCAGAAAATGGTCACTCTTGCTCAATCGATCCACGATGACCCAAATAGCATTAAAACCCTTTGCTTTCTTCGACAACTTGGTGATGAAGTCCATTGAAATCTGCTCTCATTTCCACATGGGAACCTCCAGAGGCTGCAGCTTTCCATGCGACCTCTGATGCTCGGCCTTGATCGTCCTACATGTCAAGCACTTCTCAACGTACCAGGCGATTTCCCTCTTCATGTACGGCCACCAATAGCTCAACCTTAGATCCCGATACATCTTGGTGGCCCCCAGATGGATAGAAAAACGAGACTTATGAGCCTCCTCCACACAATCTGTCTGACCCCACCAGACATAGGAACCCAAACCCGACCGCAACGGGTCATCAAACCACGATTGTCCGGAACAAACTTGGTGATCTCACCCCTGATCCTCTCAATCTTCCAATTCTCTTCTCGCACACCTTCGATCTGAGCCTCCCTAATCAATCCCACAAGTGGAGAATCCACAGATATCCTCATACATGGCACCCCAATAAATGGCCCAACCGACTTGCGGCTCAAGGCGTTCACCACCACATTCGCTTTACTCGGATAGTAAAGGATCTCACAGTCAT
The DNA here is from genome assembly GCF_052849685.1 of Lactuca virosa. Taxonomy (NCBI): domain Eukaryota; kingdom Viridiplantae; phylum Streptophyta; class Magnoliopsida; order Asterales; family Asteraceae; genus Lactuca; species Lactuca virosa. The sequence goes on from NC_136430.1 coordinate 55,532,851, forward strand.
AATCCTTGACTACATCCAGCCACCTGCGTTGCCTCATGTTCAGGTTCGGCTAATCCATATGTTGGGTTTTGATACGAAATACAAGTTTATTTTTTGGTTCATAACAAAACCAAACCATCATGGATCCATTTATAGAGGTTAGAATGAAATAAAAACAACCATAGGAAGTTTTAGAGATAACCTTTGAAGCCTTTGAACCCACTTGGTTTTGGGGTGTTGATGAAGATGTAAAGATCAAAGAACATGATCTTTTGTACAAGTATCCACCATCAAGATTAAGGCACTTGGAATGCTAGTTCCTTCTTGTATGAATTACTTCTTATGCCTTTAAGTGCTTAACTCTAATAATCACTAAAGGAGAAGCACTTTGAACCACCAAAGACTTGAATGGTATTTAAAAGAAAAACAAGAGAAGTAGCTCCATGCTACTTACGGTTTTGGTAAGAAGAAAAGGGAGAAGAAGAGAGTGTTTCACTTATGCAAAATGCAAGTCTCATGCATCTTTTATATAGACCATGGAAGGTAAGGGCTTTACATTAAAATAATATAAAGTAAATCTCCTATTTCCAAGAAGCATGGACAAGACATGGAGGTTGACAAGCAACCTCCATAATATTATATATATTTAGGCCATACCTCTCATAAGAGAATGGATTATTTATTCTTTTTATAAACTCCAAGTTTATAAAATATAAACTTTGTCTTTAGGTAAAAGACAAAAGAATCCAACTAGTCCAAAATATTGTGCATGACTTATTAATTCATACCATATGAAATAAAAACTATTTATACTCTCTTATAATTATTATTTTCATAAAACAATAATTATTCCCTAATTAAAATACAAGAAGCGATATTATTTATTAATAATCACATTAATAATAAATATACAAAATGTGCCAATTTGATAAAGGTGTGATCCTATAGGATCATATATTATTATCAATATCACTCCATAATGATTATTGGGCATATAGATTCAACAATCTCCCACTTGCACAAGATTCATTATAGACTGACATAGACAGTAACCGGCGTCTAGCAACATGCTACTACCCCTAATAATATATGAAGGGCGCCATTTCATCAGTAGCCAATTTCAGGAGCTCTAAGCTACAATCGTTACTAAAGGTGTTGTATCAATTATTCCTTTGTCTCAGACATCATGTCAAACATGAGATATGGATCGCCATCAATCTCATTTACTCTTCAACTTTAAGTAAGGCCTTAGATGTCTAGCTCTCAATGAATAAGAGGGACAAATACCATATCGACTACATATACCCATCAATGTAGTTCATGTCATACCCAACGATGGCCCATATGACCGACCTTTTACGGAACAACGTTAAACCATGTCAAAGCACAACAATTCCTACACTTCAAGTCCCAAATATGTATCTCAGGTCTAAGAATACAAAGATACAACCTTGATCAAAACATCACTCTTGAATTCGATCCATAAAGTGGTTTTGATGCGGGTCAAGTCCAATACTTATTCTCCTAATCAAGTATCTATGAAGTTGGTAGCAACTCTTGCTATTCTCATCTCCATGAGAATCCACCAATCCACTCATACTAGTCTTACCTCACAGATGCTCCCACAACTATGAACGACTATGGACATTTAGAATAACCTAGTTATTCAAGGATTTAAACATGCTAACATAGAACACAACAATTATTTAATGAATGACTCATATCCAATATCTTAACTCATTAAAATATATGTTGTCTTTATTGTTCCAATATCCAAATACTAAATTTCAATCAATACATCTACTTATATCGACAGGGCCCTATAGTACCAGCTTGACTTTCATGCTTTAGCTAATGATGGAGCTTTGTCAAGTAGATTTGACAAACTTGATTTTTATAAACTTTGTGAATACAAACATTTTCAGTTTTATATATACAACTCATATAAAAAGAAAAACTAATGAAAATGTATTAGATGCTTAAATATGAGTTAGATACCAATACTTGCATAATGGGATTACTCATAGTCATAATGAACCATACATTAAGCTTCTTAGCATGTGGTTCTCCAAAACACAATGTACTCTAACTCTGATGTGTAACTGTGATTTAAATTTATATGGAAACTCTATCCGTGTATCTTTCTCTTCATTCATAATGAAGACACGCCCGATTGTGATTAAGAATCATCTCAATCTATTTGAAAACTTAGCACATGTGTAACAACTTTAAACATAGCTTTCTTTCAAATACTTATCTAGTTCTCACAAATACTTTAGAATGTTCCAATAAGTCAAATGATGACTTGTTCTCAGATTATATTGGTATCATTTGACATGCTCTAAGCATACGACTCATTTGGCCTTTGTGCATAATCATGACATATATGATTAATCCAATTACTACAGCATATGGAATACAATCATATTATCTAGTTCAAAACATTGTACTATGATTTTGAGGAGTGCTCAAAATCATGTCATGTGGTAATTGACAAGATAACTCTCTCAGAGTCCTTTATCTTAAGCTCCTTTAAGATCCTTGACAATTAATGCAATTTTACTTAATCCTTTAAGTTGCCATGAACTATTTATATAGATCTTTATTCCATGAATTACTATGTTGACTACATATAAGACTAGGAATGTTACTGCACTCCCACTACCTTTGTAGAAAACCCAAGAGTAGTCTAGATTCATAATTAAGTCACACTATGTAATTAACTTATAAGAAAGAAATTCTTACTTTGAGATGTTAGCTTAAATCTTAGAAAAATTTTCATTCATGTATGTTTTCTCTGTTGAAAACTCACTTACTCTTTATAGTCAATGTAACACCCCGACTCTCAGGTATAAACTTTTCAGTCTTATATTTCCATTTGGAAGGTCGACTCGATGAGTTGGATGCCCTGACTCGTCGAGTAGGCACGGTTTTAGTCATGCGTTTTAAGTGACCAACTCGACAAGTTGGAGGACCGACTCGACCGGTTGGAGCTGGAGGGTGAAACCCTAATTTCCGAGGTTTTGCACCCTGTTTAAAGGGTCATTAGCCTCCCTTAGCCTCCATTATAGCCCCCTTTGAGTCCAGAAACCCTAAATCGCATTTTCTCTCCATATTTGTCTGTTTTAAGCTTGGAAGGTGGATCTTGGTGAAAGGAGTTTGAAGATCAAGAAGCTTTGAGCAAGGAACAGTTGAGGATCTGAACTCTACTCCATTTTAGCATCACTTGAAGGTAACAAGTCGTTACCTTGAGCTTCCTTCTATCTAGATCTCTTTATGTTAAACATTAGGGCCATTTTAGCTTGCTTGGTGTTTCATTTCGGGTATTGAGCATGATCTGAAGTTGCAACTTCAGACCTAGACTCATCTTGGTTCTTATGGTCATAAAGTTTCAACCTTTAGCAAGATAATGCCTTATCCTCACTTAGAACCTCTTCTCTAGCTTGATTTTGGCCATTAACACCTTGCATGTATGTAAAGTTTGCAACTTTACGTAGGAAGTATGCTCTAGGAACTCAGATCTACAATATGGAGCTTTGGGGTGGCTTATAAGCATCTGAATGGAGAAAGGACTGAAGAGACTCCACGAGTTGCATGGCCAACTCGGCGAGTCCGATGAAGATTAGCCTTGAAGGTTTCTGCATGAACTCGGCGAGTCAGTAGGATGACTCGACGAGCCAGTTAGGGTTTCCTCGACTTCTGAACACGCATGGACTCGACGAGTTTGTAGTAAACTCGGCGAGTCAGTGAGGGTTTATGACCTTCTGAACCCTTAAGGAACTCGCCGAGTTGCTAGCTGCACTCGGCAAGTTGGGTCAACATGGACTGTTGACTTTGACCGTTGACTTTGACTTTGACCAAGGGTTAACCAGTTGACTTCTTGGGGTATTTTGGTAACTTGGAAATTTATGGGAATGGGCTTATGGTAAATATAGGTGGTGGAGTTCGTGTTTGTGGTTCGAGAGTTTGAGCTTATCACTTCAGTTCGACAGTTGTGAGGTGAGTTTTCCTCACTATGCTCAAGGGTCTAAGGCACCAAGGCCGACCCTTTTTAATTCTTACTCTGATATGTTATGCTAGTATGACCTGTTAGATTAGCATCCTGGTAGATAGGATGGCATTATGTTGCTATGATCTGTAGATCAGTATCCTGGTAGATAGGATGATGTTATGCTAGTATGATCGGTTAGATCGGTTTGTATGTATATAGACTGTTATGTGATTATCTGATATATGTGCACATGTTGATTGGTGGTTGAGGCTCCTCTGCTTTGTACGAGAGCCAACAGACCTGGGCATTCCAACCCAATGGGTGTGGGCCGTGAGTATTCCATCCCGAGGATGATTGGACTCGTAGTATGAGGGAATTCCAACCCGATCGTTGTGGGCCTGGGGTATTCCATCCCGAGGATGACTAGACCTATAGTATGATTGGCATTCCAACTTGATGGTTGAGGGCCTGAGGTATTCCAACCCGATGGTTGATTGGACCCATAGTGTGCTGTTATATGTTATATGTATGTGATGTGCGTATGGGTATTTTGGGGGAACTCACTAAGCTTCGGGCTTACAGTTGTTGATTTTGTTTTAGGTACTTCTGATGATCGCGGGAAGGAGAAGGCATGATCGTACACCTCCTGTTTATGATTTGATTCTGGGATATTTTTGACACTGAACTATTTTGGAAACAACTTTTGTAATAATCAATGGTTTTGGAATATTTTTAAAAGTTTAAATTTGGCATGATTTTTATGGATGTTACAGTCAAACTATATCGAGGAAGATTAAGCAAGCCCATGAATGCATCTCTATGTGTTTTATTAGTTTCTGAGATAGTCCCATGTACTATTACCTAAGGGTCCATATGTTTCTATTGCCAAAGGGAGGGGCTTTGGTTACGAAGCTGCCAAACTTACCTAAGGATGGTAAAGTCAATAAGTTTGACTTTATTTCAGGTAAAGTCCATTGTCTAACTCTATTAAGTTCCTACTTGAAGATTCTTATTACATGATGTGACTGGGTCACATGTTGATGTTATAAGAATCAAAGAAAAGAGAGAAATCTTAAAGGAAGTATATGCTGATTCTGATCGCGAAGATGGACTTCGATCGCATCAGAATTTTTGAGCTGTTACTTAGGAGTTATGAGTCATTGCTTAGGAATAGATAACAACAAGGTTTTCATATGGATTGTAAGGATGAGTTTTTCCGCAAAGTTTTTTTTAAAATAAAAGGAAATTTTTGATTTTATTTATTTTAAGTATCCTTACAATGGCATTTGTGGAAAAAAATTTTGTTGCTTATATGATTCCATTGCAAGTAATATAGGAAAATGGTTTTGATTATTTCATTTGTGGTAGTGTCTAAATTTACCAAATAAGGAAAGTTTCTCATCACCCAAGTTTCAATTGGACCGAAACTTGGAATCATACAAGGTGTATAGTATGATGAATGAGAATTTTCAACTTTGGAAAAATTAAGACTAGTTACTTGTTCACATGTATATGTGACTCAAGAGAAGGACTAAGGGATCAAGTACACATTCATGTGCACTAGTCAAAGTTCACCACAAAAGATGGACAAGAATATTCGTCATGATTTACTAAAGCTTAGTAAATATGGTTATACTTACAAGTTTAAGTATAATTCTGAAAAACATTGAAAATACTTCAATGTATGGCAGAACGAATGAGAAGAATCAAATTTGGTAGAAAGATAAAAGTTTCTCAAATCTGAAAAGATGGGAGAGTACTTTAGTATCATGTTTATGATCATCTTAATGATTAAGATACCATATCAAAATTGATCCTCTAAGGTCATCTTAGTGCATTTTTATGACTAAGAAGAGGAGTCATGAATTGTTGAAATGGTTAAATCAAAAAGATGAGTCATACTTCGTTCCAAAACAATTCTTAGAGTCATACTCCAAGATTGTAACTTGAGTGACATCTTAAAGAAGGTTTATTAACACTAGTCAAATGGAAGAGTAAAAGGTTATCTACTCTTGTACATTTGAAATTGGTAAGTTATGATGTTTTGGATAAAACAGAGACCAAGTTAGACCAAGTGTGTGAAGTGTTTGTCTTGATAAAGAATCCGCACTATCTCTTGTATATTTGGCAAGTGAGTCTTATATGTCAAGAGGACAGTGGGAGTCCTAAAGCTCTTGAAAGTTTCAAGACCTAATCAAGAATAAAACCTGGAATTCTTCACTAGCACACGACTTGAGGTGTATAACCTATCGTGTTGACATTTCTGTGCCTATTCAAGTTGACTTTGCATAGTAGCTCTGAGAGTTCTCAATTGGTTGCACAACTACTTGGAAGCTATGGCAGGCCCTTGTGCTGCCAGGTGGCAAGAACTTAAGATTGCACAAGTTCAATCCATATGAGTTTGGATTTGTCACTAACCATGTCTTGTGATTATGGTTTTGACAAATTCATATGGGTAGGAACTCATACACCATAAAAATCGAAGTGTCATAAGGTTTCTCTCCGATTCATGAAAATGATGGTGAGGAAACACTTTCACTAAGTAGTTTTTTAAGTAGATAGTAATCTGTGCATTCTCAAAGTCGTTAGTAGAGTACACTAACATGGACTTATGAGAAATAGCAAAGGTCTAACCAATTGAGACTATGATTACGACATCCCTTTTCATAGTTCTTAAATTGTTTAGACACACCAGTGGGCTATCTACAATAAGGTGTATGATTTTGATAAAGTCTTATCAAAGCAATCTAGTATCAGAAATTTGAACTTTGGTAAGAAAGTCAATAAAGTATTGATTTCTAGAAGTCCACTAATTTCTGAATACATATCAAAGCCAGTGGGAGCATAAGTATTATGCTGATAATCATCATGTTAGTGGGAGCATGATAATTATGATAAGTATTGCAAGTTAGCAATGTTAATTATAGAAACCAAAAGTTTCAATTCGTGAGGTTGCAGGGGTTGAAAAAGTTGTTTTGCTATAATTAAGGGAGAGGAAATTATACTTCATTTCAAGTCTAAAAGGCTTAGATTGAGATTTTAATCGTTTTAGTCAAGAATATATATATGAATTTCATGTTGGATTGGTTCAACTTAAGGAAATTCTATATATTGCGTTCTCAAAATTCGATGATGATTACGGCATCCCTCTTTATAGTCAAATTTTGAGAACATGGCAAATAAAAATATTGTAGCAAAAGACTGGTCTAGAATCATGTCTTTATGTGAAACATCATGAATCGTGTCCCATTTACTTTGGGTACAAGATCGATTACATGTGCTATAATATTTATCCTTTCTGAATTTTTCCAAATGCCTTGGGGTATTAAGGGGAAAAATGTCTAGAATTGGATATGACTAAAGTGATTAAGCAATTGTCGAGGACAATCTAAGGTTTTACCAAAGATTGGTTGCTCAAGGACAGTTGGAAGTATAATGTTAATATTGGAAGGACCATATTGACATATTCTGGAAAAGAGACAACTCTTGTTCAGAAGTAGTAGTCAAAATAGGAATATGGAGTTGTCTCTATAGGTGGAAGTTATATGTGTAAGATTAGAAAATTTAATGCAAGAAGGATATTCAAAGCAATGTGCTTTGATACTTCGTCTCCATGGAATTGATCTCCATTGGAATAACCTGTAATGACTGTTGACAAGTCTTTGTGACTTTGGACATATTCATTACAGGAGGGTCAGTGCATATAAGTTTAAAATCTAAACAGATTTCGATAAATGATAGGAATTTGAAATTCTCACATTTTTCGATAAGGATTTGGGAGTGTGAAATTAGAATAATTGAAATTATGTTCAATTGGTTTATGTCACAAAGGATCATAGACAAACATAGAGTGCATACTTGGTGTATGGCAAAGCTATTGTTTAGAAAAACATAGTGTACATGCTTGGAATGGGACAACTAGTGTTTTTAATTCAGGTATAAAGTTGATAAAACCGAAACAATGAAATAATGAGTAATCAGTATGGTGATAAATAAAAGTGGTCTATTTATATTCATAGGGTTTGATACCATATTTGATTCATTTATTCTTGTGTTTCATTTTGCATGTTTTGACTTTCAGAATAAACTAGGTCATTCTTCCTGAATGACAAAGTTATTCAAACTATCCACAGTCGGTCATATGTTGGAAGTAGATATGAATCAAGATTGTCATGGGTTGGCTTGTAGAGGTCCAAGTTGGTGGACAAAGTGGTGCTACAACACTCATGAGTGCTCATAAGTTCTGAGTATTGGATTCAACCCACGCTCATTTGAATCACTTCATGGATTTTATCACGAGTGATCATGAGACGATAATATCGTATATTCTTAAAACCTAGATATATGAGTTGTTACTATGAGTTGATAGTACATTGATTGCACGAAAACGCATTGGTAACTCGATGTTATAAAACGTGCCTTTGTGTATGATTCAACAAGTAGTAGAACAAGCCATATGAGTCGTAGTTTATCCATTCCTTTTACCTTCGGGATAAAAACGATATCTGTGGGCCCCTCGATGATTTAGTGATGACACATGTGAGTGCTTGGCCAAGCCAGGACTGATTTGATTTGTTCAATCAGTCAGTCATCATGAATCGGAAATCGGAAAACAACAGATGGACAGAGAGAATGATTTATAATCCATGTCTCAGTCCATATGATATCTAGAATGGAGGAATATATGATCCCTTATCTAATGGACAAGTCATTGACAAGGTCAGAGTTCAGTTACAAGGTCAGAGTTCGACAGCGGCTTTTGAGAGCTACGATTGCCAGTTGGTTCTTGATGTCATACGAAATAATAGTTTTAGACTTATCCAAGTGGGAGACTGTTGGATTAGTGTCTAAGTCCATAACTATATTTGGTATGTACTTGACCCGACCAGGCATGGTCCATTTGGGTTGCATGGCATCATGCACTTGGATAGACTAAATGAGAGAAATAAGACACTTATGGTTATTAATATATTTTAAGTTCTAATATATTAATAATAAGAATAATAATATTTAATTAGTATTGATCAAGAATTAGTTTAGAATTAATTATGTGATCAAAAGAAGACTAATTAAATATATGGGTTGATTGTGTAAATCATCCATAACTTATATAGTGGGCCAAAGCTCCATGGATAATCAAGTTGGGTTAAACCCATAGGATACTCCATGGATGCTCCATGGAGGTTACTTAACCCATGGGTCATGGAAATGAAAGGTCATGACAATTAGGGTTTACATGGTGTAACCCTAATTGTAACATACTATATAAGCATCATATTATTCACCAAAATCGGCCACTAGTGTGTGTAAAAGAAGGGCTAGCCAATTTCTTGAAGTGTGGATTTCTCTCTAAGTTATTCCAAGAGCATTTGATGCTGTGTGAGCCATTTGAGGTGTCACATTTGAGGCACTAGGCACTCAAGTCCCATGGAGTCAAGCTACACTACAAAAGGTATGTATTCTATCTATATTATTACCCAAGTATCTATGATTGTATGCTAGATAGGGTAATACCTTGGAATATTAGCATTTGCATGTATATTAGAGAAAACATAGATCCAAGGTATTTAGGGTTGCATGTATACCATAGGAGTGTTAGAATGCTCAAAACCCAACAGTGGTATCAGAGCCTAGGGCTGTTTTCAATTATACTTGATGCAACTTATTTTTCAAGGCTGAGAATCTGTCCAGACAGAAAAACTCGACGAGTTCTGGCCATAAACTCGACGAGTTCATGTGTTAAGGCAAGAACTCGACGAGTTTCCTATAAGAACTCGACGAGTTTGTGTCCCAGACAGCATATCTTCGACTGTTTTGGCTGGAATTGGACTAGGAACATTACCATAAGTTGTTTTTGAACTTATAAACTTGTTTTTGATGTGGTAATGTTCATGCTAATCCAATTTCAAAGATAATTGTCAATAGATTCATGTTTTGTATTAGTTTAAGTGTTATGCTAATTACATGAAAAAGTTTGATTCCAATTATCTTGTTCATATGAGTTGCTTAGATTAATAGAAAAGTTAATTGATTATGTGTTTTCAATCCATTTTAATCTAAGAGTTGATTCTAAAATATGTTTTTGTAACTTGTCGTCAAGTTATATGAAAAGTCACATTTAAGTTTCATAAAACTCATAAAAGTTGGCAATGGTTACAAAAATGAAGAGTCTTGTCCTCAAGTTATGGAGATTCAAGAGTCACTTCATTAAGTAATAAAATATGTAACCTGAATTAATTCCATAAGTTACAAAATAAAGAAAAGTTACATTCTTTTATTAGTTTAAAGTCTTCCATAACTTGTCCTCAAGTTATGGAACTTGAAGAGTCTTTTAATTAAAACTACTTTAAACACATAAGTTATGGAATTAATTAGTTTTGAATAGTTTCAAAACTTGCCCTCAAGTTTTGGAATTTGAAAAAGTTTTCACTTATGAATACTTTAATTCCAAGTTAAGCCCTTAGAATTTTAAAAGTTAAAATTCAACCCTTATACTTTATAATATTATAAGTTAATAATATATATATATATATATATATATATATATATATATATATATATATATATATATATATATATATATATATATATATATATATATATATATATATATATATATATATATATATATATATATATATATATATATATATATATATATATATATATATATATATATATATATATATATATATATATATATATATATATATATATATATGTATAAGAGCAAGTCAGTCTTACCATTAATAGGCCTCATTCACGAAGCCGATCTATAAGGGAGGTATAAGGTTACTGCCTAAAAAATGGCAGTTTAATGGGTGTCCACTCTCACCCACCGCTTCCTTGACTGGTGGAGGGTCGTTAGCCAAACGGGTAGGACAAAGACTATAATTCTCCCTTCATTAAAAGTATTAATGATAAATACTAAGTAACTAAACACTTATAAATTCCCAATCTTAGTTACTTAGGAAAATGTGAATAAGGTGCTAATCCATGAAATTACACTTTGCACTTTGTTTAAGCCGTTAGTGGAGCGTGTGCGGTTAACCGACACACTAACCTGGACTTAACAAGGTAGGCAAAGGGTAACTTAATGTTTATCATAGTATCGATGGGGCGTGTGTGGTTAACCGGCACATCGATTGAGGGGTAAACACTTAAGGGTACCAAGTAATTTGCATGGTTACTTCACACCTTGTTTTGTGATCCTCGGCATCCCAGTCACAAAACCTGAAGGGCACACTCGAGATTGAAACATGCCATTGAAAAGTTCAATGAATCTCAAAAGATCTAGGAGTTTCAAATCCAATTAAAACCTAATAATACATTTCGTTTATCTTGGTGGAAATTGGTGAATCGTCATTCACCTACCTTGAAATATTTTATAGCTTGGATTACGGCATCCCTCTTCTAAGTTATAAAATAGTTTGTTGGGTCCTAGCCTTAATATTTCATATTGGGTGTCATATTAAGGACTTTAGATCAACTATCTTGAATATCTCCCAAAAGATGTCTAAGTTCAGACATCTATGATCTTCCCAAATCTCTTAGAACTTTACTTCTTTCACCTCCTCCAGTTATTCTCGCTAACCCACAAGTTCTTGAAAAGTTCAAGGTCACTCAAGCCCTATTGGCAAGGCAAGGTCTATGTGTGATCACATCTTGGAGATGAAGTTAAGTATTCACAAGCCGGGAGAGTTGGGTGTTAAAGTCTAGAGGAAGTGGATGTTCGATCACCTTCTAAGTCACATAGTGAATTCCTTTGGGACTCCTATGAAATAGGCTATGTCAAGACCCTTAATGATCTTAACTCTTTTCTTGGTGCTGCTAAATCAGAAATGATTTGGTGTACTAGTAAAGCAAATTTGATTAGGAGATCAACTTCCCAAAAACTTTATGGACAGGGACAATAGTGACACAGGAAATCCAGAAAAGCATTCTCTTCCCAATGGAAATGGATTGGCCAAAGTCAACTTGGTCGACCAAATGGTAAAGAGAAAGGCTAAGTCTGAGATAGTCCCATGTACTATTACCTAAGGGTCCATATGTTTCTGTTGCCAAAGGGAGGGGATTTGGTTACGAAGCTGCCAAACTTACCTAAGGATGGTAAAGTCAATAAGTTTGACTTTATTTCAGGTAAAGTCCATTGTCTAACTCTATTAAGTTCCTACTTGGATATTCTTATTACATGATGTGACTGGGTCACATGTTGATGTTATAAGAATCAAAGAAAAGAGAGAAAGCTTAAAGGAAGTATATGCTGATTTTGATCGCGAAGATGGACTTCGATCGCATTAGAATTTTTGAGCTGTTACTTAGGAGTTATGACTCATTGCTTAGGAATAGATAACAACAAGGTTTTCATATGGATTGTAAGGATGAGTTTTTCCCAAAGTTTTTTTTAAAATAAAAGGAAATTTTTGATTTTATTTTATTTAAGTATCCTTACAATGGCATTTGTGGAAAAAAATTTTGTTGCTTATATGATTCCATTGCTAGTAATATAGGAAAATGGTTTTGATTCTTTCATTTGTGGTAGTGTCTAAATTTACCAAATAAGGAAAGTTTCTCATCACTCAAGTTTCAATTGGACCGAAACTTGGAATCATACAAGGTGTATAGTATGATGAATGAGAATTTTCAACTTTGGAAAAATTAAGACTAGTTACTTGTTCACATGTATATGTGACTCAAGAGAAGGACTAAGGGATCAAGTACACATTCATGTGCACTAGTCAAAGTTCACCACAAAAGATGGACAAGAATATTCGTCATGATTTACTAAAGCTTAGTAAATATGGTTATACTTACAAGTTTAAGTATAATTCTGAAAAACATTGAAAATACTTCAATGTATGGCAGAACGAATGAGAAGAATCAAATTTGGTAGAAAGATAAAAGTTTCTCAAATCTGAAAAGATGGGAGAGTACTTTAGTATCATGTTTATGATCATCTTAATGATTAAGATACCATATCACAATTGATCCTCTAAGGTCATCTTAGTGCATTTTTATGACTAAGAAGAGGAGTCATGAATTGTTGAAATGGTTAAATCAAAAAGATGAGTCATACTTCGTTCCAAAACAATTTTCTTAGAGTCATACTCCAAGATTGTAACTTGAGTGACATATCTTAAAGAAGGTTTATTAACACTAGTCAAATGGAAGAGTAAAAGGTTATCTACTCTTGTACATTTGAAATTGGTAAGTTGTGATGTTTTGGATAAAACAGAGACCAACTTAGACCAAGTGTGTGAAGTGTTTGTCTTGATAAAGAATCCGCACTATCTCTTGTATATTTGGCAAGTGAGTCTTATATGTCAAGAGGACAGTGGGAGTCCTAAAGCTCTTGAAAGTTTCAAGACCTAATCAAGAATAAAACCTGGAATTCTTCACTAGCACACGACTTGAGGTGTATAACCTATCATGTTGACATTTCTGTGCCTATTCAAGTTGACTTTGCATAGTAGCTCTGAGAGTTCTCAATTGATTGCACAACTACTTGGAAGCTATGGCAGGCCCTTGTGCTGCCAAGTGGCAAGAACTTAAGATTGCACAAGTTCAATCCATATGAGTTTGGATTTGTCACTAGCCTTGTCTTGTGATTATGGTTTTGACAAATTCATATGGGTAGGAACTCATACACCATAAAAATCTAAGTGTCATAAGGTTTCTCTCCGATTCATGAAAATGATAGTGAAGAAACACTTTCACTAAGTAGTTTTTTAAGTAGATAGTAATATGTGCATTCTCAAAGTCGTTAGTAGAGTACACTAACATGGACTTATGAGAAATAGCAAAGGTCTAACCAATTGAGACTATGATTACGACATCCCTTTTCATAGTTCTTAAATTGTTTAGACACACCAGTGGGCTATCTACAATAAGGTGTATGATTTTGATAAAGTCTTATCAAAGCAATCTAGTATCATAAATTTGAACTTTGGTAAGAAAGTCAATAAAGTATTGATTTCTAGAAGTCCACTAATTTCTGAATACATGTCAAAGCTAGTGGGAGCATAAGTATTATGCTGATAATCATCATGTTAGTGGGAGCATGATAATTATGATAAGTATTGCAAGTTAGCAATGTTAATTATAGAAAACAAAAGTTTTAATTCGTGAGGTTGCAGGGGTTGAAAAAGTTGTTTTGCTATAATTAAGGGAGAGGAAATTATACTTCATTTCAATTCTAAAAGGCTTAGATTGAGATTTTAATCGTTTTAGTCAAGAATATATATATGAATTTCATGTTGGATTGGTTCAACTTAAGGAAATTCTATATATTGCGTTCTCATAATTCGATGATGATTACGACATCCCTCTTCATAGTCAAATTTTGAGAACATGGCAAATAAAAATATTGTAGCAAAACACTAGTCTAGAATCATGTCTTTATGTGAAACATCATGAATCGTGTCCCATTTACTTTGGGTACAAGATCGATTACATGTGCTATAATATTTATCCTTTCTGAATTTTTCCAAATGCCTTGGGGCATTAAGGGGAAAAATGTCTAGAATTGGATATGACTAAAGTGATTAAGCAATTGTCGAGGACAATCTAAGGTTTTCCCAAAGATTGGTTGCTCAAGGACAGTTGGAAGTATACTGTTAATATTGGAAGGACCATATTGACATATTCTGGAAAAGAGACAAATCTTGTTCAGAAGTAGTAGTCAAAATAGGAATATGGAGTTGTCTCCATAGGTGGAAGTTATATGTGTAAGATTAGAAAACTTAATGCAAGAAGGATATTCAAAGCAATGTGCTTTGATACTTCGTCTCCATGGATTTGATCTCCATTGGAATAACCTGTGATGACTGTTGACAAGTCTTTGTGACTTTGGACATATTCATTACAGGAGGGTCAGTGCATATAAGTTTAAAATCTAAACAGATTTCGATAAATGATAGGAATTTGAAATTCTCACATTTTTCGATAAGGATTTGGGAGTGTGAAATTAGAATCATTGAAATTATGTTCAATTGGTTTATTTCACAAAGTAAGGATCATAGACAAACATAGAGTGCATACTTGGTGTATGGCAAAGCTATTGTTTAGAAAAACATAGTGTACATGCTTGGAGCATGGGACAACTAGTGTTTTTAAATCAGGTATAAAGTTGATAAAACCGAAACAATGAAATAATGAGTAATCAGTATGGTGATAAATAAAAGTGGTCTATTTATATTCATAGGGTTTGATACCATATTTGATTCATTTATTCTTGTGTTTCATTTTGCATGTTTTGACTTCCAGAATAAACTAGGTCATTCTTCCTGAATGACTAAGTTATTCAAAGTATCCACAGTCGGTCATATGTTGGAAGTAGATATGAATCAAGACTGTCATGGGTTGGCTTGTAGAGGTCCAAGTTGGTGGACAAAGTGGTGCTACAACACTCATGAGTGCTCATAAGTTCTGAGTATTGGATTCAACCCACGCTCATTTGAATCACTTCATGGATTTTATCACGAGTGATCATGAGACGATAATATCGTATATTCTTAAAACCTAGATATATGAGTTGTTACTATGAGTTGATAGTACATTGATTGCACGAAAACGCATTGGTAACTCGATGTTATAAAACGTGCCTTTGTGTATGATTCAACAAGTAGTAGAACAAGCCATATTAGTCGAAGTTTATCCATTCCTTTTACCTTCGGGATAAAAGCGATATCTGTGGGCCCCTCGATGATTTAGTGATGACACATGTGAGTGCTTGGCCAAGCCAGGACTGATTTGATTTGTTCAATCAGTCAGTCATCATGAATCGGAAATCGAGAAACAATAGATGGACCGAGAGAATGATTTATAATCCATGTCTCAGTACATATGATATCTAGAATGGAGGAATATATGATCCCTTATCTAATGGACAAGTCATTGACAAGGTCAGAGTTCAGTTACAAGGTCAGAGTTCGACAAAAGCTTTTGAGAGCTACGATTGCCAGTTGGTTCTTGAAGTCATACGAAATAATAGTTTTAGGCTTATCCAAGTGGGAGACTGTTGGATTAGTGTCTAAGTCCATAACTATATTTGGTATGTACTTGACCCGACCAGGCATGGTCCATTTGGGTTGCATGGCATCATGCACTTGGATAGACTAAATGAGAGAAATAAGACACTTATGGTTATTAATATATTTTAAGTTCTAATATATTAATAATAAGAATAATAATATTTAATTAGTATTGATCAAGAATTAATTTAGAATTAATTATGTGATCAAAAGAAGACTAATTAAATATATGGGTTGATTGTGTAAATCATCCATAACTTATATAGTGGGCCAAAGCTCCATGGATAATCAAGTTGGGTTAAACCCATAGGATACTCCATGGATGCTCCATGGAGGTTACTTAACCCATGGGTCATGGAAATGAAAGGTCATGACAATTAGGGTTTACATGGTGTAACCCTAATTGTAACATACTATATAAGCATCATATTATTCACCAAAATCAGCCACTAGTGTGTGTAAGAGAAGGGCTAGCCGATTTCTTGAAGTGTGGATTTCTCTCTAAGTTATTCCAAGAGCATTTGATGTTGTGTGAGCCATTTGAGGTGTCACATTTGAGGCACTAGGCACTCAAGTCCCATGGAGTCAAGCTACACTACAAAAGGTATGTATTCTATCTATATTATTACCCAAGTATCTATGATTGTATGCTAGATAGGGTAATACCTTGGAATATTAGCATTTGCATGTATATTAGAGAAAACATACATCTAAGGTATTTAGGGTTGCATGTACACCATAGGAGTGTTAGAATGCTCAAAACTCAACAGTGGTATCAGAGCCTAGGGTTGTTTTCAATTATACTTGATGCAACTTATATTTCAAGGCTGAGAATCTGACCAGACAGAAAAACTCGATGAGTTCTGGCCATAAACTTGACGAGTTCATGTGTTAAGGCATGAACTCGACGAGTTTCCTATAAGAACTCGACGAGTTTGTGTCCCAGACAGCATATCTTCGACTGTTTTGGCTGGAATTGGACTAGGAACATTACCATAAGTTGTTTTTGAACTTATAAACTTGTTTTTGATGTGGTAATGTTCATGCTAATCCAATTTCAAAGATAATTGTCAATAGATTCATGTTTTGTATTAGTTTAAGTGTTATGCTAATTACATGAAAAAGTTTGATTCCAATTATCTTGTTCATATGAGTTGCTTAGATTAATAGAAAAGTTAATTGATTATGTGTTTTCAATCCATTTTAATCTAAGAGTTGATTCTAAAATGTGTTTTTGTAACTTGTCCTCAAGTTATATGAAAAGTCACATTTAAGTTTCATAAAACTCATAAAAGTTGGCAATGGTTACAAAAATGAAGAGTCTTGTCCTCAAGTTATGGAGATTCAAGAGTCACTTCATTAAGTAATAAAATATGTAACCTTAATTAATTCCATAAGTTACAAAATAAAGAAAAGTTACATTCTTTTGTTAGTTTAAAGTCTTCCATAACTTGTCCTCAAGTTATGGAACTTGAAGAGTCTTTTAATTAAAACTACTTTAAACACATAAGTTATGGAATTAATTAGTTTTGAATAGTTTCAAAACTTGCCCTCAAGTTTTGGAATTTGAAAAAGTTTTCACTTATGAATACTTTAATTCCAAGTTAAGCCCTTAGAATTTTAAAAGTTAAAATTCAACCCTTATACTTTATAATATTATAAGTTAATAATATATATATATATATATATATATATATATATATATATATATATATATATATATATATATATATAAGAGCAAGTCAGTCTTACCATTAGTAGGCCTCATTCACGAAGCCGGTCTATAAGGGAGGTATAAGGTTACTGCCTTTAAAATGGCAATTTAATGGGTGTCCACTCTCACCCACCGCTTCGTTGACTGGTGGAGGGTCGTTAGCCGAACGGGTAGGACAAAGACTATAATTCTCCCTTCATTAAAAGTATTAATGATAAATACTAAGTAACTAAACACTTATAAATTCCCAATCTTAGTTACTTAGGAAAATGTGAATAAGGTGCTAATCCATGAAGTTACACTTTGCACTTTGTTTAAGCCGTTAGTGGAGCGTGTGTGGTTAACCGACACACTAAACTGGACTTAACAAGGTAGGCAAAGGGTAACTTAATGTTTATCATAGTATCGATGGAGCGTGTGTGGTTAACCGACACATCGATTGAGGGGTAAACACTTAAGGGTACCAAGTAATTTGCATGGTTACTTCACACCTTGTTTTGTGATCCTCGGCATCCCAGTCACAAAACCTAAAGGGCACACTCGAGATTGAAACATGCCATTGAAAAGTTCAATGAATCTCAAAAGATCTAGGAGTTTCAAATCCAATTAAAACCTAATAATACATTTCGTTTATCTTGGTAGAAATTGGTGAATCGTCATTCACCTACCTTCAAATATTTTATAGCTTGGATTACGGCATCCCTCTTATAAGTTATAAAATAGTTTTTTGGGTCCTAGCCTTAATATTTCATATTGGGTGTCATATTAAGGACTTTAGATCAACTATCTTGAATATCTCCCAAAAGATGTCTAAGTTCAGACATCTATGATCTTCCCAAATCTCTTAGAACTTTACTTCTTTCACCTCCTCCAGTTATTCTCCCTAACCCACAAGTTCTTGAAAAGTTCAAGGTCACTCAAGCCCTATTGGCAAGGCAAGGTCTATGTGTGATCACATCTTGGAGATGAAGTTAAGTATTCACAAGCCGGGAGAGTTGGGTGTCAAAGTCTAGAGGAAGTGGATGTTCGATCACCTTCTAAGTCACATAGTGAATTCCTTTGGGACTCCTATGAAATAGACTATGACAAGACCCTTAATGATCTTAACTATTTTCTTGGTGCTGCTAAATCAGAAATGATTTGGTGTACTAGTAAAGAAAATTTGATTAGGAGATCAACTTCCCAAAAACTTTATGGACAGGGACAATAGTGACACAGGAAATCCAGAAAAGCATTCTCTTCCCAATGAAAAGGGATTGGCCATAGTCAACTTGGTTGACCAAATGGTAAAGAGAAAGGCTAAGTCTGAGATAGTCCTATGTACTATTACCTAAGGGTCCATATGTTTCTATTGCCAAAGGGAGGGGCTTTGGTTACGAAGCTGCCAAACCTACCTAAGGATGGTAAAGTCAATAAGTTTGACTTTATTTCAGGTAAAGTCCATTGTCTAACTCTATTAAGTTCCTACTTGGAGATTCTTATTACATGATGTGACTGGGTCACATGTTGATGTTATAAGAATCAAAGAAAAGAGAGAAAGCTTAAAGGAAGTATATGCTGATTCTGATCGCGAAGATGGACTTCGATCGCATTAGAATTTTTGAGCTGTTACTTAGGAGTTATGAGTCATTGCTTAGGAATAGATAACAACAAGGTTTTCATATGGATTGTAAGGATGAGTTTTTCCGCAAAGTTTTTTTTAAAATAAAAGGAAATTTTTGATTTTATTTATTTTAAGTATCCTTACAATGGCATTTGTGGAAAAAAATTTTGTTGCTTATATGATTCCATTGCTAGTAATATAGGAAAATGGTTTTGATTCTTTCATTTGTGGTAGTGTCTAAATTTACCAAATAAGGAAAGTTTCTCATCACCCAAGTTTCAATTGGACCGAAACTTGGAATCATACAAGGTGTATAGTATGATGAATGAGAATTTTCAACTTTGGAAAAATTAAGACTAGTTACTTGTTCACATGTATATGTGACTCAAGAGAAGGACTAAGGGATCAAGTACACATTCATGTGCACTAGTCAAAGTTCACCACAAAAGATGGACAAGAATATTCATCATGATTTACTAAAGCTTAGTAAATATGGTTATACTTACAAGTTTAAGAATAATTCTGAAAAACATTGAAAATACTTCAATGTATGGCAGAACGAATAAGAAGAATCAAATTTGGCAGAAAGATAAAAGTTTCTCAAATCTGAAAAGATGGGAGAGTACTTTAGTATCATGTTTATGATCATCTTAATGATTAAGATACCATATCACAATTGATCCTCTAAGGTCATCTTAGTGCATTTTTATGACTAAGAAGAGGAGTCATGAATTGTTGAAATGGTTAAATGAAAAAGATGAGTCATACTTCGTTCCAAAACAATTCTTAGAGTCATACTCCAGGATTGTAACTTGAGTGACATCTTAAAGTAGGTTTATTAACACTAGTCAAATGGAAGAGTAAAAGGTTATCTACTCTTGTACATTTGAAATTGGTAAGTTGTGATGTTTTGGATAAAACAGAGACCAAGTTAGACCAAGTGTGTGAAGTGTTTGTCTTGATAAAGAATCCGCACTATCTCTTGTATATTTGGCAAGTGAGTCTTATATGTCAAGAGGACAGTGGGAGTCCTAAAGCTCTTGAAAGTTTCAAGACCTAATCAAGAATAAAACCTGGAATTCTTCACTAGCACACGACTTGAGGTGTATAACCTATCGTGTTGACATTTCTGTGCCTATTCAAGTTGACTTTGCATAGTAGCTCTCAGAGTTCTCAATTGGTTGCACAACTACTTGGAAGCTATGGGAGGCCCTTGTCCTGGCAGGTGGCAAGAACTTAAGATTGCACAAGTTCAATCCATATGAGTTTGGATTTGTCACTAACCTTGTCTTGTGATTATGGTTTTGGCAAATTCATATGGGTAGGAACTCATACACCATAAAAATCTAAGTGTCATAAGGTTGCTCTCCGATTCATGAAAGTGATGGTGAGGAAACACTTTCACTAAGTAGTTTTTTAAGTAGATAGTAATCTGTGCATTCTCAAAGTCGTTAGTAGAGTACACTAACATGGACTTATGAGACATAGCAAAGGTCTAACCAATTAAGACTATGATTACGACATTCCTTTTCATAGTTCTTAAATTGTTTAGACACACCAGTGGGCTATCTACAATAAGGTGTATGATTTTGATAAAGTCTTATCAAAGCAATCTAGTATCAGAAATTTGAACTTTGGTAAGAAAGTCAATAAAGTATTGATTTCTAGAAGTCCACTAATTTCTGAATACATGTCAAAGCTAGTGGGAGCATAAGTATTATGCTGATAGCATCATGTTAGTGGGAGCATGATAATTATGATAAGTATTGCAAGTTAGCAATGTTAATTATAGAAAACAAAAGTTTCAATTCGTGAGGTTGCATGTGTTGAAAAAGTTGTTTTGCTATAATTAAGGGAGAGGAAATTATACTTCATTTCAATTCTAAAAGGCTTAGATTGAGATTTTAATCGTTTTAGTCAAGAATATATATATATATGAATTTCATGTTGGATTGGTTCAACTTAAGGAAATTCTATATATTGCTTTCTCAAAATTAGATGATGATTACGGCATCCCTCTTCATAGTCAAATTTTGAGAACATGGCAAATAAAAATATTGTAGCAAAACACTGGTCTAGAATCATGTCTTTATGTGAAACATCATGAATCGTTAAGGATTTGGGAGTGTGAAATTAGAATCATTGAAATTATGTTCAATTGGTTTATTTCACAAAGTAAGGATCATAGACAAACATAGAGTGCATACTTGGTGTATGGCAAAGCTATTGTTTAGAAAAACATAGTGTACATGCTTGGAGCATGGGACAACTAGTGTTTTTAAATCAGGTATAAAGTTGATAAAACCGAAACAATGAAATAATGAGTAATCAGTATGGTGATAAATAAAAGTGGTCTATTTATATTCATAGGGTTTGATACCATATTTGATTCATTTATTCTTGTGTTTCATTTTGCATGTTTTGACTTCCAGAATAAACTAGGTCATTCTTCCTGAATGACTAAGTTATTCAAACTATCCACAGTCAGTCATATGTTGGAAGTAGATATGAATCAAGACTGTCATGGGTTGGCTTGTAGAGGTCCAAGTTGGTGGACAAAGTGGTGCTACAACACTCATGAGTGCTCATAAGTTCTGAGTATTGGATTCAACCCACGCTCATTTGAATCACTTCATGGATTTTATCACGAGTGATCATGAGACGATAATATCATATATTCTTCAAACCTAGAGATATGAGTTGTTACTATGAGTTGATAGTACATTGATTGCACGAAAACGCATTGGTAACTCGATGTTATAAAACGTGCCTTTGTGTATGATTCAACAAGTAGTAGAACAAGCCATATTAGTCGAAGTTTATCCATTCCTTTTACCTTCGGGATAAAAGCGATATCTGTGGGCCCCTCGATGATTTAGTGATGACACATGTGAGTGCTTGGCCAAGCCAGGACTGATTTGATTTGTTCAATCAGTCAGTCATCATGAATCGGAAATCGGGAAACAACAGATGGACAGAGAGAATGATTTATAATCCATGTCTCAGTCCATATGATATCTAGAATGGAGGAATATATGATACCTTATCTAATGGACAAGTCATTGACAAGGTCAGAGTTCAATTACAAGGTCATAGTTCGACAGCGGCTTTTGAGAGCTACGATTGCCAGTTGGTTCTTGAAGTCATACGAAATAATAGTTTTAGACTTATCCAAGTGGGAGACTGTTGGATTAGTGTCTAAGTCCATAACTATATTTGGTATGTACTTGACCCGACCAGGCATGGTCCATTTGGGTTGCATGGCATCATGCACTTGGATAGACTAAGTGAGAGAAATAAGACACTTAAGGTTATTAATATATTATAAGTTCTAATATATTAATAATAAGAATAATAATATTTAATTAGTATTGATCAAGAATTAATTTAGAATTAATTATGTGATCAAAAGAAGACTAATTAAATTTATGGGTTGATTGTGTAAATCATCCATAACTTATATAGTGGGCCAAAGCTCCATGGATAATCAAGTTGGGTTAAACCCATAGGATACTCCATGGATGCTCCATGGAGGTTACTTAACCCATGGGTCATGGAAATGAAAGGTCATGACAATTAGGGTTTACATGGTGTAACCCTAATTGTAACATACTATATAAGCATCATATTATTCACCAAAATCGGCCACTAGTGTGTGTAAAAAAAGGGCTAGCCGATTTCTTGAAGTGTGGATTTCTCTCTAAGTTATTCCAAGAGCATTTGATGTTGTGTGAGCCATTTGAGGTGTCACATTTGAGGCACTAGGCACTCAAGTCCCATGGAGTCAAGCTACACTACAAAAGGTATGTATTCTATCTATATTATTACCCAAGTATCTATGATTGTATGCTAGATAGGGTAATACCTTGGATTATTAGCATTTGCATGTATATTAGAGAAAACATAGATCCAAGGTATTTAGGGTTGCATGTACACCATAGGAGTGTTAGAATGCTCAAAACCCAACAGTGCTAGGGTTACAATACAATGAAAAGAATAATAATCAAAAGCGTACAGAGAATGATGCATGCGTGTATCTTATATACTAAACCCTAATGACATAAACACGACTGGACAGGCCCAAACCGTGATAACAATGGATCGAAGTAACAGGCCCAATGACGCAACTCTTAGACCCAACAATCTCCCCCTTTGCGTCAATTGAAACTAGAGATCATTTTCGGTTGAGTGAGTATAGATTTCTTCACAGTCTTGAATAGCTTCGGTATGATGGCGAGAAGAGTCTGACGGAAGTCAATATACCACCGAAGCATATCCAAAAAAAATTTCTTATCAGCTTCACTATTATGCTTACACCTGTGAATGATATCCAGAATGTGCTCCAAAAATGTAGTGGAGAACATGTGTTTGTCATCAAGAGCGAACAAGCACTTTTGGCCTTCGGCTCTGGTGAACATGACCGTATGATACTTCGGGTCAATTCTACCCATCTGCATCTTGTTCACATCGCTTGCCTTCCCAATTGGTATTATTGTAGGCTTCTTCCTTAAGGTAGAGGCGATCTCTTGATCCATCTTGGCAACCTCATGAATATAAGAAACTAACATTCGCTTGATGTGATCGATGATGGGCTCGTACTATTGTTGATCAGTTAGCAGAATGTTGTTCAAGAGGATCCAGTCATGTGGATTTAAGTTTGGCAAATCAGCAAGGGAAATCATATGAACCGAGTTGTCAGATCCTCGGGTCACTTTGAATTTCACATTGATAAAATTCCCTGCTGAAGTCGGTTTTAATACCTTGACTGTTGTGATCTTCTGTGCGCTCCAAGTCAAGTATTGCGGTTGAGAGAATGCGAGATAATAGTCAATTAATTCTCGACCAACCTTTGGATCAAGGGAAGGAATAGAGGCGATTGGCTCAAAGCAATGAAACACAAATGCCTTTCGGGTGATAGGCATGTCAAACTGAGAGTCTTTTGAGTTTTCTCGATGAAATGAGATGACCAGTTCAAGCCAGTGAGTGCTGGGAGACTCGATTGCTTCTTTTAACAGTTTCTCCAATGTCCACAAAGGAAATAGAGTTTTTCTACTTTCCAATGCGTCATGAGCCTCTTTTCTTTTCCTTTCCCTCTCTTCTTCTTCTTTTGCAATAAGAAGATTTTCGTCAAGCTCTCGATCACACTGCTTTCTTTTGAGAGCGTCTTCTCCAGTTTCTTCCTCATCATTATCACCAACTATCTTCTTGTTTTTGGCCTTCACACTCGAACCCGAAGCTTCATTTCCCTTCGGTTCAGTGGTGACTTTCAGTTGTGGGGGTTGATTCTTACTTGCTTCTCCCCCTTGTTTCGGAGGGACAACAGTCTCCGGAACACCTTCGATACGGCTCAACATTTCAAGAGCAGGTCTCAGCTTTTCAGCTAAGTGCCGTCGAACGGTAAGAGTAAGAGCCGAATCATGTGCCTCAAGGAGATTAGACAAGAGAGAGTGCACATCACCAACACAGCTTTTGATAACTGCTCTTTCAGATTTGAGATCATCACTTTCCTTGTTCGCATGAATGAGCTTCAAGGTCTGAGTTTTGAGTTGAGCAGTTCGACGATCCTGTTCATCCGTGACTTTGTTTTCCACAGCTAGTTCGGTATGGAGTTGATCAAGATGAGCCTTAACTGAAGAGACGAACTATGCATTATCAGCTTGAATTCCTGTTCGAATGCTTTCAAAATGCTTATGCTCCTCCTGAAGCGTACAAGTGAGTTCCTTAATTGTAGCACTCATCATATTGGCATTCTTTTGAGCAGCTGCCTGTAGAGAATCCAAAAACACTTGAGCATCTGCAATTATTTGTTGGACATTTTTGGTTGCTTTCTGACAAGAAGAGGTAGAAGCATCCACAGCTTTAGTAGCTTTATCAATGGAGTCCTGATGCTCTTTGACCAAGGTGGAGAACAGAGCCTTGACTGCTGCTTCTGAGTATTCAGTAGTAGAAGAGGGAGATGCAGAATCAATAAGCTTGTCAAGTTTCTCGTTAAGATCCTTTAAATGCCGTTTCGTTACAGGAGCATCATCATCATAATCACATTGAACTCTGTAGGGGCTAAAATAGAAGGAATCAAAGTCAGCATCCTCCCCACCGAGAATGATGTCAGATTCGTTTGAGGGAGGTGGAGATAAAGGTTTAGATGTAATTGGGTTTTCGGTCCCTGAAGTAGGTGCCCCCGTATCAGATACGTTGACACGAACTTGAGGTTCGGTTGGGGTAGTGGTAGTGGTGGTAATTTCGGTGAATAAGGGTGTTGGTATTGGAATAGAAGTTGCAGTTGTACAAGAAATTAGAGGAGGGCATGGAGCAATAGTTATAGGAACAAAGTGAGTAGGAGAGTGAGGAGGTGAGGTTCAGTTACTCTGATGAGCCGGTGAAGGTGGAGACGAATCTCCTCTGAGCGAACTCTCTTCTTGAGAATGTTCACTATCGTTGGACTCTTGTTCAGGTTGTTGGTCAGAGGGAACATACTCTGAGTCACTTGATGACAGTGTCTTTGGCTTGGGTGCCTTCTTCTTGATCTTTCGCTACTTAAGAGCGGAAGGACTTGCTTGTTCTGACTTTCGCTTTTTAGGCATAGCAGCTTTGGATGATGGTCCTTCCTTCTTGCTTTTTCTTTGATCAGCCTTCTTCCCTCGTTTTGATGGTTTATCAGCTGCATCCAGTGAGCTTTGCATGTCAGGGGTTAGCTGCCTCGGTCCCGTAGGAGGAAGCTTCTTGTATTCACGAATGAGCTTGCTTTCCCCAGAAACACATTTATACATAGATTTAGGAACTGACCCGATGAACAGAAATTTTGTGGGATCAGAAACAATGATCTTCGTTGTGTGAAAAGTGGCGATTGATGACTTCAAAGAGTCTGCCATTATCGGAATGTGAAATTTCTCCATTGCCCATTGAGTAACCAAGGTCCAAAACCTGCCACAAGAGATTTCAGAATAACGAGAAGATGAGGTAAGGCTTTGTACCAGTTGAGTCCAGAGAATAGACCCATAATCCATGTTGATCCCGTCAAGTACTCCATGGATGATGGCAATGGGCCCCCTTGATGAAGTGTAGGTTAAAAGCCCAAGACTTGTCTTTTCCATATAAATAGTCATGTATTATTCATTATTAGGGTTAAGAGTGAGACAAAATGTAGCCGCCACGTTGTGAGGTTTCTTGTAGAGTTAGATTCTTATTTCTTAAAGTGTAATCTGTTCCCCATAATTGAATAAATCGAGTGATCATTCGACATAATCTTCATATTTGTGTTTGTTCTTATTTTCCGCATCTTGTTCATCAAATATCAATTAGGGTTTTATTCCTAACAAGTGGTATCAGAGCGGGTCTTTGAAGATCTATTGATTTTTGAAGTATCCGTTCTTGATTTGATGATTTTGATTTTCTGCACGAGTTATTGAAGATTATTGGTGTTTTGTCGATATGGAATCAAAGTTCTTGTTACTGTTCATGAAGATTTATGATATTCTTCTACTCTTCATCGTGGTATTTTTCTGTTCTTTGGATCTGAATTGTTTTGAGACAAAAGTCTTTTGATTCAATAAATCTATGTTTCAAAGTCAAGTTTTTATTATGTTCGATCCTACTGTTCATTTCTTTTTATTTGGATCTGAAAATCGATTATTCCAACCGATGTTAAGCCTACTGTTCATCCGGTTCAAATTGAGTCCAAATCTTATTTGCTATTGTCCATCGTGATATGTTTCTATGCACATCAATTTTCGTTGACCTAAATGGTAAATGTTTTCTCTTTCCCGTTCTCTCTTCTTGTCACATCTTCTGTTCATTAACTCGATTCCAAAATTGTTATTATCAATAGTCAAAATCAAGTTTTTGTTCATGTTCGACAATCGAATCCAAGTTGTTTGATTTGTTCTTCATTAATTTTGGTCAATCGATTGATATGGTTGTGATAATTTTTGTTTCGGGAATCAATA
The DNA here is from genome assembly GCF_052849685.1 of Lactuca virosa. Taxonomy (NCBI): domain Eukaryota; kingdom Viridiplantae; phylum Streptophyta; class Magnoliopsida; order Asterales; family Asteraceae; genus Lactuca; species Lactuca virosa. Next base: position 55,560,113 of record NC_136430.1, read on the forward strand.
TGGACTTTTCTTAATCTGGAATCGATTGTAAGAAGTAGTTCTTGGTGGTCAGTGCTTAAATATCAAAAATTTGCTGTTTGGAAGTCACTGGGTCTTTCAATCGCGGCTTAAGACATCGATACAAATGAAATTGAATTCATGATCGGAATCGGAACGAATGAAATCAGAATCTTGACTAAAATCGGGAGTGTAATGTTAAGATCAAAAGAAATCGGAGTGGTTATGTGCTTTTTCGCAATTGCTAATCAACAGAAAAGTCAAAATCGCTATGAATATCCTTACCTGCAAATGAAATCGGAACTCAATCTTGGAATTGAACTCAGTTTTCTGATCGAAAATGGCTTTGTGTTTGGAATCTGGTAGCCAAGTGGTCTCGCAATCGGAGCTTAAGAAATCGGAACCAAAGAAATTTGAATTCAGAATATGATTGTGTACCTATTTGTAATTGGATCTCAAAATCGAAAAGTCATATTTTGACTGTGATTCGCATCAGGGTCATGAACGACTGATTTGGAACGAATGTCCTTTCCTGCGAACATTATCGGATTCGTAGCTCCCTCAAACATCAGAAAAAGCGAACCTCTGCTTGAATTCGTAGTTGACATACATTCGCTTTGGGGTATAATCAACAGACTTGGAATGAACCTGGAACGAACTTGGGTTCGTGTGATTGTGCTTGGAACGAAAGAAGGGAGGACAGAAAGCGAACCTGTGATTGGATTCAGTTTGGCTAAGGATTCGCATTTGGTCTGTGATCTATTGAGTTGAAGCGAAAGGTCATGGAATCGGATTCGCATCGTGATGCTTGGAACAAACTTAGATTCGCTTTGGTATCGGTGTGCTCGGAACGGAAGTCTACACGGAGTTGATTGGAATCGGTTTTTGGCTTTCGTTTGCAAACATTCGTTCCGGTCGCATTCGTTTATTTGGGGTTATTGGGGAAGAACACTACCGAGTTACATTTTTGGTCCCTGAAACATCAGCAAATTTGCACTTTTGGTCCCTGTGGTCTTCACAGTTTGGCTTTTTTGGACCATTTCTAGAAATTGTTACAAATCAAAGAGAAAATGATGCAGAATTACCATTCCTTCCCCTGTCTTTCAGCAAGTGACAGTTTCTGCCCAATATTCAGAAAAGTTTACAAATTTGAGGGCTGGTGAACAGTTTTAAATATTTACCGCACATATTTTTTCGTGAACAGAAAAATAAGGATTCCATCAAGTCTTGCTGTTCGGAAAGTCGTTTTTCGTGATAACGTCAAATTTTCTCAATTTTTTCGGATTTTATACTTCATTGTGTATATCATTTTGTCGCGGGGGAGCATAGTAATTTTTTTTATCCATTCAAGATCATTCTCATGACCATTTGAAGACTTTATAATCACGTTTTTTATTATAAATCGGGAGAGAATTTGGTATAGCCATTCGGAATTGGATTTGTGACTTTTCAAATTTGAATATTTTTTATGAAGGTTGTGGTAGAATTATGAAGGTAGCTTTTACAGTAGCAGTTCTTCATCGAGCGCTTCTAAAGCTTTTAGAGAGAAGTATCATTTACAGTAGCAGTTATTCATCGAGCTCTTCTAAGGACTTGTTATATCTCCGACTTCTAGTATTTTCTCGATCAAGTGGCGTTACGAATCTTAAAATTTGGGTTGTTACATGATAATTTTTGGTGGCTTATATCATTAGCTTATTTGAAGATCATTGTGACTTGGAGGGGGAGCTCTTCAAAGACAAGAAGTGATTTGGTTTCTTAATTCTGAAATGGGTTTTTATGGCGGGTTTGGCTTTCTTGAAGATTTTTGGGATTACATTCGGAAATGAAGTTTAAAGACATTACTTCAGTTCTTGGTTTATATATCATAGAGCCCGTTTTTGAAGACTATTGAAGAATCAAGATTCGTGGATTGCTTCAAATATTCCTCTTTGCAAGATCATTTCTTATTTGCTAGATGCTTGTTTTGGAAGTTAAAGCATTGTCATCCATTCCATACTTTGAGGGGGAGATTGTAGGGTTTCAAAGTACTCCATGGATGATGGCAATGGGCCCCCTTGATGAAGTATAGGTTAAAAGCCCAAGACTTGTCTTTTCCCTATAAATAGTCATGTATTATTCATTATTAGGGTTAAAAGTGAGACAAAATGTAGCTGCCACGTTGTGAGGTTTCTTGTAGAGTTAGATTCTTATTTCTTAAAGTGTAATCTGTTCCTCATAATTGGATAAATCGAGTGATCATTCGACATAATCTTCATATTTGTGTTTGTTCTTATTTTCCGCATCTTGTTCATCAAATATCAATTAGGGTTTTATTCCTAACAAATAGATAAAGAAACTTATGAATCATCTTCCCATATAAATATGATTCACATATATCAAATGAAACAAGCTCATTTGCCTTCAAAATTTCCATCCTTTTGAAGTTGGTATATGTATTTCTTATTTATATTGTCATGATGATTGTGACATAGATAAGTTCCAATCAAATATCATTTGATTATATAGGTGTTATGATCAGAACTATTAATTTAATGAAAGATTATTGATTTACTTCATAAATAACATTATGAGAAAATATTCTTCAACATAGAATACATCGTTTCAGAACATGAATGTGAACATCCATTAAACGATAAGTAAATCTAGATTTATTCATAAATTACAACTGTTGCATGTCCCTATAAGGATAGGTACAATACATCTATTGTTTAAATAAAAGACTATAACAACACTTATTATATCTTCAACACGAAATACCATTCGTTTTTAATCAGTTGATTATGTCTTCCAATCCTCAACACATAATATCAATTATTAGTGTCACATCAAGTATTCCATACTCAAGTGAATGATGGAAAAATAAATAGTTCTATCATACAGATATCTAAGGTCTCGTCCAAGTAAGAATTCTTCAGCTTGATGAGATGAGAGGAACAATTCCTCCTTTAGTGTCCAGTTTCTACCACAATAGAAACAACACTGATCATTTGGTCCTTTCTTGATTTCTGGGTTTATGCTGTATTTCCCTTAACTGAACTATAAGTCTATATGAGTGCACAATCTCTTAGACTTCCTTTTATTCAATGCTTGAACAGACTTGAAGCTATTTCTAGTGTTCTGATTGAATATATGTTTTACTTGATGAGACATTTGATATGTTTCATAATTATCCAATACTTTCTCCAAGTCATGGTTAATTTCTTCAGTATGATGTGAGACACATAAATATCATCACAATAATACTTGCATCAAAGTATCATGATCAGACTAATTGGTTTCAGAGGTTATTTAGGTATGGGATCTTTCAGTATATATAATTTCTATTTATCTTAAAGGTAGAGCCTCAAGATATTATACCAGTTATAGAAATTATAACCATCAAATGTTATTGTCTCTTGAAACTCAACAAGAGAGAGGTTTTGCAGGGCGTAAAACTATTAATAGTTTTCAACATAATTTAACAAAGTTTCATTTAGTATTTTCAATATTAGTCTTTAAAAATTAATACCTTTTATTGTTTCTTAAAACATTAATTTATTAAAGTCTAGGATCCAAGTAACGAAACAAGTAAATGGTTAGGTGACCTTTATCCCATAAACTTAATCAAACTCGATAGGTAGCGATTACCAATTGCATACGATATGTAACTCCTAGATTTTGGGATCCTAAACAACTATTGCTTAACTTGGCATGTTTATCCCATCTATGCCTCGAACCTCTCATGCTTAGGTGACCTTTATCACATAAAATTCCGATCAAGTCATCCTATTTGAAACAACTTGTAGCATTGTAACTAACCAGTAACAAAGTGACCCTTTAGAAACCAGAAACTACAAAACTACCCCGAACATCAAAATCCAATCCTAGTGACCAGGTGACCACGTGACACTAAGACCCTCAAACGATAACGAGTGTTCTTCAAAAGGATGACAATGAATTGCATTTTTCGAAAAGGTTTTATATATGTTTTACATTTATAGTTTATAAAAACATGGTCTCATGAATATTGCATGCATCCAATAATTCATGTACCCTTTTGTAAAATTCATATCACTTGTAATGAGGTTCTTTAGGTGCCAAATAAAACTTCACTTTATTTGCCATTAACCGCGATCAATTATAAACTAAAATCCGGTATTTTAAAATTTAGTCGTAGATCGGTTTTAAGAACTGGTAATAGTCTTAATAAAACTTTATTTTATACTTAAAACTTGGAGTTTTGGATGAGTTATAAAATCACTTTTTTATATCTCATTTTAACAATAAAAAAACTTACGACTTCATTAATTTGTAGAATAAACTCATTTTATGTTATAAACTCAATTTTATGCATCTTATGATAAAAATCATATTTTGATAAACCAAAACTTGAGTGATGATACTTATGTTTTAAATCTCATTTAGCATGCATAAAACATAATATCAACATGTTACGTTATGTTTAAAACACCAACATCATATATTAAGTTTCGACGCAAAAAAATAATCACTAGTCTTATTATTTGCCGTTATAACATTGTAAACCGATTTTAGTCTTTATAATAAAAAAACTCCTTATTTATCAAAAAGACATGGAGTTTATATAATGTTTAAACATCTTTTAAACAATTTCAAATATTTTAAAGTTGAGTATTTATAAGTTTTACAACAAAAAATTGAGTTTTAACCGGTAACCGGTAAAACGTTTTTATAAATATCCATTTATAAACATCTTATGTTATCTTTTAAATATTTTTTACTCAAACTCCAAGTGATATTATCTTATGAAAAAATGTTATTTGACATGTAAAAACCATTTTTATACATAAAACATAACATACATTTAACATAAAATAAACATCACATGCATGCATTATAATGTGTATAAACCAAGTCATGTCTAATAATAATTTTTATGAGCCATCATAAGAATCATTAAGTCTTTCCTAAAGGACTTAAGGGACACTTCAAAAGGTCTTCAAGCTCCCACTTTCCAAGTCAACTCTTTCTTGCAAAAGGACTTCAAATCTTCATGTTGTGAAAGTTGCAACACTTAAACCATTAAGACTATATTCAAGGAGGTCATTTCTTCATCTTATTACATTTAAAAAAAATACAACTAGTCTAACTAATTTATTACAACAAGTCAACAAATAAAAAAAATAAATATTTATCTATTACATCTTATGAATAAATAAATATCAACCAAACACAACACAAAGGTCCAAATGGATTGTTTATACATAACAACATATCAAATATTACAACAAACAACTCTTTGTTTTTTCTAAGGCAACTTTTATATAACCAAAATGCATGAAAAATGGTTATATATAAAAAATAAACAATTCTAACCAAGAAGTTTCCAAAGAAGACAAATATGGATTTTTCTTAACCAAAAGAAATCCATGCTTGTTTTCCAAAAACCAAAGATTATCAAACATAAAAAATCAATTTAACATATAAAAGATGGCTCTGATACCACTGTTGGGTTTTGATACGAAATATAAGTTTGTTTTTCACAAAAACCGGCAACGGAAGACTTTAAAAATAACAAGTTTATTTTTAGTTCATAACAAAACCAAACCATCATGGATCCATTTATAGAGGATAGAATGAAATAAAAACAACCATAGGATGTTTTAGAGATAACCTTTGAAGCCTTTGAACCCACTTGGTTTTGGGGTGTTGATGAAGATGTAAAGATCAAAGAACATGATCTTCTCTACAAGTATCCACTATCAAGATTAAGGCACTTGGAATGATAGTTCCTTCTTGTATAAAGTACTTCTTAAGCCTTTAAGTGCTTAACTCAAATAAGCACTAAAGGAGAAGCACTTTCAACCACCAAAGACTTGAATGATCTTTAAAAGAAAAACAAGAGAAGTAGCTCCATGCTACTTACGGTTTTAGTAAGAAGAAAGGGAGAAGAAGAGAGTGTTTCACTTATGCAAAATGCAAGTCTCATGCATCTCTTATATAGACCATGGAAGGTAAGGGCTTTACATTAAAATTATATAAAGTAAGTCTCCTATTTTCAAGAAGCATGGACAAGACATGGAGGTTGACAAGCAACCTCCATAATATTATATATATTTAGGCCATACCTCTCATAAGAGAATGAATTCTTTATTTTTTTATAAACTCAAATTTATAAAATATAAATTGTGTCTTTAGGTTAAAGACAAAAGAATCCAACCAGTCCAAAATATTGTGCATGACTTATTAATTCATACCATATGAAATAATAACTAGTTATACTCTCTTATAATTATTATTTTCATAAAACAATAATTATTCCCAAATTAAAATACAAGAATCGATATTATTTATTAATAATCACATTAATAATAAATATACAAAACGTGCCAACTTGATAAAGGTGTGACCATATAGGATCATATATTTTTATCAATATCACTCCATAATGATTCTTGGGCATATAGATTCAACAATCTCCCACTTGCACAAGATTCATTATAGACTGACATAGACAGTAACTGATGTCTAGCAACGGGCTACTATCCTTAATAATATATGAAGGATGCCATCTCATCAACAACCAATTTCAGAGCTCTAAGCTACAGTTGTTCCTAAAGGTGTGTTATCAATTATTCCTTTGTCTCAGACATCATGTCAAACATGAGATATGGATCGCCATTAATCTCATTTACTGTTCAACTTTAAGTAAGGCCTTAGATGTCTAGCTCTCAACGAATAAGAGAGACAAATCCCATCTCGACTATATATGCTCACCAATGTAGTTCATGTCATACCCAATGATGGCCCATATGACCACCCTTTTACGGAACAACGTTTAGCCATGTCAAAGCACAACAATTCCTACACTTCAAGTACCAAATATGTATCTCAGGTCTAAGAATACAAAGATACAACCTTGATCAAAACATCACTCTTGACTACGATCCATAAAGTGGTTTTGATGCGGGTCAAGTCCAATACTTATTCTCCTAATCAAGTATCTATGAAGTTGGTAGCATCTCTTGCTATTCTCATCTCCATGAGAATCCACCAATCCACTCATATTAGTCTTACCTCACAGATGCTCCCACAACTATGAACGACTATGGAAATTTAGAATAACCTAGTTATTTAAGGATTTAAACATGCTAACATAGAACACAACAATTATTTAATGAATGACTCATATCCAATACCTTAACTCATTACAATATATGTTGTCTTTATTGTTCCAATATCCAAATACTAAATTTCAATCAATACACCTACTTATATCGACAAGTCCCTATAGCACTAGCTTGACTTTCATGCTTTAGCTAATGTTGGAGCTTTGTCAAGTAGATTTGACAAACTTGATTTGTATAAACTTTGTGAATACAAACATTTTCAGTTTTATATATACAACTCATATAAAAAGAAAAACAAATGAAAATGTATTACATGCTTAAATATGACTTAGATACCAATACTTGCGTAATGGGATTACTCATAGTCATTAGGGGTGTTCATGGAGCGGTTCAGTTCAGATATTCATAAAATTGTGAACCGTAACCACGGGGCGGATATCTAATGTTCACTAACCGAAACAGAACCCGAACCGAATTGTGTAAAAACCCGAACCGGACCGAATCGTTTGAAGGCGGGTAACCACGGTTCGGTTTACGGGTACCCACTAAATATAATAAAACAAAAATATATAAAAAAAATACAAACTACCAATATGTCATCATAGAAATAAGAAAACTTGTTGAAGTTCAAATTATACATTATAATTTATATAATAACTATAATAATAAAATTAACCATAAACATGATGAATATAAAAACAATTTCTCAATTTCAGCAATAACAATACACGCACACAGAAAACATATACCATACAGTTTATAAGAAAACATACAGACACACAATTTATGAAGCAGATATAAGCGATAATAGGGAATATGACTTATTAAGGTAATTAACTTTTCGGTTTGTTCACATCTGGGTAACTATCTTTTTTTTGTACACATCTAGATAACAAACTTGTTGGAGGTGTTCACATATGACCATTATGACATGTTGTAGCAGGTTACATCCTAGATGTGAACACTTTTAACAAGTTCGTTACCTAGATGTGTACAAAAAAAATAGTTACCCAAATATGAATAGAACGAAAAGTAAGAGTAAATTACACGAATGGTCCCTGTGGTTTGGGGCAATTTGTGTTTTTGGTCCCTAACTTATTTTTTTAACTTGGATGGTCTCTACTGTTTAGTTTTGATGCGTGTTTGGTCTCTGTCTTACCTAAAAATATTATTGTGCCCTTATTAATTTATTTTTTTTTAAATTAAATTTTCTCAAATGTGGTTTCAGGTTTACGGTGAGGAGATACATATATGTGGGGTCTATTAATATTTTTTAAATATATAAAAAATAAATACATAAATAATAAAATTAATTAAAAAATAAATAATAAGGGCACAATAGTCTTTTTAGGTAAGACAGGGACCAAACGCGCAACAAAAATTAACAGTAGGGACCATCCGAGTTAAAAAAAAATAAGTTAGGGACCAAAAACATAAATTCCCCCAAAGCACAGGGACCATTCGTGTAATTTACTCGTACTTTTCGTATTGTTCATATTTGTGTAACTATTTTTTTTGTACACATCTAGGTAACAAACTTGTTAAAAGTGTTCACATCTAAGATGTAACCTACTACAGCCGGTCATAATGGTCATATGTGAACACTTTCAACAAGTTTGTTACCTAGATGTGTACAAAAAAAATAGTTACCTACATGTGAACAAACCGAAAAGTTAATTACTTTAATAAGTCATATTCCCGTGATAATAATCTAAATTTCTACAGTAATAGACAAATACCATAGACATAAAACTTGCATGTTAGATAAGAAAACATATATTGTATCATCCAGTTTCTTATCCGCGGATATCGAAATATCCAAACCGTAACCGACCCATTGATAGTCGGTTTTTTTGGTTTCGGTTTTTTTTCGGTTTCGGTTTTTTTCGGTTCGGATTTTTCTGGTTTCGGATTGGCCGGATTGGCTCGGTTTTCCGGTTTTGTGGTTTTTTAGCACACCCATAATAGTCATACTGAACCATACATTAAGCTTTTTAGCATGTGGTTCTCCAAACCACAATGTATTCTAACTCTGATCTGTAACTGTAATTAAAACTTATATGGAAAATTTGTCCATGTATCTTTCTCTTAATTCATAATGAAGACACGTCTGATTGGGATTAAGAATCATCTCAATCTATTTGAAAAGTTAGCACGTGTGTAACCACTTTAAACATAACTTTCTTTCAAAAATTCCGTATATTTGGAATATTTATCTAGTTCTCGCAAGTACTTTAGAATGTTCCTATAAGTCACACAATGACTTGTTCTCGGATTATATTGGTATCATTTGACATGCTCTAAGCATACGACTCATTAGGGTTTCCTTCTCAGTTGCCAACACGCCGAGTTGGTTCATTAATATCCATGGCCAAAAGTCATCTCAACACGCCGAGTTAAGGCTTCCAACTCGCCGAGTGTCCAAGGAAAAACATGCTTAAAGAATAAATCTCATACATGGGGATCGGGATGTTACAGGGCCCAATTTGGAAGATTGGGCCATGAATTGGGCTTTAGGATTTGGGCCTTTTGAATAGTTAAGTTGGGCCTTGGCTTTGGGCTGAGTTAGATAAAGGGTAAAATGGTCTTTTACCCTAATTATGGGCCAAATACCTTAGACTCTTGGTTATGGGTCGGAATCAAATTAATAATCGGATGTTATTGATTTTGATAGCGCGGGGATTTCCCAAGCCAACAGTCAGAGATTCATTCAAGTAATTCAGCAGCTAGAGGTGAGTTCCTCACTGTGTTTAGACTTTAGCGAGTTGAAGGCACCAATGTCGGCCCATGGTTTATTATGTTAGGATGCTAGATGTCTTCATGACTCTTGCATGTGTTATGTGCTTGTATGCTTACCGGGCGAGGCCAAACGACTATTATGTATGCTATTATCTTTGTAATTATCGTATGTGTAGTATGATTATATGTTTATATGTTATATGTATACCGGGCAGGGTCTGATGCCCAGCGGGGCCTGATGACTAACAGATCTGTATACCGAGCGGGGCTCGATGTCGGGCGGGGCCCATTATGTGTTTATTATGTATGGTATGTGGTATTTTGAGGAACTCATTAAGCTTTGTGCTTACATTTTTCAGTTTATGTTTCAGGTACTTCTGGTTCGAAGGGGGAGAGCCCAAGATGATTGCAGAGCACACACCACCTTATTCCATATTTTGTGATTTACTCAGATGTTTTATGAGGTATTGATACACTTTGTTCCACCTTAGTTTCATGATGATGTTTTGGATTATAGTTTTATTAATTTAAAAATGAAAATTTTTGGTCTAAATTTTAGGACGTTACATTTTCATTCTCCAAAACTGTCTATAATCCATGGAGGAAATTCAGGGGGTGTCCAAACTATCAGGTAATATCAAGTTTCCTACTTCTTTTTATGGTTTTGATTGAACCGGTATGAAGAAGTGGTTGTTGTGTAGGAATCCAAAGAATAATGTGATTTTTTATGGCTTAATCCACCACTGCCAAACATTTACTACAAGGAAACTATATGGAAGTTCCACATGGATTTGGAGGAGGCTAAGAACAATAAAGCATTTGGAATGGGGATTTTGAAGCTTTCGGAGGAGGCCAAGAACAAAAAATCAGTTCAAGTGGATATTTTAAACATGTTGAAGGTGGTGCTACTTATGATGGTCATGCTTTTGGTGGTGGTGATTGTGATGAGGTTTATGGTTCACAGTGTTGTGGTTAAAGCACTGTGAAATTGTGGGCATTAGTTAGCTTCAGGTGGAATGGTAGTAGTAGTAGTTTAGGTGTATGGGTATTTTGGTCAAGTTAGATAGTAATTTGATGCATGCGTTATGTATGATAATTTTTTGGTGTTGTAAGATATGACAATGATAACACCTTATTATGTATTAATGATAACAATGTATTATATTTTAGTAATGGCAATACCTTTAACACATACATATGTATAAAAATGATTAAATCTTGAAAATTTAATAGCAACCTACTCAACATACTGACCAAAACATGGAAGGCAACAACAATTATAGTGATCAAGGCACATATATTTCTAACGTAACAATCATACCATGTAGTTTACAAAGCTTCCTAATTGTCAATGTCAGTTAACAGCCCAAATAGGGGAATGTACTTTACAAAGCTTCCCACAAACCACTACCATACCAAGTAACCCAGTTAGAACGAAACTTCCAATTCTACCAAACATTATGGACAAGAATTGGAAGCTTGTTACTAAAAGACAAGTGTACCAAAAGTAGTTGTTTACAAAAAGGGAAACCTATTTACTAATGCCCATTCTACCCATTTAACCCTTAAACACAACTTCTTAATCTAAAACCCAAGGGGTTTTGGTAGAGCCACCACCATCAGTATCTTGGACCATTTTCCTGAGCTTCAGTTTCCTAATTCTTTTAGAAGGAGTCCTCTTTTCTCCCAATGGATATTGTAAGAACCAAAACCCAAGGGTACCACTCTTGCTCCAACCTACCTCTCTCTATCTATCTTTCTCTCTCTCTCTCTCTCCCTCTCTCTCTCTATCTCTCTCTCTCTTCAACTTCTGCTTCCTCAACCTCTCTTCCATTAACTTCTTCTTCCTCAGCCTCTCCTTCTTGAACTTCTCCTTCCTTAGCCTCTCTTTCTTCACTCTCTCTTTCCTCAGCCTCTCTTTCTTCAATCTCTCTTTCCTGAACATCTCTTTTCTGAACATATCTTTCCTCAACATCTATTTCCTCGACTTCTCTATAAACCTACAATATGGCAGTCTAGTTAGTAAATCTACAATATGAAAGCCAAAAAATAGTGTAACAACACATAGCTCTTTCATAGCAGCCACTACATCAACATGTGTATATCCAGACTATAGCAACTCCTTTAAAGTTAGTCTTTCATTCACCTTCACCTCATTGCCATTTTCTTGTTCCTGAACATCCTCCTTTTCCTGACTCATAGGTTGTTTACCATGAGGTGTATGGGCAAAATGATCATCAAAAGCCTCATCACAGCTTAGGGACACATCCTCCTTTTCTTGACTCGTAGTTGGCTTGCCATTAGTTGTTTTCATTGGTGTTTTGTTCCTTGATCCAGAAACCTTAGTTTTCCCTCCTCTCCTTTCCATCAGCTTAGTCCTTTTCATAGGAGTAACAGTACGACCACCAGGAGGTGCACCATACTGATCACCAGATTCTGAAATAGTAGGAGCACCATCCCTTCTTGGTATAGCAGGCCCAACTAGAGGGAATTGGTCAAAGATAGGTTAGCCTCCCCCACCTTTCCTAGGTCTTCCAATCTTATTTTTTGGGACAGGGGCTTAGGTACCTCATCATTTGTGCATGAAATCTTATTATGTCCAAGCTGTTGGCACTTTCCACACCTCACATTCCTAGGCACCTTTAACCTTTATGAGGGTTATTTGGCATCTTATGATTCAGATGCATGATTCACTCTCTGTAGTTTGGGTCTTCCACACATCCTTCTAATTGGGGATGGTAAGGGTTTAATAAACTCAGTCCTTGGCCAAAAGTTGCTTCCACCTACAGGTTGTATGTTCTGCATATATGTTGCAACATATTTGTCCTTGTGGAACCAAGAAGAAAGGAACTGAATTGGATCTTTATTGATATAGTTTATTACAACTTGACTATGAACACATGGTATGCCAGACAACAACCACAAGTTGTCGGTGCAAGTGTGATTAGCTAAATCAACCTTGTATCCATTATAGCCATACCTTGTCTCAAACACATCACCTCCACTTGGAACCATTGTCCACAACCTACACACAAAACAAAAAAATTACACATATAAACAATAAATACATAATACATTTGGATACATGCCCATAAAAACTAAAATTGCCTCATATCTTTCCCAAATTCATCAATCTTCAGTTGTATGTTAGTCCTACAAATACCCCTTGACTTGGATACCTCTTGAACTTGATGATAAAATCTTTTCATAAGGAGAATCCTTATTTCCTCAAGCATTGTAAGTAGAAGCTTCTTCCTTATTTCTTTGATCATGCCATTGAAACATTATGAGATCCCATTCTTTACTACTTCACAAGCATACCCATGAGAAAAGAAGGCTCTGCACCAGGTTTCAGGTTTCCTTGTCATAAGATAGGTGTACCTTGTTTATGTTATATTCTTTATCTTCTCCATTGTAGCAAGAAAGTCCCCTTCCACTATACTCATAGCAGCTTCCCAAAACAAATTCTTCAGCTCCAACCCTGTGTATTTCTTCCTAAAGTTTGAAAAGATGTGTCTAGCATATTTTTTGTGCTCAACATCGGAGAGTAGGTCTGCCACAGCCTGTATGTCACACCCCCAAACTAGAACGGCGGAAAGATTCGGGGGTGGAGGACTTCGGGTATAGTATCACAGCAATTCATAATAGTAATCAAAGTACAACAACAACCATTGTATTTACAAAGTTATAAGTTTTACAACTGTGTTCAAAACATAATGTTCATAACACTAAAAGAATAAGTTCAAAAGACATAAGTATAAAGAGCTCCATCTTCTCAAAAGCGGTGGTGTACATGTATTACTGTTTTCCTGAGAATACAAGTAGTTTTGGAAAAGTGTCAAAAATTAAGTTGGTGAGTTGATAAGCATGTTTATATCTCAAATCCGTTTCTCGTTCTTTAATAAAGTAAATACATTTTTCCCAGAAAATCCTATATTTTCTGATGTATTATACGGTAAGCAAAAGGGTGAAAGTTTCTGGTTCTTAAGTAGTATATTGTATTATAGTTTACATAAAACCATAAAGTAAAGACATTTTCCTATACGAAAATAGTATTTCCGTATCTAGACTGGTAAAATATTGTATTATAGTTTTATAAAGATAAAACTATGTGAAGTTTTACTTATTCATACACTAATCACTTTATTCAATATCAAAATGTGAGTTAGCATAACCATACTTGGTGACCAAGGATCGCCTGAACACGACTTTCTTCAGGTGTCACAATAGGTAGGACATTTGTCACCACATGTCTGCCGATCTAGCTGTTGCAAGCAGCTCTGGTGCGGGATTGCCAGTCCCGTATAGATCTATACACAAGTGTCGCGCTCTCCCTTAAAGAGACTCTGGTTATAATTTCAGGACTTTTGATATACTTACTTAAAAGTATATAAAGGTTGCCTCACAAATGCTATATTGATGATTATGTATAGAATATTGACAAGTTACTAGGTAATAAATACTCAATAGGTAAGTTTCATAAACTATATAAGATATAGTTTATATGGTTGTTTTCTGAAGAATGTTTTCTACTCGTTTTCCGTTAAGTACTCTATTTGATTTCTGTTAAGTACCAATGAATGAGTTCTCTAAACTATATCTATTATAGTTTAACTGTGGTAAGAATCGGTAGTACTGTTATTTCAGGAAGTTCACTGTTTGTACCAAATAGTACCAAACAGTTAGAAAACCATTTTATATTTATATAAACGTAATATTTATATAATTGTGATTAATTAGACCTTCGATTATAGAACATTACCCCAAGCCCACAACCAAACAAGGAACAGGAAATGATGTCAAATTATATATTCTAAATCTTTTGAATCCAAATTATATAATTTACACATATATAAATATGTAAGTTTTGATAATTCTAACAATTTAAAAACTTTAAAAACATTTAAAAGCATTTTAGATATTAACACAATTTTCATTATGTTCAACAGGTATTCCCCCCCCCCCCCTAAAACAGTTAAAAAATCATGAAAATGTAGGGGTATGAACTCACCTTTTGTGAGTGAATTGGATGAAAGATCGATATAGGATGCTTGGTATGCCAAGTGAAGTCCCGATCTCAAATGGATCCTATTTAGCATATATTAACATATATTTAGCATATATATATATATATATATGTATATATATATATATATATATATATATATATATATGTATGAAATTAGGGCCTATAATAGTTAATATGTAAAGGAAACATCCTTAGGAACTGGGATACACTTACAATAAAGTGTTAGAACCGAAAATGAAGAGCTGAAAGATGATCACAGCTACACAAAGAGGGGTTCACGGCCCTTGTTGTGTTCACGGTCCAAGAACACTTGAAGTGTTCACGGCCCAAATGATGAATGTATGAAGGGTTCACGACCAAGATGAAGGGTTCACGGCCAGAACTTATTGAAGATCTTGAAGACTTTGATGAAAAGTGGAGGATCAATAGGTGAAAGCAAGTGGTTTCCAATGAATAACAAGAAAATGGTGTGATACTTACGTTTTTGAGATGAAAGGAGACCCTTTCGTGGATGATACTTAAGAGAGAATGGGAGAATTCACGGTTGAAAGATGAGAAATGAGGAGAAAATGACTAACACTCATATATATATGCGAGGGTTCACGGTCCGAAGGGTTCACGGCCGTGAACCTCGTTTGCGGTCCGAAGGCGGTTGTGGCCGAGAAGACGTTCACGGTCCAAGGGTTTGCGGCCCTCGTTCACGGCTGAAGTCTGCTTGTTCTCGGTTGCGAGGCTGCTGTCCGAAGGGAAAGAAATAATGGTCTTCGGACTTCAAGTTTTCACCTCTTAAACATATAATACCTTGAATATCAGGTGTAAATACTTATAAAATATTAATCTAACCCATTTAAAATAGAATAAGATTTAAGTTGACTTTAGTTGACCCAAGTTTGACTTTGATTAACTAGGTTTGACTTTACAAGAAGAAAATAACGGGATGTTACATTATCCCCCAGTTAGAAGGAATTTCGTCCCGAAATTTAAGATTATACGATTACAGAAGACTAGGGAAAGAGATGGGGATACTTCTGTTTCATCTGATCTTCTCGCTCCCAAGTGAATTCAGGTCCTCGTTTTGCATTCCAACGAACCTTCACTATCGGGATACGACTTTGTTTAGTTCTCTTTACTTCCCTGTCTAGGATCTCTACTGGTACTTCTACGAAATTGAGATTCTCGTTTATCTCGATTTCATCGAGTGGAATAACAAGAGTCTCGTCGGACAAACACTTCTTGAGATTTGAGACATGAAATACGAGATGAATGTTTTTGAGTTCATGCGGTAGATTGAGTTTGTAAGCAACCAGACCAATTCTAGCAGTGATCTGGAATGGCCCAATGTACCTTGGATTCAGTTTTCCACGTTTACCAAAACGTATCATTCCTTTCCAGGGTGAGACCTTCAATAGAACGCGGTCACCAACTTGGAATTCCAAGGGTTTTCGTCGTTTATCCGCATAAATCTTCTGTCTATCTCGAGAAGCTTTCAATCGTTCCCGGATTTGGACAATCTTTTCTACGGTTTCACGAATGATCTCAGGACCGGTTAGAGTACTATCAGGTATTTGGTTCTTTGCTAGTTGCGTATCGCCCACTTCAGCCCAACACAGAGGGGATCTGCACTTCCGGCCATAGAGAGCTTCAAAGGGTGCAACTTTGATGCTAGTGTGATAGCTACTGTTGTAGGAGAATTCAACAGGTGGTAAATGGGTATCCTAAGTTTTACCAAAATCTATCACACAGGCTCTTAACATGTCTTCCAACGTTTGAATTGTTCTCTCGCTTTTCCCCTCAGTCTGAGGATGATACGCTGTACTCATGTCAAGATTTGTTCCCAAGGACTTTTGCAATGTTTGCCAAAACCGCGAGGTAAATCTACTATCTCGGTCAGAGATAATAGATATTGGCACACCATGCAATCGTACTATCTCTTTAATGTACGTCCTTGTTAACTTCTCCATTTATCTATTTCTTTTATTGACAGGAAGTATGCGGATTTGGTTAATCTATCGACAATAACCCAAATGATATCATGACCACCCATTGTTCTGGGTAACTTGGTTATGAAATCCATTGTAATCCGCTCCCACTTCCACTTAGGTATTTCTGGCTGTTGCAGTAAACCTGAGGGCTTTTGATATTCTACTTTGACTTTGGCGTAAGTTAGACACTTGCCCACAAAAGTAGCTATCTCAGCTTTCATGTTTAGCCACCAATATAGTTTCTTTTGGTCCAAATACATCTTTTCTGAACCCGGGTGAACAGAGTATCGAGTTTTATGGGCTTCATTCATGAGAACATCTCTGTAGCCACCGAACTTCGGTGTCCAGATTCGATTCATGAAATAACGAACTCCATCACCCTTGATTTCTAAATTCTTTTCCATTCCCCTTAAGGTTTCACCTGGCATGTTATCTGGTTTCATGGCTTCCAGCGGAGCCTCCTTGATCTGTGTAGATAGGTGGGAATGGATAGTCATTGTCAGAGACTTTACTCGACGGCCCGAGTACTCTTTGCGACTAAGGGCATCTGCTACGACATTGGACTTGCCGGGATGATAACGAATTTCACATTCGTAATCATTTAGTAGCTCTACCCATCGTCGTTTTCTCATGTTGAGTTCTTTCTGATTGAAGATGCTGAAGGCTTTTATGATCAGTAAAGACTGTACATTTTGTACCATACAGGTAATGTCTCCAGATCTTCAAGGCAAAAACCACTGCTCCCAGTTCGAGATCGTGGGTGGTATAGTTGACTTTGTGGTTCTTAAGTTGTCTCGATGCATAGGATGTAACCTTTCCTCGCTGCATAAGAACGCAAACTAGCCCTTGCTTGGACGCATCACAGTAGACTACAAAATATTCCGTCCCTTCTGGGAGGGACAAGATTGGTGCGCTGCAAATGGCTTGGTTTAATGTCTGGAACACAGTTTCTTGTTTCTCCTCCCATTTGAATGACACACCTTTTTGAGTCAAGGTGGTGAGTGGCTTCGTGATATTTGAAATGTTCTGAATGAATCTCCTGTAGTAGCCAGCGAGACCAAGAAACTGACGAAACTGTTGGGGTTCGAGGGGTCGCCCAACTTTTGATAGCTTTGATCTTGGAGGGATCAACATGTATCCCATCATTGCTGACTACATGACCTAGGAACTCCACCTTTCGAATCCAGAATTCACGTTTTGAGAACTTCGCATACAATTTCTCTGCCCTCAAAGTTTCCAATACTTGTCGTAAGTGTTGACTGTGTTCTTCCTTACTCTGAGAATAGACTAGTATAACGTCAATAAAGACTATTACGAACTTGTCTAAGTAAGGTCGACACACTCGATTCATCAGGTCCATGAATACTGCAGGTGCATTTGTTATACCAAAGGGCATCACTACAAATTCATAATGACCGTAGCGAGTTCTGAAAGCAGTTTTTGGAATGTCGGCCTCCTGGACTCGTAACTGATGGTATCCCGATCTTAGGTCAATCTTGGAGAAGAAACTAGCTCCTTGGAGTTGATCGAAGAGGTCATCTATCCATGGTAAAGGGTATCGGTTTTTAACGGTAAGTTTGTTTAATTCCCGGTAGTCTATGCACATACGAAATGATCCACCCTTCTTTTTCACAAATAAGACCGGTGCTCCCCACGGTGAGAAGCTTGGTCTAATGAAACGTTTACTGAGGAGTTTGTTTAACTGGCTGGATAGCTCTTGCATTTCTGAAGGTGCAAGACGATACGAGGCTTTAGCTACAGGGGTAGCTCCGGGAATTAAGTCGATTCAGAATTCGACTTGGCGTTCAGGAAGGACTCATGAGATATCTTCAGGGAACACATCAGGGAAATCACAGACTTTAGGAATATCCTTGATGCTTTTTACTTCTTGTGTCTTATCAACAACGTGAGCTAGGAAGGCACAATAATCTTTGCGAAGATATTTCTGAGACATGACGCAAGAAATGATTTGGAGATTTGCACCATATTTGTCGCCATAGATAACGAGAGATTCGTTACTTGGCAGATTAAGATGGATGGCTTTCTCGAAACATAGGATATCAGCACGATGAAGACTTAACCAATCCATGCCGATTATGATGTCAAAACTTTTAATTAAGACCGACATAAGGTCAATTGGGAATGAATGGTTATTTAGAGTAAGTGTGCATCCTATGTATATGTTATTGGTACTTTTGGTTTTCCCGTTGGCCATCTCAACGGTGAATGTATATTTTAATGCTTCGGGGTTTTGTTTTAACAGATGTTTGATTATGACTTACAAAATTTTTCTTTGCACCGGTATTGAAAAGAATGCATGCGAAAGAGTTGTTGAGAAGAAATGTATCGGTCACCACATTAGGATCTGCTACTGCTTCTTCATTGCCAACCGCCAAAACTCTTCCTGTACCACCAGCGTTCTTTAACTTAGGAAAGTTTCTTTCTGAAATGCCCTGCCTACCCACATTCATAACAAGTTTGGCTCACTCCCGCTGCAGGGACTTGGGAAATGGGTGTTGGATTAGATGTCTAAGCCCATAACTATTATTGGTATGTACTTGACCCGAGAGTAGCATGGTCCATTTGGGTTGCATATCTTCAGGACAATTTGTTAGGATGGACTTTAGAGAGAAGGTGTTATAAATGATTTATTAATATATTATAAGTTATAATGTATTAATTTGAAATCATATGAGTTAATTAGTATTGATCAAGAATTAATTTGGAATTAGTTTAGTGATCAATAGAGAGTAATTAAATCTATGGGGACTAATTATGTTAATTAGTTATATTTATGTGTGTTGGGCTTATGATCCATGTTGGACTAACTTTATGTATGGATATATAAAGAGTTGGGCCACATGAACCATGGATCATAAGACCCATGGGTATGGATTTGGGTTATATCCATGACCCTAGAAATCCCACATATAAATACATACTTCATTGCTCAAAATCGCTACTTGAGGATTCTTGGAGTTCATGGTGGTTTTAGATGCATGAAGATTCTCTCTCAAGTTCTTCCTTTGTCCATGGTGTGTGGTGATTCCACTTGAGGCTTCCACACTATTGGGGCTAAGATCTTAAGGCTAGATACATCAAGACTTCAAGCTCCTCCATAAGGTATGTTATCCTAACTAGATTCTATGACAATTGTATGCTAGTTATAGGTTTAATACCTTGGAAACACCATTGCATGTATAATTAGTGAAAACATAGATCCAAGGTATTTAGGGTTGCATGAACACCTTAGGAGTGTTAGAATGCTCAAAACCCAACAGTGGTATCAGAGCGTAGGCTTGTTTTCAATTATACTTGATGCAAACTGATTTTTCGAAGCCAAGAATCTGTCTGGACCTGAAACTCAACGAGTTATGGAGGAAAACTTGACGAGTTCATGTATTAGAGCATGAACTCGACAAGTTCCATGAAGAACTCGACGAGTTTGTCTTCCAGAATGCATATATTCGAGTTTTTTTGGCTGGAATTGGACTAGGAACATTACCATAAGTTGTTTTTGAACCTATAAACTTGTTTTTGATGTGGTAATGATCATTCTAATCCAATTCAAAAGATAATTATCAAAAGTTTCATGTTTTGTATTAGTTTAATGTTTAGGCTAATTACATGAAAATTGTTTGATTTGAATTGTCAATGTTCATATGAGTTTAATCAAGATTATGAATATTGCTAGATATGATTGTGATAGTTGTTTTCAATTCAAATTAATCTACAATTTATTCATAAAATGTGTTTTTGTAACTTGTCCTCAAGTTACATGAAAAGTCTCATTAATGAATTTTATTAAAAACATAGGTTATGAACTTGAAAACTCTTTTCTCCATAAATTGTTTTGTGACCTCCATAAATTGTCCTCAAGTTATGGATTTTCAAGAGTCTCTTCATTAAAAGTTTTAAAAACCTATATTAAACTCACATGTTATGAAATTGAAGAGTTTTGAAAAGTTTCAAAACTTGCCCTCAAGTTTTGGAATTTGGAAAGTCACCCCCCATGTACAGTTTAATTCCAAACCCTAGAATTTTAAAAGTTAAAAGTTCAAACTTTGTGGACTTCATTAAATTAATTAAAGTGTTTAATTAAAAGAGTTAATAATTCCATAAAGACATGGTTTAAGTTTAATTAAATTAATAGTATAGTTTAATTAATAGATTAAACCACCAAGTATTTTAAATGTTTAAAATACACCCTTATACTATTATTATAATTTTAATTATATAGATATGTATAAGATAAAGTCAGTCTTACCATTAGTAGGCCTCATTCACGAAGGCGGTCTATAAAGGGGGTATAAGGTTACTGCCTATAAAATGGCAGTTTAATGGGTGTCCACTCTCACCCACCGCTTCCTTGACTGGTGGAGGGTCGTTAGCCGAACGGGTAGGAAAGGACTATAATTCTCCTTTCATTAAAAGTATAATGATAAATACTAAGTAACTAATCACTTATAAATTCCCAATCTTAGTTACTTAGGAAAATGTGAAATTGTGCTAACCCATGAAATTACACTTTGCACCTTTGTTAAGTCGTTAGTGGAGCGTGTGTGGTTAACCGGCACACTAACATGGGACTGACAATGTGTGGCAAAGGGTGACTTAAGTTTTATCATAGATCGGTGGAGCGTGTGTGGTTAACCGGCACATCGATTAGGTGATAAAATTAAGGGTACCAAGTCAATTTGCATGGTTATTCACACCTTGTTTGTGATCCTCGGCATCCCAGTCACAAACTTGAGAGGGCACAATCGAGATTTAAACATGCCATTGAAAGTTCAATGAATCTCAAAAGATCTAGGAGTTTCAATACAATTAAAACTTAATGTTCAATTTCGTTTTTCATGGTGGAATTTGGTAAATCATCATTTACTTACCTTCAAATATTTTATAGCTTGGATTACGACATCCCTCTTCCAAGTTATAAAATAGTTTGTTGGGTCCTAGCCTTAATACTACATATTGGGTGTTATATGAAGGACTTAAATCAACTAACTTGAATTTCTCCCATTATAGATCTCTAGCTTAGACAACTATGGTCTTCCCAAATCTTTACGAACAAGCTTCCTAATAAAGATGATATCCTAAATGGCAATCAAGGTGAAAGATCAATCCCTTTGTTGTGAATTAATGGGACTGGAAAATCATGCTTCACTTCCTCCACCTCCTCCTATTATTCTCCCTATCCCACAAGTTAAAATACTTGAAAATTCTAAGTCACTCAATCCCTATTGGCAAGCCGAGAGAGTCGGGTGTCAAAGTCTCGAGGCAGTTGACTGTTGACTTGGTTCTTCAGTCACTCCCTGATGACAGATCATGACATGACCCTTAGTGATCTTACCTATTTGCTTGATAATGCTAAATCAGCAATGATTTGGGGCATTAATAAAGTAAATTAGATTGGAAGATCTACTTCCCGAACCCAGTTGGACATTGACAATGGTGACATTGGAAGTGCAGAAAAGCTTTCTCTTCCCAATGGAAAGGGATCGGCCATGGTCAAGTCACTTGACCTAATGGTAAAGAGAATGGCTAAGTCTGGACAATCAAGTGTACCATTTCCAAAGAGTCCATATGTTTCTATTGCCAAGCTAAGGGACATTGGTTGCGAAGCTGCCAATTTTACCTGAAAGATCGTAAGGATGGTAAAGTCAAAAAGGGTGTGACTTTACTTCAGGTAAAGTCCACTATCTAACTCTATTAAGTTCTTATTTGGAGATTCTTAATAAATGTGTAATGTAATTACATTTTGATGTTTTATAGAATCAAAGAAAAAGTAAGGAAGCTTAAAGAAAGAATAAGCTGATTCTGATCGCGAATAGATGGATTTCGATCGCATGGTTCGGTGATCAGAATTTTGAGCTGCTGCTTAAAGAGTTATGATAAATTGCTTAGGAATAGATAACAACATGGTTTTCATATGTATTTGCATTGTAAGGATAAGTTTTCCGCAAGTTTTAAAATAAAAGAAAAGTTTTGATTTTATTTATTTTAAGTATCCTTACAATGGCATTTGTGAAAAATTGTTGTTTATATGATTCCATTTGATAGCAATATTGGAAAATGAATTTGATTTTTCCATTTGTGGTAGTGTCATAATTTACCAAATAAGGAAAGGTTCTCATCACCCAAGTTTCAGTTGGATAGAAACGTGGAATCATGCAAGTTGTACTGTGTGATGAATGAGAATTTTCATCTCTGGAAAATCAAGACTAAGACCTTGTTCACATGTATGTGTGAGTCGGGTGAAGGACTAAAGGATTAGGTATACTTGGTTGTACGCTAATCAGGTTCACCACAAAGGTCAATACGATTATTCGTTATGATTTACTAAAGTTTAGTAAATATGGTTATGCTTACAAGTTTAAGTGTAATTCTGAATCATTGGAAGAGTTACAATGATAGGCAGAACGAATGAGAAGAATAAAATTTGGCAGAAAGATAAAAGTTTCTCCAATCTGAAGAGATGGGAGAGTACTTGTGTATCTTGTTTTATGATTATCTTAGTGATTATGGAACCATATCACAATTGATCCTCTAAGGACACCTTAGTGTATTTGTTGTCTACGCAGAGGAATCGTGAATTGTGGAAATGGTTAAATCAAAAGATAAATCATACTTCGTTCCAAAATCAAATCTTAGAGTCATACTCCAAGATTGAGCCTTAAGTGACTTAATCTTTAGAAAGTTCATAACACTTGTCAAATGTAGAGTAAGATGTTTCCTATTCTTGTACATTTGAGATTGGTAAGTTGTGATGTTTTGGATAAAAACAAAGACCAACTAAGACTAATTTTGAGAAGTGTTTAACTTGGTAAGAATCCGCACTAACTCTTGAATATTTGTTTTGTCAAGGAATGGTTCTTGACAAAAAGAATCTTATATGTCAAGAGGACAGTGGGAGTATTGAGATATTTTCAAGAACTAATCAAGAGTTTTGTTAATCACTAGCCCACAACTTGAGGTCTGTAACCTATCGTGTTGACATATTCTTATTTATGTGTCTATTCCAGTAAAAGTTGACTATGCTTGTGAGTTCTTTGAGTTCTCAATTGTTTGCATAACAACCTGGAAGCAATGGTAGGCCATGAGCTGCCAGGTGGCAAGAAATTAAGTTCGGTCCATATGAGTTTGGATTTGTCACTAACCTTGTCTTATGATTATGGTTATGACAAATTCACATGGATAGGAACGCATACACCATAAAATCTAAGTGTCATAAGGTTTCTCTCCGATTCATGAAAATGATGGTGAGGAAACGCTTTCACTAAGTAGATTTTAGGAAGATAGCAAGTGTAATATTTGCATTCTCAAAGTCGTTAGTGGAGCGCGTGTGGTTAACCAGCACGCTAACATAGATTTGTGAGAAATGGCAAAGGTCTAAACAATTGAGACTATGATTACGGCATCCCTTTTCATAGTTCTAAACTTGTTTGGACACACATGTGAGCTATCTAAGGAATGGTGTATGATTTTGATAAAGTCTTATCAAAGCATCTCGTATCAGAAATCTGAACTTTGGTAAGAAAGTATTGATTTCAAGAAGTCCAGCTGATTTCTAGATACATGTCAGAGCTAGTGGGAGCATAAGTGTTATTCTAATAATCATCATGTTAGTGGGAGCATGATTATTATGTTAAGTCTTGCAAGTTAGCAATGTTAATTATAGAAAACAAAAGTTTCAATTCGCTTTGAAAAGTTGTTTTACTATAATTAAGGGAGAGGATTTTATACTTCATTCCAATTCTACAAGTTTAGATTGAGATTTTAATCAACTTTATTCAAGGATATATATGAATGTTATGTTGAAATGGTTCAACATAAGGAAATTCTATATATGTTGCGTTCTCAGAATTTTTTTATGACTACGGCATCCCTCTTCATAGTTCGAATTTTGAGAACATGGAAAATTAAAATTTTATAGCATGAATCGCATCCCATATGCTTCGGGTATAGGACCGATTACATATGTTATAATATTTATCCATTCTAAATTTTCCAAATGCCTGGGGCATTGAGAGGGGAAAAGGTCTAGTATTGGATATGACTAAAATGATTAAGCAATTGTCGAGGACAATCTAAGGTTTACCAAAGATTGATTGCTAAGGGACAATTGGAAGTATAGAGCTAGGACCATATTGACATATTCTGAAAGGAGGCAACTTTTGTTCAGAAGTGATAGTCAAAATGGGAATATGGAAATGTTTCCATAGGTGGAAGTTATTCTTTGAATCTGTGTAAGATTAGAGTACTTAATGCAAAGAAGGATGTTCAAAGGAATATACTTTGAATTTAAGTCTTCGTTTCCATGGAATTGCTCTCCATTGGAATACTTTGTAAATGTCTGTTGCCAAGTCTTTGTGACTTTTGTGCATAGTCATTGCAAAGGGATCATGGCATATAAGTTTAGAATCTAACAGATTATAGTAAATGGCAAGAGTTTGGCATTCTTACATTTACTATAAGGATTTGGGATTGTGAAATAGAATCATTGGAATTATGTTTAATTGATCTATTTCACAAAGTAAAGATCATAGACAAACATAGTATGCATACTTGGTGTATGGCATGACTATTGTTTGGACAAACATAGTGGGCATGCTTGGAGCATGACATGACTATTGTTTTCAATTCAAGTATAAAGTTGATAAATCGAAACATAAATAATGAGTAATCCATATGGTGCTTAGATAAAAGGTGTTTTTATTTACACTCAAAGTGTTGGGGCCATATAAGATTAGTATTATTCTTGTGTTTCACTTTGCATGTTTTGACTTCCAGAATAATTGGGTTATTCTTCCCGAATGACTGAGTTATTTTAACCATCCACAGTCAGTCATATATTGGAAGTAGGTATGAATCAAGACTGTCATGAATTTGGCTTGTACGATTTGTCTAAGGTGCATTAGACATAGCAATGGTTGCTGCAACATTCATGAGTGCTCCTGGAATAAGATTCGAGTATTGGATTAAACCCACGCTCATTTGAATCACTTCATGGATTTTATCACGAGTGAATCATGAGACGATAATATCTTATATTCTTCAAACCTAGAGATATGAGTTGTTGACTATGAGTTGGTTGTACATTGATTGTACGTAAACGCATCAGTAACTTGATGTTATAAAACGTGCCTTTGTGTATGATTCAACAAGTAGTTAGTACAAGCATATGAGTCGAAGTTTATCCATTCCTTTTACCTCATAAGGATAAAAGCGATATCTGTGGGCCCCTTGATGATTTAGTGACGACACCCCTAAGTGCTTGGCCAAGCCTGGACTGATTTGATTTGTTCAATTAGTCAGTTGTCATAAATCAAAAATCGGGAAACAACAAATGGACTGAGAGAATGATTATAATCCATGTCTCAGTCCATATGATATCTAGAATGGAGGAATATATGATCACTTATCTAATGGACGCGTCATTTGATTTGTTCAGAGTTCGACAGCGGCTTTAAGAGCTACGATTGCTAGTCAGGTTATGAAGTCATACTTGTAATAATAGTTTTAGACTTATCCAAGTGGGAGACTGTTGGATTAGATGTCTAAGCCCATAACTATTATTGGTATGTACTTGAACCGAGAGTAGCATGGTCCATTTGGGTTGCATATCATCAGGACAATTTGTTAGGATGGACTTTAGAGAGAAGGTGTTATATATGATTTATTAATATATTATAAGTTATAATGTATTAATATGAAATCATATGAGTTAATTAGTATTGATCAAGAATTAATTTGGAATTAGTTTAGTGATCAATAGAGAGTAATTAAATCTATGGGGACTAATTATGTTAATTAGTTATATTTATGTGTGTTGGGCTTATGATCCATGTTGGACTAACTTTATGTATGGATATATAAAGAGTTGGGCCACATGAACCATGGATCATAAGACCCATGGGTATGGATTTGGGTTATATCCATGACCCTAGAAATCCCACATATAAATACATACTTCATTGCTCAAAATCACTACTTGAGGATTCTTGGAGTTCATGGTGGTTTTAGATGCATGAAGATTCTCTCTCAAGTTCTTCCTTTGTCCATGGTGTGTTGTGATTCCACTTGAGGCTTCCACACTATTGGCGCTAAGCTCTTAAGGCTAGATACATCAAGACTTCAAGCTCCTCCATAAGGTATGTTATCCTAACTAGATTCTATGACAATTGTATGCTAGTTATAAGTTTAATACCTTGGAAACAACATTGCATGTATAATTAGTGAAAACATAGATCCAAGGTATTTAGGGTTGCATGAACACCTTAGGAGTGTTATAATGCTCAAAACCCAACAATGGGCTGTGCTGGTAACTTACAGAAACGGGTAGTATGCCCCTTTCTGTTGCAGTTCTGGCAGTGCATTTCTTTGCAATTTCCCTTATGATGGTAATTGCACTTGTTGAACTATGGTAATGATCCAACATATCCACTTGGGGCTACTGGAGTAGTAGATACAGAAGTAGGAAAAGGGACTGGAACAGCAGCAGGAACAATAGCAGCGTGTGCTGTCAATGTTTGTTGATTTGTCGAGGGCTCTTGAGACAATTGCCCTTTTCGCTTGTTCCAGAATTTCTTCTTGTTGCCCCCTTCCTTGGGTTTCTCCGGGATGGGTACCATAAAGCCCTGACGGACTCCATGGTCTACTAGTGTCTATGCCAAACACTTGGCACTATCAAAAGTGAGAGGGTTTGCAACTATAACATTGCCTTTATCTGAGGAGAGAGTCCCCAAATATATCTCTCAAATTTCATGCTCTCAGTGGGAACCATCCCTGGACACAGAATAACCAGATCATTGAACCTGGCAGTATATGCAACAATATCAGAGTCTTTCATCGTCAGACTCCAGAGTTCTTCCTCTAGCTTTTGAATTACGCCGCGGGGACAATATTCTGCTAGCATCAGGATGTTTAGATCATCCCAGCCCATAACATTAGCAACTAGAAGGGATAAGGATTTCACATAGCCATTCCACCAGGAAAGGGCTCTGTCTTGGAAAGTACATGCTGCAAACTTTACTTTGCTTGCCTTAGGGCAAGCACAAATTTCGAACACTGATTCGGTTTTCTTTAACCAGCATGTCAGAGTAATGACACCTCCGGTGCCATCAAAAGTTTTGTGTTTCACATTTGTAAAGTCTTTATATGAACAATCACGGGGGTGTCTAAGACCTTCACCATGACTGGAAACTAGAGCTCCACTGCCAGCTCCACTTGTACCACTAGCATTAATTTGCGTCATCGCAGCTGCCACGGCGGCAGCTATTGGTGCTTGGAAGACAGCAACATCATATTGTGGAGGTGGTGTTGGCTGTGGATTTGGTGGATTGTTGTTGTTCTTCCTGTTAGACTTTCTAGGAGGCATCTTTCTCTAGAATAAATTAAGAGAAAATGATGATAAGTTTTCTATAGCAATTATGAGTCAGGTGATTTTGAACAAATATGTTTTAGTTCTAAACATATCATAACCTGAATCTCTTAATGTTCTGCGATTTACAACAGGAGTTTACTAATACAAGTAAATAATCGCAATGGTATTTGTGGTATCTCTTAAATAGAATGAAATCCATACACGGTTACCAATAATGACTCTCTGTTTTCACATGTTTGTTCCTAATAAGGATGATTCTATTATATCTTATGGTCTCTATGTTATTATGTCATAAAATACTCCTATAGTATTTTATCTTTATGTTTGATTCTAGAGTTTCTTCTGGTACTTAGGTAAGTTTTAGACTTGTTGAAACACCACTATCACTCCAAAACACATGTTGATCATATCTCAAATAAATATAGTTGATCAGGCTATATTGATCCCATATATGATTACATAACTGTCCTGGTTTAACTGTAGTGTCCAACATCCAAATACTTTTTGTATAGTTCTTACTATGACACTGTTTCTAGTGTATATATATATATATATATATATATATATATATATATATATATATATATATATATATATATATATATATATATATATATAGGTTAATATACTTCTTATAAAATACTTAAATTTTAAAAGTATACTTTTAGTCAGAGCGCTTCAGCCCCATAGCATTCACAGTTTGTATATCTTTTATGTCTGATATACTTAGTTCACTATAAACAATGCTCTGATACCAATCTGTCACACCCCCAAACCAGAACGGCGGAAACATTCGTGGGTGGAGGACTTCAGGTATAGTATCATAACAATGCATAATAGTAATCAAAGTACAACAACAACCATTTACAAAGTTATAAGTTTTATAACTGTGTTCAAAAAATAATGTTCATAACACTAAAAGAATAAGTTCAAAAGACATAAGTATAAAGAGCTCCATCTTCTCAAAAGCGGTGGTGTACCTGTATTACTGTTTCCCTGAGAATACAAGTAGTTTTGGAAAAGTGTCAAAAATTAAGTTGGTGAGTTGATAAGCATGTTTATATCTCAAATCCGTTTCTCGTTCTTTAATAAAGTAAATACATTTTTCCCAGAAAATCCTATATTTTCTGATGTATTATTCGGTAAGCAAAAGGGTGAAAGTTTCTGGTTCTTAAGGAGTATACTGTATTATAGTTTACATAAAACCATAAAGTAAAGATATTTTCCTATACGAAAATAGTATTTCCGTATCTAGACTGGTAAAATATTGTATTATAGTTTTATAAAGATAAAACTATGTGAAGTTTTACTTATTCATACACTAATCACTTTATTCAATATCAAAATGTGAGTTAGCATAACCATACTTGGTGACCAAGGATCGCCTGAACACGACTTTCTTCAGGCTTCGCAATAGGTAGGACATTTGTCACCACAGGTCTGCCGACCTAGCTGTTGCAAGCAGCTGTGGTGCGGGATTGTCAGTCCCGTATAGATCTATACACAAGTGTCGCGCTCTCCCTCAAGGAGACTCTGGTTATAATTTCAGGACTTTTGGGAAACTTACTTAAAAGTATATGAAAGTTGCCTCATAAATGCTATATTGATGATTATGTATAGAATATTGAAAAGTTACTAGGTAATAAATACTCAGTTTGTAAGTTTCATAAACTATATAAGATATAGTTTATATGGTTGTTTTCTGAAGAATGTTTTCTACTCGTTTTCCGTTAAGTACTCTATTTGATTTCTGTTAAGTACCAATGAATGAGTTCTCTGAACTATACCTATTATAGTTTAACTGTGGTAAGAATCGGTAATACTGTTATTCCAGGAAGTTCACTGTTTGTACCAAATAGTACCAAACAGTTAGAAAAACATTTTATATTTATATAAACATAATATTTATATAATTGTGATTAATTAGACCTTCGATTATATAACTTTACCCCAAGTCCACAACCAAACAAGGAACAGGAAATGAGGTCAAATTATATATTCTAAATCTTTTGAATTCAAATTATATAATTTACACATATATAAATATGTAATTTTTTATAATTATAACAATTTAACAACTTTAAAAACATTTAAAAGCATTTTAGATATTAACACAATTTTCATTGTGTTCAACTGGTATTCCCCACTAAAACAGTTAAAAAATCATGAAAATGTAAGGGTATGAACTCACCTTTTGTGAGTGAATTGGATGAAAGATCGATATAGGATGCATGGTATGCCAAGTGAAGTCCCGATCTCAAATGGATCCTATTTAGCATATATATATATATATATATATATATATATATATATATATATATATATATATATATATATATGTATGAAATTAGGGCCTATAATAGTTAATATGTAAAGGAAACATCCTTAGGAACTGGGATACACTTACAATAAAGTGTTAGAACCGAAAATGAAGAGCTGAAAGATGATCACGGCTACACAAGAGGGGCGGCCCTTGTTGTGTTCACGGTCCAAGAACACTTGAAGTGTTCACGGGCCAAATGATGAATGTATGAAGGGTTCACGGCCAAGATGAAGCGTTCACGGCCAGAACTTCTTGAAGATCTTGAAGGCTTTGATGAAAAATGGAGGATCAATAGGTGAAAGCAAGTGGTTTCCAATGAATAACAAGAAAACAGTGTGATACTTACGTTTTTGAGATGAAAGGAGACCCTTTTGTGGATGATACTTAAGAGAGAATGGGAGAATTCACGGTTGAAAGATGAGAAATAAGGAGAAAATGGCTAACACTCATATATATATGCGAGGGTTCACGGTCCGAAGGGTTCACGGACGTGAACCTCGTTTGCGGTCTGAAGGCGGTTGTGGCCGATAAGACGTTCACGGTCCGAGGGTTTGCGGCCCTAGTTCACGGCCGAAGGCTGCTTGTTCTCGGTTGCGAGGCTGTTGTCCGAAGGGAAAGAAAGAATGGTGTTCGGACTTCAAGTTTTCACCTCTTAAACATATAACACCTTGAATACAAGGTGTAAATACTTATAAAATATTAATCTAACCTAATTAAAATAGAATAAGATTTAAGTTGACTTTAGTTGACCCAAGTTTGACTTTGATTAACTAGGGTTGACTTTACATGAAGAAAATAACGGGATGTTACACTGTAGAAGTCCCTATAAGTAACAAACAAACACAAGACATGTAAAAATTAATGAGTGTTACATAGAAATATATATATATATTGTATACTAATATTTGTTGTATATATCTTGTGTTGGTCATAGACAACAACCAGTCCATTGCCAACACCAAGATCCAAATCAGCAACCAAATTCTCAATGAACCAGGTCCAGTTGTCCTTATTCTCAACATTCACAACTATCCATGCTATTGGGTAGACATGGTTGTCTACAACCCTCCCAATAGCAGTTAAAATCTCCCCATTTACTTGCCCCTTCAAGAAACTACTATCTAGTCCTATCACCTTTCTAAATCCTCTGTTCCATCAATCTCTGAAAGCCTTGAAGCCAACATAAAACCTCTTGAAATAGTTACACCCCAGATTACTTTCTACCCCCACCAAGCAAGTTGTACCCATATTAGTTAACATAATTGCAGCTGCATAATCTGAAACTCTGGCATAGTGGTCTTCTAACTTCCCTTTTATCATCCCCCATTGCATTAGCCCTTGCTCTTTGGCATTGCCCGGCATATACACTCACTGAAAACCTTTGTAGCACATCTGCTTGCATCTCTAGCAATGTCATCTTGAGCTTCATGATTACATCTTTCAAGTAGTGTTTGGCTAACCAATTTCTAGTAACTAGGGAACCAAATTGATAATTCCTAGAACACATATGAATTTCAGTACAAAATTTAATCTGGAATGTCCTTTCAGTGTACTTCCATCCAGCTGCAACAATAAATGGACACAACATTTTTTTTATTGTCAGTGCTTCCACTACCACACTTAGCTATAACCCTCACTCTATCACTTTTTTCAAAATAAAGTTAGTATCCTCCATGGGCTGCATAGTTAGTTAAAGGAAACCTGAGTTGAGCAAGGGATTCATAACAGTCTCTTACTCGGGGCTTCATCTATTTCCAGTAAACATTGGGATCATGCACCCAATACTCGAGCCAACATCTTCATTGTCCTCATTTAAGTAGGCATGCTCATTTTGTTGGCCACCAGGAATGTCTCTATCATCTACCATTCCATCAATAATCCTCCTTAATATGTTTTCCTCGCAGAATAAGTTAAGAAAAGGATCATCATATAGTTTTGAGGGGGATTTGAAAGTTTCTTCGGAAAAATCCAAGAAGCTAAAGTCAAATGCTTCATCATCGGAGCCGGAGTCTGGAAGGTATGTCTTCTCAAGGAGCTTAGGCCCTTTAGGCTTCTTAGTTCCAGAAGTAGAAGCCATCTGTTTTATAAAAAAACAACTCGTTAGTTCAAACTTGGAACTCCATACTCCATAGACGAAGATAACCACCCTCAGAAGCATCAATTTCTTGTTTCCATACACGTCTTATTCTACTCCACCTTACTTCACCAACGATTTTGGAGAATATACAACTCTTTTCAGCGTTAAACCCTTCTCAAATTCATGAAACCCTTTTATCAGTGATGGTTCGTGAAAGTTGATGGCTAGGGAATAGGTTTGTGGTGACCGGATAGAATAGGTTACCTGCTCATCATCGGGTATTAGCTCTCAAGTGATAATTCCATGAAAATACCGTGTCCACGGTCAACGAAAAATTAAAATTAGGGCTTTTTCCAATTTAGTGGCAAAAATATAGCACTTTTATGATATTAGTCCTATATTTTACAACTACACAAAAAGGTAGAACAGAGAGAACAAAACATATTTGACAAATATATCCTTACTTTTATTCTGATGTCTCTTTTCTATTTATTAACCGTCGTCTTTTTTTTCTCGTAAACCCCATTACCGCATGTAATGTTCTGCATCTCCACTAATCAAATTTTATTCAAACACCATGTGATAACGTCTATTTTATGCATATATTTATCACGTTTTCTTATTATATTATACTATGTTTTTATGCTATTTAGAACTAAAAGATACTTCATACGCTATGAAATGTTAAATTACAGTTAAAATGGGAGCTGGAATGCAAAAGGAGGAGAAAGGAGCTAAAAAGACACAAAAAGGGTGTTGTTAGACAGCTTGACCCCTCGTCATTGTTTTAACCATATCTCATGACTCGTAACTCCGATTGATGAGATTCTAAAATGTTCTGAAAACTAGACACAATTTCTAATGACTTTCGAGTTTTGAGAAACTGTTGATTTAAAACGAAATCGTCGAGTTCGGTCCTCCAACTCGATGAGTTGATCAGAAGCTTCGCGATTCTTGATGCTGACTTGGGGAATACGAGATTTTAATGAAGAACTCGCGAGTTGGTGTCCAAAATCATTGAGTTGACGCTGAAAATTATAAATAGATCCCAAAATTAGCCCTAAGTTGAGGTCTTACACCTTAGATTGATTCCTGCGATTATAAACCCCCAAGAAGCAGTTTTGAGGGTCTAGAAGGCGGCCAGAAGGCCCTTAAGCTGACATGAGCGAAGATCTGAAGGCTTGGAGAGCAGATTCATGTCAGAAATCATTTGGTTCGTTGTTCTGACCACGATTAGTGTTCCAATGTGGTGTTTTTATGCATTTACTTTCTGATTTGGGTGTTAAAACCATTTGCTTTGTGTTTATGTTTAGATGAACCCTTGATTTTGTGGATTAATTGCTATTTGGATTGATTTATTCATGTTTAATTAATCTTGTTAAGCTTGTTAAAAGATCCTTATGTGTTAATGACAATTATTTTCTGTTGATGACTAAGTATATTGAGTTGTATGAACATTTGCTTGATTACTTGAATCTTATGGTTTTGTGAAAAAAATATTGTAAGTATAGTGTTGTGAACATAACCTAGGGTTAACTAGAAAATTAGTAAAGTAATGCGTGAGCATGTGTGATGACCAACCACATATGAGTTAATTGAACCAACCAATTTGATTAACTATTATTACAAGTCTTGCTTGATTCGAACTGAACACTAGGAAACCTGTTAGTTTAATCAACTGATCACTGCTTGAATTGACTTGTTTTCTAAAGGATTAGTAATAGTGAACATGAACCTAATCATTTTAGAAATCGGTGAACATGAATAAATAAATTTGTGTGTGCAATTATCTATGATTTTAAGATGTAATTTGTCTAAACAAAAGTACCTAAAGAGATTTTTTCTTCGGTCAGTTTATCAAGATTTATTATTTAATCAATTGTTTGAGATGTAATTCCATAAAATCTTTCTTTACTTGTTTCGTTTGTTTTGTGTAACCTATAATCAAACATTCTAAATTAATTCACTACTGTTCCCCTTGTGTTCGACACCCTTGCTTATCAAAGGTATACTATACTCGATCGTGTTCACTGTCTGTAAGGTGTGGTTTAGATGCGATAAACTAGGAATTATAATAAAAAACTAGTGTATTAAAAATACACATCACCAAGCTAGCTATTTTGGTAGATGGCGTCTGAAGGTTTCTGAAAATCGACGACGTCTAAAGACGGTTGATTGTATAGAACGATGGTGCAAAGTGCAAACGATCAGTGATGTAGATTGGTGGCGTTCTAAGGTTTCTTGCATCTTCCAGAAACGGTCGATGTTGCATATCGGTGACGTTCGGAGGTTTCTAACGATGTCTGGTGGTTCCCGAAGGTCCACTGATTTAGGGTTTTCTTTATTTGGTTTAGAGAAGATGGATGGGGAGAGAATATATATATATATATATATATATATATATATATATATATATATATATATATATATATATATATATATATATATATATCAGATTATCACGTTTAGAATGAGGGAGTGGGGTTAGGGTGTAGGGTGAATGTGGGGTTATGATTGGACTCATTTTAATGTATTTTATCATTTAAATAAATAACAAAGTAATTAAAAAAAAATAGATAATGATAAAATAGTCTTTTTATGTCTGGCAGGGACCAAAGATGCAAGAAATAGGTGAGGGAAAATAGTATTTCTACAAAGATCCCGAGCTAAAAAACTAGTCCAGACCAACCTCTAAAATTTCTTTTGACGAATGCACCTTTTGAAAATAAAAGAACCATTAAAAATCTTAGTGTATATGATTATTTAATTCATACCACATCGACCGTCTCAACTTTGTATTTTCAATCATACCACATGCACACCTCATCTACTAAAATTTACTAGTTTTTCTTTACCTTCGGTAGAGATTGATCATGCTACCACGTCGCCGCCATCTACTTTGGATCATCTAGTTTTTAACAGTTTGCGTAGTTTCTCACCTCTAATCCTACTATCTGTCAATATATATATGTATTATTTATGTATGTCTTTGGATAGTATTTCATGTATTCCTTTCTCCTGATGGTCTTGGAATATGGTGCATCTCATTATATGTCACTTTATTTATCATTCATTGTCTCTTTGTATCACGATTCACCTATTCCTGTTACGTCTTCTAGTTTTGCATCCATGATAGTAGAATGTGTTGGTTCTGTTGTCACTCCTTACATATCTCTCGTTGATTTCTATTATATTCCTCTCGATGTTGATTTTGGTGGTGATCCTAATGATTTTTATTATATTCCTCTTGATTCTCTATAGAATTTGAATACCGTGTTTTGGTCATGAGTATTTGTGAGATTGTTAGGTTTCGTTGGCTACTTAGAGACATGGGTGTTGATGTTTCTTAGCGCATTCCCATATATCATAACATCAAAAGTACAATGTATATTACACAAAAATTTGTTTTCTATAAGTGGATGAAACATATTAAGATTTAATATCATTTCACTCGTCGTCGTCTCTAGCTCAGAATCCTCTTGCTTCCCTAGGCCCCTTTATCTTTATATATTGCTAATATTTTTACTATGGATCAATTGGCCTCAGGATTTCGATTCTGAAAAATTATCAATTCTTAATTGTTTTTGCATTATAAGTTTGAGGGGGTGGGTGGGCGGGGGGGGGGGGGGGGGGGGAGGGGTGTTAGCATATTTGATATTTATATTAGGCTAACCCTTTTATAGTGGGATTGTATTTAGTATTTTAGACTGTTCAATATGGGCCAGATAACGCCAACGAGAGGCTGACCTGGCCATCCTCAATGACACGGGGAAGCCAAAAACACAGCCTCGACCTAACACCTCGTGGCTTTGCGTTGAGGGCTCGAAGTTAGACAATACCCCATTCTCTCTTTCTTTTCTCTTCTTTTTCTTCTTTTTTGGCCACACTACGGCGTTTTCATGTACAAACAGCATCCCCATGACGGAGTTAAGGGATCGATGCTGTTCTTCTTTTCTTCTTTCTGATGTGGCACCCGTGATAACGGGTACCCATACCGAGCAGTGTTAGATAACTTAATTCTAGCTTCATTTCCTGTTTATTGTCTTATCGCCCATTCATTTTCATATCACTTTTGCAATTAATAATAAAACCCTAACTGTATTTCTTAATATTCAAAAATCACAAGTAATGAGAACAATAGTTGGGTGAAAAGCCTTGTTAAAAAACAACATGCTCTATATATTAATTTCGATAATGATTAAGAAGCTATAGCCTTATAGGTTTCTTTCTTATCGTGGGAAAGATAGGAATGAATAAATTAATGAAAACTATCATATATTGTCCCTGTTTATAGGTAACTAACAAGAGTCTTATAATACTCTAAAAATACTCTTGCAAACATAATAGAAAAAACATTGCACTAAAATAAGAAATTTTTACATGTACAGTTAAGTCGAATATTTCCCATTGTTAGTGAAACAACCTGAAACAACATTTAACTTTAAAATGAAAGCACAAACCTTACTAGGTTCCCCAAGATACCATGCATTCCATCACACATACAATAAATATCACAATCAACACCTTAGTGGCCTTAAATGCATGTAGACAACTTCCCACATTATCTGTAGATTCCCAGCTAGCTTACAACCAACACCTCACTAGGTCATTATCAAACTAACCTGGAGACTCCCAGCCATCCTCCTACTGGGTTCGAAGGCTCTTGACCAACCACCCATAGCGAAGAATAATCTAGTCTACCCAGATATATGTTAGATATAGGGTATCAAAATAACAATTAACACTTGGAATTTCTAGGATCATGTTTTCAACACTTTCTGAAATCTTTTATGCTAACAACATGTCGATTACACACCGGGGGTTGTTAAGAACTGAGGGGGTCCCTATTGTCTGGGGTACACAAATTCAGAAATTGGATAATACAAGAAAAACCAATTCAAATTACACACCTAATTCGAATCAAGAAACACATAATACCTTTGTTTTGATGTGTTTTGAGAGAGACGAGAAATGAGAAGTAATCGATTTATAAGTATAAAAGTTGTAACCTTTACATGGAATATCCATCTTAATTTTATATATGAATGATGGCGATTAAAAGGTAGTTGTCTTCCATCTTGGCACCAAAATGGTGGTTAAAATAATGGTTATAAAACAAAACAAACTCTCACATCAGCATGATGTCATAACCAATATTTTGGCAGGAAATATATGTTCTGACCACCATCAGGGGCTCTCCCCTTTAGACCTTACAATGGGTGTTGCCCCTTGGAACCCTCTACCCTAGGGCGCTTCCTCCGATCCTCATATACCCTATTCCATGTTTAACACTCTGAATGTGCACCCCACACCTCCGGTCTCGGACAGTAAACTGAAATCAGTCTGTCTTGATAGTAATTATAATTACACTAAAAGATATTGATAAGACTAATCACCAACAATATATGTACACTAACAATACTCATACACCCTACCACATAAGGACATATAATTTCACACATAGTATAGTGAGAAAACTCACCTGAATCTGACAATCACAAACTCAACAACAGTCTCCTCAGTAGACCAACTAACATGAACCACCTAATACTAAATATAGATCATACCTCAGTTTAATACCTAAATCCATCAAAGTTTGACCAAAAGTAAAAACGGTCAAAAAGTCAACAGTCAATAGTTCAACACGTCGCAACTCAACTCTTGATCATGTTGCGACTATTGTGCGACAAAAATAGTTGTGAAACCATTCAACATTCGCGCCGTGACCCTTCCGTTGTTGTATCATGCTTTTTGCGGCAGAATCATTTTTATTGTTAATCACTTAATCTCGTAAGACAAAGGCTCATACTTTCCAGAACCTTACTAAACATGGTATTGATGGATAAAGTTTCCAAATTTATATATATAAATGCCTCTAACATAACCATCTCTAACCCCAGATCCAAAATGAGTCCAAAATGCTACTAACTCCATACATAGATCAAATATAAGGTGAACATTCATTTCTTTTCACCATAATGGGGTCTAGAAAACCATTCTAATTAACCATTGGACCTACAGTTTTCCCAAACTCCATAGAATCTTCATAAAAGGGGACAAATAAACTAAACAACCTAGATATAACAAATAAGAGCCATAAAATTTGGAACTTGATGAATTACAAAGCACAAGGAAGTGTTTAGAAGGTAAGAAATCTTGGGATCTTGATTCCCTTGGCACCAAAATGGTTTAATTCTTCTTCAAGCTTCACTCTCAAGGTAACAAATCTCAAAAACGGAAGGAAAGAGGCTAGGGTTTCATGCACAATAGAATCTGGAGGTTGGAGGCTGATAAATGAGAAATCCCAAATCTTAGTGCCCTTAAATAAGGTCAAATCCCTAAAACTAGGGTTTTGTGCTATTTGAGGTTACACATCACTACCCTTACAATGACGTGTCGCATCTTAGGGTTTATCATTACGTCACTACTAAGAACTGGTCACGCTGCGAATATGATTCTTTGCCAAAATCTTCTTTTCCACATACAAGAAATTAAATAATTTGGAAATAAGACATATGCAAAAAGTAGGCATTACAGAAACTTTCCATGCAAAACAACACTTCTAATGGAAAGGTTGAACTATAAATAAAAATAATAGCCATGCAATGTAGGGTTTCAAAACATCGTTAAGAAAAAAATGTTAATATATTCAGTGAAAACTATTAAATTTTATCAATATATTATGCAACCACTTTATTAATAAAGATCGCCGAAGTTTCTTCTATTTTTAGGTAACCATAGGTTACGAGTTAGAAAAGTCATACATAGACTTATATTACCTCTAATTCAAATGCGTTCGAAAATACGATAAAGGTAAAAAAAGTTTTTTACAAGAAGATCTCAGATAAATGAAATCGGGGTAAAAAGAGTTTTTACAAGTTTTGTCAATATATTATGCAACCATTTTATTAATAAAGACCACCGAAGTTTCTTCTATTTTTAGGTAACCATAGGTTACGAGTTAGAAAAGTCATACATAGACTTATATTACCTCTAAATCAAATGCGTTGGAAAATACGATAAAGGTAAAAAAAAGTTTTTTACAAGAAGATCTCAGATAAATGAAATCGGGGTAAAAAGAATTTTTACAAGTAGATCCATGAAATAAAAAAAACTTGGAAGAAATAATCTATAATCTAGTAATCATGTGTGTTTGTAGTTTTAGTTTCTTTCTAAGTCATGATGAAGTATAGCTTCAACTTCAAATGATGAAGTTGAAGTTGATATAGATGATGCAAATGAAAGTGATAATGACTCCTGCTAACCATCTTGTGGTGATTTCAAGGAGGAGATTTCTTAGGTGTCTTTAGATGATGATGAGGATGAATAAGTTCCTTCTTCAATGAACACAAGTTTTTGATCAATTTTTCTAAATGACTTACTAGGGGAAAAGAGGAGTATACCAAAGATATTATTTGATGAAGATGAATGGATCCCTTCTGATGATGATGATGACTTTGACACATGGAACAAAGATGAGGGTGATGATTAGCAAATTAGCATGTGATTGGTACACTATATTGTATACATAATCCATATTTGAAGTGAAATAATATGGCACCACACTTAGGAGGAAAGTACAAAGCCCCAAATATTTCATTGTTTTGTGTAATGAACTATAAAATAGCTAATGGGCACCAGTTATGTTTTGTAAATAGTAATCATTCTATGATACTAGTTCTGTGTATGAAAAAGGTAATGGGAATTAGTGCCCATATAGGTGTTCGGCATTTTAGATTATAAATTAATGATCTTGGAAAGTGAAATTCTGAGAAAATAGCCATGTTAGTGCATGAAATTAAAACCTTAGGTCACTAATAACTCTAGGTTGGTTTGCTAACCATTATGTGTATGAGCTAATTCCTAAACCCAAAATAAAACTCAAAGAAATGAAATCTATTTTTGATTTCATTTTAAGAAAATGGTAGAATAAACATTTCATAAAATTTTGTTTTAACCATTATATTATTTTTCTATCAAATATGACCATTGTGACCGTTCAACCAATGAGCATTTTATCTTTTTTTTGTCCCAAATGAATATTTCATAGTTTGCAATTGATCCATTTGACAAAATATTTACATAAATAGAAAAAAACTATGTTGTACTTGTTAGCATATATGTTTATTATAAGCCCACTTGTTTTGGGCTCCTTTTTGTCTTTAGCCCATTAGGGTTAGGCTTAGCTTAGCTTGCCTTTACATTCCTCATCTTGTTGTTCTTTGCTTTTATGCTTTTCAAGAACCTTGTAATCCCTCTCTTTCATTAATCATATGACTCTATTATCATGGTATCAGAGTATAGGTTTGATGCGTTGTGAGGAGGTTTTGTACCAGTTATATGTGGTTTGATACGTTGTTAGGAGGTTTTGGTGGTTACTGTAGCTGATTCATTTGATGTTCGTTTTTTGATGATGTTCGTTTGCTTGTTAGTGTTCATTTTTTGTTGTTACTTTGCTGCTGCTGTTCGGATTCTAGGGTTTGTTGTTCGATTTCTTGCTGGTCGATTGGTTTCTTCCGTTGGTTTTTTGTTCTTGTTCTCTTATTGCTTGTCCATTATTGTGGTTATTTTTATGTTGCCATCGTGACTGGAAATGACGATTCCCTTCAATCAATTAGTACTCGATTGGATGAAAAAAATTACATTTATTGGAGCTATGTTATGAAGAACTTCCTTCGTGGGAAGAATATGTGGGGCTATGTCACTAGGAATAAAGCCAAACCTTCAGTGCCTTTAGCTGAAAATTTCGATTTGTTGGTTGATACTTGGGAGACTGATAACTCCAAGGCCATTACTTGGATTAACAATTCTATTACTCAGTCTATTGGTATGCAATTGGCTAAATATGAAACATCAAAGGAAGTGTGGAACCATTTGCAGAGACTGTACACTCACTCTAATTTTTCTAAACAACATAAGTTAGAATATGATATTCGTGCCCTTCAATAAAATGATATGAGTAATCAAGATTTCTATGCTGCTATGTTTGATTTATGGGATCAGTCGGCTCTTACTGAGTCTAAAGAATTAAAAGATTTTGAGCCTTATATTGCTAGGAGGGAAGAACAATGTTTGGTTCAGTTTTTGATGGCGTTTCGTTCTGATTTTGAAGGCCTACGTGGAACGATTCTTCATCGTTCCTCTCTTACCTCAGTGGATTATGTTGTTCATGAGATGATTTCTAAAGAGACTTGTATCAAGTCTCATACAGGTAAAGGGTCTAAGGCAATCTCCACTCCTGATGTGCTTGCTGTTTCCACTAATTAGTCTCATCAAAATCCAAGGGTTGCTTATGATGAATGTGCCTTCTGAAAATAGAAAAATCATTGGAAAGCTCAGTATCTATTATTAGTTAACAAGGGTAAATCTGGTCAGACTCAGTCAGGAAAACAACATAGGTCTGGTCAGCAGAAGTTTCAGCCACATTCTTCTAGTACTTCTCCATGGACACCTCTCCTCCACAATTTTGTGTTGTTGCTACTCGATCAGTTAACACTGAGTTATTTGGCAACATGCCACCTTTTGAATTGCATCCCAAAGTTTTTGAGATTTTGAGATAGTATTTGGCCTCCAATCCTACTTCCATGTCTACATCTATGTCTCATTCTAGTCCTACTTCATTCGGCACCTCAAGTATACCTTTATCTTTGTGGATTTTAGATCCTGGTGCAACCCGTCACATGTCTCCTTATTTGTCATCGTTTACTTCTCTGCCACGCATGTCATTTATCTATATTATGTCTGCTAGCGATATATCTATGCCAGTTGAGGGTGTTGGGTTGTAACGTCGCAAAAATCAAGACTAAAAATTTCGATTTTTAAATTAATAAAACCATCATCCAAACAACATCATAGAAACCATGGTGAATCAGAGTGTATCAATAACATCCAAGTACATCGGTGTAATATAAAAATACGGAACGATGCAGTGTGTGCACCGCAATCATCCTGGACTCTTCCCCTTCGAACCAGAAGTACCTGAAACATACACCGAAAACCTTAAGCACAAAGCTTAGTGAGTTCCCCAAAATACCACATATTATACATATAAAACATATAATGGGCCACACCCGTCATCGGGCCCGTCCCGACATCGAGCCCTGCTCGGTAAACAGATATGTCAGTCATTAGGCCCCGCCTGGCATCGGGCCCCGCCCGGTATACATAAACAAATTAACATATAATCATATAAGCACATGTAATAATCACAAAGATAAATAGAATACACGATAGTCATCGGGCCCCGCCCGGTAAACATATAAAACATAACACATGCAAGAGTCACGCATACCACTAGAATACTAACATATCAAACCATGGGCCATAATTGGTGCCTTCAACCCGCTAAACATAGTGAGGAAACTCACCTCAAGCTGTAGAATCACCCGAATAAAATCTTAGTCTGCTAGTCCGGAAAATCCCCACGCTAACATCATCAAATTATATACAATTAATAATTAGATCTCGACCCATAATCAGTAATCTAAGCTACTTGTCCAATATCCATGGTAAAAAGACCATTTTATCCTTTTTCTTACTT
The DNA here is from genome assembly GCF_052849685.1 of Lactuca virosa. NCBI lineage: Eukaryota > Viridiplantae > Streptophyta > Magnoliopsida > Asterales > Asteraceae > Lactuca > Lactuca virosa. The sequence continues at coordinate 55,603,277 of NC_136430.1, forward strand.
GGTCCAAAACCAAGGCCCAACCCATTTGCTCCAAAGGGCCCAAATTCCTAAATGACATCATAAGGCCCAATAAGGCCCAACTTCCAAATTGGGCCCAAAATCATCATGGACCCAATACCAAGAAAATCCATAGTCTGTCTATGGCCCAAAGTCATAAGTCCAATGGCCCAACAAGGCCCAAAACCTAAAAGCCCAAGATATGTCCCAACCTGAGAACGGACCTCAAATGAGCAAAGATCTAACATCCATAGCTTCTAGAGTAGACCATAACTTCATGTATGACTTAAAAGACCCAAAAATGCATAAATAACACCATAAAATGGATCCAGCACAAAGGACCATCAAGATCAGAGATTTTTTACCTCAAAAGGCTTGCTAAGGTGAATATAACTCTGGATCTACAAGCTCAAGCTACTCCCAAGCAACCTCCAAGTGTTCCTCTTCTTCTTCTTCACCACAAAACACCAACAAACTCACTTTCAAGCTCAATCTCACCAAATACACTTATGGTTTGATATTAGGGCATAAGGTGATGAAGGTTGATCAATAAAATGTGCAAAAGGTGTTATAAGTTGTTTAAATAGGGTGCAAACCTAAAAAAATTAGGGTTTGCCCCTGCGCTACGTATGTCATGCGTACTCCTACGTACGCCCTATGTACGTAGGTGAACCCGCGATCTGGAAATGAGCTAGTACACTAAGCGTACTCAGAGTATGCCTCGCGTACTAGCTAGGTACCAAAACGTGATGATGTTTGCATAAAGGGGCTAAAGAAAACATACCAAATTTTCGAGTGTTATAATTCTCCCCCATTTGAATCACCTCGTCCTTGAAGTCTGATGCCCCAAACAAGTTTGGTTAGTGCTCCCTCATCTTGTCCTCTGACTCCCACGTCCATTCTGAACCCCTGCAATGCTGCCACTAAACTTTTACCAGCTCAACAACCTTATTCCTCAAGGGTTTCGTCTTCCGGTCAAGAATCACCAACGGTCTCTCGATATAATTCTGGCAATCATCCACCTGAATGTCCTCCAATGGAACCACCACGGAATCATCCACTGAACATTTTTGCAACTGAGAGACATGAAATATGCTATGGATCTGACTAAGCTCCTCGGGAAGATCCAAGTGATAAGAAACCCGGCCCACCCGGGCCAAAACCCTGAAAGGACTGATGTACATGGGGCCCAATTTGCACATCTTTCTGAATTGGATGACACCTTTCCAAGGTGAAGCCTTCAGGAGATCCATATGCCCAACCTGGAACTCTAGATCTGATCGGCGCTTGTCGGCATAGCTCTTCTGCCGACTATGAGGTGTCTGGAGTCTACTCCGAACCTGCTGAATCAACTCGGTAGTCATGAATATCACTTCGGTACTCCCCATGACTCACTTTCCGACCTCACCCCAACAAATCGGGGTCCTGCATTTCCTCCCATAGAACATCTCAAAAAGAGGTCGATCTGTGATGGCGTGATAATTGTTGTTCTATGAAAATTATGCTAACGGAAGATACGTATCCTAACTCCCACCAAAATCCAATACACACACTTGAAGCATATACCCCAAGGTCTAAATAGCCCGCTCGCTCTGACCGTCAGTTTGTGGGTGGAAAGTCATGCTGAAATGCAGACGAGTACCCAATTCGTCGTGGAACCTCTTCCAAATTCTGGAACTAAACCAGACGTCCCTGTCTGAAACCACAGAAACCGGCACCGCATGCCATGCCACGACCTCCCTGATGTATACCTCACCCAACTTCTCCGCAGAGATACTCTCCTGAATCGGAATAAACTGCGTACTCTTGGTCAATCGATCCACGATGACCCAAATCGAATCCACTCCACACGCAGTCCGAGGCAACTTCATAATGAAATCCTTGGTAATCTCTTCCCATTTCCAAACGGTAATATCTAGCGGCTACATCTTGTCGTGAGGCCGTTGAAGCTCGGCCTTGACTTCTCCACATACCAAGCTACATCCCGCTTCATGCAGGGCCACTAATAATTAGGTCAAAATCGGCGCCTCACACAATCTTTGTCTCAGGGTATCAAAAGTTTCATGCTGCTCAGGCCCCCAACGAAAAATGACTATCTTCTTCGTCAACCGAGTCAGAGGAACCACTATCTTGGAGAAATCCTGAATGAACCTCCGATAGTGTCCTGCCAACCCAAGGAAACTCTGAATCTTAGATGGATACATCAGAACCTCCCACCTCATCATGGCCTCGACCTTGGTCAGATCGACCATAATACCGTTTTGGTTGATAAGGTGCCCCAGAAACGACATCTCGCACAACCAGAACTCACACTTGGAGAACTTCGCATAAAGTCTCTTTGATAACACGCTATCACAGGTGTATTAATCAAATAAAATAATCACTTCTGGTTGCACTAAAAATATAGCACATAGAAGCAGGGTCGAATTCTCAGGGACACAACCTAATGGTCAATGCCTTTTTGCATCTGACACATTCTAGTCAAGAGACAGAAAATATAAAAGGGGGATTTTAAATTAAACTTAAAACTAAAATTGTAGTGAAAATAAAATAAACGGAAATCAATAATAAAAACGATTTTAGTTCTGCTGCGACTTTCCTAATCATGTAATTAGTTCATATCTGGTTATTCAGAATGCATTCTATCAAAGTTGGTACTGAGAAAAACTAACAAACTCTAGTATAATCTCTTTTACCTAAATTAGTTAATCAAAACAAGCTCTTTAAATTAGCCCTAACCTTTTACTGTTCAATTAAACAAGCACTTAACTAAATCAGAAAAATTGCATTTAGTTTTGTGTAAAATTCCCAGGAATACCCAATACTTCTCACAAGCTCGGAAGCATAAAGATATGATTTTTACAGTTTATACCAGAGTTGAAACCCAAAATGGAACCAGTCTGATACATGTTACTTATTACCAATTGACAAGAATAATTACGGATTCTATTAACTAATTAACTGGAATGATAAAACCCTAGGTAGGCGATCAGAATAACAATAATTAAAATCAAACATTCATTAAGCTCAAAACTGAAAAATCTAGATAGAAACACAAAACGAAAATCAGATTTGATGACTGGTCACATGAAAAGTACTAGTCTATACAGAACTGAAAACTAAGGTTTACCCAAACATGGCCAAAAATGAAACTAAACTAAATAAAAGAAACTTTTACTGATCAATCTTCTAAACTAAATATGTGAGATGATTCACAGTCTTTAGATCTCCAAAAGTTGGTGAAAGGTATCAGAAATCGCCTTCAGAAGTGGTTTTCGTCATCTGGAATCATATCCTCCTCGCATCTGATAATGAGGGTTGTATTTATAGGCTAAGCGGAAACTTCCGGAGAAAGAAACTGGTAACATGCGATCGAAGGTTGCTCCTATGTGATCATAGGTTTTCTTAAAAACGCGTATCGAACCGATTTAATGATGTACATTGTTGTTCGGTAATTTTTTGGTCAACATGCGATTGCAGGTATAGGTATATGTGATCGCAGGTTTGGAGTTTTTACTTCAGATGACTTCCAGATGACTTATTTTGACCTTGAGAAGCTTCGTGGCAAACATGTGATCATACCTGCTATCGCATTTTTGGGCTATGTAATTGCTGATTTGGCATTCTTCACAAACATGTAAGTCGTCTGAAATTGTGTCTAGCTTTCAGAACAATTTTAATCTCGTCAATCGGAATTACGGTTCATGAGATATGGTCAAAATACTGACAGGGGGTCAAAGCTGCCTGCAACATCCTTTAGCTTCAGATTGTAGAATCTATCTTCGTGTGATCAATTCGATCGAATGTTTCTTGACCAAAACATATTCCAAGCATTCCTCAATATAATCATTCAGTTCCAACTTCATTTAGGCTCCAAATATGCATCCAGATGCTCCCAAAGTACCGCTTCACTCGAATTATCTGAAATTGACACAAAAAACAATCAGTAATGGAAATTCTGATAAAAATACATGAGATGAATATTATTTAAATAAATGACATGCAAATGTACAAAATAAGATGCTAAATGATAATAAAAACTACCCTAAAAGATGCATAAAATGGCATCTATCACTCTCCCTCCTCAAAGTCTCCAATACCCCCCTCAAGTGCTCCTCATCCAGCTCCTGGGTTTTAGAATAGACCAGGATATCATAAATGAATACAATAACAGACCGATCCAGCATCGGTCTGCATACGCGGTTCATAAGGTCAATGAACTCAGTTGGAGCATTGGTGAGCCCGAATGGCATCACCATGAACTCGTAATGACCATAACGAGTCCGGAAGGCCGTCTTCTGCACATCCTCCTCTCTGAACCTCATTTGATGATAAACCGAATGCAAATCAATCTTGGAAAACCAAGATGCACCCTGAACTTGGTCAAACAAATCATCAATCCTCGGGAGTGGATAACGGTTCTTCACCGTTAGCTTATTCAGCTCCTGGTAGTCAATACACTGTTGGGTTATGAGCATTCTAACACTCCTAAGTGTACATGCAACCCTAAATACCTTGGATCTATGTTTTCTCTATTATACATACAATTATGAACATCCAAGGTATTATCCTAATCTAGCATACAAAATAATAAATATAACAAGATAGAATACATACCTCTTTGACATAGAATATCTTCATGAAGCTTGAGTGCCTAGTGCCCCAAGTGTGACACCTCAAATGGTTCACACAACACCAAATACACTTGGAATAACTTGAGAGAAACTTGAACACTCCTTGAAATCGTCTAGCCCTCACACTCACACATTAGTGCACGATTTCTTGAGCCATGGGATTCTTTTATATGGTGGCTATTAGGGTTACACCATGTAACTCATAACTTTACCCATTCCTTATGCTCCATGGATTTTAACCTCCATGGAGTATCCATGGGTCACCCCATGGACTTAGTCCAACATAAGGAATCTTGGATCACAAGCCCACATATATAAGAATGAATGATTTACACAATCAACCCATATATTTAATTAGTCTCCTTTTGATCACTTAATTAATTCCAAATTAATTCTTGATCAATACTAATTAAATAACCTTATTAATATATTAGAACTTATAATATATTAACCAACCTTAAGTGTTATTTCTCTCATTATAGTCTATCCAAATGCATGATGCCATGCAACCCAAATGGACCATGCCGGGTCGGGTCAAGTCTTACCAATTATAGTTATGGACTTAGACATTAATCCAACATACACATCCGATGAGACCCATCCTTCTTTTTCACAAACAGGATCGATGCTCCCCATGGCGAACTGCTCGGTCGAACGAACCCAATGTCTAACAACTCCTGCAGCGGTGTAGACAACTCCTGTATTTATGGAGGATCTAACCGATATGGTGCCTTGGGTATCGGAGCCACACCCGGAACCAAGTCAATCCTGAACTCCACCTGTCTCTCCGGTGGTGCCCCAGGTAAATCCTCTGGAAACACATCTGGTTACTCCCGTACAATCTATCATCCACATTCACCTTACCCTTATCCCAGGTACACATAACATAGATGGAAAATCCGGAACAACCCTGATGAAGACAACGTCTGGCCCTAGCTGCTGAACACATAATCGGCCCACACTGAGCTCTCTCTCCTTGAATCACCAACTCTCCCCCACTTTCGGTTCGAATACGTACTAGCTGATGCTTACAATCGATCACCGCCCCATTGGGGCTCAACCAGTACATCTCAACAACACAACCTCGATGCACCCTCGATACCTAGACATATCGATCATATGTAATCTCAACATATAAGTGTTGGGTTTTGAGCACTATAACACTCCTATGGTGCACATGCAACCCTAAATGCTTTGGATCTATGTTTTCTCTATTATATATGCATATTTTCAATTTTTCCAAAGCATTTTCCTAACTAGCATACAAATTGCCAAATCAATAATACATCTAGATAGATGACATACCTGTTAGAAGGACTTGTAGTTCTTGACCTTTGAAAGCTTAAGCACCTCAAGTGTGATGCCTCTAATGGTTCACAAACACCAATATGAAAAACGATGAGTTAAGAGAATAAGCTGCTTATCTCAAAGAGAAGGTGCCACCGATTTTGGCTCATGGAGGGTTCTATTTATAGTGTTGCACATGCTAGGGTTACACTTTGTAAACCCTAATGCTCCATGACTTTCCACATTCTTATGCTCCATGGGTTTAACCTCCATGGACTATCCATGGATTAACTTATTTGTTTAGCCCATAATCATGGATCATTAGCCCACACTACAAGAATTATTGACTTACATAATCAATCCCCATATATATAACTAGTCTCTTTTGACCACAAAATTAATTCCAAATTAATTCATGATCAATACTAATTAAATAATTTCGTATTAATATATTATACTTGTAATATATTAATAAACCATAAATAACCTTATTCTCAAAATCCATCCTATCAAATTGCACTTGTGAAGGCAACCCAAAAGGACCATGCTACAATCGGGTCAAGTACATACCAGTTATAGTTATGGTCTTAGACACCAAATCCAAAAGTCTCCCACTTGGATAAGTCTAATAACAATTACTACTAATGCACTTCAGGATCCGACTTAGCAATCGTAAGCTTTCAAAAGTCGTTGTCGAACTCTGACCTAGTCAGTGACGCGTCCTTCAGATAAGGGATCATATACTCCTCTGTTCTCAAGATATATATGCGGACAAACACATGGAACATAGTCATACTTATTGTCCTGCAATTTGTTTCCCGATTTCCGATTCGTCTGACATAGAATATAACTGAACACATCAATTTAGTTCTGACCGAGCCCGGCACATAAGTCAAAACAGTATAATCGAGGGGCCCAAGATATCGCTTTTAATCCTCTTAGGATAAAAGGAACATATAAACTTCGACATTATATGCTTGTACTAACTACTCATCAAATCATGCACAACGACACGTTTTATAACATCAAGTTACTGATGCGTTTTCATGCCATCAATGCACAACCAACTCATAGTCAATAACTCATATATCTTGGTTTGAAGATTATATGATATTATCGTCTCACAATTACTCGTGATAAATTCCATGAAGTAATTCAGAGAAGCGCGAGTTGAATCTAATACTCAAATCTTATTTCAAGAGCACTCATGAATGGTGTAGCACACTTTTGCTATGTCTAACTCCTTAGACAATCTACAATCCAACTCATGACAGTCTTATTTCATACTTACTTCCAACGTATGATCGACTGTGGATAGTTTGAATAATAAGAATAATTATACTTTTATTATTTTGGAAGTCAAAACATGCAAAGTAAAACAATAGTAAATAATTGACACAAGACAGTAACTTTACTTATAAATAAAACTCCTTTTATTCAATCATTAAATGTCAATTACAATTTAGCTATTACAAGTTTCGATTTATCTAATTACTAAAACTAATATCGCCCGTTAGCCCAATGCCCCTCGCATGCTGCAAGTGCTTAACCCTAGTCAGTCCCTTTGTAAGGGGGTCTGCTGGGTTGTCCTTTGAGGATATCCCCTTTACCACGAGGTGCCCTTCTTCTACTTGATGTCTTATGAATTGGTATTTCTTGTCGATATGTCTAGATCTACCGTGATCTCTCGGTTCCTTGGTTAAGGCCATCGCCCCTTCATTATCGCAGAAAATTTCCACATGCTCCTTTATGGATGGAATTACTCCAAGGTCTCCGATGAAGTTTTTTAACCATATCGCCTCCTTCGATGCTTCGCTTGTTGCTATGTACTCTAATTCGCATGTTGAATCGGCTACTATCTCCTTCTTGGAACTTTTCCATGTCACTGCTCCTCCATTCAGGGTAAAATCCTAACCCGATTGAGAGCATAAATTATCTTTGTCGGTTTGGAAGCTGGCGTCACTATACCCTGTTACTCTCAAGTCATCACTCCCACCGAGGGTAAGGACCCAGTCCTTAGTCCTCCGCATGTACTTAAGAATGTTCTTAACTACAATCCAATGAGATTTACCAGGATTCCCTTAATATCTGCTGACCATGCTCAAAGCAAAGGCTACATCAGGGCGAGTACAAGTCATAGCATACACGATCGAACCAACTGCGGAAGCATATGGTATATGACTCATTTCTGCTATTTCAGCCTCTGTACTCAGACTCTGAGTCTTACTCAGTTTGGCATTGCCTTGGATAGTTAAGTCACCTTTCTTGGAGTTCTCCATGCTGAAACGTTTCAACACCTTGTCCAAGTAGGTACTTTGACTAAGCCCTATTAGTCTTTTACTTCTGTTTCTCAATATTCTCATCCCTAGGATATAGGCAGCTTCTCCGAGGTCCTTCATAGAGAAACACTTCTTAAGCCAGGACTTGACCTCCTGCAAGGTTGGGATGTCATTTCCTATGAGTAGTATGTCATCTACATACAATACCAGAAAGCTCACTATACTCCCACTAGCTTTGACATATACACATGGTTCATCCTCGCTTCTCGAAAATCCAAACTCTTTGACTTTCTCATCAAAACAAAGATTCCATCTACGAGCTGCTTGCTTCAATCCGTAAATGGATTTGTCAAGCTTACACACTCTATTAGGGTACTTTTCATTGAAAAACCCTCTGGCTGACTCATGTAAACATCTTCAGCCAACTTTCCATTAAGGAAAGCGGTTTTGACATCCATTTTCCATATTTCATAATCATGAAATACAGTTATGGCCAACATAACCCTTATAGATTTAATCTTCACTACTGGTGAGAAGGTATCATCATAGTCAACTCCCGGAGTTTGAGTAAAGCCCTTCGCAACCAGTCGCGCTTTATATGTGTGTACTTTCCCATCCATGTCAGTCTTCTTCTTGAAGATCCATTTGTACCCGACTGTCTTACGAACTGGTACATTATCAACCAAGTTCCAAACTTGATTGTCATATATGGACTGAATCTCACTGTCCATAGCCTCTTTCCATTTTGCAGACTCGGGGCCTGCCATGGCTTCCTTGTAGTTGTTAGGTTCATCCAAATTTATCAGTGTGCTATCACTGATAAATGTATCACCTTCAGTAGTAATATGGAAACCATAAAACTCAGGTGTATTTCTAACTCTACTGGAACGCCTCAGAGGTAACGACCTGTCAATTGGATCAACCAGATTTTCCTCCTCAGGTTGATTGCTAGTGTTTGAGGTTCCTTAACCACTTGACTCTTGATGCTCTTCAAGGTCAATTTTCCTCCCATTGTTTCCTCGGCCTATGAGTTATCGCTCACGAAAGACTCCTCTCCTTGCAACGAAGACAACATTGTCACTCGGTCTATAGAAGAGATATCCAAAGGATTTCTGTGGGTAGCCGATGAAAATACATCGCTCACTCCGAGGTTCGACCTTGTCGTGAGTTTATTTTCTCACAAAAGCCTCGCAACCCCAAAATTTGATGTGGTGTAATGTGGGAACTTTCCCTGTCCACATCTCATGAGGTGTTTTGGAAACATTTTTGGTAGGGACTAGATTAAGGATATGGGCGGCAGTCTCTAAGGCATACCCCTAGAATGAGATAGGTAACGAAACTCGACTGATCATGGAACGATCCATGTCTAGCAAGGTTCTATTGCGCCTCTCAGCCACACCATTAAGCTATGGTGTCCTAGGTGGCATCAATTGTGAAACAACTCCACATTCCTTAAGATAGACAAGGAACTCGATACTAAGATACTCTCCTCCTTGATTGAATCGCAACATCTTTATCTTCCTGCCCAATTGATTCTCCACTTTTTGCTTAAACTCTTTGAACTTTTCAAAATTTTCTAACTTATGCTTGATTAAGTAAATATACCCATATCTACTATAATCATCAGTAAAAATCACATAGAAGCGGTTAGCATCCCTTGTGGCGGTTCTGAATGGTCCACACACATCAGTGTGTATGAGATCCAACAGACCTTCACCCCTTTCACAAGTACCAGTGAAGGGTGACTTGGTCATCTTTCCAAGTAAACAAGATTCGCAAGTGTCATCCGACTTTAAGTCGAATGACGCCAAAACTCCATCCTTTTGGAGTTGGACTATGCGCTTCTTGTTGACATGTCCAAGACGACAATGCCACAAGCATGCCTTATCCAAATCATTGGAAGAATCAATATTCCACACATTATTTCCTAACTTATCTACAATCATCACAGTTTCATATATACCATTGCAAGGTAATCCTTCAAACTAAAAAACACCATTACAATAAGCATAAATACCACCATTTTCATTATTAAGGGAAAAGGTAAGACCTTGTTTGTACAAACTGTGAAAGGAAATAACATTTCTCGCCATATCGGTCGAGTAACAACAATTATTCAGATTTAAATTTAAACCATTACTAAGCAATAAAGAATAAACTCCAATCTTGGTCACATGCGACACTTTCCTATTTCCCATGATTAAGTTTATCTTCTCGTGCTCCACATCCCTATTTCTTTTTAGTCCCTGCAAATCATAACAAATGTGAATACCAGAACCTGTATAAAGGACCCAAAAATTAGCATGTGATGAGTTATTATATTGAATAGTGTAAATACCTGCAAAGGAGGGTTTGATATTCCCATCCTTAATGTCCTGCAAGTACTTGGGGTAGCTTCATTTCCAGTGCCCTTTATCATGACAGTGGAAGCACTATGCTTCCTTCGAATTGGAAGAGGTATTAACAAAACCAACTTTGGTCCTACTTGAAGAGGATCCATCAAGAGACTTTCCCTTGCGGCTCTTGGAGGGATCCTTCCTCTTCTTTCCCTTCCCATGTCCGATTGCCAGAACAGGGGCAGAAGTAGTAGTAGGAGTAGACACAACCGATTTTCCTTTCAGGTGGCTTTCTGTAGTCCTAAGAAGGCCTTGAAGCTTTCTAAGAGTGACCTCCTCCTTGTTCATATGATAAGTCATACGAAACTGATCATAACAAGAAGGTAAAGAGTGTAGAATGATATATATGGCCAACTCTTCAACAAAATTGATATTTAATTTAAGCAAGCGGTCCACGAATCTCTGCATATTTTGCAAGTGGGCCGTGATTGGTTCACCATCCTTCATTTTGGTTGTGATCATGGAGACAATGATCTCATACCTCTCCTGCCGAGCACTTTGATGGTATCTTTCCATCAAATCATGATACATTTCATAGGGGTAGTAGTTCTCATAGGACTTCTGCAGCTCAACAGTCATGGTTGCAATCATTAGACACGACACCTTTGTCGCATCCCTCTCATGAGTAGTCTGTTCAGCGATTTGTTCAGGAGTAGCAATGGTGACATCAATCTCCTTGAGCTTTTTATCTAGGACATATTCTTTGTCCTCATGGCGAATAGCCATCCTGATGTTTCGAATCCAATCATTGAAGTTCGAGCATCGAAAATGACCCTCCCACATAGGTTCATGAGGGAGAAAGAGCCTGAAGGGATTGGGTTGGAAGCATTGTTTGGGATAGACATCTGTAAAAGAAGAAGAACAAAGTTTAGATTACATGATAATTCTTAACATTACACCCAATCACTACTAGAAAAACAGCCTTTTATGACGCGCAATGCGTGTTGTAAAATGCTCAGACGACGCGCAAATGCATGTCAAAGAAGGCCTTGTCATACCGAGAGACGACACGCTTTTGCGCATCGTCTATAGACGACATGGATTTATGACACGCAATGCGTTTCATTAAAACCCCTGTCAAGAAATGCCATGTCATAAATGAAGATGACACACATTTTTGCGTATCGTAAATTTAAATGTTTAAAAAAATATATATTTATATATTTATTAATTTTTTAATTAATTTTTCATTTATTGTCTCACAATAGAAATGAAATACCATATACAAAAAATACAATCCATTGCATAAAATTTAATGTCATACAATTCTATATCTTACAATATATAAATTTGCATTCATCTAATCTACTCTATGTTTCATACAAAAAATCTGTTTCATGCGGCTTCTTCCATTTCTTTTATTAGCAGCTTCCATCATTAGTAGTACAACTAACAATTGAAATGAAGAATGCAACACTTGTATATCTGCAAAAAACTTGAAAAAAAAACAACAAAGATTTAATGTTTATATATAGCAAGAACATATTAAATGCATAAAATAACAAGAGCTAATAGGAATTCATTTTCTATTCCCTTCTCAGTATGTGATGATTGGGGCTGTTGATTGCAACAATTAAGCATCTGCTTATGATGAAAGTAGATATTATTTCTGCAGTGACTGATCCTCACTAAAGGGACAACAAGATAGTCTATGATTGTTATTACAAGTTTACTTAAGGTTAAATAATTAACACTTTAGCTCTGTGGTTTGTAAAAGTGAGAAATCATTCAAACACATATAACCTTATAGTTATAGCAATGATGGTGAAAAAATGAACTATGGATTTATTGAGCATGTACCTTTAAATGATCAAGTTTGTCCACTACACCAAGGTAAGTACCAGGAGACTCTGTCTTACTAGACTCATGGCTTGTAAATCCACGAACATGCATTTCATAAATTACCAGATCTCTTTGTGAAAATGATAGGGGCAGATCTCCTTCCCAGTCAAACTAAGTCAAAGAAACAAATACAAATCAAAACTAAAACAAGATATAGTTTGATGTGTCATCTGCCATTAGATGAAAAGTTATAAAGTAAATATACTAAGAGATTTAGATAGAAGGAACTGACTAGTTTTATTGAGTTTATTGAGTATAAAATGTTTAATGAATTGTGTTTTATTGAGTATTTCTAACCTCTTGGACCATAAGGGAACTAGAATGCTCTATTGTTGCTTTGTGCCTAAACATGAGAGTTATGCAAGTTAATATTATTCCAATATTTGGATGATGAGAACCTACAACATATGCAATCCATAAGAGTCAAAATACACAAAAGAAGTAGTTGACCTTAAATCACATGTGGATTATCAACAAATGTATACTAACCAAAACGTTCTTCAGTCACTGTAAGTGCCCTTTTTAGTATCTCTTCAGCATCACCAAAGTTCCTGAATCACAAAACACACCTCATATAATGTAACCAAAGGTTTTGATTTAGAGTAAGAAGCAGTTTAGGGTAAGGTATTGTTACTTTTTGACTTCAAGGGGACAAAAAGAAACAGGCTCTTAATGGACGAAAAGAGAAAGAAACAAGTCTGAAATACATGTATGATGTATGATGTATGATCTATTACCCCATGTGTGATTCAAGTTGTCCTAAAGCACAAGTTGCTGCCAAAAGAATATCCTCCCATACCATGTTTCCAACAGCCAAGTTATATGGATCACTATAATCTTTATTTTCTGGTATCCCTTTGATTACATTCTCATACAACTTTTTTGCAGTTTCAAAATCTCGTGTTGTATGCAAGAATTCAGCATATGACAAAGCATCATTCCCTACACAAACATTATTGTTTTTTTATAACAATGTTCTTGATATGAAATGAGGCATGAGTTGCAAGAGTTTACCAATTCCCAAGTTATCTTCAGCTCCATTAAAACAAGATTGGGATGCATAAAGAAAATGTTCCATTAGATTATCATACAAACAAGAAGATGCAACTATTAGAAATCAAGGACATACACGAATCTGTGTTACCCTGAACAAGCTCTGTAAGCCCTTTTAATGCTCTTGCACGAGCATTTAATGGCCAAATTCATCATCAAGTTCTGGTTTATTAGCATCTAAATCATTCAAGCAAACATCTGCTATCACTGAAGAAGGATCATCCTATATAGGGAACCATAGCCAGATATTTATGTACCCAAAGAACATAGAGAGTTTATGTATTTGAATTTGGATAAAAGATTGAAGCACAAACACAAACAGACAGTGCTTACCTCTCCTAATTCCAAATAAAGTCCTGCAAGGGCATCCATAGTAGCCACTAAACCAAATCATAGAAATAAAAATGAACTTCGTAAATTTTTTACACTTGATCAAACTCGTATACATGAAATGCATTCGGTGTTGCTTTGCATTACCTCTAAGAGGGAAAGAAGAACTTTTAGGTCCTTAATGGTATTCAATTTCTCAATAGCTTCATGAAAATTGCCTCTGTGAATAGAAAGAAGCAACAGATTAAATGGATGACTTAAATTTAAATGCTTCTACTCAGATAATTGAAGTAATACTCCCACTGTGAAAAGGAGTATGGATTAAGAAAGGAAAAAATTACCTCTCATACAAAAGGGTCGACATCCAAGAAGAACTAATCCCTTGGAATTACCATCATGCCGATTGGATTCACACTGTTCTAACACCAACAAACCTTGCCCATATGATTCATCTACACATGCTCATACGTAAAAATGTGGATAGTAAACTGATAAAAATGGGTATTGACAGGACTATTCGAAACGCACAACAAAGGGGAAACTAACCTGATTCAAACATACATATTCAAACACATTGAGAGATTTAGATAGAAGGAACTGACCAGTTTTTTGCAGATCTTGAATGAAAGTAGAATCGATGAGAATGAAAGTAGAATGAAAGTAGAATCGATAAGAATGTAGAGAGCCCAAATTAAAACCTTGTCCAGTAGAATCGATTTGAGAGTGAGTGTTGGATTTATTGCTTCCCTTTCCTGGTTCGCTTACCCTTTGGTTACCCTAGTAGATCGATTCAAGCTTTAACGAAAAACCCTAGGTCGCGACCGATAGAGACAAGAAGGATTGGGCGAAGGTAGGATTGGATACGATTTCAAAGAGTAACAGTAGATTTCACTGAAAACCCTTTCCTGGTTCGCTTGACCTTTGGTTACCTCAGCCGATCAATTCAAGCTTTCAATAAAAACCCTAGGTAGCGACCGAGAGAGACAATATGGAAAGGAAGGAGCGTCGATAGTTAGGGCAATAGGGAAGAAGTAGGCGGCAGGGAAAGGAGAAAAAGATGGCGGGCTGTTTAATTTTTTAGGATTTCATTTTCCCCCTGCTATTAAAGGATGGAACGCGCGTTCCATTAAAATTTATAAAGCGACATCATTATACGACGCACATTTTATTATAGGGGCCCTCCGTGTTTTTTTTGTTTAGACACTAATTTAAGGACACACAATAATGCGTGACCTAAATCCTCAAATTTTTTGATGAGACGACAATTTTTTAATGTCACTCTCTTTTGCGTAACATAAATCAATGAGTGTCGTGGTTTGCGCGTCGTAAAAGGGTCTTTTTCTTGTAGTGATATGAAATATTAAGGCTAGGACCCAACACAATATTCTACAATTGCGAAAAGGGATGCCATAATCCAATTGTAAAATATTTGAAGGTAGGTAAATGACTATTTATCAATTTCCACCATGAAAAACGAAATAGATTATTAAGTTTTAATTGGATTTGAAATTTCTAGATCTTTGAGATTCATTGAACTTTTCAATGGCATGTTTAAATCTTAATTGTGCCCTTCACGTTTATGATTGGGATGTCGAGGATCACAAACAAGGAGTGAATAACCATGCAAATTAACTTGGTTCACCCAATGTTACAAATCACCTAATCAATGTGTCGGTTAACCACACATGCTCCATTGATTTATGATTATCACCAAGTTACCCTTTGCCACACATTTTCAGTCCCAGATTAGTGTGTCGGTTAACCACACACGCTCCACTAACGACTTAACAAGGTGCAAAGTGTAATTTCATGGATTAGCACCATTTCACATTTTTCCTAAAGTAACTAAGATTGGGAATTTTAATAAAAGTTTAGTTACTTTATATTTTATCATTATACTTTTAATGAGGGAGAATTAATGTCCTATCCTACCCGTTCAGCTAACGACCCTCCACCAGTCAAGGAAGCGGTGGGTGAGAGTGGACACCCATTAAACTACCATTTTATAGGCAGTAACCTTATACCCCCTTATAGACCGGCTTCGTGAATGAGGCCTACTAACAGTAAGACTGACTTTGTCTTATACATATATATATATATATATATATATATATATATATATATATATATTATTAAACTTATAATATTATAAAGTATAAGGGTTGAATTTTAACTTTTAAAACTCTAGGGTTTGGAATTAAAGTTTTATTAGTGTGACTTTACAAATTCCAAAAATTGAGGGCAAGTTTTGAACTTGTCAAAACTCTTCACATTCATAACTTATGAGTTTAATTGGATTTTAATGTATGAGACCTTTCATTTTCCATAACTTGAAGACAAGTTATGGAGGTCATTAAAATTGATTTAGATCATTTTTCAAACAACAAAAGTTATCACATAATCTATGATCTAACTAAACTCATAATCAAGATAATTTCTAGTCAACAATTTGAAAGCAATTTTGTTTATCATATAAAAACAACAATTATTTTAAAACTTTGACAATTATCTTGTGGTTGGATGAGTACAAGCACTACCATATCATAAAAAGAAACATTTCCAATGATCCAAAACAGTTTGTGGTAGTGTTCCCAATCCAAACCAGGCCAAGAAACTCGAAATTCTGCACACAGAGCCTTCAACTCGTCGAGTACATGAACTGGACTCAGCGAGTTGCTATGTTATTGAGTGGACTCATCGAGTCTGTTCATGTACTCGGCGAGTTCACCAGTCAGAGGACAAAATTTCGACTTTTTCAGCTTTGAAAAACTAGTAAGCATCAAATATAATAGAAAACAATCCTAGGATTTGATACCACTGTTGGGTTTTGAGCACTATAACACTCCTATGGTGCACATGCAACCCTAAATGCTTTGGATCTATGTTTTCTCTATTATACACGCATATTTTCAATTTTTCCAAAGGATTGTCCTAACTAGCATACAAATTGCCAAATGAATAATACATCTAGATAGATGACATACCTGTTAGAAGGACTTGTAGTTCTTGACCTTTGAAAGCTTGAGCACCTCAAGTGTGATGCCTCTAATGGTTCACAAACCCCAATATGCAAAAAGATGACTTAAGAGAATAAGCTACTTATCTCAAAGAGAAGGTGTCACCGATTTTGGCTCATGGAGGGTTGTATTTATAGTTTTGCAAATGCTAGGGTTACACTTTGTAAACCCTAATGCTCCATGACTTTCCACATTCTTATGCTCCATGGGTTTAACCTCCATGGACTATCCATGGATTAACTTATTTGTTTAGCCCATAATCATGGATCATTAGCCCACACTACAAGAATTATTTATTTACATAATCAATCTCCATATATTTAATTAGTCTATTTTGACCACAAAATTAATTCCAAATTAATTCTTGATCAATAATAATTAAATAATTTCGTATTAATATATTATACTTGTAATATATTAATAAACCATAAATAACCTTATTCTCAAAATCCATCCTATCAAATTGCACTAGTGAAGGCAACCCAAAAGGACCATGCTACAATCGGTTCAAGTACATACCAATTATAGTTATGGGCTTAGACACCAAATCCAACAATAAGGGGCAATCCAGCTCCATTGGAGCTCCAACAAACCTCTTGCTAAGCGTAGGCGATACAAAAGATCGGGTGGACCCCGAATCAAACAATACCAATGCGGAGATACCATTCACAAGGAATGATCCTAAAATAAAACACACAAATATAAGTTGAGAAATCAACATAAGTAAAGAGATAAGGAGAAGATACATACCCATCATCACATCAGGTGTTGCGCAAGCCTCCTCGGCCGTCAGCAGAAAAGCCTTGCTCTTCACCACAGACCCATCCGCCTTCCCCTGGTGGCCATCAGCAATCCGTAGAGCCAGTGGAGTGGGTGCTACCATTCGTACTGCTGCTGCGAAACTCATACAATGGGCCTTCTTGTAGCCCCTCTAATTGAAGTGGAAGCAAATCAGATCAGATACTGGGGTGGTGGTGGTGGTAGTAGCAGTGCACTCCCTGCTAATATGACCCGTCCGGTCGTACTTAAAGCAACCAGAACCACCCACCATGCACGCCCCATCGTGCGTTTTGCCGCACTTGCTACAACAGCTCCAACCCTTCTAGCCTGTCGATCTTGAATCAAATACCTTAGGCCTCTTGCGAACTTGCCCGAACCCCCTGAAACTTGAGCCTGATCTGGCTTCCTCGTCCTCTCCATCTCAAGATCAATATCCCTCTCTCTGGCCCTTGCAATCATATCCTCCAGTGTCTTGCAACTGGATCGGCTCACAAACTGTCGAATGTCACTCCTCAACATCTTATGGTATCTCGCCTTCTTTATCTGCTCATCCGCCACATATTGTGGAACCAAAAAAGCCATCTCATGGAATATAGAAGTGATCTCAGCCACCGTCTCAGTAGTCTGGTGAAGGTCCTGGAACTCCCTCGCCAACTGTTGCACCTCAATCACCGGTACAAACTCAGCTCGAAATCTAGTCACAAATTTCTCCCATATCATCGAATCAACCGCCTCATCACCCATAGAGTGCCCAACCTCCACCCACCAGTCTCAAGATTTGTATTTCAGAAGACAGGAAGAAATTCTGATCTTTTCCCCATCGGGACAACTGCTAGTACGGAATGCCTTA
This sequence comes from Lactuca virosa, assembly GCF_052849685.1. Lineage (NCBI taxonomy): Eukaryota > Viridiplantae > Streptophyta > Magnoliopsida > Asterales > Asteraceae > Lactuca > Lactuca virosa. The sequence continues at coordinate 55,621,742 of NC_136430.1, forward strand.
GCGACATCTACTAACCAACGTCTTCTCACGAACGGGTCCTTCTTCCCGAAGTACTCCGGATCCCCACATGCTCGAAACTCCCAAAGGATCAATGTGACAACCCGTAAAATTCTATCTTGTAAAGTCAATCCAATCAATCAAAAGTCAGACTTGTTTCTATTACCTTTATGTTGTGTTAAGGGTCTGTTTAAGAGTTTCTAAGCCTAGTACACTTAAGGATTGGATGTTGAGAAGTGTTAGTGTAACATCCGGATTCCCAGGTATATTATTTTATTATTTTATTTTGGAATTTGTTGAGGGACTCGGCGAGTTGGTGCTTAGACTCGCCGAGTAGGGTCGCGATTTCTCATCCGGATTAATGACCGGACTCGGCGAGTCCACACTGTTTAATGAAACCCTAATTTTTCCGGGTTTGGGACCTATTTAAAGGCCCTTATGGCCGTCATTTGCGGCCATCAACCCCCAGAGAGAAACCCTAAGTGATCTGGAGTGCTTGTGAGGAAGGAGAGGCCAATCTTGAACTTTTGTGGGTATTTTTGCAAGAAGGAAGTTTTCAAGGCAAGAGGAAGCTGAAGGAGGTGCGGTTTTGGTGGTTTTTGAGCTCATAGAGATTGTATTGAGGTATTATTCTCGGACCTTCTTCAGTTTTGGTGTTGATTCTTAGTGTTAGGGTTTTCTAACCCTTTTAGAGGATGATTAAGTGGAGTATTTGGCCCCTTCTCGAGTTTGTTTTCTGGATCTGGACCCAAGGGGGTCCAGAGACCTTAACCCTTGGAGCTTTATGAGTCATTGTGGGAGTCATGAGCTTAGAATGTCATTTTTGGGGCTAAATCATCATTTTGGACCATTTAGATGTTATGTGTGTGTCAAGGTCCGAACTTTACGTGATTATCATGCTTGGGGAGGCCAGATCTATGATTGTATGGAACAGACCTGACCTCAGAAGTTGTTTTGAGTTTGTGCATGGCATGAACTCGCCGAGTGCAAAGAACAGACTCAGCGAGTAGTATGAAGGTTGCCCGTTAATCACTCGGTGAGTGGACTTGTCGAGTTGGGGGAATGACTCGGTGAGTCAGGGAGGGTCAGGAGTCCGAGTTCAAGTTGGAACTCGCCGAGTTGTTCTTGAGACTCGGTGAGTTGAGTCGGGGTGGCCCCGCGATTCATGCCAGGTGGAACTTGTCGAGTCAAGGGAAGTACTCGACGTACCAAGAGAGGATCTAAGAGAGTCAGTGGACACGTGTAGACTCGCCGAGTCGCCGTGGTGCACCCGACGAGTCGGGTCAATGTTTGACCGATGACCTTGTTGACTTTTAGGGTTGAGTACAGTTGTATTTATGAGAGTATTACTTTATGTGATTAAGCGGAGGCTAGATCACACTTCTTCCGAGTCATCTATTTACCGAGACATCATGGTGAGTCTTCTCACTATACTTTACCTTGAGTAGGTAATTAGAGTTATGTGACAGAGTTGTTGTATGCTATTTATGTGATGTGTTGCACTGCCTTATTTCTATGTGATTTATGTCGTGTATATATCAGAGTATATCAGAGTTGGAACCGAAAGGTTCACAGAGCTAGGACTAGAGGGTCCACAGAGTTAGGGTCCAAGGGCCCGCAGAGTTATAGCCTCGAGTGGCTAGTATGTGTTATGTGTGGTATTTTGGGGAACTCACTAAGCTTTGTGCTTACAGTGTTTTGTGTTATGTGTTTCAGGTACTAGTGAAGATCGCGGGAAGGCGCCGGCATGATCAGTACACACACATGCGGAGTTTTATATATGTTATGATCTTGGGATTTTGACTTATGTTTGGATGTATGAAACAATGAGTTTTATAATATTATGAAATAAGGTGTTTTTAAAATGTGAAAATTTGCTTGAAAATATTGGGTGTTACAAGTTGGTATCAGAGCCTGGTTTGAGGGATTCGGGTGCACCTTCGGGTGTATCTGAACTCAAACTGGGGATTTGAGAGATTTTCAAAATAAAATTCACAAAATTTTATTAAAGAGAAAAATGTTTTGAAAGAGCAGAGCAGAGCAGTGTGTACGATCAGCCAGCGCCCGAACGGTGATTTCCCAAAATACCCTTGCAACTAGTGTTATGATATTTATTATGATATATGATGAGTTATGTTATGCATGCTAGAGTAGACTAGGTATTCTTATTAGGACTAGAGTGGCCTGATATGTGATGCCTTAGTCTAGGAGTTTTGCTGCTAGGGATGCTTGAGAGAGTGTTTAGATAGCAGCGAGGAGTTTATGAGAGAACTGCTAGTGAGTAGCATATGGTTAAGGAGATTAGAGTACTTGGGTTTTGGGATCCAAGGAGGAGGACTTAGAGTGAGTGTTGATGCGGTGGGGACGGTAGTATAGGGCCCGTACTACTGAATACACCGGAGCAGTGTGCACCCTAAGTAAAAATCCATTGGGTACTAAGGAGCAAGTAGAGTTGAGTTATCGAGTGTGAGTATACTCGAGTGAGTCCCTGATATTTATTATGTTGTACTTCAGAGAGACGACATGGTTGGGACACGCCACAGGCCAGGGACTAGCGAGGGGGTTGTTAGCGATGAGGAGCTCCGCCAGATGATTCATGATGAGGTGGCTGCTGCCATCCGCGCTGAGATTCCAGAGATGTTCGGGTCTATTAAGACCACATTGATTGAGACTTTTGATGAGCGGTATGCTGCTCTTACTGATGCTGCTGTTGCTGCAGCCACTACAGTCGTTGCCGCTGCCAGGCCGCAGGGGGGTGACGCGTTGCTATACCGGGAGTTCAGCAACACGAAGCCACCAGAGTTTGATGGGACGCAGGATCCGATAGCCGTGATGAGGTGGATCTCTGACATTGAGGAGTGTTTCTACACATGTTCTTGTCCAGAGCATCTGAGGGTGTGGTTCGCGCTGAACCAGCTTCGCTTGGGCGCGAAGGACTGGTGGAAATTTGTGACGGCGCATTATTCATCTGCTGAGCTCGTTGCGGTAACCTGGGAGAGGTTTACCGCTATGTTCTGAGATGAGTACGTTCCCCAGGTAGATAGGGAGCGTTTGGCCCAGGAGTTTCTGACCCTCAAGCAGGGTACCGAGTCTGTTACAGCGATTACGAGGATGTTCCATGAAAGGGCGATGTTCTGCCCAGAGCACGTGTCTTCCGAGCAGGCACGTATGAGCCGATATCTGAGTGTTTTGAGGAGGGATATAAGAGAGTTCGTGGCGAACTCGTCGTACCGGACATTTGCCGAGCTTCAGGCAAATGCTCGGAAGAGGGAGATAGAGCTGGAGACTCAGGCTAGGGAGGAGGCGGAGTCTCAGGGGAGGGATCGGCGACCGGCACAGTCTCAGCCGGCAGCCAAGAGGGTCAAGCCCGCCGATTCGAGATCTGGGAGCCAGAAGGGCGGCACTTGTGGCAAGTGCGGCAAGGGTCATGATGGAGTGTGCAGAGCAGGGTCTTGCTACAAGTGTGGCAAGGAGGGGCATATGGCCAAGGATTGCCCCAAGGGGTTCGTAGTCTGTTTTCACTGCAACCAGACCGGACACCGGAAGGCAGAGTGTCCGCAATTACGTGGGTCAGCACAGGGAGCATCTCCGGGATATGCCCCTGCTGCAGTGAGAGCTACCGATAGTCGGCCAGTGAAGGTCGAAGCGCCGAAGGCACGAGGGAGAGCCTTCCAGTTGACCGTGGAGGAGGTCCGCGCAGCACCCGATGTTGTGGCTGGTATGCATTCTCTCTTTGCTTATGCTAATCTTGTGATATTGTGTTTATATTATGTTACGCGTAGGTACTTTTCTTGTGAGTTCTGTACCCGCTTTAGTGTTATTTGACTCGGGTGCGAGTCGATCATTCGTGTCGATGGCGTTCAGTCGGCACATCAGTGTTCAGCGAGAGGCGTTGAGTCGACCTCTAAGAGATTCTATAGCCGACGAGCGATCAGTGTATGCTACGGACGTGTTCCGGGGGTGTGTGCTCGAGATCTTCGGTGTCGAGTTTCCGATTGATCTGGTCCCGATTGCGATGGGGGACGTGTGTGTTATAGTGGGTATGGATTGGTTGAGCCGATTTGGGGCTGTGATAGACTGTGAGCGACAGTTGGTGACGATCCGAGACCCCAGTGGGGGAGTACTTACGGTGTACGGCGAGGGTACCCGTTCTGGGTCTGCATTTTGTTCGGCCGCCAGGGCGAGGCAGAGTCTACAGCAGGGTTGTAGTGGGTTTGTGGCTTATGTGGTGGATACGAGAGTAGATGCAGAGAGACCGAGGTCGGTCAATGAGGTTCCGATAGTGCGTGAGTTCCCAGATGTTTTCCCCGAGGAGTTTCCGGGTGTGCCTCCCGAGAGGCAGGTAGAGTTCCGTATTGATTTGGTTCCGGGGGCAGCGCCTATCGCCAAGGCGGCCTATCGCCTTGCGCCACCAGAGATGCAGGAGTTATCCTCGCAGCTTCAGGAGCTGTTGGGGAAGGGGTTTATATGACCGAGTAGCTCGCCGTGGGGAGCGCCGATCCTTTTTGTCAAGAAAAAGGATGGTTCACACCGGATGTGCATTGATTACCGGGAGCTGAACAAACTGACGGTCAAGAACCGTTACCCCTTACCGAGGATCGACGATTTATTCGATCAGTTATAAGGAGCGTCTTGGTTCTCCAAGATCGACTTGAGGTCTGGATATCATCAGATGAGAGTACGAGATGAGGATATCCATAAGACAGCGTTTAGGAGTCGTTTCGGGCATTACGAGTTCGTGGTGATGCCTTTCGGGCTTACCAATGTACTAGCGGCGTTCATGGATCTCATGAACAGGGTATGCAGACCGATGTTGGACCGTTCGGTGATCGTGTTCATCGATGATATACTGGTGTATTCGAGATCCAGAGAGCGGCATGAGGAGCACTTGAGAGAGTTACTTGGAGTTTTGAGATCGGAGAGGCTTTATGCCAAATTCTCCAAGTGTGATTTCTGGTTACGAGAGGTCCAGTTCCTAGGGCACCTCGTTAACCAGAATGGGATATTGGTTGACCCGGCCAAGATTGAGGCGGTTATGAGTTGGGAGGTGCCGAGATCCCCCACCGAGATCAGGAGTTTCTTAGGGTTGGCTGGCTATTATCGGAGATTTATCAGGGATTTCTCCAAGATCGCCGTGCCACTCACTAGGTTGACCCGGAAGGGTGTTGCTTTTTCATGGGACCCAGAGCAGCAGGCCTCCTTCGAGACACTTCGCCAGAGACTGTGCGAAGCCCCAGTGTTAGCCCTTCCGGAGGGGATGGAGGACTTTGTGGTGTACTGTGACGCATCGATATCGGGGCTGGGAGCGGTGCTGATGCAGAGAGGGCATGTGATAGCATACGCATCGAGGCAGCTGAAGCCTCACGAGATGAGGTATCCCACCCACGATCTGGAGCTGGGGGCAGTGGTGTTCGTCCTCAAGATCTGGCGTCATTATCTGTACGGGGTTCGGTGTACTATATACACGGACCATAAGAGTTTGAAGTACTTGATGGATCAGCCCAACCTGAATATGCGTCAGAGGAGATGGTTGGACGTGGTAAAGGATTACGATTGTGAGATCCTGTACCACCCGGGCAAGGCTAACGTTGTAGCCGATGCCCTGAGTCGCAGGGCGGAGAGTGCCCCTATACGAGACGTATGTATGAGATTGACAGTGATGACTCCGGTGTTGGACACCATTCGAGGGGCCCAGGTTGAGGCCGTGAGACCGGAGAACCGGAAGAGAGAGCGAGTTGTCGGATATGTATCGGAGTTCGTTACTGATGGTCGAGGACTTATGACCTTTCAGGGTCGGATTTGGGTACCGTTTGTGGGCGGAACACATACCATCTTGATGGAGGAGGCGCACCGATCGAGGTTCTCGATCCATCCCGGGACCACTAAGATGTATTTGGACCTGAAGAGAGAGTATTGGTGGCCCTGTATGAAAAGGGATGTTGCATGGTTCGTTGAGAGGTGTTTGACCTGTCGCAGGGTTAAGGCCGAGCACCAGAGACCGCATGGTAAGTTGCAGCCGTTGGAGGTTCCCGGGTGGAAGTGGGAACAGATTACCATGGACTTCATCACCAAATTGCCGAGGACTGCGAGGGGCGTCGATGCAATTTGGGTGATTGTGGATAGGTTGACGAAGAGCGCTCACTTTCTTGCTATCAGTGAGAGCTCTTCCGCTGAGAGGTTGGCAGAGTTGTACGTGAGAGAGGTGGTATCACGGCATGGAGTGCCGATCTCGATCGTCTCAGATCGAGATGTACGTTTCACTTCCAGATTCTGGAAGAAGTTTCACGAGGAGTTGGGTACGAGACTGCATTTTAGCACTGCATACCACCCCAGACATATGGGCAGAGTGAGCGGACGATTCAGACGCTCGAGGACATCCTCCGGGCATGTGTGTTGGATTTCGGAGGGAGTTGGGACACGTATTTGCCCTTGGCTGAGTTTTCCTATAACAACAGCCATCATTCGAGCATCGGTATGCCGCCCTTTGAGCTGTTGTATGGGAGGAAGTGTCGGACTCCCATTTGCTGGGGCGAGGTCGGGCAACGTGTGATGGGTAGTACGGAGATTGTGCTTCAGACAACCGAGCAGATTCAGCAGGTCAGGCAGAGGTTACTGACATCTCAGAGCCGTCAGAAGAGTTATGCGGATAGACGTCGGTCAGAGCTCGAGTTCCAGGTCGGCGATTTCGTACTCCTGAAGGTATCTCCCTGGAAGGGAGTGATCCGATTCAGGAAGAGGGGTAAGTTGGGACCTCGGTATATTGGTCCTTTCAGGGTGACTGCCAGGGTGGGCAGGGTAGCGTATCGTTTGGAGCTACCTACGGAGCTGAGCCAGATTCATGACACTTTTCACGTGTCTCAGTTGAGGAAGTGTATTGCTGATGAGTCAGCAGTGGTGCCCTTAGAGGATATTCAGGTGGATGCGAGCCTGAATTATGTGGAGAGACCAGTTGCGGTTGTGGATCGAAAGATCAAGGTTTTGAGGAACAAGGAAGTACCCCTGGTACAGGTCCGGTGGCAACACCGGAGAGGGTCAGAGTTGACCTGGGAGCCGGAACGAGAGATGCGTGAGCAGCATCCAGAGTTGTTTGCAGAGTGAGACTTCGAGGGCGAAGTCTGATTTTAGTGGGGGAGAATTGTAACATCCGGATTCCCAGGTATATTATTTTATTATTTTATTTTGGAATTTGTTGAGGGACTCGGCGAGTTGGTGCTTAGACTCGCCGAGTAGGGTCACGATTTCTCATCCGGATTAATGACCGGACTCGGCGAGTCCACGCTGTTTAATAAAACCCTAATTTTTCCGGGTTTGGGACCTATTTAAAGGCCCTTATGGCCGTCATTTGCGGCCATCAACCCCCAGAGAGAATCCCTAAGTGATCTGGAGTGCTTGTGAGGAAGGAGAGGCCAATCTTGAACTTTTATGGGTATTTTTGCAAGAAGGAAGTGTTCAAGGCAAGAGGAAGCTGAAGGAGGTGCGGTTTTGGTGGTTTTTGAGCTCATAGAAATTGTATTGAGGTATTATTCTCGGACCTTCTTCAGTTTTGGTGTTGATTCTTAGTGTTAGGGTTTTCTAACCCTTTTAGAGGATGATTAAGTGGAGTATTTGGCCCCTTCTCGAGTTTGTGTTCTGGAGCTGGACCCAAGGGGGTCCAGAGACCTTAACCCTTGGAGCTTTATGAGTCATTGTGGGAGTCATGAGCTTAGAATGTCATTTTTGGGGCTAAATCATCATTTTGGACCATTTAGATGTTATATGTGTGTCAAGGTCCGAACCTTACGTGATTATCATGCTTGGGGAGGCCAGATCTATGATTGTATGGAACAGATCTGACCTCAGAAGTTGTTTTGAGTTTGTGCATGGCATGAACTCGCCGAGTGCAAAGAACAGACTCGGCGAGTAGTATGAAGGTTGCCCGTTAATCACTCAGTGAGTGGACTTGTCGAGTTGGGGGAATGACTCGGTGAGTCAGGGAGGGTCAGGAGTCCGAGTTCAAGTTGGAACTCGCCGAGTTGTTCTTGAGACTCGGCGAGTTGAGTCGGGGTGGCCCCGCGATTCATGCCAGGTGGAACTCGTCGAGTCAAGGGAAGTACTCGACGTGCCAAGAGAGGATCTAAGAGAGTCAGTGGACACGTGCAGACTTGCCGAGTCGCCCTAGTGCACCCGACGAGTTGGGTCAAAGTTTGACCAATGACCTTGTTGACTTTTAGGGTTGAGTACAGTTGTATTTATGAGAGTATTACTTTATGTGATTAGGCAGAGGCTAGATCACACTTCTTCCGAGTCAGCTATTTACCGAGACATCATGGTGAGTCTTCTCACTATACTTTACCTTGAGTAGGTAATTAGAGTTATGTGACAGAGTTGTTGTATGCTATTTATGTGATGTGTTGCACTGCATTATTTCTATGTGATTTATGACGTGTATATATCAGAGTATATCAGAGTTGGAACCGAAAGGTTCACAGAGCTAGGACTAGAGGGTCCACAGAGTTAGGGTCCAAGGGCCCGCAGAGTTATAGCCTCGAGTGGCTAGTATGTGTTATGTGTGGTATTTTGGGGAACTCACTAAGCTTTGTGCTTACAGTGTTTTGTGTTATGTGTTTCAGGTACTAGTGAAGATCGCGGGAAGGCGCCGGCATGATCAGTACACACACACGCGGAGTTTTATATATGTTATGATCTTGGGATTTTGACTTATGTTTGGATGTATGAAACAATGAGTTTTATAATATTATGAAATAAGGTGTTTTTAAAATGTGAAAATTTGCTTGAAAATATTGGGTGTTACAGTTAGCTTAGGATTAGAGGAATGCAATCAAACCAGAAAACCCATCAAAGAGTGTTCATGGTCGTGAACCCAAGTGTGGTCGTGAACCCCTCTCCATATATGTACCTTTTTTCATTTATTCCTCATTTCTTCCATCCTTGGCCGTAAACCTCTAAAATTCTATCAAGTATCATCCAACAAAGGCTCTCATTTTACCCCAAAAACGTAAGTGTCTCATCTCTTCTTGTTGTTCCTTGAAAGCCCTTACCTTTCCATCTTGATTCATCATCTTTTCATCACTTTTCCTCAAGAATCTTCAAGTTTGGGCCGTGAACCCCTCATGTGTTCATCATTAGGGCCGTGAACTCCCATTGGGTCATGAACCATCATCATTTGGGCCGTGAACTTCAAGTGGGCCGTGAACCATTCTTCAATATTCGGCCGTGAACCTCCATTGGGCCGTGAACCATTCAAGCCCAACCGTGAACCTCCTTGTTGGGCCGTGAACACTGCTTCAACCTCCTAACTTGCTTCTAACACTTCGTTTATGAGTCATTCTTGCATTCTAGGTTGTTTCCCAATCACATTTGTAGTTAGAATCACTAATTACATGCTTATATGTATCAATATATGTCATTTAGGACTCGTTTGTGCCTCGGGACTTCATTCGTGGAACTTATCATCCTTATTCGAATCTTCAATTGAATCACCCACATAAGGTGAGTCCATCCCCTATAATCTATCTTTTAAATGTTTTTAAATGCTTTTAAGGGGGGGGGGGGGAATACAAGTTGAACACGATTTAATTGTGTTAATATTTACCTGTGATAACCATCACATTAAAGAATTTCTTATGCTTTTGTCAGTGATTAAATCAATTCAAAAACTCTTTTAAAAAGATGTTACATTGTTGTTTATAAAACTTCGTTTTTAAAGTACATGCATAACTCAATAGATAATCGAGACTTTTCTACAAATCAGGGACAGTTCAAAACAAACATACTAGTAAACTATAATAGGTATAGTTTAGGGGTTCAGTTCATACTATAACTAGAACAGGCAGGAACATACTATAACAAGAACAGGAAGGAACATACTATACCAAGAACAAGATAACAATAATGTGAATCTACTACTTCATGGCATAGCAATATACTTGTTATGTCGCGTTTTGTAACCAGAGTCTCCTGGAGGGAGACGGGGCATTGTGTGCATAGATCTATACGGGACTGACAATCCCACATCCCAACTGTTAGCTACAGTCCGGTAGACAAGCCAAGGGGTGACAAATGTCACATTAGTTTCGACGCCAACAGGTCGTCGTGTTAAATACTAGTCAATCAGCATGGTTATAACCACATCACATTTTAACCTTAATTAACAAATTGGTTTTAAGGTAGTTAGTGCTTCAGTAGTTATTTTATGCAACATTAATGTACACTTTCATTTTTCCCATTACATTCATATAGTGATATTCTCACATAAAAGGTAATGCAAACTATTTTCTAGTAAAGATAGTCATAAACTTGGGAAAAACATACACTTTTACAAGAGAACAAACAAACAAAACAGTCGGGTCCTGAACATTCAGTTACAAGGGGGCCTATAATGCTAACGTTATGATTCCTTGGTAGATACATTAGGGATATATATTAATCGGATCCGACAGGCAGCAGGATGTGTACTTTCCGCTTCATTTCCTGTTCCTTGTTTGGTTGTGGGCTTAGAGCAGATTCACACAGTCTACTATCTATTCGATCTTAGCTATATATATATATATATATATATATATATATATATATATATATATATATATATATATATATATATATATATATATATATCATGTATACACCAAGTAATCATAGGGAGTAACAGGTATGGGTCAGGTCATAACATACAAATTCAGTATACCGTTTTCTAGTACAAAAACATACTTTTCGGACAGAACATTAAGTAGGTGAAACTAGAAACTTATCTGTAAAAGGTTTGATACGCATTATTAAACTAGTATAACTAAAAGGACCTTAAATGGTTAAGTCTATAATACCTTAGTTTATACATAAGGGTTATATATAATTAATATCCGATAGGCAGTTGAAAGTGTGTTTTCCGCCTCATTTCCTGTTCCTTGTTTGGTTGTGGACTTAGGGCAGATTCATACATTTAACTGTCCGTTCGATATTAGATTATATATAGCTAGTATAAACTAACTGATTATAGAAGGAACTATTGTGGTTACCATTTTTACTAAAGGAAATATATGATTTTCTCAAAGAATGTTTTCATCAAATATAAAAGAGCTATTACAGTTAACTCCGTAAGTACCAAATGAATACGCCAGGGTTATACACAATGAAGATCTAACAAATAATGGGATGTGTGATTTCCACCTAATTTCCTGTTCCTTGTTTGGTTGTGGGCTTAGGGCAGATTCACACAATCAATTGTCTGTTTATACCACTTATCAAAGTGAGTTCATACCCCTATAATATACCTTTTTAAATGGTTTTATATGCTTTTTAGGGGGGGGGGATACAAGTTTAACTCAATAATAAATTGTGTTAATAACTGTATGTGATAATAATCACACAAAGTATTTTCGTATGATTTTAAGAATTACCAAATACTTTCAAAATGACTTGAAGCCATGTTAAATCTTTAAAGTCATGTAAACTCCGTTAAATTCTTTGAAAAATGTTTTATAAGCTATTTCAAAGTATAAATGTCAAAATCATGGTTATACATGTATAAATATATAAATAAGATTTGAAGGGATTAGGACTAATTAATTATCTTATTTCATTTTCCTTGTTTGGATGTGGAATTAAGGTTGTATTATTTGTCCGAAGGTCGTTTCCTTCTTAATTATATATATATATATATATATATATATATATATATATATATATATATATATATATTATACATATATGAGTATAAAAGGTTACTCCTTTTAGTATCATTACCTTTGTATCAGGCTGAGCAAAGGTGTTCATCCATGAGAAATCATGCTAATCAGATAGAACATATAAATTATAATAGGTATAATTTATGATTCAAAACTAAATATACAAGTATGATTCACGAATGTATACTTTCCAAGGAAATTACCAAAAATTCATTCAACTATACCAAGATATGTATAATGCCTTTAGTATACGAACAACATATTAAAAAAGTAAAGATACATCATACTGGGTTTGCATTAGCAAAGGTACTATACAGAGTACCAGAGTTAGCAAACACGAGGTAATAATACATCATACCGGGTTTGCATTAGCAAAGGTACTATACAGAGTACCAAAGTTAGCAAAAACGAGGTAATAATACATCATACCGGGTTTGCATTAACCAAGGGTACGATACAGAGTACCAGAGTTAGCATTCACAGGGTAATAATAATACATCGTAAATCTCGTTGAAACAATAAATTTGTGAGACCCTTCACGGTGTACTTATCTAAGTACGGCCTTTTAAGTCCTGACCTATTAGCCAGAATCTCTTGTAGGGAGAGCGTGAATTTGTGTATAGATCTATATGGGACTGACAATCCCGCACCTCTACTGTTCGCTACAGTTTGGCCGGCAGGCCTAGGATGTCAAATATCATACCATTCCGACGCCTGAAGAACGTCACAGCAGGCATTTCAGTCATATTAGTATGGTTAATAGAACTCACATGGATAAAACAACGAGTGAATTACAAAGTAATATACTTTTCTTAAAACAGTAAGAAAAGATAATTACATCCCGACCAAATATACCATCTGTAGTTTTTACTTACAGTAAAAGCTACGTATCATGAAATCAAGTATTGTACTTCTGGTTTTGAACATTTAAAACCACAAGGCAGTATTATGGATAATAGAATATTTTCCAGGATTAATACTAAGTTTTTTACTATAGAACAGATATAACTAAGAACACTTTTACAAATGAAACGGTTTATGGGGTTAAACCACTTATACAAAGGAAACGGTTTATGGGATTAAACCACTTATCAAATGAAACTTAGTCATTCAATCTTTGTAAACTAGTATAACATAAAAGACCTTTAGTGGTTAATTCTATAATTCCTTAGTTATTACATCAGAGTTGTACATAAGTAATATCCGATTGACAGTGAAATGTGTGACTTCCGCCTTACTTCATGTTCCTTGTTTGGTTGTGGGCATAGGGCAGATACACCCATTGGACTGTCCATTCGATATTGGGTTATATATAATCAGTATAAACTAAGTAATTACAGAGGGAAACTATTGAGGTTATCAGTTAATCACCTCAGGAAATATAGGATTTCCTGGAGAAACTAGTGAACTTATCCAAAGAACTTAGGGTATACTTAACATAACTAAAATGCTTATGAACTCACCAGCTTAAATGCTGATCTACTCTTTCCAAATAACTTGTATTCTCAGGAATCCAGTAGACAGGTACACTCTCGAAGCTTTTGAGAAGACTTCCTAGTACCGTACCGCGACTCTTGTCTTCTACTGTACCTACTTTGGTGTTTGAATATGTAATGTTTAAACACTTATGTAAAACTTATACTTATTAATGCAATGGTTGTTTGTACTTTGATTACTATATTGCATGTGTTGTGATACTTACGTAAAATCCTCCGCCCCCGAATGTTTCCGCCGTTCTGGTTTGGGGGTGTGACAAATACCAACGTTTTACCCAAACGTTCTTCCTTTCGGTAATTTTTCTCTAAAGCTTCCTCTTGAACTTTCTTTATACCTTCCACCATTGTCGAGACAACTTCAATCCTCAACGCTCTTGGCCTTTTCTTTTCAAGATTTACCTTCCGACTGAGAGCATCAGCAACAACATTTGCTTTACCAGGGTGGTAAAGTATCTCACAGTCGTAGTTCTTGAGTACTTCTAGCCAGTGCCGTTGCCTCATGTTCAATTTCTTCTGATTAAAGAGATATTTAAGACTCTTATGATCAGTGAAAAGTTTGCATTTAGTACCATAAAGATAGTGCCTCCATATCTTTAAGGCGAATACTACCGCTTCCAACTCCAAATCATGAGTGGGGTAGTTCTTTTCATGCTCTTTCAATTGCCTCGATGCATACGCTATCACTTTATCCCTTTGGGTCAGAACACAACCTAACCCACCTCCAGGGGCATCACCATAAACTGTGAAGTCATCAACTCCTTTAGGTAAAGAAAGAATCGGTGCTTCACACAACTTCTTCTTTAACTTCTCAAAAGCTTCCTTATGCTTCTCATTCCAAGTATAAATAGCTCCTTTGTGGGTCAAAGCTGTTAATGGAGTCGCGATCAAAGAAAAGCCTTGGATAAGTCTTCGATAATATCCGACGAATCCTAAATAGCTTCCGATCTCCGTAGGACTTTCAATTGTAACCTTCAAGTTACAAAATAAATCCTTATTCAGGACTCCTTCTTCTTAGAATAAGTACTTTCCTTCATTTGTTGTAACAGACTGATGGGTCATATTCTAATGATCTCTCATCGTATAATGCACTACTTAGACTCAGGTCTCTTAGAGACAAATTCCGGAACAGACTATACCTTCCTTCCTGTTCTAATGTGATACAATCACAGTTCAACACGTATAATTTCTAACCACCAACTCCTTTAACAACGAGCGCGATACTTCTATTGATCGTTTTGATCATCTTTCACTTCCATCTTCTGGCTTAAGTTAAATGATACATCGAACTTGGTTCTCTGAACCACGTGACATACTCATCTTAGTCGGACTCGATTCGATATGACCTCTAAGGTCGGAATAACAATCATCTTCTTAGTCATTACCGAAACGATGGTAACGATAGACTAGAACAAGACGGAATCAATTACTAGCTCCTTGGTAGCCTTGTGACTTTCCCTGATCCAAGTACGAGTCCTGTGCTTCAGGTAGTATATGCCTCTTCTACCATTCACACCTACTCATACTCGTCCCAAGTATTGTCTCGCAGTTCTCCAAATCACCATACAAGAATTTCACATAGTCATTCAATTCATCAGATGACAAAACCAGGGTTTATATTATTTCCTTGAAACGATTACACAGAGGTTCAAGTTTACCCTATACTATGCCTCTAATAGGCTAAACCACTTGTTACTATTCACATTACTACTTCATAACTTGATCTTCGGGTATCAAGTCTTTACTTCTAATTCCTAGCGTTGTTATTTGCTTCGTCAAGGATATTCTGAAATTCCCTTGGCGTTGGTGGTGCGCTTGGCCTTGTTAGTTCATTTTTCTTCGGACAGTCCTTAGAAATATGGCCTTCTTCCTTACATCTGTAACACACCTCCTTGGGAATCGTACACTCATCGGCGTAATGCCCAATTTCTCCACACTTAAAGCAATTCACCTTCCTTCCATAATTCCCATAGTGTTTATTTTTTCACTTCCCACACCATTTTCCTTTACCTCCTCTTTTGCCAGACTTTGAGAATATGTTGCTCTTGTTGGGCCTTGAAGACCCCTCAAATTTCCTCTTCTTGCCAACTTCAACCTTGTTGGCGGTCCTGTCATTGATCATTTCTTCAATAGACTTAGCAACCCGGATAGTTGCCTCAAGAGCAGATGCCTGACGTACTGGCATAGTAAGTTCATCCTTACTTTGTTGAAGTAAACGTTTTGTCTCTTTCATCTGTTGATCCAACATCGTACGCACCATTTCCTGCACCCCAGCCATCGTGATTGGCTCAGGCTACGGATTATCGTTTCCGAATCCACTTGAGTACTCGCCATTTTGATCTATACACCAATCGTAGGTGAATTTAGATCTTTATTTTCGATAGACGTTAAATCTTCGTTATTACTCTGTAACGTTTATATGTTAGTTCTAATATCGTAGTCATATGTTTAGAATCCTACACACATAAGGTTTCCAGATCCGATCGGCAACAGACCATAGATCCGCACAATTAATGGCATATATGGCAAACATATAGCATTTAGCACCTAAAAGCATTTTAGGCATCTTTCCTAAAATAAACTAGTGCTCGTGTCTAAAATATGGTAGACACTCATCTCACAATCATCACTTAGCATTCTAAGTTTAAGTCTAGAAATCCTACAAATTTCTTAGTTCGCTTAAACTAATGCTCTGATACCAACTGTGACATCCCCTAATTTCTCGGCCAGAAAAGACCGATTTAATTTATGCTTTTAAAATAAAATCAGAGAAATCCTTTTAAAAGATGTTGCGGAATTGGTCCCCAAAACAAAACATGCTAAAAGTTTATCAAAACCTTTCTTTAAGAAATATATAATTTCCTTTTATATCAAAACCTCGGGATGTCATGTTCCGATACAGATCAAAAGCATAAACAAGACATTATAAGCCTTACAACAGTTATTTACAACTACTAGCCTATAATCCAAAAATCACTCGTCATCATCCGACTATGCTCGGGATCCACTACATGTAATATAAAAAGATGAGTGGGTCATACTTGGGAGCCTGGTGAGCATATAGGGTTTTCAACACACAATAAATAAATTTATTATGCTTAAACATCAAACAATCAACCAAATTACCCCAACCCCATTATCTTATTTATTTCTTAAGGATTCACCCTAAGAATCAACTATCACTCATTCCTAAGGATTCATCCTAAGGAATAGGCACGAAGTCACATCGTCGCCAGGGTTTATACAACAGGCACTAAGTCCATAGCTGCCAGGGTTTATACAACATGTGCTAAGTCCATAGCTCTTATTTATCGACAGTATTATTCACGGGAACCCCCCCCCCCCCCTGCAATACATGTCAATGGGTTTTTAGAGTACAACTGATGAACATATAGTTCACACACTTACAGGTTGCGAGCCTGCTAATGTTCCACAGATCATCTAGAATAGTCGATGGTTGTCATCCATACTCTGCTGAATGACGGGGGCCAACGTTTGGGTAAGTGATTCTCTCATAATTCACCACTCACCCTCAACTCATGATCTATATCACTGATCATCTCATTTATCCAACTCATCTTTCATCACACACCCACTATTTCATCTACCCATGTTTTACCCAACATTTTTTGTAGATAAAAATACATATACAGTTTAAATTATTTAAAAACCTGTATAAATCATTCCTTCAACATCCATCTCAAATAAACAAGCAATATATATTCACACAGCACGTATTTTATATAAAATACATCATATCTACGTGTAAGGTGAAAGTAACTACACACTCACTTGATTTAATGATAATTGGGCAGCACTTCGTTTCCTAAAACGATTGTTTCTAATAAAACCTGGAGTTTTATTGAGAAACCGGGCTCTGCGAGGGTCGGGCTTCGTAACCGAAAAGATAAATTTTTCGGGCTTCTCGGGAACTTCGGGACGTGTTTCGGGTGCTATAATTGATACCGGGGCTTCGGGTGATGTCAAAATAGTGAAAATAGTGAAAATAGTGAAAATATTGAAAAAGGGGTGAAAAGGGCAAAATCTCCAAAACTACCCGGGAAGGCTCGCAAGCCTTGTATTTATAGGGGAGGTCCGAAGGTCGGCCGAGAGGAGTGAGTCAGCGGCGAGGGCACGAGGCAGCAGGAGGCGAAGGCACGTGGCTCGGACAGATGGTGCGCATGCGAGGTGCCAGCGCTTCGGACGCGTCATCGGCTTCGGACATCTGTGCGACACGCGTCGCTCCTCGGACGCGCCACGACTCAGATGACGCAGCTGCTTCGGATACCTGGCCAGCTCGGAGCGAGGGTGACGTGGCTGGTCCGGATTTAGCTTATCCATGCGAATATTCTCGAAAATTGTGCCCCAATCTTCTAAAATCCATAACTTTCGCATACAAGCTCCGTTTTTGACGTTCTTTATATGCACGCGTAAGGAAATTATGCTCTACAACTTTCGTTAATACTTCGTCGGATAATTTTGACTTTTTTTATAATATTATTTTTAACAGACCGGAACAGGAAATCCGATAAAATTTCACAACTTCTACATCTTACGTCCGTTTTCGTCTGTCTTTTTACCGTTGTACTACTATTGACGAGACCTTCGATTCTCGTTTAGGTCGTGTCGGCTAAAAATCAATCGATCTAAAATTCGAGTTTTTAGCTGTCTACTGCCAAGCTGAAACTTGGAAAAATCATAACTTCCTCATACGAAGTCAGATTTGGGCGTTCTTTTTATACATACTCTCGGTTTAACGAACACTACGACATTCATTTAGATCACCAAGGCTAAAAAGTAGTTTATCAAAAACTCACTTTTTACGTCATTCGGCACCGTGCTGGTTTTGTCGCGAAACTTCGAGAGGTCATAACTTCTTCGTTATAACTCGGATTTCGGTATTCTTTATATATCCGTAATCCTTGTCACGACCACTACAACTTTCTTAATAAATATCGGCTTTATCTAATATTTATTTTCGACGCTCATTTTTATTCTTAATTAATTAAATCCTAGTAATTAAGCATAAAACACATAATTCACATATATTCACATAATTCATTTTCATTTCTTCCAAAATGAGTTACAAAGGTTAACCTAGACTATTATTTCAATATTAATGCCTAGCCTAGAAACACGGGCATTACAATTCTCTCCCCCTTAGGATGATTCTGTCCCCGGAATCAGACATCATCAAACAAATGCGGGAAGCGACTCATCATGTCACTCTCCGTTTCCCAGGTGAGATTTGGCCCATTCGTATGTTTCCAACGCACAAGCACAAAATCGACCATCTTGCGTCGGAACTTCTTAGTCTTACGGTCAACGATTGTCTCTGGTTCTTCAATTAACCTCTTGTTTTCATCCAACCTTAATTCAGAAATGAGAATTATGTCGGGCACATCTCCTGTCACACCCCAAAACCGGAACGGCGGAAACGTTCTGGGGTGGAGGATGTCATGTCAAGTATCACAACATATGCAGTATAGTAATCAAAGTAGAACAACCATTGCATTAATAGTAATAATCTTCATAGGTTACATTTAACAACAACATCAAAGTAGATATAGAAAATAACATAAGTTGCAGCTTATGTTATTTTCTATATCTACTTTGATGTTGTTGTTAAATGTAACCTATGTAAGATTATTACTATTAATTCAATGGTTGTTGTACTTTGATTACTATACTGCATATGTTGTGATACTTGACACGACGTCCTCCACCCTAGAACGTTTCCGCCTTTCCGGTTTTGGGGTGTGACATATTGGTATCAGAGCATTGTTTATAGTGAGCTCAGTATATCAAATCATAAAAGATATACAACCTATAAATACAATGGGATAAAAACACTCTGACCAAGAATTATACTTTAAAATATAACCATATTTTACAAAAGTATAAGAACATCCAGAATATAAGAACCCGAACAAGTATCACGGGAAGAATAAGAATAAAAGTCTTTGTATGTTGAGCATTACCGTCAAACCTGGGCAGTTATGTAATCGTAAGCTGGAATAAATATAACCTGATCAACTATATTTATTCGAGATGCGACTAACATGTGTTTGGGAGTGATGGTGGTGTTGCAACGAATCTGAAACTTACCAAATAGGAATGCTAGAGCCAAACATAAAGTTTAAAATACTATAGGAGTATTTTAGGATACTAAAAGACTCACAATAAACCCAAAAGCATGTTCAGAAGTTAAGAATCAAACATGTAATTAAAATACTATAGGAGTATTTTAGGAACCATAAATAACCTTGCGTGAAAACTAAAAGAGGTCCTTATTTATAGACCTATGATTACAGAGTGTATACTCCCAAGGTTATGTATAGTGAGGATCTCATAGGCTAAGAATATGTGGTTTCGCTCTACTTACTTTTCCTTTTTTTGGATGTGGATATAGGGTAGTATCACATATTCGAAGGCCTATCAGATCTAATTTATATATGATTTGTGTACACTATGTAATTGTAGCCGGACTCGATATGGATCACCCAGTAAAATGCTTTAATAATCTCTTAAGATTCTTTAGACATTCCCATTCTCGCACAAACCCCTTTAGGAAACCTTATCCACTTCAGTAATCAGCAGAGGAGTCGATAAAGACCCAGAAGAGGTTCATTGAGAAAGATTTCCAAGTAGGAAGTAAACGAACAGTGATGAGGCTATTGAAATCACCATGTGCCTATACCTTTTAGGAACATCGGTGAGGAATTCGCCTGAACTTCTGAGATTCCAGTCATCCACTATGAAGAGATGACACTCAGAATCAGAATCAGAAGTAAGGTGGAGCAGAAATTCAATATGTCTACGAGAGCAGAGAACCCTATATAGATACCTGGAGGAAACCAACGCTTGTTCCAGTCAGGGATAAGAGGTGTATAGAGGGAGCCAATGCATGGAACCCGAGAAGTGTTTCTACCTCTTTAACGTCACGCTAATAATCCATAAAATAATAAAATTTAGGGAGCTAGTGATTACACTGCTCACACTATGTGTTAGGCAAATTCGTCTTTCCCGTCGCGATTAATATAATTAGATCGGAACCCAAAACCTCGATTGAGAGTGTTTAGCCATAAGTTTTCATGAGCCTTTTCTTCCGTGATCTTCGTTCCGAACTTCTCTCAAATCTTTTCAAAGCCGGAGAGTGAACCTCTCCAGTATAAAGATAACTTAGTAGGAACGACACCCATTACATGGCTTTCCGATACACTTACTCCTACCCTGTTACCCAGACTGCATCATAGGGATGTAGGTCGACGCTCCAATAACCATAAATCAAGGCACGGGAAAATTTATGCCTATCATAGTAAAGAAAGATACGTCTAGGGTTAACCGTCGTGTCTCATCAACTTGTGTTCCTTTCGTGTAGGAAAAACCATGCCTCCAAAGAAACGTAACCAAACCGCTGGTAAGACACCGATTCTTCAAATCGATGAAGCTACGTTTCAAGCTGCAGTTTCAGCAGCCGTAGCAGCTGTCATGGCTCACCTGAACGCTAACCACGCCAATGTTAGCAGGAGCCCTATCGGGAATCCCGATAATAGCAATGGACAGCAGCAACCGACACCCGTATGCAGAGCCACACAAGAACTCCAACCTAATCCACTGAAAAGAAAGTTTAAGAACGAGGAGGGAAGTACCTCGACTCAAGGACCTTCCAAAGGGCAACGAGCAGAGGTAGTCAATACCCCTATCAACCCGCTCGTCTCGACTCCAAGAAGACCATACCTAGGAAACCTTCCCCGCTGCAGCAGGTGTGACTTCCATCATTATGGAGTCTGTCGGGAACCCTTTTGTGTTAGGTGCAACATGAAGGGGCATACCGCCCGCAGCTACAGAACCCCGGTTGAGTTCATTACATCAACCACCAATATTGGGACCAGTCCAGTATGCCACCTATGTGGTGAAGTTGGGAACTTTAAGAGGGACTGCCCAATTGAAAGAAATGACAAGGGCGCAGGAGGAGTTTAACCCTAATGCCTAGGGGAAGCATCAAAGAACCCGGTAGAATTTTGGTACGTCTCTTAATCATGAGTAGCTAACCGAAAACTTTAAATAATCAATTCTAATTGTAATTACTCCCTCGTTAAGGTGAAAGTCGCAGCACTGTTATAAAACTTGAAAACCCATCAGGTAAAGCTATGATGGCTTAGTATATACGTTAAGGCATTTATAATTAAGATTGATAGACCTCGAGTGAGTGATGCTGCCTTATCTCCTGTTCCTTGTTTGGTTGTGGATTTAGGGCGGAGTCGCTCAGTCAACAGTCCTTTTGATCTTAATTATACATGACTAGTGTATACTAGGCGGTTATAGAGAGGCCTCGTGAGAAATCCATTCATGAAAAGTACATTATTCCAAAACATCAGGACCCTTAGAGTTCAGCGTCAACCATGTCGGTCCAAGTATACGCGATAGTGATACCATGGACGAAACTGGAGACGCTAAGAACTTGTGTGCCCTGTTCAGCGCATAGTCCTATCGATCTTCATTCCATATCATGTCGATGGTTGTAAATTTCGACACTGCCGTCAGTCATGGTTTGACTTGGTTCAACCATGCGAGAATTCCTAGTGTTGTGTAAAAGAACTTTCACCCTATCCTAAGCGTCAAATAAAGGTTCTTCCGAACCTAATGAGAAAAACTAACGCGAACCGTCAGTAGTCTCTCTTATCCAACCTTCAGAAGTACCCAGGAGAGGGGTACCCCGCGCGGTTAACCAACCACTCCATTAGACATTAAAACCAGAAGCGAAAGGCACTGCAGATATTCCGGAAGACAATAAACGCCCGAGGGCCCACTCAATAGGTCCTCCAGAAAGGCCATTTGCACCGCACAACCAGTTCGTGAATCAAGAGAAAAGAACTCGTGGGATTAAATCACTACTACTGAGTATAGGCATTAGAGTGGTATATAATTTAGATTAATGAAATTTAAGATGTGTGCTTCCTCCCTACTCCCTGTTCCTTGTTTGGTTGTGGGTTTGGGGTGGGGCCACATATCTGAACATCCTGTCAATCTCAATTATATACGACTTGCATACACCGAGTAATAGTGATTGAGCCAAGTACGAGGTCTACCACGAACCTTATAATAAGACCCTTCATCCTATCCCATGGAAAAGGAGTTGGAGTCAAGAGAACCACTGTGGGTCGAGCTACTAAAATGACCACAAATTCGAAATTTGTTGTCATCCCGGTTAAGCCAACATAGTAGCTAACACCCTCAGTTAGGAAGAGTAACTCAAGTCGTAAGAGTCAAAAGCATTGACTACGACCATCTATTCACGCCTAATCCCACAAAAATTAAGCATCTCAGCAGTAAGCTATGAAACCTAGAAAGCTGTGACAGGTTAAACTCTGAGACGAATGGATGAGGAAATTAGAGGTTCTGAGTAGCAGAATCCATTTCTATCTAGATTTAATCTAGATAGAGAAACTCAGTAACACCGGAAGAGTAGTTGCAAGGGATACCCGTACTACTCAGGCACTTCGTCCATCCAAATACAGACGAGTAGTGCGTAGGACGCCATGCCTCGTCATGCGAGAAAAGTCACCGTCGCCCCATAGACGATCGACCGCATTCATCGAAGTTAATACTAGAATGCCAAGAACCACATGATAACCTTCGCGACCCAGAATACTTGAGTAAAGTAGACGGTAAGTTGTGTCAAGCTATATAACCCAGGTCGTAAAGAGATTGTGGACTAGACACCAGTCTAGGTGTTAGTCGATGGGTTATACAAGAACACACACTTCCTACAAACTGGAGGGAGCAGACGCGATGGAGAATGGAGCAAGTCTCAGAGATTTGTTAGACTATTAGGTGTTCTAAAGGATACTATCCCTAAAGAGATAGTAGAAGCACCTCCTGAAATAGTCAAGCGCTTCGGAAAATCTCTAAGGACGAAGTTAGCCCTGATCAGAGACTGTTATCCATGAAACAACGAAGCGAGTAAGAGAATGATTCTTTCCAATTAGGGATCATACTGTGAAAGCATCTATTAGACGATGAAAAAAGTTAAAATTTTCTAAGCATCGTCTGGTAAAACCATCTATCACATTGACTTTGAGAGTTTCCGTTAGAAACACCTCAAGAGTCAGAAGTACAGGTCCATTTTGCACTAAGTCGAGATAGATGCCAGCATATAGTCAGCACTTCCAATGATCCAGAAAACCTCCGAAAGCCAATCATTAGGAAATACGAATCCGAAGACGACCTGAGCCTTCTAAGAACCAACCCGGGGACTACACCCCCAGTAAGAAAGAACTTTTGGAACTTCAGAACGGCGATCACGCCATTTGATGATCTAACCATAGAAGTACATTATGTTCTAAGTACTGAAACATTCTATCTTCCCAAGAACTTAGGACCACCGAAGATTCATGATAAGAGTTGGTCCAGTTTCCGTCAGACCTCAACTATTTCAGGGATTCCATAATTCCCATCCAAATCCACCCACGTCTTAGACTTGAAAAAGTGCTTATCCGACGTGACTCTTGAAATCCCACTCGTCAAGATCGAAATCAATGAGAGCCCCAACTTCGTGTAGGAACCTGTAAAGATCATGGACTGAGAGGTCAAGGGAAACGAAACAAATCCGTATCCCAATCGTGAAGGTTCGCTGGAACGCCAAGAGAGTACCGGAGTTCACTTGGGAGTGCGAAGAGGAATTGAAACATAAACGTCCCCATCTTTTTGCTTAGTTATTTTGTGATAACTTAGTGGCTTGAATTCTAATTTCGGGACGAAATTCCCTCTAACGGGGGGATGATGTGACAACCCGAAATTTTCATTTGTATAAACTCCGCAGTCAAGCACATCAAATAATGGTCAAATTCATCTCAATACATTTTTGGCCGGTTTTAAGTCCGTGTGGATATTTTATTTTAATTTTTTGTCAAACGAACAAATAAATGGAAGTACCCGTTAGGAGTGTTGTGAAACAAATAAACGATTAACACCTTGACTAGGTGTTTACGGCCAAACAAGGGAGTTTGGGCCGTAAACTCCCTTTGACCATGGACTCATGCATATAGCATGAGTTTACCCTTTATTCTTCATTTTTCACTTCCTAACTCAAGAACACCAAGATTCTCTCTCAAGTATCATATCACATTTCTTCCAATCCTCCAAAAATGTAAGTATTTCCTTCCTTGATTCGTTCATATAACACTTTATCTAGTGTTTATACTCGATTTCATCCATGGAAATCTCCTCTTTTCTTATATCTTCAAGTATTCTTCAAAACACCAAGAACACCAAGAACACACACTAGTGTTTTTGGCCCTTAAACACTCCTACAAGCCTCCTATAAGTAAGTACACTCCTCCTAACTAGTTGTTTGCTTAGAATACATGTTAAACCCTTGAAGAACATCAAAATACCCAAGAACATATGTGTTTACGGTTCAAGAAGATCTCCTTGGACCGTAAACACCTTCAAGTGGGGTTTAGGTTCACCTAACACCTTCTATGGCTTGTATAAAGGACTAAAACCTTGCATGCATGAGTTAGAGACACCAAAACACGAAATGGTTGGGTAACCATGAGTTTACGGCCGTAAACTCATGGGTTTACGACCGTAAACACATGTGTTTACGACCGTAAACTCCCAAGGAGTGGTCCAAGGACCGTAAACTCCAAAGAAAGGCCATTTCGAGCCCTAGTCACTTCCTAAGCCTTGGATTCGAGTCTAGCTTACTTCCTTGTGTGGTATAAGACCTTAAAACACCCAATGGTACCATTACCATGAGTTTACGGCCGTACACTCATGGGGGAAATGGTCCAAGAACCGTAAACCCATATGGTGCTACCATATGGGGAGTAAACTCCAATGTGAGGTCATACTCTCTTTAAATGCAACCCTTGGTACTCCTATCACTTGTAGCAAAGTGTTTCCATGTATTAGGGTGTCTTTAATTGCTTAATTAGTTATTAAATGACTAATTAGATACATAAAATGTATCATTGCATGTTAAATAGGATCCGCATGTTTGTTCAAGTCCTCACTTGACACTTAGCATCCTATACCATCCGTTCATCCGAATCACCCACTTCAGGTGAGTTCATACCCCTTAATTAACCTTTTAAATGATTTTAAATACTTTTATGGGGGGGGGGAATACAAGTTGAACTGACAAGTTATTATATCAATCACATGTGATTAATAACTGTCTAGCAAATAGATTCTTGCATGTTAAACTGTTTGTATTCAGCTAAAGGTTTTCAAATCTTGTTTTCAAATCTCTTTTAAAGTACAAAAATCCCTTTTTACATTATTAAGCTTTTATCAAAGTCTTTTAAACTTATTTCCTTGATAGATTAATGTCTATATATATATAGTTATATAAGTAGGGCTTGAAGGACTTAGAACTGATAGCCCGCTTTATTTCATGTTCCTTTTTTGGTTGTGGACTTAGAGCATCCAGCTATTTGTCCGAGTGTCGTTGAAATCCTAGTTATATATTATGTATATCTGGTTAGACATTAAACCTTTTACTCAAGTTCAACACCTTTGGGTAGCAAAGGCATCTAGATAACCTCTCAAGTAAACTATAATAGGTATAGTTTAGAAACCAACCATAACTTTCATGAAGGAGAACTTAGTTATATCTATATTCTAAACACTTGTACTTTTAGTAAGCAGAAAGGTATATAGAAATCAAAACACGAGATACATCCTCATGACACAGATTTCACCGTTGTCGAGTGGTAACCAGAGTCTCCTGGAGGGAGAGCGGGCATTGTGTGTATAGATCTATACGTGTTGTGGTGTTGATTATGATGGCATGTGCGGAATTAGAAAGATCTAGTGAATCATCATGTAAAATCAAGAACACAAGGAGTAAATAAATCTTTTTAAGCTCATATTAGATCTCGAAAGGATATACAAATGGGTTTGTACAAAGTTTCTCTCTCTAGTCTAACACTCCAAATGGTTCCTTACATAATGGGAGTCACTCACTTCCTATTTATAGGAAAGACTCAACCCATTTACACATACAAGAGGATAAGCCTAAAACACTACATCCAAGAGTGACTTTGCACCCTAACATTCTCCCCTTCAAAGTTAGGATTGGATGTCCGGCTTCAATCTCCAACGAGCTAGCGCGATCAAGACCAAACTCCCCTTCGAAGTAACACCGGTCTTCAAATCCGCAAAGGAATATTCGACAAACCCGAGAAGCTTCGAATACCCATCATTCTCCCCCTTTTTATAATCAAAAAATGATTATAAAACCCACTAAGGGTGAGAAACGCCCGAGGAATAGACTTCACTATACTCCCCCTTGATGTGTACCAAAAATGAATCACCAAAAATCTTGCATGGAAAAACAATCACGAAAAAGCCACAAAAAATTTCCAATTTATGAAAATTTTTGACTTTTTTGGTGAAAGTTGCAAGATTTTTCAAAAACCGGGTAAAAATCGTCACTTTCTGAATTATGCAGGGACCCGTTGCGCCCAAAACAGCCAAAATATGCAAAATTCTCCCCCTTTTCCAAAGCTGGGTAGAAAGCGTCAATTTGCACAAACTGCAGGGGCCTGAAATGCATTTTCTTCAATTTTCAGCAAAAACAGTCCTTTTTCGAAAATGGGTATGAACCGCCAAACATTCGAAGCCTCAGGGACTATTTTCGAAAATTCTGCCATTTGTGCTCCAAAGATACGAAGAGTTGTCCCAAACATTTGAAAATTCAGAAAATTTTCGAATTGGGGTGAAAAGTGTCAAACATTCGAAACTTCAAGTAATTGTGGAGGTTGCCAAATATTCGAAAGTTCAGGGGCTGAATTCGAAACTTTTGCTTCTTTTGTCAAAACATTCGAAATGTTTGTACCAAACACACGATTTTTTTTTTTTTTACGAAAGTTTGATAATGTGTCAACCTGTCAAAATTTCAAGGGCCATTTACGAAAATTCGTTTTTCCTTCTTTCCAATTCATACGAAAATTCATTTTTCCTTCTTTCAATTCATACGAAGCATACGAAAATTTTGCATCATACGAAAATTTTTCCTTCTCTCTCCCCTTCGTATGAAAATCATCTTCCCCAAAATTTTTCTCTCCTCTTCATACGAAATTTTTTCCCAAACACACGAATTCGAAGCATTCGAAGCCTCTTAATGAATAGTAACCTCTTAATCATCCAACCTCTGAATCGAATTTTCCCAGTTCGTACATTCAACCCAGTTCATACAGTTCTTCCCAAAATCAAAAATTCTCGTTCTTTAACCACGTACCCTTCGTTGATCAACAATTTCTTAATACATCACACTTATTTCAAACACCCTTCGTTCTTCAGTTTGTCACAGATACCCTTAAAATCAACCGACATTAACATCATCGACCACAAAAATGGACTTCCAACCATCGATTTCCAAATCTTCGAATCTTAAGCCAAATCGATCGTTAACCCTTCGTTCATTAACCCCAAATTCTCGTTTCGTTAACAATAATCCATTAACGTCCACTTTTCTCAGTTCATCCCCAACCAATCGACATCCAATTCATCGACAACAACAGTTCAACCAAACGGGAATTCAATTTCACGAACTTCGCTTCCCTGAAACAATCAACCAAATCAAAATCCACATCAACCACTCCAAAACTTAATCCATAGCCATTCGCTTTCTCCATCACAACCTTCGAAATCAAAGTACAAACCAAACTATCGATTCAAGCTCGACAATCAACAATCGCGAACCAAAGTTAACCATCGACAATGCATCATCGAGCCTTCCCATTCACAGCGTTCAACTTTCACAATCAACCTCAACTATCAACAACTCAAAATCGACAGCCTTCAATTTCGAATTTTCATAAGGACCCTTGACATCGATAGTATCAAACAGACCTTGACATCGAAATAAACTCTATTTGACTTCAAGATTTCATTGGTCAAAATCGATATAATTCTCAAAGCGTTCGACATCCAAACAATTTCACCTCCAAAAACTGATATAGAGCATAAAATCGATGTTGACTATACCACTTAGCAACCAATTACAAATCAAAAGTTGCTGAATCGAAAACCAAATAAACAATTTTCACACAAATATCAAGACTCGATCGATTCACAGAAGCTTTTATATCTCGATTTTGACTATCGATTTTGACTCTTCTAATATTTCAACGACATTCAAATCAAAATCAATTATCATGTGATTTCGATTCATAATCAAGAAGTTGATTATTCTTTTCAATCAATCGATCACCAATTAGAAAGTGACGAAGAATTGATTCACAGTTTTGGAATCGATATTCAAGAACTGAAGAACAAATGAGAAACCGAGAATATATTCTGAATAGAACTTGGATTAAAGCAAATAGTGTTGGATCATGCAGTTTCGAATTGGGCTCAAACAGTAACTGATTAATGGGCTCAAGATTAAATCAAAACAAAATTAAATGTTTGGTTTGGGCTTGATCTAAAAAAAATATTTTTGGATCACCAATGGTGTTGAAACGGATTATATCCAACGAGACAAATCGATCAAAAATGAAAAACGCAAATCATGAATCAAAATCATGGACGTTTTGGAATCCATTTGAGAATTTGAGATACCTTTTTGACGAATTGAGATCCATTTTCAACAAACGAATCGAATTTAGAAGATCTTGGTTCTTTTGTCGGAACGAGAAAATCTCCAATTTGAACATTGTACCACCCACTATGCGAGATGTACAACTCGTTCTTCGTGTTCTTCATGTTCTTCGTCAAACCAAGAACATCTTCAAAAGAACCACCAACACTTTTGGGTTTTGACTTCAAATTCAATGTAACATTTGGAGATTGTTGCTTTGGAACCCAAATTTGCTTCACGGATTTCGATTTCACAACAACATTTGACGATTTTTGTGAATAAACCCGCTTGTTCTTCCTTTTAATCTTGTTCTTCTTTTTCTTCCTCATCTTTTTGCATCTTGAGGACTTGACTCCATGAACAAACCCACTTTCCACAACTTCTTGAGTTTGAATCAAATCTTTTGAGTTTGATACTTGTGAATTTCTTGAACCACCGGCTTCCGATAAGGAATCATTGCTTCAAACGAATCACAAGAACACAAAATATCATCAGTTTGAACTCCAATCGAGCAAAAAACTTTTTCATCTTGAAAATCAACTTGAACTCCTTTTTCTTGAACATCATCATCATCAAGAACACCATCCCAAGCTTCACGATAATCTGCATAATATTCAAGTTTATTGCTTCCATATTTGCATTCAGCACGAGAAATTCCTTTTATGACTTCTCCATCTCTTCTATTTCTTCGTCTCTTTTGATATGTTGTAACCAAACGATCAAACAAATCTTTGGTTTGATAAATTGGACAACTAATTAATTCTGCAACTTCATTCTTTTCTCCATTTACAACGATATCACATTCACTTTTCAATCCAACAGTCAAGCTATAAAGAAGATATTCAAAAGTGCATTCACCTTGAACTTCTTTACTATGTATCATCCATTTCTCCATAATTGTTTCTTTTCTTTCGAATCAAACGATATGAACTTGGGTTTTCTAGAGAGAGAAAGTGAAAATCAAGAATATCTCTAGAGAGAGAAAGTGAATATGAACCAAATTCTAGTGAGAGAAAGTGGTACAAACAAGTATTCTAGAGAGAGAAAAACGAATTATGGATCAAATCAAGGAAAAATTCAATTTCTAGAACACAAAACACTCTCTAAACACGAAGATCAATAAGAACATGAAGAATCACCAAATCAAGATAGCCATCAAGGATCAATTCTTGATGAAATCAAGAACACCCGCTCTGATACCAATTGTTGTGGTGTTGATTATGATGGCATGTGCGGAATTAGAAAGATCTAGTGAATTATCATGTAAAATCAAGAACACAAGGAGTAAATAAATCTTTTTAAGCTCATATTAGATCTAGAAAGGATATACAAATGGGTTTTTACAAAGTTTCTCTCTCTAGTCTAACACTCCAAATGGTTCCTTACATAATGGGAGTCACTGACTTCCTATTTATAGGAAAGACTCAACCCATTTACATATACAAGAGGGTAAGCCTAAAACACTACATCCAAGAGTGACTTTTCACCCTAACATGAATGTCTTGAATTCTCAGTCAACTGATTTCACAAACTATATGTAAGGGTAAATAGAGTTGTAATTAGTCAAAGTAGAGTTGTAATAGTCAACTGATTTCAGAGCTTAACGCATAGTCCTTAAGCTTCATCAATACGGGACAGACCATCCCACATCCTGACTGCTAG
Source organism: Lactuca virosa (assembly GCF_052849685.1). Taxonomy (NCBI): domain Eukaryota; kingdom Viridiplantae; phylum Streptophyta; class Magnoliopsida; order Asterales; family Asteraceae; genus Lactuca; species Lactuca virosa. The sequence goes on from NC_136430.1 coordinate 55,652,173, forward strand.
CTACAGTCCCGGCCGACCAAGCCAAAGGGTGACAAATGTCACATTCATTCCGACGCCAGCAGGTCGTCATGTTTACATCCGTCAATCAGTATGGTTACGAGTATCTTTACATTTACCTTATAATTCATGGCCTTAAGGTAATAAGTGTTATCACGGTATTTTTCTACATATAAAACCCTCATCATATATTTTCCTAGTTATACACTAGGCCTCATATTAAACCTTTAAACTGACCTACTTAGGATTAAAGGTTAACTTAGACTCTCTGAGGCGTATTGTTCATTTAATACCGCCTGGAGTCTGTATTTCATTAACTTAGACTCCCCGAGGCGTATTGTTCATTTAATACCGCCTGGAGTCTGTATTTCATTAACTTAGACTCTCCGAGGCGTATTGTTCATTCAATACCGCCTGGAGTCTGTATTTCATTCACTTAGACTCTCCGAGGCGTGTTGTTCACTTAATACCGCCTGGAGTCTATACTTCATTCCTTTAGACTCTCTGAGGCGTATGGTTCATTCGATACCACCTGGAGTCTATGTTTTATTCACTTTTAGTCAGCAGAGTTACTACTGAGGTAAAATAGTATTTTCCCTATTACTTTTTCTTGTGATCTTCTCACATATTCCTTAAAGTATAAACTATATTTTGATAATTATAGTACCTTTAGGGGGAAAATACTCTTTAAACATAAAACAGTTGAGTTTTGGTAGAAAACTACCTTTATTAGAAAATATAGGATTTTCTGGGAGAAATACTAATACTCTGTAAAATCATATCACCATCATCTAGTGAGATTAATTTGAAGAAAAACATGTATTTATACCAATGTCATTAAATATTTATGAACTCACCAGCATTAAAATGCTGATACTCGCTTTCAAAATAACTTGTATTCTCAGGTCATCAGTAGACAGGTACACTCCGGGAGCTTTTGCGAAGTCAGCCTAGTACCAAGCTGCAGCTTATGTTATTTTCTATATCTACTTTGATGTTGTTGTTAAATGTAACCTATGTAAGATTATTACTATTAATGCAATGGTTGTTGTACTTTGATTACTATACTGCATATGTTGTGATACTTGACATGACGTCCTCCACCCCAGAACGTTTCCGCCGTTCCGGTTTTGGGGTGTGACATCTCCCGTGAACTTTCTCAAATAACACACATGAAAGGTATTATGAATACCCTCCAGTTCTTCCGGTAATTCTAGCTTGTAAGCTTGATTCCCGATCCTCTAAAGAACTTTAAATGGTCCAATAAACCTTGGACTCAATTTTCCCATTTTACCAAATCTTATAAGTCCCTTCCACGGTGAGACTTTAAGTAAAAACCGAATCTCCAACTTCGAAGGATATTGGTTGTCTTTTCTTGTTAGCATATCTATTTTGACGATCTTGAGAAGCTAACATCCTTTTCGTAATCACTTTCAACTTTTCAGCAGTCTGATGGACTATTTCGGGTCCCATAAACTGCTTTTCCCCAGCTTCCAGCCAACATGACGGCGTTCGACACTTTTCTCCATACAAAGCGTGATAAGGTGCCATCTCAGCATATAAAGCTCGAGTGTAAACTATTATTATAGGAAAATTCTACTAGAGGTAAGTGTTCATCCCAGTTACCTTGGAATTCCAGGGTACATGCTCTCAGCATATCCTCCAATGTTTGAATTGTTCGTTCGCTCTGACCATCGGTTTGTGGATGGTAAGCTGTACTCAAACACAACTTGGTACCTAATTCCTCTTGTAGACTCCTCCAAAACCTTGAGGTAAAACGGCTATCGCGATCAGATACAATCGCTAACGGAACACCGTGAAGCCTCACAATTTCCTTCACGTAAGAATTCGCAACTTTATCCATAGACCATTTCTCGTTGGCTGCTATGAAATGCGCACTCTTAGTGAAGCGATCAACGACCACCCAAATCATGTCGTGACCGTTCCTTGTTCAGGGCAGTTTAGTCACAAAATCCATGGTGATCTCTTCCCATTTACCCATGGGTACAGGTAAAGGTTCTAAACTCCCATACGGTTTCTGATGTTGTGCCTTAACCCTAGCACATGTTACACACTCGGCCACATACTTAGCAACATCGAGCTTCTCGTCCGCCACCAGTAATAGGATTTTAGATCCCTATACATTTTTATACTGCCGGGATGAATCGAGTACATGGTCTTGTGAGCTTCTTCCATCAGAAGATCTCTTACTCCTCCCGTCTTAGGTACCCAAATCTTATCTTTGAATATTGTGACACCAGTCAAATTTTGATCAAAAATAAATGATCAATAATCGTAATTGGGATGAACCAAGTGGTCGAGTTTGTAACAAGGTTTCCAAAAACATAAAGAACACTGAAATCCGAGTTATAACGAAGAAGTTATGACCAATCGAAAATCCGCGATAAAACCGGCAAAACACTGTTCAGTGCAAAAAGTGAATTTTCGATAAAAGGCTTTTTAGCCTTAACAATCTAAATGAAAGATCTAGAATATTTTAAACCGAGAACGTTTATAAAAAGAACGTCAAAATCTGACTTCGTATGAGGAAGTTATGATTTTACAAAGTTTCGGTTTAACAGTAGACAGCTAAAAATTCGAAATATAAATCAATCGATATTTAGCCGACGCAACTTAAACGAGAATCGAAGGTCTCATCAAAAGTAGCACAACGGTAAAAAGACAGATGAAAACGGACGTCGAATGAAGAAGTTATGAATTTTTAACGGATTTCCTGTCCCGATCTGTTAAAAATAATAATATTAAAAATAAATCAAAATTAGCCGACGAAGTCTAAACGAAAGTCGTAGAGTATGATTTTACCTACGTTTGCATATAAAGAACGTCAAAAACGGAGCTCGTATGCGAAAGTTATGATTTTCGCAAGTTTTTGGCACAAATATCAAGAAAATGTTGAAAACCGGGAAATTTCACATGAGTCATCCTCGGACACGTCATCCCTCGCATGCGAAGCCTCCACGTGTCACCTCCTGATAGGACCGAGTTTCGCGTGTCGCCTTCTGATTGGACCAAGTCTGCGGTCCACTATGCCTCGGACACCTTCGCAGGAGACACCCCGCGGACACTCCTCGGATGCTACTCGGACCCTCGTGCCCTCCTCCTACCGGACCAAAGCCTGGTCCAATCCGAAGCTGCCAGCTGCGAGCCACCTATCCGAACCGAAGCCACTTGTCCGAACCGAACCACCGCTTCGCCACCTGTCTGAGGCACGTGTCTCGTTTTCCTTGCTCCGGATCCGAGGCTGCGGCCTATATAAGGCATGCGAGCCTTCTCGGATTTATGGAGTTTTTCGCCCCAAATTTCCCCAATTTTCACATATTCACCCCATAAACTTTCTCACGACCCCCCAAGGCCCCGGTATCGTGTCTAAAGCCCGAAGCAAGCCCCGAAGCCCCGAAATTCCCAAGAAGTTATCCTCTCTCCAGTCGAAGTGTTGCACGCATAAGGCCGGTTTTTACTCAAAAACTCGCGGTTTCTTTGAGAAAGATCATCAATAGAAACGAAACGCTGCCCGAATCACCACTTATCAAAGTAAGTTCATACCCCTATAATATACCTTTTTAAATGGTTTTATATGCTTTTTAGGGGGGGGGGGCATACAAGTTTAACACAATAATAAATTGTGTTAATAACTGTATGTGATAATAATCACACAAAGTATTTCCGTATGCTTTTAAGAATTACCAAATACTTTCAAAATGACTTGAAGCTATGTTAAATCTTTAAAGTCATGTAAACTCCGTTAAATTCTTTGAAAAATGTTTTATAAGCTATTTCAAAGTATAAATGCCAAAATCATGTTTATATATGTATAAATATATAAATAAGATTTGAAGGGCTTAGGACTAATGAATTATCTTATTTCCTTTTCCTTGTTTGGATGTGGAATTAAGGTTGTATTATTTGTCCGAAGGTCGTTTCCTTCTTAATTATATATATATTATACATATATGAGTATAAAAGGTTACTCCTTTTAGTATCATTACATTTGTATCAGGCTGAGCAAAGGTGTTCATCCATGAGAAATCATGCTAATCAGATAGAACATATAAATTATAATAGGTATAATTTATGATTCAAAACTAAATATACAAGTATGATTCACGACTGTATACTTTCCAAGGAAATTACCAAAAATTCATTCAACTATACCAAGATATGTATAATGCCTTTAATATACGAACAACATATTAAAAAAGTAAAGATACATCATACCGGGTTTGCATTAGCAAAGGTACTATACAGAGTACCAGAGTTAGCAAACAGGAGGTAATAATACATCATACCGGGTTTGCATTAGCAAAGGTACTATACAGAGTACCAAAGTTAGCAAACACAAGGTAATAATACATCATACCGGGTTTGCATTAACCAAGGGTACGATACAGAGTACCAGAGTTAGCATTCACAGGGTAATAATAATACATCGTAAATCTCGTTGAAACAATAAATTTGTGAGACCCTTCACAGTGTACTTATCTAAGTACGACCTTTTAAGTCATGACCTATTAGCCAGAATCTCTTGTAGGGAGAGCGTGAATTTGTGTATAGATCTATATGGGACTGACAATCCCGAACCTCTACTGTTCGCTACAGTTTGGCCGGCAGGCCTAGGATGTCAAATATCATACCATTCTGACGCCTGAAGAACGTCGCAGCAGGCATTTCAATCATATTAGTATGGTTAATAGAACTCACATGGATAAAACAACGAGTGAATTACAAAGTAATATACTTTTCTTAAAACAGTAAGAAATGATAATTACATCCCGACCAAATATACCATCTGTAGTTTTTACTTACAGTAAAAGCTACGTATCATGAAATCAAATATTGTACTTCTGGTTTTGAACATTTAAAACCACAAGGCAGTATTATGGATAATACAATATTTTCCAGGATTAATACTAAGGTTTTTACTATAGGACATATATAACTAAGAACACTTTTACAAATGAAACGGTTTATGGGATTAAACCACTTTTACAAATGAAACGGTTTATGGAATTAAACCACTTATACAAAGGAAAAGGTTTTTGGGATTAAACCACTTATCAAATGAAACTTAGTCATTCAATCTTTGTAAACTAGTATAACATCAAAGACCTTTAGTGGTTAATTCTATAATTCCTTAGTTATTACATCAGAGTTGTACATAAGTAATATCTGATTGACATTGAAATATGTGACTTCCGCCTTACTTCCTGTTCCTTGTTTGGTTGTGGGCTTAGGGCAGATACACCCATTGGACTGTCCATTCGATATTGGGTTATATATAATCAGTATAAACTAAGTAATTACAGAGGAAATCTATTGAGGTTATCAGTTAATCACCTCAGGAAATATAGGATTTCCTGGAGAAACCAGTGAACTTATCCAAAGAACTTAGGGTGTACTTATCAGAACTAAAATGCTTATGAACTCACCATCTTAAATGTTGATCTACTCTTTCCAAATAACTTGTATTCTCTGGAATCTAGTAGACAGGTACACTCCCGAAGCTTTTGATAAGACTACCTAGTACCGTACGGCGACTCTTGTCTTCTACTGTACCTACTTTGGTGTTTGAATATGTAATGGTTAAACACTTATGTAAAACTTATGCTTATTAATGCAATGGTTGTTTGTACTTTGATTACTATATTGCATGTGTTTGATACTTACCTAAAGTCCTCCGCCCCCGAACGTTTCCGCCGTTCTGGTTTGGGGGTGTGATAGATTGGTATCAGAGCAGTGTTTATAGTGAACTCAGTATATCAGTCTTAAAAGATATACAACTATAAACCCATTGGAATAAAAACACTCTGACCAAGAGTTATACTTTAAAAATATATCAATATTTTATAAAAGTATAAGTACATGCAGAGTATATATACCAGAATGAGTATCACAAGAAGAACAAAACTAAAGTATTCGGACGTTGGACATTGCAGTTAAACCTAGACAGTGACGTAATCGTATCTGGGATCAATATAGCCTGATCAACTATATTCATTCGAGATATGACCAAAATGTGTTTGGGGAGTGATTGTAGTGTTGAAACAGGTCTAAAACTTACCTAAGTACCAGAAGAATTCTAGAACCAAACATAAGGATTAAAATACAATGGGAGTATTTTAGAATGCTATAACAAGAAAAATGAAACTTGTCAAGGTCTTGTATCTAGAAGTCCAAGAATCAAACTCATAACTAAAATAACATGGAGGTATTTTACATACCTTTGGGGAAATATTAAAAATATCTTTTCTGATAAGTCTATAATTACTAGGTGGATATGTTAAGATTATATATAGCCGAGATTTTATAGACTTAGAATATGTGATTTTCACTCTACTTCCTTTTCCTTGTTTGGAAGTGGTTTTAGAGTAGGATTACTTATTCAAAGGTCTATTTATCGGTACACACCATGTGATTATAGGAGAACCAGGAAGGATCACCTTCGTAAAAATTTAAATTTTCTCATAGATTCATTAGACATTCTCATTCTCGTATAAACCCGTTAGATAAACATAGTTACTCCAGCAATCAATATAAGAGGCAAGGAGGATCCAACAGAATTTCATTAGGAGAATCCCAAGAAAGAAACAGATGAAAAGTAAATAAACTATAGAAATCATTTAGTGCCCTTACCCTATTTAGGACACCAATGAGAGATTCGCATGAACTTCCGAGATTCAAAATCTTCATTACGAAGTAATGGGGATCAGTGTCAGAATCGGAAGAAGACAGCTCAGGAATTCAATATACCTATAGAGGAGAAGGACACCCTATAGATACCAGGAGGAAACAAATCATTACCACTCAGAATAGAACAGAGAACAAAGGAAAACCACGCATGATTCATGTGAAGTGTTTAAGGACCTTTTCATCTAAGTAATAACTAGTAAATCAAATCAACCTAGTGAGTTAGTGATTTCATTACTCACATTAGGTTTTGAGTTTATCCTCTTTTCCTGTCACAGCTAATAACAATAAATCAGATCACGAAATCTTAATTGATAGTGATTACTTCTCAAATTCATAAGTCTATTTTATGTAGACACTGTTATGAATTATTTTCGAATATTTTTGAAAATTGGGAAACGATATCCACCAAACAAAGGTAACTTAGTTCGGATGATACTCAGTTCATAACTACTCTAGAAACTTATTTATGTTCCTTACCAGGACTGCATCATAGGGATGCATGTCGAATCATTCAGAACAATATAACAAAACGAAAGATTTATACATAGATACAAATGGTTAGAATACATCTAGAGACACGATAGTCACTCACGAGCTCATTTTCTTATCATGAAATAGAATCATGCCTCCGAAGGAATGTACCCAACCCACCGACGAAACACCAATCCTTCAGATAGATGCGGCTACATTTCAAGCTGCAGTCACAGCAGCTGTAGGAGCTGTCATGGCACACCTTAATACTAACAATGAAAATGTTAATAGTAATGCTATCGGTAACCCCGATCATGGTGATGGCCAGGTACAGCAACGAGCACCTACTTGTAAGAACACCTTGAACCTTAAGCCTAATATCCTGAAACGAAAGATCGAGAAAAAGAAAGGGAGTTGTTCAACTCAAGAACCTAACAGAGGGCAACGAACTGGGGCAGTCAATACCCCCATCAGCCCTGTTATTCTAGCACCAACCAAGCCGTACTTAGGAAACCTCCCAAACTGCAGCAAGTGCAACTACCATCATCGTGGAGTTTGCCGAGAGCTGCATTGCAATAGATGCAACATAAAGGGGCATACCGCCCGCATCTGTAGAACTCCGGTTGAGTTCGTCACTTCAAATGCCAATGCTGGAACCATTCCCATATGTCACCTTTGTGGTGAAATAGGTGTTGGGTTTTGAGCATTCTAACACTCCTATGGTGTACATGCAACTCTATAAACCTTGGATCTATGTTTTCTCTATTATACATGCAAATATTAACTATTCCAAGGTTTCATCGTAACTAGCATATTATGAAGCACCTATACTACAAAGTTCTAGTTAGATGACATACCTTTTGATGTAGCTTGATGTCTTCAAGCTTTAAGAGCTTAGCCCTAATAGTGTGGAAGCCTCAAATGGAATCACAAATCACCAAAACACCTTGGAAGAACTTGAGAGAACATGTATGCACACTAAAATCGACCCACACTTATTTTCACACACTTGTGCCAATTTTGTGAGCCAAGGACCCCTTTATATATTATAGAGGATTAGGGTTACATCCATGTAAACCCTAATACCCATGACCTTTCATTTACATAGGATCCATGGGTTAAAAGCTCCATGGACCATCCATGAAAGCTTAGCCCAACCTAAATGAACTTGTCCCATTCCATATATATAAGAGTCAATATTTAATTAGTTCTTTTTGATCACTTAATTAATTCTAAATTAATTCTTGATCAATACTAATTAAATAATATGATTCCATATTAATATATTAGAAATCATAAATATACTATTCTCAAAAGACTATCCATATAAACTGTGTCGGTGAAGTGCAACCCAAATGGACCATGTCGGGTCGGGTCAAGTACATACCAAATATAGTTATGCACTTAGACATTAATCCAACAGTCTCCCACTTGGATAAGTCTAAAACTATTATTGAGTATGACTTCAAAACCTAACTGGCAATCGTAGCTCTTAAAGCCGTTGTCGAACTCTGACCTTGTCAATGATTTGTCCATTAGATAAGGGATCATATATTCCTCCATTCTAGATATCATATGGACTGAGACATGGATTATAATCATTCTCTCTGTCCATTTGTTGTTTCCCGATTTTCGATTTATGATGACTGACTGATTGAACAAATCAAATCAGTCCTGGCTTGTCCAAGCACTCACATGTGTCATCGCTAAATCATCGAGGGGCCCACAGATATCGCTTTTATCCCGAAGAAAAAAGGAATGGATAAACTTCGACTCATATGGCTTGTTCTACTACTTGTTGAATCATACACAAAGGCACGTTTTATAACATCGAGTTACCAATGTGTTTTCGTGCAATCAATGTATAACCAACTCATAGTAACAACTCATATCTCTAGGTTTGAAGAATATAAGATATTATCATCTCATGATCACTCGTGATAAAATCCATGAAGTGATTCAAATGAGCGCGGGTTGAATCCAATACTCAGAACTTATGAGCACTCATGAGTGTTGTAGCACCACTTTGTCCACCAACTTGGACCTCTACAAACCAACCCATGACAGTCTTGATTCATATCTACTTCCAACATATGACCGACTGTGGATGGTTTGAATAACTTAATCATTCAGGAAGAGCGACTTAGTTATTCTGGAAGTCAAAACATGCAAAGTGAAACAGAAGAATAAATGAATCAAATATGGTATCAAACCCTATGAATATAAATAAACACTTTTATTTATCACCATACTGATTACTCGTTATTCATTATTTTGGTTTTATCAACTTTATACTTGAATTAAAAACACTAGTTGTCCCATGCTCCAAGCATGTACACTATGTTTTTCTTAAACAATAGCTTTGCCATACACCAAGTATGCACTCTATGTTTGTCTATGATCCTTACTTTGTGAAATAAACCAATTGAACATAATTTCAATGATTCTAATTTCACACTCCCAAATCCTTATCGAAAAATGTGAGAATTTCAAATTCCTATCATTTATCGAAATCTGTTTAGATTTTAAACTTATATGCACTGACCCTCCTGTAATGAATATGTACAAAGTCACAAAGACTTGTCAACAGTCATTATAAGGTATTCCAATGGAGATCAACTCCATGGAAACTAAGTCTCATATTCAAAGTACATTGCTTTGGACATGCTTCTTGCATTAAGTTTTCTAATCTTACACAGATAACTTCCACCTATGGAGACAACTCCATATTCTCATTTTGACTATCACTTCTGAATAAGAGATGCCTCTTTTCAGAATATGTCAATATGGTCCTTCCAAAATTAGCACTATACTTCCAACTGTCCCTGAGCAACCAATCTTTGGTAAACCTCGGATTGTCCTCGACAATTGCTTAATCATTTTAGTCATATCCAATTCTAGACCTTTTCCCTTCTTAATGCCTCTGGGCAATTGGAAAAATTTAGAAATGACAAATATTATAGCACATGCAATCGATACTGTACCCAAAGAAAATGGTACATGATTCATGATGTCTCACATAAAGACATGATTCTAGACCAGTCTTTTGCTACAATATTTTTATTTGCCATGTTCTCAAAATTTGACTATGAAGAGGGATGCCGTAATCATAATCGAATTTTGAGAACGCAATATATAGAATTTCCTTAAGTTGAACCAATCCAACATGAAATTCATATATATATTCTTGACTAAAGATGATTAAGGTCTCAATCTAAGCCTTTAGAACTGAAATGAAGTATATCCTCTCCCTTAATTATAGCAAAACAACTTTTTCAATCCCTGCAGCCTCACGAATTGAAACTTTTGTTTTCTATAATTAACATTGCTAACTTGCAACACTAACAATAATTATCATGCTCCCACTAACATGATGATTATTAGCATAACACTTATGCTCCCACTAGCTTTGACATGTACTCAGAAATCAGCTGGACTTCTAGAGATCAATACTTTATTGACTTTCTTACCAAGCTCAGATTTCTGATACGAGATGTTTTGATAAAACTTTATCAAAATCATACACCTTTCCTTAGATAGAATTCATGTGTGTCTAAACAATTTCAAAATTATGAAAAGGGATGTCGTAATCATAGTCTCAATTGTTTAGACCTTTTGCCATCTGCTTCAAATCTACTTGGTGGAAGTGTTTCCTCACCATCATTTTCATGAATCGGAGAGAAACCTTATGACCCTTAGATTTTATGGTGTATGTGTTCTTATCCATGTGAATCGTCAAAACCATAGTCACAAGACAAGGATAATGACAAATCCAAACTCATATGGACTGAACTTATACAATCTTAACTTCTTGCCACCTGGCAGTACAGGGCCTGCCATTGCTTCCAAGTTGTTATGCAACCAATTGAGAACTTTCAGAACTCCTATGCAAAGCCAACTTAACTGGAATGGGCACAGAATATGTCAACACGATAGGTTATAAACCTCAAGTCGTGTGCTAGTGAAGAATCTCAGGTTTTCTTCTTGATTAGTTCTTGAAATTCTTTTTAGGATCTTTAAGACTCCCATTATCCTCTTGACATATAAGACTATTTTACCAAATATTCAAGAGATAGTGCGGATTCTTTATCAAGACAAACACTTCACACAATTGGCCTTAGTTGGTCTTTGTTTTATCCAAAACATCACAACTTACCAATTTCAAATGTACAAGAGTAGGACACTTTTACTCTTACATTTGACAAGTGTTTTAAACCTTTCTTTAAGATACGTCACTCAAGTTACAATCTTGGAGTATGACTCTAAGAATTGTTTTGGAACGAAGTATGACTCATCTTCCTGATCTAACCATTTCAACAATTCATGACTCCTCTTCTTAGTCATAAGAATGCACTAAAATGACCTTTAGAGGACTAATTGTGATATGATTTCTAAATCATTAAGATGATCACAAACATGATACTAAAGTACTCTCCCATCTTTTCAGATTTGAGAAACTTTTATCTTTCTGCCTAATTTGATTCTTCCCATTCGTTCTGCCATATATTGAGACTTTTCCAATGTTTCAGAATTATACTTAAACTTGTAAGTATAACCATATTTACTAAACTTTAGTAAATCAAATAGTCTTAACGAGCTTTGTGGTGGACATGACCAGTGCACAAGAATGTGTACTCGATCCCTTTAGTCCTTCACTTGACTCACACATCCATGTGAACAAGTAATTAGTCTTGATTTTCCAATGCTTGAAAGTTCTCATTCATCATACTATTCAACTTGCATGATTCCAAGTTTCGGTCCAATTGAAACTTGGGTGATGAGGAACTTTCCTGATTTGGTAAATTTAGACACTACCACAAATGAAAGAATCAAATCCATTTTCCAATATTGCTGTCAGTGGAATCATATAAGCAACAATTTTCCACAAATGCCATTGTAAGGATACTTCAAATAAATAAAATTAAACAATTTTCTTTTATTTTAAAACTTTGCGGAAAAACTTATCCTTACAATCCACATGGAAAATTGTTGTTATCTATTCCTTAGCAATATATCATAACTTCTTAAGCAACCGCTCAAAATTCTGATGCGATCAAAATCCACCTTCGCGATCAGAATCAGCATATACATCCTTTAAGATTTCTCTCTATTCTTTGATTCTTAAAACATCAACATGTGACCCAGTCACATCATGTAATGAGGATATCAGAATAGAACTTAACAGAGTTAGATAATGGGCTCTACCTGATGTAGAGTCAAACTTATTGACTTTAACATCCTTAGGTAAATTTGGCAGCTTTGCAATCAACGCCCCTTCCTTTGGCAAAATAAACATATGGACCCTTTGGTAATGGGACTATCTTAGACTTAGCCTTTCTCTTTACCATTTGGTCAACCGGGTTGACTATGGCCAATCCCTTTCCATTGGGAAGAGAATGTTTTTTCTGGATTTCCAGTGTCACCATTGTCACTGTTCATAAAGTTTTTTTTTTGGAAGTTGATCTTCTAATCAAATTTGCTTTACTATCGTTCCAAATCATTGCTGATTCAGTAGCACCAAGCAAATAGATATGATCATTAAGGTTCATGTCATAGTCTGTTTCATAGTAGTCCCAAAGGAACTCACTATGTGACTTAGAAAGTGATTGAACATCCAACTTTCTCAAGACTTTGACACCCAACTCTCCCGGCTTGTCAATATGTGACTTCATCTCTAAGATGTGATCACACATAGACCTTGCTTGCCATTAGGGCTTGAGTGACCTTGAACTTGTGGGTTAGGGAGAATAATTGGAGGAGGTGGAGGAAGAGAAGTATGACTTCCATGAGCCAATTTCCACCAAGATAAACGAAATGTATTATTAGGTTTTAATTGGTTTTGAAACTCTTAGATTCTTTTGAGATTCATTGAACTTTTCAATGGCATGTTTCAATCTCGAGTGTGCCCTTCAGGTTTTGTGACTGGGATGCCGAGGATCACAAAACAAGGTGTGAAGTAACCATGCAAATATACTTGGTACCCTTAATATTTACCCCTCAATCGATGTGTCGGTTAACCACACACGCTCCAACGATACTATGATAAACATTAAGTTACCCTTTGCCTACCTTGTTAAGTCCAGGTTAGTGTGCCGGTTAACCACACACGCTCCACTAACAGCTTAAATAAAGTGCAAAGTGTAATTTCATGGATTAGCATCTTATTCACATTTTCCTAAGTAACTAAGATTGGGAATTTATAAGTGTTTAGTTACTTAGTATTTATCATTATACTTATAATGAAGGGAGAATTATAGTCCTTGTCCTACCTGTTCGGCTAACGACCCTCCACCGGTCAAGGAAGCGGTGAGTGAGAGTGGACACCCATTAAACTGCCATTTTATAGGCAGTAACCTTATACCCCCCTTATAGACCGGCTTCGTGAATGAGGCCTACTAATGGTAAGACGACTTGCTCTTATACACATAATATATTAAACTTTTAATATTATAAAAGTATAAGGGTGTATTTTAGACATTTAAAATATTTGGTGGTTTAATCTATTAATTAAACTAGACTTTTAATTTAATTAAACTCAAACCATATATTTATGGATTAATAATACTCTTTTAATTAAACGCTTTAATTAACTATTAATAAAGTCCATAAGAGTAAATTTGAACTATTCAACAAAACATCATAATTCCAATTATTAAACTAAAAATTAAAACCATTTAATTAATTGTTTAAGTTATGAACCCAAGAGTTTTAGAATTCAATTCTTTTTTTCATAAAAAACTTTTCTCAAATTCCAAAACTTGAGGGCAAGTTTAGTAATTCTTGAAAACCTTTGGATTCCATAACTTATGGAATTAATGGTGTTTTATGATGAAACTTTCCATGTTCCATAACTTAAGAACAAGTTATGGAATTCTTTAAAACATTAACACCAAATTTTGTAACTCCATAAAAACTTTGAATCAAATTTTTTTTTTTTTTTTAAAAAAAAACTTTCATATCCATAACTTATGGAAGTTTCAAAAACCCTTAAGATCACAACTTTAAAAAAAACTTTTGAGCTCCAAAATTTTATGACAAAATATGTAACTCCTTAAAACATTTAGATCAAACTTTTAAAACTAATAAAATAATCATATCATTTTATCTTTTACTAAATTTGACCTAATTCAACTCATATAACAAATGATTCAAATTTTACAAATAATTTGTTTTTTACAAAACAAGTAATTATCTTAAAATTTGACAAACGTCATGTTTTTTTTTCCTTTTTTTTCAACTTGAAAATAAAACATTTGCATCAATATAACAGAAAACAACCCATGGCTTTGATACCACTGTTGGGTTTTGAGCATTCTAACACTCCTATGGTGTACATGCAACCCTATAAACCTTGGATCTATGTTTTCTCTATTATACATGTAAATATTAACTATTCCAAGGTTTCATCCTAACTAGCATATTATGAAGCACATATACTACAAAGTTCTAGTTAGATGACATACCTTTTGATGTAGCTTGATGTCTTCAAGCTTTAAGAGCTTAGCCCCAATAGTGTGGAAGCCTTAAATGGAATCACAAATCACCAAAACACCTTTGGAAGAACTTGATAGAATATGTATGCACACTAAAATCGGCCCACTCTTAGTTTCACACACTTGTGCCAATTTTGTGAGCCAATGACCCCTTTATATATTATGGAGGATTAGGGTTACATCCATGTAAACCCTAATACCCATGACCTTTCATTTACATAGGATCCATGGGTTAAAAGCTCCATGGACCATCTATGAAAGCTTAGCCCAACCTAAATGAACTTAGCCCATTCCATATATATAAGAGTCTATATTTAATTAGTTCTTTTTTATCACTTAATTAATTCTAAATTAATTATTGATCAATACTAATTAAATAATATGATTCCATATTAATATATTAGAAATCATAAATATACTATTCTCAAAAGACTATCCATATAAATTGTGCCGGTGAAGTGCAACCCAAATGGACCATGCCGGGTCGGGTCAAGTACATACCAAATATAGTTATGGACTTAGACATTAATCCAACAATAGGACATTACAAGAGGGACTGTCCAACAGAGAAGAACGATGGGGGAGCAGGAGGAAATTGACCCCAATACATGGGGAAGCATCAAAGAACCCTGCTATATTTTGGTATGCTTCCAAACCCTGATAATTATCTATAATTATGATTACTCTTCCGTTCAAATTAAAATACAACAATTATATAAAATTTGAAACCCTAACAGGTAAGCTATGATGACTTAGTGTATACATAAGGGTCATTTATAATTAAGATTTGTAGACTTAGAGTGAGTAATTCCGCCTCATTTCCTGTTCCTTGTTTGGTTGTGGATTTAGGGCAGGGTTGCTCAGTCAAAGGTCTTACCAATCTTAATTATACATGACTTGTATACATCAAGCGATTATAGAGAGACCTAGTAAGGATAGTTTCATGAAAGTTCATAATTTCAAATTATCAGAACCCCCGTATTGGTAGTACCCGCCAATTTCGAATCAAAAAGGGGTGCGTTACGATAATAACCGAATAAAACCAGAAGCGCGGAAAACTTAGGTATATAGGATAGCATCCTAGTAATCATTCGTCCCAGAACGACTTAATATCTATTTCATCGAGAAAATTCTGACATCCTCATTCGACATGGTTTGGCCTGGTCCTTATCATGTGAAAATTCTTATGTTGTATAAGAGAACTTTTCCTTAATCAGCTGTAAGATGAAATTCTTCCAATCCATAAAATAAAACCCTTAGGTTGTCTCTCATTTCAAAACTTCAGAAGTACCCATGCGAAGAGTATCACGCCATTCTAGCCTACTCAGTAGACAGGAAACTTCAAACGAAAAGCACCGAAGTAGTCTTAGAAGTCAGTAACTACCGAAGTGCCTCAATAGATCTCGTAGGAAAATCATTGTACCGTAGGTCAAGTTCAAGAATAGAGACTAAGAACTCATTAAGTTAATCTATCGCTGCTAAGTGTATACACGAGAGTGGTATATAAGTTAGAATTAACAAGATTAAGGATGTGTGATTCCGCCCTATCTCCTGTTCCTTGTTTGGTTGTGGACCTGGGGCAGAGTCACCCATCCGAACGTTTTGTGAATTCTAAATTATATACGACTTGTATACACGAGGTAATGGTGGATGAGCCAAGTATGAGTCTGATCATGAACTTCGGAGCAAAAGCCTGCATCATGTATTCTACCAGGTGGAATTCAACATGAGACCACGACAGTGGGTCGAGCTACTAAATGACTACAAATTCGAAATTCGTTATCATCTCGACAAAGACAATATAGTAGCTGACACCTTTAGTCGGAAAGAGTACCCAGGTCATAGTTCCAATCATGGACTATGATAACACATTCAAATCTCTCCACACAAAGTAAGGAGGCTCAACAGGAAGCCTTGACACCTGAAAATGTGGCAAGTAGAGAAGATAACTAGAACGTGTGAGTGCATGGTATTCCAATGTCTGTTATCTCCACTGAGATAATAGAATCATCTCCCAGTTCAGGCAATCACTCAAAAATCTCTAGGAACTAGAGTATTCATGAGCCTATGTGATCGACTATGGTAAAGAATGGGATACCCATTTACCAATTAGTCGAGTCCTTTATCACGCTAGCATTTAAGTTGCTCCATTCGAAACCTTCTGTGGTTATAAGTGCAGATCCTATCTGCACTAGACTAAATTAGGTAATACGCAACTAGCTAGAGACCCAATTTCCACACAGCACCTTCGCTGATCTGGAATTCATCTTAGAAACTACCAAAAACAAAATGCGAATCAGAAAGCGACATAAAGCTTCCAGAGTTAATCAGAGAAGCTACGGCTTCGATAAAAGAAAACCCTTGGAATTCTAGGATTGATGACCTTGTCATATGAAGGTCTCACCCCAGAAGGACAAGATACGCTTGAGAAAGCGTGGAATACAAAATTCAAGGTACATAAGACCATTTGAGATTCTTACCAGAATCGGTCTTGTACTTTTAAACTTAAACCACCACAAAAACTTAATAACATTCATCCCATCTTTCACATATCTAATCTAAAGAGGTGTCTATCCGATGAAACACTTGTTATTTCACTCGATGAAATCAAGTTAAATAAAAGTCTACACTCTGTAAAAGAACCAATTAAAACCATGGATTGGGAAATCGAAAGAACCAAGCAAAGTCTTATCCCGTTAGTGAAGGTTCGCTGGATTACAAATCGGGGACTTGAATTCACTTGGGAAAGGAAATATTAGACCTAGTCCATAAGTATCACTTTAGACTTAATTTCGGGATGAAATTCCCTCTAACGGGGGGATAATGTGACACCAGTCAAATTTTGGTCAAAGATAAATTGATCAATAATCGTAATTGGGATGAACCAAGTGGTAGAGTTTGTAACAAGGTTTCCAAAAACATAAAGAACACTGAAATCCGAGTTATAACGAAGGAGTTATGACCAATCGAAAATCCGCGATAAAACCGGCAAAACACTGTTCAGTGCAAAAAGTGAATTTTCGATAAAAGGCTTTTTAGCCTTAACAATCTAAATGAAAGATCTAGAATATGTTAAACCGAGAACGTTCATAAAAAGAACGTCAAAATCTGACTTCGTATGAAGAAGTTATGATTTTTCAAAGTTTCGGTTTAGCAGTAGACAGCTAAAAATTCGAAATATAAATCGATCGATATTTAGCCGACACAACTTAAACGAGAATCGAAGGTGTCGTCAAAAGTAGCACAATGGTAATGAGACAGACGAAAACGGACGTCGGATGAAGAAGTTATGAATTTTTAACGGATTTCCTGTCCCGATCTGTTAAAAATAACAATATTAAAAATAAATTCAAAATCAGCTGACGAAGTCTAAATAGAAGTCGTAGAGTATGATTTTACCTACGCGTGCATATAAAGAACGTCAAAAACGGAGCTCGTATGCGAAGGTTATGCTTTGCGCAAATTTTTTGCACTAAAATCAAGAAAATGTTGAAAACCGGGAAATTTCGCATGAGTCATCCTCGGACACGTCATCCCTCGCATGCGAAGCCTCCACGTGTCACCTCCTTATAGGACCGAGCTTCGCGTGTCGCCTTCTGATTGGACCAACTCCGCAGTCCACTAAGCCTCGGACACCTTCGCAGGAGACACCCCACGGACACTCCTCGGATGCTCCTCGGACCCTCGTGCCCTCCTCCTACTGGACCGAAGTCTGGTCCAATCCAAAGCGGCCAGCTGCGAGCCACCTATCCGAACCGAAGCCACCTATCCGAACCGAACCACCGCTTCGCCACCTGTTCGAGGCACGTGTCTCGTTTTCCTTGCTCCGGATCCGAGGCTGCGGTCTATATAAGGCATGCGGGCCTTCTCGGATTTAAGGAGTTTTTCACCCCAAATTTCCCCAATTTTCACATTTTCACCCCGTAAACTTTCTCACGACCCCCCAAGGCCCCGGTATCGTGTCTAAAGCCCGAAGCAAGCCCCGGAGCCCCGGAATTATCGAGAAGTTATCCTCTCTCCAGTCGAAGTGCCGCCCGCATAAGGCCGGTTTTTACTCAAAAACTCGCGGTTTCGTCGAGAAAGATCATCAATAGAAACGAAACGCTGCCCGGATCACCACTTATCAAAGTGAGTTCATACCCCTATAATATACCTTTTTAAATGGTTTTATATGCTTTTTAGGGGGGGGGGGGGAATACAAGTTTAACACAATAATAAATTGTGTTAATAACTGTATGTGATAATAATCACACAAAGTATTTCCGTATGTTTTTAAGAATTACCAAATACTTTCAAAATGACTTGAAGCTATGTTAAATCTTTAAAGTCATGTAAACTTCGTTAAATTCTTTGAAAAATGTTTTATAAGCTATTTCAAAGTATAAATGCCAAAATCATGTTTATATATGTATAGATATATAAATAAGATTTGAAGAGCTTAGGACTAATGAATTATCTTATTTCCTTTTCCTTGTTTGGATGTGGAATTAAGGTTGTATTATTTGTCCGAAGGTCGTTTCCTTCTTAATTATATATATATTATACATATATGAGTATAAAAGGTTGCTCCTTTTAGTATCATTACCTTTGTATCAGGCTGAGCAAAGGTGTTCATCCATGAGAAATCATGCTAATCAGATAGAACATATAAATTATAATAGGTATAATTTATGATTCAAAACTAAATATACAAGTATGATTCACGACTGTATACTTTCCAAGGAAATTACCAAAAATTCATTCAACTATACCAAGATATGTATAATGCCTTTAATATACGAACAACATATTAAAAAAGTAAAGATACATCATACCGGGTTTACATTAGCAAAGGTACTATACAGAGTACCAGAGTTAGCAAACACGAGGTAATAATACTGATGGGTTTTGCGCATTCTAACACTCCTAAGTGTACATGCAACCCTAAATACCTTGGATCTATGTTTTCTCTATTATACATGCAATTATGAACTTTCCAAGGTATTACCCTATCTAGCATACAATACTTGATACTTGGGTAATCAAATGGATAGAATACATACCTTTGTTTGAAGTAGCTTGTCTCCATGAAGCTTGAGTGCCTAGTGCCCCAAGTGTGACACCTCAAATGGTTCACACAACACCAAATGCACATGGAATGACTTGAGAGAAATGGAACACTCCTTGAAATCGTCTAGCCCTCATATTCACACATTAGTGCACGATTTCTTGAGCCATGGGATTCTTTTATATGGTGGCTATTAGGGTTACACCATGTAACTCATAACTTTACCCATTCCTTATGCTCCATGGATTTTAACCTCCATAGAGTATCCATGGGTCACCCCATGGACTTAGTCCAACATAAGGAATCTTGGATCACAAGCCCACATATATAAGAATGAATGATTTACACAATCAACCCATATATTTAATTAGTCTCCTTTTGATCACTTAATTAATTCCAAATTAATTCTTGATCAATACTAATTAAATAACCTTATTAATATATTAGAACTTATAATATATTAACCAACCTTAAGTGTTATTTCTCTCATTATAGTCTATCCAAATGCATGATGTCATGCAACCCAAATGGACCATGCCGGGTCGGGTCAAGTCTTACCAATTATAGTTATGGACTTAGACATTAATCCAACAGTCTCCCACTTGGATAAGCCTAAAACTATTATTGCGTATGACTTCAGGAACCGATCAGCAATCGTAGTTCTCAAAAGCTTCTGTCGAACTCTGACCTTGTCGATGAACTCTGACATTTGTCAATGACTTGTCCATTAGATAAGGGATCATATATTCGTCCATTCTAGATATCATATGGACTGAGACATGGATTATCAATCAATCTCTCTATCCATTTGTTGTTTCCCGATTTCCGATTCATGATGACTGACTGATTGAACAAATCAAATCAGTCCTGGCTTGGCCAAGCACTCACATGTATCATCTTTAAATAATCAAGGGGCCCACAAATATCACTTTTATCCCGAAGATAAAAGGAATGGATAAACTTCGACTCATATGGCTTGTTCTACTACTTGTTGAATCATACACAAAGGCACGTTTTATAACATCGAGTTACCAATGTGTTTTCGTGCAATCAATGTATAACCAACTCATAGTAACAACTCATATCTCTAGGTTTGAAGAATATAAGATATTATCGTCTCATGATCACTCGTGATAAAATCCATGAAGTGATTCAAATGAGCGCGGGTTGAATCCAATACTCAGAACTTATGAGCACTCATGAGTGTTGTAGCACCACTTTGTCCACCAACTTGGACCTCTACAAACCAACCCATGACAGTCTTGATTCATATCTACTTTCAACACTAGTCATGCCATACACCAAGTATGCATACTATGTTTGTCTATGATCTTTACTTTGTAAAATAGATCAATTGAACATCACTCCAATGATCCTCTTTTCACAGTCCCAAATCCTTACTGCAAATGCAAGAATTCCAAATTCATGCCATTTACTGAAATCTGTTAGATTCTAAACTTATATGCATTGATCCTCTTAATGATTATGCACAAAGTCAGAAAGACTTGACAACAATCATTACAGAGCATTCCAAAGGAGATCAGCTCCTTGGAAACATCCTTCTTTCATTAAGTTTCCTAATCTTACACAGATTGAATAATTTCTAACTTTGAAACATTTCCATATTCCATTTTGACTATCACTTCTGAGCAAGAGTTTCCTCCTTACAGATTATGTCAATATGGTCCTTCCAGAATTAACATTATACTTCCAACTGTCCTTGAGCAACCAATATTTGGTAAACCTTAGATTGTCCTCGACAATTGCTTAATCATTTTAGTCATATCCAATTCTAGACCTTTTCCCTTCATAATGCCCCAGGGATTTGGAAAATTTTAGAAAGGATGAATATAGCACATGTAATCGATCCTATATCCGAAGCATATGGGACACGATTCATGATGTCTCACATAAAGACTAAACCAGTCTTTTGCTATAATATTTCCATTTCAATTTGCCAAGTTCTCAAAATTCAGATTATGAAAAGGGATGCCGTAATCATAATCGAATTTTAGAACGCAAATAATGGACCCATATATAGAATTTCCTTATGTTGAGCCATTCCAACATGAAATTCATATATATATCCTTGATTAAATACGATTAAAATCTCAATCTAAGCTTTTAGAATTGAAATGAAGTATAATTTCCTCTCCCTTAATTATAGCAAAACAACTTTTTCAACCCCTGCAACCTCACGAATTGAAACTTTTGTTTTCTATAATTAACATTGCTAACTTGCAACCTTTTTCATAATTATCATGCTCCCACTAACATGATGATTATTAGCATAACACTTATGCTCCCACTAGCTTTGACATGTACTCAGAAATCAGCTGACTTTCTTACCAAAGTTCAGATTTCTGATACTAGATTGTTTTGATAAAACTTTATCAAAATCATACACCTCTCTTAGATAGCTCACATGTGTGTCTAAACAATTTTAGAACTATGAAAAGGGATGTCGTAATCATAGTCTCAATTGTTTAGACCTTTGCCACTTCTCACAAGTCCATGTTAGTGTGCCAGTGAACCACACACGCTCCACTAACGACTTTGAGAATGCAAATATCACAATTGCTATCTAGCTAAAATCTACTTAGTGAAAGTGTTTCCTCACCATCATTTTCATGAATCGGAGAGAAACCTTATGACACTTAGATTTAATAGTGTATGTGTTCTTATCCATGTGAATTTGTCAAAACCATAATCACAAGACAAGGTTAGTGACAAATCCAAACTCATATTGATTAAACTTGTGCAATCTTAAATTCTTGCCATTTGGCAACTCAGGTGCCTGCCATTGCTTCCAAGTAGTTGTGCAACCAATTGAGAACTCTCAGAACTCCTATGCAAAGCCAACTTGAATAGGCACAAAAATTTCAACACGATAGGTTATAAACCTCAAGTCGTGTGCTAGTGAAGGACTTTAGGTTTTATTCTTGATTAAGTCTTGAAACTTTCAAGAGCTTTAAGACTCCCACTGTCCTCTTGACATATAAGACTCCCTTGTCAAATATTCAAGAGATAGTGCGGATTCTTTATCAAGACTAACACTTTACACAATTGGCCTAAGTTGGTCTCTATTTTATCCAAAACATCACAACTTACCAATTTCAAATGTACAAGAGTAGATAACCTTTTACTCTTACATTTGACTAGTGTTAACAAACCCTCTTTAAGATATGTCACTCAAGTTACAATCTTGGAGTATGACTCTAAGAATTGTTTTGGAACGAAGTATGACTCATCTTTTTGATTTAACCATTTCAATAATTCATGACTTCTCTTCTTAGTCATAAGAATGCACTAAGATGACTTTAGAGGACCAATTGTGATATGGTATCTTAATCATTAAGATGATCATAAACATGATACTAAAGTACTCTCCCATCTTTTCAGATTTGAGAAACTTTTATCTTTCTGCCATACTTTGATTCTTCTTATTCGTTCTGTCTCACATTGAAACTTCTCCAATGCTACAGACTTATACTTAAACTTATAAGTATAACCATATTTACTGAACTTAAGTAAATCATGACGAATAGTCTTCTTGATCTTTTGTGGTGGACTTGACCAGTGCACAAGAATGTGTACTCGATCCCTTAGTCCTTTCCTTATTCACATAAGGAATTTGTCTTAATTTTCCAAGCTGAAAGTTCTCATTCATCATACTATACAACTTGCATGATTCCAAGTTTCGGTCCAATTGAACCTTGGGTGATGGGAATCTTTCCTTATTTGGTAATATTAGACACTACCACAACCGAAAGAATCAAATCCATTTTTCCAATATTGCTATCAATGGAATCTTATAAGCAACAACTTTTCACAAATGCCATTGTAAGGATACTTAAAATAAATAAAATCAAAACCTTTTTCTTTTATTTTAAAACTTTGCGGAAAAACTTATCCTTACAATCCATATGAAAACCTTGTTGTTATCTATTCCTAAGCAATATAAATATCATAACTCTTAAGTAATAGCCCAAAATTCTGATCACCGAACCATGCGATTGAAATCCATCTTCGCGATCAGAATCAGCATGTACTTAATAGAGTTACACAATGGACTTTACCTGAAGTAGAGCCAAACTTATTGACTTTAACATCCTTAGGTAAATTTGGCAGCTTCGTAACCAATGCCCCTTCCTTTGGCAATAGTTACCTATGGACCCTTGATAATGGGACTATCTCAGACTTCGCCTCTCTCTTTACCATTGGGTCAACCGAGTTGACTATGGCCGATCCCTTTCCATTGGGAAGAGAGAGCTTTACTGGATATCCAATGTCATCATTGTCAATGTCCATAGCGTTTTAGGAAGTTGATCTTAGCAAATAGATAAGATCATTAAGGGTCTTGTCTTAGTCTGTTTCATAGGATTCCCAAAAGAACTCACTATGTGACTTAGAAAGTAGTTGAGCCACCAAGTTTCTCAAGACTTTGACACCCAACTCTCCCGGCTTGTCAATATGTGACTACATCTCCAAGATGTGATCACACCTAGACCTTGCTTTGCCAATAGGGCTTGAGTGACCTTAAACTTTTTAGGAACTTGTGGGTTAGGGAGAATAATTGGAGGAGGTGAAAGAAGTATGATATCCATGGGACATCATCTTCATTTAGGAAATCTTGTTTCAAGAGATTTTGGAAGATCATAAATGTCTAGACCAGACATCTTTTTGGGAGATATTCAAGATAGTTGATTTAAAGTCCTTAATATGACACCCAATATGAAATATTAAGGCTAGGACCCAACAAACTATTTTATAACTTAGAAGAGGGATGCCGTAATCCAAGCTATAAAATATTTGAAGGTAGGTGAATGACGATTCATCAATTTCCACCATAAAAACGAAATAATTTATTAGGTTTTAATTGGATTTGAAAGTCCTAGATCTTTGAGATTCATTGAACTGTTCAAAGGCATGTTTCAATCTCGAGTGTGCCCTTCAGGTTTTGTGACTGGGATGCCGAGGATCACAAAACAAGGTGTGAATAACCATGCAAATATACTTGGTACCCTTAATATTTACCCCTTAATCAGTGTGCCGGTTAACCACACACGCTCCACCGATACTATGATAAATATTAAGTTACCCTTTGCCTACCTTGTTAAGTCCAGGTTAGTGTGCCGGTTAACCACACACGCTCCACTAACGACTTAAGCAAAGTGCAAAGTGTAATTTCATGGGTTAGCACCAAATTCACATTTTCCTAAGTAACTAAGATTGGGTATTAATAAGAGTTTAGTTACTTAGTATTTATCATTAATACTTTTAATGAAAGGAGAATTATAGTCCTTGTCCTACCCGTTCGGCTAACGACCCTCCACCAGTCAAGGAAGCGGTGGGTGAGAGTGGACACCCATTAAACTGCCATTTTATAGGCAGTAACATTATACCCCCCTTATAGACCGGCTTCGTGAATGAGGCCTACTAACGGTAAGACTGACTTTACTCTTATACATATATATAAATATTATTAACTTATAATATTATAAAGTATAAGGGTTGAATTTTAACTTTTAAAATTGTAAGGGCTAACTTGGAATTAAAGTATTCATAAGTGAAAACTTTTCAAATTCCAAAACTTGAGGGCAAGTTTTGAAACTATTCAAAACTAATTAATTCCATAACTTATGAGTTTAAAGTAGTTTTAATTAAAAAAAAAAAAAAAAAAAAAAAAAAAAAAACTCTTCAAGTTCCATAACTTGAGGACAAGTTATGGAAGACTTTAAACTAATTAATAAAAATAATAACTTTTTTTATTGTAACTTATGGAACTAATTAAGGTTACACTTTTTTTTTTAATTTAATGAAGAGACTCTTGAACCTCCATAACTTGAGGACAAGTTATGGAGTCATAAAACCATTTAATTAGAACTAGACTCTTCATTTTGTAACCTTTGCCAACTTTTATGAGTTTTATGATTCTTAAATGTGACTTTTCATATAACTTGAGGACAAGTTACAAAAACACACTTTGGAATCAACTCTTAGATTAAAATGGATTGAAAACAACTATTTCACACAACTTTTCTATTAATCTAAGAACCTCATAAGAACAAGATAATTCAAATCATCAATCTTCAAGAAATTAGCATGAACATACAAACTAATACAAATCTTGAAATTATGACAATTATCTTAGAAATTGGATTAGCATGAACATTACCACATCAAAAACAAGTTTATAAGTCCAAAAACATCTTAGGGTAATGTTCCTAGTCCAATTCCAGCCAAAACAATCGAATATATGCATCCAACACGATTTTTCAGCTACTTTTGCAAGTATAACAAGAAAACAAGCCTAGGCTCTGATACCACTGATGGGTTTTGCGCATTCTAACACTCCTAAGTGTACATGCAACCCTAAATACCTTGGATCTATGTTTTCTCTATTATACATACAATTATGAACTTTCCAAGGTATTACCCTATCTAGCATACAATACTTGATACTTGGGTAATCAAATGGATAGAATACATACCTTTGTTTGATGTAGCTTGTCTCCATGAAGCTTGAGTGCCTAGTGCCCCAAGTGTGACACCTCAAATGGTTCACACAACACCCAATGCACATGGAATGACTTGAGAGAAATGGAACACTCTTTGAAATCGTCTAACCCTCATATTCACACATTAGTGCACGATTTCTTGAGCCATGGGATTCTTTTATATAGTGGCTATTAGGGTTACACCATGTAACTCATAACTTTACCCATTCCTTATGCTCCATGGATTTTAACCTCCATGGAGTATCCATGGGTCACCCCATGGACTTAGTCCAACATAAGGAATCTTGGATCACAAGCCCACATAATTAGTCTCCTTTTGATCACTTAATTAATTCCAAATTAATTCTTGATCAATACTAATTAAATAACCTTATTAATATATTAGAACTTATAATATATTAACCAACCTTAAGTGTTATTTCTCTCATTATAGTCTATCCAAATGCATGATGTCATGCAACCCAAATGGACCATGTCGGGTCGGGTCAAGTCTTACCAATTATAGTTATGGACTTAGACATTAATCCAACAAATACATCATACCGGGTTTGCATTAGCAAAGGTACTATACAGAGTACTAGAGTTAGCAAACACGAGGTAATAATACATCATACCAGGTTTGCATTAACCAAGGGTTCGATACAGAGTACTAGAGTTAGCATTCACAGGGTAATAATAATACCTCGTAAATCTCGTTGAAACAATAAATTTGTGAGACCCTTCACGGTGTACTTATCTAAGTACGACCTTTTAAGTCATGAACTATTAGCCAGAATCTCTTGTAGGGAGAGCGTGAATTTGTGTATAGATCTATATGGGACTGACAATCCCGTACCTCTACTGTTCGCTACAGTTTGGCCGGCAGGCCTAGGATGTCAAATATCATACCATTCTGACGCCTAAAGAACGTCGCAGCAGGCATTTCAGTCATATTAGTATGGTTAATAGAACTCACATGGATAAAACAACGAGTGAATTACAAAGTAATATACTTTTCTTAAAACAGTAAGAAAAGATAATTACATCCCGACCAAATATACCATTTGTAGTTTTTACTTACAGTAAAAGCTACGTATCATGAAATCAAGTATTGTACTTCTGGTTATGAACATTTAAAACCACAAGGCAGTATTATGGATAATACAATATTTTCCAGGATTAATACTAAGGTTTTTAGTATAGAACAGATATAACTAAGAAGACTTTTACAAATGAAACGGTTTATGGGATTAAACCACTTTTACAAATGAAACGGTTTATGGGATTTACCCCTTAATCAGTGTGCCGGTTAACCACACACGCTCCACCGATACTATGATAAATATTAAGTTACCCTTTGCCTACCTTGTTAAGTCCAGGTTAGTGTGCCGGTTAACCTTTTAAAATTGTAAGGGCTAACTTGGAATTAAAGTATTCATAAGTGA
Source organism: Lactuca virosa (assembly GCF_052849685.1). Lineage (NCBI taxonomy): Eukaryota > Viridiplantae > Streptophyta > Magnoliopsida > Asterales > Asteraceae > Lactuca > Lactuca virosa. The sequence continues at coordinate 55,679,834 of NC_136430.1, forward strand.
AAACTTTTCAAATTCCAAAACTTGAGGGCAAGTTTTGAAACTATTCAAAACTAATTAATTCCATAACTTATGAGTTTAAAGTAGTTTTAATTAAAAAAAAAAAACTCTTCAAGTTCCATAACTTGAGGACAAGTTATGGAAGACTTTAAACTAATTAATAAAAATAATAACTTTTTTTTATTGTAACTTATGGAACTAATTAAGGTTACACTTTTTTTTTAATTTAATGAAGAGACTCTTGAACCTCCATAACTTGAGGACAAGTTATGGAGTCATAAAACCATTTAATTAGAACTAGACTCTTCATTTTGTAACCTTTGCCAACTTTTATGAGTTTTATGATTCTTAAATGTGACTTTTCATATAACTTGAGGACAAGTTACAAAAACACACTTTGGAATCAACTCTTAGATTAAAATGGATTGAAAACAACTATTTCACACAACTTTTCTATTAATCTAAGAACCTCATAAGAACAAGATAATTCAAATCATCAATCTTCAAGAAATTAGCATGAACATACAAACTAATACAAATCTTGAAATTATGACAATTATCTTAGAAATTGGATTAGCATGAACATTAACACATCAAAAACAAGTTTATAAGTCCAAAAACATCTTAGGGTAATGTTCCTAGTCCAACTCCAGCCAAAACAATCGAATATATGCATCCAACACGATTTTTCAGCTACTTTTGCAAGTATAACAAGAAAACAAGCCTAGGCTCTGATACCACTGATGCGTTTTGCGCATTCTAATACTCCTAAGTGTACATGCAACCCTAAATACCTTGGATCTATGTTTTCTCTATTATACATGCAATTATGAACTTTCCAAGGTATTACCCTATCTAGCATACAATACTTGATACTTGGGTAATCAAATGGATAGAATACATACCTTTGTTTGATGTAGCTTGTCTCCATGAAGCTTGAGTGCCTAGTGCCCCAAGTGTGACACCTCAAATGGTTCACACAACACCAAATGCACATGGAATGACTTGAGAGAAATGGAACACTCCTTGAAATCGTCTAACCCTCATATTCACACATTAGTGCACGATTTCTTGAGCCATGGGATTCTTTTATATAGTGGCTATTAGGGTTACACCATGTAACTCATAACTTTACCCATTCCTTATGCTCCATGGATTTTAACCTCCATGGAGTATCCATGGGTCACCCCATGGACTTAGTCCAACATAAGGAATTTTGGATCACAAGCCCACATATATAAGAATGAATGATTTACACAATCAACCCATATATTTAATTAGTCTCCTTTTGATCACTTAATTAATTCCAAATTAATTCTTGATCAATACTAATTAAATAACCTTATTAATATATTAGAACTTATAATATATTAACCAACCTTAAGTGTTATTTCTCTCATTATAGTCTATCCAAATGCATGATGTCATGCAACCCAAATGGACCATGTCGGGTCGGGTCAAGTCTTACCAATTATAGTTATGGACTTAGACATTAATCCAACAAATACATCATACCGGGTTTGCATTAGCAAAGGTACTATACAGAGTACCAGAGTTAGCAAACACGAGGTAATAATACATCATACCAGGTTTGCATTAACCAAGGGTTCGATACAGAGTACTAGAGTTAGCATTCACAGGGTAATAATAATACCTCGTAAATCTCGTTGAAACAATAAATTTGTGAGACCCTTCACGGTGTACTTATCTAAGTACGACCTTTTAAGTCATGAACTATTAGCCAGAATCTCTTGTAGGGAGAGCGTGAATTTGTGTATAGATCTATATGGGACTGACAATCCCGTACCTCTACTGTTCGCTACAGTTTGGCCGGCAGGCCTAGGATGTCAAATATCATACCATTCTGACGCCTAAAGAACGTCGCAGCAGGCATTTCAGTCATATTAGTATGGTTAATAGAACTCACATGGATAAAACAACGAGTGAATTACAAAGTAATATACTTTTCTTAAAACAGTAAGAAAAGATAATTACATCCCGACCAAATATACCATTTGTAGTTTTTACTTACAGTAAAAGCTACGTATCATGAAATCAAGTATTGTACTTCTGGTTATGAACATTTAAAACCACAAGGCAGTATTATGGATAATACAATATTTTCCAGGATTAATACTAAGGTTTTTAGTATAGAACAGATATAACTAAGAACACTTTTACAAATGAAACGGTTTATGGGATTAAACCACTTTTACAAATGAAACGGTTTATGGGATTAAACCACTTATACAAAGGAAACAGTTTATGGGATTAAACCACTTATCAAATGAAACTAATTCATTGAATCTTTGTAAACCAGTATAACATAAAAGACCTTTAGTGGTTAATTCTATAATTCCTTAGTTATTACATCAGAGTTGTACATAAGTAATATCTGATTGACAGTGAAATGTGTGACTTCCGCCTTACTTCCTGTTCCTTGTTTGTTGTGGGCTTCGGGCAGATACACCCATTGGACTGTCCATTCGATAATGGTTATATATAATCAGTATAAACTAAGTACTTACAGAGGTAAACTATTGAGGTTATCAGTTAATCACCTCAGGAAATATAGGATTTCCTGAAGAAACCAGTTAACTTATCCAAAGAACTTAGGGTATACTTAACAGAACTAAAATGCTTATGAACTCACCAGCTTAAATGCTGATCTACTCTTTCCAAATAACTTGTATTCTCAGGAATCCAGTAGACAGGTACACTCCCGAAGCTTTTGAGAAGACTACCTAGTACCGTACCGCGACTCTTGTCTTCTACTGTACCTACTTTGGTGTTTGAATATGTAATGTTTAAACACTTATGTAAAACTTATACTTATTAATGCAATGGTTGTTTGTACTTTGATTACTATATTGAATGTGTTGTGATACTTACCTAAAGTCCTCCGCCCCTGAACGTTTCCATCGTTCTGGTTTGGGGGTGTGACAGATTGGTATCAGAGCAGTGTTTATAGTGAACTCAATACATCAGTCATAAAAGATATACAACTATAAACCCATTGGGATAAAAACACTCTGACCAAGAGTTATACTTTAAAAATATATCAATATCTTATAAAAGTATAAGTACATGCAGAGTATATATACCAGAATGAGTATCACTAGAAGAACAAAACTAAAGTATTTGGACGTTGGACATTGCAGTTAAACCTAGACAGTGACGTAATCATATATGGTATCAATATAGCATGATCAACTATATTCATTCGAGATATGACCAACATGTGTTTGGGGAGTGATTGTAGTGTTGCAACAACTCTAAAACTTACCTAAGTACCAGAAGAATTCTGGTACCAAACATAAGGAGTAAAATACTATGGGAGTATTTTAGAATGCTATAACAAGAAAAATGAAACTTGTCAAGTTCTTGTATCTAGAAGTCCAAGAATCAAACTCATAACTAAAATAACATGGAGGTATTTTACATACCTTTGGGGAAATATTGAAAAGATCTTTTCTGATAAGTCTATAATTACAAAGTGGATACGTTAAGATTATATATAGCCGAGATTTTATAGACTTAGAATATGTGATTTTCACTCTACTTCCTTTTCCTTGTTTGGGTGTGGTTTTAGAGTAGGAATACTTATTCAAAGATCTATTTCATCTGGATTATATATAATCGGTACACACCATGTGATTATAGGAGAACCAGGAAGGATCACCTTCGTAAAAATTTAAATTTTCTCATAGATTCTTTAGACATTCCCATTCTCGTATAAACCCGTTAGATAAACATAGTTACTCCAGCAATCAATAGAAGAGTCAAGGAGGATCCAACAGAATTTCATTAAGAGAATCCCAAGAAAGAAACAGATGACAAGTAATAATAAACTATAGAAATCATTTAGTGCCCTTACCCTATTTAGGACACCAATAAGAGATTCGCATGATCTTCCGAGATTCAAAATCTTCATTACGAAGTAATGGGGATCAGTGTCAGAATCGGAAGTAAGACAGCTCAGGAATTCAATATACCTACAGAGGAGAAGGACACCCTATAGATACCAGGAGGAAACAAATCATTACCACTCAGAATAGAACAGAGAACAAAGGAAAACCACGCATGATTCATGTGAAGTGTTTAAGCACCTTTTCATCTAAGTAATAACTAGTAAATCAAATCAACCTAGTGAGTTAGTGATTTCATTACTCACATTAGGTTTTGAGCTTATCCACTTTTCCTGTCACAGCTAATAACAATAAATCAGATCACGAAATCTTAATTGATAGTGATTACTTCTCAAATTCATAAGTCTATTTTATGTAGACACTGTTATGAATTGTTTTCGAATATTTTCGAAAATTGGGAAACGATATCCACCAAACAAAGGTAACTTAGTCCCGATGATACTCAGTTCATAACCACTCTAGAAACTTATTTATGCTCCTTACCAGGACTGCATCATAGGGATGCATGTCGAATCATTGAGAACAATATAACAAAACGAAAGATTTATACATAGATACAAATGGTTAGAATACATCTAGAGACACGATAGTCGCTCACGAGCTCATTTTATTATCATGAAACAGAATCATGCCTCCAAAGGAATGTAGCCAACCCACCGGCGAAACACCAATCCTTCAGATAGATGCGGCTACATTTCAAGCTGCAGTCACAGCAGCTGTATCAGCTGTCATGGCACACCTTAATGCTAACAATGAAAATGTTAATAGTAATGCTATCGGTAACCCCGATCATGGTGATGGCCAGGTACAACAACGAGCACCTACTTGTAAGAACACCTTGAACCTTAAGCCTAATATCCTTAAACGAAAGATCGAGAACAAGAAAGGGAGTTGTTCAACTCAAGAACCTAACAGAGGGCAACGAACTGGGGCAGTCAATACCCTCATCAGCCCTGTTATTCTAGCAACAACCAAGCCGTACTTAGGAAACCTCCCACACTGGAGCAAGTGCAACTAACATCATCATGGAGTTTGCCGAGAGCTGTATTGCAATAGATGCAACATAAAGGGGCATACCGCCCACATCTGTAGAACTCCGGTTGAGTTCATCACTTCAACTGCCAATGCTGGAACCATTCCCATATGTCACCTTTGTGGTGAAATAAGACATTACAAGAGGGACTGTCCAACAGAGAAGAACGACGGGGGAGCAGGAGGAAATTGGCCCCAATAAATGGGGAAGCATCAAAGAACCCTGCTATATTTTTGGTATGCTTCCAAAGCCCTATGATTATCTATAATTATGATTACTCTTCCGTTCAAATTAAGTCACAACAATTATATAAAATTTGAAACCCTAACCGGTAAGCTATGATGAATTAGTGTATACATAAGGGTCATTTATAATTAAGATTTGTAGACTTAGAGTGAGTAATTCCGCCTCATTTCATGTTCCTTGTTTGGTTGTGGATTTAGGGCAGGGTTGCTCAGTCAAAGGTCTTACCAATCTTAATTATACATGACTTGTATACATAAAGCGATTATAGAGAGACCTAGTAAGGATAGTTTCATGAAAGTTCATAATTTCAAATTATCAGAACCCCCGTATTGGTAGTACCCGCCAGTTTCAAATCAAAAAGGGGTTCGTAGCGATAATAACAGAATAAAACCAGAAGCGCGGAAAACTTAGGTATATAGGATAGCATCCTAGTAATCATTCATCCCAGAAGGACTTAATATCTATTTCATCGAGAAAATTCCGACATCCTCATTCGACATGGTTTGGCCTGGTCCTTATCATGTGAAAATTCTTATGCTGTATAAGAGAACTTTTCCTTAATCAGCTGTAAGATGAAATTCTTCCAATCCATAACATAAAACCCTTAGGTTGTCTCTCATTTCAAAACTTCAGAAGTACCCATGCGAAGAGTATCACGCCATTCTAGCCTACTCAGTAGACAGGAAACTTCAAACGAAAAGCACCGAAGTAGTCTTAGAAGTCAGTAACTACCGAAGTGCCTCAATAGATCTCGTAGGAAAATCATTGTACCGCAGGTCAAGTTCAAGAATAGAGACTAAGAACTCATTAAGTTAATCTATCGCTGCTAAGTGTATACACGAGAGTGGTATATAAGTTAGAATTAACAAGATTAAGGATGTGTGATTCCGCCCTATCTCCTGTTCCTTGTTTGGTTGTGGACCTGGGGCAGAGTCACCCATCCGAACGTTTTGTGAATTCTAAATTATATACGACTTGTATACACGAGGTAATGGTGGATGAGCCAAGTATGAGTCTGATCATGAACTTCGGAGCAAAAGCCTGCATCATGTATTCTACCAGGTGGAATTCAAGATGAGACCACGACAGTGGGTCGAGCTACTAAATGACTACGAATTCGAAATTCGTTATCATCTCGACAAAGACAATATAGTTGCTGACACCTTTAGTCCAAAAGAGTACCCAGGTCATAGTGCCAATCATGGACTATGATAACACATTCAAATCTCTCCACACAAAGTAAGGAGGCTCAACAGGAAGCCTTGACACCTGAAAATGTGGCAAGTAGAGAAGATAACTAGAACGTGTGAGTGCATGGTATTCCAATGTCTGTTATCTCCACTGAGATAATAGAATCATCTCCCAGTTCAGGCAATCACTCAAAAATCTATAGGAACTAGAGTATTCATGAGCCTATGTGATCGACTATGGTAAAGAATGGGATACCCATTTACCAATTAGTCGAGTCCTTTATCACGCTAGCATTTAAGTTGCTCCATTCGAAACCTTCTGCGGTCATAAGTGTAGATCCTATCTGCACTAGACTAAATTAGGTAATACGCAACTAGCTAGAGATCCAATTTCCACACAACACCTTTGCTGATCTGGAATTCATCCGAGAAACTACCAAAAACAAAATGCGAATCAGGAAGCGACATAAAGCTTCCAGAGTTAATCAGAGAAGCTACGGCTTCGATAAAAGAAAACCCTTGGAATTCCAGGATTGATGACCTTGTCATATGAAGGTCTCACCCTGGAAGGACAAGATACGCTTGAGAAAGCGTGGAATACAAAATTCAAGGTACATAGGACCATTTGAGATTCTTACCAGAATCGGTCTTGTACTTTTAAACTTAAACCACCACAAAAACTTAATAACATTCATCCCATCTTTCACATATCTAATCTAAAGAGGTGTCTATCCGATGAAACACTTGTTATTTCACTCGATGAAATCAAGTTAAATAAAAGTCTACACTCTGTAAAAGAACCAATGAAAACCATGGATAGGGAAATCGAAAGAACCAAGCAAAGTCTTATCCCGTTAGTGAAGGTTCGCTGGATTACAAACCGTGAACTTGAATTCACTTGGGAAAGGAAAGATTAGACCTAGTCCATGAGTATCACTTTAGACTTAATTTCGGGACGAAATTCCCTCTAACGGGGGGACAATGTGACACCAGTCAAATTTTGGTCAAAAATAAATTGATCAATAATCGTAATTAGGATGAACCAAGTGGTAGAGTTTGTAACAAGGTTTCCAAAAACATAAAGAACACTGAAATCCGAGTTATAATGAAGAAGTTATGACCAATCGAAAATCCGCGATAAAACCGGCAAAACACTGTTCAGTGCAAAAAGTGAATTTTCGATAAAAATCTTTTTAGCCTTAACAATCTAAATGAAAGATCTAGAATATGTTAAACCGAGAACGTTCATAGAAAGAACGTCAAAATCTGACTTCGTATGAGGAAGTTATGATTTTTCAAAGTTTCGGTTTAGCAGTAGACAACTAAAAATTCGAAATATAAATCGATCGATATTTAGCCGACGAAACTTAAATGAGAATCGACGGTGTCGTCAAAAGTAGCACAACGGCAAAAAGACAGACGAAAACGGACGTCGGATGAAGAAGTTATGAATTTTTAACGGATTTCCTGTCCCGATCTGTTCAAAATAATAATATTAAAAATAAATTCAAAATCAGCCAACGAAGTCTAAACGAAATTCGTAGAGTATGATTTTACCTACGCGTGCATATAAAGAACGTCAAAAACGGAGCTCGTATGCGAAAGTTATGATTTTCGCAAGTTTTTGGCACATAAATCAAGAAAATGTTGAAAACCGGGAAATTTCGCATGAGTCATCCTCGGACACGTCATCCCTCGCATGCGAAGCCTCCACATGTCACCTCCTTATAGGACCGAGCTTCGCGTGTCGCCTTCTGATTGGGCCAACTCCGCGGTCCACTAAGCCTCGGACACCTTCGCAGGAGACACCCCGCGGACACTCCTCAGATGCTCCTCGGACCCTCGTGCCCTCCTCCTACTGGACCGAAGCCTGGTCCAATCCGAAGCTGCCAGCTGCGAGCCACCTATCCGAACCGAAGCCACCTGTCCGAACCGAACCACCGCTTCGCCACCTGTCCGAGGCACGTCTCTCGTTTTCCTTGCTCCGGATTCGCGGCTGCGGCCTATATAAGGCATGCGAGCCTTCTCGGATTTAAGGAGTTTTTCACCCCCAATTTTCCCAATTTTCACATTTTCACCCTGTAAACTTTCTCACGACCCCCTAAGGCCCCGGTATCGTGTCTAAAGCCCGAAGCAAGCCCCGGAGCCCCGGAATTCTCAAGAAGTTATCCTCTCTCCAGTCGAAGTGCTGCCCGCATAAGGCCGGTTTTTACTCAAAAACTCGCGGTTTCTTCGAGAAAGATCATCAATAGAAACGAAACGCTGCCCGAATCACCACTTATCAAAGTGAGTTCATACCCCTATAATATACCTTTTTAAATGGTTTTATATGTTTATTAGGGAGGGAATACAAGTTTAACACAATAATAAATTGTGTTAATAACTGTATGTGATAATAATCACACAAACTATTTTCGTATGCTTTTAAGAATTACCAAATACTTTCAAAATGACTTGAAGCCATGTTAAATCTTTAAAGTCATGTAAACTCCGTTAAATTCTTTGAAAAATGTTTTATAAGCTATTTCAAAGTATAAATGCCAAAATCATGTTTATATATGTATAGATATATAAATAAGATTTGAAGGGCTTAGGACTAATGAATTATCTTAGTTCCTTTTCCTTGTTTGGATGTGGAATTAAGGTTGTATTATTTGTCCGAAGGTCGTTTCCTTCTTAATTATATATATATATTATACATATATGAGTATAAAAGGTTACTCCTTTTAGTATCATTACCTTTGTATCAGGCTGAGCAAAAGTGTTCATCCATGAGAAATCATGCTAACCAGATAGAACATATAAATTATAATAGGTATAATTTATGATTCAAAACTAAATATACAAGTATGATTCACGACTGTATACTTTCCAAGGAAATTACCAAAAATTCATTCAACTATACCAAGATATGTATAATGCCTTTAATATACGAACAACATATTAAAAAAGCAAAGATACATCATACCGGGTTTGCATTAGCAAAGGTACTATACAGAGTACCAGAGTTAGCAAACACGAGATAATAATACATCATACCGGGTTTGCATTAGCAAAGGTACTATACAGAGTACCAGAGTTAGCAAACACGAGGTAATAATACATCATACCAGGTTTGCATTAACCAAGGGTACGATACAGAGTACTAGAGTTAGCATTCACAGGGTAATAATAATACCTCGTAAATCTCGTTGAAACAATAAATTTGTGAGACCCTTCACGGTGTACTTATCTAAGTACGACCTTTTAAGTCCTGACCTATTAGCCAGAATCTCTTGTAGGGAGAGCGTGAATTTGTGTATAGATCTATATGGGACTGACAATCCCGTACCTCTACTGTTCGCTACAGTTTGGCCGGCAGGCCTAGGATGTCAAATATCATACCATTCCGACGCCTGAAGAACGTCGCAGCAGGCATTTCAGTCATATTAGTATGGTTAATAGAACTCACATGGATAAAACAACGAGTGCATTACAAAGTAATATACTTTTCTTAAAACAGTAACAAAAGATAATTACATCCCGACCAAATATACCATTTGTAGTTTTTACTTACAGTAAAAGCTACGTATCATGAAATCAAGTATTGTACTTCTGGTTTTGAACATTTAAAGCCACAAGGCAGTATTATGGATAATACAATATTTTCCAGGATTAATACTAAGGTTTTTACTATAGAACAGATATAACTAAGAACACTTTTACAAATGAAACGGTTTATGGGATTAAACCACTTTTACAAATGAAACGGTTTATGGGATTAAACCACTTATACAAAGGAAACGGTCTATGGGATTAAACCACTTATCAAATGAAACTTAGTCATTCAATCTTTGTAAACTACTATAACATAAAAGACCTTTAGTGGTTAATTCTATAATTCCTTAGTTATTACATCAGAGTTGTACATAAGTAATATCCGATTGACAGTTAAATGTGTGACGTCCGCCTTACTTCCTGTTCCTTGTTTGGTTGTGGGATTAGGGCAGATACACCCATTGGACTGTCCATTTGATATTGGGTTATATATAATCAGTATAAACTAAGTAATTACAGAGGGAAACTATTGAGGTTATCAGTTAATCACCTCAGGAAATATAGGATTTCCTGGAGAAACCAGTGAACTTATCCAAAGAACTTAGGGTGTACTTATCAGAACTAAAATGCTTATGAAATCACCAGCTTAAATGATGATCTACTCTTTCCAAATAAATTGTATTCTCAGGAATCCAGTAGACAGGTACACTCCCGAAGCTTTTGATAAGACTACCTAGTACCGTACCGTGACTCTTGTCTTCTACTGTGCCTACTTTGGTGTTTGAATATGTAATGTTTAAACACTTATGTAAAACTTATACTTATTAATGCAATGGTTGTTTGTACTTTGATTACTATATTGCATGTGTTGTGATACTTACCTAAAGTCCTCCGCCCCCAAACGTTTCCGCCGTTATGGTTTGGGGGTGTGACAAATACCTTCAGTCCTTGACCGTTTGTATCAAACACCAACGTTTTACCCAAACGTTCTTCCTTTCGGTAATTTTTCTCTAAAGCTTCCTCTTGAGCTTTCTTTATACCTTCCACCATTGTCGAGATAACTTCAATTGACAACGCTCTTGGCCTTTTCTTTTCAAGATTTACCATCCGACTGAGAGCATCAGTAACAACATTTGCTTTACCAGGGTTGTAAAGTATCTCACAGTCGTAGTCCTTGAGTAATTCTAGCCAGCGCCGTTGCCTCATGTTCAATTTCTTCTGATTAAAGAGATATTGAAGACTCTTATGATCAGTGAAAAGTTTGCATTTAGTACCATAAAGATAGTGCCTCCATATCTTTAAGGCGAATACTACCGCTGCCAACTCCAAATCATGAGTGGGGCTGTTCTTTTCATGCTCTTTCAATTGCCTCGATGCATACGCTATCACTTTATCCCTTTGGGTCAGAACACAACCTAACCCAACTCCAGGGGCATCACCATAAACTGTGAAGTCATCAACTCCTTTAGGTAAAGAAAGAATCGGTGCTTCACACAACTTCTTCTTTAACTTCTCAAAAGCTTCCTTATGCTTCTCATTCCAAGTATAAATAGCTCCTTTGTGGGTCAAAGCTGTTAATGGAGTCGCGATCAAAGAAAAGCCTTGGATAAGTCTTCGATAATATCCGACGAATCGTAAAAAGCTTCAGATCTCCGTAGGACTTTCAATTGTAACCTTCAAGTTACAAAATAAATCCTTATTGAGTACTCCTTCTTCTTCTTAGAATAAGTACTTTCCTTTATTTGTTGTAACAGACTGATGGGTCATGTTCTAATGATATCTCATCGTATAATGCACTACTTAGACTTAGGTCTCTTAGAGACAAATTCCAGAACAGACTATACCTTCCTTCCTGTTCTAATGTGATACAATCACAGTTCAACACGTATCATTTCTAACCACCAACTTCTTTAACAACGAGTGTGATACTTCTATTAATCGTTTTGATCATCTTTCACTTCCATCTTCTGGCTTAAGTCAAATGCTACATCGAACTTGGTTCTCTGAACCACGTGACATACTCATCTTAGTCGTACTTGATTCGATATGACCTCTAAGGTCGGAATAACAATCATCTTCTTAGTCATTACCGAAACGATGGTAATGATAGACTAGAACAAGACGGAATCAATTACTAGCTCCTTGGTAGCCTTGTGACTTTCCCTGATCCAAGTACGAGTCCTGTGCTTCCGGTAGTATAGGCCTCTACTACCATTCACACCTACTCATACTCGTCCCAAGTATTGTCTCGCAGTTCTTCAAATCACCATACAAGAATTTCACATAGTCATTCAATTCATCAGATGACAAAACCAGGGTTTATATTATTTCCTTGAAAAGATTACACAGAGGTTCAATTTTACCCTATACTATGCCTCTGATAGGCTAAACCACTTGTTACTATTCACATTACTACTTCATAACTTGATCTTCGGGTATCAAGTCTTTACTTCTAATTCCTAGCGCTGTTATTTGCTTCGTCAAGGATATTCTGAAATTCCCTTGGCGTTGGCGGTGCGCTTGGCCTTGTTAGTTCATTTTTCTTCGGACAGTCCTTAGAAATATGGCCTTCTTCCTTACATCCGTAACACACCTCTTTGGGAATCGTATACTCATCGGCGTAATGCCCAATTTCTCCACACTTAAAGCAATTCACCTTCCTGCCATAATTCCCAGAGTGTTTATTTTTGCACTTCCAGAACCATTTTCCTTTACCTCCTCTTTTTCCAGACTTTGAGAATATGTTGCTCTTGTTGGGCCTTGAAGACCCCTCAAATTTCCTCTTCTTGCCAACTTCAACCTTGTTGGCGGTCCTGTCATTGATCATTTCTTCAATAGACTTAGCAACCCGGATAGTTGCCTCAAGAGCAGATGTCTGACGTACTGGCATAGTAAGTTCATCCTTACTTTGTTGAAGTAAACGTTTTGTCTCATCCATCTGTTGATCCAACATCGTACGCACCATTTCCTGCACCCCAGCCATCGTGATTGGCTCAGGCTGCGGATTATCACTTCCGAATCCACTTGAGTACTCGCCATTTTGATCTATACACCAATCGTAGGTGAATTTAGATCTTTATTTTCGATCGACGTTAAATCTTCGTTATTACTCCGAAAAGTTTATATGTTAGTTCTAATATCGTAGTCATACGTTTAGAATCCTGCACACATAAGGTTTCCAGATCCGATCGGCAACAGACCATAGATCCGCACAATTAATGGCATGTATGGCAAACATATAGCATTTAGCACCTAAAAGCATTTTAGGCATCTTTCCTAAAATAAACTAGTGCTCGTGTCTAAAATATGGTAGACACTCATCTCACAATCATCACTTAGCATTCTAAGTTTAAGTCTAGAAATCCTACAAATTTCTTAGTTCGCTTAAACTAATGCTCTGATACCAACTGTGACATCCCCTAATTTCTCGGCCAGAAAAGACCGATTTAATTTATGCTTTTAAAATAAAATCAGAGAAATCCTTTTAAAAGATGTTGCGGAATTGGTCCCCAGAACAAAACATGCTAAAAGTTTATCAAAACCTTTCTTTAAGAAATATATAATTTCCTTTTATATCAAAACCCCGGGATGTCATGTTCCGATACAGATCAAAAGCATAAACAAGACATTATAAGCCTTACAACAGTTATTTACAACTACTGGCCTATAATCCAAAAATCACTCATCATCATCCGACAATGCTCGGGATCCACTACATGTAATATAAAAAGCTGAGTGGGTTAGACTTGGGAGCCTGGTGAGCATATAGGGTTTTCAACCCACAATAAATAAATTTATTATGCTTAAACATCAAACAATCAACCATATTACCCCAACCTCATTATCTTATTTATTTCTTAAGGATTTACCCTAAGAATCAACTATCACTCATTCCTAAGGATTCATCCTAAGGAATACGCACGAAGTCACATCGTCGCCAGGGTTTATACAACAGACACTAAGTCCATAGCTGCCAGGGTTTATACAACTTGTGCTAAATCCATAGCTCTTATTTATCGACAGTATTATTCACGGGAACCCCCCCCCCCCTGCAATACATGTCAATGGGTTTTTAGAGTACAACTGATGAACATATAGTTCACACACTTACAGGTTGCGAGCCTGCTAATGTTCCACAGATCATCTAGAATAGTCCATGGTTGTCATCCATACTCTGTTGAATGACGGGGGCCAATGTTTGGGTAAGTGATTCTCTCATAATTCACCACTCACCCTCAACTCATGATCTATATCACTGATCATCTCATTTATCCAACTCATCTTTCATCACACACCCACTATTTCATCTACCCATGTTTTACCCAACATTTTTTGTAGATAAAAATGCATATACACTTTAAATTATTTAAAAACCTGTATAAATCATTCCTTCAACATGCATCTCAAATAAACAAGCAATATATATTCACACAGCACGTATTTTATATAAAATACTTCATATCTATGTGTAAGGTGAAAGTAACTACACACTCACTTGATTTAATGATAATCGGGCAGCACTTCGTTTCCTAAAACGATTATTTCTAATAAAACCGGGAGTTTTATTGAGAAACCGGGCTCTGCGAGGGTCGGGCTTCGTAACCGAAAAGATAAATTTTTCGGGCTTCTCGGGAACTTCGGCACGTGTTTCGGGTGCTATAATTGATATCGGGGCTTCGGGTGATGTCAAAATAGTGAAAATATTGAAAAAGGGGTGAAAAGGGAAAAATCTCCAAAACTACCTGGGAAGGCTCGCAAGCCTTGTATTTATAGGGGAGGTCCGAAGGTCGGCCGAGAGGAGTGAGTCAGCAGCGAGGGCACGAGGCAGCAGGAGGCGAAGGCACGTGGCTCGGACAGATGGTGCACATGCGAGGTGCCAGCGCTTCGGACGCGTCATCGGCTTCGGACATCTGTGCGACACGCGTCGCTCCTCGGACGCGCCATGTCTCGGATGACGCAGCTGCTTCGGATACCACGCCATGACTCGGTGACGTGGCTGGTCCGGATGAAGCTTATCCATGCGAATATTCTCGAAAATTGTGCCCCAATCTTCTAAAATCCATAACTTTCGCATACGAGCTCCGTTTTTTACGTTCTTTATATGCACGCGTAGGGAAATTATGCTCTACAACTTTCGTTAATACTTCGTCAGATAATTTTGACTTTTTTTTATATTATTATTTTTAACAGACCGGGACAGGAAATCTGATAAAAATTCATAACTTCTACATCTGACGTCTGTTTTCGTCTGTCTTTTTACCGTTGTACTACTATTGACCAGACCTTCGATTCTCGTTTAGGTCGTGTCGGCTAAAAATCAATCGATCTAAAATTCGAGTTTTTAGCTGTCTACTGCTAAGCTGAAACTTAGAAAAACCATAACTTCCTCATACGAAGTCAGATTTGGGCATTCTTTTTATACATACTCTCGGTTTAACGAACACTACGACTTTTATTTAGATCGCCAAGGCTAAAAAGTAGTTTATCAAAAACTCACTTTTTACTTCTTTCGGCACCGTGCCGGTTTTGTCGCGAAACTTCGAGAGGTCATAACTTCTTCGTTATAACTCGGATTTCGGTATTCTTTATATATCTGTAATCCTTGTCACGACCACTACAACTTTCTTAATAAATATTGGCTTTATCTAATATTTATTTTCGACGCTCATTTTTATTCTTAATTAATTAAATCCTAGTAATTAAGCATAAAACACATAATTCACATATATTCACATAATTCCTTTTCATTTCTTCCAAAATGAGTTACAAAGGTTAACCTAGACTATTATGTCAATATTAATCCCTAGTCTAGAAACACGGGCGTTACAATTCTCTCCCCCTTAGGATGATTCCGTCCCCGGAATCACACATCAGCAAACAAATGCGGGAAGCGACTCATCATGTCACTCTCCGTTTCCCAGGTGAGATTTGGCCCATTCGTATGTTTCCAACGCACAAACACAAAATCGACCATCTTGCGTCGCAACTTCTTAGTCTTACGGTCAACGATTGCCTCTGGTTCTTCAATTAACCTCTTGTTTTCATCCAACCTTAATTCAGAAATGGGAATTATGTCGGGCACATCTCCTGTCACACCCCAAAACCGGAACGGCGGAAACGTTCTGGGGTGGAGGACGTCATGTCAAGTATCACAACATATGCAGTATAGTAATCAAAGTACAACAACCATTGCATTAATAGTAATAATCTTACATAGGTTACATTTAACAACAACATCAAAGTAGATATAGAAAATAACATAAGCTGCATATGTTGTGATACTTGACATGACGTCCTCCACCCCAGAACGTTTCCGCCGTTCCGGTTTTGGGGTGTGACAGATTGGTATCAGAGCATTGTTTATAGTGAGCTCAGTATATGAAATCATAAAAGATATACAACTTATAAATACAATGGGATAAAAACACTCTGACCAAGAATTATACTTTAAAATATAACCATATTTTACAAAAGTATAAGAACATCCAAAATATAAGAACCCGAACAAGTATCACGGGAAGAATAAGAATAAAAGTCTTTGGATGTTGAGCATTACCGTCAAACATGGGCAGTTATGTAATCGTAAGCTGGAATAAATATGACCTGATCAACTATATTTATTCGAGATGCGACTAACGTGTGTTTGGGAGTGATGGTGGTGTTGCAACGAATCTGAAACTTACCAAATAGGAATGCTAGAGCCAAACATAAAGTTTAAAAATACTATAGGAGTATTTTAGGATACTAAAAGACTCACAATAAACCCAAAAGCATGTTCAGAAGTTAAGAATCAAACATGTAATTAAAATACTATAGGAGTATTTTAGGAACCATAAATAACCTTGCGTGAAAACTAAAAGAGGTCCTTATTGATAGACCTATGATTACAGAGTGTATACTCCCAAGGTTATGTATAGTGAGGATCTCATAGGCTAAGAATATGTGGTTTCACTCTACTTCCTTTTCCTTGTTTGGATATGGATATAGGGTAGTATCACATATTCGAAGGCCTATCAGATCTAAGTTATATATGATTTGTGTACACTATGTAATTGTAGTCGGACTCGATATGGATCACCCAGTAAAATGCTTTAATAATCTCTTAAGATTCTTTAGACATTCCCATTCTCGCACAAACCCCTTTAGGAAACCTTATCCACTTCAGTAATCAGCAGAGGAGTCGATAAAGACCCAGAAGAGGTTCATTGAAAAAGATTTCCAAGTAGGAAGTAAACGAATAGTGATGAGGCTATTGAAATCACCATGTGCCTATACCTTTTAGGGACATCGGTGAGGAATTCGCCTGAACTTCTGAGATTCCAGTCATCCACTATGAAGATATGACACTCAGAATCAGAATCAGAAGTAAGGCGGAGCAGAAATTCAATATGTCTACGAGAGCAGAGAACCCTATATAGATACCTGGAGGAAACCAATGCTTGTTCCAGTCAGGGATAAGAGGTGGATAGAGGGAGCCAATGCATGGAACCCGAGAAGTGTTTCTACCTCTTTAACGTCACGCTAATAATCCATAAAATAATAAAATTTAGGGAGCTAGTGATTACACTGCTCACACTATGTGTTAGGCAAATTCGTCTTTCCCGTCGCGATTAATATAATTAGATCGGAACCCAAAACCTCGATTGAGAGTGTTTAGCCATAAGTTTTCATGAGCCTTTTCTTCCGTGATCTTCGTTCCGAACTTCTCTCAAATCTTTTCAAAGCCGGAGAGTGAACCTCTCCAGTATAAAGATAACTTAGTAGGAACGACACCCATTTCATGGCTTTCCGATACACTTACTCCTACCCTGTTACCCAGACTGCATCATAGGGATGTAGGTCGACGCTCCAATAACCATAAATCAAGGCACGGGAAAATTTATGCCTATCATAGTAAAGAAAGATACGTCTAGGGTTAACCGTCGTGTCTCATCAACTTGTGTTCCTTTCGTGTAGGAAAAACCATGCCTCCAAAGAAACGTAACCAAACCGCTGGTAAGACACCGATTCTTCAAATCGATGAAGCTACGTTTCAAGCTGCAGTTTCAGCAGCCGTAGCAGCTGTCATGGCTCACCTGAACGCTAACCACGCCAATGTTAGCAGGAGCCCTATCGGGAATCCCGATCATAGCAATGGACAGCAGCAATCGACACCCGTATGCAGAGCCACACAAGAACTTTAACCTAATCCACTGAAAAGAAAGTTTAAGAACGAGGAGGGAAGTACCTCGACTCAAGGACCTTCCAAAGGGCAACAAGCTGAGGTAGTCAATACCCCTATCAACCCGCTCGTCTCGACTCCAAGAAGACCATACCTAGGAAACCTTCCCCGCTGCAGCAGGTGTGACTTCCATCATTATGGAGTCTGTCGGGAACCCTTTTGTGCTAGGTGCAACATGAAGGGGCATACCGCCCGCAGCTGCAGAACCCCGGTTGAGTTTATTATATCAACCACCAATATTAGGACCAGTCCAGTATGCCACCTATGTGGTGAAGTTGGGCACTTTAAGAGGGACTGCCCAACTGAAAGAAATGACAAGGGCGCAGGAGGAGTTTAACCCTAATGCCTAGGGGAAGCGTCAAAGAACCCGGTAGAATTTTGGTACGTCTCTTAATCCTGAGTAGCTAACCGAAAACTTTAAATAATCAATTCTAATTGTAATTACTCCCTCGTTAAGGTGAAAGTCACAGCACTGTTATAAAACTTGAAAACCCATCAGGTAAAGCTATGATGGCTTAGTATATACGTTAAGGCCATTTATAATTAAGATTGATAGACCTCGAGTGAGTGATGCTGCCTTATCTCCTGTTCCTTGTTTGGTTGTGGATTTAGGGCGGAGTCGCTCAGTCAACAGTCCTTTTGATCTTAATTATACTTGACTAGTGTATACTAGGCGGTTATAGAGAGGCCTCGTGAGAAATCCATTCATGAAAAGTACATTATTCTAAAACATCAGGACCCTTAGAGTTCAGCGTCAACCATGTCGGTCCAAGTATACGCGATAGTGATACCATGGACGAAACTGGAGACGCTAATAACTTGTGTGCCCTGTTCAGCGCATAGTCCTATCGATCTTCATTCCATATCATGTCGATGGTTGTAAATTTCGACACTGCCGTCAGTCATGGTTTGACTTAGTTCAACCATGCGAGAATTCCTAGTGTTGTGTAAAAGAACTTTCACCCTATCCTAAGCGTCAAATAAAGGTTCTTCCGAACCTAATGAGAAAAACTAACGTGAACCGTCAGTAGTCTCTCTTATCCAACCTTCAGAAGTACCCAGGAGAGGGGTACCCCGCGCGGTTAACCAACCCCTCCATTAGACATTAAAACCAGAAGCGAAAGGCACTGCAGATATTCCGGAAGACAATAAACGCCCGAATGCCCACTCAATAGGTCCTCCAGAAAGGCCATTTGCACCGCACAACCAGTTCGTGAATCAAGAGAAAAGAACTCGTGGGATTAAATCACTACTACTGAGTATAGGCATTAGAGTGGTATATAATTTGGATTAATAAAATTTAAGATGTGTGCTTCCTCCCTACTCCCTGTTCCTTGTTTGGTTGTGGGTTTGGGGTGGGGCCACATATCTGAACATCCTGTCAATCTCAATTATATACGACTTGCATACACCGAGTAATAGTGATTGAGCCAAGTACGAGGTCTACCACGAACCTTATAATAAGACCCTTCATCCTATCCCATGGAAAAGGAGTTGGAGTCAAGAGAACCACTGTGGGTCGAGCTACTAAAATGACCACAAATTTGAAATTTGTTGTCATCCCGGTTAAGCGAACATAGTAGCTAACACCCTCAGTTAGGAAGAGTAACTCAAGTCGTAAGAGTCAAAAGCATTGACTACGACCATCTATTCACGCCTAATCCCACAAAAATTAAGCATCTCAGCAGTAAGCTATGAAACCTGGAAAGTTGTGACAGGTTAAACTCTGAGACGAATGGATGAGGAAATTAGAGGTTCTGAGTAGCAGAATCCATTTCTATCTAGATTTAATCTAGATAGAGAAACTCAGTAACACCGAAAGAGTAGTTGCAAGGGATACCCGCACTACTCAGGCACTTCGTCCATCCAAATACAGACGAGTAGTGCCTACGACGCCATGCCTCCTCATGCGAGAAAAGTCACCGTCGCCCCATAGACGATCGACTGCATTCATCGAAGTTAATACTAGAATGCCAAGAACCACATGATAACCTTCGCGACCCAGAATACTTGAGTAAAGTAGACGGTAAGTTGTGTCAAGCTATATAACCCAGGTCGTAAAGAGATTGTGGACTAGACACCAGTCTAGGTGTTAGTCGATGGATTACACAAGAACACGCACTTCCTACAAACTGGAGGGAGCAGACGCGATGGAGAATGGAGCAAGTCTCAGAGATTTGTTAGACTACTAGGTGTTCCAAAGGATACTATCCCTAAAGAGATAGTAGAACCACCTCCTAAAATAGTCAAGCGCTTCGGAAAATCTCTAAGGACGAAGTTAGCCCTGATCAGAGACTGCTATCCATGAAACAGCGAAGCGAGTAAGAGAATGATTCTTTCCAATTAGGAATCATACTGTGAAAGCATCTATTAGACGATGACAAAAGTTAAAATTTTCTAAGCATCGTCTGGTAAAACCCTCTATCACACTCACTTTGAGATTTTCCGTTAGAAACACCTCAAGAGTCAAAAGTGCAGGTCCATTTTGCACTACGTCGAGATAGATGCCAGCATATAGTCAGCACTTCCAATGATCCAGAAAACCTCCGAAAGCCAATCATTAGGAAATACGAATCCAAAGACGACCTGAGCCTTCTAAGAACCAACCCGGGGACTACACCCCCAGTAAGAAAGAACTTTTGGAACTTCAGAATGGCGATCACGCCAAGTGATGATCTAACCATGGAAGTACATTATGTTCTAAGTACTGAAACATTCTATCTTCCCAAGAACTTAGGACCACGGAAGATTCATGATAAGAGTTTGTCCAGTTTCCGTCAGACCTCAACTATTTCAGGGATTCCATAATTCCCACCCAAATACACCCACGTCTTAGACTTGAAAAAGTGCTTATCCGACGTGACTCTTGAAATCCCACTCGTCAAGATCGAAATCAATGAGAGCCCCAACTTCGTGTAGGAACCTGTAAAGATCATGGACCGAGAGGTCAAGGGAAACGAAACAAATCCGTATCCCAATCGTGAAGGTTCGTTGGAACGCCAAGAGAGTACCGGAAATTTTCATTTGTATAAACTCCGCAGTCAAGCACATCAAATAATGGTCAAATTCATCTCGGTACATTTTTGGCCGGTTTTAAGTCCGTTTGGATATTTTATTTTAATTTTTCGTCAAACGAACAAATAAATGGAAGTACCCGTTAGGAGTGTTGTGAAACAAATAAACGATTAACACCTTGACTAGGTGTTTACGGCCAAACAAGGGAGTTTGGGCCGTAAACTCCCTTTGACCATGGACTCATGCATATAGCATGAGTTTACCCTTCATTCTTCATTTTTCACTTCCTAACTCAAGAACACCAAGATTCTCTCTCAAGTATCATATCACATTTCTTCCAATCCTCCAAAAATGTAAGTATTTCCTTCCTTGATTCGTTCATATAACACTTTATCTAGTGTATATACTCGATTTCATCCATGGAAATCTCCTCTTTTCTTAGATCTTCAAGTGTTCTTCAAAACACCAAGAACACACACTAGTGTTTTTGGCCCTTAAACACTCCTACAAGCCTCCTATAAGCAAGTACACTCCTCCTAACTAGTTGTTTGCTTAGAATACATGTTAAACCCTTGAAGAACATCAAAATCCCCAAGAACATATGTGTTTACGGTTCAAGAAGATCTCCTTGGACCGTAAACACCTTCAAGTGGGGTTTAGGTGCCCCTAACACCTTCTATGGCTTGTATAAAGGACTAGAACCTTGCATGCATGAGTTAGAGACACCAAAACACGAAATGGTTGGGTAACCACGAGTTTACGACCGTAAACTCATGGGTTTACGACCGTAAACACATGTGTTTATGACCGTAAACTCCCAAGGAGTGGTCCAAGGACCGTAAACTCCAAAGAAAGGCCATTTCGAGCCCTAGTCACTTCCTAAGCCTTGGATTCGAGTCTAGCTTACTTCCTTGTGTGGTATAAGACGTTAAAACACCCAATGGTACCATTACCCTGAGTTTATGGCCGTAAACTCATGGGGGAAATGGTCCAAGAACCGTAAACCCATATGGTGCTACCATATGGGGAGTAAACTCCAATGTGAGGTCATACTCTCTTTAAATGCAACCCTTGGTACTCCTAGCACTTGTAGCAAAGTGTTTCCATGTATTAGGGTGTCTTTACTTGCTTAATTAGTTATTAAATGACTAATTAGATACATAAAATGTATCATTGCATGTTAAATAGGATCCGCGTGTGTGTTCAAGTCCTCACTTGACACTTAGCATCCTATACCATCCGTTCATCCGAATCACCCACTTCAGGTGAGTTCATACCCCTTAATTAACCTTTTAAATGATTTTAAATACTTTTATGGGGGGGGGGGGGGAATACAAGTTGAGCTGATAAGTTATTATATCAATCACATGTTATTAATAACTGTCTAGCAAATAGATTCTTGCATGTTAAACTGTTTTTATTCAGCTAAAGGTTTTCAAATCTTGTTTTCAAATCTCTTTTAAAGTACAAAAATCCCTTTTTACATTATTAAGCTTTTATCAAAGTCTTTTAAACTTATTTCCTTGATAGATTCATGTCTATATAGATATAGTTATATAAGTATGGCTTGAAGGACTTAGAACTGATAGCCCGCTTTATTTCCTGTTCCTTGTTTGGTTGTGGACTTAGAGCATCCGGCTATTTGTCCGAGTGTCGTTGAAATCCTAGTTATATATTATGTATATCTGGTTAGACATTAAACCTCTTACTCAAGTTCAACACCTTTGGGTAGCAAAGGCATCTAGATAACCTCTCAAGTAAACTATAACAGGTATAGTTTAGAAACCAACCATAACTTTCATGAAGGAGAACTTAGTTATATCTATATTCTAAACACTTGTACTTTTAGTAAGAAGAAAGGTATATAGAAATCAAAACACGAGATACATCCTCATGACACAGATTTCACCGTTGTCGAGTGGTAACCAGAGTCTCCTGGAGGGAGAGCGGGCATTGTGTGTATAGATCTATACGGGACAGACCATCCCACATCCTGGCTGCTAGCTATAGTCCCGGCCGACCAAGCCAAAGGGTGACAAATGTCACATTCATTCCGACGCCAGCAGGTCGTCATGTTTACATCCGTCAATCAGTATGGTTACGAGTATCTTTACATTTACCTTATAATTCATGGCCTTAAGGTAATAAGTGTTATCATGGTATTTTTCTACATATAAAACCCTCATAATATATTTTCCTAGTTATACACTAGGCCTCATATTAAACCTTTAAACTGACCTACTTAGGATTAAAGGTTAACTTAGACTCTCCGAGGCGTATTGTTCATTTAATACCGCCTTGAAGACCCCTCAAATTTCCTCTTCTTGCCAACTTCAACCTTGTTGGCGGTCCTGTCATTGATCATTTCTTCAATAGACTTAGCAACCCGGATAGTTGCCTCAGGAGCAGATGCCTGACGTACTTGCATAGTAAGTTCATCCTTACTTTGTTGAAGTAAACGTTTTGTGTCTTCCATCTGTTGATCCAACATCATATGCACCATTTCCTGCACCCCAGCCTTCGTGATTGGCTCAGGCTGCGGATTATCATTTCCGAATCCACTTGAGTACTCGCCATTTCGATCGATACACCAATCATAGGTGAATTTAGATCTTTATTTTCGATAGACGTTAAATCTTCGTTATTACTCCGAAACGTTTATATGTTAGTTCTAATATCTTAGTCATACGTTTAGAATCCTACACACATAAGGTTTCTAGATCCGATCGGCAACTGACCATAGATCCGAACAATTAATGGCATATATGGCAAACATATAGCATTTAGCACCTAAAAGCATTTTAGGCATCTTTCCTAAAATAAACTAGTGCTCGTGTCTAAAATATGGTAGACACTCATCTCACAATCATCACTTAGCATTCTAAGTTTAAGTCTAGAAATCCTACAAATTTCTTAGTTCGCTTAAACTAATGCTCTGATACCAACTGTGACATCCCCTAATTTCTCGGCCAGAAAAGACCGATTTAATTTATGCTTTTAAAATAAAATCAGAGAAATCCTTTTAAAAGATGTTGCGGAATTGGTCCCCAAAACAAAACATGATAAAAGTTTATCAAAACCTTTCTTTAAGAAATATATAATTTCCTTTTATATCAAAACCTCGGGATGTCATGTTCCGATACAGATCAAAAGCATAAACAAGACATTATAAGCCTTACAACAGTTATTTACAACTACTGGCCTATAATCCAAAAATCACTCCTCATCATCCGACTATGCTCGGGGTCCACTACCTGTAATATAAAAAGCTGAGTGGGTCAGGCTTGGGAGCCTGGTGAGCATATAGGGTTTTCAACCCACAATAAATAAATTTATTATGCTTAAACATCAAACAATCAACCAAATTACCCCAACCCCATTATCTTATTTATTTCTTAAGGATTTACCCTAAGAATCAACTATCACTCATTCCTAAGGATTCATCCTAAGGAATAGGCACGAAGTCACATCGTCGCCAGGGTTTATACAACAGGCACTAAGTCCATAGTTGCCAGGGTTTATACAACATGTGCTAAGTCCATAGCTCTTATTTATCGACAGTATTATTCACGGGAACCCCCCCCCCCCCTGCAATACATGTCAATGGGTTTTTAGAGTACAACTGATGAACATATAGTTCACACACTTACAGGTTGCGAGCCTGCTAATGTTCCACAGATCATCTAGAATAGTCCATGGTTGTCATCCATACTCTGCTGAATGACGGGGGCCAACGTTTGGGTAAGTGATTCTCTCATAATTCACCACTCACCCTCAACTCATGATCTATATCACTGATCATCTCATTTATCCAACTCATCTTTCATCACACACCCACTATTTCATCTACCCATGTTTTACCCAACATTTTTTGTAGATAAAAATACATATACACTTTAAATTATTTAAAAACCTGTATAAATCATTCCTTCAACATCCATCTCAAATAAAAAGCAATATATATTCACACAGCACGTATTTTATATAAAATACTTCATATCTATGTGTAAGGTGAAAGTAACTACACACTCACTTGATTTAATGATAATCGGGCATCACTTCGTTTCCTAAAACGATCGTTTCTAATAAAACCGGGAGTTTTATTGAGAAACCGGGCTCTGCGAGGGTCGGGCTTCGAAACCGAAAAGATAAATTTTTCGGGCTTCTCGGGAACTTCGGGACGTGTTTCGGGTGTTATAATCGATACCGGGGCTTCGGGGGATGTCAAAATAGTGAAAATATTGAAAAATGGGTGAAAAGGGCAAAATCTCCAAAACTACCCGGGAAGGCTCGCAAGCCTTGTATTTATAGAGGAGGTCCGAAGGTCGGCCGAGAGGAGTGAGTCAGCAGCGAGGGCACGAGGCAGCAGGAGGCGAAGGCACGTGCCTCGGACAGATGGCGTGCATGCTAGGTGCCAGCGCTTCGGACGCGTCATCGGCTTCAGACACCTGTGCGACACGCGTCGCTCCTCGGACGCGCCACGACTCGGATGACGCAGCTGCTTCGGATACGTGGCCAGCTCGGAGCGAGGGTGACGTGGCTGGTCCGGATGAATCTTATCCATGCGAATATTCTCAAAAATTGTGCCCCAATCTTCTAAAATCCATAACTTTCACATACGAGCTCCGTTTTTGACATTCTTTATTTGCACGCATAGGGAAAATTATGCTCTACAACTTTCGTTTAGACTTCGTCGGATAATTTTGACTTTTTTATTTATATTATTATTTTTAACAGACCGGGACAGGAAATCCGTTAAAAATTCATAACTTCTACATCCGACGTCCGTTTTCGTCTGTCTTTTTACCGTTGTACTACTATTGACGAGACCTTCGATTCTCGTTTAGGTCGTGTCGGCTAAAAATCACTCGATCTAAAATTCGAGTTTTTAGTTGTCTACTACTAAGCTGAAACTTAGAAAAATCATAACTTCCTCATACGAAGTCAGATTTGGGCGTTCTTTTTATACATACTCTCGGTTTAACGAACACTACGACTTTCATGTAGATCACCAAGGCTAAAAAGTAGTTTATCAAAAACTCACTTTTTACGTCATTCGGCACCGTGCTGGTTTTGTCGCGAAACTTCGAGAGGTCATAACTTCTTCGTTATAACTCGGATTTCGGTATTCTTTATATATCCTTAATCCTTGTCACCACCACTACAACTTTCTTAATAAATATCGGCTTTATCTAATATTTATTTTCGACGCTCATTTTTTTTATTCTTAATTAATTAAATCCTAGTAATTAAGCATAAAACACATAATTCACATAATATTCACATAATTCCTTTTCATTTCTTCCAAAATGAGTTACAAAGGTTAACCTAGACTATTATGTCAATATTAATGCCTAGCCTAGAAACACGGGCGTTACACAATGGTTGTTTGTTACTTTGATTACTATGATGCATGTGTTGTGATACTACATATGACTTCGTCCACCTCCGAACGTTTTCGCCGTTCCGGTTTGGGGGTGTGTCAGTTAGCGTGTGAGCTCCCATTAATGCCACCATCTCAGACCGAAAAGCGCTCAAACTCTCATGCAAAATCTCCAGAATGCCCTCCTTGACCATACCAATGATCACAAGAGTCTGCTCAAGTACGCTGCGGGTGATCTCAGACGAAATGAACTCCCGCGTCTGATCATCCAACTGTCCGGCCCCAGAACCTGAACCCGAACCCTCACCAGCACCAGAACCACTAATCGGTCTGCCTCGAAGAGTCACCATACTGAAACTAGATCATACAAACCATCAGATTACACATAAATAATATCAAGGAGTCTCACACTCTACAAGTTTCCTGGTATCATTACAGCTTTCCTTGGCTCGAGTATGGATCCTCTGCTTCCAGTAGTACGGGTCCATACTACCTTCCATATCTATTCGTACTTTTCTCAAGGGTCGCTTTGAATCCTCCAAGTTACTCCATATCTACTTATACAATACTCAACAAGACAAGGCTCCCAACATTAAATCTCTTCCTATGTTTTCCTAGGGCAATCACCACGCCACTCTCTGCCATCAACTGTAGAAGGAACTCCTACTAGTACCTACTAACTAGCTCACGGATACAATTACATAACACCGACACCAGATTATTCCTCGAATGAAAGGCCTCACACTACAACGGTTGGACTTAAACAGGAGTTGTGCAATAGAGTTAAAACCTAACCTTCTAAAATTATTTAGTCTTAACAATATCTAACTTAGTATATTCGCTTACTAGTTAGCTGAAGCTAATGGTAACTCCTAAAAAGCACAAAGGAAACAACATTCGAGCATTGAGTAATCGGAACAAGCATAACCAAAACATGCCATCCTATCACTGATTGATCAGTACTAGCATGCAAGTCTACAAGCTCATACAGTAGGCATATAAAGGCATCTCTCCTAGCATTCTATCATGCAAAACATGAGCATATCCTTAGCCCTAACTAGCATGCGATTCACAAATTCACAAATCAAAGCATATCATAAAACATGTATGTGTATTTTGGGAAAACTTACTTAAGCTCGGCCGATTGCATGCAACACACCCTTTTTCTTTTATTAGAAAACCCTTTTTATAAAACATTTATTTTTTAAAAAAATTTCTACCAAACCGTCAGGTTGAGTTCAGACACACCCGAGAGTATGTCTGAATCCCTCAAACTAAGGCTCTAATACCAACTTATAATGTCCCAAAAATCAAGATTAAATATTTTGATTTTTAAATTAATAAAACCATCATCCAAACAACATCATAGAAACCATGGTGAATCAAAGTGTATTAATAACATCCAAGTACATCAGAGTAATATAAAAATGCAGAACGATGTGGTGTGTGCACTTCAATCGTCTTGGGCTCTTCCCATTCAAACCAAAAGTACCTGAAACATACACTGAAAACTGTAAGCACAAAGCTTAGTGAGTTCCCTAAAATACCACATACCATACATATGAAACATATAATGGGCCCGCCCATTATTGGGCCCCGCTCGGTAAATAGATCTGTCAGTCATCAGGCCCTGCCTAGCATCGTACCCATCTGGGTATACATATAAATAAATAAACATATAATCATATACGCACATGCAATAATCAAAAAGATAAATAGCATACAAGATAGTCATCGGACCCCGCCCGGTAAACATATAAACACATAACACATGCAAGAGTCATGCAGACCACTAGCATCCTAACATATCAAACCATGGGCCAGAATTGGTTCCTTCGACCCACTAAACATAATGAGGAAACTCACCTCAAGCTGCAGAATCACTCGGATAAAATCTTAGTCTGCTGGTTCGGAAAATATCCGCGCTAACATCATCAAATTATATCCAATTAATAATTGGATCTCGACCCATAATCAATAATCTATTCTACTTGTCCAATATCCATGGTAAAAGACCATTTTACCCTTTTTCTTACTTGGCCTAAAACCAAGGCCCAACCCATTTTCTCCAAAAGGCCAAAATTCCTAAATGGCATCACAAGGCCCAATAAGGCCCAACTTCCAAATTGGGCCCAAAATCTTCATGGATCCAATACCTAGAAAACCCATAGTGTATCCATGGCCCAAAGTCATAAGTCCAATGGCCCAACAAGGCCCAAACCCTAAAAGCCCGAGATATGGCTCAAACCCGAGAAAGTCAAATCAAAAGTCAACCTGTTGAGTACGCAGGGCGTAATCAGCTCGTACGCTTAGCATACTCCTTCCAGGGCCAGTTCCACGTAGCATACCAGCTAGGCCAGCATACTCCCTAGATTACCAACCCAACCTTAATTGGTTAAGCCAACATGCTAAACTCTCAGAATTGATTCTAAATGGAGACTTAATACATATAGTTGGCAACTTTACACCCATGCATGACTTAATGGGTCCCAACACTAAAAAAGAAGCTTAATAAGACTCTTAACATGTGCATGGACCAATATCTTACATAAAGTTTGCAATTTTATAGACAAGGGACCTCAAATGAGCAAAGATCTAACATTCATAGCTTCTGGAGTAGACCATAACTTCATATATGACTTAAAAGACCAAAAAAATGCATAAATAACACCATAAAATGGATCTAGCACAAAGGACCAACAAGATAAGAGATTTTTACCACAAAAGGCTTGCTAAGGTGAAGATAACTCTGGATCTACAAGCTCAATATACCAAAGAAACTTCCAAGTGTTCCTCTTCTTCTTCTTATTCACCACAATACACCAACAAACTCACTTTCAAGCTCAAATCTCACCAAATACACTTAGGGTTCGATATTAGGGTATAGGGTGATAGAGGCTGATCAATAAAATGTCCAAAAGATGTTATAAGTTATTTAAATAAGGTGCAAACCTTAAAAATTAGGGTTTGCTCCTGCACCACTTACACCATGCATACTCCTACATATGACCCACGGGCGTAGGTGAACCCGCAATCTGGAAACGAGCTAGTACGCTAAGCGTACTCAGAGTATGCCCTGCGTACTAGCTAGGGACTAAAATGTGATGATTTTTACATTAAGGGGCTAAAGTGAACATACCAAATTTTCGAGTGTTACATCGGTCTATTTCCATTTCTCATATGTCTCTCCCTGATGTTTATTACATTCCCAAACTCACTTTGAATCTTGTTTCGGTCAGCCAGTTGCGTAGGTTTGGTAATTGGGTGTCCTTTTGATTATGTATGTGTTATACAGGACCAACACACTCAGAAGGTGATTGGGATCGACCGTAGGGTGGGAGAACTTTTTGTCTTGGAGGTTCTCAAAATCTCTGCTGTTGTTGCCTCCAGCATTGATTTGTCTTCTTTTCGTTTGAGTCATTTGTCTTCTCAGTTTTATCTTTGGCATTCTTGTTTGGGAAATATATTTGTATCACGTTTGAGTTTTCTAGCTTCTAGTCGTGTTTTGGATGATTTGAACACTTGTGATATTTCTGATTGTAGTGGTTGTAAACTGGCAAAATTCTCTGCTTTACCTTTAAATAAAAGTATGTCTTGCTATATTTCTCCTTTTGATATTATTCATTATGATGTGTGGGGCCCTGCACTAGTATCTACAAAGGGTGGGTCGGCCTATTATGTATCTTTTATAGATCATTATACTCGCTATACCTAGGTTTATCTTATGAAACGCAGATTTTATTTCTTTAGCATTTACAACAATTTTGGAGCTTTTGTTAAAACTCAATATTCAACTGTGATAAAGTGCTTCAGGTGTGACTTAGGGGGGTGAATATA
Source organism: Lactuca virosa (assembly GCF_052849685.1). Classification (NCBI taxonomy): domain Eukaryota; kingdom Viridiplantae; phylum Streptophyta; class Magnoliopsida; order Asterales; family Asteraceae; genus Lactuca; species Lactuca virosa. The sequence continues at coordinate 55,710,222 of NC_136430.1, forward strand.
CCTCTAATGAGTTTACTCAGTTACTTCCTTCTGATGGTACCATACACCAATCATCGTTTACTGATATTCCTCAGCAAAACAGTGTGGCAGAACAGAAACACCATCATATTGTTGAGACAACCCGCTCATTGCTCTTGTCAGTGAAGGTTCCTATTGCCTTTTCGGGATAAGCAGTCTTAACTGTTGTTTATGTGATTAATCATATTCTTACTGCATTGAATTCAAGAATGTCTCCTTTTGAGAAGTTATATGGCACTTACCAAACTACTCTTCTCTAAGAGTTTTTGGATGTACGTGTTTTGTTCTTCTTCCTCATATTGAGAGGAACAAGTTGATGGGTTTTGAGCATTCTAACACTTCCTAAGTGTACATGCAACCCTAATAACCTTGGATCTATGTTTGTCTAATAATCATGCAAAGTTGAATTCCAAGGTTATATTCCTATCTAGCATACATGGGGAACATTTTTAACTTGAATGAAAGATAGAATAACTTACCTTGTTGTTGATTATGATCCTTGAAACCTTGTGAGCCTAGCACCCCAAGTGTGATGCCTCAAATGCTTCACACAACACCAAATGCAAAGGAGTAAACTTTGAGAGAATCTTACACTTGCAAAATCGGCTCTAGCCCTCTTGTTTCTTATGTGTAGCCAATTTTGGTGGAGAATGGGCTTCTTATATAGTGTTGACACATCTAGGGTTACACCATGTAAACCCTAATGTTTCATGACTCTTCATTTCCATGACCCATGGGTTTGTAACTCCCATGGAGCATCCATGGAGCATCCTATGGGTGGAACCCAACTTGATAATCCATGGAGCCTCTTAGCCCACTATATAAGATATGGAAGATTTACATAATCTACCCATATATTTAATTAGTTATCTTTTGATCACTTAATTAATTCTAAATTAATTCTTGATCAAACTAATTAAATAATATTATTAATATATTAGTACTTATAATATATTAATAAACCATAAGTGTTATTTCTCTCATTTTAGTTTATCCAATTGCATGGTGCCATGCAACCCAAATGGACCATGCCGGGTCGGGTCAAGTACATACCAGAAATAGTTATGGACTTAGACACCTTATCCAACAGCCTCCCACTTGGATAAGTCGAATAACTATAACTGCAATACTTCAGGAACCGATCGGCAATCGTAGCTCTTTCAAGGTCTCTCGGAACTGAGAAGATGATGATACGCCATTTAAGATAAGTGATCATATAATCCTCTGTTCTAGATATCAGCCGGACAAATACATGGAACAGTGTCTTACTTTGTGTCCAGCAGTTTGTTTCCCGATTTCCGATTTGTTTGACATATAACTCAATTGAACACATCAACTTAGTTCTGACCGGGCCCGGTACATAGGTCAAAACAAAATCATCGAGGGGCCCAGATATCAGCTTCTAATCCAAGAAGGAACAGATAAACTTCGACTCATATGTTTGTTCTACTACTCATTGAATTATACACAAGAGCACGTTTTATAACATCGAGTTACCAATGCGTTTTCGTACAATCAATGCATAACCAACTCATAAGTAACAAATCATATATCTGGGTTTGAAGACTTATATGATATTACTGTCTCACGATCACTCAAGATAAATTCCATGAAGTGATTCCAGTGAGCGTGGGTTGAGTCCAATGCTCAGAACTTATGAGCACTCATGAGTGTTGTAGCCATGTCCAACAACTTAGACCTCTGCAACCAATCATGACAGTCTTGATTTATACCTACTTCTGACATATGATTGACTGTGGAGGTTCGAATAATATGATATACCAAACATAATTATTCTGGAAGTCAAAACATGCAAAAGAAATATAGTAAACGATCGACAAGAGATAGCAACACTTTACTCATAAATAAAACACCTTTTATTCATCATCTAATGTCAATTACACTTTACAAATTTCAAGGTTATCTAACTACTAAATCTAATATCATCCTTCAGCCCTATGCTCCGAGCATGCTGGAGATGCTTAACCCGAGTCAGTCCTTTCGTGAGGGGATCTGCTGGATTCTCATCCGATGATACCCTCTTTGCCACGAGGAGTCATTCTTCTGTTCGATGTCTGATGAAATGGTTTTTTCTGTCGATGTGTCTGGATCTCACGTCATCACTTGGTTCCTTGGCTAAGGCAACTGCACTTTCACTATCACAGAAAATTTCCATTGGCTCTTTAATAGCTGGTACAACTCCAAGGTCTCCAATGAAGTTCTTCAGCCATATCGCCTCCTTTGCTGCCTCGCTAGCTGCTATATACTCTGATTCGCAAGTTGAATCAGCCACTGTCTCTTGCTTGGAACTCTTCCAAGAAATTGCTCCTCCATTTAAGGTAAAGACCCAGCCTGACTGAGAGCGGAAATTATCCCTATCAGTCTGAAAGCTAGCATCATTATACCCTACAACTCTCAAGTCTTCACTCCCACCGAGGGTAAGGACCCAGTCCTTAGTCCTCCGTAGGTACTTGAGGATATTCTTTACCGCAGTCCAATGTGCCTTGCCAGGGTTCCCCTGATACCTGCTAACCATGCTCAAAGCAAAGGCTACATCAGGTCGAGTACACGTCATAGCATACATGATCGATCCTACAGCCGAAGCATAAGGTATTCGACTCATTTCTGCTATCTCAGCCTCAGTACTAGGGCTTTGTGTCTTACTCAATCTGGCATTACTCTGGATGGGTAACTCTCCTTTCTTGGAGTCCTGCATGCCGAATCTCTTCAACACCTTATCCAAGTAAGTACTCTGACTAAGTCCAGTTAGTCTTTTACTCCGGTCTCTCAAGATCCTTATCCCTAGAATATAGGCAGCTTCTCCTAGGTCCTTCATAGAGAAACACTTCCCAAGCCAGGACTTAACTTCCTGCAGAGTTGGGATGTCATTTCCTATGCGTAGTATGTCATCCACATACAATACCAAAAAGCTAACTATACTCCCACTAGCCTTGACATATACACAAGATTCATCTTCACTCCTAGAAAAGCCAAATTCCTTGACTTTCTCATCAAAGCAAAGATTCCATCTGCGAGGTGCTTGCTTTAACCCATAAATGGATTTCTCAAGCTTACACACTCTATTAGGGTACTCTGTGTTGACAAAACCCTCTGGCTGACTCATGTAAACATCCTCAGCCAACTTTCCATTAAGGAAAGCGGTTTTGACATCCATTTGCCATATTTCATAGTCATGAAATGCGGCTATGGCTAACAGAACCCTAATAGACTTAATCTTGGCCACTGGAGAAAAGGTCTCATCATAATCAACTCTCGGAGTTTGTGAGAAACCCTTTGCAACCAGTCGTGCCTTATAAGTGTGTACATTACCATCCATGTCGGTCTTCTTCTTGAAGATCTATTTGCACCCTACAGTCTTACGACCTGGTACATTCTCAACCAAGTTCCAAACTTGATTGTCATACATGGACTGTATCTCGCTGTCCATTGCCTCTTTCCACTTGGCTGACTCAGGGCCTGCCATGGCTTCCACGTAACTGTTAGGTTCATCCAGACCTATCAGTGCCTCATCACTGATAAGTGTATCACCTTCCATAGTAATATGGAATCCATAGTAATGCTCAGGTGCATTCCTAACCCTTGTGGAACGCCTCAGAGGTACAGACTTGTCAATTGGCTCAACAGAAGTTTCCTCCTCAAGTTGAGTGCTAGGGTTTGAAGTTCCTTCACCACTTGACTCTTGAATTTCTTCAAGGTCAATTGCCTCCCACTGTCTCCTTGGCTTATGAACTCTCTCTCTCGAAAGAAAGCCCTCCTAGCTACAAAGACCACATTCTCACTAGGTCTGTAGAAGAGGTAACCAAAGGATTTGTGTAGGTAACCGATGAAAATACACCTCTCACGAGGTTCGAGCTTATCATGAGTCTCGCGTCTCATGAAAGCCTCGCAACCCCAAATCTTAATGTGGTCTAGTTTGGGTACTTTACCAGTCCACATCTCATAAGGAGTTTTGGCAACTTTCTTTGTGGGAACTAGATTAAGGATATGGGCGGCAGTCTCTAAGGCATACCCCCAAAATGAGATTGGTAGCGAAGCTCGACTCATCATGGAACGAACCATATCCAACAAGGTTCGATTACGCCTCTCAGCTACACCATTCAACTGCGGTGTCCTGGGAGGTGTCAATTGTGAGACAATCCCACATTCCCTAAGATAGTCGAGGAACTCTGAACTAAGATACTCACCACCTCGATCGGATCGAAGCATCTTAATGTTCCTGCCCAATTGATTCTCGACTTCCTGTTTAAACTCTTTAAACCTCTCAAAAGTCTCTGACTTATGCTTGATTAAGTAGACATATCCATATCTACTGTAATCATCAGTAAAAGTCAAATAATAACGATTAGCATCCCTTGTGGCATGTTTGAAGGGCCCACACACATCCGTGTGTATAAGATCCAACAAACCTTCACCCCTCTCACAAGAACCTGTGAAGGGTGACTTTGTCATTTTTCCAAGTAAGCATGATTCGCAACTATCATCTGACTTTAGGTCAAATGACTCCAATACTCCATCCTTTTGGAGTTGGCCTATGCGTTTCTTGCTTATATGTCCAAGATGACAATGCCATAATGATGCTTTATCCAAGTTATTATCATTAACAGAATCAATACACAATACATTATTTACTAAGTTATCAACCACAGATACAGTTTCATACACACCATCACAAGGTAATGCTTTAAAATAAAGAACATTATTAAAGAAAGAATTAATCGAACCAACTTCATTATCAAATGAAAAGGTGAAACCTTGTTTATACAATGCATGAAAGGAAATAATATTTCTTGCCATTTCTGGCGAATAACAACATTTATTCAAATCTAAACTAAACCCACTACTTAGAGATAAAGTATAAACTCCAATCATGGTGACAGGTAAAGCTTTCCTATTCCCCATGATTAAGTTTATTCTTCCATGCTCCACATTCTCACTTCTTCTTAGTCCCTGCAAATCAGAACAAATATGAATACCACAACCGGTATCAAGGACCCAAGAGTTAGAATGGGGTGAGTTATTAGATAAGATAGTGTAAATACCTGCATGGTTGGGTTTAACTTTCCCAACCTTCACATCTTGCTGGTACTTTGGGCAGTTCCTCTTCCAATGTGACTTTTCATGGCAATAGAAGCATTCAGCCTCTTTAGGGTCAGAAGAAGGAGTGACAAAACCTTTCTTGGTTCCACTTGAAGAAGAGCCATCAAGGGTCCTAGCCTTGGTACCCTTCGAAGATCTCTTCCTCTTCTTCCCTCTACCTTTCCCGATTGCCAAAATCGGGGCGGAGTTTGGAGTAGGAGTGTTAACAACTGACTTACCCTTAAGACCTGTTTCTGCGGTCTTGAGGAGTCCCTAAAGTTTGCTGAGTGTGACCTCTTCCTTATTCATGTGATATGTCATGCAGAATTGATCATAGCACGATGGTAAGGAGTGCAAAATGATATCTATTGCAAGCTCCTCAGGGAAGTTCACATTAAGCTTCAGCAACCGATCCACATACCTTTGCATTTTCTGCATGTGGCTCGTGACGGATTCCCCGTCCTTCATCATGGTGGTTATGATAGAGCATATGATTTCATACCTCTCTTGTCGTGCACTTTGATGGTATCTTTCCATCAGATCTTGGTGCATTTCAAAAGGGTAGAAGTCCTCATAGGACTTTTGGAGTTCCGCTGTCATGGTGGCCAACATGATGCATGCCACTTTTGTAGCATCCCTTTCATGTGCCCGGAAGTCAGCGATCTCCTAGGGAGTTGCAGTGGTCTCATCAATCTCCTTAAGCTCCCTGTCAAGGACATATTCTTTGTCCTCACAGCGGGTAATCATCCTGATGTTTCTGATCCATTCATTGAAGTTGGATCCATCAAAAGTGACTTTCCCACACAAGTTCATAAGGGTAAAGGAGTCATTAGGATTAGAGCCAGAAGCAGCATTGTTTGAAGACATCTGAAAGAAGAGAACAAGATTAGTTTAGATATTAAGAGAGTCCTTAATAAAACACCCAAATGTAATATTAAGGCTATGATCCAATCACAATATATTATAACTTAGAAGAGGTATACCATAATCCAAGCTATAACATATTTGAAAGGTAGGTGAATGACGATTCACCAATTTCCACCATGAAAAACGAAATATAAATATTAGGTTTTTAATTGGTTCTTAGAAATTCCTAGATTCTTTTGAGATTCAATGAACTTTTCAAAGGCATGTTTCAATCTCGAGTGTGCCCTCCAAGTTTTGTGACTGGGATACCGAGGATCACAAAACGAGGTGTGAAGTAACCATGCAAATCACTTGGTACACTCAATGTTTATTACTCAATCGATGTGCCGGTTAACCACACGAGCTCCACCGACCTATAATAAACTTTAAGTCACACTTTACCTACCTTGTTAAGTCCAAGTTAGTGTGCCGGTTAACCACACGAGCTCCACTAACGACTTAAACAAAGTGTAAAGTGTAATTTCATGGATTAGCACCTTATTCACATTTTCCTAAAGTAACTAAGATTGGGAATTTAATAAAAGCATTTAGTTACTTTATAATATTCATCATACTTTTAATGAGAATTTATAAGTCCTTGTCCTACCCGTTCGGCTAACGACCATCCACCGATCAAGGAAGCGGTGGGTGAGAGTGGACACCCATTAAGTTGCCATTTTATAGGCAACAACCTTATACCCCGCTTATAGACCGGCTTCGTGAATGAGGCGTACTAGCGGTAAGACGACTTGACGTTATACATATATATATTAGTAACTTATAATATTATAAAGTATAAGGGTTGAATTTTAACTTTTAAAATTCTAAGGGTTGGAACTAAAGTTTTAATCAAGACTTTACATGTTCCAAAACTTGAGGGCAAGTTTTGTAAACTTCCAAAACTTTTCATTTCTTATAACTTATGAATTAATTGAGTAATAAAAATGAAGACTCTTCATTTTTATAACTCTTGTGTTCTTTTAATGACTTTAATAAAAGTGAGACTTTTGGTTTTCCATAACTTGAGGACAAGTTATGGACTCCATTAAAACACATTATGATCATGAATTAAACTACCATGAAGGTTACAAACAATTCCTATGATCATCTAATCTTCATAAGTTCAAGAACATGAATATGAACACTTTCAAGAATCAAAAAATTACACTTAAAAAAACTTGTAATTTTAATAAATGCCATTGTAAATGGATTAGCATAAACATTACACCATCTAAAACAAGCTTTAAAACATCAAAACAGTTTAGGGTAATGTTTCTAGTCCATTTCCAGCAACAAATGTGCAAACTTTCATACGAGCAGAAAACAGAAAAACGATTTTTTTTCAAGCTGTTTGCACACAAAAAAAACAACAAACAAACCTAGGCTTTGATACCACTGATGGGTTTTGAGCATTCTAACACTTCCTAAGTGTACATGCAACCGTAATAACCTTGGATCTATGTTTGTCTAATAATCATGCAAAGTTGAATTCCAAGGTTATATTCCTATCTAGCATACATGGGGAATAGTTTTAACTTGAATGAAAGATAGAATAACTTACCTTGTTGTTGATTATGATCCTTGAAACCTTGTGAGCCTAGCACCCCAAGTGTGATGCCTCAAATGCTTCACAAAACACCAAATTCAAAGGAGTAAACTTTGAGAGAATCTTACACTTGCAAAATCGGCTCTAGCCCTCTTGTTTCTTATGTGTAGCCAATTTTGGTGGAGAATGGGTTTCTTATATAGTGTTGACACATCTAGGGTTACACCATGTAAACCCTAATGTGTCATGACTCTTCATTTCCATGACCCATGGGTTTGTAACTCCCATGGAGCATCCTATGGGTGGAACCCAACTTGATAATCCATGGAGCCTCTTAGCCCACTATATAAGATATGGAAGATTTACATAATCTACCCATATATTTAATTAGTTATCTTTTGATCACTTAATTAATTCTAAATTAATTCTTGATCAAACTAATTAAATAATATTATTAATATATTAGAACTTATAATATATTAATAAACCATAAGTGTTATTTCTCTCATTTTAGTTTATCTAATTGCATGGTGCCATGCAACCCAAATGGACCATGCCGGGTCGGGTCAAGTACATACCAGAAATAGTTATGGACTTAGACACCTTATCTAACACAAGTTGGGACCAAAATCTGCTATTCGTGTATTCTTGGGGTATGGTGTTGGACAGAAAGGATATCGTTGCTATGATCATGTGAGTAGAAGTTATATGTTTCCCGACATGTCACCTTTAGGAACATATTCCTTTCTACTCGATTCCTACTACAGCCCATAATGTAACGAAGTCAGATCTTCTGTATATTGATCATTTTGATGAGGATACAAAGACTCGAGATTCATCTGTGTTGCTTGATCCTCCAGCTCGGGACACTCCCCCATCGTCATAGAATTCACCGACTTCTCCTGAGTGTGCACCTTCAACTTTTGAGATTGAAGACTCACCTCCACCACCCCTTAGGATGTCTACTCGTCCTATTAAGTCCATCAAGCTTCCAAATTTTACCTACTCTACATACTTAGGATCATTTTCTTCATTTATAGCAAGCATCCACGATTTCTCTGAACCTGAATCGTATAGAGAAGTTGTATTGGATCCTCTTTGGCAGAATGATATGGCTGAGGAAATCACTGCTCTTCATCAGACTCATACATGGTACTTGGTTTCCCTTCTTCCTGGGAAACATATGATTGGTTGTCGTTGGGTATACCACATAAAAACAAAATCTGATGGGTATGTTGAGCAGTACAAGGCCATACTTGTAGCAAAAGGTTATTGTTAACAGTACGGTTTTGACTATGAGGAGAATTTTTCCCTAGTGGCAAAGATGACGACAGTATGTACTATGATTGCAGTTGCATCTGTTCGATAGTGGAAGATCTTTCAAATGGATGTCAAAAATGCCTTTTTGAATGGTGATCTCCATGAAGAGGTTTATATGTCTCCTCCCCCAGGAATTCAGCATCAGTTGGGTGAGGTTTGTCGGCTTCGCAAAGCTTTGTATGGTCTCAAGCATGCACCTCGTGTTTGGTTTGAGAAATTCTCCATAATGATTACCTCTCTTGGATTTGTTCAGAGTAATCATGATTCGGCTTTGTTTATTAGATGCTCAAGCACAAGACAGATTCTTTTGTCCTTATATATGGATGACATGATTATTAGTGGTGATGACTATAGTGGTATTGAGTCTTTGAAGCATGATCTAGCTCGTCGATTTTCTATGAAGGATTTGGGCTTGCTGCGTTATTTCTTGGGTATTGAGGTAGCTCAGTTTAAGAAAGGGTATCTTCTTTCTTAGACTAAATATATATCTGACTTGTTTACACGTGCGGGCCTCTCTGACAATCAGACTATAGATACTCCTCTTAAAACGAATGCACGGTACTCTCCTACTGATGGTGTTCCTTTATCAGATCTGAATCTTTACCAGACTATCGTGGGAAGTTTGGTTTATCTTACAGTTACTCGTCCGGACATTGCTCATGTTATTCATGTTGTCATTTAGTTTGTTACTGCTCCTACTTCTGTTCATTGGGATGTTGTTCTCCGTATTCTGAGATATCTTCGTGGCCTCAGTTTCGGACCCTCTTGTTTCCCTCGACGTCATCTCTTGAGTTGCGTGCCTATAGTGATGCTGATTAGGATGGTGATCGTCATGATCGAAAATCCACCACCAGATTTTGCGTGTTTCTTGGAGAGCCTCTTATTTCTTGGAAGAGAAAGAAACAAGACGTTGTTTCTAAATCTTCCACGGAGGCTGAGTATCGTGCTATGGTTGTGACGACATGTAAGATTATCTCGTTACAATGGTTCTTGTAGATATGGGGGTTCACATTTCTTCACCTACTTCCATGCATTGTGATAACAAAGGTGCAATATAAATTGCGAAGAATATTGCTTTCCGTGAATGGACGAAGCACATTGAGATTGATTGTCACTTCACCTGTCATCACTTACAGCTCTGGACCATATCGCTTTCGTTCATTCCATCCACCTTGCAGCTTGTTGATATTTTTATGAAGGCTTTTTCATCGTCTCGTTTTTTGGTTCTTGTGTGACAAACTCTCAATGTTTATTATTGTAACATTGCGAGTTTGAGGGGGATGTTAGCATATATATGTTTATTATAAGCCCACTTGTTTTGGGCTCCTTTTTGTCTTTAGTCCATTAGGGTTAGGGTTATAGCTTGCCTTTATATTCCCTATCTTGTTGTTCTTTGCTTTTATGCTTTTTAAAAACCTTGTAATCTCTCTCCTTCATTAATCATATGACTCTATTATCAGTACTTACAAAAATGTCAATGTACTTACAGAACTAGTAGTGTACTTATTGTTTACTAATTGAAATGACTATTTGATATAAATAACAAAATACTTAAGTAACTAGTCCTTTTAATGGCATCAAATCTATAAAAATGGTAAATGTCAAAAATATAAAGCTATCAATTTCTCATTAACAACGAGTCTACTTACAAGATAAACCTCACTGCACAGATCCTAAACTACACTCTTCCCTCTATATTGTTTTATCCTTACAAATATCTAGAACACAAAACCCTAACTAATAGTTCTAAGGGATAAAAAAAATAGAAAGAGTCTCAGATAGATAATCTAGAAAGTATATTGTTAGGTAAAAAATGAAAACCTAATTCTTTCCATCTATATATAGCATAGATGAATACAATACGCCTCACTATACATATGTACACAACTGTATCATTTAAGAGGGATACATTTGTCACTATATAATACTCCACATGTGCAAGCATCAAGCTTCCACGTATAATCCTTTTAAAGCTGCATCTCTACTTTGACAATAATACCCAGCAGCCTCTCAACCTTTAGTGGAAACTTCCAAAAATGTTCAATTTTAGTCCCAACAAACCTGCACTAACTAGATTAAATCAGTAGCATCCAAACTTGTTAGATGATTAGATTCTAAGGAAATAGACATTATTTCTAACGGTAAAATTGACCATCTTAATTGATTTTCTATTCATTTTGATAGTTTAAGATTTTTTTTCAAGCAGTGAAAGAAGTCGTGCCATAAGTTGAGCTCAGAAGAAATGAACCCTTATCATTATTATAAGTTTGTATTTTTAAATAAAAATATACAATAAAAAATATTAGGTCCTGTGCGGCTGCCCACTTTGCCGCCTATGTTTACCAATCTTAACAAGTGTTTCATTGGAATGTTTTATACTACTTTTAGTAGTTGATTGATTATAGTTACTCTGTATTTTTCTTATTTACATGCTTGTAGTTGCTTTCACGTATTGAATTTTATATTATTAATACTATTGACGACGGTGAGTGGAAAAACCGTCGTCCATAATCACAGCCGTTAAAATTCCTGTAACTTTCAATCTCAGCCGTAATAACTCAAAATTGGAGGTTACAACCAGTTTTCAGCTCCTCCCCACGTTCCTCACAGTCGACCGTTTTCTCCTCCCATGTTCAATCGGACCGTTTTCTCCTCCCACGTTCAATCGGTTTTCAGATTCGATTCTCCTTCAACCAACCACATTCCTCACTGTTGCGTCAGTTTTTTTGCAAAAGGTCTATTGTCCATTATGCTAGGGTTCATGCATATTCGATGTTGTTCGATAAATTGATGTTTTCTTTAATTCTTCAGTTGATGCCAATTCCAAGGTTAACCATTTACTTACTTTGTAATTCTTTTAGGACTACTTTTTATTTCTCCTCAAATCAGAGTTATGTTATCGGCTTATATCATAATTTCTTACAAACATATATACAAATGACGAATTTTGCATATTCACACCGATTGGATTAGGGTATTAGGTTATCGAGACACATGAGTGTTTAATGATGATTTTCTACTTTCTACAACTATACGTCTTGCAATATCCCTTAAGGCAATGCTGGAGGCCATACGAACTTGAGGACAGGTATGAGAAGGTTAGATTGAAACCAGGAACTGCTGAAGTTGAGGTTGAAATGTTTGTTCAAGTTAATTCTAAATTTTTTGATCCTGATCAGACAAAGCAATGAAAAAGCAGGTATGTCCCTGTTTTAGTTTCTCTATAGTGGTAAAGGTCAAAAGTTTTATGCAACAATATGATGTTTTCAATCAATTTTAGATATTATCAACTTCATGGAAGCCACCAATAGCAAATGGTTATGCTGTAGGGATTCTGATGGGCAATGAGGTATGTGCTCTGTTTATTGTAATACAATAATATGATTTTTTCAATCAATTTCATTTTGATCTTTATGTTTTACTCGATTCACCCTTGAAGACTTGAATAACATGTAGTGACTATGGTTTGATTGTAAGCTCAAAATGGCGTCCACTCATTCATCTGTTATTTGGTATATAACAGGTTGTTGTTGTTATCAAGTCTTGTACTTCAAATGAGCTAGGTGATCTCATAGTAACACTTAAAGTAAGGATCTTAATATGCCATATTATGATTATGTAAGTATGTTAAGTTAAATTTTAGTTACTTATTTGTTTGGTTTAAGCTTTAGGATCCTACAGGTGTAGTTTCTGGTACTATTCATCACAAAGTTCTAACAGAGGGGGAGTTTGGAAAGGGTATTTTTGTAGGATCTATTTTGTTACTTCATAATGTATGTTGTTATGTTTATAGCTATCCATATCTTCATGTACAAAATCAAATTCTGGTTTTTGGAATCTTCTTAAATTTACAAAAGTTTTTTGTTATCTAGGTTTCTATGTTTTCTCCTTCACGTTCATCTCATTATCTTAACATTACAAAGAGGAATATCATGAAAATTGTTTTGTAAGCAAGAAAGTTTTGAATCAATACCAACAAAAGGTTAGTTTTGTTCTTGCATGTGGTTTTTTACTTTTGGTTATTTTGTGTTTAACATAAAATTGATTTTGGAATGTTGGTTACATAGAGATGTGGACTTATTGGTTTCAGAATAAAGGGGGTAATGGTCTTTTTTTTATTTGACTTTGAACTTGAGTTCTTTAGGCACAAAAAATGGTTCAATAAGAATGAAGGGTATTTTGCTCCATTCAATATGTTATAACATCTAATAAAAAAATAAATATAAAATAAGATCTTAGATATGAGAAGGCCAATTTTTACTTTCATGCGGAGTAATTTTAGTATGTGAACTCATTATCTATTTGTTTTCTTTTTCTGACAGGGGTTTAATTGATGGTGGTATAAACAAGTGATGGTGAGGAACATTTGGTAAGGATGAAAAGTGAAAGGGACCTTAGCTCTTGTGAGACTCTTCGTCAAAGTTTGTATATTTATTGACACTTGGTAAAGAAGATACTAAGTATGTTTCATACAACTTAGAGGGGGAATATGGTCAATTTTTTTGACATACTTATAACAAGGTACCAGTGAAATGTGGAAGGATTGAGTTTGGGTCTTCAAAAAAGCTCAATTATTATGCTCATATCCCACTTACTGAATACATTATCTTTTCACTTTACATTCATTTTCACTACAATATAAATTATTTTTTAATATAGATCTTTCTTTTTTGTTCACATTTGATGGGATTCACTAAGGAGGACAAATAAGCCCTAATTTTACTAATACATGCTGGAAGATTGATAATTGATACTATACACCAGGTTTGCTTCATTATTTTATAATATATTATAGGCATTAGTTTAGGTAAAAATATCAGTTACTGGTGCAATGCTTGAAAGAATCACTTAGGATCCATCTGAATGCAATGAAGCATTCGTTGAGCAGTTTAAAATATTATATCATGAACTAATGCCAGAAGGTTTTTTATTTGGAGTTTTAGTTATGATAATTGTTTGTTTTTCAGTGATACCCACATCATATACCGTAGATAGGACACATAAAATAACAATATTAAATTGCTTGATGTGATTCCAAAAAAATATGTATTTACGTTTTTGCAGACTTATGGAACAACTAGAGTCAATAAAAGAATCATTTGATGAAATGAGTAGAGCAAGGCTTTCATTGTTCTTGGACTGGGCACTTTTTATTCATTTCGTATTCCATCCGATCCCTGTTTTATCTTTTTGATTTTCCAAAAAAGTGAATATTCCTTGATGTTCTGCCAATTTTGTTTGTAATTCCATATATCACATTATTATTGAGGAGGAAATCTTTATTTGCAACATCTATACCTCCGATATTAGTCAAATGGTTAGGATAGGGGTAATATGGGAAATCATATGAATAATAACATCTTTTAGTGGGAGGGGTATTTTAGGTATATTATTATATTTAGTTTGTTGCAACAATGATTATAAGTGGGTAGTTAGAGTGCAGGTATCATGATCTATCTTTTGTCAAATTTTGGTCTTAGAACCTTTGGGAGAGGCTAGGCTCTCGAATCACTAGCAAGCATTAGGTAAGTTATCTTTGTTTATTTTGGTGTTAATTTGATTGTTTAATCAATCTAATGAAACTTTTGTTATCTATTTTTATTTCCTGATTTCGTCTTCTAAGTGAGTTCATAGCAACAACCTTTTTATCTTATTTTTGCAAGAGGATCGTGTTTTCTTCTTTTTTACTTAATAGACTTAATTGGGACAAGACTTATGGGTTGTTTCTTTTGAATTAATGTTATGTACATTCCTTTTGACTTAATCTAGGAAAAATGACTCAATAGGTTAAGCCAAAAAAAAAAACCCATTGGAACTTTTGGCATTGTTCACCCACAGGTGATTATCAAATGGCCCTTAAGAAGTTTTGAATTTTGAGTTTTGTAATTCTGTTGATGGTAGACTTATAGTTGTAATAATTTGATAATCCATCTCCTGAAATATCAACCTTAACAATTAATGTTGTTGTGATATCACTCCTGATCTTGCATAATGAAGATCCAATCATATCTTAAAGTACATTGTTACTCTCACTGATAGGTTATTGTGTAAATATGATGGAGAGGCTCTTGGTTCATCCTTTCATGGTTAATGGCAATGTGGCTTCAGGTGAATGCAGTGTTGTAAAACTCGCCGAGTTGGCCGATTACTCCTCCGAGTACTCGCTACTCGGTCCCATACCGAGGCGAGTTGCAAAATCCCGAGTACTCCCCGACCGGCCCCTTACTGAACTGAGCAATGTTGTAAAAACCCGGTCAACTCAGTGATTAATATGTATAATATAATGAACGATTTATTATTTAACACACACATGTGATTATTACTACATATATATATATCTTAAATTTTCAGTAATTATTCACGAAGTCAGCCCATTACGTGTTATTTTAGTTTTTTTGTATTCACATGTATCTAATTTTGTTATATATTTCAATCAACTTATGATTTTAACTTATGATTTTGAAATATATAATGTCCCTAAAAATATTTCTACATGAATTACCGAATCCGAGTACTCCCCGAGTACTCCCAAGTACTCGCTACTCGGTAGTCGGCCGAGCAGGTACCGAGTAACGAGTTCTACAACCTTGGGTGAATGTGTCGTTCCTCTATTCCATTCCTTTGTTCTTCCTCTCACTCTCTTATTAAAAAGGGGTTATGTTAGATCAGCATCTTAGTGTCCATAAGAAACTAAACAGAATCAAAATGAAGGGGATGTTGAAGTAGAGTATGATGAATAGGTTCTACTAACGAAATTCCTACTTTGCAACATCAAAAACTTCAATAAATTACCGATAACCTACCTGCTTTTGAAGAAATGCGACAGGAGGTGACTATGGGGAAGTTTTGAGCGACGGTCGTCAAACTCATATAGTATTATAGCTTACCAGGTGCGATTCCATGAGATAATTGGAGTGATATGTCTGATACCGATTTACTATTTGTTTAATTTATATCATTGTTTCTCACGTTTCTTGTTTTTTTTCAAATCTCCATCCCTATACCGATTAACCTTCCTTTAATGTATCAAATTTTGGTTGTTTAACCTTGTTTTCATTTAATGATTACACAAATATGTAATTGCTTCATATGATCGGTTTCTTTAGGATTCTTAGGAAGAAGATGAGTGATTCCAGGAATGATCCTAATGAGGATTATGTGGTATGTAAATGACAATGATTGCCATTATAGCATTGTACTAGCAAGTTTTAACTGGTATCATGATTTTGGTTACTTTATTTGGATTTGTACAAGTTAATGCTGAAGCAAACACATTCTTTTGCTTTGTTGAGTTATCAAGTGGTTTTGGAGATAATTTCTGTCAGCAACTTGATAATAGTATTATTGGCATTCGTTCCACAATTATAAGGGTGTCATAGCTTTTAAGGCAACATGATGAAGGGCTATAGAGACATCTAGAGGTCACTAAAAAAGTAAGAAACTTGTTATGCCTGGTTTTACCGTAATGCAATGTGAACCACTTTAAGTACATTTTTCTTTTTAACTTATGGAATTGTAGGGACAAGACTTACTTCGGCGATATATACAGTTGTTTCTTTTTTACTTGATGCAAATTCAGTTTATAACAATGGAAAGGAGAAAAAATTACTTTGAGAACCACTAAATTGCTAGCCTCAAGGAATGAACCGACAATAATTGGATCACCCTTATCGTCACCATCTATAAGCATTTTAGAATACATCGTCAATTGCATTTTAACAGACATTTACAAAGCCCCATATATCTAAAACAACATATTAAGAAAGCAACAAGAATAGCACCAGACTTTTTATATTACTACTATAGGAAAAGACATATATTCCCTCTCACTTACCTTGATTACTGAATCACTCATTAAAAACTCTTCTGCCATTAATTCACACAACATCATTAGGTATAGACCAATGCTTAAAACAGCTCCGGTTCATAAACTACGTTGTCCTTGAACCTATACATCAAAAAAGTGATTTTTTTCTCAAAATGTTTGACAACGTATTTAAGAATTGTGTCAAGTGAATTTCTTGGCAACTTACACGCGACTCCAACGTAGGGGAACAAATGAAAGAAGAATGTTATAACACTACTTGAATTTACAGTTAGGCTAACTGCAAAGAATAACTGCAATGCATGTAGGCTGGTATAATGAACAAAAAATAAGTTTGTATGTGTTTGTATACAACACAATTATAGATATTATTTTAAGAAATAAAAAGATAATTGGATAGATTTGTCATTTACATAGCTAATATAGGAACAAATGAGAGAAATATGCTATAAAAATAAGATAAATTAATATATTGTTGATACATTTGTCAACCTGTCCACCGGACGGGTATGACACTAGTCATATTTGTTTTGAGTGGTAATTTTTGTCTATCTAGTATTTAGTATAATTTAAAACCTTTCCATATATATTATTTCTACACTATATTATTTTTCATATTGTTACGATTGATATTGTTTATCTATCACCGGTTCTATTGGTAGCAATCCTTAGGTATTTGTATTTTTGTTTTTAGGCTCGAGGATGTGATGTTATACCTTTTTCTCTGCACATAAGTGTCATCTTATTTTTACCATAAATTCAATTTTTTTTTTTTTTGGTGACACAAGGAGTAGTTAACATGACATGCCACAACTACACTTCCCAACGTTAGTGGTATCCTCGCATATATCTTTCATTTGGCACATAATTCACAATAAATATTAATTCTTGCTAAATTATTCCCTTTTTAGACATCATCTATCGGTTTATAACCACTAGCTATTTCACATTGTTGTTTTCTGTTACACGATAAATTTTGGTTGTTGCTGAAATATTCCATCTATCTTTTATCTTTCATTTACTACATATTACACACTAAATTTTTGGGTAAATTACATCAATCGTCCCTCGTGCGTGTGCCCAAAAACACGTTTGATCCCTATTTTCAAAAATTAACTCGGACCGTCCCTCACGTCGTTAAAAGTTGCACGCTTCGTCCCTAACAAATTATTGTGGTGCGGTTTTAGTCCTTCCCGGATCTGAAATGACTATAATGCCCTTTGTGTATTTGTTTTTCATTAAATTTAATGTTATTATTATTATTAATTTAAAAAAGAAAAAAAAAGGCCCCTTGTCCTACCTTCCCACCCACCTCATCGTCCCCTTTATTGATATTTCTCTTCCTCTCATCTCTAACCTCTTCCAAGAAACCCAAAACCACCATCCTTAAACCATTGCCGACAACTACTCACTCCGGCGGCAACTCCCTCAGGTGGCTATTCCCATCACCGTCCCTAACCTCCAATGAACCTTCTCTCTACATCCATTGACGTCTGAAGAAACTTACAACATCGTCATCGCCACTTGAAAATGTTGATCTCTAGAGAGAGCTAGAGGACCAACATCTTTGCACCATTGTCTCAGATCTACATCATTATCTAACAGATCGTCAACTCCTAGAGTTTCGAGACAAAGCGGAAGGAGAGGGAGGGGATCGACAATGTCTGGTTGAAGAAGAACGATGTCTGAATAGATCACATCAACTCTCCTCACTGAAACAAATTATGGGATTTTTTTTTCAAACAAGTTTTGGGGAGAAACCAACCGGAGTTGCAGGTTTCATGACAGTGGTAGGATAAGGGATTGAACACTTAGTGTCCGACCAAAATCTTCCTCATATCCTTTCATCTCCCTTCTTCGTTTAACCGATTTGTAGATCTAGGGTATGGATTTGGATTTTATTTTAGGGTTTAATTCCAGGTTTATTTTTTTATTTTTGGAGATGAATGGTGGTGTTTGTCGGAGTTGGCTGGTGGCCGGAGGTGGCTGGTGTCGGAAGTGACTGGTTGTAGGAGGTGGTTGATGGTGGTAAGGTTCGGAACCAATTTTAGTGGAATTTTCATTTTCTTAAAATTATACTTAACAAAAAATAGTATATAAATTATAAACAAATGAAAAGAAAAAGAAAAGGGCAAGATAGTCATTTTATGTCTTCGAGGGACGAAGCGTGCAACTTTTAACCAAACGAGGGACGGTCCGAGTTAGTTTTTGAAAATAGGGACCAAACGTGCTTTTGGGCACATGCACGAGGGACAATTGGTGTAATTTACCCTAAATTTTTATTGTTGCAAAAATATTACATTTTTAGACGATATCCATTAATAGTTTTAAGTGTAAGCATCATACATACTTATAAAGCTAGCATTTTTCCTTGAACCTCATGCATTTGAAACCCCCATAAAAATTTGCAAACACCTCATACATTTGAAACCTCATATTTTAATGAATATCACTCAAAAGTCTCTTAATAATGATTAACAATTCAAAGGTTTTATAACTTATATAATATATTTAATAAACAATTAATGGATACTCTACTATAAAAATGTCAATCTTTTTGAGTAGACACACAAATACAAATCACATACAAAATTCACAAAGAAAACAAGTTTAAAGCTTTTTGTGTTGGTTTGAGGGCTTTGAACAATTTTTCGAGTCATGTTATTATGTTGAAGTTTTTAATTTGTAAGTTTGTTATATACTAATTATTTTTTGTATTTTCTTGATTTAAGTATTCTTTTAAGAATATCATTGTATGTTGTGGTTGAAATTTTAATGTAAATTAGATTAGATTCATGTTATCGATCATATGTTATTGAGGTGATATATATAATATTTAATTAACTATTATATACATGTTTGTATGTTCATGTTGCTTCAAAACAATAATTAATTAAAAATCATGGATATGTCATATTATCCATATTATCCATGTAAGCATTTTTTAAAGAGCAAATTGTCTATCTTATCACTTTATATTTTAGTATATGTTTAACATTTTAATTATAATAATAAGTGCTTTTTAAAATTTTCTTTCACTTATTAATAATAATAAGTGGTTTTAAAATTAATAAGCAATAATTATAAATAATAAAATCAAATTACATGGATATGTCATATTATCCATGCAAGTCTCTTTTGAAATGCAAATTGTCTATCTTATCACTTTATTATTTAGTGTATGTTTCACATTTTAATAATAATATTAAATGTTTCTTAAAAGTATTCTTTGACTTATTATTAATAATAAGTTGTTTAAAATTAATGAATAACAATTAAAAATATAATTAATCAATAATAATAATTGTTAAAAATAATACTTAATAGATAATTATATTTAATTCTATTAATGATGAATATGGGCTGATGTCAATGAATATTATTGTTCAAAATAATTGACATTATATATATATATATATATATATATATATATATATATATATATATATATATATATAGTAGTGTAAAAATATTATCTCAAAGTTAATGTCAATAAAATAATAATTTTAAACATACATTTTCAATATTTTAACAATATATTTTTAATCTTCGCCGCGCAACGCGCGGAAATTCGTCTAGTTATATATATAATCATGGGGCGTTAAGGAAAGAACAAAGTGAGCAGCAATGCACCAGGATCATATTTTTTTATTTTGGGGCTTGATTTTTTATTTTATATATATATATATATATATATATATATATATATATATATATATATATATATATATATATATATATATATATATATATATATATATATATATATATATATATATCTCGCTTTGGGTGGTATAGAAAGCTGGTTTGATGACCAAACATGCTTATTGTTTATTATATTTTATATAATTGGAAAAGAAAAATCAGCAAAATTATAATTTAAATGGAGTAGAAGTATTTGGTTGGCCAATCACACAATGTGTATTCATATTGGAGTTGCGTATTTGCGCAACTAATTAGACTTGTTTTATAATGAACAAAATTTTAAATTTTTTAATAATGACTTGTAGAATTATTTCATATCAAAAGCGATTGTTTATTGGAAAAATACCGCAAATAGACAAAAAAAAATGGGAGTCAATTTCTAAATTTAGTCATAAAAAAAAGATTTTTCCCGATATAGACATACATTCCGCGGATGACCCTCCGCGGAACCATGAAATCTCCGCGTAGAGGGGGTAATTTCGTAATTTCAACCATTTTTTTTTTTGACAAAAACGAAGGGGTCCTCTTTTCGTCCCCCCTGGTCCCCGTTCCTCTTCGTCACTCCGCATCGGGTCGCATAGGCGTTGATCGAAGACTTCAAATCCGGCGACCACTTCAACTCCGGCGACGACTTCAACTCCGGCGCCGTCAAACGACTTCAAATCCGGCGAAATCGAGTATGTTGCACAGCTCTCTCCGTCACCGATAGACACCGAATTCCCGGATGTTATGGCCGATGGATACGGTTCCCGGGTATTTCTCACATTCTCATCTAATTATTAATGTCGAAAATGTCGAATATGATTCAAATTAGAGGAAAACTCATTTTATTACATTGAATATGTATACAGATTTATGATTTTTAGGTTTACAAATAACATATACGTTTTTTGGGATGATCCATTCCGCGAAGGGGGACGTCAGTCCGCAGAGAGTGCTCCGCGGAGTGATGTGTTGCCTCCGCGGAATGTTATAATAGAAGCAATGCAGGCCTCCGCGGAGGCTAGAGGTCACTCCGCAGAGAGGCCTCCGCGGAATGACATTAAAAATGGTTTTTGCACAATTTTTATTTTTCTGCTTTTAAGTATGTTGCTATTTATTTCATAATGAAATAATATTTTTTTTCAATTAGTAATGTTTTAAATGAAATAATATTTATTTTTTTTGTGTAGCACGAAGATCTCAATCAAAAAGCGGATGTAACTTTGAAAGGCGCGGTGGGGACTATCATTAAAGACTATTTTCCGCGCCTAACACAATCACAACGAGTATTATTCGAAGCTTCCTCCTTTGGAATATTCTTAGGAATGCATATCCCACATGGTGATCCCTTACTTGTGCATATGATGATGTTGCACGAAGTAAGGTGTCAACAAATATTTGAAATGGGGAGGTTTCTGTTTGATATAGAGGGGATCCAGTTGGGTTTTGGTGAAACTGAATATATTCTGATTTGTGGTTTAAAATTTGGTCCTTATGTGGATTTACTCCATGACGAAAAGGGCCAGTCAAATTCAAATCTTCGTGCTCGGTTGTTCCCAGATATTTCTGATGCACGTTTGCGGCTAAAAGATTTAGAAGACTTGATTATGTCCCCGAATTATTTTGCACTACAAGATGAAGATACTGTGATGCTTATCCAGCTTGTTTTTATGTTGAAGGGTCTACACGGACGGGACGTTAAAACGGGCATTCCTGCAGCACTATACAAGCTTGATGATAATATAGATTATTGGAACAGGTATTACATTTAAAACAGACATTCCCGCAGTAGTATGCAATGCACTAATTATAATAAATAAATTGAAAATTGCAGGTTTGCATGGGGTACGTATTTATGGAAATATACTTTGCGTATGATGCGTGGAATGTTTAAGAAAATAGAAGAGTTTAGAGAATTCAAGCAGGCCAATCCCGAATCGAAGAAAGTACACAAGTATACCGTTCCCGGTTTTATGATTCCGTTAAAGGTTACTTTCTAATGCATTTTAATAGTTATCATTGTTTAGTTTTTATACTATAAAAATTTGAACTTCGTTTTGTATTATATAATAAGTTTGTATCATCACTTTTATAGTATAATAGAACGATACTTACATTTTTTTTCATAGATATGGATTTTGGAGACGTTCCCAGAGGCAACCAAGTTTTATATACGCACGCCGACAGAATTGCCACGGATGAGGGCGTGGAGAAGTAAAACATCGTTAAATTGGGTTCAATGTTGTCGAATAATGAACGTGTCTGTGTTATGGTTTTTATATTAACAATCATTTATATTTACAAATTCCAATGTATTTTCATGTTAAACTAACAATCTTTGCAGCCTAACAACGAACCTATTAATGTCGTGGCAAGCCCGGAGGAGCTGATGTTGCCGTTTTATGTTCGTTATGTCAATTGGACTCTTAACCCTGTAGAGTCTCCCCCACGGCAACATAGTCCTGTCTGAAATAGTCCACCTCATGTTGCCTCGCCTGCTCGAAGAAGGATGTACAAGTCCGAAATAGAAACATCTTCGACTGAATCTGCCACAAATGCTTCTTCCTCGCAACATCTTGAAATAGAAACAAGTTATATGTCAAACGACACATCAAGATTGGTAAAGAAGAAGAAGAAGACGAGCACAAAGGCATTAGTGAAGCGTCTACTAGGCGTTGTGGCTGACTTAAGTTCTAAAGTAGACCGTGTATTATAGAAAAAAGATGAACCAGACACAAATGTTGAACCAGACA
The DNA here is from genome assembly GCF_052849685.1 of Lactuca virosa. NCBI lineage: Eukaryota > Viridiplantae > Streptophyta > Magnoliopsida > Asterales > Asteraceae > Lactuca > Lactuca virosa. The sequence continues at coordinate 55,733,374 of NC_136430.1, forward strand.
GAGGGTTTCGAGAGGAGGAAGAGATGATAAATGAAGAGGAGGAAGAAAAATGTTACCATGATACACATTTTGACTATGATGATATAGGTACTCATGGTTTGGAGGGGGAATTTGAGTCTACACCTACGCATGTTGAGCCGTCATCAGACGTGGGTGAACATCACACAAAAGAAATGACTCCTATTGTTAGGCCGCAACGAAAGAGGGGTGTTCCATGGTATCATCGGACTCCGTTCACAGTGGTACAAAACTCATATTTTAAATTTGGTATATTTTTAAAATATTAACGTATTGATAATTATTTAACATGTTAATTTTTTAGTTGCAATCCACACCAAAATTGAAGAAAATCACCAAAGCAAAGAAAAAAAAAAGTGGTGAAGAGTCCTGAAAAAGAAAATGAAGACATTGTGAATGAAGAGAGTAATGATGTTTCAAATCATCTCCTGCTCGACAGTGTTGAAGCTGCCAGTACGTTGAGTTTTTGGAAAGAATGGAATAGGATCTCTTCCAACCTAAACACTAAACATAGGTTGCATATGCTTGATGGGTTTGAGCCATAAGAACTTTTCTATATGCACATGGATGTGGAGTTTTGGTCGGGGTTACTTGCAGTTACTGACGTTGGGTGGTTAATTTCTTCGGTAACATTTGTTAAATATAATTTTTAACTACATTTTTAGACGATAGTTTATATAAAAAACTATAACATTTTTATCTTAAAATGTACAGTATATTGCGATATGGAGTGCCTTGCTCATGGAAAGACGGCCGGCGAACGCAAGATGGACGATATTCCCTCAAGAACTTAATTTGCAAAACGGAAAAACATATTTTCTTAGGAATATAGCAAATGGTCTCGGAGGCCATCCTAAATGGAAGGATGTAGATATGGTTAGTTAAGTTTATTAATTATTTATTTTATATAGGAAACGAATTAATGACTATTAAATTTGTTTTTGTTTGCAGGTTCTATTCCCCATAAACGTTCCTCATGCCCATTGGTTTTTGGCAGTGCTACATTTAGATATTTGGAAAGTACACATTTATGATTCAGCACGATGTATGAATTACTTCACAACGTACTTGACTAGTGGAGAATTCAAAAGTTTTGGGGATAGTATAATCGAAGAGCTAGATGCGATTGACTACTGGAAGGATTTCCCTGATGGACACAAAGACAATGCAGTTGTGGAGTTTATTGATATTGTAGACGCGCCACAACAAGAATATATTACTAATAGAGGGGATTGTGGAGTATTCGTAAGCATGTATATGGAAATGATTGCTTCGGGGGTACCGGTGAAGAGTGATAAGCCATGTAGAGATGCGAGATTTCTCTACAGAAATAGGATGACAAATATTATTTGGGATACAAAATAACTTGATGTTTGGAAGTTTGTATACATTATTATGAAATACTTGTTTTTAGTAGTTTTGTTTAATATAAACAACTTTTGTATCATATATTTTTTGAAACATAATTCACCAACATATATTACGATACATTAAAAACAAAACAAACATTTGAAATAACATAATAACATTACAGAAAACATTACAAATAAAAGATGAACGACTAACAAACATTACATAGAACATTACAAATAAAAGAGTCGTCTACATGAAAAAGGGTTTATTTCTAACCAGATTCCAAACGTCCGTATACTCGAACTCAGTTTCATCAAACTGGCACAGGTAATATCCGTTCACGTATTCAAAAAATTCTTCATCATCAGCATCAGAGCATCACATTTTCTCATATTTGTAGCATCGATTGTACCATGTGACTTTAGTCTTTAAATCCATCCATTTACTAACAATATCGGGTTTTAGTCGTTTTTGTCCTTGTCCCACCTTATAGTTGAACAAAGCTACTAAGCGGGACCATTCATCACCAACAAGGCAATTAAGGGGAGCTATTACCGGCAGACCCTCGTAAACGGTAATCCAGCATCGTGTTAGGACCAACACCTCTATTGTCGTCCATGGAGATGTACCATTTGTTGGAGTAGACGCATTAGACAGATTAGCTGCATTTGAAAACGTTGGTACATTGGATGCCATTTTGTGAAATGATCCCTTACATCTAATTCGGACGTATAGATACTTGCTTTACTATATATAAAAAGATAGGTAACGCGGACTGACAAGTCAGTAACGCGGACTGACAAGTCAGTAACGCGGACTGACGAATAGCCATGCGGACTGACAAGTCAGTAACGCGGACTGACAAGTCAGTAACGCGAACCGATGAATAACTATGCGGACTGACAAGTCAGTAACGCGGACTGACGAATAACTATGCTGACTGACAAGTCAGTAACAAGAACTGACGAATAGCTATGCGGACTCACAAGTCAGTAACGCGGACTGACAAGTCAGTAACGCGAACTGACGAATAGCTATGCGGACTGACAAGTTAGTAACGCGGAGTTGAAGGGTCTATATATTGTCATGGATGATCGTTGGATATTTGCGGACTGTCATGTCTATATAAAACGACAAAAAATTATGTATCACTTCATCAAATATATTTTAGTTCATGTAGTTTGTAATTTTTACAATGGTTTCAAACCCATGGACTGCTAACGAGTATTTGCTTCTAACTCGTGCATATATTAATGTCTACGAGAACACCAGTTTGGAGGATAGAATGTTTTAGGTCCTATTAACTAATACCTTCAACACTGACGCTGAAACCACCATAGAAAACCATCGCAACACGCTTGATATAGCTGCAAAATGGTATGAATTGAAAACAGAAGTTGTGTTATTCAACGATCTTTATAATAAGATTGAAGACGATCGTGTGAATGATACTGAGGAAGACATCTTGGAGGCGGCTAAAGAAGAATACAAATCCATTAGCAACGGACAGAGTTTCGAGTATGAATCCCCTTGGAATCTTTTGAAAGATGTCCCGTTTTTTAACTAGTATTGCGTTTTGTATTGTTCTTGTATTGCTTTATTTATATGTAATATGGTATTTATCCTTTATTTTTTGAAAAATCATTCACGAACAAATGTTACGAAACCATACATTCAAACAGGTTACACGGACTGACAAATAAGTTACGCAGACTGACAAGTAAGTTATGCGGAATAATGTATACTAATTCCTTATAAATTGGACAAGCATTTCCATTTTTACAAGGTGTCGAAAGTTGTGAAAATGAGTTCAGTCAATCAGGTATTAAGAAAAAGTTTCTCCAGCCTACCGACTTTTTTCCATAATCTGCAAAGAACCAATCCTAACACCTTCACGTACATTATGAAAGATCAGTACAATCGTTTCCAAATTTGTTTCGTGGCATTGGGATGCGTGGTATGTAATCCCTTATAGTAAATAAATATTTACTTATTCCAAGTTGTTATATGCCTAATATTCTTATCTTGACTTACAGATTCGTACGTTTCTCACGTCTATGATACCAATCATATTCGTTGGTCAAGTACCTCTAATTGGGGCGTATGTAAAGATCCATGTACATTGCGGTTGCTTTAGATGGAAATCATGAACCCCTTCTCATAGCGTTTGCTTTGGGAACCATAAACTGTGATAATTCATGGTTATGGTTCATGAGGAGGCTTAAAGAATGTTTAGGTGACAATACAGAAGTTGGTTTCATAAGCCATATGTATGATTCTATAGACTTTGCAGTTCAAAGAGTCTACCCTGATTCATATCATGGCTATTGTTGTAAAAATATAACCGAGAAAATACGCGCTTCCATCGGAAGCAATACAGTCATAGAGCAGTTGTTCTGGAAGACTTGTAAAGCGTGTAATTTCTCTCATTTTTTTGCATTTTTGAACAGCTTAAAAAATGAGGTTAATGGGAATGATCTTCATTGGCTTGACAATATTCCCATTGCAAAATGGGTACGGGCTTCTTTTCCAAGAGTACGTTTCAATGTTAAATTCATTGACATTCCCGTTGTTGTCAATTGGTTAAGAACAAACACGCATGAGTTTCCAATAACAACAATCATTGAAATGGTCCATGACTCGATGCAAGCAGTGTATCTTCAATGTGCTGCGTTTGGAGGTAATTATAAGTTATGACATCACTCAAATGGTCAATTGATATGTTATTATACGTTATGACATCATAATTTTTGTTTTTTGATTCAGTTCATTTCACATGGGATTTTCATGGTCTTCTAACCCCTTATGCACTTAAGGTGATTCATAAAAGATTTATCCACTCGGATGGTTGTAGGATTACGCATATTGTTGGTGACAAATATGAAGTGAGTAAGTATTCAACAACCGAATCTGTCCAATTAGACCGTGGTACTTGTAGTTGCGGTAAATGGCAAAAATGCGGTATACCTTGTGAGCATGCTATAGCTTCACTACAAAGACTCGAAATTGCAGAAATCCAGCAAATGGTAAATTTAAAGTTAAGTACCGCGGTGTATCCAAATGCTTATCAAACTGAGACGGTCAATCCTATTCCAACCCTTAGGCATTGGGAAATACCGGTTGAAAGTGTTGTGGTCTTACCTCCACGACAATTCAATTGAATTGTATTGTATGGATCACAACAAATATTAGTTTGTATTCCGTTCTATGTTAACCGTAGTTGTAATGGTCTATTGGCGTTCTTTACTTTAATAAAAAATGTTTACCTTTAAAGAAATAATTGTATTCCCATAATTCTAATGTATGGATGACAACGACTAGACAAACAGCTCTGCGGACTGACAAACATTATTGCGGACTGACAAAAAGCTCTGCGGACTAACAACAGCTCTCTGCGGAGTGGAAGGGACTATATATAGTCATGGATGGTCGTTGGATTTTTAGTATATTTTTAAATTTAAAATGAGTTCATCTTCAACTTTGTATATTTGCTCGTGCAACGAAGTTGATTGTTTCTATTGTGATTCGATCGACCCTTTTCTTGCCCCATCACCAATTTTAAGAGAGCTGTATATGTCTGAGGATACTTTGCAACAACTACAATGGGCTGAAGAACAACAAAAAAAAGATAAAGACTCATCTCGAGCTCTCACTGAACGTCGTGACCTCATTGCGGCGGAGTGCAAAGAGGTTGAGGAAAGGATGACGATTACTAAAAAAAATCAAAGATCATGAGGAATGGATAAAAAAACTAAGAAGAATATCAAACTATCTGAAAAATGGCTTGCTGACAAGGATGCAGAAATGATAGAACTTGGTAGCCAAAAGGACCGTATGGAAGATAAAATAAGAATTAGGGACAACTACATAACAATGGAGAAAGAAAAGTATCCTTTGCAATTCCCTTAAGTTAATTATTGTTATTGTACGTTTACTATATGTTTCTGGTTTGTTGAATGTATTATCTTCGAGTATTAGTTATTATTCTACTAGTAATGATGCACTAGTATAATCATAATATTACCTATTATCTTTAAAATAAACACACCATTTCAAAGTACACAAATTAATGTCCTCTAAAACAAAACATAATTAATTATAAATACAACATCAATCATTCAAAGCAAACGTTGAACAATAGTCTTCTCTCTGCGTCCCACTTGTCCAACGCGTCTCTTGTGTCCTGTGCATCTCTAGTGTCTCCTGAGTCCCTTCTGTCCCTTTCCCTTTCCCTTTTGTGTTACTACCCGATGACGCACTACTTTTTGTAGCCTTTTTTTGTTTCTTTGAGACCAATGCCGGACAAGTCGCTGCATTATGTGTTGTACTATCACATCTACTACACCTTCTTACTATAGGTTCCTCACCTTGTGACGGGATACGATTTCTGTTTCTCGGTCTACCAGCTTGACGTGTATCCATTATCGGGGGTTTAACAACCATCATCTCAGCAGGAATCTCCTAATCACACGGTTCTGGAAGGGGGTAAACCGGCTCCTCATACGTACTTCGGTACGTTTCCATTTTGTAAGCATCTATAGCCAGATTTCCGAAGTTAGTTTTTTTCAAGTGCTTCATGACCATTATGACATCACCACAAGGCAACCCAGTCCCTTCCCAATAATTGCATGTACAAGTCTCTTGCCTCATATCAACTATGCCACCATGTTTGAAATCATGCACTTGATATATTGCATCTGAAACACCAGAAACGGACCATCCTATCATACGCTCTTCATTTTTACTAACTACTTTTTCAGCCCACTCAGTTAGCACTGTTGAACGTTTCCCTGTAAAGAAGATATATATATATAATTAACTTATTACTCGACCTAATTAAAGTCCAAATTAAATTCATACCTCCTTCGATGTGACGCTTGTTACACCATTCCTGTGAAAGACGACGGAAGAACTCAAGAAGGGGTATTATAGGCATCTTCCTTGCATCTACAGATAAAGCATTCATGGACTCTGCACTGTTCGAGGTCATGTAATCGTACTGTTTCGACAACGAATATGCTCTAGTCCATTTAGCACGGGGAATTTCACTTAGATACGCTGCTACTTGCGGCCTAGTAGAACTAAATCTATACCACAATTCTTCAAAAACATTTCTTTTGTAAGCTTTCACAAGCCTCCAAAACAACACTTTTTTTTATCATTTTTCCCAAACCTGTGTACTATGTTTCCTAGTAGATGAAAAGCACACAAGCCATGATGAGCATGTGGGAAAACATTTTCAATACTAACCCGAATTGCATCGGTCCTATCAGTTACAAAAGTCAATTCTTGACAATCACCAACACATTCATACAACTTTTTAAGAAACCATGTCCAAGTAAGACCACTCTCTTTTTTGCATATTTCGTGCGCAAGGGGCAGTATCCGGTTGTTCCCATCCATAGCTACTTCATGCAATATGGTTCCCTTAAAATCACCCTTCAAATGGGCACCATCCATAATTATAACTTTACAACAAAAACGTTTGAACGCTCGTATCTGCAATATATTAAAATGGAACAGATAAACACTCTATAATTTGTTTAAAAAAATTATATATTAAATAACAACAAATTTTTTGTATTTACCGTGCTCCCAATGGCATAAAAACAACACTCGAAACAATCTTCAGAATCTGTTTGAATATAGGCCACTGTACCGGGATTATGCCTCTTCAAATTTTGAAAATAAATAGGAAGTTTGGAAAAACATTCTTCAGAGGATCCCAACAACAGTTCCATAGCATATTATTTTGCACGCCAAGCTTGTTTGTAATCTACATTGATTTCCAGCAAAGCATTCAAATCCCTTGATATTTCATTAGGCCTCCAAACCTTGGAACGAGTTTTTCCCATAATCTCATGCAATATAGTACCCATCACTTTTTTATTAGCATGCTTATGATTAGAGTGTATCTGTAATGTGTGCACGTTGTTGAAAGTCCTGATTTCAAATTCATCAGTGGGATCAAGGCGTTTTGCATATAAACGCCAACTACAGTTCTAAATTTCACAATATACCTCATAACGATTTTTGTTAGAATGTTTGGTCTTAAACTGAAACTTTTCTCTGGTTGCTTTAAGACTCAAAGCAAATATTAGTTGTTGTTTGTTATCATATGTTTGACGATCAAACATATCATCATTTGGACCTAAACTGTGAAATGGTCCGGGTTCAACAATAAGATCAGGACAATCAGGTATGGGAGGCATACCGTAAAATATGTCTGAAGCTTTTTTCCCGTGTGTGAACTCATCTTCTGACCATCCTTCATTTGACTCTTCACCGTCTGACAAAGTTTTGTCAGTCAGTCTTCCAAACTCATATAAATTTTTTTCTTCAACCGTATTCACTGCCACAGTTTCTTCTTCTGGACACTCTTCGACATTATCAGATACAACGTTTTCAACATTGTATGGTACAATCTTGTCAACCGCTTCTGTCTGTTCGACCAATCCCTGAAACACCTCTAAATACAAATGCACAATCTCCTTCGTTTCAGAAATTACATTTCCGAGTTGATGAACATCTACTTCATCTAAAATATTCATAACATACCCATGAACCGGGTGTTGAAATGATAATGATATATTACTATTGAACACATTAGCCTTAATTTTGACCAAATCAAACAATATTCGACGATCAAAATTTGGCGGAAGCAGTAAACCTAAGTTGTTAAACTTTGGTCTAACGTAGGTGTTAATCTCATTACTTATCTGCCAAAAACCCCCAGTACATAAAATAACAAAACTTATATTTTTTTTTTTAAAATGAAATGAATAAGAACTGATCTATTTTGTAGAGATGATCGACCAAAATGACCTAAAAAAATGAAAAATACCACTTTATATAAAAAAACCGTCTAAAAACCGTTGCAACCACCACTTCCGCGGAGACATTAATCTCTCCGCGGAGCTCCTCGTCACCTTCTCCGCGGAGAAATTTATGAAGGCCAAACAACTCGCTCCGCGGAGGTAATAATGTATCCGCAGAGGGCCTACGCGGAACAATCTTTTACACATTAAAAAATCAGAATTTTTGCTGGTCCGCGGAGATGACGTCATTCCGCGGAGGTCCGTGGAGGATCCTCCGCGGAATGTATGTCTATATCGGGAAAAACCTATTTTTATGACTAAATTTAGAAATTGACCCCCATTTTTTGTCTATTTGCGGTATTTTCCCTTGTTTATTTCATATTATCCACTTCGTCATACATAATGACTACTGATTTAATCATCATTATGACCCTAAAATCACGTCATGTATATGGATAATTGTCACTAAATTTGTTCAAATATTATTCAGTTACTATGTATATAATAAACTATTTGAAAAAATGAGTTAGGAGTGTGATAAAGTTTTCAATTTGTTTAAAATATAAAATTAAAGTTTTTTCTTGGTTGTTACATATATGTTAATTTGGAAATAGAGTTTGCGAGACACTTTTACGGTAGCGTTCATTTATTTATTTATTTGAACGGCGGAGTTAACAGTTAGCAGTTAGTATCACGAAACCGTTAACGCCATGAATAGAACTCAAGACATCCAATCTAAAAGACCAAACCATAAATCAATAAATACAAATCAACTTACAACATTCAAAGAAGGATAATTATACAAGATAAACAAACATCTCTATGAAAACAATGATTTTTGTTTTGAACTATAACAAATTTTCATTTATATATTTTTTTTCTTAAAAAATTTTGATGTGTTTTTATTCTTTATAATTTTAAAGTAAAATTATCGGTATTTTATAAGTTGCGATTCGGGCCCCTTATTATATTTGTATATTTTTTTAGTTTATTACATAATTTCTTTTTATAGTTTTCGTTTTTATCAATTTCATTAAAATATTCTTTCAATCATTATTATCGTCCGCCCATTCAATACATAATTGTTTTGATCGAAACTTTATTTTAATAATTTTGTGGTCCACTTAATATGGTATAATAGTTATTGTGTGCTATATGTGGACTGTTGATATTTGTAAATCATATTTTATATACGAATTGCAAAATAGTTATCCCGCACATTAAAGTTATATTTTGGCCCTTATATAAGTTCTTTTTATAGTTTTCATTTTTATTAATTTCAAACGAGTTATCCGCCGCAATTTTGTGCTCGTTTTGATATGATATAAGCGGCACATGCTATATGTGGACTGTTGTCATTTGTAAATCACATTGTATGTATGAATTGCACGAGTTAACTTGAGCATTAAAGTTGTGTTTTTGGTCTCTTACATAATTTCCTTTTATGGTTTTCGTTTTTATTAATTGCAAACGAGTTCTCCGCTACAACGCACAAGGTGACTTAAATACTTGTTATAGTATAAACTTACTAAAGTGTTCGAAAACAATATTACTCTAACCTAAAGATGACGATTACCATTTGGCGTTGTTTTCCTAGGCCCATGTGACAAATAAATGTTCTTTACCTCAGAGCTCAAAGTTGATAAAAATTGCCTTCAGCTGAAGAGGAAATGAAAAGAAATGTTGGATGTACTGAAAGGTGCTATTGCTAGTCAATTTATGGATTTGTCACTGATTTATCTCGTTGAAGATAATGGAAGTGGTGAACTCTCTTGAACATATTTTTGCCAGCATTGATGATCAGAAGAAGCAACATGAACTTTATATTGTTGGGGTGTAATGACTTGAGAGAAAGTACTCTTAGTGAACAAAGGTGCTCATGGTCAGAAAAGATGCCCTTAGAGAGTAAAGGTGTTCTTGGTGGGAAAATATGATATTGGTCTGACAAGGTTCTCTTAGTATGAGAATTTGCTCTAGGCGAGATAATGTTAAATCCAAAAAGTGTCCGAGAATTTAGAGGATGTGTTGGGGCATCCAGATGCGCTCGTGGATCATTAGTTACCACCCTATGCCATATGCACTCCTGGTCATCAGGATGCTCTCTACCTTGATCAAGATGCTCCTCTAAGAACTCGATGTACCCCTTGGAAGTAGGGTATGCCATCTTGGAAGCAAGGTGCTCTCCAAGTAGATAAGTGTACCCCTATAAATGTACTAGGGCAAGCTAGTCACTCTCATACGTGAAAGACAAGTGACCATACACACCCTCAAGGCTGAAGGTTCTAGAAGCAACTGCTTGGCATCCCATTATTGGTTGATAATTAGGTCATCCCCTTTATGGGCTAATTATGGATTTCAGAAGGAGCAAGGAGATCCAAAGGTTTTGCTTCATTTCCTGTTTATTGGGGATAAAAAGTCTAGACCTTTCTCCTCCTTTCATTAGATACTCTTTTTGGGAGTAACTTAGGGTTTTTGGAAGCCATTTTGGAGCCATTCATGGATGCAACCACGATTTTGGGATAAGAACTTCAGATCTGGAACCATTGAGGGTTCCCATGGCATAAAGGTGCCAACTTTATGGCCATGAGAAGCCCATTCACCTTATAAACCCCTTTTATAGCTTTTTGAGCCAAAAACCCCATGCATGGACATCAAGATTGGAACTTTACGTATAAAATGGACCCTAGGAAGTCAGATCTATGGTTTTGAGGCTTTAAGACCCATTATAATCGACTGAATAGTTTTGGACAAAGAGGGACTCGCCGAGTCGCTTGGGTGACTCAATGAGTCGGATTGTATTTCCCATTAAACCCTTTCTGTTAAGCGACCAGATGCTAAGTTAGAAGCACCCTCAGCTGTCTAGGCTCATTAGGAACCTGGAAATCATGGAACTCGGCGAGTGCATGAACAGACTCGGCGAGTTCAAGGCAACGTCCCAACCCCATGAAGACGGACTCGACGAGTTCAAGGAGAACTCGGCGAGTCATAGACTGGACACATTCATACGGATGAAGATGAACTCGAAGAGTTCAAGAACAAACTCAGCGAGTCGGTTGAAGATGGTCCCGATGTTATGATTGAAGGAGAACTCGTCGAGTTCTTGCTAGACTCGAAGAGTAGAATCGGGATTGAAACATTTTGAAAGGATAGGGACTCGACGAGTGGGCGGACCAACTCGGCCAGTCGAGTCAACTGGATGTTGACTTTGACTAAGGTGTTGACCTTGACTGTGACTTTGACCTGAGTTGACCGGGAAATGGTGATTAACGAAGAGTGTTATGTGTAGGGTCCGAGAGGAGTTGATTCCCGGCAGCAAGTTCAGTTCAGACGCTTTACGACATCGAGGTGAGTTACCTTACAGTAGACGTGGGTCTACGGCCACAATGTCGGCCCACTAGTAGGAGATGTATGTTAGATGATTGTCTTTGTGATATTCATCTAGGTTTATTGCTACGTTATGTTTATGTGCTAGTATGATACGATGCTATGTGATAGTGGTAGTAGGAGGGTGAAATAGTCTCCAGATACCGGTTGAAAGATACCGAAGGCCTCGTCAGAACCCATGCATTTCTAGATGTATGTTTATGATATGTTATATGTGGTAGTAGTAGGGGTGAAATAGTCCCCGTAACCGGTTGAGATAAACCAGAGGGGTAGGTCGGACACCCCGGTATGTCTGACAGGGGTAGGTTAGGCACCCAGGTATGCCTAGCAGGGTAGGTCGGGCACCCAGATATGTCTGACAGTATGTTATTGTATGGTATGTGGTATGATGGGGGAACTCACTAAGCTTCGTGCTTACATTTTCCAGTTTTGTTTCAGGTACCTCTTCAGCGAAGGGAAATGAGTCGGCACGGTAGTAGCGCATCGCACACACTCGATTTCCGCACTATGACGTTCTTGGGATTGTACCCTGACATACTTATCATTTTATGACATGTTTTTATGACACTTGTCTTATGAGTTATGAGTTGATATGGTATTGATGTTGATTTTCAGTAAACAGTTTTTAGTAAATTACTTAATCACAAATGAATTTTTTAGTCTTAAAAATCGGGATGTTACAAGTTGGTATCAGAGCCTTGGTTTGAGGGGTTCGAACACACCTTTGGGGGTGTCTGGACTCAAATCGAGGACTTGAAAGATTTTTACAAGAGAATAGTTTTTTTCCAAAATTTAAATAAAAAGGTTTAAGAAAGAAGAAGGTGTGTGATGCGTGCGACCGGCCGAGCTCAAGTAAGTTTCCGCAAGATACCCATACATGTTATGTTACGATATGATTTGTATATGAGAATTGCATGCTAGATTAGGGCTAAGGATCTAGGAATGATTCCTTATATGCCTATTATTGTATATGAGAACTGCATGCTAGATTAGGGCCGAGGATCTAGGAAGATGCCTTATGTGCCTGCTATATGTGCTTATTGGATTATATGCCTGAGTAGGATATGTTTGGTATGGTTACTCAATGCTCGAATGTTGCTAGCTTTGTGCTTTTAGGAATTCTAGTTATCTTTAGCTAACTAGTAAACGAATACGTTAAGTTACATATTACGAGGACTACATAATTCCAGAAGGTTAGGTCTAGCCCTATTGCGTAGCTCTTGTTTGAGTCCAACCGTTGTAGGGTAGGACCTCTCATTCGAAGAATTATCTGGTCTTAGTGATATGTAATGGTATTCGCGAGCTAGTTAGGTAAAGGTAGCAGGGATTCCTTACGCAGCTAATGGCGGAGAGTAGGTCAGAAAGTTACTCTAGGTTGAGCGTAGAATGAGAATATTGTAGAGAGCAGTAGTAGTGGAAGGGACTTGGTAATGTCAAGGCAATCCTTGAGGAAAGTACGGATAGATGTGGAAGGTAGTATGGGCTCGTACTACTGAAAGCAGAGGATCTGTACTCGAGTCAAGGAGGACCGAGATAGAACCAAGGAACTTGTAGTATGTGAGACCTGCTGAGGATATGTATGACCCTAACAGTTATTTGTTTTGTTTCAGAATGGTGATGATTACGCGTCACGGAGGAGGATCAGGTTCAGGATCCGGCTCAGGAGCAGGTTCGGGGTCAGGTGTCGAGCCCGTTGATGAGGGACTATGGGAGTTCATTGCTTCTGAGATCACCAGAGGCATCCTTGATTCGACCCCGGTGATTTTCTGGTCAATCAAGGAAGGGATTATCGAGCTGATGGAGGATCGCCTCAGGGAGTTTAGGAGTGACTGGGCAGCTAGCCTGTTAGGGTCACACACACTGTCCTTTAAGGACTTCAGGGGATGCGGTGTGCCAGACTTCCACGGGGTGAAGGACCCCATTGTTGCCCGGAGATGGATTGCAGACATGGAGTCTGCTCAGTTGACTTGCTCCTGCCCGGAGGGATCGAAGGTCCGGTATGCTGCTGGATGTTTGAGGGACAGGGCTAGGGATTGGTGGGAGTCGGTTGGTGATTCTTTAGGAGCCTCAGCTGTTGAGGCGATGACCTGGTCGGACTTTGTGACCAGGTTTAGGGCTGAGTTTGTACCGGTCGTGGAGCTTCAGCAGCTGGCCAGAGAGTTTCTTGATATGAGGCAGACGACAGAGACGGTGGCGGAAATTACCGCCAAGTTCAGAGAGAGGGCCATACTAGTACCCCAGTATGCAGGAGATGAGGATATGCGGAGGACCCGCTATCATGATATGTTGGGGGCTGATATCCGTGAGCATGTCAGCTACTCGGCATGCCCGACCCTGGATTCCATGATTTCCAGGGCGAGGGAGAGGGAGATAGACTTGGAGCACATCAGGAAGAGGAAGGCAGAGGAGGGACAGGTGACCGGGGTTTCGGGGAAGAAACCCAAGAGACCTGACGTTAGGTCGAATGGCCATCAGGGCCAGAGCCGCTGCGGGAAGTACGACAAGCCGCACGAGGGGGTGTGTAGACTAGGGTCATCGGGCTGCTATAAGTGCGGCAAGGTTGGGCACTTTGGCAGGGATTGTACAGCCCCTACCCCCATCATTCCGACATCGGAGTTGCTGTGTTTTCATTGCAACCAGAGAGGCCATAAAAAGGCCAACTGCCCAAGATTGTCAGCAACAGCAGCAGCGCCAGTGGCGGCGCCAGCTCCAGCGACCCTGCGGCTCACTGATGGCCGGCAGAGCAACACAAAGGCTCTAGTGGTGAGGAGCCGAGCCTTCCAGTTGACTGCCGAGGAGGCACGCGCCGCACCCGATGTGGTGACGGGTATGATTTCTTCTCCCTATCTTTTATTATATGATGTTTATGATATTTATGTGCTGCGATATGTGTTTTGTTTAGGATCGTTCCATGTGAACGGCATCCCAGTTCAGGTGTTGTTCGATTCGGGTGCTACCCGATCATTCGTCTCTCTTGCACTTAGCAAGAGGTTCCCTAAGTCTTCGGGCATGTTGGATTGCCCGCTAGAGGTTGAGATTGCTGACGACCGATCAGTTCGAGCATCAGAGGGTTACAGAGATTGTGTTTTGAGACAGTTCGAGGAGCGTTACTTAGTATACTTGGTTCCCATACCATTGCGTGGAAACAAGGTCATCGTCGGTATGGATTGGTTGAGCCCTAATGGGGCTGTGATTGACTGTGCGCAACAGTTGGTACGTGTCAGGACCTCCAGCGGGGGAGAGCTGATGATTATGGGCGAGAGACCACAACACAGACCAGCTTTATGTTCAACAGTGAGGACTAGGCGCTACCTCCAGCAGTGTTGCGTCGGGTATGTCGCCTACGTTATGGATACCCGGGAGGCGGGTAAGGCGTTAGAGAGCGATGTGCCGGTGGTGCGAGAGTACGCGGATGTATTCCCGGAGGAGCTGCCTAGGATACCTCCGGAGCGACAGGTGGAGTTCAGGATCGACCTAGTCCCTGGTGCGGCTCCAATAGCCAAGGCACCATATCGGTTGGCTCCTCCCGAGATGCAGGAGTTTTCTACGCAGTTGCAGGAGCTGCTAGACAAGGGATTTATCAGGCCGAGTAGTTCGCCTTGCGGAGCCCCGATCTTGTTTGTCAAGAAGAAGGACGGGTTGCATCGCATGTGGATAGATTACCGGGAGCTGAACAAGGTAACGGTGAAGAACCGTTACCCACTCCCGAGGATAGATGACTTATTCGACCAGATTCAGGGAGCATCTTGGTTCTCCAAGATTGATTTACGATCAAGCTACCATCAGATGAGGGTCAGAGATGAGGATGTACAAAAGACTGCATTCCGGACTCGCTATGGCCACTATGAGTTCGTGGTGATGCCCTTCGGGCTCACCAATGCTCCTGCCGCGTTCATGGACCTCATGAACCGCGTATGCAGACCGATGTTGGATCGGTCTGTGATAGTTTTCATCGATGATATATTGGTTTACTCCAAGAAGCAGGAGCAACATGAGGAGCATCTGCGAGAGGTTTTGGATACCTTGAGGAGGGAGAGCTTGTACGCTAAGTTCTCCAAGTGCGAGTTCTGGTTGCGCGAGGTGCAGTTTCTTGGACACCTTGTCAACCAGAACGGTATTCTGGTCGACCCGGCCATAGTGGAGGCCGTGATGAGGTGGGAGGTTCCGAAGTCTCCATCCAAGATTCGAAGTTTCCTAGGATTGGCGGGCTATTACCGGAGATTCATTCAGGATTTCTCCAAGATAGTCGTACCCCTGACGCGGCTGACAAAGAAAGCCGTTGTTTTTCGTTGGGGGCCTCAGCAGCAGGCAGCGTTTGAGACATTGAGACAGAGACTATGCGAGGCGCCGATCCTCGCCCTACCCGAGGGCGTGGAGGATTTTGCGGTATATTGTGACGCGTCCATCTCAGGGTTGGGCACGGTATTGATGCAGAGAGGGCACGTCATCGCTTACTCTCCGAGACAGCTGAAGACTCACGAAGCGAACTACCCGACACATGATTTTGGAGTTGGGAGCGGTCGTCTTCGTCCTCAAGATTTGGCGACATTACCTCTACGGGGTCCGTTGTACCATTTACACGGACCACAAAAGTCTGAGGTACCTCATGGATCAGCCGAATCTAAACATGAGGCAGCATCGGTGGCTAGATGTGGTGAAGGATTACGATTGTGAGATCCTCTACCACCCGGGGAAGGCCAATGTGGTGGCCGATGTGCTTAACCGCAAGCTTGCCCCGATCAGAGACATTTGCTTGCGAATGACGGTTGTGACTTTGCTTTTGGAGCAGATCCGAGAGGCCCAGCATGGGGCTATGAAGGAGGAACATCGGAAAAGCAAGCGTATTGTGGGACAGGTTTCCTCCTTCGACTATGATAGCCGTGGGTTGATGACGCTGCATCGTAGGGTGTGGGTTCCCTATCATGGGGGTGTGCGCCAGGTTCTGATGGGGGAGGCGCACAAATCCCGATTCTCGATTCACCCCGGGGCGACGAAGATGTACAGAGATCTTTGACCTGATTACTGGTGGCCCTGCATGAAGCGGGACGTCGCCTGGTACGTAGAGCGGTGCTTGACTTGCAGGAAGGTCAAGGCCGAGCACCAGAGGCCACACGGAAAAATGCACCCGCTAGATATTCCCATGTGGAAATGGGAAGATATTACTATGGATTTCACTACTAAGCTTCCCAAGACCGCACGTGGGGTAGATTCGATATGGGTCATCGTGGATCGGATTGACCAAGAGCGCTCATTTCATACCGATCCAGGAGAGCATCTCGGCCGAGAAGCTGGCCGAGATTTATGTGCGAGAGATAGTGGCACGTCATGGAGTGCCTGTCTCGGTGGTGTCAGACCGAGATGTACGTTTTACTTCCAGGTTTTGGAAGCGGTTTCATGACGAGATGGGTACTCGTCTCCACTTCAGCACCGCTTTCCACCCTCATACGGACGGTCAGAGCGAGAGGACGATTCAGACACTCGAGGACATGCTACGCGCATGCGTGTTAGATTTCGGTGGCAGTTGGTATACATATCTTCCGTTAGCGGAATTTTCGTATAACAACAGTTACCATGCCAGCATAGACCGTCCTCCCTTCGAGATGTTGTATGGGAGGAAGTGCAGAACCTCGATATGCTGGGGCGAGGTTAGCCAGAGGGTCATGGGGAGTACTGAAGTGGTATTCAAGACTACAGAGAGGATCCAGCAGGTTTGGAGTAGGCTCCAGACTGCTCAGAGTCGGCAGAAAAGTTACGCTGACAAGCGTCGATCGGACCTGGAGCTCCAGGTCGGAGATATGGTGCTCTTGAAGGTTTCGCCTTGGAAAGGCGTCATACGGTTCAGGAAGCGGAGCAAGTTGGGCCCCAGGTACATTGGACCTTTCAGGGTTGTCGCCCGGGTGGGCATGGTGGCGTATAGGCTGGATCTGCCAGCCGAACTCAGTCAGATTCACAGCATTTTTCACATCTCCCAGTTACGGAAGTGTCTGGTAGAAGATTCGGCAGTGGTGCCTTTGGAAGATATTCAGGTGGATGATAGCCTGAACTACATTGAGCGGCCTGTGGCGATCCTCGACAGGAAGTTGAAGGATCTAAGGAACAAGAGGGTGGAGCTGGTGAAAGTGCAATGGCAACACCGCAAGGGCTCGGAATGGACTTGGGAGCCGGAGGACGACATGAAGGAGCACTACCCCGAGCTTTTTCAGGATTCAGCAGCACACTTCAAGGACGAAGTCTAAAATAAGTGGGGGAGATTTGTAACACACGGTTCCTGGTACGTATTTAAATTCAAGTAAATTGGTATTTTACCCTGGGACTCGGCGAGTTGGAGGCCCAACTCGTCGAGTAGACTCGACTGTTGATCGGGGGATTAATGGACCTACTCAACGAGTCGGGAGACCTACTCGGCGAGTAGGACTGTTTGAATGAAACCCTAATATTTGGGTTTGCACCCTATTTAAACACCTTAATTGGTTCCTTTTACAGCCTCCATCATCCATCCCACTCCAGAAAAACCCTAATACGAAACCCTAACCATTGTTCAGTGATTTTGAGTTCTTTGTGCCATTTTGTGCAAGTTAGAAGGTTGAAGATAAGAACAAGGAGATTGGTATTTCAGAAGGAGCAAGGAGGTCCAAAGGTTTTGCTTCATTTCCTGTTTATTGAAGGTAAAAAGTCTAGACCTTGCTCCTCCTTTCATTAGATACTCTTTTTGGGAGTAACTTAGGGTTTTTGGAAGCCATTTTGGAGCCATTCTTGGATGCAACCACGATTTTGGGATAAGAACTTCAGATCTGGAACCATTGAGGGTTCCCATGGCATAAAGGTGCCAACTTTGTGGCCATGAGAAGCCCATGCACCTTATAGCTTTTTGAGCAAAAAACCCCATGCATGGACATCAAGATTGGAACTTTACGTATAAAATGGACCCTAGGAAGTCAGATCTATGGTTTTGATGCTTTAAGACCCATTATAATCGACTGAATAGTTTTGGACAAAGAGGGACTCGCCGAGTCGCTTGGGTGACTCGACGAGTCGGATCGTATTTCCCATCAAACCCTTTCTGTTGAGGGACCAGATGCTAAGTTAGAAGGACCCTCAGCTGTATAGGCTCATTAGGAACTTGGAAATCATGGAACTCGGTGAGTGCATGAACAGACTCAGCGAGTTCAAGGCAATGTCCCAACCCCATGAAGACAGACTCGACGAGTTCAAGGAGAACTTGGCGAGTCATAGACTGGACACATTCATACAGATGAAGATGAACTCGACGAGTTCAAGAACGAACTCGGCGAGTCGGTTGAAGATGGTCCCGATGCTATGATTGAAGGAGAACTCGTTGAGTTCTTGCTAGACTTGACGAGTAGAATCAGGATTGAAACATTTTGAAAGGATAGGGACTCGACGAGTGGACGGACCAACTCGGCGAGTCGAGTCAACTGGATGTTGACTTTGACCAGGGTGTTGACCTTAACTGTGACTTTGACCTGAGTTGACCGGGAAATGGTGATTAAGGAAGAGTGTTATGTGTAGGGTCCGAGAGGAGTTGATTCCCGGTAGCAAGTTCAGTTCAGACGCTTTACAACATCGAGGTGAGTTACCTTCTAGTAGAAGTGGGTCTACGGCCACAATGCCGGCCCACTAGTAGGATATGTATGTTAGATGATTGTCTTTGTGATATTCATCTAGGTTTGTTGCTACGTTATGGTTATGTGCTAGTATGATACGATGCTATGTGATAGTGGTAGTAGGAGGGTGAAATAATCCCCGGATACCGGTTGAAAGATACTGAAGGGGTCGTCCGAACCCGTGCATGTCTAGTTGTATGTTTATGATATGTTATATGTGGTAGTAGTAGGGGTGAAATAGTCCCCGTAACCGGTTGAGATAAACCGGAGGGGTAGGTCGGACACCCCGGTATGTCTGACAGAGGTAGGTTAGGTACCCCGGTATGCCTAGCAGGGTAGGTCGGGCACCCAGATATGCCTGAGAGTATGTTATTGTATGGTATGTGGTATGATGGGGAAACTCACTAAGCTTCGTGCTTACAGTTTCCAGTTTTGTTTCAGGTACCTCTTCAGCGAAGGGGAAGGAGCCGGCACGGTAGTAGCGCATCGCACACACTCGATTTCCGCACTATGACGTTCTTGGGATTGTACTCTGACATACTTATTATTTCATGACATGTTTTTATGACACTTGTCTTATGAGTTATGAGTTGATATGGTATTGATGTTGCTTTTCAGTAAACAGTTTTTTGTAAATTACTTAATCACAAATGAAAATTTTAGTCTTAAAAATCGAGATGTTACAACATGGTTGGGTTGACGAGTTCAAATTGGTATTGCCAACCTTAGATTTAAGTGCATACTCCATAATTTTTATATATTAGTTATATGATTTCCCACTAACGTATCTAATATAATAATTAAGAAAAACTCATCTTTTGTCTTCATGTTGTTCTTTTGTTTGAGTAAATCACTTGTATGATAAACTTTCTAACAATTAAGGGTGGACGAAGTCGACCGAAAGATGGTGCAGGTCGGTGGCGGTATCGTCGGTAACGCCACTTCACTGGCCTGTGGAAGGAGGCTACCGTCATTTGTGTTGATACGCGAGTTATGTAACCCGTGATGATTACTTCTCTCTCTAAACAAAGGTCAACATTTTAAGTTTTTTTATTTATTTTTTTAAATTCTATTTAACTTACTATAAATACATCATTCTACCACTTATAAACTACACCTCTTCGTTCATTCCATTCGGATTCTCTCATTAATCCATTCTCACTTTCTCCAATTCCAATCCAATTTAATTTCGAATGGATTCTACTACTAGCAAATCCTAAAGATAATTACTCGTCCACCAGGAATTTCCAACGATGAGTTTTTAAGCGCAACAAATAATGAACATCGTGACAACCATAATATGTAAGATTTTAGGTACTAGGCGACATGAAATATTTAAAAAAAATACCCTAATTTTTATAGAAATTAGTTATTGTCTTTGAATTTTATTTTTCATTTTGTCCTTTTATTTGCTGTTTATAGTGCTTAATTTTTAATTTAATGAAATGTTATTTTTATTTTTAATTTGAAAAATAAAAAAAATAAGTGGATGAGTAATGTAAAAATGGTTTTTCATGTGTTGTGGGATGAGAATGATGGAAGTGAGAGAGAAAGAAAAAATAAGATTGTTAGTGATGTGGCAAGTAGGTCGGAAGACATGAGAAATATGGACTCCCTACACCCTAATACTTATATCTTCTTGAGTTATATAAAAGAGTTTGGGAAATGACTTCTAAAGGTAATAATATATCCAAATTATACAAAAAAAACCATTAAAGTATGACCATTATAGTTTATCATTTATACAAAAAATACAATTGGCGTTACCGACATAATATGGTAGAGTCACGTGACATGACATGTGTCATCCTACGTGACAGCAGACATAGATTTTAGTATTGATGGTGTATACATTTTACCATTAAGTTTTTTTGTACATAGTTTATCATTAAACTTTTGCCAAAATACATTTTACCGTTAATCTTACGTAATTTGTTCAAAAGAAATATTATTTTCAAAACTACGTATATTTTAATATGAATACACATTTTTACTTATAGATAAAAAAATTTATAGATATTTTTTTGGTCAAAATACCAATTATTGGTAAAAAAGTTTAACCGGAAATCAAGATAACCTATCTTCTTGGTTTAGTATATTAGATAATAATTTTTTGATTGAATATCATAGGTCTGACAATTCTCGACACAACTCGTGACCCGACATGAAACCGACAAGAAAATAAACGGGTTTGGGTTGAGTTTTTCAACCCGCCAACCTATTTAATAAACGGATCGTATATGGGTTGGCCAAAAAATATACGGGTTGACCCGCCAACCCGTTTAGGATTTTATATATATATATATATATATATATATATATATATATATATATATATATATATAAAGTATTATTCGATTAAAGTATTATTCTATTAAGTAGGATCCAATATATATATATATATATATATATATATATATATATATATATATAAAGTATTATTCTATTAAGTAGGATCCAACAAATGATCGTTTTGATGTTGCTTTCCTGCACTTCCTCACTTCTTTGCTCTCAATCTTTTGTTCACACAAACACATTACACAAGTATGCACTATGAAGTAATGAGTAATCTATTATCTATGTAATGTATTAAGTGTTAACGAGGGAAAGCCAATGAAACAAATATATTTACTTAAAGTGAGTTGTTTAATAAAACTATAAATTTTACCTTACTTTTCTTATATCAATATGCATAAGTTTTACTTGATTATATTTTCTATGTAATTTGTTAGGTGTTAACTGGGGAATGTCAAGAATAAAAATCTAACCCACGAAGCCGAATCTGACCCGCCAACCCGTAAACTCATATAAATAAACGAGTTGTTGGGTCGTATATGGATTTATGTTCCAAACCCGCCAACCTGTGACATGCTAACCCATGACCTGTATATTTAAATGAGTCATGTTCGGGTTGGTGTATTTTGAGCCACCAACCCGCGATCCGTGCAACAGCCCAAAAACCAGATAAAATTTTTCATTTTTAATTAAGAACTACAGCCATAATTTGTTTCCAAAATCCATTACAAAATAAACATGTCAAATTATCAGAGTAACAACATCAGCAAGTGCGGAAAATCATGGAGAGTGAATGTTGTGTCATCAAGCCAGACCCTTCCCTTTAGTACCGGAAGTACTTGAAACCACAATACAAACTGTAAGCAAAAGTTTAACGAGTTTTCCCAAAATATCACATAACATGCAAATAATTGCCATGGGCTACCTTCATCGTCTTTTTTCCCTGAAATGTCATGGGATACCCCTATGGTCTGATATCCAAGTGTCATGGGCTACCCATATGGTCTTCCATGCCATGGGCTACCCCCATGGTCTTCCATACAAGTGCCACAGGATACCCCCGAGGTGTTTCAGACAAGCAACCACATAGAAAATTATCATTCCACATGACAAGTAATGGGCCGACATTGGTGCCTTCGACCCATGGATATAGTGAGAAGACTCACCTCAGTCTGTTGGTAAATACTACCTGCTCGGTTACCGATCCGACAATCTCACATTGAAAAATACACAATTTTACCTAATCAGAATTAGGTCACAGACTCAAAATATGGGCCAAAACCCTAAGTCCAACTCCTAGAATATGTCTCACTCGCCTTTTCCCATAATGGGCCTAACCATATTCGGCCCATCCATAATAACGAGCTCCATGGCCCAAAACATGACACGCAAGGTCCACAACAGAAAACTAGGCCCACCTATCCTAAACAAGCCAAGGCCCAAAACTAATTAAGGCCCAAAAGTCCAATATTGACCAACAACCCATTGGGCGTACGTGCAACGTCACATTAGTACGCTTAGTGTACTCGATCTTCAAGCATTATGTGCGGCGTACATTTTAGTATGTCCAGCGTACTAAGTTGTTAAGCACTTTCAGCCATTAACTTTTTAGTCCATGTAGTCACTTCGTCAACTTCCAGATCTCGGTCATTTAAGAGGTCCTAGGGCATAAAGTTGGCAACTTTATGCCTTTGCATGCCTTATGGGAGCCCAACATCCCATTTTGTCCATTAAAACTCACTTTAAGGACCTATATTCATGCATGGTGCCATAATAACCATCAATATAACATTTTTATGCCTCTAACGAACCAAAGGGACTAAGATCTAGCATTACAAGCTTATAGAGTTGCTCAAACTCATAAAAGAGAATCCATGGACCAAAAATGAGCTTATGAACAAACCCTAACTCTAAGTATCAAAAAGATTAACAAGGTAGGAGCTTTTTACCTCCAAAAGCCTCCTAAGATGATGTAGATTCAGGATCTTCAAGCTCAACCACGTCCAAGGCTTGCCCACCAACTTCTTCTTCTAGCAAACACACCAAAAAGGCCACCAAAGTCACTTTCAGGCTCAAGGATCAGTCTCAAAGGGTACTAGGGTTTTTAGGGACGTTCAAAGAGAGTGGAGGTTGATAAGAGTGAGGGTCCAATGTCATAAGTGAGCTTAAATAGGGCTCATACCCTAAAATTAGGGTTTTAGTGACTGGCTACGTACGCCCCGTGTACGTGGCTTAAGGTCCCGACTTCGCATTCCCTTGTACGCTAAGCGTACATAGACGTACGCCCAACGTACATAAACGTATGTCCATCATACGAAGGGACTTCTTTTGCAATAAAATCACAATCCAAGAACTAAAAGGAACATACCAGGATCCGAGTGTGTAACGCCCGCAGATTCGGGCTAGTCACTTTAAAGACAACGAGCGTAAAAAGATGACTTTCGATGGGAGAATATTTTAGAAGGAATAATCTTAACCAATTTATAGTATATTTCACAAGGGTTCCGTACATATAAAGAACGCTGAAATCCGAGTTATAACAAAGAAGTTATGACCCGTCGAAGTTTTACGGCTAAACCGGCACGGCACCGCGTAACGTAAAAAGCGAATTTTTGATAAATTACTTTTTAGGCTTAGCAATCTAAATGAAAGTCGCAGTATACGTTAAACCGAGAACGTGCATAAAAAGAACGTCCAAATCTTACGTCGTATGAGGAAGTTATGATTTTTCTAAGATTTAGCATAGCAATGCACAACCCGAAATTCGAATTTTAGTTCGATCGATTTTTAGCCGACATAACCTAAATGAGAATTGAATATCTCCTTAATATGAGCTCAAGGATAAAAACATAGTCGAAAACGGAGTCTGTATGTAGAAGTTATGAATTTTACACAATCGTTAAACAGTATAATCTTCTCATACTGTTAAATAAAAAATCTGTCGAGAATTAGCCGACGGAGTCTAAATAAAAGTTGTAGAGTACGTTTCCACCTACGCGTGAATATAAAGATCGTCGAAAACGAAGTTCGTATGCAAAAGTTACGGAATTTAGAATTCGAAATGGTGTTGTTGCGAAAGGGGTGACGTGGCTTAATCTAGACCTTTGCTTTCTCCCCATGCCTTGCCACCAGATGGTGACTTGTGGCACCAAATCGACCAGTTGGAGGCTAAAACTCGACAAGTTGGACCAAAATCCAGCCTATAAATAGCATGCGAGAGCACCCCGTTTTCTTCACATCAGAAGCATTTCTTTCTCTCTCTCTCTCTCTCTCTCTAACTTCTCTCTAAGCCCTCCCAAAGCCCTAGTAACTCCGAAGTGCTAAAGGAAAAGTCCTGGAGTGCTAGAAGGCTCCGAGAAGAAGAGCTTTTGGCTCGGAAGTTCTGCCCCCGCAGATCCCGGTTCCTAGCCAAACCTCTCGGTAAGTGAGTTATGATTACCCTACTTTAAGTATAACTTATGTTTAAGTTCATTATCATTATTATGAACCTATAAACAAGATTTATCAGTGATTCCAAGTCTTTATACTGATTGATCTACTTACAGGGATGATGTCTAGGTTGTGATTTAGTGAGGTGTTTAAAGTGGGATTTCAAAACAGTATACTTCGTATATACCAAACGGACCCTACCTCCGATATGATCCTACCCGGTTGTTCCTTACTTGATAGATCATGAAAGTAGACTTTGAGTTAATGATGAATCTAGACGAATAATTAGTCGCAATAAAGATTAGACTAAAACTTAGTGATAATAATGCTAGGTTTCGTCGAAGGAAAATAAAATTGTTAGATGCGAAGCGCTGCTCGAGCTTGGAATCATCACTTTAACAAATGAGTGCATAGTCCCTTTCATGAACATGATTTTAATACAAGTGAAACATCCCAAAAATACATTCCAAAAATTTCATTTTTAATTATTCATAAAACCGTAAATACCATCCATCATCTAATAAATCATAAGTAATGTATCTCAAATCATCACCATAAAATACTGTATCAAAATCATATGTCAAAATATCAGAGTCTGAAACATCCCAGGCTGAACAAATGGTGTGTGCACTGCAATCATCCCAAGCTCTTCCCTTTGCTACCAGAAGTACCTGAAACCAAAACTGAAAATTGTAAGCATGAAGCTTAGTCAGTCTCCCCAAACTACCACATACCATACACATAACATGCAACTAGGAGATACATGCCCCGCCCACTCTCATGGAGATTCGGGCCCCGCCCACACTCCGCTGTCTAGGAGATTCGGGCCCGGCCCACACTCCATTGTCTAGGGGATTCGGGCCTCGCCCACACTCCATTGTCTAACGTGAAAACAGGTATCACACAGACAACAAGTATATCTATTCCTATCAAGCAGTCACATATCTATACTCAAATAATGCTTACGAGATTCGGGCCCCGCCCACACTCGGCTACTATGAGATTTCGGCCCTGCCCACACTCATCTACTAACGTATCATATATATGGGCATCTCTGACTGCTGCTCCGACGACTCACTATCAATTTCATAATAACACTTAATCAAAATCTGATAATCCTTCTTAGGGTAAAATGACCATTTTACCCCTGGTCAAAGTCAACGCTTGGGGTCAAAGTCAACCTTCTGGTTGACCCAACTCGTTGAGTTGCTCCATCAACTCATCGAGTCCTAGAACCTGAAATCCCGATCTAACTCGTGGAGTCTCCCCCTGAATCGTCGAGTTCCCAAGCTACTCACAGCCGCGATCTATCGATTTAACTCGTTGAGTCCCTTCACTTACTCGTCAAGTTCTACCTTAAGCTAAAACGGGACAAACTAACTCAACTCTTTAAGTCCCTCTATGGATTCGATGAGTTCCTCTGCCTGATTGAGCCATCTCAAAGGATTAAGCTCCTACCCTTCAGATCTAAACTCCATACTTCACCTACACACTGGGAAGACACTTTTAAGGGTAAAGTTTCCAACTTTACCTGTTTTTTGTCCATCTTAATGGGTTTAGCTCAAACCCTAACTCTCGAGAACATACATCTTGGTCCACAAGCCATAATACTCTAAACCAAAGCACACTATAATAGATCTAAGCCTTGGACATCAGTTGGACACGTAAAGTTCCAAGATTTCCTTCCATGCATGGCCTTTTTGGGCTAAAAAGACCATGATAATGCTTTTAAGCTTGCATGCGGCTTCCATGGTCATAAAGTTTGCACCTTTATGCCATGGAACCCCTTCTAGATCCCAGATCTGAAATGTAAGTCACTTGGGACGTCCAAATCCCAAGGACCAAGGTTCTTGAACCAAAACCCCCATAAAAATGGAAGTAAGTAGATCTAATGAATGAATGATAAAGTTAGAGACTTGATTACCAGAAAGTGATGAGGATGGAAGGAAATCCATCGATCTACTATCTTCTCCTTGAACCTTCTAGCTCCTTCTTCTTCTCCTAGCTTCAAAAACACACAAAATCACTCAAGAATGGCTCACACAGTCACAAAATGCTCTAGGGTTTAGGACTTGGAGGCTGGAAATGAGGCCAAGGGGTGGGGATTAAGGAGCTTAAATAGGGTGCAAAACCCCGAAATTAGGGTTTCAATCTGGCCAATCTACTCGCCGAGTCGAGGGCTCTTGACTTGTCGAGTAGATAGCTTAAGCCTCGCGCATAATCTGCCCTCTAATCGACGAGTTAGGGCCACCAACTCGTCGAGTTCCCCTTTTAAAATAAATAAATTAAGTAATTAAATGCATACCAGAAACCAAGCATTACAATTCTCCCCTACTTGTCTTAGACTTCGTCCTCGAAGTCGGCTGCATCTGAAAACAACTTCGGGTAGTGTTGTCTCATCTCCTCCTCGGGCTCCAAAGTCCACACTGAACCCTTGTGGTGCTGCCACTGCACCTTCACTAACTGAACAACCTTGTTCCTCAAGGTTTTCGTCTTGTGATCCTGTAACATCCCAAGATTTGTCATTTATAGTCCCTGGAGATAGATGGGTGAAGCCATGAGAAGCCTAAGGGCTATATTGTAATTTTGGGATCAGGAGGAGTACGTTGCGCGTACATAAGAGTACGATGAGCGTACTAGGCGCGCCCTAGTACGTTGGGCGTACACTTGTGTACGCTAGGCGTACTCATGTCAGAAGGAAACCCTAATATTTAGGGTTTGGATTCTATATAAACAACCTTATGAGCTCATAACCCTCCCTCACCTCAGCCTCCACTATTTAGAGCCGTTTTCCCCAAACCCTAATCCTTTACTTGAGTGTGTGAGCTTATAGAGTGTATTTTGAGTAGTTGGAGAAGAAGGTGTTGCATCAAGGAGTTGGAGAAGGAGAACAAGATTGTAGATCTGAAGTTGTTTGGTGCCCTAGAAGCTCCAGAAGGTAAAAAGCTTCAAACTTTATGCTTGTATGACATAGATCTTGCCATACTAGCATTAAGGAACCATTTCTTGTCCCAAAGTCCCCAAATTGGTGCATGATATGATTTGGATGAAATAAGTTGTCCTTTCATACCTTAGAGAGGGTCCTAAGTGATGAAAATGAGGTCCCAATGGCTTAAGATGTCCTATGCATTTAGTAGAAAGGTCTTAATGGATTAAGACCATGTACTAAGAGCTTTCTGGACGTCCAAAGTCTTAAAGTTCGAGATTTTATGGTTCTAAGACACTTTTGGTCGATGGATCTGAAATATGGGCTTATGTGCTTAAGCCATTAAGCACTTATTAGAGTTTTGGAGAAACCCTGCGTACTCCCCGCGTAATTTCTGTACGCCCAGTGTACTGAGTCAACCACCCCGATGGTGGTCAACGCAAATGGAAGTACGCCCAGCGTACGCCCTCTGTTGGGCTTTTGACATTTTAGGCTTCGGGGTTGGGCTACTCTTGGGCCAGTTTGACATGGGTCTTGCTGGACTTTCTGAACAATGATGTTTTGGGCCAGTTTTGGTAATGGATTTTAGATTAAGGCTCAATTAAGGAGTGGGGCCCAATTGGAAAAGTTGAGCAATTAATGGGCTTATGTATATGGACTTTTGGATAGTGAATTTGATATTGGGACTTGGCCCAAATTAGAGAAAAAGGAGAAATGGACTATATGGATTCTTAGTCAAGAATAGTATTCCCATTAATTGACTTAATATTCGTTATTTTGGATAGTTCGAGACTTTGGTGAGACCGCGATTCGGGAGTTCGATTCATCAGTTGAGATCGACATTGCGAGGTGAGTTATCCTCACTATATCGACAGGGTCTAAGGCACCAATGTCGGCCCTTTTTCGGATTTGTATCCGGGTTATTACATGATATGCTTATTGATTTACATCCTGGTAGTTAGGATGGTGATATTCTTAGTAACGTGGTTAGGTCGGTATCCTGGTATATAGGATGATGTTATGCTAGTGACCTGGTTAGGTCGGTATCCTGGTATATAGGATGATGTTATGTTAGTAACTGGTTAGGTCTGTATCCTGGTTATAGGATGTTGCTATGATTGATGATCTGTTAGATCAGTTGACTGTTATATATGCTAGCGTATGATATTATGTGCACATGTTTGTTTGATTGTGGTTTGGGTTGAGGCGGAACTGCTTTGTGCTGAAGGCCAACATACCCAAGGCTGTCCAGATAGACTACAAGCCCAGGAGGGCATGTCAGTCAGACCGAAGGCCCGACGAGCGGTCCGGATAGGCTGTAGGCCCGGCGAGCGGTCCAGATAGGTTGTAGGCTGTCACAACTAGAAATTTTGATGCTTTGTAACAACAACAATGATAACATTTGTGAACCAAAATGAGAAACCATGTATAATGCTTATTCAATAACAACAAAACTTCCACCAAACACCTTATACAAGCACTGCAAATAGTCAACTAAGAATTGGAAAACCTAGAAATCCCGGTTTAAGTCCATTATGGACTAGGATTTCCTTATTGGGCCTAATGGACCAATAAGCTTCCAATTTGATTATTTTCGGCTTAGAACTCCTATGTGGACTCTAATTGGACCCACTTCCACTTATTTTAACATTTTGGGCCATATTGGGCCTAGAATGAAATAAAATACCCTAATGGGCCTCATTGGGCCATAACTAACCTAATTAGCTCTAATGGACTATGAAGCCCATTATTTTGACAAATTGGGCCGTAAACCATCATGGGAGCCCAATGGGCCGAGAAATCACCTAATTGGGCCATAAAATGGACTTAAGCACAAAAAGGCCCAATTTCTTTTTCTTTTTCTCCTCTTCTCGGCCCAACTACACAAATGAAGGGGGGAAAGAGTTGACTTTCCACTTCCCACCTCCTTATTATATTTTGGTTCTCCATGCAATAACTCATGTTTCCAAGCAACCATCTTATCATCACTCTCTCTTCTCCTTCTCTCTTTTTCTTCATTCGGCCGAGAACCACAAAGGGAAAGACACACACATACATTTCACTCAAACACTCTCAAAGAAACACTCCTTCTTCTTCGTCAAATTTTCGAGAGTTAGAAGCATTCCAAGGAGGTTATTCCACAAAAATCATCATCTTAGGTAAGTTCATGCTTGGATCCATGATCTAGATTCTTTGTATTATCAAAAATCTCTCCTTAACTCATTTAAACTCATGATCACCATCTTAGAAACCTCTAAGTTCGAGATCTTCCAAGAAGGCTTGCTAGGACCAAATTTTCTTCATTTCTTCCTCCTAAATCGAAAACAACAAACAAAGGTGAGTTCATACCCCTCTCTTTTTGGTTTTTATATGTTTTATGGGGGAGAATACAAGAAAATGTGTAGATCTATGTGTATGTGTATGCTATGTATGATTTTATGCATGTATGTGTGATTTTATGTGTTTTTGTGATGAATATGTAATCAAAAGGGAAGAAATCTCGAGATCTATGCCATAAGAAGGAAAAAAAACATGATCTAAGTTATATTACACTAAACAAGTCAAGAATATTAACTTCTAAGATTATGATAAACATATTGCAACATAAAACCCATTTTTGGGCTTAAATTGTCAAATAAAGAAAAGTTGGGTTAAAAATTGTCATTTACGGTTTTCTTAAGGGTCAAAAGAGTCAAAACAGTTACAAAAAATGTTTTTATGAATATTATGCTCTTCAAGGGACTTGAAATGTAAATATTAGCTTAATGGGCCAATTTTTGGGCTTTTCGGCCCATTAAGCCCAAAGTTGCAAAAAAATATGACTTTTAAAGTGATGAAATGGTAAATTCTTCAAAACAGGGGATAAAGAGTTAAACAAAACTATTTCAAGGGTTAAAAATGCTTGTCTTTTCCAAAAAGGATCAAAAATGTAAAGTTTTTGGATTTTGGGCCAAAATTGTAAAGATTGCAAAAGTTTGGGCTTTAACCGAAAAACACTTTTCTGGAAGGGCTGAAACTGCCAAAGAATAAGTTTGAGCTAAAAATATCATTTGAACAAGTCTATGATTCAAAAGTGTCAAGAAAAGAGTTTAAGGGCAAAAATGTCTTTTTTATATAAGGGACTAAAATTGTCATTTTTATTAAAGAAGGGCTGAAAAGGTCAAACCAATATTATTAAGTCAATTATTTTATTTCTAGAATATTGAGTCAAAAATACTAAACTACGACTTACAAAAATTGAAAGATGAATACACGTATAAATCTAAATATCGTTATAAACAAATCGACCGGTCTCGAGTCGATACAAAAATAACAATCGTTCAATCAAACCTTCCAACAATTATGCAATACCTAAAACAAGTAAACATTCAAAACTCTAGGCTTGAAAGTTCCAATCATGCTTGTTGGGCCTTTGTGATCCATCCACATGATTTTCGGGCCCAAGAGATAATAATAATAAATGTTATTGGGCCTTCGATAACCCAATTTCATATTAAAAGGACCCTCAATGGCTTTTAAGTGCTATTGGGCCTTAGTGGCCCACTAGCACTGCTAGTAAGGTCCAAGTAATCAAATGCGAAATGGACCAACGTGTCCTTCGTATACCCAACAACTTGAAATAACTCACGAAAGTAGCAGGACTTTGTTTTCCTCTTCTCCTCGTTTGTTAGGCTTATGCGTAATCAAAGTAAACAAATTCAGATCGTTACTCAATAGTAATCAATGTTATTTGGGTTAAGTGAGTAATAACGGGCGATACCTCCAAGGGTCGTTCGTAGTCTGTAGTTATAATCAAAGTCTCATGGAAGGAGAGCGAGAGTTTGTATATAGATCTATACGGGGGTGACTCCCCCACACCTCAGCTGTTCGCTACAGTTAGACTCGGCCAGTCTAGGGTGACAAAATCTTAAGATCAATCCCGGCGCACGATAGGTAGCCAAGACAGACGGACTAGTCATTATTATGCATGGTTATAACGACTCAAAAAAATTAATTAATCCAATAACATCCGAATAATCAAGGAAGAGTAATCAAAATCATTCATTGTGGCAGTATAACAATTTGAGAAGTAACTGTATTTTATGTATTCGGAAAACATCGGGTTTTTCGAGGAAATCAACATCACTCGCTTGTATCCTTCTATAACTATAATACAAAACTCCCTTTTTATACACATTTTGAAATCATTCATGCATCAACTTATGGATCTCCACACTTTGATAAACAACTGTCTTTTCAGAAAATATCGGATTTTCTGGGTTTTACAAACTACACAAATCATTTTTATCACAACCCTGCTTATGAACTCACCAACATTTCATATGTTGACGTTTTTCAAAATAACTTGTATTCTCAGGTAACAGGTAAGCTGCAGGGTAATATCAAGTACGTTAGGATGTTATGTTTTAAAAACTCTCGAACAATTTATGTTATGAATGTGTAATGTTTAAAACAATGTACTGGATGTGAACAATATCAGTTGTAATGTATTGATGCATGGTGATGTTTATGTTATGATTCATGTATATTCATTGTGATGATATTCAATTTAAGTCACGCGAGCCCTCGGACGTTTCCGCCGTCTGGTTTCGTGGGTGTGACAGGTTGGTATCAGAGCCCTGTTTATAGTGAACTGGCATATCTAATCCCACATTGATATGCAACTATAAACCAAAGAGGGACTAAAACCACTCTGAACACAACAAAACAAAACACAACGATAAAAACATCTTTACTTGTGCGATATAGGAAAAAGAACATAATACCAAATCAGGTAAGAAAATACTGACATCTTGGTTAAGTCGGGATTGTTTTTAGTTGTATTAAGGGGTGGATGTAGCCTGATCAACTACATTTTCTCTGAAGTACAACTATTACATACTCCGAGAAAACCTCGATGGACGGTAAACCTAAAAACGTACCCCTTTATTACCAAGAAAAGGACATCAACTCAAATTGCATAATAATTAAACATATAAGTAGCAATAATAGTTTACTCATTCACCTCCTCTCAGCCACCATGGAAGGAGAACACCAGGGCATTCAGTTTCATCAGGTCTTAGTGGCCCACAGGATGATCGAGGATGAGCCTGAGGGAGATCAGGGAGGGGCACACGGCGTGGGTACCGACGAGTACACGGACACAGACTACGAGTTTGATGGTACCGACGATGACATGGATGAAGAACAAGACTCAGGCAAAGATTCTACCACATCGCCTACCAGCGAGACGCAGCAGGACCACCCCGCACCACCAGGGAATCCCGCAAGGGGGAATCGCTCTCCGGAAGCTGAGATTGCTGCTCTGCGGCAACAGCTATTCGCCATGGAAGCACGAGCAGTGCAAGCTGGACAGGAAAGAGATGAAGTCATTGGAGAAATGACTGAGATGGCCCAGTTGTTGGCACAACACTTCGGCATATGACCTCACTACCGCCGTCGAGCGTACCTTAGAGTGTTAGGACTAGTCATACCTATCCTTAGTATTATGATTATATGATATATGCTATGTACCATCGACTCTATGTTTAAGTGATTACACTACTCATAGAGCCGTTACGCTGCCGAACTTGCACCACTTATGTATGCTCTTTCGAGCAAATTTTCATGTATCAAAATGCGGATAATAGTAATGGAAAATTTTATGTGTTCTATTGTGATGTTGTTATCAGTTATGTGTTATGTATCCATGATTGTATGTTAACATGCGAAACTACTTAAGTTCATGCAATACACCTAGTTTATAGGACCACAATCTCACAAAAATCATAGGCACTCAACATCTTTCCGCTCCATGACAGAAAGATGCCCCAACGACCAACCCGTGGAAACCCTGGACCAACCCCACCTGAAGTCAACTCAGCTGCATTCCAAGCAGCTGTATATGCTGCGGTTACTGCAGCCATGGCGCAAATCCACCAAGGGAACAATGGTGGAGTCAATGGACAAGAGGCTGGGAGTTCGAACAACGGAGCAAATCAAGGACCTACCAAGACATGCTCTTACAAGGACTTCACCAACGCCAAGCCACGAACCTTTAATGGCATGGGTGGAATGATAACTCTAAAGAGATGGATGGAAAAAGTGGAATCGGTATTTGAGATATGTGAATGCCCCGAGGAGGTGAAAGTGAAGTTCGCCGCATGCACATTCGTTGACCAAGCTCTTACTTGGTGGAATGGACATGTAGAGGCCATGACTCTCCTCGTAGCCAACGTTATGCCGTGGACGGAGTTGAAAGAAATGCTGATGGCTGAGTACTGCCCGCGAGGCGAAATTCAGAAAATGGAGCAAGAGCTGTGGAATCTCACCGTCCAAAATTCCGACATAGATGCATACATATCAAGGTTTAGCGAGCTGTCACTGTTGTGGCCTGGCATGATTACTTCAAAGGGAAAGAAAATCGAACGATTCATCTGGCGATTAACCTCCCGAATTCAAGGAAATGTAATAGCTGCAAATCCTGAAACTTTCGACAGTGCCAAGAGATTGGCTAAGAAACTATACGACCACAACAACAAGAAGGGCGAGAAGCCAGTGGAAACTGAAGGCAAGAAGGAGAGTGACAACAAGAAAGGAAAGAACAACAAAAGAAAAGGACGATAAGGCTCAGAGTCGTCAAAGAAGCAATAGACAGTGACAGTCAATGCTGCAACCACCCAAGTTCCCTCCACACCACATGCTCCAGCCTCAGCTAATCCAAGTGCCCCTAAGAAATATTCTGGGAATCTCCCAAAGTGCAACAAGTGCAGTCTTCATCATAATGGCGAATGCAGAGAGATGCATTGTACCAGTTGCAATCGGAAGGGTCACACGACAAGGTATTGCAGGACGTATCCTCCCCAGAACCAACAACAAGGAAACAACAACAACTGCAACAACAACAACAACACCAACAATAGCGGCAATAACACAGGATCAAGCCCCACCTGCTATGGATGTGGAAAGACTGGGCATATCCGTCGAAACTGCCCCAACATCAACAACCCTGGGAACGGAGGAACATGAAGAGTGCTAACTATGGGTCAGGGAGAAGCGGTGCAGGATCCCGCTCTTGTTACCGGTACGTTTCTCCTAAATCACACTTATGCATGCATCCTATTTGATATCGGGGCAGAACGAAGTTTTGTGAGTAATAAATTCAAACATTTGTTAAAACAACAACCCCAGAAGCTTAATGAAACCTTTACGGTGGAAATGGCCAATGGGAAAACTGAATCAACTGGGGAAATCTACAACGGATGTACCCTGACCTTAAATCATCACGTCTTTCAAATAAACTTAATGCTTGTTTCCATTAGGAGTTTTGATGTGATTATCGACATGGATTGGTTAAGCCCCCACCATGCTGAAATTATGTGTCACGAGAAGGCCGTTCGCCTTCGCCTCCCGAATCACGAAACCCTGATTATATACGGAGACAAACCCAGCACGAACCTTCGTCTTATCTCGTGCATTAAGGCACATAAGTATCTACGAAAGAAGGACTTGGCTTATCTAGCTCATATAGTGGATAAGTCCAAAGAAGAGATCAATATTCGAAACATCCCTGTAGCTTGCGATTTCCCGGATATCTTTCTGGAGGATCTTCCAGGAATACCCCCAGAAAGACAAATCGAGTTCCGAATTGATCTAGTGCCATGAGCTACTCCCATCGCCAAATCGCCCTACAGATTGGCTCCCGCGGAGATACAAGAGTTGTCCAGTCAACTCAGCGAGCTTTTGGACAAAGGATTCATCCGACCCAGCTTCTCACCTTGGGGAGCTCCGGTTCTCTTTGTTAAGAAGAAAGACGGTACCTTTAGGATGTGTATTGACTATAGGGAACTTAACAAGCTCACTATCAAAAACCGCTATCCACTTCCGCGAATCGACGATCTATTCGACCAGCTCCAAGGAGCAAGTCACTTCTCTAAGATAGATCTGCGATCTGGATACCACCAACTCAAAGTCCGGGAAGAGGATATTCCCAAAACCGCTTTCCGAACTCGTTATGGACATTATGAATTTGTCGTAATGCCCTTCGGTCTAACGAATGCCCCTGCCGCATTCATGAACCTAATGAATCGAATCTGCCGACCATTCCTCGACAACTTTGTCATCGTTTTCATCGACGATATCCTCGTCTATTCCCGAAGCGAAGAAGACCACGGACGACATCTCCGACAAATCCTGGAAACCCTGCGAACCGAAAGGTTATACGCAAAACTCTCTAAGTGTGAGTTTTGGCTCCGTAGTGTGAACTTTTTGGGTCATGTTGTTAGTCAGGAAGGGATACATGTGGATCCTTCTAAAGTCAAAGGTATCGAAGGATGGGCGATCGCAACGACACCCACCGAAATTCGTCAATTCTTAGGTCTTGCAGGCTACTACAGGAGGTTTATTCAGAACTTCTCCAAGACAGCCAAGCCACTTACCTTGCTTACACAAAAGGGCGTGCCTTTTGAATGGACGGATAAACAAGAAGCTGCATTCCGAACTCTGAAGCAAGCACTCTGCAGTGCACCGGTACTATCACTGCCAGAAGGAACAGAAGACTTTGTAGTTTACTGTGATGCGTCGAATCAAGGTTTAGGTTGTATACTCATGCAACGTGGAAAGGTGATAGCTTATGCGTCCCGGCAACTGAAGACACATGAGGTGAATTATACCACCCATGACCTGGAATTAGGAGCTGTGGTCTTCGCCCTGAAGATTTGGAGGCACTACCTTTATGGTACCAAGTGCACCACTTTCACCGACCACAAGAGTCTCCAGCACATCTTAGATCAAAAAGAGTTAAACATGAGGCAACGAAGATGGGTTGAATTGCTGAACGATTACGAATGCGAAATCAAGTACCACCCAGGTAAAGCTAACGTAGTAGTTGATGCCTTGAGTCGGAAGGATTACTCGAATCGTCGTTTGAAGACTCTCTCCATAACCATCCAATCCCGCTTGACCTTGCAAATCAGAGCAGCCCAGTCGGATGCCATGAAGGCAGAAGACAGAACGAGCGAAGCGCTACGTGGAATGGAAAGGAATTTCGAGGTGAAGGAGGACGGAACATATTACTTCATGAACCGCATTTGGGTCCCTAAACTTGGGGGATTCAGAGAAGTAGTCATGAATGAAGCTCACAAGACGCGATACTCCATTCATCCGGGTTCAGATAAAATGTACTTAGATATCAAGCAACATTATTGGTGGCCTAACATGAAGGCAGAAATTGCCACTTACGTTAGCAAATGCCTCACATGTGCTAAAGTAAAGGTGGAATATCATAAGCCCTCCGGATTACTAGAACAACCAGTAATTCCCGAGTGGAAATGGGAAAGGATTACTATGGACTTTATGACCAAACTACCCAAGTCGACTGATGGTTTGGATACCATATGGGTAATAGTCGATAGATTGACAAAATCCGCTCATTTCCTGCCACTAAAAGAATCATACAAGATAGAACGTCTGACAAGGATCTATATCAAGGAAATTGTGAGACTCCACGGAATGCCAATATCTATCATCTCAGATAGAGATAGTAGGTTTACTTCACGCTTTTGGCAATCCCTTCAGAAAGCTATCGGAACACAACTTGACCTGAGCACTGCCTACCACCCACAAACGGATGGTCAAAGCGAACGAACCATTCAAACCCTTGAAGACATGCTTCGCGCGTGTGTAATAGACTTTGGAAAGTCGTGGGATACCCACTTGCCTTTGATCGAATTCTCATACAACAACAATTATCACTCGAGCATCAAAGTCGCTCCTTTCGAGGCATTGTATGGGCGTAAATGTAGATCACCGTTGTGTTGGGAAGAGGTAGGGGACACTCAGTTAGCAAAAGGACAAACATCAGACAATGCACTAACGGGACCAGAAATCATACGCGAGACGACCGAGAAGATAATTCAAATCAGAGCCTAACTGCAATCATCACGAGACAGACAAAAGAGCTACGCCGATAAGCGGCGAAAGCCCTTGGAATTCAGAGTCGGGGATAGGGTGTTATTGAAGGTATCTCCCTAGAAAGGGGTGATTCGTTTTGGGAAACGGGGAAAACTAAACCCTCGATACATTGGACCCTTCGAGATTCTTGCCCGAATAGGTCCAGTGGCTTATAGACTGCAGCTACCCGTTGAGCTCAGCAGTGTACACCCCGTGTTCCATGTTTCCAATTTGAAAAAGTGTTTATCCGACGAAACTCTCGTCATTCCACTTGAAGAGATTGAAATCAACGAGAATCTCCTGTTCATCGAGGAACCAGTCGAAATCATGGACAGGGAGGTGAAGCGTCCTAAGCAAAGTCGCATTCCGATTGTGAAAGTTCGATGGAACGCGAGACGCGGACTAGAATTCACATGTGAACGTGAAGACCAAATGAAGCAGAAGTACCCTCACCTATTCTCGCATTCCCAAATCTAGCTTTCAAAAGAATTTCGGGACGAAATTCCCTCTAACGGGGGGATGATGTCACAACTAGAAATTTTGATGCTTTGTAACAACAACAATGATAACATTTGTGAACCAAAATGAGAAAACATGTATAATGCTTATTCAATAACAACAAAACTTCCACCAAACACCTTATACAAGCACTACAACCAGTCAACTAAGAATTGGAAAACCTAGAAATCCCGGTTTAAGTCCATTATAGACTAGGATTTCCTTATTGGGCCTAATGGACCAATAAGCTTCCAATTTGACTATTTTGGGCTTAGAACCCCTATGTGGACTCTAATTGGACCCACTTCCACTTATTTTAACATTTTGGGCCATATTGGGCCTAGAATGAAATAAAATACCCTAATGGGCCTCATTGGGCCATAACTAACCTAATTAACTCTAATGAACTATGAAGCCCATTATTTTGACAAATTGGGCCGTAAACCATCATCGGAGCCCAATGGGCCGAAAAATCACCTAATTGGGCCATAAAATGGACTTAAGCACAAAATGGCCTAATTTCTTTTTCTTCTTCTCCTCTTCTCGGCCCAACTACACAAATGAAGGGGGGAAAGAGTTGACTTTCCACTTCCCACCTCCTTATTATATTTTGGTTCTCCATGCAATAACTCATGTTTCCAAGCAACCATCTTATCATCACTCTCTCTTCTCCTTCTCTCTTTTTCTTCATTTGGCCGAGAACCACAAAGGGAAAGACACACACACACATTTCACTCAAACACTCTCAAAGAAACACTCCTTCTTCTTCATCAAATTTTCGAGAGTTGGAAGCATTCCAAGGAGGTTATTCCACAAAAATCATCATCTTAGGTAAGTTCATGCTTGGATCCATGATCTAGATTCTTTGTATTATCAAAAATCTCTCCTTAACTCATTTAAACTCATGATCACCATCTTAGAAACCTCTAAGTTCGAGATCTTCCAAGAAGGCTTGCTAGGACCAAATTTTCTTCATTTCTTCCTCCTAAATCGAAAACAACAAACAAAGGTGAGTTCATACCCCTCTCTTTTTGGTTTTTATATGTTTTATGGGGGAGAATACAAGAAAATGTGTAGATCTATGTGTATGTGTATGCTATGTATGATTTTATGCATGTATGTGTGATTTTATGTGTTTTTGTGATGAATATGTAATCAAAAGGGAAGAAATCTCGAGATCTATGCCATAAGAAGGAAAACAAACATGATCTAAGTTATATTACACTAAACAAGTCAAGAATATTAACTTCTAAGATTATGATAAACATATTGCAACATAAAACCCATTTTTGGGCTTAAATTGTCAAATAAAGAAAAGTTGGGTTAAAAATTGTCATTTACGGTTTTCTTAAGGGTCAAAAGAGTCAAAACAGTTACAAAAAATGTTTTTATGAATATTATGCTCTTCAAGGGACTTGAAATGTAAATATTAGCTTAATGGGCCAATTTTTGGGCTTTTCGGCCCATTAAGCCCAAAGTTGCAAAAAAATATGACTTTTAAAGTGCTGAAATGGTAAATTCTTCAAAACAGGGGATAAAGAGTTAAACAAAACTATTTCAAGGGTTAAAAATGCTTGTCTTTTCCAAAAAGGATCAAAAATGTAAAGTTTTTGGATTTTGGGCCAAAATTGTAAAGATTGCAAAAGTTTGGGCTTTAACCGAAAAACACTTTTCTGGAAGGGCTGAAACTGCCAAAGAATAAGTTTGAGCTAAAAATATCATTTGAACAAGTCTATGATTCAAAAGTGTCAAGAAAAGAGTTTAAGGGCAAAAATGTCTTTTTTATATAAGGGACTAAAATTGTCATTTTTATTAAAGAAGGGCTGAAAAGGTCAAACCAATATTATTAAGTCAATTATTTTATTTCTAGAATATTGAGTCAAAAATACTAAACTACGACTTACAAAAATTGAAAGATGAATACACGTATAAATCTAAATATCGTTATAAACAAATCGACCGGTCTCGAGTCGATACAAAAATAACAATCGTTCAATCAAACCTTCCAACAATTATGCAATAACTAAAACAAGTAAACATTCAAAACTCTGGGCTTGAAAGTTCCAATCATGCTTGTTGGGCCTTTGTGATCCATCCACATGATTTTCGGGCCCAAGAGATAATAATAATAAATGTTATTGGGCCTTCGATAACCCAATTTCATATTAAAGGGACCCTCAATGGCTTTTAATGTATTGATGCATGGTGATGTTTATGTTATGATTCATGTATATTCATTGTGATGATATTCAATTTAAGTCACGCGAGCCCTCGGACGTTTCCGCCGTCTGGTTTCGGGGGTGTGAGATAGGCCCTGCGAGGCGGTCCAGACGTGCCGAAGGCTCAGAGAGCGGTCCAGATAGGCTGAAGGCCTGTGAGGCGGTCCAGTCAGGCTGAAGGCTCATTATGCATGTTGTTTGCTTATATGTTTATATGATATGGTTATGTCTGTATGGCATTGGTATTTTGGGGTTAACTCACTAAGCCTTCGAGCTTACATTTATCGATTATTGTTTTAGGTACAACAGTTGACCGCGGGAAGGCGAAGGCGTGACCGTACAATTTCCTCGATTTATGATTATGATTTCTGGGAACTATGATGTTTAAACTATTTTGAAAACAAATTGTAATAACTGAATGGTTTTAAATGTTTTAAAAAGTTTTAAATTGGCTCAAATTTTATGGTTGTTACATATCGAGAATCGCCACATGCCTCTCAATGTAGTCAGGCTGTCGTCAACCTAAATATCCTCCAAGGGCACAATCATTGAATCATCCATTAGACACTTCCACAACTGGGAAACATGTAAGGTGTTGTGGATCTGACTGAGCTCTGCTGGCAGATCCAACCGATACGCCACCTTGCCCACCCGGGCTATAACCATAAAAGGACCAATGTACCTGCGGCCCAGCTTTCCCCTCTTCCGAAACCGGATAACACATTTCCAAGGTGACACCTTCAGGAGGAGCATATCGTCCACCTGAAACTCCAAGTCTGAACGCCGCTTGTCGGCATA
Source organism: Lactuca virosa (assembly GCF_052849685.1). NCBI lineage: Eukaryota > Viridiplantae > Streptophyta > Magnoliopsida > Asterales > Asteraceae > Lactuca > Lactuca virosa. Next base: position 55,774,667 of record NC_136430.1, read on the forward strand.
GCTCTTCTGCCGACTCTGAGCAGTCTGGAGCCTGCTCCGGACCTGTTTGATCCGCTTTGTAGTCTTGAGTAGTACCTCAGTACTCCCCATGACTCTCTGACCGACCTCGCCCCAACAGATTGGGGTCCTACACTTCCTCCCGTAGAGCATCTCGAAGGGAGGTCGGTATATGCTGGCGTGGTAACTGTTGTTATACGAAAATTCCGCTAACGGAAGATACATATCCCAACTGCCACCGAAATCCAAAACACATGTGCGTAGTATGTCCTCGAGAGTCTGTATCTTCCTCTTGCTCTGACCGTCTGTCTGAGGGTGGAAGGCGGTGTTAAAGTGGAGACAAGTACCCATCTCCTTGTGAAACCGCTTCCAAAATATGGAAGTGAAACGGACATCTCGGTCTGACACCACCGAGACAGGCACTCCATGTCGTGCCACTATCTCGCACACGTATATCTCGGCGGCCGAGATACTCTCCTAGATCGGGATAAAGTGAGCACTCTTGGTCAACCGATCCACGATGACCCATATCGAATCTACTCCATGTGCGGTTCTGGGAAGCTTGGTAATGAAATCCATAGTGATATCTTCCCATTTCCACACGGGAATGTCCAACGGCTGCATCTTGCCGTGGGGACGCTGATGTTCGGCCTTGATCTTCCTGCAGGTCAAACACCGCTCCACGTACCAAGCAACGTCCCGCTTCATGCAGGGCCACCAGTAATCAGGGTGAAGATCCCGATACATCTTCGTCGCCCCGGGATGGATGGAGAACCTCGACTTATGAGCCTCATCCATCAGAACCTGCCGTACTCCACCCCAGTATGGAACCTGGACCCTCCCATGCAGGGTCAACAACCCTCGGCTGTCATAATCAAATGAGGCCACCTGGTCTACGATCCTTTCGCACTTCTGGCGCTCTTCCTTCAGGCCTTCAACTTGTGCCTCTCTGATCTGCTCCAACAATGGAGTAATCACCGTCATCCGCATATAGATGTATAGAGCCGCTACTGCCTTGCGGCTCAGGGCGTCAACCACCACGTTGGCCTTGCCTGGGTGGTAAAGGATTTCACAGTCATAGTCATTCACCACATCTAACCACCGACGTTGCCTCGTGTTCAGATTCGGCTGATCCATGAGGTACCTCAAACTCTTATGGTCCGTGTAAATGGTACAACAGACCCCATAAAGGTAATGCCGCCAAATTATGAGGGCGAACACCACAACCCCCAGCTCCAAATCATGCGTCAGATAGTTAGCCCCGTGAGGCTTCAATTGCCTCAAAGCGTTAGCTATCACGTGAATCCGGTGCATCAATACCGCACCCATGCCCGTAATCGACGCGTCACAGTAAACTTTGAATTCATCGACGCCCTCGGGCAAAGTCAAGATCGGTGCCTCGCACAACCGCTGTCTGAGAGTCTCAAAGGCTGCCTACTGCTCAGGCCCCCATCAGAAGGTCACCGACTTCTTGGTCAGTCGGGTCAAAGGAACAACGATCTTGGAGAAATCCTAAATAAATCTCCGGTAATAACATAGGCGACATAACTCGCGCAACCCTTCTGAAGGTAGTGCCTCCCTCTCGCTGCCGAACATAAAGTCAATCCATCCTACAGCCTCTCGCCCTGTATCACTAACCCTCCCCCACTAAGACTCTGAATACTCACTAGCTGCTTGTCGCAGTCAATCATTGCCCCATTAGGACTCAACCAATCCATACCCACTATAATCTTATTCCCTCGCAGAGGAATAAGAACCAGGTCGACTAAAAACTGCTCGTCGAATAACTGTAGTGTACAACCTCTGTGAACCCTCGCAACCCTAATAGTCATGTCATCTGCTATCTCCACATCAAGTGGGCAATCCATCTCCACCGGAGCTCCTACGAACCGCTTGTTGAGCGTGAGTGACACAAAAGATCGAGTGGCACCCGAATCAAACAGTACCAAGGCTGATATACCGTTTACTAAGAACGATCCTATAACAAATACATAAACATAAGCAATAATCAATACAAATAAAGAGAATAGGATAAGATACATACCCGTAATGACATCAGGAGCTGCATGTGCCTCCTCTGCTGTCCACTGGAAGGCTCTACTCTTCGCCACTGGCGCCTTTGCCCGGCCCTCACGACCGTCTGTAATCCTCAATGTAGCAGGGGCGGGTGCCGCCACCTTCCCTGCTGCTGCTAAAATCGGACACTGGGACCTCTCGTGGCCCCTCTCATTACACTGAAAGCAAATTAGATCAGATGATGTGATGGTGGTGGTAGCAGTACAATCCTTACTGACGTGCCCAGTTCGGCCGCACTTGAAGCAACCCGAACTACCTGCCCTATACGGCCCATTGTGCCCCCTGCCACACTTGTAGCAACGGCCTCGGCCCTGCTGGCCCTTCCCTCGGGAATCTACCATGGGCTTTTTGCCCGAGCCCTACCCGCCAGACACCAACTCTGGCTTCCTCTTCCTCTCCATCTCTAAATCAATCTCTCTCTCACGAGCCCTGGCAATCATATCCTCCAGCGTCTTGCAGCTGGAGCGGCTCACAAACTGGCGGATATCACTCTGCAGCATCTCATGATATTGGGCCTTCTTCATCTCCTCGTCCGTCACATACTGCAGAACAAGAAGGGCCCTCTCCCTAAACTTGGCGGTGATCTCCACCACAGTCTTTATCGTCTACTCAAGATCCTGGAACTCTTTAGCTAACTGTTGCACCTCAATTATAGGTGCAAACTCGGCCCAAAACCTGGTCAAAAAATCACTCCAGGTCATCGCATCCAAAACTGCATCATCTCCAATGGCTCTCCCAACCTCCTCCCACCAGTCATCTGCCCTCTCCTTCAGAAGACAGGACACAAGTCTAACCTTGTCCCCCTCGGGACATCTGCTGGTGCAGAATGCGTTGGCCACATCCACCAACCATCTGGTACTCACAATGGGGTCCCGAGCCCCATGATAATCGTGAGCTCCACAAGCCCTGAACTCCCTGAATGTCAGTGAGCGTGCCCCTATCATGGTCGTCATCTCGGTGCGGAATGCACCCAACCTCTCATCAAGTATCTCCAGGATGCCCTCCTTGACTGATCCAAAGATCACAGGAGTCTGGTCTAGAATGTTGTGTGTGATCTCAGACGAGATGAACTCCCTCATCTGCTCATCCAGCTTCCCATCTCCAGAGCCCGAGCCCGATCCCTCACCGGCGCCTGAGCTGCCGCCTGGCCTAGTGCGTTGTGTCACCATATTGAAAATACACCATAACAAACATCAGTATACTCATCATAACTCGAGGGATCTCACATACTACAAGTTTCCTGGATTCATCTCAGCCTTCCTTGATTCGAGTACGGATCCTCTAGTTTCAGTAGTACGGGCCCATACTACCTTCCACATCTATCCGTACTTTCCTCAAGAACTGCCTCGACTCCACCAAGTCCCTTCTACTACTACTATTGATCTCATGCTAAACTCATCCTAGGCTTGCCCTAGGGTAATCACCAACCCACTCTCCGCTATCAGCTGCATAAGAAGTCCTTGCTACCTCCCCTAACTAGCTCGTGAATACTATTACATATCACTAAGACTAGATAATTCTTCGAATGAGAGGTCATACCCTACAACGGTTGGACTCAAACAAGGGCTGCGAAATAGAGCTAGACCTAAACTTCTGAAATTATGTAGTCATCGCAATATGTAACTTAACATATTCATTTACTAGTTAGTAAAAGGTAACTAGAACTCCTAAAAGCACAAAGCAAGCAGTATTCGAGCATCGAGTAAACATAATCAAACATATCTCGTTCGGGCTATCACTGACTAATCTGTACTAGCATGCGGTTCATAAAGTTTAGATACATATAACATGCACATAAGGCATCCTTCCTAGATCCTTAGTCCTAATCTAGCATGCAATTCTCATAAAACTAATACACATATAATAGGCACATAAGGCATCCTTCCTAGATCCTTAGTCCTAAACTAGCACACAGTTCTCATAAACATATCATAACATAAACTTGTATGGGTAATTTAGGAGTACTTACTTGAGCTCGGCTGATTGCATGCACCACACCCCTTTTTCTCTTTCCAAATTTCTTTTCTCTTTTCAAAATTCTTTTTATAAAAATGGTTTTCTTTGAAAATTTTCATACCAAGTCCTTAGTTTGAGTTCAGACACAACCAAGAGTGTGTCCGAATCCCTCAAACCAAGGCTCTGATACCAACTTGAAACATCCCAAAAATACGGTCCAAAAATTTTGTTTTTAATTATTCATAAAACCGTAAATACCATCCATCATCTAATAAAACATAAGTAATGTATCTCAAATCATCACCATAAAATACTGTATCAAAATCATATTTCAAAATATCAGAGTCTAAAGCATCCCATGCTGAACAAATGGTGTGTGCACTACAATCATCCAGAGCTCTTCCCTTTGCTACCAGAAGTACTTGAAACCAAAACTGAAAACTGTAAGCACGAAGCTTAGTGAGTCTCCCCAAACTACCACATACTATACACATAACATGCAACTAGGAGATACGGGCCCCGCCCACTCTCATGGAGATTTGGGCCCCGCCCACACTCCGTTGTGTAACGTGGATACAGGTATCACACAGACAATATATATATATATATATATATATATATATATATATATATATATATATATATATATATATATATATATATATATATTCCTATCAAGCAGTCACATATATATATTTAAATAACGCTTACGAGATTCGGGACCCGCCCACACTCGACTACTATGAGATTCGGGCCCTGCCCACACTCAGCTACTAACATATCATATATATGGGTCGACCTTGGTGCAGTAGACCCATTCCTACTGAAGGAAACTCACCTCGTATGCTAGCTGTGAAATCTCGTGTGAGGAAACTCTGACTGCTGCTCCGACGACTCCCCGACTATCAATTTCTTAATAACACTTAATCAAAATCTGATAATCCTTCTTAGGGTAAAATGACCATTTTACCCCTGGTCAAAGTCAACGCTTGGGGTCAAAGTCAACCTTCTGGTTGACCCAACTCGTCGAGTTGCTCCATCAACTCGTCGAGTCCTAGAACCTGAAGTCACGATCTAAGTCGTCGATTCTCCCCATGACTCGTCGAGTACCCAGGCTACTCACAGTCGCGATCTACCGATTTAACTCGTCGAGTCCCTTCACCGACTCGCCGAGTTCTACCTTAAGCTAAAACGGGAGAAAGTAACTCAACTCGTCGAGTCCCTCTATGGACTTGCCGACTTCCTCTATCTGATTGAGCCATCTCAAATGATTAAGCTCCTACCCTTCAGATCTAAACTCCATACTTCACCTACATAATGGGATTACACTTTTAAGGGTAAAGTTTCCAACTTTACCATTTTTTAGTCCTTATTAATGGGTTTAGCTCAAACCCTAACTCTCAAGAACATAGATCTTGGTCCACAAGCGATAATACTCTAAACCAAAGCATACTATAATAGATCTAGGCCTTGGACATCAGTTGGACACGTAAAGTTCCAAGCTATCCTTCCATGCACGGCCTTTTTGGGCTAAAAAGACCATGATAATACTTTTAAGATTGCATGGGGCTTCCATGGTCATAAAGTTTGCACCTTTATGCCATGGAACCCCTTCTAGATCCCAGATCTGAAATGTAAGTCACTTAGGATGTCCAAATCCCAAGGACCAAGGTTCTTCAACCAAAACCCTCATAAAAATGGAAGTAAGTAGATCTAATGAATGAATGATCAAGTTAGAGACATGATTACCAGAAACTGATGAGGATGGAAGGAAATCCTTGGATCTACTATCTTCTCCTTGAACCTTCTAGCTCCTTCTTATTCTCCTTGCTTCAAGAACACACAAAATAACTCAAGAATGGCTCACGCACTCACAAAATGTTCTAGGGTTTCGTGGATTAGGTTTTAGGACTTGGAGGCTGGAAATAAGCCCGAGGGGTGGGGGTTAAGGAGCTTAAATAAGGTGTAAAACCCCAAAATTAGGTTTTCATTCTGGCCGATCTACTCGCCGAGTCGAGGGCTCTTGACTCGTCGAGAAGATAGCTTAAGCCCCGCACATAATTTGCCCTCTACTCGACGAGTTAGGGCCACCGAGTCGTCGAGTTCCCCTTTCAAAATAAATAAATTATGGAATTAAATGCATACCAGGAACCAGGCGTTACAAAAAGTACTGATTAAAGTATTAAATATATGTTTATGTGTGAAATATTTGATATTGTCTGAAATACGTGTTCAGAGCATATATGATGATTTAGGATACAAAGTAAACCTAAATTAATTAAGAGGAATATTGGATAGTATCTCCTTATGAGTACGAGTGAGATATACATGGAGGGTAGAACTGAGTATGGATTAGACATAGTCATTTGTCCTTAGTCCGAGAGTATGGAGAGGACATAGTTATTTGTCATTAATCCGGGAGCATGGATTAGACATAGTCAATTGTCCCTAGTCCGAGAGTATGGAATGGACATAGTTATTGATCCGGGAGCATGGATTAAACATACCTGATCCGGGAATATGGATTTGGTAAAGAGGTTAATATTAGATCCGAGAGTATGGATCGTGTTGTCGTGAGGATCTACGGGATGCGGTAAAATTGCTTATCTGAGGTGAAATTGTATATATTGTGAGTTCTAATATATATATATATATATATATATATATATATATATATATATATATATATATATATAACATTGTGGGATTGAAATCTGTATGTACTCACCAGGTTTCCCAACCTGACCCACTCAGTTTATTTGTATCACAGGTGTCGATATGAAGCTACATTACACAGAGAGATTAAAAGAGACGTAGATCACTAGTGTAAATGAATGTAAGGTCTGTTTATGTTTATGTTTCTGTATTGACGATGACATCCCAATCTTTTAAAATGAATAAAATACATTTCTTCGGAAATGCTTTGATAATGTATTTATCATGTTTTACTGAGAACAAATTCCGCAACATTTTTCTTTAAAAGGATACTCTAATTTTCAAATAAAGCATAAACAAATCGGTCTTTTCTGGCCGTGAAATTGGGGACGTCACAGTTGGTATCAGAGCATTAGTTTAAGCGAACTAGGAATAAGGATTTATTTCTATACTTAAACTTAGAATGCTAAGTGATGATCGTGAAGAGTGTGTCTAACGTATTTTAGGTAGTACACCTGAATAGACACAAGCACTGGCTTATTTTAGGAAAGATGTATACAATGCTTTTATGTGCTAAATGAATTATGCTAAAGATGACTTATATGCTATTATTTGATCGAGTCTATGGTATGTTGCCGACCGGATCTAGAAACTTTATGTGTTTAGATTTCTAAACGTTTAATTACGATATTGGAACTGACATGTAACTTTTCGGAGTAATAAGGAGGAATACGCGTCTAAACCTTCCTCTATCTATATTCTCGTCTCGAAACACCGAACACTTGATTTGGTGTATAGAATGTCATGATAAGGACTCGTAGCGGACTGGACAAATGGAGGAAATGAGAAGGCTTAAGATAGTGAATGATACCTACCAGGAACATATCATAAGAGACGTATCTTGCCTTTAGAATATGTCTAAATAGATAATATGTCTGGTACGGGAGAAGTATACTTTCGATTGGCAGAAAGAAAGAAATTTTGGTATAATCCATAAAAGTTATCCCATGGTTTGGAATTTCCACTACCAAACGAGTTGAAGAAGAATTGATGATCGAAGATACGCATGGAAGGAGTCCTAGTAGAGTCTAGAAAAAGTTTTATGATTGTTTGGACACATTTGTATGTGTTAAAATTGTTTTTGTTATAATAACTTGGAGAACCGTGAGACAATACTTGGGACGAGTATAAGTAGGTGTGAATGGTAGTAGAGGCCTATACTACCGGAAGCACAGGACTTGCACTTGGATCAGGGAAAGTTATAAGGTTACCTAGAAGCTAGTAATTGATTCCGTTTTATTCAAGTACATCGTTACCATCGTTTCGGTAATGACTAAGAAGATGATTGTTATCCCGACCCTAGTGGTCATATCAAATCGAGACTGACTTAGATAAGTATGTTACGTGGTTTAGAGAACCAAGATCGATGTAGCATCTGACTTAAGCCAGAAGATTGAAGTGAAAGATAACCGAAGCGATCAATAGAAGTATCACGATCACTATTAAAGTAAAGAAGCTTGTAGCTAGAAGTACTACATGCTAGAACGTGATTATATCGCATTAGAACATGAAGGCATGTATATTTCATTCTGGAATTTGACTCTAAGAGACCTGAGTCTAAGCGTTGCATCATGCGACGAGAGGTCATTTAAACATGACCCATCGGTCTATTATGGTAATCGAAGGAAAAAAATTATCTTAAGAAGAAGAATGAGTCTCCAATAATGATTGATTTTGTAACTCGAAGGTTACGATTGAAAGTCCAACATAGTACGAAGAGCGGGTTCAAGATCAAGCACTGCCTGCAGTCAAGAAGTTCAAGAGTTAGATACTAATTCGAAGGAACATAGAAGTTACGATTATTACCTAGGATGAAGAAATAATGTATGGAGTAATTATACAAGCCCCGTTTTGTTGATGATTCCGGGACGTAATCATCCTAAGGGGGAGATAATTGTAACGCCCGCAGATTCGGGCTATTCAATTTAGAGACAATGAGCGTAAAAAAATGACTTTTTGATGGGATATTATTTAGAAGGAATAATATTAACCAATTTATAGTATATTTCACAAGGGTTCCGTACGTATAAAGAACGCTGAAATCCGAGTTATAACGAAGAAGTTATGACCCGCAGAAGTTTTACGGCTAAACCAGCACGACACCGCGTAAAAGATGTGTGTTTATTGCACTAGTTTTAATCATACTTTTTGAATATAATTTAGACACACAAAAGGCAGTGTACTTATCAATTGGTGGTATAGTTAAGCAAGCAGGGTATCGAATACAGGGAACGGTAAATAACCTAACTACTAGAATTATCTAAAAAAACAAATAATAAAAGAAAAGAGGTTTTCTCTAGTTTTGCAAGACTAGAAACTTAAGCAGTTATCTAACACTCAAACAAAGAAATTAACAGCTAGAACAAATAAAAATCAACTAACTTCAATAATAAAGGAGGCTTCTGTTCAGGTTCGACTTACTTATTCCTAAGGTTGATTTTATGGCACGTGCAATGGATTAATTTGTCATTGGCTACCGATTAATGTGATTAGGTTCATGTTCACTATTACTAATCCTTAGAAAACAAATCGATTCAAACAGTGGCCAATTGGTTAAACTAATGTGTTTCTTAGTTTATTGATTCGGGTTTAGTAAGACTTGTAGTTAGCTAATCAAATTACTAATTCAATTAACTTCTTGTATGGTGGTTCGTCACACAAGCTCACACATTGACTTACCTATTTTCTAATTAACCCCTAGTTTCATGTTCACTATTCCTAGGCATATAATATTGTTTTCACATAAATTATATCAGACAAGCAATTAAGAGATGTTCATGCAACTTAATAGACTTGATAATTAACAGAAAATAGTTCTTGTCAACACATATGGGTCTTTAACAAGCTTAACAAAACAAAATTCACCAAATTAAATAATCCAAGCCATAAAATTCAAACCATAGTAATAAGTTTGTCTACCCTAAACAGAAGCTAAGAGTTTTTAGCTCATAATCATGGCAGAAAATATCTCACAAACTGAACCTAATGATCTAAACATGGTATAAACACTAGATTGAGAAAAGAGAATAAGGTTGTGCCTTTCGATCTCCTCAAAATTGAATGCTAAGGTTGATCCTCGAGTTCCAGCATTCCAACAACACTTTCAATCGCAATTCAGTCTCCAAGGGTTCCAAAGAGAAGTCCTTGGCTCGTGAGTTTATGCCCTTTATATAGTTTTCTGAATACAGGGGCGACTCGTCGAGTCCATAGACCAACTCGGCGAGTCCCTCACTTAAAATCCGTGCGTGGTTAGGTACTTGATGCTTCGCGAATGTTCGTGCCTACTCGTCGAGTAGGTGTCCGACTCGCCGAGTTCTTCAGGTATTTGACTCTTTTTCTTCTTTCTTCAATTCTCGAGCTTCCGATTGCTATTCCCACTTCCTTTTGCTTTCGAGCACATCTTTTAGGCTGAAAATACAAGTCAAACATAATTAAGTATATTTTGTTCAATAATTGCAATAAAATAGCCAAAAAGTATTAAGATTCTACACAAAATATATAACTAAATATGCACATATCAGTAACGTAAAAAGTGAATTTTTGATAAATTACTTATTAGCCTTAGCAATCTAAACAAAAGTCGTAGTATACATTAAACGGAGAACATGCATAAAAAGAACGTCTAAATCTGACTTCGTATGAGGAAGTTATGATGTTTTTAAGATTTAGCATAGCAGTGCACAGCCCGTAATTCAAATTTTTGATCGATCGATTTTTAGCCGACACAACCTAATATAGAATTGAATATCTCATTAATAGGAGCTCAACGATAAAAAGACAGTCTAAATCGGAGTCCGTATGTAGAAGTTATGAATTTTACACGGTCGTTAAACAGTGTAATCCTCTCATACTGTTAAATTTAAAATCGGTCGAGAATTAGCCAACAGAATCTAAAAGAAAGTTGTAGAATACGTCTTCACCTACGCGTGGATATAAAAAAAGGTCGAAAACGGAGCTCGTATGCAAAAGTTACAGAATTTAGAAGTCGGAATGGTGCTGCTGCGAAAGAGATGACGTGGCTTAATCTGGACCATTTTCTTCACACCAAAAGTCTTTCTCTCTCTCTATCTCTCTCTCTAACTTCTCTCTAAGCCCTCCTAAAGCCCTAGTAACTCCCAAGTGCTAGAGGAAAATTTTGGATTAGGTGTCTAAGCCCATAACCATAATTGGTATGTACTTGATTTGATAGTAGCATGGTTCTTTTAGGTTGGCTTCACTTTAGCAACTTGACAAGATGACTTATGGAGAGAGAGGTTAATAAATGATTTATTAATATGAGAATAATATATTAATTAGAAGTCATATTATTTAATTAGTATTTGATCAGAAATTTATTTGGAATTCATTTTAGGATCCAAGGAACTGAATAAAAGAACGGGGACTGTTTTGCAAATCATTGATAGTTGTAAAACTGGGCTGCTGGACTCCTTTGGAATGGAGTGGACGAAATTCTATAGGGAAGCCCTATAGAATTTGTCCAAGGCTTCCTAATGGGAGGTCCATGGGTAGCTTAAGCCCTAAGCAGGAAATTAGGGTTTCCTCCAGAAACCCTAGCAACCCACCAGCTATTTAAAGACCCCTTTACTCAGGGTTTTTGGCCAATGCTTAGAGCATCGAAACCCTAGCCGAATTTATGTGTATTCCTTCCTCTCTCCTTCTCATCCTCTTGCCACAAGTGTTTGTGAGGCATTAGAGGTGCAAAATTTAAGGCGCTAAGCTTTCAAGAGTCAAGATCAATCAAGGAATTCTTGTTATTGTTATATAACAAGCAAGGTAATCTTCTTAATCCTTTTATATATGAATTTCGAATTATATATGCTAGATCTAGGGTTATTACTTTGGAATTTCTTTTGCATCTTCAAGTAGTGAAAAACTTAGATCCAAAGCAATTATGGTTGCATGAACACATATGATGTTGTTATGCTCAAAACCCAACAGTGGTATCAGAGCCTAGAATGTTTTTCAGTTGTATTTGATGCTATTGTGATCTGTCCAAGCAAGAAGCAATGTAGATTCACATTTTATCTGCTGAACTCGACGAGTTCTATGAGGAACTCGACAAGTTCATTGCCTGACTCGACGAGTTGACTCGTCAGATGCCTGATTTTTCGATATTCAGATCTTGTTTGGATTAGGATAATTACCATAATTCGTTTTAAATGCCTTAAATTGAATTTTGTGAATGGTAATCTGATTTCCTTATCAAATAAGATTGATTTGGTTAAATTTTAAAATAATGACAAAATTATTTTATTAATTTAATTATTTAAAATTTGATCTAGTAATTTTTTAAAAGTTTCAAATTACACCCTTTAGTTTTGGAATTTATAATTTAATTAAAAAGTTTAATTTTGAAATCTTAAATTCTAGAACCCTAGTATTTTAAAACTTTAAAATATACCCTTATACTATTATAATATTAAAAGTTTAATATATATATATATATATATATATATATATATATATATATATATATATATATATATATATACCTCCTTATAGATCGGCTTCGTGAATGAGGCCTACTAACGGTAAGACTGACCTTTTCTTATATATATATATATATATATATATATATATATATATATATATATATATATATATATATTAAACTTTTAATATTATAATAGTATAAGGGTATATATATATATATATATATATATATATATATATATATATATATATATATATACATACGTATATATATATACGTATGTATATATATATATATATATATATATATATATATATATATATATATATATATATATATATATATACATACGTATATATATATACGTATGTATATATATATATATATATATATATATATACCCTTATACTATTATAATATTAAAAGTTTAATATATATATATATATATATATATATATATATATATATATATATATATAAGAAAAGGTCAGTCTTACCGTTAGTAGGCCTCATTCACGAAGCCGATCTATAAGGAGGTATAAGGAAACTGCCTATAAAATGGCGGTTGAATGAGTGTCCACTCTCACCTACCGCTTCCTTGATTGGTGGAGGATCGTTAGCCGAACGGATAGGATAGGACATTAACTCTCATTAATAAGTATAATGAAAATATAAAGTAACTAAATGTTTTATAAGATTCCCAATCTTAGTTACTTTAGGAAAATGTGAATTTGATGCTAATCTATGAAATTTCACATTGCACTTTGTCAAGTCGTTAGTGGGGAGTGTATGGTTAACCGACACACTAAATTGGACTAACAAAGAGTGGCAATGGGTAACTCATAAATTATCATTGATCAATGGAGCGTGTGTGGTTAACCGGCACATTGATTAGGTGATAAATGACATCGAGAGTACCAAGCTAATTTGCATGGTTATTCACACCTTGTTTGTGATCCTCGGTAACCCAGTCACAAACTTGAAGGGCATAATCGAGATTAAACATGTCATTGAATAGTTCAATGAATCTCAAAGATCTAGGAATTTCATTTCATTCAAAACTTGATTCATTTAAAATTTCGTTTTCATGGTGGAATTGGTAAATCGTCATTTACCTACCTTCAAATAACTTACAATTGGATTACGGCATCCCTCTTCCGAATTGTGAATTATTGTGTTGGGTCCTAGCCTTAATATTTCATTTTGGGTGTTATATTAAGGAGTCCTTATCTAATCAAAACTTGTCCTTCTTCTTTTGCAGATGTCAACTTCCAATAACGCTTCCGGTTCCTCCAACAACAACTCTGCTAACTCTTTCTCACTCTTGAATATTTACGCGAGGGTCACATTCGATGGTTCCAATTTCAATGATTGGATCTGATACATCCGAATGGCCTTGCGTTACGAGGACAAGGAATACGTCCTCGACAAGGAGCTGAATGAGATAGACGAAACCAAAGCAACTCCTCAAGAAATAGCTGAGTATAGGGGTCACTGCAAGGATGCTACTAAAGTGTCTTGTATTATGGTAGCCACTATGACTCCTGAGCTACAACGGTTCTATGAGGACTATTGGCCTTACGAGATGTGCAATGACTTGATGGAGAAGCAACCATCAAAGAGCGCCTCAAGAGAGGTACGAAATAGTCAGGTCATGCATCACCACTAAGATGAAAGATGGAGAGTCCATCACGACCCACCTGCAAAGGATGCAGCGCTATATGGATCGTCTCTTGAAACCAAGGTTGTAAAATACGCTCGACGTTAGCTAGTCGGTGGACCGGGGTTAAGGGATTAATCGGCTAGACGGAGATTAATCGGGGACCATTAATTGCAAATTTGTTGAATTTTGAAAAATTAAATATGACTAGTATCATATCAAAGTTCGTAAATACCACTAATATGATAACAAAATAGGTTAATATGATTAATAAAACACTAATCATGCCTCAAATAGTTTCCATTGACATAAAACTTCTTCAAAATGTTAAATTTTCATCTTCGTATAATGTTTCACTCATTATGTATGCAGGGATTAATTGCTAGGCGCTCTCTAATAAGTCGAGTAGGGCCTAGGGATTAATCGGAGATTAATCGGGACCTAGTCGGGATTTTTACAACAGTTCTTAAATCTGAATGTGAACTTTGATGAAGAGTTGGCTATAGACATAGTCATGCACTCTTTGGCTCCTAGCTATGATCAGTTCAAAATGACTTATCATATGAGAAATGAGGAAGTCACATTGAGCAAGCTTCAAGGCCTTCTAAGAAGTGCTGAAAGTGGATTAAAATGGAAAAGTATCGAATCCACTCCTACTCCTGCTGCTGCTCCAGGCCTGGCTACTGGACAAGGGAAGGGGAAAAAGAGGAAAGCTCCCTCTAAGCAAAGTTGGAAGGGAAAGTCTCATGATGGGTCTTCTTCTAGTAAACCCAAAGCAAAATTCGGTTCTGCTCCCCCTGCCTCAGATCCAAAAGATGAAATTTGTTTCTACTGCCAAGACAAGGGGCATTGGAAGAGAAGTTGCCCTAAGTACCTGCAGGACATTAAGGATGGCAAGATCAAGCCTACCCCGGCAGCTATTTACACTATTTTGTCTTAAAATTCATCGCATTCTAATTCTTGGGTCCTTGATACAGGATATGATTTTCATATGTGCTCTGACTTGCAGGGACTAAGATAAAGTAGGAATGTGGAGCTTTGGAAGATGAACCTGATAATGGGCAATAGGATATCGTCACCTGTTACCAAGATCGGCGTTTATTCTTTGAAGCTTAGTAGTGGATTATGTTTAGACTTGAATAATTGTTGCTACTCGTCAAAAATCGCAAGGAATATTATTTCTTTTCATGGTTTATACAGACAAGGCTTTAGATATTCATTTAATAATGAAATTAGTTCTATTAATGCTTATTATAATGGTGTATATTATTTTGAAGCATTACCTTGTGATGGTGTATATGAAACTGTGATGGTTGTAGACAATTTAGGAAATAGTGTGATGCACATTGATTCGTCTAATGTTTTATAAAAATCATGTTTGTGGCATTGTCATCTTGGACATGTCAACAAGAAGCGCATTGCCCAACTCCAAAAGGATGGAGTGTTGGAGTCGTTTAACCTTGGGTCGGATGATACATGCGAATCTTGTTTGGTTGGAAAGATGATAAAATCACCTTTCACTGGTTCATGTGAAAGAGGTGAGGGATTGTTGGATCTCATACACACCGATGTGTGTGGGCCCTTACAATATACCACAAGGGATGGGAATCGATTTTATGTGACTTTTACCAATGATTATAGCAGATATGGATATATCTACTTAATCAATCATAAGTCAGAAACCTTTGAAAAATTCAAAGATATCAAACATGAAGTCGAGAATCAATTGGGAAGGAAGATCAAGATGCTCAGATGTGATCGGGGTGGTGAGTATCTTAGTATCAAGTTCCACGACTACCTCAAGGAATGTGGAGTTGTTTCACAATTGAAACCTCCTAGGACACCACAGCTTAATGGTGTGGCTGATAGGCATAATCGAACCTTGTTGCATATGGTTCGTTCCATGATGAGTCGAGCTTTGCTTCCGATATCGTTCTAGGGGTATGCCTTAGAGACTGTCGCTCATATTCTTAATCTAGTCCCGACAAAGAAGGTTGCCAAAACACCTCACGAGATGTGGACATGGAAGGTTCCCTCATTAGCACATATCAAGGTTTGGGGTTGTGAAGTTTTCGTTAGACGAGAGACTTACGACAAGCTTGAACTTCGAAGTGAGCTGTGTATTTTCATTGGCTACCCACAGAAGTCCTTTGGATACCTGTTCTACAGACATAGTGAGAATGTGGTCTTCGTAGCACGAAGGGGAGTTTTCCGCGAGAGGGAACTCATATGCAAAGAGGACAGTGGGAGTATAATTGATATTGAATAAGTTCAAGAGTCAAGCGATGAAGGAACCTCTAACACTGACACTCAACCTGAGGAAGAAATTCATGTTGAACCAATTGACCAATCATTACCTCTTAGGCGTTCTAGTAGGGTTAGCGTTCCGCCTGTGTTGTATGGTTTCCATATAACTGCAGAAGGTGATACGTTTATCAGTGATAGTACACTGATAAATTTGGATGAACCTGCTAACTACAAGGAAGCCATGGCGGGCCCTGAGTCTGCCAAATGGAAAGACGCAATGGATATCGAGATCCAGTCCATGTATGACAATCAAGTTTGGAACTTGGTTGAAAATGTACTAGGTCGTAAGACACTTGGGTGCAAATGGATCTTCAAGAAGAAGACTGACATGGATGGAAAGGTGCACACGTTCAAGGCACGACTGGTTGCGAAGGGCTTTACTCAAACCCCGGGGGTTAACTATGATGAGACCTTCTCACCAGTGGCCAAGATCAAGTCTATTTTTGTTAGCCATAGTTGCGTTTCATTATAATGAAATCCGGCAGATGGGTGTCAAAACCGCTTTCCTTAATGGGAAGCGGGCAAAGATGTTTACATGTGTCAGCCAGAAGGTTTTCTGGATGCTAAATTCCCCAATAGAGTGTGTAAGCTTGAGAAATCAAACTATGGATTGAAACAAGCTTCTCGTAGATGGAATCTTTGCTTTGATGAGAAGGTCAAAGAGTTTGGATTCTCTAGGAGTGAGGATGAGTCCTGTGTATATGTCAAAGCCAGTGGGAGTATAGTTAGCTTTCTAGTACCGTATGTTGATGACATACTGCTCATAGGAAACGACATTCCAACCATGCAGGAAGTTAAGTCCTGGCTTGGAAAGTGTTTCGCTATGAAGGATCTAGGAGAGGCTGCCTATATTCTACGAATAAGGATTTTGAGAAATAGGAGTAAAAGACTAATTGGACTTAGTCAAAGTGCTTACTTGGATAAAGTGCTAAAGCGTTTTAGCATGGAGAATTCCAAGAAGGGAGAGTTGCATATCCAGAGCAATACCAAGCTGAGTAAGACTCAGAGTCCGAGAACTGATGCTGAGATGGCAGAAATGAGTCGAGTTCCATATGCTTCCGTCGTTGGCTCGATCATGTATGATATGACATGTACTCGCCCTGATGTGTCTTTTGCTTTGAGCATGGTCAACCGATATCAAGGGAACCCGATTAAAGCCCACTGGATAGCCATAAAGAAAATTATTAAGTATCTGCGAAGAACTAAGGATTGGGTCCATGTTCTTAGTGGCAGTGATGACTTGAGAGTTATTGGTTATAGTGACGCCATTTTTCAGACAGACCAAGACAATTTCCGTTCTCAGTCTGGTTGGGTGTTTACACTCATCGGAGGAGCAGTAACTTGGAAAAGTTCCAAGTAGGAGACCGTGGCTGATTCAACATGTGAGTCAGAGTATATAGTCGTGAGCGAAGCGTCAAAGGAGGTTATATGGTTGAATAACTTCATTGGAGAGCTTGGATTTGTGCCAGCCATAAAGGAGCCCATGGAGATTTTCTACGATAATGAAGGAGCGGTTTCCTTGACCAAGGAACCAAGGGATCATGAAAGATCCAGACATATCGACAGCAAATATCACTTCATCAGACATCGGGTAGAAGACGGACTCCTCATTGTCAATAGGGTATCGTTAGAAGAGAATCCTGTAGATCCCCTCACAAAGGGTCTAAGTAGGATTAAGCACGTTCAGCATGCGAGGAGCATTGGTCTGAAGGACGATATTAGATTTAGTGATTAGATAGATATTTTAGAAACTTGTAATAGATAAATGTAATTGACATTTGGTGATTATATAATGGAAATTTATTGTAACATCCGGGATTTATAAGGTACTAATATTTTATTTGTATAAGGTTATTAGTTTTATAAGGTTGGGCTTGGACCTTTGGGTCCTTGTAATTGGTGTAAGTCCCCAATCTGCTTGTGTATCAATCAGATCCGTTTGATGGTGCAGAATCCCGATCAAACGGATGATGTCAGATCAAATGAAGAAGAGGGAGAAGAAGAATATGATGAATCTTGTATGAATTGATTAGAATGAAGATCCAGATACAAGACTCACACACACTAACACACACTAAAGCTCCTCTCTTCTCTCTCACTTTCTCTCTCTAGAACACCTTGGGTTTCACACACTTAAGCTCTCCACCTTACTACAATTATTCACTCCTCACCCTATATATAGTAGACGTGGGCCGTGAATGGGTTTACGGCCGTAAACTTGTTCACGGCCGTAAACACAACCGTAAACACGTATACGGCCGTAAACACCAAGTTGTTTACGGTCCAAGACACAAAAATACATTTTCCTAGAAAAGTAAAGTATAAACCATATTTTTGACCCAACAATCTCCCCCTTAGTTTATAGCTTTCTTTTCTAATTGACCCAACAAACTCCACCTCAAAAGTATCTGGCTTTTCTTGTCAATCTTCATTAGGAACTTGGCTTCAGCATTAATCTTCATGTAACGCCCCGTTCCTGGTATGCATTTAAAACATTATTTTTCTTTGATTTTAGAAGCTACTCGACGAGTCGGTGGCCCTAACTCATCGAGTAGCAGCGACTTAGCACGTGGAGTAGGCGTGGCGACTCGACGAGTCCATATTTCCAGACTCGGCGAGTCCGCCAGTCTGGATGAAGCCCTAATTTTATGGAGTGTACCCTATTTAAACACCATTATAGCCCCAAACCAGCCTCCTTCACCTCTCAGAGACTTGCTCCCGAAACCCTAGCCTCCCTAAAGTGTGTGTGAGTGATTTTTGCCCTTGTGAAGGAATCTTGGTGCATTGTTGAGCAAGAAGAAGAAGGAGAAGGTAGAAGAACTCAAGGAAGAAGAAGTAGATCTAGATTATACTCCTCTTTGGCCATCCTTTCTGGTAATAAAGCTTTCATCTTGGTTATTGTATTGCTAGATCTAGTTTGTCCCCAAATTGATGGTTTTGAGCTCAAAAACCCAAAATCCCTAGTGATGAAGCTTTGTAATCAAGCCATATCTCGGATCTAGCCTCTCTTGAGTTCCAGGAGCTCAAGAAGGCCACCTTTTGGCAGCCATAGCCTTGTTCTAGACAAGTAACCCCCATTATATCCAAGTTTGAGTGTTATTGCTTCATTGCATCATAGATACACGTAAAGTTAGCAACTTTACGTGTTCAGATGGTCCCAAAAACCCAGATCTATGAATTCGATGCACTGAAACTGATTAGAATCGGTTGAATAGAAACTGCATGCAAAGGACTCGGTGAGTCGTTCATTAGACTCGGCGAGTCAGGTCGCGAGTCTTAGATTCCCTGTTCAGTAGTAGCAAGTCTGTTTAGTGAGTGGAGTAAAGACTCAGTGAGTTAAGACATGGATCTGAGTGTAGAGGGACTCGGCGAGTCTACGCCCTGACTCGGCGAGTCCAAGGCAATCTCCTTACCCGTAAGAACAGACTCGACGAGTTGTCCATACAACTCGGCGAGTCACAGACTTGACGTGTTCATATGATGAAGGAGGACTCGACGAGTTGTTCATACAACTCGGCAAGTCAGATAAAGGTTGTCTTGATGTTATTATAGAAGGAGAACTCGTCGAGTCTTAGCTAAACTCGACAAGTAGAGTCGGGAAGGGGAGTAGAAGGAAAGATAGGGACTCGACGAGTTGGCGGCCCAACTCGGCGAGTCAGGTCAACGGATTGTTGACTTTGAACAAGGGATAAAATAGTCATTTTACCCTAAGATTAGTTATCAGTGTCTGATTAAGTGTCTTTTAGGGATTGTAGCCGGGGAGTTACCGGAGCAGCAGTAAAACAGTTCCCGAGCAGGATTTCAGCAGCCAGCCTTAGGAGGTGAGTTTCCTTCCAGTAGGAACGGGTCTACGGCCACAATGCCGGCCCGTCTAGTTAGCAGTAGTTCCGGACTTCAGTCCGATGCAGTAGTTCAGTATGCTTGGTGTCTTTGTGATACATGCATGGTGTGTGTTATGTGTTCCGGACTATGGTCCGTTGCGGTATGCTGTATATGTGTTCATATTATATGCTATGATTATATTATGCTATGTTCAGTCAGTTCCAGACTTTGGTCCGATGCAGTGGGCAAGGCCCTAGTTAGTTCCGGACTTCGGTCCGAGGCAGTGGGCAAGGCCTTGGTAGTTCCGGACTTCGGTCTGATGCAGTGGGCAAGGCCCTAGTCAGTTCCGGACTTCGGTCTGATGCAGTGGGCGAGGCCCAGTTCCGGACTTCAGCTAGCAAAGGGAAGGGCTCGGGATGATGGCATGGCACACACCACAGTTTTAGCCTAGGAGTTAGACTCTGATATTTTGATATGATCTTGACACTAGTTTCGATTTGATAAATTTATTATGACATTTTGAGATACATGATTCATGATTTTATCCTTTAATATTTGATATTATGGTTTAGTAAAGTTTTCAAACAAAATTTTTTGGGTTGCATTTTCGGGATGTTACAAGTTGGTATCAGCGCCTTGGTTTGAGGGATTCGGGCGTACTCACGAGTGTGTCTGAACTCAAACTAAGGAAGTGGTATAAAGTTTTCAAAAGAAAATAGTTTTAGAAAAGCAAAAAGAATTTTTAGAAAGAAAAGAACTTTGAAAAGAGAAAAAGGGTGTGGTGCATGCAATCAGCCGAGCTCAAGTAAGTACTCCCAAATTATCCATACAAGTTTATGCTATGTTATGATTATCAGCTTTATTAGAACATCATGCTAGATTAGGACTAAGGATCTAGGAAGGATGCCTTATGTGCCTGTTATATGTGTTTCAGCTCTATGAAAACTGCATGCTAGTACAGAATTGTCAGTATGATAGCCAGAGTAGTATATGCTTGATTATGAGTACTCGATGCTCGAATGCTGCTTGCATTGTGCTTTTAGGAGTCTTAGTTATCTTTCACTAACTAGTAAATGAATATGTTACGTTACATATTGTGAGGATTAAATAATTTCAGAAGGTTAGGTCTAGCTCTATTGCGCAGCTCTTGTCTGAGTCCAACCGTTGTAGGGTAGGATCTCTCATTCGAAGAATTATCTAGTCTTAGTGATATGTAATAGTATTCACGAGCTAGTTAGGGGGAGGTAGCCGGGACTTCTTGTGCAGCTGATAGCGGAGAGTGGGTTGGTGATTACCCTAGGGCAAGCCTAGGATGAGAGTATCAGAGAGCAGTGGTAGTAGAAGGGACTTGGTGGAGTCAAGGCAGTTCCTGAGGAAAGTACAGATAGATGTGGAAGGTAGTATGGGTCGGTACTACTGAAAGCAGAGGATCCGTACTCGAATCAAGGAAGGCTGAGATTAGACCAGGAAACTTGTAGCAGTAGCGATCCCTCGAGATATATCTGTATTCCCGACATTGTCATTATGTGTTTTCAGAATCGTGGTTTTACGCCCTAGACCAGCAATCGGCAGTTCAGGTGCCGGTGAGGGATCGGGATCAGGCTCGGGGGCCGAGCATTTGGATGAGCAGACTAGGGAGTTTCTCTCCTCAGAGGTAACTCGCATCATACTCGAGCAGACTCCTGTGATCTTCGGTTCGATCAAGGAGGGTATTTTGGAGCTGATGGACGAGAAGTTGAGCACATTCTGTGCTGAGGTGACGGCCATGATGGGTGTCACACCCCCGAACCAGACGGCGGAAACGTCCGGGGGCTTGTGCGTGACTTCATCTTGAAATATCATTACAGTGAATATAAATGAAACATAACATCATCATCATCACACATGTAATATAACAACATTCATTGTTCACATAGAGTATTGTATTTGAATATTACATGCCAAAATAGTAAGAGTATGATGAAACAAAATATAACACAATATCCATTAGTTTGTTTCGTTCATCCTGCTTCAACGGTTTCCTGAGAATACAAGTTATTTTGAAAACGGTCAACATAAAATGTTGGTGAGTTCATAAGCATGTTTGTGAAAATGATTTGTATAACTTTGAAACCACCAGAAAATCCGATATTTTCTGCAAACTGTTTAGTATGTTTGTGTCAGATCTTGTATTAATGCATGTATATTATTGTTTATTTGACAAAAAGGGTAAAGAGAATGTAGAGAGAATGTAAAGAGCATGTAAAGAGAATGTTCCCAGACAACCCGATGTTGTCTGTAAAAAAGAAAGCTGCCATACCAACCCTCGAGGTTGAGTACCAGTACGAGAATGTTTCCGAGTAATCCAAAAGAAAAGAGAATGGTCTTCCGTAAACTTCATAACGTTAATTCCTCTAAGTGAGTCGTCATAACCATACTAAATAATGACAATTTCGCCTGTCTTGGCGTTGTTGGACGCCGGTTTTGATTTTCATTATAAGGTTTTCGTCACCCTAGACTGATTTAGTCTAACTGTAACGAACAGCTCAGGTGTGGTGTGTCATCCTCGTATAGATCTATACACAAATCCCCGCTCTCCCTCCAAGAGACTCTGGTTATAACTACAGGCTACGATCGTACACTTAATAGGTACCAACCGACAAAACTCACTAGATCCTTAATCGAATTTACGCGAAGAAAGGTATAATCTCATTCCAGGCCCAATGAACCATGAAAGTGAACCAGTAAGGCATCGCTAAACATGTAAATCATTTAAAGGCCAAAATTGGAATGAAATTATATAACATGGGTCCAAAATATATATATATGAAAGGACAACTAAGGCCCATTTCACATGTAAGGTATTTACAGGCCCAAATAGCATCCAAGGTCCGCCGCGCATGTTAATGGGTCAATGAGGCCCAATAAACATATAAATAGTATACAGGACCTATCACACATAAAAATGGGCCACTAACACCCAATAACCTAGAAAATGATCAAATTAATCCGTTTGTTAGTTTATCGTTGGTTTTGGATTCAAGTATTCACTAAAATAGCATAAAAGCCCACTTTTTGTAAAAATGACGTTCTTGGCCCAATAAGCCAAAAGTTTACGATTAAGGCCCAATTTTTGTAAGAATGACACTTTAGTCTCTATTTTGTTCAAAACTTGTGTTGATGACTAGTTTGTGGTAAAAATAACATTTTAAACCCATTTTTGTCAAAAATATCATTTTTGGCTTGATTTTTGTGAAAATACACATTTTTCTGGTTTTGGGCTTTTCCGACCTAGTTTTTGGAAAACTTGTAGAAAAATCATCGTAAGTCAAAATTTGGATCCGTAAATTCTGGAAGTTTGGAAAATTTGTCTACTTTGTTCACAATTTTTCTCATAATTTTCTTGAGAGTGTTTGGAGGGAAAAATATGAGAGTGGTATGGTGGTGTTTCGGCCAAGAGACAATAAGAAGGGAGGAGAGAAAGTTTGAGGTGATGTTTGCATAGATATCCACCATGCAAACATGAGGTGTCATAAGCACAAATTTCCTCATTTTTATTTTTTTTTGTCAACTAAGCATGGTGGGCCGAGAATTGGGCTTATGAGAGATGGGAATGAAGTAATTTGGCCCATTTTTGGTTTTGTCTAATTTTTATGGAGCCCAAGAATTATTTTTCGGCCCATTGGGCTCTTAAGGAGGCTCACGGCCCAAATTGGTAAAAGAAATTGGTTTAGGGCCCTTTAGGGCTAATTAAATCCTTTATGGCCCATCATGGCCCAAAATGCTAAAGTTTTATGAATGTGGTCCATTTGGAACCCAATTAGGGTTTCTAGGCCCAAAGTAGTCAAGTGGAAGGTTTATTGGTCCATTAGGCCCAATAAAGAATTCCTAGTCTATAATGAATTTGAGCCGGGATTTCTAGGGTTTCCAACCCTTATTTGAACATATGAGATGTATTTGAACGAGCATAGAGTATAGTATTCACTTAGAGTACAAGATTTTACAACGGATGATGTTTACATGAGAATAGAATTTCCTAGCAAAATGCCAGTTGTGACATCATCCCCCCGTTAGAGGGAATTTTGTCCCGAAATTCTTTCAAAGGATAGGTTCATGAATGAGAGAATAGGTGAGGGTACTTCTGCTTCATCTGGTCTTCAATAGCACCCGATCTCCGACTTGAAATTCTAGAGATTTTCGTTGATTGTCCGCATAACTCTTTTGTTGGTCTCGCAATGTTTGAAGTCGGGCTTTGATTTTGGATTATTTTCTCGGTATTCTCTCGGATGATTTCTGGTCCTGTGAGAGTGTTGTCTGGTGATCGTCCTTTTGCTAGTTGGGTGTCACTCACCTCAGTCCAGCATAGAGGCGATTTACGTTTACGACCATAAAGAGCCTCGAAAGGAGCTACCTTGATGCTCGTGTGATAGTGGTTGTTGCATGAGAATTCAATCAAAGGAAACTGGGTATCCCATGACTTGTTGAATTCAAATTCCCAGACTTGGAGCATGACTTCGAGTGGCTGAATGGTCCGTTCGCTTTGGCTATTGGTTCGAGGGTAGTAAGCAATACTCATGACAAGTTGTGTTCCCATAGCCTTCCAGAGTGACTGTCAAAATCGTGAGGTAAATCTACTTTCCTGATCCGAGATTATAGGCACTGACACTCAATGGAGTCTCACGATCTCTTTGATATAGATTCGTGTTAATCTTTCCATCTTGTACAATTCTTTTATTTGAAGGAAATGAGCAAATTTGATTAAGCTATCGACAATTACCATGTTAGTGCTCAATCCAATTCTTGTAATAATAAGCTTCATCTTTTTGTCTTTGAGAGTTTTATCCAATCCATGCAGTGCTTCTTTCGCGATATTCTCCGGCTTTGATGTCTCCAAAGTCGGTCGTAGGTGTTGACAGTGTTTGTTCTTGTTTCATGAGCAGACGAGTATGCTATTGATGAAAATAATTAGAAGGCTGACTAGGAATGGTTGGAAAAACTCAGTTCGCAGGGTCCATGAATACCGTGGGAGCATTCGTTAGGTCGAGGGGTATCACACGAATTTGAAATGGTCGCGACGAGTTTGGAAAGCAGTTTTTGGAATGTCCTCTTCTCGGACTCGAAGTTGATGATAACCGGTTCTTAGATCTATTTTAGAGTAGTAACTAGCTCCTTGGAGCTGGCCAAATAGGTCGTCAATACGAGGAAGTGGGTATCGGTTTTTGTTAATGAGCTTATTCAGTTCTCTAAAATTGATGCATATTCTGAAGGGTCCGTCTTTTTGGCGAATGAGACTGGAGCTCCCTAGGGTGAGAAGCCAGGTCTGATGAATCCTTTTCTCAACCATTCTCTTAATTTGACTGGATAACTTGTAAAATTCGGCAGGAGCTAACCTATAGGGTGAATTGGCAATTGATGTGGTTCCCGGTATGAGATCGATTCGAAATTCGACCTGTCTCTCTGGGATATTCCCGGAAGTTCTTCGGGAAATACATCAGGAAAAATCGCATGCTACTGGAATACCTTGTATGTTTACTTCTTCCTTGGCTTTGTCCACAGCAAGAGCGAGGAAAACGTAGTTCTTCTGGTGCAGGCACTTCTGTGCCTTGATGCACGAGATAGGACGAGGATTGGTGCCAGGTTTATCACCATGGATTATTAGAGTTTCGTGATTGGGA
Organism: Lactuca virosa; assembly: GCF_052849685.1. Lineage (NCBI taxonomy): Eukaryota > Viridiplantae > Streptophyta > Magnoliopsida > Asterales > Asteraceae > Lactuca > Lactuca virosa. The sequence goes on from NC_136430.1 coordinate 55,800,288, forward strand.
AGGTGAAGGCAAACGGCCTTCTCGCGACACATAGTATCAGCACGGTGGGGGCTTAACCCAACCATGCCAATTATCACATCAAAACTCCTAATATTTACTGGCATTAAATTTTATTTGAAATGAATGGTTGTTTAGTGTTAAGGTGTACCCTATATAAATATATTTGGTTGATTCGGTTTTCCTATTAGTCATCTCCACCGTTAAGGCTTAGTTTAGCCTCTGGGGTTGTTGTTTTAGTAAGTGTTTGAATATGTTACTAACGAAGCTTCGCTCAGCTTCAATATTGAATAAGAGGTAAGCGAAAGAGTTGTTAAGTGGGAACGTACCAGTAACAACCGTCGGGTCTTGGACTGCTTCGCCTTGACCCAAGGTGAGGACCATTTCTGATCCTTTTGCTCCTTGATTGTTATCCATGGGGCAATTGCACCTGGAGTGACCGGTTCCTCCACACCCATAGCAGGTGTGACTGGTCTCATCATTGGTGTTGTTGTTAACGTTGTTGCAATTATTGTTGTTTTCGTTTGGCTGACGATTCTGTCGTGGATAAGTTCTACAGTATTTGGTGGTGTGATTCTTTCGGTTGCATTTCTTACAATGCAGCTCCCGGCAGGCTCCCTTATGATGGAAATTGCACTGGTTGCATTTTGGAAGGCTTCCGGCATATGGTCTTGCTGATGTTGGTGTAATAGGGGTCATGGTTGCATGAACAGCAACAACATGTTGCTTCTTTGAGAACCCTTGAGTGGGTTGTCCCTTTCTCTTACTTCCAGACTTCCGCTTCCTGCTCTTAAGCTTGGGGTTTGGAGTTCCTTGATAAGCTGTTACTTGTTGGTTTCCATGTTCGTTCCCTCGGCTGGAGTTGTTGATGCTATTTCCACCTCTATTGGTGTTGTTTGCGTTGAGTTGTGCCATAGCAGCGGTTACTGCCGCTGTTACAGTAGCTTGGAATGTAGCGAAGTCCATCCGCATGATTGGTGTCTTACGGACTTGCTTGTTATCTCGGTGAGATGACATTTTCCTGCTGCACGTTGATAAGCCGGATCGTAAGTAATGATCGTCATTCCTGGTTGTACTCTATAAATTTTGCATCTTGTTGTATAATTCTCACTGCTTCCATCTACATCCCTATGATGTATTTACGGTAGTAGGTAATCGCATATTTGGCACGATCGTTACGTCTATCCTTAGAGTATATGGGTTGTTTCGGTTTCGAGATCCTTAAGAGTCTAGCGGTTTTGAGGGTTCGGTTGTGCATATAATTGAGTTTATGAAATAAAGATAGCACACAATTGTTCCATTGGTAAGTACCATCTTAGTACACGAAAGAGAGCAATATCGGATAGTAGGGGGGAAAAAGAAAAGACTGATCCTAATTGTGGCGGAAAGTGTCTGGTGGTGGTGCTGATGAAGTGGATGCACCTCGGAGACGAGCTACTTGTTGCTCGGTATCTCGTAGTCGTACCTCCCAAACTAACTATCTCGCTCGGGAGTCTCCGTTCACTTCCAGTGTTTGTCTCTCATCTCTCTCAATAGCAAACCGCATTTGTTCCGTTCGATTTGGGGTGTCCTGAGCTTGGTTATCAATACCTCGGGTGCGCCGGACCATGACTGGGAGGGCCCGGTCAGCTGGTCCTCTATGACTAAGGTCGAAGAGATCTCAGTTCCTACCGTAGTGTGGTCGTATCCCATGCTGGTGATTCTATCTCCAAATATCGTGTGCCCAAGGGGGCATGGGGCCACCGGGGCCCACACGATAAGTCGGTACTCTGGCCCTACATGGAGGATTGACGACATCGGATTCTGCATCCGAGTCATCATCATCATTGCCCTCGGGCTCTTCCTCTTCGAGGTCCACTATTGACTCGGCGGGTCCATCTACAAGTTCTACTTCGTGTTCCTCCTCTGGTTCTTCCTCTGTGTCTCCTTCTGGGTCTTCCTCTGGGTCGAGCCACCCTGCTATTCCCTGACTAGGGAGATAGGGGTTTCCTGGCTAATAATACTCGTCTATAGTGTATTGCACGAAGGGGTATAAATACTAGAAACGAATAGCATACCAATTACTCCTATAGCAATTTAATTTTGTTTAGGTTTGGTTCTATGAGCTCTTTGGATAATTAAATGGTATGTTTTTGATTCATTGTCCATCACAATTACTCCCGAACACATGTTGGTCGTATTTTGAATGAATGTAGTTGATCAGGCTACATTCACCCCCAATACGACTACATAACTGCCCGAGTTTAATAGTGATGTTCAAATCCTCCAAAGACTTTTACTGTTCTTGTTGTGTTATTATTCTAAAATGCACACAAAGGTATGTATTTTAATTTCTTATGTTCAGAGTTGTTTAGTCCCATTGTATTTATAGTTGCATATCCTGTTTGATTAGATATGCTAGTTCACTATAAACAATGCTCTGATACCAATCTGTCACACCCCCGAACCAGACGGCGGAAACGTCTGGGGGCTTGTGCGTGACTTCATCTTGAAATATCATTACAGTGAATATAAATGAAACATAACATCATCATCATCACACATGTAATATAACAAAATTCATTGTTCACATCGAGTATTGTATTTGAATATTACATGCCAAAATAGTAAGAGTATGATGAAACAAAATATAACACAATATCCATTAGTTTGTTTCGTTCATCCTGCTTCAACGGTTTCCTGAGAATACAAGTTATTTTGAAAACGGTCAACATAAAATGTTGGTGAGTTCATAAGCATGTTTGTGAAAATGATTTGTATAACTTTGAAACCACCAGAAAATCCGATATTTTCTGCAAACTGTTTAGTATGTTTGTGTCAGATCTTGTATTAATGCATGTATATTATTGTTTATTTGACAAAAAGGGTAAAGAGAATGTAGAGAGAATGTAAAGAGCATGTAAAGAGAATGTTCCCAGACAACCCGATGTTGTCTGTAAAAGAGAAAGCTGCCATACCAACCCTCGAGGTTGAGTACCAGTACGAGAATGTTTCCGAGTAATCCAAAAGAAAAGAGAATGGTCTTCCGTAAACTTCATAACGTTAATTCCTCTAAGTGAGCCGTCATAACCATACTAAATAATGACAATTTCGCCTGTCTTTGCGTTGTTGGACGCCGGTTTTGATTTTCATTATAAGGTTTTCGTCACCCTAGACTGATTTAGTCTAACTGTAACGAACAGCTCAGGTGTGGGGTGTTATCCCCGTATAGATCTATACACAAATCACCGCTCTCCCTCCAAGAGACTCTGGTTATAACTACAGGCTACGATCATACACTTAATAGGTGCCAACCGACAAAACTCACTAGATCCTTAATCGAATTTACGCGAAGAAAGGTATAATCTCATTCCAGGCCCAATGAACCATGAAAGTGAACCACTAAGGCATCGCTAAACATGTAAATCATTTAAAGGCCAAAATTGGAATGAAATTATATAACATGGGTCCGAAATATATATATATATATATGAAAGGACAAATAAGGCTCATTTCACATGTAAGGTATTTACAGGCCCAAATAGCACACAAATAGTATCCATGGTCCGTCGCACATGTTAATGGGTCAATGATGCCCAATAAACATATAAATAGTATACAGGACTTATCACACATAAAAATGGGTCACTAACGCCCAATAACCTAGAAAATGATCAAATTAATCCGTTTGTTAGTTTATCGTTGGTTTTGGATTCAAGTATTCACAAAAATAGCATAAAAGCCCACTTTTTGTAAAAATGACGTTCTTGGCCCAATAAGACAAAAGTTTACAATTAAGGCCCAATTTTTGTAAGAATAACACTTTAGTCTCCATTTTGTTCAAAACTTGTGTTGATGACTAGTTTGTGGTAAAAATAACATTTTAAACCCATTTTTGTCAAAAATATCATTTTTGGCTTGATTTTTATGAAAATACACATTTTTCTGGTTTTGGGCTTTTCCGACATAGTTTTTGGAAAACTTGTAGAAAAATCATCGTAAGTCGAAATTTGGATCCGTAAATTCTGGAAGTTTGGAAATTTTGTCTACTTTCTTCACAATGTTTCTCATAATTTTTGATGGCCTCAAACTAGTGTGAAATTACTCGCCTTCACAGGTTGGTCCGAAATTATTTCAAATATGATAGGTAGTTTTGTAAAATTCGCCAAAAATTGTAGAAAAATCGTATGAAAACGTGAGAGTAGCCGTTTTAAAGTTATAAGTCTGAACTTTATCCATGTAAAACAGTTTTGAAAAATATGTCCATTAAGAGGGTCAAAACAGTTCGAGACTGGGCTAAAACTTTCCTGTCAAAAGCTGATTTTTGAGTATAAGTTATAGATCTTTGAGCACAACACTCATTTTTGCTATTTTAAGTGTATAATTCCCAGATCTACAAGTTTATATGTAATATATGTGATAAAACATACTTTTCTCAAGGTTCTTATGAAGATCCAAGTGATAAAGTTCAAGTTCTTAACATATTTTTAGATTAATGAAGAAATCAACACATAATCACCAAATAATTCATGGAAAACACACATAATCATGCATATACACATAGATCTACACAAAGCAACTTGTATTCTCCCCCAAAATCATATGAAAACCAAAAACAAGGGGTATGAACTCACCTTGAGGTGTTGGATTCGGTTTTTGGTGAAGAGATGAGTAGATCTCGGCCCTAGCAAACTCCTTGAGGATGTTTTCGAACTTAAAGGGTTCTAGGGATTATGATCCACGAAAATATGGTGTAAGAGGAGTGATTTGAGTTTAAAGATGTAGTGAATCAACTTAGGTTGTGAGATCTTACCAAGGATGATGATCTTTGATGCAAACTCCTCTTGAAACACAACCAAAATCTCGAAACTTTGGTGGAAGAAGGAGAAGTTTTGAGAGGTTTTCTTGAGAGTGTTTGAAGGGAAAAATATGAGAGTGGTATGGTGGTGTTTCGGCCAAGAGACAATAAGAAGGGAGGAGAGAAAGTTTGAGGTGATGTTTGCATGGATATCCACCATGCAAACATGAGGTGTCATAAGCACAAATTTCCTCATTTTTCCTTTTTTTTTGTCAACTAAGCATGGTGGGCCGAGAATTGGGCTTATGAGAGATGGGAATGAAGTAATTTGGCCCATTTTTGGTTTTGTCTAATTTTTATGGAGCCCAAGAATTATTTTTCGGCCCATTGGGCTCTTAAGGAGGCTCACGGCCCAAATTGGTAAAAGAAATTGGTTTAGGGCCCTTTAGGGCTAATTAAATCCTTTATGGCCCATCATGGCCCAAAATGCTAAAGTTTTATGAATATGGTCCATTTGGAACCCAATTAGGGTTTCTAGGCCCAAAGTAGTCAAGTGGAAGGTTTATTGGTCCATTAGGCCCAATAAAGAATTCCTAGTCTATAATGAATTTGAGCCGGGATTTCTAGGGTTTCCAACCCTTATTTGAACATATGAGATGTATTTGAATGAGCATAGAGTATAGTATTCACTTAGAGTACAAGCTTTTACAACGGATGATGTTTACATGAGAATAGAATTTCCTATCAAAATGCCAGTTGTGACAATGGGGTCGCGCACCCTCACTTTCAGGGAGTTCAGAGCATGTTGAGCTCCTGACTACCATGGGGCGCGGGATCCCATTGCGAGTACCAGGTGGTTGGCGGATGTCGCCAATGCATTCCGCACCAGCAGATGTCCCGAGGGGGAAAAGGTCAGACTAGCATCCTGTCTCCTGAAGGACATGGCACGAGATTGGTGGGAGGAGATCGGACATGTCATGGGAGATGACGCAGCTCTCGATGCGATGACCTGGACCGATTTCACTACCAGGTTCAGAGCCGAGTTTGCACCGGTTATCGAGGTGCATCAGTTAGCAAGGGAGTTTCAGGATCTTACTCAGACTACTGAGACTGTGGCGGAGATTACCGCCAAGTTCAGGGAGAGGGCTCTTCTCGTTCCTCAGTATGCGGTTGATGAGGAGATGAAGAAGGCTCGTTATCATGAGATGTTGAGGAGTGATATCAGACAGTTTGTGAGCCGGTCTAGCTGTGAAACGCTGGATGACATGATTGCGAGGGCTTGTGGGAGAGAGATAGATTTGGAGATGGAGAAGAAGAGGAAGCGAGAGGCGGCATCTGGCACAGGGAGTTCGGGAAAAAAAGCCCAAGGTATCGGATCACAGATCCAGAGGACAGCAGAGCCATAGTAGGTGTGGCAAGTGTGGGAGATTGCACGATGGGGAGTGCAAGGCAGGGATCTCCGATTGCTACAAGTGCGGTCGGACCGGGCATATGAGTAGGGATTGTACAGCCACCACCACCACAGCAGCTGATCTGATTTGCTTCCATTGCAATCAGAGGGGACATAAAAAGTCCGAGTGCCCGAGTTTAGCAGTAGCAGGGAAGGTCGCAGCACCTTCCCCTGCTACTTTGAGGATTACAGACGGCCGTCAGGGTCGGGCTGAGGTGCCAGTGGCGAAGAGTAGAGCTTTCATTGCAATCAGATGGGACATAAAAAGTCTGAGTGCCCGAGTTTAGCAGTAGCAGGGAAGGTAGCAGCACCTTCCCCTCCTACTTTGAGGATTACAGACGGCCGTCAGGGTCGGGCTGAGGCGCCAGTGGCGAAGAGTAGAGCTTTCCAGATGACAGCAGAGGAGGCGCGGGCGAATCCTAATGTGGTGACAGGTATGTATTTTCCTCTTATCTCTGTATTTAGTATTGATTATTTCTCATGGTTATGTGCTTGTATATAGGGTCGTTCTTAGTGAACGGCATTTCAGCTACAGTATTGTTTGATTCGGGGGCCACCCGATCGTTTGTCTATCTTGCGCTTAACAAGCGGTTTAGCAGAGCTCCGGGGGAGCTGGACAGTCCACTTGAGGTTGAGATAGCTGATGACAGGACCGTCAGGGTCGCAAGGGTACATGGGGGGTGTTCGTTGCGGTTATTTGATGAGCAGTTTTCAGTAGATCTGGTTCTATTCCCCTGCGAGGGAATAAGGTCATAGTGGGTATGGATTGGTTGAGCCCCAATGGGGCAGTGATTGATTGTGAACTGCAGTTAGTGAGGGTTCGCACTCCTAGTGGGGGAGAGTTAGTGATTCAGGGCGAGAGGCCACAGCGCGGACCGATTCTATGCTCAGCAGCGAGAACGAGGCGCTACTTTCAGCAGGGTTGCGTGGGGTACGTTGCCTATGTTTTAGATGCCCGGGAGAAGGGAAAGGTGACAGTTGACGATGTACCGGTAGTACGCGAGTACCCGGATGTATTTCCAGAGGATTTGCCTGGGATACCTCCTGAGAGACAGGTTGAGTTCAGGATTGGCCTGGTTCCTGGTGCGGCTCCAATAGCCAAGGCACCATACCGATTGGCTCCTCCCGAGATGCAGGAGTTATCTATGCAGTTGTAGGAGCTGCTAGACAAGGGGTTCATCAGACCGAGCAGTTCACCATGGGGAGCCCCGATCCTGTTTGTGAAGAAGAAGGACGGGTCACACAGTATGTGTATAGATTACCAGAAGTTGAACAAGGCGACGGTGAAGAACCGTTACCCACTTCCGAGGATAGATGACTTGTTTGATCAGCTCCAGGGAGCATCTTGGTTCTCCAAGATTGATTTGCGCTACGGTTATCATCAGATGCGGGTCAGAGGTGAGGACGTGCAGAAGATCGCTTTTAGGACCCGCTATGGTTATTATGAGTTCATGGTGATGCCATTTGGGCTCACCAACGCACCAGCCGCGTTCATGGATCTCATGAACCGCGTATGCAGACCGATGTTAGATCGGTCTGTGATAGTGTTCATTGACGACATCTTGGTTTATTCCAAGACTCAGGAGCAGCACGAGGAGCACCTGAGGGAGGTGCTAGAGACACTAAGGAGGGAGAAACTTTTCGCAAAGTTCTCCAAGTGTGAGTTCTGGTTGCGCGAGGTGCAGTTCCTTGGACACCTCGTCAACCAGAAGGGTATTCTAGTAGATCCGGCAAAGATAGAGGCCGTGATGCAGTGGGAGGTCCTGAGGTCTCCATCTGAGATTCGGAGCTTCCTAGGTTTGGCAGGGTACTACAGGAGATTCATCCAGGATTTCTCCAAGATAGCAGTTCCGCTCACTCGACTGACCAGGAAGTCGGTGGCATTTCGCTGGGGGCCTGAGCAGCAGATAGCATTTGAGACCCTCAGGCAGAGATTGTGCGAGGCACCGATTCTTACCCTGCCAGAGGGAGTGGATGACTTCGTAGTCTACTGTGATGCTTCGATCACAGGTATGGGAGCAATGTTGATGTAGCAAGGGCATGTGATAGCGTATGCCTCTAGACAGTTGAAGCCTCACGAGGCTAACTATCTGACGCACGATTTAGAGCCGGGGTAGTGGTGTTCACCCTCAAGATTTGGAGGCATTACCTCTATGGGGTCCGTTGTACCATTTACACGGATCACAAGAGTCTGAGGTACCTTATGGATCAGCCGAATCTAAACATGAGGCAGTGTCGGTGGTTAGATGTGGTTAAGGACTATGATTGTGAGATTCTTTATCATTCGGGCAAGGCCAACGTAGTGGCCGACGCCCTGAGCCGCAAGGCAATGGCGGCCCCGATCAGAGATATATGTCTGAAGATGACAGTGATTACTCCATTATTGGAGCAGATTAGAGAGGCACGGGTTGAGGGCCTAAAAGAGGGAAGACAAAAGTGTAAGAGGATCGTGGGCCGAGTAGCTTCTTTCGATTATGACAGTTGAGGATTGTTGACCCTTCATGGGAGAGTTTGGGTGCCGTACTGGGGAGGAGTACGGCAGGTGTTGATGGATGAGGCCCACAAGTCTCGGTTCTCCATCCACCCAGGGACGACGAAGATGTACAGAGATCTTCGACCCGATTATTGGTGGCCCTGCATGAAGCGGGACATAGCTTGGTACGTGGAGAGATGCCTGACCTGCAGGAAGGTCAAGGCAGAGCACCAGAGACCCCATGGCAAGATGCAGCCATTAGACATTCCCGTGTGGAAATGGGAGGATATCACTATGGATTTTGTTACTAAGCTTCCCAGTACTGCACATGGAGTTGATTCGATTTGGGTCATAGTGGATCGTTTAACCAAGAGCGCGCACTTCGTACCGATCCAGGAGAGCATATCGGCCGAGAAGTTAGCCGATATTTATGTGCGAGAGGTTGTGGCAGGTCATGGCGTGCCTGTTTCAGTAGTATCAGATCGAGACGTCCGGTTTACTTCCAGGTTTTGGAAGCGGTTCCATGACGAGATGGGGACTCGTCTCCTTTTCAGCACCGCTTTCCACCCTCGGACGGACGGGCAGAGCGAGAGGATGATATGGGCTTATTTAGTCATAAAAATCATGCATGATCTTAATACTTTATGTTAATTTTATCTCAAATAATGAACCAAAGGTTCTTAATTAGCTTAAATATTTCATTTTCAGCAACAAAGACATGCTCAAAAGGAAAAGGAAGCGGATTTAGCAATTGGAAGCTTGGATCTTGGATTTTGAAAAAAGAAGGATGTTGTTGGACAGCTTGACCCCTCGTCAGTGTTTTGGCCATATCTCATGAACCATAACTCCGATTGACGAGATTCAAAATGTTCTGAAAACTAGACACAATTTCGGACGACTTTCATGTTTTGAGAAAATGTTGATTCCAAACGGACTCGACGAGTAGGCTATCAACTCGACGAGATTTTAAGTGATGGACTCGTCGAGTAGGTCACTGGACTCGCCGAGTAGCCCCTGTTTTCAAAATATATATATAGAAACGCTTCTCATTCGAAACCTAACTAATGGGGGAAGCTATGGACGATTTTTAGAGGCCAGAAGGGTTCTTAGAAGCTGTGGTTTTCGAGATTTCAACTTAGATTCCAATTTTGAGAAGATCAAAGGCAATTTAGGTTTACTCTTTACTTAATCTTTTGTTTAAACTATGTTTGCATCAATTGATTTCGTTTTTGAGTTACTTTCTGTTGTAATCATGAGTTAAAACTCATATCTTCTGTTTAGGGTAGATGAATTTATGACTATGGATTGATTTGTGGTTGGATTAATTGTTTATTGGTGATTTTGTTAAATTAAGCTTGTTAAAGATCCTTATGCATTAACCATAACTATTCTCTGTTAATAGGAAGGCAATTAGGTTGCATGAACATCTCTTAATTGTTTACCTCATATGATTTATGTGAACACTTTGTTATGTGCCTAGGACTAGTGAATATGAAACTAGGATTAATTAGAGAATGGGTAAATTAATGTGTGAGTTTGTTGATAAACGAACAACAAGAGGCTAGTTGAATTAGTAATTTGATTAACCAATTACAAGTCTTATTTAATCCGAATAATTGAACTAGGGAATTAATTATCTTAAACACTTGATCACTGCTTAAATTAATTGATTTTCTAAGGATTGGTAATAGCGAATGCGAATCTAATCACTTTAGTCGGTAACCAATAATAATTAATCTATTGCTTTGCCATAAAATTAACCATAGGAGTGAATGAGTAAATTAATTAGAGAATGGGTAAATTAATGTGTGAGCTTGTTGACAAACCAACAACAAGAGGTTAATTGAATTAATAATTTGATTAACCAATTACAAGTCTTATTTAATCCGAATAATTGAACTAGGGAATTAATTAGCTTAAACACTTGATCACTGCTTAAATTAATTGATTTTCTAAGGATTGATAATAGCGAATGTGAATCTTAGTCGGTAACCAATAACAATTAATCTATTGCTTTGCCATAAAATTAACCATAGGAGTGAATGAGTTGAACCTAAGCAGAAAGCTTTTATTAAATTTGGTGAATTTTAACTTGGTTTTAGTTGATTAGTTAATTGCGTGTTAGTTAGTGTGTCTAAGTTTCTAGTCTTGTAAAACTAGAGAAAACGCTTTTACTTTTATTATTTGTTGGTTAAAATTAGTTATTAGGCTAATTTCCGTTCCTCGAGTTCGACAACCTACTTATTCAACTATACCACTAAAAGACAGGTTCACTGCCTTTGTGTGTTTAAATTATATTTTTAGAGTAGGAATAAAAATAGTTGGTTTTACACAAATCAAGTTTTTAGCGCCGTTGCCGGGGAACGGTTCTAAATAGTTACTTTTATTTGCTAATTGTTATCATTTTTTTTTTATTTTTTTTGTTGATTAATTTTTTTTTATTTAGTTTAATTTTTATTTTTATTTTTATTTACTATGTATTTTCCAAATCTCGATGCTCTTGATGCTTTTCTTGAGGAAGTAGTACAGGAAATTGAGCAAGAAGATGAGGAGTATGACTCAGATGAAGATTTGAAGAAATTTGGAAGATGGTTAGATAACATCTTGCCCAACAAACAAGAGCAGTCTGAGTTACAAGAGCTAAATTTACAAGATGAAGAATTTAATCCAGAAAGAGACTTGGAGGAGCTGGAAAGGTTGCTAGCAGAGAGGCCAGACGAAGAACAAGAACAAGCTGAATTGCAGGAACCAAGTCGTGGATTGACCATTACCACGACATTGCCCCATGTATTTCCAGTTTGTGTTTCGAAGAATGGGGTGACGATTCCAACTTTGGAGAAAGTTCTGAAGCGCGATCCATTTCTGATTAGTATCCGACCGGTTCCAACCCTTGTCAAGATTCTTGGGTTACATGAATTAAAGCTCGATTGGACAATTGTAAAAGCAAAGAGCCAAATTTTACAAATTGGTCCAAAGAAAATATTTAATGCAACGGATGGATTGGCATTGAGTTTATTGGAAATTTATTAAGTGGGGAGTCCAGCTCCAGACTCGCACAAAAAGAAGCGCTTGCGGGATGCAACCCATCATTAGAGTTTGCTTTTCTTTTTCTTTTAAACTTCTAGTATTTAGGGATAATTTAGGAATTTTTATTTTGATGTTTGTTTTCCTTTTTATTACGTGGTTTTGTCTTTGATCTTTGCAGAAGTTAGGGTGAGATTAGAGCGATTTCTTAAAGCGTGAAGGAAATAAAGTGAGAGGTCGAGTCGTAGACGAGAAGATTAGAAGATTTGAGTGATAAGTTGAGTCTGATGTTTATATTTGATTAAAAAGAGTCTCGTCCCTGAAGAAAACGAGGAGTTGTATTACCTTGATACTCTCCTTGAACACAAAATTAAAGCTGAGGCAGAAAGAAGAAGAGACCTGATCAGAGTCAAGAACTCGTCGAGTGCATAATACTAACTCGACGAGTCCAAGCAAAAAATCACGGTTCTGCGAGTATAGCGATTCAACTCGGCGAGTCTCCACATAAAACTCGATCATTTTCCGAGCGTTTCCAAGAAGCTTTATCCTATATATTTAGAGCTGTCAACCACACGAGATTTTGACACCCAAGGCATGGATGAGCTGTTCCCATGCCAAAGTCATCTGAAGATGGAGCTCAAAAGAAGAAAGATCACCCTCGCAACTACTATCCCAGGGGAGTTTGTTCCAATTCCCTCTTTATTTTTATATTTTCTTATTCATGCATAATATGCAATGGGGACATTGCATAAATTAAGTGTGGGGTAGGGGGTTGGTTACATTTAGTTAAAATTTAGATTAATTTTAAAATTTTGCATAAAAATTGCTAGGGCTAATTTAGATATTTTGGTAAAAACAATTAGAAACCATGCTAGTATTATATTTGATGATTCCATGAGGACCCAAATGTTTAGTTGAGCCTATATACGTTATAATGCATTTGTGGCCCCCTTTATTCTAGTGAAATCATGGGACAAAAACACAACATCACTTAGTTTGAGGATCGCAATATGTTTAGCATCCTAAACTAGAAATGTATCCAGGAAGACTAATACTTTAACCAATAAAGGTTGAAGTCAAGCGCCCTTGCTTAAGCATGTAGGTTTTGAGTGAAAAAAAAAGTGAGTTACATGTGAAAAAAAAAAGAGAGAGAATTACAAGAAAAGTTGTAAGAATTTTGGAGCTTTCAAAGTGAAGATCAAAAGAACAAAATTCCGAAAAATCAAAAATTTTGAAGATACCAAGAATCATAAAGGTGGTGAATTCAAAGAAATCAATATAAATTATTAAAGAAGTGAAGAATTCCAAAGAGCTCCATAGTGGTATCGAAAAGTTGTAATTTTCTAGATTATGTATGCTTGGGTTGCTTGACCAAAAATACCTTGAGGTTAAAAAAGCTTTCTGGGGATGGATTCGGAGGGATGCATAAAATGAGCATTGTTCAAAAGAAGTGGGCGAGTGTTTATGAGGATTGTGAGTATTTAGGATGAGGGGGGTCGTTTAGGAAAAATTTAGACACAAATGCATGCGTTGCGGTCTTGGCATAATGGTTGGGTTTGATTGGGATTGTTGTATGAGATATTGGTGTGCTAAAATTCAGTTTTGCTTGGGGGCAAGCAAAAGTCAAGTGTGGGGTATTTTGATATGGGCTTATTTAGTCATAAAAATCATGCATGATTTTAATACTTTATGTTAATTTTATCTCAAATAATGAACCAAATGTTCTTAATTAGCTTAAATATTTCATTTTCAGCAACAAAGACATGCTCGAAAGGAAAAGGAAGCGGATTTAGCAATTGGAAGCTTGGATCTTGGATTTTGAAAAAAGAAGGATGTTGCTGGACAGCTTGACCCCTCGTCATTATTTTGGCCATATCTCATGAACCGTAACTCCGATTGACGAGATTCAAAATGTTCTGAAAACTAGACACAATTTCGGACGACTTTCATGTTTTGAGAAAATGTTGATTCCAAATGGACTTGACGAGTAGGCCATCAACTCGACGAGATTTTAAGTGATGGACTCGTCGAGTAGGTCACTGGACTCGCCGAGTAGCCCCTGTTTTCAGAATATATATATATATATATATATATATATATATATATATATATATATATATATATATATATATATATATATATATATATATATATATATATATATATATATATATATATATATATATATATATATATATATATATATATATATATATATATATATATATATAAACGCTTCTCATTCGAACCCTAACTAATTGTGGAAGCTATGGACGATTTTTAGAGGCCATAAGGGTTCTTAGAAGCTGTGGTTTTCGAGATTTCAACTTAGATTCCAATTTTGAGAAGATCAAAGGCAATTTAGGTTTACTCTTTACTTAATTTTTTGTTTAAACTATGTTTTCATCAATTGATTTCGTTTTTGAGTTACTTTTTGTTGTAATCATGAGTTAAAACTCATATCTTCTGTTTAGGGTAGATGAATTTATGACTATGGATTGATTTGTGGTTGGATTAATTGTTTATTGGTGATTTTGTTAAATTAAGCTTGTTAAAGATCCTTATGCATTAACCATAACTATTCTCCGTTAATAGGAAGGCAATTAGGCTGCATGGACATCTCTTAATTGTTTACCTCATATGATTTATGTGAACAATTTGTTAGTTGCCTAGGACTAGTGAATATGAAACTAGGATTAATTAGAGAATGGGTAAATTAATGTGTGAGCTTGTTGATAAACCAACAACAAGAGGCTAATTGAATTAGTAATTTGATTAACCAATTACAAGTCTTATTTAATCCGAACAATTGAACTAGGGAATTAATTAGCTTAAACACTTGATCACTGCTTAAATTAATTGATTTTCTAAGGATTGATAATAGCGAATGTGAATCTTAGTCGGTAACCAATAACAATTAATCTATTGCTTTGCCATAAAATTAACCATAGGAGTGAATGAGTTGAACCTAAGCAGAAAGCTTTTATTAAATTTGGTGAATTTTAACTTGGTTTTAGTTGATTAGTTAATTGCGTGTTAGTTAGTGTGTCTAAGTTTCTAGTCTTGTAAAACTAGAGAAAACGCTTTTACTTTTATTATTTGTTGGTTAAAATTAGTTATTAGGCTAATTTCCGTTCTTCGAGTTCGACAACCTACTTATTCAACTATACCACTAAAAGACAGGTTCACTGCCTTTGTGTGTTTAAATTATATTTTTAGAGTAGGAATAAAAATAGTTGGTTTTACACAAATCAAGTTTTTAGCGCCGTTGCCGGGGAACGGTTCTAAATAGTTACTTTTATTTGCTAATTGTTATCATTTTTTTTTTATTTTTTTTGTTGATTAATTTTTTTTTATTTAGTTTAATTTTTATTTTTATTTTTATTTACTATGTATTTTCCAAATCTCGATGCTCTTGATGCTTTTCTTGAGGAAGTAGTACAGGAAATTGAGCAAGAAGATGAGGAGTATGACTCAGATGAAGATTTGAAGAAATTTGGAAGATGGTTAGATAACATCTTGCCCAACAAACAAGAGCAGTCTGAGTTACAAGAGCTAAATTTACAAGATGAAGAATTTAATCCAGAAAGAGACTTGGAGGAGCTGGAAAGGTTGCTAGCAGAGAGGCCAGACGAAGAACAAGAACAAGCTGAATTGCAGGAACCAAGTCGTGGATTGACCATTACCACGACATTGCCCCATGTATTTCCAGTTTGTGTTTCGAAGAATGGGGTGACGATTCCAACTTTGGAGAAAGTTCTGAAGCGCGATCCATTTCTGATTAGTATCCGACCGGTTCCAACCCTTGTCAAGATTCTTGGGTTACATGAATTAAAGCTCGATTGGACAATTGTAAAAGCAAAGAGCCAAATTTTACAAATTGGTCCAAAGAAAATATTTAATGCAACGGATGGATTGGCATTGAGTTTATTGGAAATTTATTAAGTGGGGAGTCCAGCTCCAGACTCGCACAAAAAGAAGCGCTTGCGGGATGCAACCCATCATTAGAGTTTGCTTTTCTTTTTCTTTTAAACTTCTAGTATTTAGGGATAATTTAGGAATTTTTATTTTGATGTTTGTTTTCCTTTTTATTACGTGGTTTTGTCTTTGATCTTTGCAGAAGTTAGGGTGAGATTAGAGCGATTTCTTAAAGCGTGAAGGAAATAAAGTGAGAGGTCGAGTCGTAGACGAGAAGATTAGAAGATTTGAGTGATAAGTTGAGTCTGATGTTTATATTTGATTAAAAAGAGTCTCGTCCCTGAAGAAAACGAGGAGTTGTATTACCTTGATACTCTCCTTGAACACAAAATTAAAGCTGAGGCAGAAAGAAGAAGAGACCTGATCAGAGTCAAGAACTCGTCGAGTGCATAATACTAACTCGACGAGTCCAAGCAAAAAATCACGGTTTCTGCGAGTATAGCGATTCAACTCGGCGAGTCTCCACATAAAACTCGATCATTTTCCGAGCGTTTCCAAGAAGCTTTATCCTATATATTTAGAGTTGTCAACCACACGAGATTTTGACACCCAAGGCATGGATGAGCTGTTCCCATGCCAAAGTCATCTGAAGATGGAGCTCAAAAGAAGAAAGATCACCCTCGCAACTACTATCCCAGGGGAGTTTGTTCCAATTCCCTCTTTATTTTTATATTTTCTTATTCATGCATAATATGCAATGGGGACATTGCATAAATTAAGTGTGGGGTAGGGGGTTGGTTACATTTAGTTAAAATTTAGATTAATTTTAAAATTTTGCATAAAAATTGCTAGGGCTAATTTAGATATTTTGGTAAAAACAATTAGAAACCATGCTAGTATTATATTTGATGATTCCATGAGGACCCAAATGTTTAGTTGAGCCTATATACGTTATAATGCATTTGTGGCCCCCTTTATTCTAGTGAAATCATGGGACAAAAACACAACATCACTTAGTTTGAGGATCGCAATATGTTTAGCATCCTAAACTAGAAATGTATCCAGGAAGACTAATACTTTAACCAATAAAGGTTGAAGTCAAGCGCCCTTGCTTAAGCATGTAGGTTTTGAGTGAAAAAAAAAGTGAGTTACATGTGAAAAAAAAAAGAGAGAGAATTACAAGAAAAGTTGTAAGAATTTTGGAGCTTTCAAAGTGAAGATCAAAAGAACAAAATTCCGAAAAATCAAAAATTTTGAAGATACCAAGAATCATAAAGGTGGTGAATTCAAAGAAATCAATATAAATTATTAAAGAAGTGAAGAATTCCAAAGAGCTCCATAGTGGTATCGAAAAGTTGTAATTTTCTAGATTATGTATGCTTGGGTTGCTTGACCAAAAATACCTTGAGGTTAAAAAAGCTTTCTGGGGATGGATTCGGAGGGATGCATAAAATGAGCATTGTTAAAAGAAGTGGGCGAGTGTTTATGAGGATTGTGAGTATTTAGGATGAGGGGGGTCGTTTAGGAAAAATTTAGACACAAATGCATGCGTTGCGGTCTTGGCATAATGGTTGGGTTTGATTGGGATTGTTGTATGAGATATTGGTGTGCTAAAATTCAGTTTTGCTTGGGGGCAAGCAAAAGTCAAGTGTGGGGTATTTTGATATGGGCTTATTTAGTCATAAAAATCATGCATGATTTTAATACTTTATGTTAATTTTATCTCAAATAATGAACCAAATGTTCTTAATTAGCTTAAATATTTCATTTTCAGCAACAAAGACATGCTCGAAAGGAAAAGGAAGCGGATTTAGCAATTGGAAGCTTGGATCTTGGATTTTGAAAAAAGAAGGATGTTGCTGGACAGCTTGACCCCTCGTCATTATTTTGGCCATATCTCATGAACCGTAACTCCGATTGACGAGATTCAAAATGTTCTGAAAACTAGACACAATTTCGGACGACTTTCATGTTTTGAGAAAATGTTGATTCCAAATGGACTTGACGAGTAGGCCATCAACTCGACGAGATTTTAAGTGATGGACTCGTCGAGTAGGTCACTGGACTCGCCGAGTAGCCCCTGTTTTCAGAATATATATATATATATATATATATATATATATATATATATATATATATATATATATATATATATATATATATATATATATATATATATATATATATATATATATAAACGCTTCTCATTCGAACCCTAACTAATTGTGGAAGCTATGGACGATTTTTAGAGGCCATAAGGGTTCTTAGAAGCTGTGGTTTTCGAGATTTCAACTTAGATTCCAATTTTGAGAAGATCAAAGGCAATTTAGGTTTACTCTTTACTTAATTTTTTGTTTAAACTATGTTTTCATCAATTGATTTCGTTTTTGAGTTACTTTTTGTTGTAATCATGAGTTAAAACTCATATCTTCTGTTTAGGGTAGATGAATTTATGACTATGGATTGATTTGTGGTTGGATTAATTGTTTATTGGTGATTTTGTTAAATTAAGCTTGTTAAAGATCCTTATGCATTAACCATAACTATTCTCCGTTAATAGGAAGGCAATTAGGCTGCATGGACATCTCTTAATTGTTTACCTCATATGATTTATGTGAACAATTTGTTAGTTGCCTAGGACTAGTGAATATGAAACTAGGATTAATTAGAGAATGGGTAAATTAATGTGTGAGCTTGTTGATAAACCAACAACAAGAGGCTAATTGAATTAGTAATTTGATTAACCAATTACAAGTCTTATTTAATCCGAACAATTGAACTAGGGAATTAATTAGCTTAAACACTTGATCACTGCTTAAATTAATTGATTTTCTAAGGATTGATAATAGCGAATGTGAATCTTAGTCGGTAACCAATAACAATTAATCTATTGCTTTGCCATAAAATTAACCATAGGAGTGAATGAGTTGAACCTAAGCAGAAAGCTTTTATTAAATTTGGTGAATTTTAACTTGGTTTTAGTTGATTAGTTAATTGCGTGTTAGTTAGTG
The DNA here is from genome assembly GCF_052849685.1 of Lactuca virosa. Lineage (NCBI taxonomy): Eukaryota > Viridiplantae > Streptophyta > Magnoliopsida > Asterales > Asteraceae > Lactuca > Lactuca virosa. The sequence continues at coordinate 55,818,938 of NC_136430.1, forward strand.
TGTCTAAGTTTCTAGTCTTGTAAAACTAGAGAAAACGCTTTTACTTTTATTATTTGTTGGTTAAAATTAGTTATTAGGCTAATTTCCGTTCCTCGAGTTCGACAACCTACTTATTCAACTATACCACTAAAAGACAGGTTCACTGCCTTTGTGTGTTTAAATTATATTTTTAGAGTAGGAATAAAAATAGTTGGTTTTACACAAATCAAGTTTTTAGCGCCGTTGCCGGGGAACGGTTCTAAATAGTTACTTTTATTTGCTAATTGTTATCATTTTTTTTTATTTTTTTTGTTGATTAATTTTTTTTTATTTAGTTTAATTTTTATTTTTATTTTTATTTACTATGTATTTTCCAAATCTCGATGCTCTTGATGCTTTTCTTGAGGAAGTAGTACAGGAAATTGAGCAAGAAGATGAGGAGTATGACTCAGATGAAGATTTGAAGAAATTTGGAAGATGGTTAGATAACATCTTGCCCAACAAACAAGAGCAGTCTGAGTTACAAGAGCTAAATTTACAAGATGAAGAATTTAATCCAGAAAGAGACTTGGAGGAGCTGGAAAGGTTGCTAGCAGAGAGGCCAGACGAAGAACAAGAACAAGCTGAATTGCAGGAACCAAGTCGTGGATTGACCATTACCACGACATTGCCCCATGTATTTCCAGTTTGTGTTTCGAAGAATGGGGTGACGATTCCAACTTTGGAGAAAGTTCTGAAGCGCGATCCATTTCTGATTAGTATCCGACCGGTTCCAACCCTTGTCAAGATTCTTGGGTTACATGAATTAAAGCTCGATTGGACAATTGTAAAAGCAAAGAGCCAAATTTTACAAATTGGTCCAAAGAAAATATTTAATGCAACGGATGGATTGGCATTGAGTTTATTGGAAATTTATTAAGTGGGGAGTCCAGCTCCAGACTCGCACAAAAAGAAGCGCTTGCGGGAGGCAACCCATCATTAGAGTTTGCTTTTCTTTTTCTTTTAAACTTCTAGTATTTAGGGATAATTTAGGAATTTTTATTTTGATGTTTGTTTTCCTTTTTATTACGTGGTTTTGTCTTTGATCTTTGCAGAAGTTAGGGTGAGATTAGAGCGATTTCTTAAAGCGTGAAGGAAATAAAGTGAGAGGTCGAGTCGTAGACGAGAAGATTAGAAGATTTGAGTGATAAGTTGAGTCTGATGTTTATATTTGATTAAAAAGAGTCTCGTCCCTGAAGAAAACGAGGAGTTGTATTACCTTGATACTCTCCTTGAACACAAAATTAAAGCTGAGGCAGAAAGAAGAAGAGACCTGATCAGAGTCAAGAACTCGTCGAGTGCATAATACTAACTCGACGAGTCCAAGCAAAAAATCACGGTTTCTGCGAGTATAGCGATTCAACTCGGCGAGTCTCCACATAAAACTCGATCATTTTCCGAGCGTTTCCAAGAAGCTTTATCCTATATATTTAGAGCTGTCAACCACACGAGATTTTGACACCCAAGGCATGGATGAGCTGTTCCCATGCCAAAGTCATCTGAAGATGGAGCTCAAAAGAAGAAAGATCACCCTCGCAACTACTATCCCAGGGGAGTTTGTTCCAATTCCCTCTTTATTTTTATATTTTCTTATTCATGCATAATATGCAATGGGGACATTGCATAAATTAAGTGTGGGGTAGGGGGTTGGTTACATTTAGTTAAAATTTAGATTAATTTTAAAATTTTGCATAAAAATTGCTAGGGCTAATTTAGATATTTTGGTAAAAACAATTAGAAACCATGCTAGTATTATATTTGATGATTCCATGAGGACCCAAATGTTTAGTTGAGCCTATATACGTTATAATGCATTTGTGGCCCCCTTTATTCTAGTGAAATCATGGGACAAAAACACAACATCACTTAGTTTGAGGATCGCAATATGTTTAGCATCCTAAACTAGAAATGTATCCAGGAAGACTAATACTTTAACCAATAAAGGTTGAAGTCAAGCGCCCTTGCTTAAGCATGTAGGTTTTGAGTGAAAAAAAAAGTGAGTTACATGTGAAAAAAAAAAGAGAGAGAATTACAAGAAAAGTTGTAAGAATTTTGGAGCTTTCAAAGTGAAGATCAAAAGAACAAAATCCCGAAAAATCAAAAATTTTGAAGATACCAAGAATCATAAAGGTGGTGAATTCAAAGAAATCAATATAAATTATTAAAGAAGTGAAGAATTCCAAAGAGCTCCATAGTGGTATCGAAAAGTTGTAATTTTTTAGATTATGTATGCTTGGGTTGCTTGACCAAAAATACCTTGAGGTTAAAAAAGCTTTCTGGGGATGGATTCGGAGGGATGCATAAAATGAGCATTGTTCAAAAGAAGTGGGCGAGTGTTTATGAGGATTGTGAGTATTTAGGATGAGGGGCGTCGTTTAGGAAAAATTTAGACACAAATGCATGCGTTGCGGTCTTGGCATAATGGCTGGGTTTGATTGGGATTGTTGTATGAGATATTGGTGTGCTAAAATTCAGTTTTGCTTGGGGGCAAGCAAAAGTCAAGTGTGGGGTATTTTGATATGGGCTTATTTAGTCATAAAAATCATGCATGATTTTAATACTTTATGTTAATTTTATCTCAAATAATGAACCAAATGTTCTTAATTAGCTTAAATATTTCATTTTCAGCAACAAAGACATGCTCGAAAGGAAAAGGAAGCGGATTTAGCAATTGGAAGCTTGGATCTTGGATTTTGAAAAAAGAAGGATGTTGCTGGACAGCTTGACCCCTCGTCATTATTTTGGCCATATCTCATGAACCGTAACTCCGATTGACGAGATTCAAAATGTTCTGAAAACTAGACACAATTTCGGACGACTTTCATGTTTTGAGAAAATGTTGATTCCAAATGGACTTGACGAGTAGGCCATCAACTCGACGAGATTTTAAGTGATGGACTCGTCGAGTAGGTCACTGGACTCGCCGAGTAGCCCCTGTTTTCAGAATATATATATATATATAGAAACGCTTCTCATTCGAACCCTAACTAATTGGGGAAGCTATGGACGATTTTTAGAGGCCATAAGGGTTCTTAGAAGCTGTGGTTTTCGAGATTTCAACTTAGATTCCAATTTTGAGAAGATCAAAGGCAATTTAGGTTTACTCTTTACTTAATTTTTTGTTTAAACTATGTTTTCATCAATTGATTTCGTTTTTGAGTTACTTTTTGTTGTAATCATGAGTTAAAACTCATATCTTCTGTTTAGGGTAGATGAATTTATGACTATGGATTGATTTGTGGTTGGATTAATTGTTTATTGGTGATTTTGTTAAATTAAGCTTGTTAAAGATCCTTATGCATTAACCATAACTATTCTCCGTTAATAGGAAGGCAATTAGGCTGCATGGACATCTCTTAATTGTTTACCTCATATGATTTATGTGAACAATTTGTTAGTTGCCTAGGACTAGTGAATATGAAACTAGGATTAATTAGAGAATGGGTAAATTAATGTGTGAGCTTGTTGATAAACCAACAACAAGAGGCTAATTGAATTAGTAATTTGATTAACCAATTACAAGTCTTATTTAATCCGAACAATTGAACTAGGGAATTAATTAGCTTAAACACTTGATCACTGCTTAAATTAATTGATTTTCTAAGGATTGGTAATTGCGAATGCGAATCTAATCACTTTAGTCGGTAACCAATAACAACTAATCTATTGCTTTGCCATAAAATTAACCATAAGAATGAATGAGTTGAACCTAAGCAGAAACCTTTTATTAAATTTGGTGAATTTTTACTTGGTTTTAGTTGATTAGTTACTTGCGTGTTAGTTAGTGTGTCTAAGTTTCTAATCTTGTAAAACTAGAGAAAACCCTTTTACTTTTATTACTTGTTGGTTAAAATTAGTTATTAGGTTAATTTCCGTTCCTCGAGTTCGACACCCTACTTATTCAACTATACCACTAAAAGACAGGTTCACTGCCTTTGTGTGTTTAAATTATATTTTTAGAGTAGGAATAAAAAGAGTTGGTTTTACACACATCAGAGGACGATTCATACTCTCGAGGACATGCTTCGGGCATGTGTCCTAGACTTTGGTGGTAGTTGGGATACGTACCTTCCATTAGCGGAATTCTCGTATAACAACAGTTACCACTCCAGTATAGACCGGCCTCCCTTTGAGATGCTCTACGGGAGGAAGTGTAGGACCCCAATCTGTTGGGGCGAGGTCGGTCAGAGAGTCATGGGGAGCACTGAGGTGGTGCTTAAGACCACATAGTTGATACAGCAGGTCCGTAGCCGTCTCCAGACCGCTCAGAGTCGGCAAAAGAGTTACGCCGATAGGAGGCGTTCTGATTTGGAGTTCCATGTAGGCGATATGGTCCTCCTGAAGGTGTCACCCTGGAAGGGTGTCATCAGGTTCCAGAAGAGGGGCAAGTTGGGCCCCAGATTCATTGGTCCCTTTAGGGTTTTGGCCCGGGTGGGTCGGGTTGCTTATCGGTTAGATCTTCCAGCAGAGCTTAGCCAGATCCACAACACTTTCCATGTGTCTCAGTTACGGAAGTGTTTGGTGGATAAGTCAGCAGTTGTGTCGTTGAAGGATATTCAGGTTGACAGCAGCCTGAATTACATCGAGAGACCAGTTGCGATCTTGGATCGGAAGACGAAGACCTTGAGGAACAAGGTGGTTCAGCTAGTGAAGGTGCAGTGGGAGCACCGGAAGGGTTCAGAATGGACATGGGAGACCGAGGAGGAGATGCGGGAGCACTATCCGGAGTTATTTTCAGATCCAGTAGCAGCAGACTTCGAGGACGAAGTCTAAGATAAGTGGGGGAGAGTTGTAAATCCTCGTTCCTGGTACGCATTTAAAGCATTATTTTTCTTTTGATTTTAGAAGCTACTCGACGAGTCAGTGGCCCTAACTCGTCGAGTAGCAGCGAGTTAGCACGTGGAGTAGGTGTGGCGACTCGACGAGTCCATATTTCCGGACTCCGCGAGTCCTCCAGTCTGGATGAAGCCCTAATTTTAGGGAGTGTACCCTATTTAAACACCATTATAGCCCCCAACCAGCCTCCTTCACCTCTCAGAGACTTATTCCCGAAACCCTAGCCTCCCTAAAGTGTGTGTGAGTGATTTTTGCCCTTGTGAAGGAATCTTGGTGCATTGTTAAGCAAGAAGAAGAAGGAGAAGGTAGAAGAACTCAAGGAAGAAGAAGTAGATCCAGATTATACTCCTCTTCGGCCATCCTTTCTGGTAATAAAGCTTTCATCTTGGTTATTGTATTGCTAGATCTAGTTTGTCCCCAAATTGATGGTTTTGAGCTCAAAAACCCCAAATCCCTAGTGATGAAGCTTTGTAATCAAGCCATATCTCGGATCTAGCCTCTCTTGAGTTCCAGGAGCTCAAGAAGGCCACCTTTTGGCAGCCACAGCCTTGTTCTAGACAAGTAACCCCCATTATAGCCAAGTTTGAGTGTTATTGCTTCATTGCATCATAGATACATGTAAAGTTAGCAACTTTACGTGTTCATATGGTCCCAGAAACCCAGATCTATGAATTGGATGCACTGAAACGGATTAGAATCAGCTGAATAGAAACTGCATGCAAAGGACTCGGCGAGTCGTTCTTCGGACTCGGCGAGTCAGGTCGCGAGTCTTAGATTCCCTGTTCAGTAGTAGCGCGTCTGTTTAGTGAGTGGAGTAAAGACTCAATGAGTTAAGACATGGATCTGAGTGTAGAGGGACTCGGCGAGTCTATGCCCTGACTCGGCGAGTCCAAGGCAATCTCCTTACCCGTAAGAACAGACTCGACGAGTTGTTCATACAACTCGGCGAGTCACAGACTGGACGTGTTAATATGATGAAGGAGGACTCGACGAGTTGTTCATACAACTCGGTGAGTTAGATAAAGGTTATCTTGATGTTATTATAGAAGGAGAACTCGTCGAGTCTTCGCTAAACTCGACGAGTAGAGTCGGGAAGGGGAGTAGAAGGAAAGATAGGGACTCGACGAGTTGGCGGCCCAACTCGGCGAGTCAAGTCAACGGATTGTTGACTTTGACCAGGGGGTAAAATAGTCATTTTACCCTAAGATTAGTTATCAGTGTCTGATTAAGTGTCTTTTGGGAATTGTAGCCGGGGAGTTACCAGAGCAGCAGTCAGACAGTTCTCGAGCAGTATTTCAGCAGCCAGTCTTAGGAGGTGAGTTTCCTTCCAGTTGGAACGGGTCTACGGCCACAATGTCGGCCCGTTTAGTTAGCAGTAGTTCCGGACTTCAGTCTGATGCAGTAGTTCAGTATGCTTGGTGTCTTTGTGATACAAGCATGATGTGTGTTATGTGTTCCGGACTATGGTCTGATGCAGTATGCAGTATATGTGTTCATATTATATGCTATGATTATGTTATGCTATGTTCAGTCAGTTCCAGACTTCGGTCCGATGCAGTTCCGGACTTCGGTCCGATGCAGTGGGCAAGGCCCTAGTTAGTTCCAGACTTTAGTCCGAGGCAGTGGGCAAGGCCCTGGTAGTTCCAGACTTCGGTCCGATGCAGTGGGCAAGGCCCTAGTCAGTTCCGGACTTCGGTCTGATGCAGTGGGCGAGGCCCAGTATGTGCTTTATATGTTATTATATGGTATGTGGTAGTGTGGGGGAGCTCACTAAGCTTCGTGCTTACAGTTTCAGTTTTGGTTTCAGGTACTTCAGCTGGCAAAGGGAAGGGCTCGGGATGATGGCATGGCACACACCACAGTTTTAGCCTGGGAGTTAGACTCTGATATTTTGATATGATCTTGACACTAGTTTCGATTTGATAAATTTATTATGGCATTTTGAGATACATGATTCATGGTTTTATCCTTTAATATTTGATATTATGGTTTAGTAAAGTTTTCAAACAAAAATTTTTGGGTTGCATTTTTGGGATGTTACACTTCAATATCTTCATGACTTCAAGATGAACATATGAATCTTCAATAAATGACTTCATCTTGAGCAGTTGGGCTTTTCTTCAGAATTTGACATTGAACGCACATTGGGTGAGGAGACGTGATGTACTGATTCTTGAAAGATAGCGCTTTCAGATTGAGAATCTTCAGAGAGAATAGAGAACGAAACTTCTGGATCACTTCAGCAGGTTCAAGAATAGCAGCAAATTGATTGAGGAGGCTTCAATGCAACTTGACACATAATCTTCAAGTCAGCTTCACCTTGCTTCTGGGGTTGAGGGATTGAAAGTTGAAAGAATAATCTTCATTTCTTGCTCCTTCGAATGAGAATTCTTCGATGCTCAGGGATGAAGCCTTGGCTCAGAAATTTTCGATAAAGTCTCCACGAGTTGCATCTACATCTGAATTCACTTTTAAGACAAAACAAAACTGAAAGATAAAAACAAAACTAAAAACAAAATTTAGCACACAGTATTTTTGGATTTTTCATATTTTCTGAAAAAGATAAAATAGAAGCAAAAATATTTTTAGATTTTTAATTTTCTGAACAAGAAAAAAAACAGAAATAACACTATTTTTTTGGATTTTTAATTTTTCTGATTTTTGTTTGATTTTTTGAATTTTTTTTAATTCTCCCCCTAAATTTGTGCATAGAGGAAAACTATGAACAAATTTAACAAAAACAAAAATATTTGGGATCAAAGTTGTCAAGCAATCCAATATCGTTTATCAGCACACGCCTGCATGTCTAGATCTGGTCAATCACCAGTATTGTGATCTACTTAAACACAAATGATGTTGACAATTTGGACAGATTATAAGTGACAAGTCATTGTGATATATATTCCTAAATGGACATTTAGCTGACGACGACCAAGGATATTGTTGTCCACTTAAATTAAGCAGCAAGATCCACAGACAACCTATTAAATAGTTCAATTTTAGATGTACTAGAACATGTTTCCCATTTCCCGATATACCCCGGTAATCAAGAACTTCCAAAGAACTCCTTACTTTCGGTGAATAGACAATTATTAACAAAGAAGTCAGATATAGAAGTGCATATGTTGTATCCAAGGTCGGATGTCTTCCAATCACATAGAGGGAACAACATATGACTAACATAGATAGGGGTTTAGAAAGGTTGAATGTTGCATATGCTGTGTCCCAGGTCGGATCTTCTGATCACGCAGAGGGAACAGCATATGGCTAACAGATAGAAAGAATTTCATAGATAAGGAGGTGCGTAGAATTAGAGTTGCATATGTTGCAATCCAGGTCGGATATGTTCCAATCACGCAAAGGAAGCAACATATGACTGACAGATAGAAAGCAAGAAAATAATTTCCTATAGACCTACTTTATCAGAACCCCCAGTCGCCCTATCAGAACCAGAATTAAGGACATAAGTCTGTACATCAAGGAAGAGTTAAGCCACAGTTCTAGATAATTAACTTTTAGTGTATCTCACAGGTTCCCATGTTTATCTCACTGATCAATCTACCCGAGCGTCGTATGGTCAGTCCAAATGAAACTATCTAAGTTCATATTAGTCAAGTCCTTTCATGGTCAATCAATGTCTAGTCCTTTTGAATCCTTTGTGCCTACCAGCACATTGAATACAGAGTCTAGACAATTCGGCTTTAGTGCATTACACACATCATAAATTGCCCTTTACCACTATACTACATATCACTTCCCAAAACAACCTACTAAAGAAAGACATATAAGGAAATTAAAGCTAAATGTCTTTGAAATGAAACAGTGTAAGATAAACTCGGGAGTATAGAGAAGAAAACTTAAACCGTAAGTCACCGATTGAATTTGCATCCAGAAGATCTGAGAACAGCACGCATAGTCTCAGAACAGATCCGAAAATTCTTCATGTCATTAAGCACAAACCCCATGAGTGATCCCTTCCTTTCTTCCTTTCCCGCAAAGGACACATACTCTCAAACAATGTTCTGAGTGTTGTACAGTTGAGAGATGCCTCCTATCATGTGCCTGGAACAGCCACTACCAACAAACCGAAGTCTGATGATATGCCTCCATAGCTGCTCCGACACAGAGCGGGATTAGTTGGTCTTTGGAACCCAGTCCATTTTGAAACTGGGTCGACCTTTGTCATCTTTTCACGGTACTCTCTCCCATGACATGTCCTGCTTATCACAAACAGAAGATGTAGAAATATTAGAAGCATTAGATGATTTGGGAGATTGAACCTTTGGTACCCATCTGTAGTTGGGTTTAACCCATTTCTTTTTCGCTCCAATGGGTGCCTCGGTACTTGATTTTGAACTTGAAGCTGATCGCTGAGATGACTTTGATCTGACTGATCTTGATTTCGCTGGAGCATCTCTTGGATTGGACTTCTTGGCCGGCATACCCTTCTTGTTGTTGGGAGTTGGAATCTTGGCCTTGGGAGTTGAACTCTTGCTCTTCGTGGCATTCCAGTCGCCATTGTCTGAACGTGAACTTGAGGGATTTCTTTTGGAAAATCTCCCTCTTGGCGCGCTCTGCCAGCCTTGTGCGTAGTAGGGAACGTATGCGCGATTTGGACAGTTTCGGGCAATGTGACCAAGTGTTCCACAGTGAAAGCAAGTCTGCTTCTTCACGTAGGAGTTGTTTCTTCATGCCCCTGGTGGCGTGTCCATGCCTTGTCTCTTGTTGTTCCCACAAGCACAATTACAACAAGCACTCTGTTTCGCTTGTTTTGGTGGCCTGTATTTCTCAACGGCAGGTTTGTCAGAAGTAACTGAGTTAGAAGCAATAGATTCAGAGTTCAAGGAGACATTTGTTTGTTCAACAGTTTTCTCCTTGCTCTCATCTTCCGTTACTTTACCTGCACAAGAAGTAGAAGCATTAGAATCGTTCATATCAACACTTTCTGGCACATCCACGGCAGAATTATCAAAGATATCATCAAATATATCGAAAAAATTTAATTCATCAGACTTTGATACAATTTCATTATCAGAAGAACTCTCAGCTGAATGGTCTTTTAGGAATATTATCTAAGTTCATAAGATCTAATGACTTGTCACTTACAGTAAGTACAAAAATTTATCAAAACCTTTCGTGTTTAAGTGGACCACAATATCGGCGATCGGCCAGACATGGACATGAAGATAGAAGTATCGATAAGTGGAATATGGTTGTCTAACAACTTTGATCCCAATATCACAAAATTATTTTTAGTATTAGAAAGAGGTGAAATTAGTTTTAAATTCTCGTCAAATTTTAATTTCATTTCAAATTTAATTTTACTTTTATTTTTCTTATTCTTATTTTTATAAAATACCTGATAGTTTTTCTATAAAAAAAATCTTTTATTTTTATTTTTTTAATTTTTAATTTTAATTTTATTTTCATTTTATATTATTTTTATTTTTTATTCTATTCTATTTTTGTCCTCAAAATGTTTTATTTTTATAAAGGTTTTCGGGTATTGGAGTTTATCAGGCTGAGGAAGCACGTACGCGGAGCGTACCTTTCCATGTACGCTCAGCGTACTCAAGGAACTAGAACGCGGAGGCCATGCTGGTACGCCCAGCGTACCAAGAGTACGCCCAGCATACGTACGCAGGTTCTAAAACCCTAAATTTTAGGGTTTGATCCCTATATAAAGGACCTTATGCCTTTGGTCCAGCCTCCCTCTCACCCTTAGACAAGCACTACGAAAACCCTAACCCATATTTGTGTGTTCTTGTGATTTGGAAGCCATTTGAGAGTATCTTGGTGTAGTTTTGGTGTTTTGTAAGAGAAAGGAGCTTGAAGAAGGAGCAAGGATTCAAAAAGGAGCTTGTAGATCCAGGAGATTGGCACCATTTCTAACTCATTTGAGGTATCAAGCTTCAAACTTGATCATTGCATGTCTAGATTTGATGTTGGGGTGTTTTATGCCACTTTTGGACTCCATTGTTGAGGCTTCTTGATGATTTCAGACCATAAGAGTTGTCCTTTTGGGCTCTTAGAGGCACTAAGATTCATAAATATCGGACCTTGATGGTTAAGCCACAACCATGCAAGAGTTTGATGGTCATAAAGCTTGTTAAAGGACCAAAATCATGTTTTGACCCCAACTATGCATGCAAGCACATAAAGTTTCTGACTTTATGGATTAGGAGGTCTTAAAGGACCTGGATCTACATTTTGGACGTAAAGACTTAATGGATTAAGTCACAAATGAAGTCCCAAGAAAGCTGGCCAGTACGCTAAGCGTACACCCTGGTACGCTGCGCGTACTGGGTCAACTTCCCGTTTGCGGTCAAGGCCAGCGTACGTTGGGCGTACATGCCAGGTACGTTGCGCGTACGCATGCAGAGTGGCTACCTTGGGCTTTTTGGGCCTTAGAGGGTTGGGCCTGGACTATTGGGCCCCATGGCCCACTGTGGAGTATAGTTCTCGGCCTGGGAATTTGGAATTAGATGTATTGGGCCTTTTGGTCCATATTGGGCCACTCGAGATTATTCATTTTGGGCTAAGGATTTATTGGAATTGTGAAAAGGCCCATTTGAAGAGTTGGGCCCAATTTAGAAAATTGTGCCATTAGTGGGTCTTAGTGTGTTAATTGTGGGTTAGGAAAGATAAGATGGAAATGGACCTTAGGAATGGTCCAATTTAGACCAAAGGGGTAAAATGGTCATTTTACCCTAGGAAGTATTATAGATTTTGGTTGAGTGTTGTTATGATTATGACAGCTGGGAGTCATCGGAGCAGCTGTTAGAGATTACCTTCCGGGAGATTCGACACTCAGCTTTACGAGGTAAGTTACCTTCCAGTAGAAGTGGGTCTACGGCCACAATGTCGGCCCACTAGTAGGGATTTGTTTGTTAGGTAATTGTCTTTGTGATAATTACCCGGGTTTTCCACTATCTGATATGTTCTATATGCACGTATGTTATGATGCTAGGTGATAGTGGTAGCAGGGGGAATAGTACCCATGTTACGGTTATAAGGATCGAAGGGGTAGGTCGGGCACCCCGGTATGCCTGATAGTATGATTATGTTATGTTATTATGTGGTAGTAGTAGTAGGGGTGAAATAGAACATATCAGAGGGATAGGTCGAATACCCCGGTATGTCTGACAGGGGTAGGTTAGGCACCCCGGTATGCCTAGCAGGGTAGGTCGGGCACCCAGATATGCCTGACAGTATGTTTATAGTATGGTATGTGGTATGATGGGGGAAGTCACTAAGCTTTGTGCTTATAGTTTCCAGTTTTGTTTTCAGGTACCTCTTCTTCGAAAGGGGAAGGAGCCGGCACGGTAGCAGCGCATCACACCCACAGTATTTCCGCATTATGAGATTCTTGGGATTGTACTCTGACATTATTACTATTTTATGATTTGGTTTAAGACACATGACTATGTTTTATGAAATGATATGATTCGATTATGTTTTTCAATAAACCGTTTGATAAGTTACTTAATTAAAAAGAAACTTTTTGGTCTTGAAAATTGGGATGTTACATTTATATATTAGTATTGTTTACTATCTTTTTTCAATTGTTTATTTTGTGTTTCAACTTTGCATGTTTTACTTCCAGAATAATTGGATTATTCAAATTATCCACAGTCAATCATACTTTGGGAGTAAGTAGTGAATTAAGACTGTCATGAATTGGCATGTAAATTGTCTTAGTGTTTAGACATAGCAATAGTTTGCTGCAGCATTCATGAGTACTCCTGAAATGGGGAATTGAGTATTGGATTAAACCCACACTCATTTGAATTACTTCATGGAATTTATCACGAGTAATTGTGAGACGATAATATCGTATAGTCTTTAAACCGAGATATATAAGTTGTTGTTTATGAGTTGGTTGTGCATTGATAATGCGCAAATGCATCAGTAACTTGATGTTATGAAATGCATTGTTGTGTATGATTTGATGAGTAAATAGTACAAGCATATAAGTCAAAGTTACTCTGTTCCTTTTATCTCAAGGGGTAAAAGCGATATCTTGGGCCCCTCGATGATTTGGTGTTGACTTATGTGTCGGGTCCGGTCAGGACTGAATTGATGTGTTCAGCTAAGTTCCTTGTCATACAAACCAGAAATCAGGAAACAAACTGTTGGACAATGAGAATGATTCTATTCCATGTCTTTGTCCACATGATATCTTGCATAACGGAGTATTATATGATCCCTTATCTTAAGGACACACAACTGACTAGGTCAGAGTTCGACAACGGCTTTTGAGAGCTACGATTGCTAATTAGATTCTGAAGTCATACTCTCAATTATAGTTAGTAGACTTATCCAAGTGGGAGACTGTTGGATTAGGTGTCTAAGCCCATAACCATAATTGGTATATACTTGATTTGATAGTAGCATGGTCCTTTTGGGTTGCCTTCACTTTAGCAACTTGACATGATGACTTATGGAGAAAGAGGTTAATAAATGATTTATTAATATGAGAATAATATATTAATTAGAAGTCATATTATTTAATTAGTATTTGATCATAAATTAATTTGGGGATCAAAGGAACTGATTAAAAGAACAAGGACTATTTTGCAAATCATTGATAGTTGCAAAACTGGGCTGCTGGACTCCTTTGGAAAGGAGTGGACGAAATTCTATAGGAAAGCCCTATAGAATTTGTCCAAGGCTTCCTAATGGGAGGTCCATGGGTAGCTTAAGCCCTAAGCAGGAAATTAGGGTTTCCTCCAGAAACCCTAGCAACCCACCATCTATTTAAAGACCCCTTTACTCAGGGTTTTTGGCCAATTCTTAGAGCATCGAAACCCTAGCCGAATTTATGCATATTCCTTCCTCTCTCCTTCTCATCCTCTTGCTACAAGTGTTTGTGAGGCGTTAGAGGTGCAACATTTGAGGCACTAAGCTTTCAAGAGTCAAGATCAATCAAGGAATTCTTGTTATTGCTATATAACAAGCAAGGTAATCTTCTTAACCCTTTTATATATGAATTTCGAATTATATATGCTATATCTAGGGTTATTGCTTTGGAATTTCTTTTGCATGTTCAACTAGTGAAAAACTTAGATCCAAAGCAACTATGGTTGCATGAACAAATAGGATGTTGTTATGCTCAAAACCCAACAGAAAAGTCCCGGAGCGCTAGAAGGCTCCGAGAAGAAGAGCTTTCGGCTCGGAAGTTCTGCCCCCGAAGAGCCTGGGTCCTAGCTAAACCTCCCGGTAAATGAGTTATGCTTACCCTACTTTAAGTATAACTTATGTTTAAGTTCATTATCGTTATTATGAACCTATAAACAAGATTTATCAGTGATTGCAAGTCGTTATACTAATTGATCTACTTACGGGGATGATGTCTAGTCTGTGATTTAGTGAGGTGTTTAATGTGGGATTTCCAAACAGTATACTTCGTATACCAAACGGACCCTACCTCCGATATGATCCTACCTGGTTGTTCCTTACTTGATAGATCATGAAAGTAGACTTTGAGTTAATGATGAATCTAGACTAATAATTAGTTGCAATAAAGATTAGACAAAAACTTAGCAATAATAATGCTAGGTTTCGTCGAAGGAAAATAGAATCGTTAGAAGCGAAGCGCTGCCCTAGTTTGGAATCATCACTTTAACAAGTGAGTGCATAGTCCCTTTCATGAACATGATTTTAATGCACGTATTGATTAAAGTATTAAATATATGTTTATCTGTGAAATATTTGATATTGTCTGAAATACGTGTTAAGAGCATATCGGATAATATATGATGATTTAGGATACAGCGTAAACCTAAATTAATTAAGAGGAATATTGGATCGTATCTCTGTATGAGTACGAGTGAGATATACACGGAGGGTAGTACTTTAAGATATGTCATCGACCCGAGAGTATGGATTACACATAGTCATTTGTCCTTAGTCCGAGAGTATGGAGAGGACATAGTTATTTGTCATTAATCCAGGAGCATGGATTAGACATAGTCAATTATCCCTAGTCCGAGAGTATGGAATGGACATAGTTATTGATCCGGGAGCATGGATTATACATACCCAATCCGGGAGTATGGATTTGGTAAAGAGGTTAATTTTAGATCCGAGAGTATGGATCGTGTTGTCGTGAGGATTGACGAGATGGGGTAAAACTGCTTATGTGAGGTGAAATTGTATATATTGTGAGTTCTAATATATATATATATATATATATATATATATATATATATATATATATATATATATATATATATATATATGATATAACATTATGGGATTGAAATACCTATGTACTCACCAGGTTTCCCAACCCGACCCACTCAGTTTATTTGTATCACAGGTGTCGATATGAAACTACATTACACTGAGAGATTAAAAGAGACGTAGATCACTAGTGTAAATGAATGTAAGGTCTGTTAATGCTTATGTTTCTGTATTGATGATGACATCCCAATGTTTTAAAATAAATAAAATACATTTCTCCAGCAATGCTTTGATAATGTATTTATCATGTTTTACTGGGAACAAATTCCTCAACATTTTTCTTTAAAAGGATACTCTGATTTTCAAATAAAGCATAAACAAATCGGTATTTTCTGGCCGTGAAATTGGGGATGTCACAGTTGGTATCAGAGCATTAGCTTAAGCGAACTAGGAATAAAGATTTATTTGTATACTTAAACTTAGAATGCTAAGCGATGATCGTGAGGAGTGTGTCTAACGTATTTTAGGTAGTACACCTGAATAGACACAAGCACTAGCTTATTTTAGGAAAGATGCCTAAAATGATTTTATGTGGGAAATGAATTATGTTTTAAAGATGACATATATGCTATTATTTGATCGAATCTATGGTCTGTTGCCGACCGGATCTGGAAACTTTATGTGTTCATATTTCTAAACGTTAAATTACGATATTAGAACTGGCATGTAACTTTACGGAGTAATAAGGAGGAATACGCATCTAAACCTTCCTCTATCTATATTCTCGTCTCGATACACCGAACACCTGCTTTGGTGTATATAATGTAATGATAAGGACTCGTAGCGGACTGAGCAAATGGAGGAAATGAGAAGGCTTAAGATAGTGAATGATACCTAACAGAAGATATCATAAGAGAGGTATCTTGCCTTTAGAATACATCTAAATAGATAATACGTCTGGTACGGGAGAAGTACACTTTCGATTGGCAGAAAGAAAGAATTTTTGGTATAATCCATAAAAGTTATCCCACGGTTTGGAATTCCACCACCAACCAAGTTGAAGAAGAATTAATGATTGAAGATATGCATGGAAGGAGTCCTAGTAGAGTCTAGGGAAAATTTTATTATTGTTTGGACACATTTGTATGTGTTAAAATTGTTTTTGTGATAATAACTTGGAGAACCGCGAGATAATACTTGGGATGAGTATGAGTAGGTGTGAATGGTAGTCCAACTTAGATAAGTATGTTGCGTGGTTTAGAGAACCAAGATCGATGTAGCATCTGATTTAAGCCAGAAGATTGAAGTGAAAGATAATCGAAGCGATCAATAAAAGTATCGCGATCACCGTTAAAGTAAAGAAGCTTGTAGCTAGAAGTACTACATGCTAGAACATGATTGTATCGCATTAGAACATCAAGGAATGTATATTTCATTCTGGAATTTGACTCTAAGAGACCCGAGTCTCACTGTTGCACCATGTGATGAGAGGTCATTAGAACATGACCCATCGGTCTATTATGGTAATCGAAGGAAAGAAATTATCTTAAGAAGAAGAAGGAGTCTCCAATAAGGACTGATTTTGTAACTTGAAGGTTACGATTGAAAGTCCAACATAGTACGAGGAGCGGGTGCAAGATCAAGCACCGCCTGCAGTCAAGAAGTCCAAGAGTTAGATACTCATTCGAAGGAACATAGAAGTTACGATTATTACCTAGGATGAAGACATAATGTATGGACTAATTATATAAGCCCCATTTTTTTGATGATTCCGGGACGTAATCATCCTAAGGGGAGATAATTGTAACGCCCGCAGATTCGGGCTAGTCAATTTAGAGACAATGAGCGTAAAACAAAATTACTTTTTGATGGGAGATTATTTAGAAGGAAAAATCTTAACCAATTTATAGTATATGTCACAAGGGTTCCGTACATATAAAGAACATTGAAATCCGAGTTATAATGAAGAAGTTATTGTGACAACCCGAAATTTCTATTTTGTGCAACCATTCAATTCAATAGAAGTCAGAACAGTTTCTGTTAACTTTCAAACTTTTTGGAATAAGTTTGAGTGTTTTAAAGATAGTACTTCAGGAGATATCAGGAGAGGGGATGCCCTAGGGTTTATTGTGCAACAATAATGTCCCAAAACTCCAAGAGTTTTCAGTTTACGGCCTAAAAAAAGGTGTTTACGGCCGTAAACCCAAAAAGGGGGTATAAATATGACACTTAGTCATTATTTACCACTTTTTCACTTTTGCAAGATCCAAACTCAAATCCTCTCAAGTATCATCCAATTTTTCTCCTAGATCTTCAACTATGGAAGTGTTTCTTACCCTAAAAAGTTAATATCTTACTTAATCTAGTGATCTTACATGATTCCATCCGTGAAATCATTCCAAAAGTGTAGATCTTCAAGTTTCACCAAGAACACACACTAGTGTTCTTGGACTTTTAGCACCTTTTCAAGCTTCTACCTAGTAAGTACTCTTACCCTAGTGTATTATAAGACTTGTTACACTTCTAATCATCAAGAAAACACCAAGGAAACACTAGATCAAAGGTGTTTACGGTCCAAGATGTTCTTGGACCGTAAACCCTAACAAAGGGGCCAAAGTGTGCCCTAGTCCCTTACAAAAGCCTTGGAAACTAGTCTAGATACCATCCTTGATGTGCTAGGGGCTTGAAACATCAAAATGACCATAAACCATTTGGGTTTACGGCCGTAAACCCAAAGACAAATGGTCCAAGGACCGTAAACTCCACAAAGGAGTGAAATGGTGCCCTAATCTCTTCCAAAGGCTTAGACTTGAAGTAGGAATGCTTCTTAGGACTTGTAAAGCTTCAAAACTCAACATGGTAAAAGTACCATGAGTTTACGGCTGTAAACTCATGGGTTTACGACCGTAAACTCAATGAGTTATGGTCACAAAACCGTAAACTCCAAGGGAGTTTACCCTTAAACCCTAAACTCAATAGCAATGTCCTACCACCCTTAGATGCAATCCTTAGTACTAATAACACTTCAATCAAGATGTTTCCTAGTCCCGGAAGGTGTTTCCCTTCATATAGTTGTTTATAAACACTATATTCATGTCAATATGTGTCCTTATATGTCATTTAGGACTTATTGTGTCTCGGGACTTCATTCGTGGAACTTCTCATCCGTACACACATACCCGTTTGAATCACCCACATCAGGTGAGTTCATACCCCGTAATGAATCTTTTAACTGTTTTAAATGTTATAAGGGGGGGGGGGGAATACAAGTTGAACACAATGATAATTGTGTAAATGTTTGTTATAAACATCTTTCAAAATGTTACTTATGTCATTTATAAGTTGTCAAAACATTTCAAAAACTCTTTTAAAGTTATGTTACTTTATAGTTATACAAAACTCTGTTTTTAAAGTACAAGCATAACTTAGTAGATAAATGAGTCTTTTCAATAACAGTCCAAGTAGAACATTAGTAAACTATAATAGGTATAGTTTAGGAGAATGCTTTTCATTACTTCTAGTACAATGAAGTACAGAAACAAACAATACCATACAGAGAGAACACACAATTATGAGAAACAAACAGAACGTACAATATACAATACAAAACAAACAAGTTAGGTTGCTATAGCATGAGAACACATACAGGATCTAATTATACCAATGAATCACTAACTCATTGTTTTAAACAAAAGGTGATAGTTATATTGGGTATACATGATCATATATTTTAATGTGAATTACATGGCTTGCAAGAATTTGCAGAGGTCGTGTTTAGTTCCCCTAATCTCCTGACAGGGAGAGCGTATAGTAAGGGTTCTAGCCTTCACATTATAACCGTAATAAAACAAATATGTTTTTAGGTTATTAGTACATTCGCATGTCATTATAAACGACAACTGTGTACTTACATTTCCCATTACTTTCATAAAGTGACAGTACCACTTGAAAGTCAAACTCAAACTATTTTCGAGTCAAGATAGTTATAAACTAGGGAAAATATACATTTTTACAATCGACAAACGGAACAGTCGAGTCTAGCACGTACCAGAAGATGCCTTGGTAGAAGGCTACGTTCAAAAGAAAGGACCATAATGCTAGTCTTATGATTCCTTAATGTATACATCACAGGATATATATATATATATATATATACCAATAGAGTCCGACAGGTAATAGGATGTGTGCTCTCCGCTTCATTTCCTGTTCCTTGTTTGGTTGTGGGCTTGGAACGAATTCACCCAATCTATTATCTACCCGATTCTATATATATGTATGCTTAGTATACATCAAGTCATCATAAGGGTACCAGGTATGGGTCAGGTTATAGGACACAGAGTCAAAGCACAGTTTTTCTAGTACAAAACATACTTTCCAAAATCAGTACTTTTGGTATACAAAACTAGAAACCTCACAGTAAAGGGTTTAATCCATTTTATTAAACCAGTACAATTTAAAGGACCTTAGGTGAGTAACTCTATAATACCTTAGTTTATACATCATGTTTATATATAAAACTAATACCCAATAGGTAGTTGGATGTGTGCTTTCCGCCTTACTTCCTGTTCCTTGTTTGGTTGTGGGCTTAGGGCAGATTCACTCAATTAACTTTCTATCCGATATTAGATTATATATATCAGTATAAACTAAGCTATTATAAAAGTAGTCATTGTGGTCACCATTTTATTATAAGAAATAAGGGTTTTCTTAAAGAACTTTTCATTAGATATAAAAGAACCATTACAATTAACTCCATGAGTAACAAGTGAATACACCTGGGTTATATATGAAAATGATCTAACAACCAATGGGATGTGTGCTATCCGCCTTAATTTTTGTTCCTTGTTTGGTTGTGAGCTTAGGGCAGACGCGCACAATCGATTGTTTGTTTACTCTGAGTCTTATATAACTTGTACCCACTTAGTACCCATAGAAAGGGTTGTAGTGTCATTTTACTTAAACTTCCATCAAAGTAGGAAATATAGGATTTTCTAGAGGAACATGCGAGCTTTTCAAAACAGAACTTACCACTTACTACATCTTACAACTACATGTTACATCTACATTTTAAGAACACTTTACAACTTACTCTCATCACTAAAATCTTATGAACTCACCAGCTTAATTGCTGATCAACTCTTTCAAATAACTTGTATTCTCAGGAGACTATTAGACAGGTGCTCGTGCTGGGGATTCAGAAGATGAAGCATTATAGCTTCAAGTCTTGTTTTGTTATTTGTTAATGAATTTTATGTTTTGTGAACACCCACATTGTAAACACTTTCTTTCGAAATGAAATGGTTGTTCATTACTTGCTTACCATATACATATCTTGTGATACTAAGCATGACGTCCTCCACCCCTGAACGATTCCGCCGTTCCGGTTTTGGGGTGTGACAATTGGTATCAGAGCATTGTTTATAGTGAACTAAGTATATCAACCGATAAAAGATATACAACTATAAATACAATGGGGCTTAAGTGCTCTGGATAATGATATATTTTTAGAATATAACTATAGGTTATAAAAATATACCTACTTGCTTATACATGTACATAATAGAACTAGTGTCACGAGGAGAACAGAACTAAAAGTATTTAAAGTTTGGGCACTGTCGTCAACCTGAACATTTATGTAATCATAGCTAGGATCAATATAGCCTGATCAACTATATTCATTCGAGATGTGACCGACATGTGTTTGGGAATGATGTGGTGTTGCAACAGTGTTAAAACTTACCTGAACACCAGAACAAGTACATTATGTTAGAATACTATAGGAGTATTTTAGTCCATATAAATAACCTAAGTGATAACTTAAAAGACCCTTACGGATAGGCCTATAATCTTGCAAGGTATATTCCTAAAGTTTTATATATAATCAAGATCTTATAGACTTAGAAACTGTGGTCTATGCTTCGCTATCCATTCCTCTTAAGGGTGTAGTTTTGGAGTAGGATCACTTATTCGAAAGTCTATTTAATCTTCAATTATATACAGACTTGTATACATTGTACAATTATAGGAGGACCCCGTAAGGATCACCCCATAAAGTTACCTTAAAGCTCATAGATTCTTTAGTCACTTTCATTCTCGCACGACAAGCCCAGATAGATGTAACCACTTCCTCATAGTAGACAACAGAAGAGTCCAGGAGGAACAAGAACAAGTTCATGAGAAGTTTGCAAAGAAGGATCAGCCGAAGTAACCAAAACGTCTTACACGTCACACTAATAAATAATAATCGGGTTAATTTAATGAGCGAGTGGAAACATTGCTCACATTATATGTTAAGATTATTTTCTTAGATGCAACTGGTAACAGTTATTCAGGAAACAGATATTCATTCGAGGGTAGTTATTTCATATTCATAGAGTTTATTAGGTATAGTCTCTTTTATGAATTGTTTCTAGAACCCTATGGAAGTCAGGACCCGATACATCCAGAACTAGGATAACCTTGTCTTTTCAGCTTTCGGCTTGTGTCCATTGCGTTAGACTTATTCCGTCTCATCTTTGTATTCTTGTAGCAAAGATGCCTCCTCACAGATCTAACAGATGCACTACTCCGATAACTCCAATACCGCCTCCTTCGCAAATCAATATGGCAACTATAAACGTTGCATTGGCCGCGGCTGTGGCAACAACCATGGCTCAATATCACTCCATCAGTACCAGCGGAGGTGGAACGCCTACTGATTCTACTCGAGGTGAGGTCCTCGTGCGCTCGAGAGAGTTCTCCTACAAGGACTTCACCAAATGCCAGCCATTGTCCTTTAATGGGACTGAAGGAGTCATTTCCCTCATGCAATGGTTCGAGAAAACAGATCTTCGAAATCTGTTTATGCTCAGAAGGAAGCACAGTGAAGTTTGCTGCCTACACCTTCTCTGGAAAGGCCCTAACATGGTGGAACAGCCATGTTAAGTCACTGACCCTATCAGTGGCTAACTCAATAGGTTGGGAAAACCTAAAAGAGTTAATGCGGGAGGAATACTGCCCGTTAGGCGAGATTCAAAAACTGGAACAAGAGCTGTGGGATCTCACTATGGTCGGCTCTGACATAGTGACCTACACCGACCGGTTCAGCAAGCTAGCAGCTCTATGCCCCGGGATGATTACCTCGGAGAGCAAGAAGATAGAAAGATACATTTGGGGTCTGACTGCTCCGACCCAAGGAAATGTGTTGTCTTCTAACCCAGCCACGTTCGATAGTGCTAAACGCCTGGCTCAGCGACTCATCGACCATGGAGTCCGCCATGGTGTAAAAGTCCCTATTCCCGAGCCATCGAGGGAAGAGGACTGTAATCAGAAATCGGGGAACAAGAGAAAGAAGAAGCGAACAACACAAGACACCCCGCAAGAGCAACGAGCGAGTACTATGTACGCCGCTACGACGCCTACTGCTTCAGCACCTGCCAGTCGATATGCTGGAAACCTTCTGAAGTGTGGAAAGTGCAATTTTCACCACACCGGAGTATGCCGGGAAATGCAGTGTCTGAACTGCCACAGAAAGGGACACACAGTCCGTTTCTGCAGGGCACCGGCTCAACCGATCTCCCAAGTCCACGGAGCTGAAGAAAACCAAGCCTGCCATGGCTGTGGTGAAACTGGACACCGTCATAGGGACTGCCCGATAATAAAGAACTCAGGCGCGGATGGACGCAGTCTGATGATCACCGCAGGAGAATCTACCCCGGAGTCGTCGACGAGTAGTGGTACGTTTTCGAAATAGTAATTTCTTTTAAAAATTAAAAATTAATTTATATTCATATAAGATTAAAAATTTGGGGATAACACTTAAAAGTAACTATAACAACTCACATGTTGAAATAGGTCAGTATTCAAGAGAACTAAAATATCCATTTAGAGAAGCTATTATGGCTTACCATATACATCAGAGTTGTGCTCAACTAAGATGTTGCGGACTTAGAGTGAGTGACTCCGCTTAGGTCCCCATTCCTTAACTGGTTGAGGATTTGAGGCAGAGTTACTCAGTCGACTGCCTTGATCATCTTAAATATTCATAACTTATATATGGTAGGCGATTGTAGTGGTACCAAAGAGGATTATGTTATAAAGTATCCCCACAGTTAGTAGAGCACTTTTGTTTGTATGTATGCGCACATAGCGGTACGATACGTAGGAGTGTTAACTTCAAATAGAAAATAGGAAACACGGGAACAGTTACAAAGAGTACATGGTCGAACATACTAGGAGTACAGTAGCAAACATACAAGGGATACATCATCGTATATCAGACGTTTCTTTCATTTCACCAAAACTTTGTTCGGTAAAGAGTCTGTTGCTTTCAGTCGTCATGAGTTAGCGTGGTCCTCACCATACTAAGTTCATATGTTTCTATCGCCTCGATCGGCAAGTTCTCGAAAATTTCGTCTTTCGTATCGAAAGTCCGACCTAAACCTAAATTTTATCTTTCGTATTCTAAAACCCGAAGTACTCGTGCGAAGAGTACTTTGCCCTCCGAAGCCTTATCGTCAGATATCCGCAGACCGTCACGAAATACCGCTCGTCCAGCAGACCAAGTTCGAGCACAGAGGCTAAGGACGAATACAGCCCACCTATTACTATTCAGTGTATACACGAGGGTGGTATATGATTATGATTACGCAGATTTAGTATGTGTGTTTCCGCCCTATCTCCTGTTCCTTGTTTGGTTGTGGACATGGGGCAGATTCACACATCTGACCGTCTTACTAACCTTAATTATATACGACTTGTATACACGAGGTAATGATAGATGGACCAAGTACGAATCCTATCATGAACAAGAAGGGCAAAGTTGCCAAGTCTACGAGTGGGTATTCTGCCAATCAAAAGAGCGCAACCCCAGTAGTAATGCTAAGAAAGCTAATTTCGAGGCGAAATTCCTTCTAACGGGGGGATGATGTGACAACCCGAAATTTCTATTATGTGCAACCATTCAACTCAATAGAAGTCAGAACAGTTTCTGTTAACTTTCAAACTTTTTGGAATAAGTTTGAGTGTTTTAAAGATAGTACTTCGGGAGATATCAGGAGAGGGGATGCCCTAGGGTTTATTGTGCAACAATAATGTCCCAAAACTCCAAGAGTTTGGAGTTTACGGCCTAAACAAAGGTGTTTACGGCCGTAAACCCAAAAAGGGGGTATAAATATGACACTTAGTCATTATTTACCACTTTTTCACTTTTGCAAGATCCAAACTCAAATCCTCTCAAGTATCATCCAACATTTCTCCTAGATCTTTAACTATGTAAGTGTTTCTTACCCTAAAAAGTTGATATCTTACTTAATCTAGTGATCTTACATGATTTAATCCGTGAAATCATTCCAAAAGTGTAGATCTTCAAGTTTCACCAAGAACACACACTAGTGTTCTTGGACTTTTAGCACCTTTTCAAGCTTCTACCTAGTAAGTACTCTTACCCTAGTGTATTATAAGACTTGTTACACTTCTAATCATCAAGAAAACACCAAGGAAACACTAGATCAAAGGTGTTTACGGTCCAAGATGTTCTTGGACCGTAAACCCTAACAAAGGGGCCAAAGTGTGCCCTAGTCCCTTACAAAAGCCTTGGAAGCTAGTCTAAATACCATCCTTGATGTGCTAGGGGCTTGAAACATCAAAATGACCATAAACCATTTGGGTTTACGGCCATAAATCCAAACACAAATGGTCCAAGGACCGTAAACTCCACAAAGGAGTGAAATGGTGCCCTAATCTCTTCCAAAGGCTTAGACTTGAAGTAGGAATGCTTCTTAGGACTTGTAAAGCTTCAAAACTCAATATGGTAAAAGTACCATGAGTTTACGGCCGTAAACTCATGGGATTACGACCGTAAACTCAATGAGTTATGGTCACAAAACCGTAAACTCCAAGGGAGTTTACCCTTAAACCCTAAACTCAATAGCAATGTCCTACCACCCTTAGATGCAATCCTTAGTACTAATAACACTTGAATCAAGGTGTTTCCTAGTCCCGGAAGGTGTTTCCCTTCATATAGTTGTTTATAAACACTATATTCATGTCAATATGTGTCCTTATATGTCATTTAGGACTTATTGTGTCTCGGGACTTCATTCGTGGAACTTCTCATCCTTACACACATACCCATTTGAATCACCCACATCAGGTGAGTTCATACCCCGTAATGAATCTTTTAACTGTTTTAAATGTTATAAGGGGGGGATACAAGTTGAACACAATGATAATTGTGTAAACGTTTGTTATAAACATCTTTCAAAATGTTACTTATGTCATTTATAAGTTGTCAAAACATTTCAAAAACTCTTTTAAAATTATGTTACTTTATAGTTATACAAAACTCTGTTTTTAAAGTACAAGCATAACTTAGTAGATAAATGAGTCTTTTCAATAACAGTCCAAGTAGAACATTAGTGAACTATAATAGGTATAGTTTAGGAGAATGCTTTTCATTACTTCTAGTACAATAAAGTACAGAAACAAACAATACCATACAGAGAGAACACACAATTATGAGAAACAAACAGAACGTACAATATACAATACAAAACAAACAAGTTAGGTTGTTATAGCATGAGAACACATACAGGATCTAATTATACCAATGAATCACTAACTCATTGTTTTAAACAAAAGGTGATAGTTATATTGGGTATACATGATCATATACTTTAATGTGAATTACATGGCTTGCAAGAATTTGCAGAGGTCGTGTTTAGTTCCCCTAATCTCCTGACAGGGAGAGCGTATAGTAAGGGTTCTAGCCTTCACATTATAACCATAATAAAACAAATATGTTTTTAGGTTATTAGTACATCTGCATGTCATTATAAACGACAACTGTGTACTTACATTTCCCATTACTTTCATAAAGTGACAGTACAACTTGAAAGTCAAACTCAAACTATTTTCGAGTCAAGATAGTTATAGACTAGGGAAAATATACATTTTTACAATCGACAAACGGAACAGTCGAGTCTAGCACGTACCAGAAGATGCCTTGGTAGAAGGCTACGTTCAAAAGAAAGGACCATAATGCTAGTCTTATGATTCCTTAATGTATACATCACAGGATATATATATATATATACCAATAGAGTCCGACAGGTAATAGGATGTGTGCTCTCCGCTTCATTTCCTGTTCCTTGTTTGGTTGTGGGCTTGGAACGAATTCACCCAATCTATTATCTACCCGATTCTATATATATGTATACTTAGTATACATCAAGTCATCATAAGGGTACCAGGTATGGGTCAGGTTATAGGACACAGAGTCAAAGCACAGTTTTTCTAGTACAAAACATACTTTCCAAAATCAGTACTTTTGGTATACAAAACTAGAAACCTCACAGTAAAGGGTTTAATCCATTTTATTAAACCAGTACAATTTAAAGGACCTTAGGTGAGTAACTCTATAATACCTTAGTTTATACATCATGTTTATATATAAAACTAATACCCAATAGGTAGTTGGATGTGTGCTTTCCGCCTTACTTCCTGTTCCTTGTTTGGTTGTGGGCTTAGGGCAGATTCACTCAATTAACTTTCTATCCGATATTAGATTATATATATCAGTATAAACTAAGCTATTATAAAAGTAGTCATTGTGGTCACCATTTTATTATAAGAAATAAGGGTTTTCTTAAAGAACTTTTCATTAGATATAAAAGAACCATTACAATTAACTCCATGAGTAACAAGTGAATACACCTGGGTTATATATGACAATGATCTAACAACCAATGGGATGTGTGCTATCCACCTTAATTTCTGTTCCTTGTTTGGTTGTGAGCTTACGGCAGACGCGCACAATCGATTGTTTGTTTACTCTGAGTCTTATATAACTTGTACCACTTAGTACCCATAGAAAGGGTTGTAGTGTCATTTTACTTAAACTTCCATCAAAGTAGGAAATATAGGATTTTCTAGAGGAACAGACGAGCTTTTCAAAATAGAACTTACCACTTACTACATCTTACAACTACATGTTACATCTACATTTTAAGAACACTTTACAACTTACTCTCATCACTAAAATCTTATGAACTCACCAGCTTAATTGTTGATCAACTCTTTCAAATAACTTGTATTCTCAGGAGACTATTAGACAGGTGCTCGTGCTGGGGATTCAGAAGATGAAGCATTATAGCTTCAAGTCTTGTTTTGTTATTTGTTAATGAATTTTATGTTTTGTGAACACCCACATTGTAAACACTTTCTTTAGAAATGAAATGGTTGTTCATTACCTGCTTACCATATACATATCTTGTGATACTAAACATGACGTCCTCCACCCCTGAACGATTCCGCCGTCCGGTTTTGGGGTGTGACAATTATGACTCGTCGAAGTTTTATGGCTAAACCAGCACGACACCGCGTAACGTAAAAAGTGAATTTTTGATAAATTACTTTTTAGCCTTAGTGATCTAAATGAAAGTCGTAGTATACGTTAAACCGAGAACATGCATAAAAAGAACGTCCAAATCTGACTTCGTATGAGGAAGTTATGATTTTTCCAAGATTTAGCATAGAAGTGCACAACCCGGAATTCAAATTTTAGATCGATCGATTTTTAGCCGACACAACCTAAATGAGAATTGGAGATCTCATTAATAGGAGCTCAAATATAAAAAGACATTCGAAAACAGAGTCCGTATGTAGAAGTTATGAATTTTACACGGTCGTTAAACAGTGTAATCTTCTCATACTGTTAAATTTAAAATCATTCGAGAATTAGGCAATGGAATCTAAATGAAAGTTATTTAGTACGTATCTACCTACGCGTGTATATAAAAAACATTGAACATAGAGCTAATATGCAAAAGTTATGGAATTTAGAAATCGGAATGGTGCTGCTGCGAAAGGGGTGACGTGGCTTAATATGGACCATTGCTTTCTCCCCACGCCTTGCCACCAGATGGTGACATGTGGCACCAACTCGATGATTTGGAGGCTAAAACTCGACGAGTTGGACCAAAATCCAACCTATAAATAGCATGAGAGAGCACCCCATTTTCTTCACACCAAAAGCCTTTCTCTCTCTCTCTCTCTCTCTCTCTCTCTCTTTAACTTCTCTCTAAGCCCTCCCAAATCCCTAGTAACTCCCAAGTGCTAGAGGAAAAGTCTCGGAGCTCTAGAAGGCTCCGAGAAGAAGAGCTTTTGGCTCACAAGTCTTGCCCCCGCAGATCCCGGTTCCTAGCCAAACCTCCCGGTAAGTGATTTATGATTACCCTACTTTAAGTATAACTTATGTTTAATTTCATTATCGTTATTATGAACCTATAAACAAGATTTATCAGTGATTCCAATTCGTTATATTGATTGATCTACTTACGGGGACGATGTCTAGGTTGTGATTTAGTGAGGTGTATAAAGTGGGATTTCCAAACAGTATACATCGTATACCAAACGGACCCTACATCCGATATGATCCTACCTGGTTGTTCCTTACTTGATAGATCATGAAAGTAGACTTTGAGTTAATAATGAATCTAGACAAATAATTAGTCGCAATAAAGATTAGACTAAAACTTAGCGATAATAATGCTAGGTTTCGTCGAAGGAAAATAGAATCGTTAGATGCGAAGCGCTGCCCGAGTTTGGAATCATCACTTTAATAAGTGAGTGCATAGTCCCTTTTATGAACATGATTTTAATACAAGTATTGATTAAAGTATTAAATATATGTTTATGTGTGAAATATTGGATATTATCTGAAATACGTGTTAAGAGCATATCTGATAGTATATGATCATTTAGGATATAGAGTAAACCTAAATTAATTAAGAGGAATATTGGGTAGTATCTCTTTATGAGTACGAGTGAGATATACAAGGAGGGTAGAACTTTAAGATCTGTCATCGATCCGAGAATATGGATTAGACATAGTCATTTGTCCTTAGTCCGAGAGTATGGAGAGGACATAGTTATTTGTCATTAATCCGGGAGCATGGATTAGATATAGTCAATTGTCCTTAGTCCGGAAGTATGGAATGGACATAGTTATTCATCTGGGAGCATGGATTAGACATACCCATTCCGGGAGTATGGATTTGGTAAAGAGGTTAATTTTAGATCCGAGAGTATGGATCGTGTTGTCGTGAGGATTGACGGGATGGGGTAAAATTGTTTATATGAGGTGAAATTGTATATATTGTGAGTTCTAATATATATATATATATATATATATATATATATATATATATATATATATATATATATATATATATATATATATATATAGGGTGAGGTTCAATAGAGAACCATAATTAACCAAGGAACCAAGGAACCAATCTTTTTTTCAACTTTTAGAACTTATTTTTTATCAAAAAAAAAACTAAAAATACAAAAATTCATAACTTTTTATCATTTTTCCAATGATATCAAATTCGAATTTTTTTTTAGGTCAAATTCACAATGTGAATATTTGAAAATTCACAATGTGAATCCGGATTCACACGGTGAACCCAAAAAATATTTTTCACATTCACAATGTTAATATATGAATTTAGATAATTCTATATTTTTTTTTCGATAAAGAATAAGCTCTAGAAATTGAAAAAAAGATTTGGTTCCTTGAAGAACCAATAATTATGGTTCTCTATTGAACTTTTCCATATATATATATATATATATATATATATATATATATATATATATATATATATATATATATATATAACATTGTGGGTTTGAAATCCTTATGTACTCACCAGGTTTTCCAACCTGACCCACTCAGTTTATTTGTATCACAGGTGCGATATGAAGCTACATTACACTGAGAGATTAAAAGAGACGTAGATCACTAGTGTAAATGAATGTAAGGTCTGTTTATGCTTATGTTTCTGTATTGACGATGACATCCCAATGTTTTATAATGAATAAAATACATTTCTTCGGAAATGCCTTGATAATGTATTTATCATGTTTTACTGGGAACAAATTCCGCAACATTTTTCTTTAAAAGGATACTCCGATTTTCAAATAAAACATAAACAATTCGGTCTTTTATGGCGGTGAAATTGGGGATGTCATAGAGTGTTACATGCCGCCAACCAGAACACGACCCAATTGGCAGGCCTAGAATACCATCATTTTTGTAAATCCATCAAATGAGTATCATATTGTTTGAAGACGAAATCAAATAGCGACTTAAAAGTGAGCTTCTTGGTTGAATTTCTCAAATGAGTAAATGAAGCAATTAGATAACAATGATTGCTATTTCACAAGTGACTCTCGATAAAGAAAATTTCAGAGTATGAAGTAAAATATGCGACTTCTATGAATTCATCGAAATTTCGTTCTAGTAAGTAAAGGCAAGTCCAATTTTGTTGTGCACTCATTGTGAATTGCCATGTTTTCTATTTGTTTTGGTATGTAGGATCCCTCTATAAATTAGTTTTATTCTCGTTCGTTTAACAAATTGCACTGTGTGCGTTTCCTTGTTCATGCTTGTTAAGGTGCTAAACGAATATATAAGAAGTAAACGAACAAACTTCAAACACATAAATTGATACATATGAACATAATGGACAAACGTAAATGAACGTAAACATTCAAATCAAGAACCTTAAAAGTTGATTGCAAACTAATGATATGTTGATCGTACTTAGCAGTATGGTTTTTTATATTTTATGAAATCTAAAAGTAATAAACTAAAAACATTTTTAGAAACTCAACTTTCACTTTTTTACCGGTTATATATATATATATATATATATATATATATATATATATATATATATATATATATATATATATATATATCAAATGAGAACACCAAAAAGATTGAGAACGCGAGAACACTTCTGGACCAATCATTTTATTAGTAATTGCATATTTAATTTGAATTATAACAAATCTTAATCTCCTAAATTTTAGCAATATTAATTACAGTTACTTAAAATAAAAGATTAGCGGATTTTTATTTTATTTTTTTGTTAATATATAACGAAAATAATTTTTATTAACTTTTTGTTAAAAAAAAAGTCATTTTTTTTAATTTATATTCATCAGATATTATATGTATAAAGATTGAAAAAACACTTTTTCTTTTGTATTCATAAATGAAAGAAAACATACATTAAATTAATTTTTTTCAACAGTTTTATTTGGTTTGATTATGTTAATTGTGAAGGATTATATATAACAATAAAAGATGGAATGAGTAAAACACCATCCAAAAAAAATAACTAAAAATAAAGACTCAATTCAGTCGTAATCATAAACGTATAAAAGTACATTTACAAATATAGAAAACCAATACATCTAGAATCATTAATGAATAAAGGAAAATGTAAAGATAAAAAAAATCTACTTTAGTTGTAATCACAAATGACTAAAGAAGATAAAAAATCTAGTTTGCTGCGATTCTTCTTGTTGCTACTAGCACACACAAAAACAAAGAAGGGCACATGTGATCATTGTTATTCTTGGGTTCACATCTGCAAAATCAAGTTCAAGGATAATTAAAAAAATCAGATAATAACGTTGTGTATACATATTCACTGATTCACAAATGAATGTATGTTTGTCTTTTGATGGCAGAGAAAGGAAAAAAAAATTTAGTTTTTACCATAAACCTTGTAATGAATAAAGATTTATTCATGTATGATGATAACTAAAATCATGTATGATGATAACTATAATCATGTATTAACACTGATGAATAAATTGAATAGAGCTGAAAATCATAAATGATTAACACTTAAAAATCATGATCAATTTATAAACTGATCACACTTAGATAGTGGAGCAAGGAAGCAACATACACGAATTGAACAATCAAATTGCAAAGACGTGTTATTGTACTTCAAAAAGCAACTGCTTTGTTTAAATTTTAAAATTCTATAATTGATAATTAGTTTAACATGACATGACTCACTGGCTAGTGGATTTATAATCAAACTGCTTTCAGGGTTAAGATTAATGCATCATCAAAACAATGAATAAAAACGCAGAACAATGTCTGTAATTTGTAAACATCCTCAAACAAACTTACAATGCAATGCATTTGTAAATTCCTCAAATCAAAAGAAAAGAATAAGAATCATTTTAAGTGTTCTAGTAAATCAGGTACCTTGTCAAACGTGAAAACCCTATCGATTTGCATCCCAACAACACTCTGTGAAACCGCAACTTCTCTTTGATAATCATTACACGTTACCACCTAAGGCGCGTTGTTCCTTAACTCGTCATCACTAAAATGCCTAACAAACAATCATAGATCCACACACGAATTAGATTATCAAAGAGGGAATCTCGAAACCGTAATCGAAATCAGGAACAAACAAAAGCGAAAATAAAGGATTAGATTCACAGTACCTGCATCGAAGAAGGACCTGAACATTGACGCCCTTTTCATGGCGACCGGACATCTCTGCAAACAGTCAGTGTGTGTGTGTGTGTGTGTTTGTGTGTTGTGTGGAAGATGGAGAGATTAGCCCAAGAATCGAGAGAAAGGCAGGCTCCTCATTTGGACTTAGCGGCGCCTCTTCTGGTAACATCGGTGATGGACGAAAATGGTGGCTGCAGCGTGAGGTGATGATACGAGAAAGATGGAGTCAGCTTTATTTTGAAACCCTAGAGAGAGAGAAGAGAAAGGGGGAATATAGATACGAGAAAGATTAAAGGAAAGGGGTGAAAGGGAGAGAAATTATAGGAAATAGGTACACTTGCAATTCCTATTATGCCCTTCTGATCATTTAAAACTTACACTTTAATACCATTAGTTTTAAATTTTTTCATAAATCGTCCCTTTAATAATAACCTTAGATCTAAGTATTTAAATGGTCCAGATCTGTTCTCGCGTTCTCAACCTTTTAGGTGTTCTCATTTGATCCTACTCCTATATATATATATATATATATATATATATATATATATATATATATATATATATATATATATATATATATATATATATATATATATATATATATATATAAGTAAGTTCAAATAAAAACAGTAAATATTATGAAAATGTAAAAACATTATGTTTATGTTATTATTCTGTAATGAATATTGTATATGTGTTTTGTTGAAGTATTTCTAATATGAATATTAACATTTGATTATTCATACATTCATTAGAATGTTATTATTCTATTATAAATTTATGTATGTGTATTTTGTAGTAAATTATAATTTTAGTTTTAACCTGTAAGTATTCATTTATTCATTGTTGAATAATGACATAAAGCTGTGGATACAAAATTCATTGCAGAATAATAACATAAAAGTAATGTTTTTACGTTTTTATATTATTCATAGTTTTTATTTGAACTATATATATATATATATATATATATATATATATATATATATATATATATATATATATATATATATATATGTGTGTGTGTATATATATATATATATATATATATATATATATATATATATTAGTAGGATCAAATGAGAACACCTAAAAGGTTGAGAACGCGAGAACGGATCTGGACCATCAAAATATTCAGATCTGAGGCTATTATCAAACGGGTCATTTATGTAAATTCTAAAACCATAGGTATTAAAGTGTAACTTGTAAAAGGTCACAAGGCTATAATGGTAATTGTAATTTTAACTTGTTCCTATAATTTCTCAATCACATATCATATTGTCGTTCAAATTATTTGTCCCCCACTTCATTTCTTTCTCTCTCTCTATACCTAGGTTTTAATCAATTCCTCCCTCAGCCTCCCTCCATCGCACATCGTTTGAATCAATCCTAATCGGAGCATCGCAAGTCTCCACCTCGATGCGTTTTTGGTTTAATTTTTCCTCCATTGCACCATCACTACCCATCTACGCAGCCTACATCACAGGTTGATGAAAGACGTAGGAAGGAAGTGAAGGCAGTCGGCGACGTCTGTGGTCGGCCATCGTGATGGCAAGGGGAGCGTCTCCGTGGTCGACGAGGCTGAAGAGGAGGAAAGGAGGAGGCAGCGAGGGGTGGGTTGTCGGTCTTGGTGGATCGAAGATGGGGCACCTTTGGTGATTGGCTGGATCGAAGAGAAGAAGAAAAGAGAATGGAAGCAGCGGGATGTGGGGTCTGCCATTGGTTTCCGGTGACAAAGCCCCGATATTGGGTTGTTTGGTGATCGAGAAGGGCAGCAACGATTCAAAAATAGGTAAGGGTTCCTTTTTTTGTTCTTGTTTGATTTGGCAAACCCGATAGGCTCAAGTGGGTCTTTGAAGGCTCAAGTGGCAGCCCTTACAATTGATGGAAGAGATAGCCACACAAAGTTGTAATCAGATTCAAGGTAAAAGGTTGTGCACATAAGCTGTTTGATGATATGCGTGAGAGGGGTATTCATTTATGAATAACAGGGTATTCATTTGTTAATAACAATGTATTCATTTGTAAATAGCAGTGTAATCATGTGTGAATGAGTGTATTTTATTTATGATTAGAGGTATTGTTTTATTCATTTGTGTATTCCAGGGTATTCATTTGTTAATAACAATGTATTCATTTGTAAATAGCAATGTAATCATGTGTGAATAAGTGTACTTATTTATGATTAAAGGTATTCTTTATGAAGAAATGATAATTTTTACACCCCTTTTATTTTCAGTTGATTAAAAGAAAGGAAGTGGATTACTTGTAAATTGATATGTATTCATTTGTGATTGCAGTAGTATTACTTTTTTTGAAAAAAAAAATCGTTTATGAATACAAATGTATTTATTTGGGGTTGGATTTTTATTAATTTTTTTGAAAAAAAAACGTGAAATATGAGAAAAAAAAATTTAAGAAAAAAAAATTAAATTTTTTTAGTTTTAATTTTTTTTTTTTTGATAAAAATGTTTTTTATATTTCATTAATAAGAAAAATAAAAAATCAAATATCTCCTTCTTTTTTGGTAACTAATCCTAAATTTAAGGGAATTTGATTGATTTTATTTTATTTTAATTTAATTAAAATATGCAATTACTTATATGCCCTTATATATTGATTGGTCCAGAACTGTTCTCGCGTTCTCAACCTTTTAGGTGTTCTCATTTGAACTTTTCCCTATATATATATATATATATATATATATATATATATATATATATATATATATATATATATATATATATATATATATATATATATATATATATATATATATGAGTAGGATCAAATGAGAACACCTAAAAGATTGAGAACGCGAGAACAGATGTAGACCATCTAAATATTCAAATCTAAGGCTATTATCATACGGATCATTTACATAAATTATGAAATTTATTAGTATTAAAGTGTAACTTTGAAATGGTAAAAAGGGTATAATAGTAATTGAATGTTTATTTAATTTCTATAATTTCTCTCCCACAGTGATATCTTTCCTTTTAATTTTCCGTCTTTCCCTCTCTCTCTATACCTAGGGCACGCCTCGTTGCCTCCCTAGCTCATCTATACACCACCAGAGCATCTAAAAATGTGAAACATATGAGAGAGTACACAAGGATTCAGAGTGAGATCGAAAAGGAGGAGGGTGAAGCAGCGGTGTTGGAGGTATGTTGGCGGCAATATAGGTGGTGCTACGGCGGTATTGGGACTGCACACCGAATGTGACCCTGGTGGTCTGAAGTTGTGATTATCATTCTTTTTCGTATTTTTTTCTTCTAGTTCATGTTTCGAATGAAGATCGATAGTGCTAATGGTACATTTTTGATTGTGTACACATGCGTTTTGATTTTCATATTCCAATTTTGTTTGAATGAAGATCAAATCGGTTATGTGGAAGTGGATAATGATGAAGAGATTGATGAGGAAGAATCGATTTGCAAAATCTGTTTTGCTTCATGTGATGAAGGTAATCAACTGAAGATGGAATGTAGTTGCAAAGGTGCAAAGACAAACCATGAATCCACAAAATCAACATCATTTGAATTCAGGAACAATAAGGTAACTGAACCCTAGTTTTAACCTATATAAGCTTTATTGATTTTTCAAATTTTAATTGAGAATTCAGAATTCCTGAATTCCTACATGTTTATTTATTCAGTGCATCAGGATTTTGTGGTGCTAGTTTTGATAAGTAAAATAATTAGTTTATGATATATTAAATCTAATCAAGTGAATCTTTTTTAAATTTATATTCATAACAAACATGAATGGTTTTTTTTTATCTATATATATTTTTTACATCTATAATCATTATGAATATAGTTATAATATATTATGTATGTAATTTTTAAATATCTTAAAATCAATATGTAGGTTTGAATCCAAGAGTAGCAATGATCAATGGTGCTTTTGTTTTTCTGTATGATGGTACCAAGAATAACAATGATCAATGGTGTCCCTCTTTGTTTTAGTATATGTTGGTAGCAGCAAGAATAACAAAGACGATTGAGACATCGTTTTATAATTACAAATGCATTCAAATTATTTATATGTTTCATTACTTGTGATTACTACTAATCTATATTTTTTTTATCTCTATATTATCATGTATTCATTTGTGATTGATTATCTATGTATTTATATTTTTTATATTTGTAAAATGATTTATTTATTTATGATTACAAGTGTATTTTTTTATGTTTGTGTTGTATTAGTTTACATTATAGGAAAAATAGTTAATTACTCCATTGTATTTTTTGTACTATTTATTTATGATGAAATATATAACTTAGTTTGTAACACTCATAAAATTCCAACCAATTTAAACTTTTCAAAAAAAAATCCAATTCCATTAATTATTACAAAAAGGTTTTCAATTACTTTATTATCAGAGTATCCCAGAAACATCATCATAAAAATGAGGAGCGGTACGATCACGCCTTCGCCTTGCCAAGATCTCCTGAGGTACCTGAAACAATACACTGAAACTGTAAGCCCGAAAGCTTAGTGAGTTACCCCCAAAATACCAATCACATACAACCATAATCATATCATATCACAATACAGAGCAGCCAAGCATATCGAGTCTACAGTGTGACTGGTCCGCCCGCACCGGGCCTTCAGTCCACCCGGTCCACCCTCTGAGTCTACAATATGACTGGTCTGCCCGTACCGGGCCTTCAGTCTGTCTGGTCCACTCTCCGAGCCTCGGCACGTCTGGACCGCCCTCTTGGGGCCTTCAGCCTATCCGGACCGCTCGCTGGGCCTTCGGTCTATCCGGTCCGCCCTGGGTATGTTGGCCTACAGCACAAAGCAGGACCCGCCTCAACCCAACCCTAATCAAACAACCATGTGCACATAAACAGGTAATCACATAACTATCCAAAACCAAACAAACCGATCCAGCAGATCATATAGCATAGCAACATTCTAACCAGGATACCGACCTAACCGGTCACTAGCATAGCATCAACCTATATACCAGGATATCGACCTAAACCAGGTCACTAACATAGCATCATCCTCTGTACCAGAATACCGACCTAAACCAGGTCACTAACATAATACCATCCCAATTACCCGATTGCAGATCTAACAAATCAAAAACATATCAAACAGTTATCCGGATTCTAATCCGATAAACGGCCGGCCTTGATGCCTTAGACCCTGTTGATATAGTGAGGATAACTCACCTTGCACTTGCCGAGCTGAAGAGATAGAATCAAAACCCTCGATCACCACCACGAACACCACCACCTATCACTCCAAAGAAACCACAACTATCAGAACCCAAATTACCAACATACCCCTGGAAATCAACAGGTCGACTCTTGGTCAAAGTCTCAGTCCTGGTCAAAGTCAACCTTCCTGATTGATTCTACTTGCCGAGTCAACCTATCGACTCGTCGAGTTTATGAACTCAGAAACCCACCATACACGACCCGACTCGCCGAGTTCCTAACAGACTCGCCGAGTCACTACGCGACTCAGTGTCCGAAACCTCAAACCCACTCGCCGAGTCATCTCCCAGACTCGCTGAGTCCACTAGGGACTACATCGAACCAAAACCCTAATCGACTCGTCGAGTCATCTCCCAGACTCGCCGAGTTCATACGGGTATTCCCATAATCGAATGATACAGAGCTACTCCTTTGATCCAAATAGTAGATCTAGGTCCTTAGAGCGCATTAGCAACATAAAGTTGCTACCTTTACGTGCTTTCATGTCCCAAAATCCGAAAACCAAGCTAGAAAGGAACTTAACTCATGAGGGACAGCTTTTGCATAACAATACTAAAGGCTTTCTGCATTTAGGATCCAAGTAGAACTCAGATCTGGAGTTTCAACTCCAGACCTAACTTATGCACCAAAATCTCATCATATCATCCCCAAACAAGCCCTAAAACTCCATGAAAGATGGATCTAGAAAGGAGAAGGGCCAAGGAAGCGATTCATTACCTCAAGACGACCTCCAATTGATGAATAATCCGGATCTCCACAATTCCCCTTGATACAAGCTTCTTGACCCACAAGATCTCTTCACAAAATCACTTATCCAAGCTCCAAAATGCTCCCAAGGCTCTCACTCACGATTTTAGGGTTTCTGGATCTCAAAGGGTAGTAAGGGGGCCGAGGGGTGGATAGTAGATCCTTTAAATAGGGTGCAAATCCTAAGATTTAGGGTTTTCTCTTCACAGCACTGACTCGTCGAGTCCCGCTGCCGAGTCGGCGAGTCAGGTCACTTAACACGTGCTCCTCACATGCTCCGACTCGACGAGTTATAGCTCCAACTCGCCGAGTCCATCCTCCCATTTACACTTTACACCCCCGAACTCTTGCTTCTGAACTTGGGATGTTACAATTCTCCCCCACTTAAATTAGGCTTCGTCCTCGAAGCCTACTGCAGCACACGATTTCGGATAACACTCCTTCGATGCAACCTTCGATCTCAAACCGACCCAGGTCTCTTCAGGCACTACTATCGAATCCCTAAAAAAATCAACTCCTTCTCCTGCAGGGCCCTGACAACTGATCAAAGCCGGCCACCGGCTTCTTTTCCCTGATGACAACACATATCAACTAAGTATCACCTAATGATACTACCATATTCCCGTCTTACGCATTCATTCGCAACTTGCGAAAACTGGATACCATTATAAACCACCGGGCCCTGACCCAGTACTAATCTGCTATCCCTTGCCCAACCGGCGCTACCTCTATCAAATTGTACTGTTGGGAACTCATCCCGTTTCCTTCCTGAATCCAATCCCTTTCCGCACTGACATGATAATGCATTCTTCAGTTTCCGAGCAACTCCTATGAACTCCCATCCATAACACATATACACATCGTACCTGGCCCAATCAGCCTCGGGTTGGAATACCAGGCACGCCTACAATGGGTTTAGTCATCCCTAGGATGGAATACCACTACATACATAACCCATGACTACAACCATACTTGGAATCCAAGGATCTATCCTTGCATCTTTTCCGAACACCTCTGATTCGACACCACCGATAATCATTCCACAACCTCAACAGACACCCAACCCATATGTGCTCCCATATAACTAGTACAATCCCAATGCTCACTATCCATAACTGAAAATACTTTCGATCATCCATTCACACTACTGCTTTCCCTTTAGTTGACCAACACTCCTTCCCGGAGCTACATACCTTTCCCTTCCATTATTCAAGGAAGTCTACTCGACGACCTTTACCATATCAACAAGTGCCACGGTGCTAAAACTCCATTCTACACTATCCATTTGTAAAGCAACCGCTACTCCGAAACTCCCATATATTCAGAATCTGATCACATAACTAACAAGGCCCACACACAGCCTTCCGCTAACTCCATTATCATGATCAATACTTGGGGCCAGACTTACTGATTGCTATTGCATAGCAACATACTCAATCAATCTCTGCATACATGTCTACTAATACATACAGAGTTTTCAGCATGAATGGACCGCCTTACCAGGCCTTCAGCCAATCTGGACCACTCTCAGAACCTTCAACATGTCTGGACCGCCCTCTTGGGCCTTCAGCCTGTCTGGACCATTCTTCGAGCCTTCGGCCTGACTGGTACGCCCACCGGCCTTCAGTCTATCAGGACCGCTCAAAATTTTTGTACACCACCCTGAACCATTCTTCCCAGGAACCTCTCCCATGTAGACTATTCTAGCCCTCTTGGGGTTCCGAACTCCAGATCCATTCTATGAATTTTAACCCCGGCCTAACCCCAGGCCTCATGTCAGTCAACCACCTTATTTGAAACCATGGTCTACTCCTTGACCCACGTGTCTATCACCTGCTCTAACCAGACCACACTCTCGGCTAAAGACACTGCTGAATCTAACCAACCTTGGATGCTTGCTGTTTCACCTGAGAATTTTCCAATTCTCCCCACTTAGTGCACCAACTACTAACTACCGGTGGCGAAACCGGCATAGCTCAAACGTCCCTACTCGATATTAACCCCCTTATCCATGAACTGATTCCCTCTAGAGTGAGCAACCTTCACAGAACAACCCTCCTGACATCGCACATCCGAACTCCAAGGAAGTTCGAATCTCAGCTGAACACTTCTCACATCGCATATGTTATACCTAGCAAAGAGATCATACAACCTATCTTCCGATCATCTATACTCCTGGGTATTAACCGTCTACAACTCCTAATTACTAAAATCCTCAGATCTACTAAGAATCATGCTGAAAAGACGGAAAGGTTTACAATACCACACAATAACAAGATAACAAGATAGAAACATACCAGCAGCTGCATCTGGCTCTGACCTGACCTCCTCTGCTGTAAGCTGGAAAGCGCGTCCCTGAGCCCTCGGAGGCTCCGCTCCACCCTGACCCCCGCCAGTAATCCTCAAAGTGGCCAGTGCTGGAGCCTGCACCGGTCTTGCAACAAGCTGTGGACAGTTGGCCCTCATGTGACCGACCTGATGGCAGTGATAACAAATCCTCACATCCTGAACCGGGGCCGACTGATGGCAATCCCTCGCATAATGCCCCTCTCCCCCGCACTTGCGGCACGTACCACCGGACCTACAAACTCCGGTACGACCCTTCCCACACTTCTCACAAGTGCGGCTGCTCTGCCCTCCAATCCTAGAGTCAACGGTCTTGGACAGTTTCAGCGCCGGCTGCGACTGCACCGGGGCCTGCCTCTGCTCTCGCAACTGCAACTCAATCTCCAACTCGCGCCGCCTGGCGGCCTCCTGCAACTCCAACAAGGTATCACATCTCTGCGTGGACACAAACTGTCTGATATCCCTCTTGAGCATACTCAGATACCGGGACATCTGAGCCTGCTCCGAAGCAAACTCAGGGCAAAACATTGCCCTCTCCGTGAACATCCTGGTGATCTCCGTCACCGACTCTAAATCTTGTTTCAGCTCCAAGAAATCCTGAGCCAACCTCTCTCTCTCAACCCGCGGAACATAACGAGTACTGAACATCTCCCAGAACTGATCCCAAGTAACCGCAGCCCGTTGCGCGTCAGAATAAGATCCTGTAGTCAACCTCCACCAATCCTTCGCCCCGAGCCTCAAAAGGTTCAGAGCACACCTCACCCTCTGATCCGCAGGGCATGAACACGTGAAAAAACAACTCTCCACATCTGACAACCATCTCATAGCAATGATCGGGTCCTGAACTCCATCGAAAGTAGGGGCTTCGTATTATCGAAGTCCCGATACTGAAAGCCTCGACCGGCTCCTCCCCCTGTCGCTGTTACAGCCGCTGTAGCTGCCGCGGCAGGCGTCTCAGTAAGAGCTGCATAACGATCATCGAAGTACTCCCTCATAGCGGACTTAATAGTCCCAAATAACACCAGAATCTGACCCCGGAAAATCTTGACCACCTCCTCGCGGATGATCTCCCTGACCCGATCCTCTGTCAACATTGGCCCCTCCTGACCGATAATCTCAGGTGCCGTTGGGGCCCCCTGATCACCCTGACCTGACCCCGATCCGGATCCAGTCACAACACGCTTCGTAACCACCATACTGAAAATAGAAGAGGAAAAATATCAGACAATCCGCCTAGATAACCGGGGACCCATTCCATTCTAAACCCTAGGGGTTGTGACTTCCTTTCTATGCGTATGGGTCCTGTGCTTTCAGTAGTACGGGCTCATAGTACCTTCCACACCTACCCATATTTGTCTCAAGTATCACCACAACACCCTAATAATATACACAACATAACGAATGTTCAATCCTCACTCCTAGAGGAATGCTAAATATCTCATAACTGGCCTCCCGGCCTCACACAACCCACACATCCATGAAACTTCCACCAACCCTGCAGCACTAGTGTATGCTAGCCATACATAACGCTGGACCCCATAGACTTTCGAATATTCGATCCTACCCTAAGCCCTAATCAATAAGAATAGAACATAAGGCCGAATTAAACATTCTCAGGCTATACGATCTTAATTATATACAGTCGTGATGCATACACAAGTAACTACAGTAATGATGTCAATCTCATACAAGGAAAACCCTAGGCTAGCAGGCATCATGTAATCAGGCAATTCTATCATGCAATTCTTGAAGATTCCTAGCCTAGTACTAGCATGCTGTTCTAATCATATCACATAATCAAATAACTTGTATGGTATTTTGGGGTCTACTTACTGGCTCCGGCTGATCGTACCCTCTGCATCCTCCTTTGCTTATTTTGAAAACCATTTGAAAATCTTTCCTTGATTTGAGACTGGATTCACACGAATGTTCCTCCAATTCACTCAAACCAAGGCTCTGATACCAACTTGTAACACT
This sequence comes from Lactuca virosa, assembly GCF_052849685.1. Lineage (NCBI taxonomy): Eukaryota > Viridiplantae > Streptophyta > Magnoliopsida > Asterales > Asteraceae > Lactuca > Lactuca virosa. Next base: position 55,861,610 of record NC_136430.1, read on the forward strand.
CATAAATTTCCAACCAATTTAAACTTTTGAAAAACAATCCAATTCCATTAATTATTACAAAAAGGTTTTCAATTAGTTTATTATCAGAGTATCCCAGACATCACCATAAAAATGAGGAGCGGTACGATCACGCCTTCGCCTTGCCACGATCTCCTGAGGTACCTGAAACAATACACTGAAACTGTAAGCCCGAAAGCTTAGTGAGTTACCCCCAAAATACCAACCACATACAACCATAATCATATCATATCACAATACAGAGCAGCCATGCATATCGAGTCTACAGTGTGACTGGTCCGCCCGCACCGGGCCTTCAGTCCACCCGGTCCACCCTCTGAGTCTACCGTATGACTGGTCTGCCCGCACCGGGCCTTCAGTCTGTCTGGTCCATTCTCCGAGCCTCGGCACATCTGGACCGCCCTCTTGGGGCCTTCAGCCTATCCGGACCGCTCGCTGGGCCTTCGGTCTATCCGGTCCGCCCTGGGTATGTTGGCCTACAGCACAAAGCAGGACCCGCCTCAACCCAACCCTAATCAAACAACCATGTGCACATAAACAGGTAATCACATAACTATCCACAACCAAACAAACCGATCCAGCAGATCATATAGCATAGCAACATTCTAACCAGGATACCGACCTAAACGGTCACTAGCATAGCATCAACCTATATACCAGGATATCGATCTAAACCAGGTCACTAACATAGCATCATCCTCTGTACCAGAATACCGACCTAAACCAGGTCACTAACATAATATCATCCCAATTACCCGGATGCAGATCTAACAAATCAAAAACATATCAAATAGTTATCTGGATTCTAATCCGATAAAGGGCCGGCCTTGGTGCCTTAGACCCTGTTGATATAGTGAGGATAACTCACCTTGCACTTGTCGAGCTGGAGAGATAGAATCAAAACCCTCGATCACCGCCACGAACACCACCACCTATCACTCCAAAGAAACCACAACTATCAGAACCCAAATTACCAACATACCCCTGGAAATCAACAGGTCAACTCTTGGTCAAAGTCTCAGTCCTGGTCAAAGTCAACCTTCCTGGTTGATCCTACTCGCCGAGTCAACCTATCGACTCATCGAGTTTATGAACTCAGAAACCCACCATACACGACCCGACTCGCCGAGTTCCTAACAGACTCGCCGAGTCACTACGCCACTCAGTGTCTGAAACCTCAAACCCACTCGCCGAGTCCACTCGGGACTACATCGAACCAAAACCCTAATCGACTCGCCGAGTCATCTCCCATACTCGCCGAGTTCATACGGGTATTCCCATAATCGAATGATACATAGCTACTCCTTTGATCCAAACAGTAGATCTAGGCCCTTAGAGCGCATTAGCAACATAAAGTTGCTACCTTTACGTGCTTTCATGTCCCAAAATCTGAAAACCAAGCTAGAAAGGAACTTAACTCATGAGGGACAGCTTTTGCATAACAATACTAAAGGCTTTCTGCATTTAGGATCCAAGTAGAACTTAGATCTGGAGTTTCAACTCCAGACCTAACTTATGCACCAAAATCTCATCATATCATCCCCAAACAAGCCCTAAAACTCCATGAAAGATGGATCTAGAAAGGAGAAGGGCCAAGGAAGCGATTCGTTACCTCAAGACGACCTCCAACTGATGAATAATTCGGATCTCCACAATTCCCCTTGATACAAGCTTCTTGACCCACAAGATCTTTTCACAAAATCACTTATCCAAGCTCCAAAATGCTCCCAAGGCTCTCACTCACGATTTTAGGGTTTCTGGATATCAAAGGGTAGTAAGGGGGCGAGGGGTGTACAATAGATCCTTTAAATAGGGTGCAAACCCTAAGATTTAGGGTTTTCTCTTCACAGCACTGACTCGTCGAGTCCCGCCGCTGACTCGGCGAGTCAGGTCACTTAACACGTGCTCCTCACATGCTCCGACTCGACGAGTTATAGCTCCAACTCGTCGAGTCCATCCTCCCATTTACACTTTACACCCCCGAACTCTTGCTTCTGAACTTGGGATGTTACATAGTTATTTATGTAATGTGTTTTCTTCATTTATTATTATGATTGTCCTGAAATTTTTATCTCTAAATCGTGTTGTATTCATTTAAGATTACAACTAGATTTATACATGATTGCAAATATGTTTTATTTATGTATGATTACAAGTAATCGGATGAAATAATAAATTTGTTAGTCTTTATCAATTGTGGTTAGTAAAAATAAAAATATAAAACAAATAAACGTTTTTTTAATTCATGTTAAATGATATTTTTATTAATTTTTTAATTAAAAAGAAGATTTTAAGTATTCTTAATAACTGGGAAAAAAAATCCCATGATTTTTGGAATTAATTAATTACTTTCCACTTATCCATATTCAATTAAATTGTAATATACATTTAATGTCCTTCTAAAATAATTGGTCCATAACTGTTCTCGCGTTCTCAACCTTTTAGGTTTTCTCATTTGATTATTTCTCTCTCTCTCACACTCTCTCTCTCTCTCTCTCTCTCTCTCTCTCTCTTTTCTCTCTCTGTATATATATATATATATATATATATATATATATATATATATATATATATATATATTTACTATATTATTAAACATATTGCCTGTTTCTTGAAAATTAAGAGTTACAATACCTATTACCTGATGTACAATAATATTAAGCTTATAATCACATCGTATACGTATACACGATATTACCTTATCTCTTCGATGCTACCTTAATCTTCTCTACACACAACAACAGCCGCCATCAGTAGGAAATTGAACCCATCTTCTCTGCGTCTCCTTCCTAATCGCTTCAGAATCGATAGATACTCACCAAAAAATTGCAGTGTCTCCTTTTCTCAATCGATGCCCTGGAAGTCCACCAAACATTCACAGCCCAAACACCTTTATGGATCAAAACCGTTTACTGGAAACCCTAGCCCTTAAGTGGCTCCACCATTAACACCAGGCATCATACACAAACCGATTTCTCAGTCCCCCTTTGTTGTAAACAAGAGCTGAATCTTGCGCTTGAATCGTTTTAGGGTGGAAAGATGAAACGAATATGTCCCTGCTAGGGAAATGACCAAGTGGTTTGACACAAATTAGTAAGTTGCATTGTTCAAGTTCTTATTTCTCTTTTCCTTCATATAATTCCATTTTGATGCCATGAACTGTTTTTTATACACAACCATTACATTGTGCCCGACTTGGGGCCCTGATGTGGTGTTCTCAAATGCTTCTCACAAAGCCGTGATTGAATTCAAGGAAGCTAAATCTGTATGTGTTCTTCAGCTATTTGATCCATTGCCACTTGTGTACGTTTTATGTGAATCTGATTCATCTTTTATGCTGCTTGGAGTTGATAATGTCCCTATTCTTGAATTTTAGTTCTATATTACATGTTCTGAAATCGCTTAAAGTTCTGAAATATTAAAGTTCTGAAATATTATTTTATTTTCTCTTCGTTAACTATTTAAAGTTTGTGCTTTTCGAGAGTTGTGATCTTTTATTTATCTTCATATGGTTTCAAAATCAGATTGTAGGTTGATAGCTTCTTGAATCATGATTTGTGTTAAGTCTGTGAGTGGGTTTTTGTTTTAAAAGGAAGAAAGCTTATTATTTGAACCATGACCTCTAATCTATGTTATCTCAAAAAAGATTGGGATATATGTTCTTGAAGTTCATTCAATTTTCAAAGTAAGTTTAATAGATGAATCTTGATTAGTTCAGCTAAATACATCTTACTACCTTCTGATTAGCAAAAAAAAAATTGTAGGATTGGTAAATCATAGATGATGAATCATGCACTTTGTCATTTAGTCATATTAAATCGTTAAACTATTTTTTAATGAGTATAACTATATTTATATTTAAATATCTAAAGAAGGGTAAGTTTTGAAAGTATTTTACATTTTCCCAATTTTAATACTTTTTATGTTTTAATCATAAATGGTTGTGTGAAAAAAGGTTAATGTTTCTTTGGGATAAGGAGCTTCTCAGCAAAACAAGGCATGTGGAGATGGCAATCCATACAAGAGTTCTATCAGGTGAGTTTATAGCTTCAGAAGAAGTTGTGTGGATTTAGTGGATTTGGGTCTATATCTCTATATGTGTATGATTAATTGTGTATGTATGTTTAACTATGTGTCTATGTCGATTTCGTAGTCTGCACACCAACCTGTTTTTGGACAAGAGACGCCTCAATCAGAGAGAAATCAAGGTAAGCTTGCCTTTGACATTTTTTTTTTTTTGACAATAATGTCCTGTTTGTTAACCGATTTTGCTGTGGTTTTCGGTTTCATGTGTCGGGGCTCAAAAGAAACTTCAATTCTGCCAAGATTTTGCCGGAAAGGTTTGTTTTTTAATTGGTTTCATTTTGTTGTCCTATATGTTAATTCTCTATACTCATTTGAAGTATATTTGATTTTGTTTGTTTGAGTTTTAATAGGTTCTATTTTGTTAGAGATGGTGTGTATTTCAAGGAAGTTACTTGTGTAGGTGTTTAAATGACAATAGGTGGGTCTTTCAGTGAACTGTCCAGAAGAGGCGATGACCGGGGTGCTTATATCTTCAATGACAAAACCATGCAAGAAGCGGAACACAAAGGTATATGATATTGAGATTCATATGTTGTTTAATTTCATGAGGTGATAGTACCCTGATCACTATGCAAAACTAATTGGCCACCGATCACCCCTTTCCATAAGCATAATCTATTCTCAATCTCGATACTTACTGCAAACATACAGTTGGAAAACTCTTACTCTCTGTCGACGACAACAGAAATATATTTTTTATGTGATATGTGATATAGTTATGTTCATTGATTAATAAAGCTTGATATAAAACTAACCAATATATAGTTTTGTTGTAGAAATTGAAACTTCTAGCTTTCAATATCCCGCTCTTGGTGATATAATCAAGAAAGGCATGATCACTATTTTCTCCTTTGATCCCATTTTCCTATTAAATACACTAAGGTGCTGTTTGTTTTTTCTGAGGCAAAATGTATGCAGTCTGCGGACCATATCTGTAGACCTCTGCAGTAGAAGAGGTGGACCAAACGTCTGCAGTCTGAAAAAAGAAGACTGTTTGTTTTTTTAACATTTGCGAGCTACTAAAATAAACTGAAATCTAAATAAACTGATTTTTTTAAACTTCAAAGTGATTTTTTAATATTTTTATGACTTTATTATAAATAATTAACGAATCTAGATCAACTTTTATGTATTGTTGTATAAAAAATAAAAATAAAAATGGTATGAATTAACGTATATATTTGATAAAAACCAACAACTTTGGTTGCAAAGTTATAACTAAACATTATAATTAGTGATCAAAGAATTTGATACATAAATGGATGGAAATAAACTTCGATTTTTTCAATTAAATCCATTAAAAACGTATCATAAATATTTTCTCGAGAAATTGACGGTACTGTATTAAATAATTGTCACACCCCGCTAAAGCGGAAACACGAGGCGTGGCAGTATAAAGGGTTTCATAGCAAAAGTTAAAAGAAAACACCAACCATAGTATTAAAAATCATTACAAATTTACAATGGGTTTGAACAACTTTTAAAAGAAATTACAATGTAAATTGAAATACAACACATGTGAATGCTCCTATAAGTGATGTATCCCTAAGTGCCACTTACTCGATGATTCCTGAAAAAGCATGTAAAACGAGCGTCAACTATAAAAATAGTTGGTGAGTACTCACAAGTTTAAAAATAATATTGGTTTCATGAATCGAAATCAAAATTTTGATTTAAGCTTCCATAGATAAAAATATATTGCTAAAATGAGTAAATAAGTTTGTGTAAACAAAGTTCGTTGTCATCATGAGAAATAAAGTATGTTGCCCAAAAGAGATGCAACGTTCATATCCTCATGGGAAATAAAGTTTGTTACTAAAATGAGTAATCAAGTTTCATTGCTACAAGGAGCAAACAAGTTTGTTACTATAAGAAGCAACCAAGTTTGTTGCTAAAACAAGTAAATAAGTATTTAGTAACAAAAGTTCGTTGTTATAATGAGATACAAAGTTGATTGCTATAATTGATAAACGGGTTTATCGCCATAATAAATAACAAGTTTGTATGTGTATGAGCAAACAATGAGTTCTCAACCAAACCTATGACTGAAGCCCTATCAAGATCTATGCTTATCGTTCCATAAATTAATATGGTATCATGCACTCCAGCAATAGGGCGAGTGAGGAGTTGTCAATTCCTAATAGCGCTATCCATAATGACCATTGGCTCAAAGAGTTAATGGTTAGAGATAAGGGAAGGGCCTTAATACGATAAGTTCTCATGTTCCGTGTTGCATAGACATACATAGAGAGATATAGCAATAAAATAGCAATCATGTTTGATACAAATCAATTTAAATACAACATTCAAATAATAGTTTTTCGGGACATGCTTTTCCACCCCAAAACATAAAAAAAAACTGAAAATAGGGGAGTGCGTGAATACTCACAATGCATTGAGATGATGCAAATGGTGCCTTGACTACGCTCCACTCGTACCGCTATCGATTCCTACAATAATGGTATTCGCTAGTGAGTCTCTAATCGAAATCTAACACTAGTATATTTACTACTACAATAGAATTATGCCAATAATGTGTCAAAATTTAATATTCATAAGTTACAAACATTTTTCTATGAAAATTAAATTTCAATGAATCAATTGTTATATAACAATTTAAGTGGAAATTTCTCATTATTGAAATGCTAATATTTAACATTTTAAGAGGTGTTCCAATGATTAAATATTCAAAAACTAAATCAATTTAGTTCTAAAATTTCCCAAAGTTTGCATTTCAGTTTTAATTGAAGTCAAAGACCTCAAGATAAATTTTCTTGAATTTTTGATTTGTCTGACTATTTTTCACGATTTTAGTTTCTTGAATAACCATAAAATCATGAAAAATACTAAACAGTTAATAAAAATTACCAAACTTCAGATTTTGGTTCTAAATGTACTAAAAGACTTCTAGATAAATTTTTATGGATTATGAATATGTATAACCATTTTTCATATATTTAATTCTCTAAATAGATACAAATTCATGAAAAATAGAAATTAGTTAAGAAAATACCCCAAACTTTTTATAACAATGTCATTCCACATACTTAAGCTGGGAAAAATATAAAAAGGGGTTTCTAAACTGTTTAACCCAATTTTATGATTTTTATGCATTTATTCTAATAAAAATGGGGATAAATATAAAACAGTTTCCAAAATTACCCAAACTTTTTGTAATATTGTTATTAAACATTCTTAAGTTGGGAAAAATATAAAAATTGATTTCTAAACTGTTTAACCCAATTTTATGATTTTTGAGCATTTATTCTAATAAAAATTGAAATAAATAGAAAACAGTTTCTAAAATTATCGAAAATTTTTGTAACACTTTTATTATACATGTAGAAGCTGTGAAAAATATAAAAGATATTTTTCAATTAGTCTTTCTATTTTGCTTTGTTTTATCCTCTTAAATAATCATTAATTGGAGAATAATTATTAAACAGTTAAAGTAAATTACCAAAAAAAAAAATTTAAAGTTCATTTACAGTGTAAATAATCTGGGAAAAATCCCAAAGATGGTTTTTATCTACTGGAATCCGATTTTGTGTATTTAAGTGTATTTAATCTTAGAAAATAGGAGAAAAATAGTATACAGAAGAGAAAAATCATCAAAAAATTTATGTAGCCTCCTAATGTACTACAAGGTGTTCTGGTAAATTTTCATGAATTTTGGATGAGCAGAACTATTTTTTCTATTTTTAGGCCATAATAAATACAAAAATCGGGGAAAAATAGGAATGCATTATGAAAAATTCTGAAAATATTTTACTGAGTCTTATACCTCTGGTAGCAATTGCGAAAATTGTTATATATCATTTTAAGATTCTCTAAAGTGCTTTTATGATTTATTGGAGCCAAACAAAAAGAAAATTCAAAACCATATTAAACAGTAACAAAAACCGATGAAATTTAATGTGGGGTCATTATTTAGCATAGGGGTCATCCAAGAATTTACCTAGGATTTATAGACCTCAGAAAGTATTTTATATGATTTATTGCCCTATTTTATTTCAATAATTATAATAATTCGAGAAAAATGAATTATTTTCTGAAAATTTGTTGAACATCTCATTTTGTTGATGGGAATCTGGGAAAAATCGGATTTGGTCAGAAAAGGAGTTTTAGATATTTATTTGGAAATAAATCCTTCATGAACATATTTGAAAGCTTTTAACAACATACTTTGATGATCTAGCATCTAAGCTTGAAGATCATCACATGCATGTTTGTTTGAAGACCATTCATGAGTTTGAAATGTTCAAAAATCGTTTTTGAAAGAAAACTTAGAGTGCATGTGGTGATTTTCCACCAAAACTTGTAGAAAAGTGCATTTTCATGATCTTGACTTAGGTTTAGGTCCTTGGATTTCACCATTTACAACATGCATGTTGTTTTTGGGTGAAATCCTACCACCATCATCATCAAAACTGAAGTGAATGAATATGCACACATATTTTCTAAGAGAAAGGTGTAGAAGAAGAAGGAAATGCAAGAAAAACCATGAAACTTGAAGGAAAATGAAAGGAAATCGTGTTCTACCTTAATGAACACCACTAGATGATGAATATTTTGAGCATCATGAATGTTCTTGGACTTGTTTCCTGGAAATTTTTGTGGTTCCTAGAGAGAGGAAGAGAGAAAATGGAGTGGTGAAGGTAGAGAGAAGTGAGAGAAAATGAGAGAGAAAGTGGAGTGTGAGAGAGAAAGGAGTGATTATATGTTTTGGGAAGAGGGGAGGTGTCTTGGGAAGAGGGTGGACGGTTTTGAGTGTAAAATTCCCTCCCTCTCTTTTAATTTTATAAAAAAATTCAATTCTTTTTATAAAAATATCAAACTTTTTATAAAATATACACCCTAACCAAGTTTTTGCTCATGAAACCTTGATTTTTGACTTATAAATTTAGGACAATTGTTAATGACTTAAATTTTATTTTCCTTAAATGCATTTTCATAATTTTAATTATTATAAGATCATATTATAAGTTTCATAATTATTTTTGTAGAATTTTTAAGGTTAAAGTTTATAAATATGAGTTTTTATGGCTTTTAGGGTCTTGAGATTTTGTAAATCTTTGGATATCAAAATAAATAGAATATTTGAGACTTTAAATTATCTTATGGTATTATAACTCTTTTATAGTTATAAATAATGTTTGTAATTTATTTTTATCGGTTTATTGGCATTCTATGTAGTGATTCCGAGATTCAAGCGAAATTGAGGAATCAAGTATACTAGTCCTAGTCTTCAACTTTGACTTAAGTTTCTATGAGACTTTGACCTAATTTCTACTACTAGGTCAAGTGCATGATGTGTGTATATGATTCATGAAATGGTGTTCGAGTCAAAGAGTGACCCAAATATGGATAGTCACTACAGTTAAGTAGTAGTAGAATTCACATATCAATGTGAAATCTAAGTACACTATCATTCAATCCTACTTGTTTCCAAGTTTCTAGTAGGTTATAACTTAGCTTCTAGTTACTAAGTCTATTATGTGTCGTGCCTATATGTGCAACTAAGTTTATTCAAATCTAGAACCGACTCGAATTTTGACGGTTGTCACAATAATGTTTTACAAAATTTGGCAAAAAAATATAAGAATATATTATGATTTTTTTTCATATTTATATAAACAACTTCAACGACTATTATTGTAATAAATCTTTATTTATAAATTTGTCAAAAATATCATGTTTGTATCGTCGAACGTTTTTTTTTTAAGTTTTGTATTTTTTTTTTCAAATTGTTTATCATTAATAAAGTTGGAAAAAATATAAATTAAAAAAAAACTTAAAAAAAACAAAGTTTTTTTAGGCTAGAAGATGTCTGAAGATGTTAGAAGACTCTGGTCCACATCTGCGCCAAGAAGAGGGCGCGCAGACATTTTTAGGTCTGCAGTCTTCAAAAAAACAAACAGTCTGCGAAGGCTAATGTCTGCGCGTGGTCTGCGCGGCGCAGACAGAAGAGACCACGCAGATCTGCAGACAAAAAACAAACACTACCTAAGTAATTTTCTCTCTGCCATCTTGACCTCCATGTCTTCTCCAAGATCATGCATGTTTTTATATAGAAGATTTGGCGAGCCTTTTCTTTGCAAAAAAATCAATTGGTCCAACCAGAGATATCTGGATATACATGTTTTTTGATATGATTTTCGTTTGTTTTTATCTATTTTTTGGTTCAATCGCATATTTTTTTACCCTTTCTGATATCCCATTTGTATGAGTTTTTTTCATTTGAGCAAATATTAAGGTTTGATGACTATTTTTTACTTTCCAATATTAAGGTCTGTAATATGGCATTCTACTTTGCACAGATCTGAAGTGGTGTAAAAGGGTATTTGGGATTTTGAAAAAATGTTACTTTATACAACAATTGGAAGCTAATCTCTTATATTTTCACTTGTAGGTTATTGATCTAAGGCGTTTGGAGGTCTTGATTCATAAAAAAGAAAAAGGTAGGAGCCTAATCTCATTTATTAGTCCAGAAAAAGGTAGAAGCTCATAAGATGCTCAAGGACTATGCACATAATGTGCTTGTAGAAATGCCCAGGAGCCACAAGGAGGAGAGTATGATGCTAAGGTAAAAAATCAAACTATATGGAGTATAAAATAAGAATAAAAGTTTCAAGAAGTTGTAAAAGATGGATCTGAGAAAATATTTTAATGGTATACATTTCTTATTTATCGCCACCTATCACTGTTTTTATAAAATCTTATCTGAAAACCACCACTCACCTCCATTGCTGGTAAACAACCCTATATTATTTTGTTGTTGAGCTTTTGTTTTTATAATTTGTTCTATGTTTGTAAAGTTTTACCGAGTTTTGTATGTTTTCTGAAGGTTTAAGGATGGGGAAGATCTGAAGGTTTGTATGTGGTTGTGTTGCAGATCTCTCGGTATAAAGTTGTGTTTATGTATAAATCTATGCAGAAACTTTTTGGAGCTCTCATTATTATTGTTATGGTATGTTATTATAACCATATATCTTATTTTCGTTTTTGCTTTGTAGGAGATGACAACAATGCAGTAAAGAAAAGAAAAATGGAACACTCATTATTATTGTTTTGATACTTTATAAAAATATAGTTCCCTAATATATTTTAATCTGCATTTATTTAAATTTTGACATTTAAGATTTATTTCTTGAACTCTTGTAATTAGTTTTTTTTTCCTTTCATAATATTAGTTAAAGAAAGCTCTTAAGTTTTTTGTAACTTTTGGATCTATATGATTTAAGAATTTAGTTGTAATTGAAATAACTTTATTCAGTTTGTTATTTTATTTGCTAATTTTAAGATCTATGTGTTTATCGTGCTTAGTTATTTTGTTGCCAACATTTGTCCTTTTTAAAGTATAAGAACAATGAAATTACTCTAATAATGCTTCAAAGCAGAAAAAAAAAGTTTACTTTAATATTATTTATAAATGGTTTAACATTTTTTTGTTTATCGTTCATACATTACATAACAAAACCAACATATTTAAAATGCAACCATTGATATTAATTTTGTTAATTATAAAATCCAAGAGTAAAAATGTATATGTTTTGGTAGTTTGAAGAAAACTTGAAATGATAAATAACTTTGGTAGTGTAAAGAAAACTTGAAATGATAAATACATAAATAAATAACATGAAAAACTACTAACAATGAAAATGATAATTTAATATCATAAACGTAAAATCAACTCCCAAGGAAATTATAGATTCATGTGGAGTATGATAGTTTGAATTAAAGCATCGATCTTTTTAAATAGATGATGGTTTTTTTTAATAAAACTTTTTTGAAAATTAAAAAATATTGTTTTGATGGGTAAGCGAGGAACAAACTGTATCGTAATCTTTTTTGGATAACAAAATTAATTTTTTTAAAAACATCCATAGATCTTGAGGTCATAATATTATAATGCATGACTTGTTGGACTCGATGTATTTTGTGTTTTTTTATGATATGACATGTCTTTGAAATGAAACTAATTATTGCAAAGAAAATATTTACCGAAAAGAATTAATCGGTGTACGGTGTACGTATTCACTGAAAGAACTTTCTAACACAAAACAGTTCGCCAAAAGGCTGAAACAAACTATCAAAAGGCCAAAACAAACTATCACAAAAATGAAACTAATCGCCGAATGAAAACTATTTGCCGAAAGGAACTATCTGGCGCCGGCGCATCGCACGGGTCCCCTACTAGTATATATATATATATATATATATATATATATATATATATATATATATATATATATATATATATATAACCGAACATAATTGAACGTTAACGAATAAAAGTTAAGAAAATTACAAAAATAGTCTAATCCCTTAATTACTTTGTGAAAAATTGTAAAAAAAAACCTCAAATTACAAAAATAGCCACCAAAATCGCAGATGGACTCAGCCAATCTGCGATTTTACTTGTCCATCTGCGAACGTACAAGTCGCTAAAGCACATCCGTGCTTTAGCGACTTGTATATCTGTGATTTTGCGTCCATCTGTAATTTCCCCTTTTCAGGGGTATAAAAATGTAATTTTTTTCTTTCATTTTTCAAACTTCTTGTTGGAGAACTCTCTCTCTCTCTGGAGGCACTATGGACGATTTCATTTTTCAAACATTTTTGTTGGAGAATTCATTTTATTAGAAGGGTTTTAAACAAATTTTGTAAAGAGATAACAACTAAAGTGATAAATTTTTGCAAAACTTTATATATAATAAGATTGTTTTGTAGTCAAATCCTATCAATTTCATCGTAAAAAAAAACAACAAAACAAAATCGTAGGTGGGATGAGAGGAAATTGCAGATGAACTTAGTTCATTTGCGATTTTAGTCAGAGATGGGGTACTTATATAGAAAAAATCAAAAAAACTAAAAAAAAAAAACCACCTGCGAACGTACAAGTCCCTAAAGCTCGGCTGTGCTTTAGCGACTTCTACGTTCGCAGATGGAATGCTAAAATCGCAGGTGAGTTTAATCCATCTGCGATTTTCATAGCTATATTTGTAATTTGGGTTTTTTTGGCTATTTTCCACAAAGTAATTAAGGAATTAGGCTATATTTATAATTTTTTGAGAAAATTGCAAATTTAGCCAAATACATTAACTATTTTGTGGAAAATAGCCAAAAAAAACTCAAATTACAAAATTAGCCCTTAAAATTGCAGATGGATTAAGCCCATCTGCGATTTTGCATTTGCATCTGCGAACGTACAAGTGCCTAAAGCGCAGATGTGCTTTAGGCACTTGTACGTTCGCTGATGGAACAGTCCATCTGCGATTTTGTGTATTCCATCTGTGATTTCGTAGAGATTTAGTATAAAAACGTTTTTTTTTTTTTTTCATTTTTCACTATCTTTTTTTAGAGAAACTCTCTATCCCTACGATTTCCTTAGAGTCATCATGGACGATTTCTTCAACAATCCCGAAACAACATTTTAAACAAATTTTCCATAGAAATAAGAACAAAAATGATAATTTCTTGAAAAAATTTATATATAATAAGGTTTTTTCGTAGTCAAACCCTATCAATTTCGTAGTAAAAAAAATTCAAAAAATCGCTGGTGAAAACGAGAGGAAATCGTAGATGGACTATGTCCATCTGCGATTTTATGTTGGAAAAGGAGATATATATACAGCGAAAAAAAAATTTAAAAAAAAACCACCAGCGAACGTACAAGTGGCTAAAGCACAAACATGCATTAGCCACTTGTACGTTCGCAGATGGGAAGTCAAAATCGCAGATGGCTTATATCCATCTGCGATTTTAGTGGCTAAAAATGCAATTTTGATTTTTTTTTGCTATTTTTCACAAAGTAATTAATGTATTTGGCTAAATTTGTAATTTTCTCTAATTTTTTTCATAAAAGTTTACAAACATAAATAAATGAACAAAACTATTGATCGTAATATCGTATTCGTTCATAAAAATGATGTTCATGTTGGATTATAAACTAAATAAACTTACAAAATAAACTTCGACCCAAAATATTTACAAATGATTCATTTACAGCCGGCCCAAAAGACTTTCTACCATCTTTGTGAGTGAGTGATCCCAAGATCAATTTTTGAAAATCTTAATTTGAATTTACTGTATACAATATATCAATGATCTTTATATGCAATTACAAAGGTTTTAATAAACAACTTTTTCTTTTATCAAATTGTTATATAAAAAATCTTTTTAATTACTTTACTTATAAATAATAATATAAACTTACTTGAGCAGATGTCATAATAAACGTCATGGTTATGAATTTAAAAGAGACATTCATCTTAAACAATTAAAAATCAACATATACATACAGTTGGAGATAAAATAGAAAGCAAAAGTCATATGGAGAATCCTTGGCCCCAGGAATAGTCTCGTTCCCACTTCAAACGCGTACCCCCCCCCCCCCCCCCCCCCCCAACAACCATCTTTAACCCGCGTATATATTTTTGCACACAACTTCCCTTGATACATTTTCGGTTCATCTCAACCACCCTCTCTCTCTCTCTCTCTGCTAAATCATAAACGTAAAATCAACTCCCAAGGAAATTATAGATTCATGTGGAGTATGATAGTTTGAATTAAAGCATCGATCTTTTTAAATAGATGATGGTTTTTTTTAATAAAACTTTTTTGAAAATTAAAAAATATTGTTTTGATGGGTAAGCGAGGAACAAACTGTATCGTAATCTTTTTTGGATAACAAAATTAATTTTTTTAAAAACATCCATAGATCTTGAGGTCATAATATTATAATGCATGACTTGTTGGACTCGATGTATTTTGTGTTTTTTTATGATATGACATGTCTTTGAAATGAAACTAATTATTGCAAAGAAAATATTTACCGAAAAGAATTAATCGGTGTACGGTGTACGTATTCACTGAAAGAACTTTCTAACACAAAACAGTTCGCCAAAAGGCTGAAACAAACTATCAAAAGGCCAAAACAAACTATCACAAAAATGAAACTAATCGCCGAATGAAAACTATTTGCCGAAAGGAACTATCTGGCGCCGGCGCATCGCACGGGTCCCCTACTAGTATATATATATATATATATATATATATATATATATATATATATATATATATATATATATATATATATATATATATATATATATATAACCGAACATAATTGAACGTTAACGAATAAAAGTTAAGAAAATTACAAAAATAGTCTAATCCCTTAATTACTTTGTGAAAAATTGTAAAAAAAAAACCTCAAATTACAAAAATAGCCACCAAAATCGCAGATGGACTCAGCCAATCTGCGATTTTACTTGTCCATCTGCGAACGTACAAGTCGCTAAAGCACATCCGTGCTTTAGCGACTTGTATATCTGTGATTTTGCGTCCATCTGTAATTTCCCCTTTTCAGGGGTATAAAAATGTAATTTTTTTCTTTCATTTTTCAAACTTCTTGTTGGAGAACTCTCTCTCTCTCTGGAGGCACTATGGACGATTTCATTTTTCAAACATTTTTGTTGGAGAATTCATTTTATTAGAAGGGTTTTAAACAAATTTTGTAAAGAGATAACAACTAAAGTGATAAATTTTTGCAAAACTTTATATATAATAAGATTGTTTTGTAGTCAAATCCTATCAATTTCATCGTAAAAAAAAAACAACAAAACAAAATCGTAGGTGGGATGAGAGGAAATTGCAGATGAACTTAGTTCATTTGCGATTTTAGTCAGAGATGGGGTACTTATATAGAAAAAATCAAAAAAACTAAAAAAAAAAAACCACCTGCGAACGTACAAGTCCCTAAAGCTCGGCTGTGCTTTAGCGACTTCTACGTTCGCAGATGGAATGCTAAAATCGCAGGTGAGTTTAATCCATCTGCGATTTTCATAGCTATATTTGTAATTTGGGTTTTTTTGGCTATTTTCCACAAAGTAATTAAGGAATTAGGCTATATTTATAATTTTTTGAGAAAATTGCAAATTTAGCCAAATACATTAACTATTTTGTGGAAAATAGCCAAAAAAAACTCAAATTACAAAATTAGCCCTTAAAATTGCAGATGGATTAAGCCCATCTGCGATTTTGCATTTGCATCTGCGAACGTACAAGTGCCTAAAGCGCAGATGTGCTTTAGGCACTTGTACGTTCGCTGATGGAACAGTCCATCTGCGATTTTGTGTATTCCATCTGTGATTTCGTAGAGATTTAGTATAAAAACGTTTTTTTTTTTTTTTTCATTTTTCACTATCTTTTTTTAGAGAAACTCTCTATCCCTACGATTTCCTTAGAGTCATCATGGACGATTTCTTCAACAATCCCGAAACAACATTTTAAACAAATTTTCCATAGAAATAAGAACAAAAATGATAATTTCTTGAAAAAATTTATATATAATAAGGTTTTTTCGTAGTCAAACCCTATCAATTTCGTAGTAAAAAAAATTCAAAAAATCGCTGGTGAAAACGAGAGGAAATCGTAGATGGACTATGTCCATCTGCGATTTTATGTTGGAAAAGGAGATATATATACAGCGAAAAAAAAATTTAAAAAAAAACCACCAGCGAACGTACAAGTGGCTAAAGCACAAACATGCATTAGCCACTTGTACGTTCGCAGATGGGAAGGCAAAATCGCAGATGGCTTATATCCATCTGCGGTTTTAGTGGCTAAAAATGCAATTTTGATTTTTTTTTGCTATTTTTCACAAAGTAATTAATGTATTTGGCTAAATTTGTAATTTTCTCTAATTTTTTTCATAAAAGTTTACAAACATAAATAAATGAACAAAACTATTGATCGTAATATCGTATTCGTTCATAAAAATGATGTTCATGTTGGATTATAAACTAAATAAACTTACAAAATAAACTTCGACCCAAAATATTTACAAATGATTCATTTACAGCCGGCCCAAAAGACTTTTTACCATCTTTGTGAGTGAGTGATCCCAAGATCAATTTTTGAAAATCTTAATTTGAATTTACTGTATACAATATATCAATGATCTTTATATGCAATTACAAAGGTTTTAATAAACAACTTTTTCTTTTATCAAATTGTTATATAAAAAATCTTTTTAATTACTTTACTTATAAATAATAATATAAACTTACTTGAGCAGATGTCATAATAAACGTCATGGTTATGAATTTAAAAGAGACATTCATCTTAAACAATTAAAAATCAACATATACATACAGTTGGAGATAAAATAGAAAGCAAAAGTCATATGGAGAATCCTTGGCCCCAGGAATAGTCTCGTTCCCACTTCAAACGCGTACCCCCCCCCCCCCCCCCCCCCCCCCCCAACAACCATCTTTAACCCGCGTATATATTTTTGCACACAACTTCCCTTGATACATTTTCGGTTCATCTCAACCACCCTCTCTCTCTCTCTCTCTGCTAAATCATAAACGTAAAATCAACTCCCAAGGAAATTATAGATTCATGTGGAGTATGATAGTTTGAATTAAAGCATCGATCTTTTTAAATAGATGATGGTTTTTTTTAATAAAACTTTTTTGAAAATTAAAAAATATTGTTTTGATGGGTAAGCGAGGAACAAACTGTATCGTAATCTTTTTTGGATAACAAAATTAATTTTTTTAAAAACATCCATAGATCTTGAGGTCATAATATTATAATGCATGACTTGTTGGACTCGATGTATTTTGTGTTTTTTTATGATATGACATGTCTTTGAAATGAAACTAATTATTGCAAAGAAAATATTTACCGAAAAGAATTAATCGGTGTACGGTGTACGTATTCACTGAAAGAACTTTCTAACACAAAACAGTTCGCCAAAAGGCTGAAACAAACTATCAAAAGGCCAAAACAAACTATCACAAAAATGAAACTAATCGCCGAATGAAAACTATTTGCCGAAAGGAACTATCTGGCGCCGGCGCATCGCACGGGTCCCCTACTAGTATATATATATATATATATATATATATATATATATATATATATATATATATATATATATATATATATATATATATATATATATATATATATATATAACCGAACATAATTGAACGTTAACGAATAAAAGTTAAGAAAATTACAAAAATAGTCTAATCCCTTAATTACTTTGTGAAAAATTGTAAAAAAAAACCTCAAATTACAAAAATAGCCACCAAAATCGCAGATGGACTCAGCCAATCTGCGATTTTACTTGTCCATCTGCGAACGTACAAGTCGCTAAAGCACATCCGTGCTTTAGCGACTTGTATATCTGTGATTTTGCGTCCATCTGTAATTTCCCCTTTTCAGGGGTATAAAAATGTAATTTTTTTCTTTCATTTTTCAAACTTCTTGTTGGAGAACTCTCTCTCTCTCTGGAGGCACTATGGACGATTTCATTTTTCAAACATTTTTGTTGGAGAATTCATTTTATTAGAAGGGTTTTAAACAAATTTTGTAAAGAGATAACAACTAAAGTGATAAATTTTTGCAAAACTTTATATATAATAAGATTGTTTTGTAGTCAAATCCTATCAATTTCATCGTAAAAAAAAACAACAAAACAAAATCGTAGGTGGGATGAGAGGAAATTGCAGATGAACTTAGTTCATTTGCGATTTTAGTCAGAGATGGGGTACTTATATAGAAAAAATCAAAAAAACTAAAAAAAAAAAAACCACCTGCGAACGTACAAGTCCCTAAAGCTCGGCTGTGCTTTAGCGACTTCTACGTTCGCAGATGGAATGCTAAAATCGCAGGTGAGTTTAATCCATCTGCGATTTTCATAGCTATATTTGTAATTTGGGTTTTTTTTGGCTATTTTCCACAAAGTAATTAAGGAATTAGGCTATATTTATAATTTTTTGAGAAAATTGCAAATTTAGCCAAATACATTAACTATTTTGTGGAAAATAGCCAAAAAAAACTCAAATTACAAAATTAGCCCTTAAAATTGCAGATGGATTAAGCCCATCTGCGATTTTGCATTTGCATCTGCGAACGTACAAGTGCCTAAAGCGCAGATGTGCTTTAGGCACTTGTACGTTCGCTGATGGAACAGTCCATCTGCGATTTTGTGTATTCCATCTGTGATTTCGTAGAGATTTAGTATAAAAACGTTTTTTTTTTTTTTTTTTTTCATTTTTCACTATCTTTTTTTAGAGAAACTCTCTATCCCTACGATTTCCTTAGAGTCATCATGGACGATTTCTTCAACAATCCCGAAACAACATTTTAAACAAATTTTCCATAGAAATAAGAACAAAAATGATAATTTCTTGAAAAAATTTATATATAATAAGGTTTTTTCGTAGTCAAACCCTATCAATTTCGTAGTAAAAAAAATTCAAAAAATCGCTGGTGAAAACGAGAGGAAATCGTAGATGGACTATGTCCATCTGCGATTTTATGTTGGAAAAGGAGATATATATACAGCGAAAAAAAAATTTAAAAAAAAACCACCAGCGAACGTACAAGTGGCTAAAGCACAAACATGCATTAGCCACTTGTACGTTCGCAGATGGGAAGGCAAAATCGCAGATGGCTTATATCCATCTGCGATTTTAGTGGCTAAAAATGCAATTTTGATTTTTTTTTGCTATTTTTCACAAAGTAATTAATGTATTTGGCTAAATTTGTAATTTTCTCTAATTTTTTTCATAAAAGTTTACAAACATAAATAAATGAACAAAACTATTGATCGTAATATCGTATTCGTTCATAAAAATGATGTTCATGTTGGATTATAAACTAAATAAACTTACAAAATAAACTTCGACCCAAAATATTTACAAATGATTCATTTACAGCCGGCCCAAAAGACTTTCTACCATCTTTGTGAGTGAGTGATCCCAAGATCAATTTTTGAAAATCTTAATTTGAATTTACTGTATACAATATATCAATGATCTTTATATGCAATTACAAAGGTTTTAATAAACAACTTTTTCTTTTATCAAATTGTTATATAAAAAATCTTTTTAATTACTTTACTTATAAATAATAATATAAACTTACTTGAGCAGATGTCATAATAAACGTCATGGTTATGAATTTAAAAGAGACATTCATCTTAAACAATTAAAAATCAACATATACATACAGTTGGAGATAAAATAGAAAGCAAAAGTCATATGGAGAATCCTTGGCCCCAGGAATAGTCTCGTTCCCACTTCAAACGCGTACCCCCCCCCCCCCCCCCCCCCCAACAACCATCTTTAACCCGCGTATATATTTTTGCACACAACTTCCCTTGATACATTTTCGGTTCATCTCAACCACCCTCTCTCTCTCTCTCTCTCTGCTAAATCATCAAATCGTTCCGGCGGGAGGCATGCAGCCGAGCTCAGTGATCACAGTATCTCCAAGTTTCACCAGCCATTCTGCTAACAACCTTGCGGATATTGCCGCTAGGGTTGTTGAAGAATTTCGCAACGAAAATGGTGGTGATGAAGATGATGATATCTATAACTTTACTGCGGATGATGGTAATGAATTTTATATTCCTGTGGATGGAGAATTGGATGGTACTCGTACTGAAAAAATGAAGGAAAATGAGGAGGAATCAGACGAAGACGAAGAGTTTGAGTTTGCTGTTGTTTGTAAACAGTTTGATTCATCTTCTGTTTCGGCTGATGAGATCTTCTCCAACGGTGAGATCATACCGCGATATCCGCTGTTTGATAGGAGTTTATTGTTAGACGATGTACCTGATTTTAATCAGGTTGCTGAAAAATCGGAGACTAATTCCCCTTCCAAGCCATCTCCGGTGGTTCGGCTTCCTCTGAGGAAACTTTTCAGCGAGGAGCGTGATTCCCCTTCGTGTTCATCGTCTGAGGCCGATGATCTCGACGGAATTACTCCGGGGACATACTGCATCTGGAAGCCCAAGGTTGAGTCTCCTGGAAGGTGTAAGAAGAGCAATTCGACTGGTAATACATCGAAACGGTGGAAACTTCGAAACCTTCTCCACCGGAGCAACAGCGATCGAAATTTCTCCACCAGTAAGGATGCTCCTATGGTCGTTTTCAGTCCTTTAACAACAACAACGAAGACGAAAACTGAAAAGGTAAAAAAGCTCGAGAATACGGCAAAAGTAGCTGTTGCCGACGATGACGGTGAACCGGCACCGGTAACATCTGAAAACAGTTCTGCAATCAAAACCAACAAATCAGGTACTCGTCTTCAATCGTACCTTCCTTATAAACAAGATCTGTTCGGTGCTTTTGCTAATGTAAACGGATTGGGCAGAAAACTACATCCTTTCTAAAGCGTGTGATTAGGTTTTGCAGTTTACGAAATCCATTCAGTACGATTAGCGTATAACTGTCTGTATATATACACGTACGTTCTTCACCAATTCAATATTGAGTGTTTTGTTAGTAGATTTAGTGAAAAGTCGTTGCCGGATACCTCGCCGGCGGCGGAGCAGATTGCTGGTGTTTTGTGCTGGGGCCAGATATGGCTTTATTGAAAAAGTTAAAGGGGGTAAAGTGAACAATAGAAAAGTAAAAGGGAAGTGAGGATTACGGAGCATTGGAAAATCGTGTGGGGTAGGTGTGATCACACAATATTTGTGGGGGGTGGATATGTCTTTTTGTATGGGTTAAATGAGTTTTGGAATGTTGATCGCTTTGATTGTTGCGTTAATTAATTTTTAATGATATATTTATCTATGAATAATAATCATCTTTATAAG
The DNA here is from genome assembly GCF_052849685.1 of Lactuca virosa. Taxonomy (NCBI): domain Eukaryota; kingdom Viridiplantae; phylum Streptophyta; class Magnoliopsida; order Asterales; family Asteraceae; genus Lactuca; species Lactuca virosa. The sequence continues at coordinate 55,883,346 of NC_136430.1, forward strand.
CTTTTATTATACGATTACAAATTTTCAATTTTTATTTAATAATCAAACATCTTGTACGTGATATAAATTAAAGGGAAAATGACTAATAAATTCTCATTACGTTCAACCGGCTAATGAAAGTCAACAAATGATATGACTTATGACGTGGAATTAAATGTCAGGAAAATGTCTTGTAATACCAATGAAGTTTCGAAATCGTTAAAAAAAACCCTAATCATTTTTTGGTTGTTCAAAACAACCCAATGAACTTAACAATTTGTCTAAAAAAACCCAACGAACTTACCATTTTGTTCAATTCTCATTAGAGACAACCAGATTCATTAGCTATACAATTAGTTGGCAAATGAAAGAACATTATATTTAATAACATGGAATAAACATATTAGAATTGTCATTTATATATCGATATAGGGCTTAGAAGAGAAAAACGATCGACGTCTGTGTTCGATCTCTTGTAATGACTACTACTACTACTACTACTTTTTCTTCTTCTTCCTCTCAATCGTTGATGTCCAACTCAATATCCACAAAGAAGATATTTGATAATGCAAACCCTTATGGATGTAGACGCCCTTCTCGGATTTGGACATCTAGAACGGAGGATCATCCAAAGAAAAAATTCAAGTCTTGTTCGAACAGATGGGTAAGTGTCATTGAAAGTTTTATCATGTTCGTCTTCTATTTATTTGTTTGGTTCCTTCAAAAACAAAAAACTTATTAAAATAATCAACCAAATAGATAGAAGATGGACATGATAGAGCTTTCAATTACACTTACACATATGTTCAAACAAGCCCTAAATGAATGATCCTTCGTTCTAGATGTCCAAATCCGATGAGGGCATCCAAGTCCACAAGGGTTTGCATCATCAAATATATTTTTTTTGTAGATCTTGAGTTGGACATTAACGATTGAGAGGAAGAAGAAGAAGAAATAGTCATTACAAGAGATCGAACACATACATCGTTCGTTTTTCTCTTCTCCAAGCCCTAAATCGATATATAAAGGTCAATTCTAATTTGTTTATTTAGTGTCATTAAATATAATACCACGTTATGTGCCAACTAATTGTTTACCTAATGAATCTGATTGTCTGTAATGAGAATTGAACAAAAGCATAAGTTCGTTGGGTTTTTTAGACAAAATGTTAAGTTCGTTGGGTTTTTTGAACACACAGAACATGATTGACGTTTTTTGAACGGTTTCGAAACTTCGTTGGTCTTAAAAGTCATTTTCCTGATATTTAATTTCACATCATAGGTCATGTCATTCGTTGACTTTCATTAATCGGTAGACCCTAATGATAATTGAAAAAAATGTATGTTAGTTGAGCTTTTTTAGACAAAAAGTTATGTTCGTTGGGTTTTCTTGAACACACAACATTATTGAGGTTTTTTTAACGGTTTGAAAACTACGTTGGTTTATAAGTCATTTTCCCTAAATTAAAAGTTTTATCTTGCCTTAGAAAAATATTATAAGATGATCTAGTTGTCTTATTATCAATATTACAAAGTTTTATTATTCGATTAACTTTAGTCATTTTCTCGTTATAGTATAGAAAGTCTAAAGTTGGCATTTTACGTATCGATGTTACGATAAATGACAATAGTTCCATGTTTTGTATAAGATAAACTATTTTAAAAAATTATATATTTTCAAAAATAGTCTTTTAAAGTTGACTTTAAGGGGTGATATTTAAGTATATAGATAAATACATGACCGACTATTTTTTTTAATTGACTTTTCATAACCAGATCATTTATTTAGTTATAGACTTTATAACAACTTTTAAATGTTGATTTTAAATTATAATATTTTGAAATGAAAATAAACTAAAAGTTGAATCTTCTTCACATGCAATTCGATTTTTTTTTTTTTTTTTTTTTTTGCAAATGATTATTTCTTTAAGAAATAGATTATCAATTTTCATGGTATTAATTTAAAATAGGAATGAGCATTTTGAAATGAAAAAGTTCATTATATTATTGTTTTGTTCAAAAGAAAACACATGTGCATTGTGTTTTACATCTTGATGGGATGAGTCCATGGAACACTCATGTTATGAGCCATAATTGTCATTTAACTTGAATGAACCCCATTTTTACGATGGCTAATGTTATAAGTACCACTTCTTTTACAGTTTCACTCCGTTTTCTTTTGTCTTTTATTGTTTTTTTTTTTTGTTTTTTCTTTATTTTGTTTTTTTTTGTTGTTTTTAATTCTTTTTTATTTTTTATTTTAATAACAATAATAATAATATTATTATTATTATATATATATTAAAGTTGTGGAAGAAAGGAATAGTAAACTTGTGATACTTTGTCCAAGTTTGGTCCCTTGATTTACATATCCGGTCCCTGTACTTCTTTAATTAATTTATTCATCTCTTTTGTTTGTGTTCCATTCAACTTCCCATTTTTTTTGGCAGAATTGGTCCATGTATTATTGTTGGAAGTTAGGAATACTAAATTTGGATGTTTTTTGGCAACTTTGGTCATTATTCTTTACCCATTTTGACACTTTTGGTCCTTGCAATCAATATTTTTACACTTTTTTGGAACCTTTTAATATTTAAAGTTTGGCCATAAAACTTTAACGGTTTGACAACTTTGATCCCTTTTCTAAAAAGTTGCTAATTCCTACCCTTTTAATTCTTTAGCCATTTTCACACTTCTGGTCCTTGCAGTCAAAACTTTTACATTTTTTGTTTGGGGCAAAACTCGGACTTTTCATCCTTGCACTTTCTATGTCTGTCATATTTATCAATTCGGAAACAACATTGAAAGCTTCTCTTTAACCTTTCTAGTTATTATTATAAATTTCAATAACCGTATAAAATTTGGACAACCTTTTAAAATTCAGATCAAATTTTAAAATTCATACGACATTATAAATTCGGACGACATAATAAAATTCGAACAACTATATAAAACGGAACAAAAACAAAGTTTGTCTTTATTTATCACGAATATATAAATTGGTTCGGTATTACATTTGTGTGATGCGTTATGCGGATTGAAAGCAAACATTACTTTTGTTCTATTTTATATAGTTGTTCGAATTTTATAATGTTCTTCGAATTTTAAAATGTTGTCCGAATTTTATATAGCTATCGAAATTTATAATAATAATAATAATAATAATAATAATAAAAGAAAAAACAACAAAAAAACAAAAAGGGAAAAAAACAAAAAGAAAAAAAAATGATGTCAAATCAAAACTAAAAGGTTGATTAGATTGATGTTATGAGGGTAAAATTAGTTAAGGGGGTACTTAGGCTATTCGGAGTGGTTACGCGTGGTTTGGGAATAAAGGTGATGCCACGTAGATATTGATGGAGTTCCACACCCAAACCACCGGGGTTGGGGGCGGTGTTCACCGGTGGTTAGGCGGTGAAGGTGCAAAAAGAAGAGAGAGATAAAGAGAGGAAATGTGAACGGACCAATCAAATGTTGCGTCTTCTTCCGTCCTGGTAGTCACGCCACCACCAACCCACTGAAGACGGGGGCGGTGTTCACGCGTGGAGAGAGGCTCCACGTAAGCAAGTCACGTGTGGCGCTCCCTCCACTCCGGGCAGCCTTATAGGACAACCATTTTATGATTCTTCAAAAAAAAAAAGTAAGTAAAATTGATAGATGAAAATATATGTATTTTTCTGAACAATAAATAATATATGGATTTTTTCCGAATACAATTACTATTATTGTGATTTTATATATTTTAGAGTAAATTACTGAAATCGTCCCTATGGTTTGGTTAAAATCAAGTTTGATCCCTAACATTTTTTTTGCACTCGGACCGTCCTTGTGGTATGATTTTATTGTGTTTTTCGTCCCTCACAGACATTAAAAAACTATATTACCCTTTATATATATTTTTTATTTTTATTATTTGTTTGTTATTATTAATTAAAAAAGAAATTAAATGATTTATAGACACGACCCACTCCCACCACTACAACCAATCATTTTCAACCACCACGACCAACAAAACCACCACCACCACCATCACTACCAACAACACCACCGCCCGCCTAATCAGGCCGTCGACAACATCATCCAGTTCATCAGGCGACAACCTATTTACCTCTAGGAATCACCATGTTCACCTTCGAAAACCATCACAGTTTTCCTCGACTGCAACCATCATTCACCTCTTGCAAACCACAATCGATCACCGCCTGTACCAAACCAAAACCAAAATCAAATCCCAGAAATCAAACCAGGCCAAGATCAAATTCTGAAATTAAAAACTAACCGAAGTCAAATCCCGAAATCCTGAATCAGAACCTAAGCTGAACTAAAAACAAAATCCATAAATCAAAACCTAAGTCGAAAACGTAACCTCAAATCGATGATGAAAGAAAAAAAACCCTGATGAAATCCCAGAAATCAAATCCAGAAACGAATGGGATTAAATTCATTTGTATTTGAAATCGATGATGTTGTCGGATTAAACATAATGGGATAAAACGAGTTGGATTAAATGCAATGAGATTTAACCCAAAATGAAAAAGCTAACCTGATATCCCATAATTTAAATACGATTTTCCAGATGAAATTGATGGAAGACCATTTTCCAGATGAAATTGATGATGTCGGCAGAACCAGAATAAATGGGGCTTGAGAGGAACGACATGCGGAGGCGGAGAAGAACAATAAAGTTGAAGGTTTCCGGCGACTTTAGGGTTACAAGATTCTGGTGGTGGTGTTAGCATGCTGACTGATGGCGACGACTACTTTAGAATTGCAGGTTTCCGACGGGTACTTAAGGTGCAGATCGGTGTTTAGGGATGAGTTTGAAGGGGTTGGACGTACGATCGATGGATTCAAGTCTAGAAGGGAATGTGTGGGGGTGATGGAGATGTGTGGGACCCAAATTTTTTTATTAATACTTAAAATTAACTCTATAATATAATCTTTAATTTTAAATGTAATTTTTTTAGATAAGGGTATATTAGTCTTTTCATGTCTTTCGGGGATGAAAATCGCAACAAAAAGAAACTATAGGGACAGTCCGAGTGCAAAAAAAAAAATTAGGGACCAAACACGTAATTTTAATCAAACCACAGAGACGATTTCAGTAATTTACTCTATATTTTATCATTAATTTAATACACTACTTGTTGTGAGGCCCGTATATTATACGAGTTGATAAAAACATAATGTTAAATAGGAGCTAAAAATTAAAAGTTTATTTGAATTTGAAATATGAAATAAGTGAAAATTATGAGAAAAAAAGCATGCAAAAAATAAATTAATTAAAATTATGTGTTTAATTGTCAGACCCGTGTACTAAACGGGTTATTATAACAAAATGTTAAATACAAAGGTTTAAAGTGTAAATTTATTTGAAATTGAAATTGAAATTTCAAATTTCAAATTTGAAATTAATAGTAATTATGGTAGGTTTAATTTATGAAAACTAAATTAATGATATATTGGAAACTAGGTGTAAAACCCGTGTGTTACACGAGTTGATTAAAAAAGAAATTAAGTATTAAAGTATAAACAATAAATATTTTTTAAAATAAAATTTTGAAATAAGAAATAAAGAAATGTATTAATTGCAATTTAATATCATATTTATGATTTTTAATACTTTACATATATAAATATATAAATATTATGTGGCTTTTTAATTTTAAAATTTGAAAAACCTAAGAATTGACATGTGGATATTATTTATTTAAAAAATGTCACAAAATGACAAGTGTCAAAACTCATGAGAGATTGACATGTGGCAAAATGAATCTTCATTTATTATAGTTGATGAATAATTAAGTAAATGACAAGTGGAAAATAAATATATCTCAAAATTATGACAAAATGACATGTGGTCAATTGAATGAGAGAATGACAAGTTACAATAACATTTTCATTTATTATGGTAGATATCAAGGAGTAAACTCCCATTGCATTTGACAAAAGAGCGATTCATAATTAATAATAAAAGGTAAACTTAAACACCAAGGCATAATTAAGTAATGGTCTATCACATGACAAGTGATTTGTACACAATAATTGTTTTTCATACACAACAATTTGTGTATTAAAGTATTGTATTGTACAGCTCCATAATACATAAATTGTTGTGTATGGAGAAAAATTGTTGTTAACGAATCATTTCCCTTTCATAAATGGAGATGCAAACTTTCTTCTGACCAGAATTTCTATGATTGTAATTTGAGATCCCTTATTGATTCTAAGAAGGTGAACAATCCAACCATTTGGGTTTATTTGACTCCTCTTAAAGTTGTTCGATTTGACTGGTGTGCGTGTCTGGATCAGATCCCTTCGGCGGTTTCTCTTTCTCGCAGGGGAATTCCTATTTCTCCTTTGAATTGTCGTTTCTGTTCCACAGGTCTCAATGAGTCGAACCACTTTCTGGTGAGTTGTCATTTCGCTAATGAACTTTGAGGTGGATTTTCCAATGGTGTAACATTCTAACTCAAAATTTTGTGACGGTTAATGAGTTGGTGGCTTTCGCAACGTATTAGGGGCGATGTCCAAAGAAACATCATATTTTTCTGGTCATCATCTATGGTTTCTTATTGTGCGTCTGGAAAGCTAGGAACGACTTGATTTTCAAAAACATGAGAACTTCCTCTTCGAAGTTGGTGGATAACATTATCACTTCGATTTTTAGTTGGATAAAACACAAATGTTATTTTGGTGTTTGTAATTGGGCAGACTGGATTTCTCCCCTTTTAACATTAGGTAATTGTTTTTTTTCTTCTTGTCGTGCCTTGTGCTTGATTGACAATGGCTTTAATATAATTCTGCCGTTTCCAACTTTTTTTTTTTTTTTTTTTTTGCATTTTTAGACTCTAATATTAATCTTTTATATATTCTCATCATCTATCATATGATCTTACATTTTAAATTATATACTAATAGCTATAAGTAAATTAAAAGAAATTAAATATATTCCTACCTTTTGTGTTTATTTGTCTTCCTATCTATTTAAGATAATGACAAGTGTATAAATTTAACATCCCAATCAAATTTAAATTAAATTTAATGATACTTATCACCATTTAAAATAGATAGGATGATAATAAAAACAAAAAGTAGGAGACTATTTCTTAATTAAATACATAGATAAAGATATGAACGTTTCTTATTCCACAACGAAAACGTTTATAAACTTATAAACTAACCACGATTTAATAGGGCATCAACGACACTAATCTAAGAAGTCGGTATTTGCGTACTTTTCTTACTAGACTATCTTTGATACATTCATGTATTGACAATATAACATGGATATCTTGCCCTATTTGAGAAATCAAAATCATGACTTTTCAAAAGCATCCCCATAGTCTTATTTTATTGTTTTTGGTCCTTTGCTGCGTGTATTTTTTTGTTAATTAATTGTATCTTCATCTTTTGTTTAAAAGGTTTATAATGTTATTTTTTAACGGTCTAAAGACATAAATTTCATATTTATCAGTTAAAAATAGACATTGACGTGTAATAAACGGTATATATTGATGATGTAACTTTTTTAAGTGATAAAAAACACAACTCACCTAAATTGCCATCCCCACTAGACTATCTTATGAGGTTCTTAACAAAAAAAAAAAGGACCACGACGTGTTGGCTTCCCACATTGATCCAACTTAGGTTCTTGGTTCATCTTTGCATCTCCTCCATTTTCAAGATCAGAGAATTCAAGACTGGAGTTTGACATGTGAAGCAGTGGCTTTCTAGGGTTTCATAGTGAAGCAGTAGCGATGTTCTAGGGTTTCAAGAATGATATTCGATTTCTGAAGGTCTAAAGAGACACCATCATGAAGAAGGACGTTGGTCAGAGAAGAGCAACGATAGCTACCATGCCAGCATCGACCGACCTCCTTTTGAGATGCTCTACGGGAGGAAATGCAGGACCCCGATATGCTGGGGAGATGTCGGTCAGTGTAACGCACGTAGATCCGGACTAGTCAATTTAGAGATAATAGGGGTCGAAAACGACTTTTCGACAAAAGATTATTTAGAATAAATAATCTTAACCAAGTTGTAGAATATGTCTCAAGGGTTCCGTACATATAAACAACGCCGAAATCCGAGTTATAACGAAGAAGTTATGGCCCGTCGAAGTTTTTCGGCAAAACCGGCACGGCACCGGGAGACGTAAATAGTGAATTGACAATAGAGGACTTTTTAGCCTTAGTGATCTAAACAAAAGTTGTAGTATATGTTAAACCGAGAACATCCATAAAAAGAACGCTCAAAACTGACTTCGTATGAGGAAGTTGAATTTTCTAAGATTTGACATAGCAGTGCACGACCCGAAACTCGAATTTTAGTTCGAGTGGTTTTTGGCTTACGCAACCTAAATGAGAGTTGAAGATCTCATTAATAGGAACTCAACGGTAAAAAGACAGACGAAAACGGAGTCCGTATGAAGGAGTTACGAATTCTTCGTGGTCATTTCACAGTCTAATCTCATCCTACTGTTAAATTTAGGATCGGTCGAGAATTAGCCAATGGAGTCTAAATGAAAGTTGTAGATCTTGTTTTTACCTACGCGTGGATATAAAGAACGTTGAAAACGGAGCTCGTATGCGAAAGTTACGGGGTTTAGAAGTCTTCAGGGTGCTGCTGCAAAAGGGGTGACGTGGCTGAATATGGGCCAAAGCTTTCTCCCCAAGGCAAGCCACCAGAAGGTGACATGTGGCATGGACTCGACGAGTAGGAGGACCTACTCGACGAGTAGAGCTATTTTCCAGCCTATAAATAGAGGTGCCGGGTTCCCTCATTCTTCACATCATTCCAACCTCTTCTCTCTCTCTCTAGAACCTCTCTCTAGCCCCTAAACCCCCCAAAAAGCCTAGGGAACCTCCCTAGCACCCGAAGGAAGCCCCGAGGCTCCCGGAGTCCCGAGAAAGGAGCCTTTCGGCTCAGGAACGCTGCTCCGGCGAAGCCCGATTTTTGAGAAAAAAACCCGTTGTAAGTGCGCTACATCTAACCTATCTTTAGTATAACTTATGTTTTAATATAGTAATGTTATTATGACCTTATAATAATTATTTGGGCTATTATTATGAGTTATATAGTGTTTTTTAACGCTTATATAATAATAATAATAGCTAGACTATTAATTAGTCTCGGTTAACGTTAGACTAAACCATAGTGGTATTGATACTAGGTTTTGTCAAGGGAAAATTGTTTTGAGATAACGAAGCGATGTCCGAGTTCCGAGTCACCACCTTTCAGGTGAGTGCATAGTCCCTTTCATCTTACACATAGATATGAAGTATTTAATATAAATTACGTGCTATGTGTGCATATTGTCTATATTCTTGTCGTCTGTGCTGGGTGAAAGATTTTTATACATTTTTTAAATGATTTAAACTGTATATGTATTTTATATCTACAAAATGTGTTGGGTAAAACATGGGTAGATGAAATAGTTGCTGTGTGACAAAAATAAAATGATGAGAAGTGATATAGACCATGAGATAAGGGTGAAAGGTAAACCATGAGAGAAGCCTTTTACCCAAGTGTTGGCCCCGTCATTCAGCAGAGTATGGATGACAACCACAAACTATTCTAGACAGTCCAGTGGACACTAGCAGGCTCGCAACCTGTAGGTGTTTTGAACTGTGTATTCACCAGATGTACTCTAAAAACTCATTGACATGTATTGCGAGTGGATTCTCGGAAACGATACTGTCGATAAACGAGATAAAAACCCATTGACATGTATTGCGAGTGGATTCTCGGAAACGATACTGTTGATAAACGAAATAGCCCTGGCAGCTATGGATTTAGTGCCTGTTGAGCAAACCCTGAAAACTATGGATTTAGTGCCCGTTGAGTAAACCCTGGCAACGATGGATTTCGTGCCTATTCCTTAGGATGATCCTTAGGAACGAATGAACAAGAAATAGTTGATTCTTAGGGTAGATCCTTAAGAGTAAATAAGATAATGGGGATGAGTAATTGGGTTAATTGTTTGATGATTAAACATAATAATTATATTATTGTGGGTTGAAAACCCTATGTACTCACCAGGTTTCCCAACCTGACCCACTCAATTTATTTGTATCACAGGTGTCGATATGAAGTTACATTACACTGAGAGATTTAAAAGAGATGTAGATCACTAGTGTAAATGAATGTAAGTTCTGTTTATGCTTATGTTTCTGTATTGACGATGACATCCCGATGTTTTGAAAATGAATAAAAATACATTTCCTCGGAAATGCTTTGATAACCTATTTATCATGTTTTCTGGGAACAAATTCCGCAACATTTTCATTAAAAGAGGTACTCTGATTTTTATAAAGCATAAACAAAATCGGCCTTTTCTGGCCGTGAAAATGGGGATGTCTCAGTCAGCGAGTGAGTACCAAAGTGGTACTCAAGACCACCGAGTTGATTCAGCAGGTGCAAAACAGAATTCAGACAGCTCAGAGTTAGCAGAAAAGCTATGCCGACAAGCGCCGATCAGACCTAGAGTTTCAGGTTGGGGATATGGTTCTCCTAAAGGTGTCACCTTGGAAAGGTGTCATTCGATTCAGGAAGCGGGGCAAGTTGGGCCCCAGGTATATCGGTCCTTTTAGGGTTATAGCCCAGGTAGGCAGGGTAGCGTATCGATTGGATCTTCCGGAGGAACTCAGTCAGATCCACAGTACTTTTCATGTCTCGTAGCTACGGAAATGTTTGGCCGATGATTTCGCAGTGGTTCCATTGGAGGACATTTAGGTGGACGACCGCCTGAACTACATTGCTAGACCAGTAGCGATCCTTGACAGGAAGACGAAAACCTTGAGGGACAAGGTTGTTGAGTTGGTTAAGGTGCAGTGGCAGCACCACAAGGGTTCAAAATGGATGTGGGAGCCGGATGACGAGATGAGGGAGCATTACCCAGAGTTATTTCCGACAGCGGACTTTGAGGACGAAGTCTGATTCAAGTGGGGGAGAATTGTAGCACCCGAGTCGCTAGGTATAAAGTTAGTGATTTAATCTATTTCAATTCAATTAAAAGGTGATGGAGGGTTGTGAGTACGTTGGGCGTACACTAGGTACGCATGTCGTACTCCTTGCATGCGCATCATCGGGGGATCCCCGACATACGCTGGGCGTACTAAAGCCAGGGGAAAACCCTAATGTTTAGGGTTTTCACCCTATTTATAGTCCTTAAGTCCCTCAAGACCATTACCCTTTCAGCCTCCATTGCCCTTTTAGTGCAAATCTCGAACCCTAGCCTTCTTGAGTGCATTTTTGAGCTTACCTTGAGTGTTTGGGTGTTCTTTGGTGGTTTTGAAGAAGAAGGAAGTTTGGGAAGAAGCAAAGGAGAATAATGAGCTTGTAGATCCAGATTTTGTGCACCATTTCTAGCCTATTGAAGGTATAAAGTTTGAACATTGATCATTCTAAGCTTAGATCTAGGTTTAGGGTAGATTTTAGCATCTTTTGGTCCCATAACTTGGTTTCTTGGAGTATGAGCTACTCCAGGCCATTTGAGTTGTCCTTTTGGACTCTTGGAGTGTATGAAGTCATAAAAATCATATAGTGGAGGTTAAGACTCAATCATACATGTGTTAGTGATCTCCTATGTAACATCCATAAAATTTGAGCCAATTAAATTTTTTTTAAATCATTTAAAACGCTTTAGTCATTACAACTTGTTTTCAAAATAATTTAAACATCAGAGTTCCCAGAAACCATAATCATCAATGGATGAAGTGTACGGTCACGCCTTCGCCTTTCCGCGGCCATCCGCTAAACCTGAAACAATAAACTGAAACTGTAAGCCTTAAAGCTTAGTGAGTTACCCCCAAAATACCAACCTCATAAAACCATAATCATATCCTATCAACAAATACAGAACAGCATGCAGGACGAGCCTTCAGCCTGACTGGACCGCCTCGCAGGGCCTACAGCCTATCTGGACCGCTCTCGAGCCTTCGGCATGACTAGACCGCCTTGCAGGGCCTACAGCCTATCCAGACTGCTCACCGGGTATGTTGGCCTACAGCACAAAGCAGGACCGCCTCAACTCAACCCCCAATCGACAAACATGTGCACATAACTATCATACGCTAACTCATATCATATAACAGTCAAACCGATCTAACAGATCACTAATCATAGCAACATCCCAATAACCGGGATACAGACCTAACCGGTCACTAACATAGCATCATCCTATAACCAGGACACCGACCTAACCAGGTCACTAAGCATAAGCATGTCACCATCCTAACTACCAGGATGTAGTCAACAAACATATCATGCTATTCCAGATACAAATCCATAAAGGGCCGGCCTTGGTGCCTTAGACCCTGTTCATATAGTGAGGATAACTCACCTCTCTACTATCGACTCGAAAGGATAAGCTCAAACTCTCGGATCACCACCACAAACTTCACCACCTATATTCACCATAGAACCATATTCATAAGTTTCCAATTTTCCCAAAATGCCCCCAGAAGTCAACTAGTCAACCCCTGGTCAAAGTCAAAGTCAACAGTCAAGGTCAACAGTCCATGTTGACCGGACTCGTCGAGTGCGGTCACCGAATCGTCGAGTCCTTCCAGAACTCGAGTAGTCGTGAAATCCCCCTGCTGACTCGTCGAGTTTCCCTGCAACTCGCCGAGTTCATGCATGTCCAAAGTCGGGAAAAACCCTAGCTGACTCGCCGAGTCACCCCACTGACTCGCCAAGTCCACGACAATCTTCATTGGACTCGCCGAGTTGACCATCCAAGTCGCCGAGTCCCTTCAGTCCATATCCAAACAGATGCTTATTAAGCCATCTTAAGGTTGCATATTGCAGATCCAGCTTCCCAAGGCATGTTTATCACGTAAAGTTGCAAACTTTACGTGCATGCAAGGCTCTAAAGTTTTATAATGACAAAACCAAGCTTGCAATGGGGTTTTATACTTAAGGGGGGGGTTCATACTTGCCAAAGCTGATAGATTTATGGACTTAGAGACCAAAGAGAGTTCAGATCTGAAGTTACAACTTCATATCCAAGAATAACTTCATAATATGCTAGAAAAGCCCAAATCTTTAACAAAATGAGATCTAGAATGAAATGAGGTCAAGGTAACGACTTGATACCTTCCAAAAGATGTCAACTGAGGTAGTTATCAGATCCCCACATGTTCCTTGCTTCTAGCCACTTGCTCTCCAAGCTCTTCTTACAAAGATCCACCTTCCAAAGCTTAAAACACACAAGAAAGAAGCACACACACGGATTAGGGTTTGCTGGACTCTCAAGAGGGTGCAAGGGGGTTGAAGGAGGCTTATGATCCTTTAAATAGTGTGCAAAACCCCATAAATTAGGGTTTCATCCTCCAGCTCCTACTCGTCGAGTCCTATCCTGGACTCGACGAGTAGGTCACTTAAACACGTGGACCAACCCGCTGTTACTCGACGAGTCGGGCAAACAACTCGTCGAGTAGACCTTGAAATCATGAGAATTAACCATAAATCAATACTTTGAGAATCGGGGCGTTACAATTCTCCCCCACTTGAACTAGACTTCGTCCTCGAAGTCCGCTGCGGTGAACAACTTCGGACAGTGCTCCCGCATTCCTGCCTCCGGCTCCCACGTCCACTCGGACCCCCCCTTTGGTGCTCCCACTGTACCTTTACCAAAAGTACCTCCTTGTTCCGCAGAACCTTCACCCTTCTCTCCAGAAGGCCACATGCCTCTCAACATAATTCAGGCGCTCATCGACCTGGATGTCATCCAACGATACCACCGCCTCGTGATCCATGATGCACTTTCGCAATTGCAAAACGTGAAAGGTGATGTGAATCCCAACCGACCCTTTTCAAAAGGTCTATCCTACATGCCACTTTTCCAACTTGAAAAAAAATCCTGATGATCCAAAGTATCGGGAACCCAACTTTCCTCTTCCTAAAGCGAACCCTTTGTGCTGACAGGATAATGCATCCTTCAGCTCCCAAAATATCATACAAAATCAATCCACTAATAAATACGAACACTCATGCATGGCCCAATCAGCCTCGGGCTGGAATACCAAGCATATCCGGTCCAATCAATCATAGGGTCCGATCATCCTCAGGATGGAATACCCTAGATTGGAATACCTCTATGAACATAACTCGGGTCTGCACATAACTTGAGATACAAGGATCTATCCTTGCGTCTCATCCACCATCCTCTGATTTGTCACAACCGAGTGTAACTCCCTCGAATCTTCAACAATACATCCATTCCGAACGCGCTCTTATCGAAAGACATAACCAACACAATCTCTATGTCCACAACCTATGACTGGAATACCCTTACGTGGTCCTCAGCATAGGTCTGGATTTCCTCTGAGCCCACAGTATGAGCCTGGTATGCCCTCTCCGGCCCTCAGCTCATGACTGGAATGTCACACCCCCGAACCAGACGGCGGAAACGTCCGGGGGCTCGTGTGACTAACAATTGAATTATCATCACAATGAATATACATGAAACATTACACATTCATCACGAACATTACATATAACAACCAACATTGTTCACATCAAGTACATTGTTATAAATTACATAAATTCAAAGTATTAATAGTACGATGAGTGATGTTACACAAAATAAATCCATACACACTTGAAAATCTTCCGGCTTAACGATTACCTGAGAATACAAGTTATTTTGAAAACGGTCAACATATATAATGTTTTTGAGTTCATAAGTATGTTTAGATAAAAGTCTTTGTATCTTTTGTAAAAACCCAGAAAATCCGATATTTTCTGTAAAGTGTCTGAAAATGATGTGAAAATCAAGTATAGATGCATGTGTGAATTTCGTAGTAGTAACATATATGAATGCAGTTCATATTTCTTTGTATTGTAAGTAAGTGATAATTGAATAATAGTATTTCCCCAGAAAATCCAATATTTTCTGATTTATAATAATGTCGAGGTTCTTAGATCATTAATTTAAGTTATTTCGTATTGAAATAATCGAAGGGTTAATCTTCGAAATGTTAAATTGGTATTGGATCTCTACATGAGACGTTATAACTATACATGATAATGACTAGGTTGCATGTCTTGGCATTTTTCCAAATGCCGGTATTTGCTCAAGGTTTTGTCGCCCTAGACTGGCCTAGTCTAGCTGTAGCGAACAACTAAGGCATGGGGGGTCACCCCGTATAGATCTATACACAAACTCCCGCTCTCCCTCCTGGAAACTCTGGTTATAACTACAGGCTACTTTTGTACACTCAAAGGTGCCAACCGACAAGTCTCACTAGATTCTCAACCTTTCATGTTCGTTATGTTTTTCACTATGTTTAATGTTTACGTGTATGTTGCATGTTTTCATATCCAAAGGTACATACATAAGTATACGAAGTTCAATAATTATGTAAGGGATAGAGTTACGATCTACTAAGCATGTGAAATTCAGTCCAAGCCCAATTAGCATGTGAATGGACCACAAAGGCCCAATAACATGTAAGAGGGTAATTTGGGCCCAATAGGCATGTAAATGCACCACCAAGGCCCAACAAACATGTGGCCCATAGCTGAGGCCCAAATTAACATGTAAATGGGTTACGAGGCCCAATAAACATGTCATGGAAGATATTGGGCTCAATATACACTTGAATGAGCCTTTAAGGCCCATTGGCCATGTAATGTGAATATTAGGCCCAATAAAATTGTTATCGATGTATTTCGTCCATTCGTTATTGTTTCGTTGTTTATATTTAACTCGAGGTTTACCAAATTGATTAGAAAAAGTCTTCTTTTTGTAAAAACGACGTTCTTGGTCAATAAGCCTCAAATTTTCAATTAAGGCCCCAAGTTTTGTAAAAATAACACTTTAGTCCATAATTTATAAAAATTTGTAATTTCGTCCCAAATGTTTAGAAATTCACGGGTTTAGTCCAAAGATTTATATTTTGACATTTTTGGCCCAGTTTTGCAGAAAAGTGCATTTTTCAGCCCCTTGTTTGTAAAAATTGACACTTTCGGCCCAATTTTGATAAAAGTTACATTTTTGGTCCCATTTAGAAATAAATGTTATTTTCACCCCTAAATTTGGTTTATTTACATTTATGACTCAAACTTTGGTCAAATAACATTTTTAATCCCAAAACTTTCATTTTTTCACAAATTTGGGCCCAAAATCGTGAGGCCCAAATGTTTGGCCCATTAAGTTAAAATTTACATTTTTGCCCCTTTGGAAAGCATGTTTATCATAAAAATCCATTTTTATACAAGTAGGACCTGTTTGATCCTTATAAAAACATAAATGTCACTTTTTGCCCTTATCTTTTGTTTTCTTGACAATTTTGACCCTTAACAAGGTTTTTGCCTTAAATTTTTATATCTTCAACATATAAACACTTTTAACTTGATAATATGATGTATAAGGTGTCTTAGTTCATGGATCTTTACTCAATGTTACTTAAGATGTCGAGATTTGTTAAGATCTAACACATTTTTACAAAATAAACTAAGAAATCACACAAGACATGCATATAACACATAGATCTACACATTTTACTTGTATTCTCCCCCAAAATCATGTAAAAACCGAAAACAAGGGGGTATGAACTCACCTTTGCTTTGATGTTTCGGTTTTGAAGAAGAGATGAAGAGATTTTTGGTCCTAACAAGCTTTCTTGAATGGATCTCGAATTTAGGAGGTTTCTAGGAGTATGATCACCAAAAATTTGCTTAGAAGGAGTGATCTAACATGAGAATGAAGTTATATAACTTAGATATGTAAGGACTTACCAAGAAAATGATGATTTTTGGTGGAAATCTTCTTGATCAACCCTAGATCTTCGAAAATTTGAGAGGAAAGGAAGGACTGTTTCTTGTGAGTGTTTGAGAGAGTTTGATGTTGTGTGTGTGTGTGTACTTACCTTCGGCCGAGAGGAAGAAAAAAAAGAGAGAGGGAAGAGAGATTAAGATGTGATAGGTGCATAGATGTATGGGATTGGGTATTTGTTTAGAGGGTAATTTGCATGGATTACCTCCATGTATTAGTGAGGTGGCATGGCTTGGATAATTAGCCATTTCTTTTTTTTTTTGATGATGGGCCGAGAATTGGATTAGGAAGGAGGAAGTGAATTAATTTGGGCCCAATCTTGGTCTTCACTCGAAATTTTAAAGCCCATAGAGAAGTTTTCGGCCCATTGGGCCTTTAGGGTAGTTCACGGACCAAAATGGCATAAAAGAATGGATTTATGGCTTACTAGGGTTAATTGGATTAGTTATGGCCCAATAAGGCCCATTAGGGTTAGAATGAATCATTCTAGGCCCAAATGGTCCAAAATGTTTTAGATTTGTGAATTTGGGTCTATTTAGAATCCAAATAGGGTTTCCAAGCCGAAAATAGTTGAGTTGAATGCTTATTGGTTCATTAGGCCCAATAAGGAATCCTAGTCCAATATGGACTTAAACCCAGGTTCTTAGGGTTTCAGACTCTTTGATGAACATGAGAGGTGTATTTAAATGAGCTCTGGGTGATATTTACTTAGAGTATATGTTTTACAATCGTTGAATGATTACACAAGAATAGAATTTTCTAGCTAAAATGCTAGTTGTGACATGGAATTCTTCCGATGACCGGTCGACACTATTGTAGTCACTTCAGTCGCCCAACACTCCGGTCCTGTAGATATCCACTTTCCCCCGCCGCTTGAAGGGCCTAATCGACACTCCTCTCATCAACAAACAACATAACGATACAAAAACTTCTACCACACATGGATCCCTAGTCATAAACCCAGTTATACTCTTCCTGCTAGCATATGATGTTTCTCAGAAGAAGTCGAAATCTCCCTGGTCCCAACTTGTCTGTCCACTACCCGAAAGATCGGACACCTTACCGATTACTGAACCAAAAGACACACACAAACAGCAGTCCCATGCATCTCCCGAAAAGAAAACCGACTGGCTGGACTTGCTTCCACGCCCTGCCATCAACTTCTGCTAACATAATGAAGGTTACATGACCCACGTCAGCCTCTCCTCCTACCTGGTCTTCAGTGACCCATCTTCTCCTCACTTCAGACACGATATGACTCTTTCACAGATGAAATCAACCCAAGACACATCACAATAACTCAAACCATCATATACCTACCACTACTGGCCCACCAGTACGACCCTCATATCTAACCCATATCACCCCTTCTGGTTGGAATACCAATCATGTTTAATCAATTCAACTATCGAGCTAAAATTCTTAGGGTTTGTTGGCCTACCGCCTCAACCCTACCGCTCCCTTTGAGCCTCCGTGCCTACGACTTTCAGTCGGCCCGCACCGGGTATCTTGGCCTACCGCATAGAGCAGGACCGCCTCAACCCCATCCAAATACCATAAAAGATTAAGAAAAGATCTAACCCGGTTCCCAGAACCTAAATGACAGAACATTCTAATCCCAAGCCTTCCCAAAGCTGACGAATACCCATTCGGATCTACTCCCAGTCCCCAACTTGAGTATAACCCGATCCAAAAGATTAATCCTAAGAGACACTTCGAACTGATGAGATAACCTAAGATCCTCTGTACTCCATCTGATCTCTAACAACAACTTCCGATCAAACCAAAATACACTGGAGTCTTCAGCCTACTCCAGCAACATGCTCAATACTTGGGGACAGACCTACTGATTGATATAGCATAGCAACATACCCAATATCCGCACATAGATCTACAAACACATACAGAGTCTTCAGCATGACTGGACCGCCTCACCAGGCCTTCAATCTATCTGGACCACTCTCAGAAACTTCAGCATGTCTGGACCGCCTTCCCTGGGCCTTCAGCCTGTCTGGACCGTTCTCCGAGCCTTCGGCCTGACTGGTACGCCCCACCGGCCTTCAGTCTATCCGGACCGCTCTAAACTGTTGAGCATCTTCCTGGACCACCCCTCGTGTGATCCTTCCCATGCAGACTGTTCTCACCCACTTGGGGTTCCGAACTCCTGATCCATTCCGCAGACTCTAACCCCGTCCTAACCCTAGGCCTCATGTCGATCGTCCACCCTCTCGGAAATCCGTGGTCTGTTCCCTGACCCAGCGTGTCTACCACATACGCTAAATAACCTGCACTCCCGTGCTGAATGTACTGCCGAGCCCTGGCAGCTAACAAAACCCTCAATCTAGCAATCCAAAAACCCTCAGAGTCGAGCACACCCTCGACCGTATACTCGACTGAACTCAATCCCTGACTAGAACTCCAACCTGGTTCCCCAATTTCTTCTATAGAGCACCAAGAAGACGTGTTCCTTATGTTGGGGTGTTTTGCCGAACCCCCAATCAACACAACCCTCAAACCAAGCAGCCACTAGGGCCTCCATTCTCCTTGTCGGGTTGTGAAACTTATCCCCGTTTCAAAACCTCTCCCGCTCTGCATCCCGGGGTAACTCTCCCCCACTTATATTCGACCAAGCCTTTATAATACATGAAAATTGGAGGATTCCCAATCCATCTGACTTCCCAACGATCGACCCGATGACAACCAACTCTTTCCCGCTAGTGTTCCATTACTCGCCAATCCCAATTGATCACACACTTCTAAGAACCAGATGAACACTTCCTGAATCCCAGTGAAACCGACAGTCACTAATGCTTGAATGACCTTACACTCAAGCCTTGAAGACCACAAGATAGATGCTCTAACTAATACCTCGGCAACGAGCTACTTCCCTTGGCGCTTTAGTTAGTCAATCACTAACGGTTGCGAAAACCACTGAATCCTGACAATGCTGAATAACCCTTCTGCGGTACCCTATCCGCAGACTTCCCACCTAATACCCATTTTCCAAAGGTGTTCCAAACAAGTTTCCGCTCTCGGGCTCTAGGGATCATTCTCTTCAGGGTTCGCACCCTGACTCACTTACCAGCCCAAATGTCCACATCTGAACTGCAGCAGCTGAAACAAGCTCTGCCCTAAACCGGGCTACAAACTACTCCCAAGACATAGTCTACAATCCCAAAAGTGTAATAGGTCGCATAATCAATCCTTACCGCCTGATATAAGAGATCCATGGCAAACCGGACCTCACAATTACTTATGCCACGTCGACCCACCTGCGCTCATCGGCGCTGAAATAATGCTGCCTATTCCTGCAACCAGCTGACCCCGAGCTGGAATACAACCTGATCCTGGGGTCACAAGCCTGCTCACTCCTTCGAGCTCGAAAAACTGAGAGGCCACAATCCTTGCCCTACAAAACGACAATCCAATCCATCAATTAGCCATTCCACTTCCAGCTGCAAAACCCCAGCTGAACATAATCACCACTCCTTCCCGGAGTCCCCGTGACTCATATTCCGGCCTCGAACAAACCCCCGAGCCTCAAATCCAAAAACTCATGTGCCATCCTCTCCCGCCCAACTCGCGGAATTATAACGAGTTCAGATCATCTTCCTGATCCCAGATAACTATAGCCCTCTGCTCATTAGAATATGTACCAATAACAAGTCTTGGTACTGGAAAGCTCAACCAGCTCCTCTCCCTGCCGTCGTTACAGCCGCGGAAGCTGCTGCGGCAGCCGTCTCAGCAATGTCTGCATGGCGCTCGACAAAATACTCAACCATGGCGGTCTTGAAAGACCCAATCATCTCCAATAACTTTCCCCGGACAATCTTGATCACCTCCTCCCGGATGATCTCACTGACACGATCCTCTGAAAATGCTGGCCTATCCTGGCTGCCCGCTCCCGATCCTGTCCTGGATCCGGTCTCAAGACGTCTCGTAACCACCATTCTGGTAAAACACTAGAAGATCTCTGATAACCCATATAATGACATGGGACCAACTCCCAGCCCAACCCTAGGGGTTGTGACTTCCTTGCTATGCGTATGGGTCCTGTGCTTTCAGTAGTACGGGCCCATACTACCTTCCACACCTACCCATATTTGTCTCAAGTGTCATCACAACGTGATGAGATCAAAGTTCTCTAAGATCGATTAGATTCATAACAGATTTGGTCAAACAAAGTAAAAGTAAAGAACACACAATGAATCAAACAAGAGCTGAATGATTAATATGCTCCACCTCAGAAGAGCTCGATGAAGAACTTCTACTGTAGAGGTGTGCTAGGGTTATAGTGCAATCAAGAAGAATAATTGTCAAAAGCGTACCAAGAACGATACATGCATGCATCTTATATACTAAACCCTAATTTAATAAACACAGATGGACAGGCCCATACCGTGATAGTATCGGACTAACTAACGAAGCCCAATGGCGCAACCCTTAGACCCAACAATCTCCCCCTTTGCGTCAATTGAGGTGAGAGTTCACTTCGGTTGAGTAAGAGTGGATTTCTTCACAGTCTTGAATAGCTTCGGTATGATGGCAAGAAGAGTCTGACGGAAGTCAATATACCACCGAAGCATATCCGAAATTTTTTTCTTATCAGCTTCATTGTTTACCTTACACCTGTGAGTGATATCAAGAATGTACTCCAGACAAGAAGTGGAGAACAGGTGTTTGTCATCAAGAGCGAATAGGCACTTTTGGCCTTCGGCTCTGGTGAACATGACAGTGTGATACTTCGGGTCAATCTTTCCCATCTGCATCTTGTTCACATCACTTGCCTTCCCAATTGGTTTGATTGTGGGCTTCTTCCTTAAGGCAGAGGTGATCTCTTGATCCATCTTGGCAACCTCATGAATGTAAGAAACTAACATTTGCTTGATGTGATCGATAATAGGCTCGGACTACTGTTGATTAGTTAGCAGAATGTTGTTTAAGAGGATCCAGTCATGTGGGTTCAAGTTCGGAAGATTAGCAAGAGAAATCATATGGACCGAGTTGTCAGAGCCTCGAGTCACTTTGAATTTCACATTGATAAAATTCCCTGCTGAAGTTGGTTTCAATACCTTAATCGTTGTGATCTTCTGTGCGCTCCAAGTCAAGTATTGCGATTGAGAGAATGCGAGATAGTAGTCAATTAATTCTCGATCAACCTTTGGATCAGGAGAAGGAATAGAGGCGATTGGCTCAAAGCAATGAAACAAAAATGCCTTTCGGGTAATAGGCATGTCAAACTGAGAGTCTTTTGAGTTTTCTCGATCAAATGAGATAACCGGTTCAAGCCAGTGAGTGCTTGGGGAGTCGATTGCTTCTTTTAACAGTTTCTCCAATGTCCACAAAGGAAATAGAGTTTTTCTACTTTCCAATGCGTCATGAGCCTCTTTTCTTTTCCTTTCCCTCTCTTCTTCTTCTTTTGCAATACGAAGATTTTCATCAAGCTCTCGATCACGCTGCTTTCTTTTAAGAGCGTCTTCTTCAGTTTCTTCCTCATCACTATCACCAACTATCTTCTTGTTTTTGTCCTTCACACTCGAACCCGAAGCTTCATTAACCTTCGGTTCAGTGGTGACTTTCGGTTGTGGGGGTTGTTTCTCACTTGCTTCTCCCCTTTGTTTTGGAGGGACAACAGTCTTCGGAACACCTTCAATGCGGCTCAACATTTCAAGAGATGGTCTCAGCTTTTCAGCCAAGTGTCGTCGAACGGTAAGAGTAAGAACCGAAACATGTGCCTCAAGAAGATTAGACAAGAGAGAGTCACATCACCAACACAACTCTTGATAACTGCTCGCTCAGACTTGAGTTCATCAATTTCCTTGGTCGCCATAGTGAGCTTCAAGGTCTGAGTTTTGAGCTGAGCAGTGCGACGATCAAGTTCATCCATGATCTTGTTTTTGTTGGGTTATGAGCATTCTAACACTCCTAAGTGTACATGCAACCCTAAATACCTTGGATCTATGTTTTCTCTATTATACATACAATTATGAACATCCAAGGTATTATCCTAATCTAGCATACAAAATAATAAATATAACAAGATAGAATACATACCTCTTTGATGTAGAATGTCTTCATGAAGCTTGAGTGCCTAGTGCCCCAAGTGTGACACCTCAAATGGTTCACACAACACCAAATACACTTGGAATAACTTGAGAGAAACTTGAACACTCCTTGAAATCGTCTAGCCCTCACACTCACACATTAGTGCACGATTTCTTGAGCCATGAGATTCTTTTATATGGTGGCTATTAGGGTTACACCATGTAACTCATAACTTTACCCATTCCTTATGCTCCATGGATTTTAACCTCCATGGAGTATCCATGGGTCACCCCATGGACTTAGTCCAACATAAGAAATCTTGGATCACAAGCCCACATATATAAGAATGAATGATTTACACAATCAACCCATATATTTAATTAGTCTCCTTTTGATCACTTAATTAATTCCAAATTAATTCTTGATCAATACTAATTAAATAACCTTATTAATATATTAGAACTTATAATATATTAACCAACCTTAAGTGTTATTTCTCTCATTATAGTCTATCCAAATGCATGATGCCATGCAACCCAAATGGACCATGCCGGGTCGGGTCAAGTCTTACCAATTATAGTTATGGACTTAGACATTAATCCAATAGTCTCCCACTTGGATAAGTCTAAAACTATTATTGCGTATGACTTCAGGAAACGATCAGCAATCGTAGCTCTCAAAAGCTTCTGTCGAACTCTGACCTTGTCGATTAACTCTGACCTTTGTCAATGACTTGTCGATTAGATAAGGGATCATATATTCCTCCATTCTAGATATCATATGGACTGAGACATGGATTATCAATCATTCTCTCTGTCCATTTGTTGTTTCCCGATTTCCGATTCATGATGACTGACTGATTGAACAAATCAAATCAGTCCTGGCTTGGCCAAGCACTCACATGTATCATCTTTAAATCATCGAGGGGCCCACAGATATCGCTTTTATCCCGAAGGTAAAAGGAATGGATAAACTTCGACTCATATGGCTTGTTCTACTACTTGTTGAATCATACACAAAGGCACGTTTTATAACATCGAGTTACCGAATTCGTTTTCGTGCAATCAATGTACAACCAACTCATAGTAACAACTCATATCTCTTGGTTTGAAGAATATAAGATATTATCATCTCATGATCACTCGTGATAAAATCCATGAAGTGATTCAAATTAGCGCGGGTTGAATCCAATACTCAGAACTTATGAGCACTCATGAGTGTTGTAGCACCACTTTGTCCACCAACTTGGACCTCTACAAACCAACCCATGCCAGTCTTGATTCATATCTACTTCCAACATATAACCGACTGTGGATGGTTTGAATAACTTAATCATTCAGGAAGAGCGACTTAGTTATTCTGGAAGTCAAAACATGCAAAGTGAAACACAAGAATAAATGAATCAAATATGGTATCAAACCCTATGAATATAAATAAACACTTTTATTTATCACCATACTGATTACTCATTATTCATTGTTTCGGTTTTATCAACTTTATACTTGAATTAAAAACACTAGTTGTCCCATGCTCCAAGCATGTACACTATGTTTTTCTTAAACAATAGCTTTGCCATACACCAAGTATGCACTCTATGTTTGTCTATGATCCTTACTTTGTGAAATAAACCAATTGAACATAATTTCAATGATTCCAATTTCACACTCCCAAATCCTTATCGAAAAATGTGAGAATTTCAAATTCCTATCATTTATCGAAATTTGTTTAGATTTTAAACTTATATGCACTGACCCTCCTGTAATGAATATGTACAAAGTCACAAAGACTTGTCAACAGTCATTATAAGGTATTCCAATGGAGATCAACTCTATGGAAACTAAGTCTCATATTCAAAGTACATTGCTTTGGACATGCTTCTTGCATTAAGTTTTCTAATCTTACACAGATAACTTCCACCTATGGAGACAACTCCATATTCTCATTTTGACTATCACTTCTGAATAAGAGATGCCTCTTTTCTGAATATGTCAATATGGTCCTTCCAAAATTAGCACTATACTTCCAACTGTCCCTGAGCAACCAATCTTTGGTAAACCTCAGATTGTCCTCGACAATTGCTTAATCATTTTAGTCATATCCAATTCTAGACCTTTTCCCTTCTTAATGCCTCTGGGCATTTGGAAAAATTTAGAAATGACAAATATTATAGCACATGCAATCGATCCTGTACCCAAAGCAAATGGTACACGATTCATGATGTCTCACATAAAGACATGATTCTAGACCAGTCTTTTGCTACAATATTTTTATTTGCCATGTTTTCAAAATTTGACTATGAAGAGGGATGTCGTAATCATAATCGAATTTTGAGAACGCAATATATAGAATTTCCTTAAGTTGAACCAATCCAACATGAAATTCATATATATATATTCTTGACTAAAGATGATTAAGGTCTCAATCTAAGCCTTTAGAACTGAAATGAAGTATATCCTCTCCCTTAATTATAGCAAAACAACTTTTTCAATCCCTGCAGCCTCACGAATTGAAACTTTTGTTTTCTATAATTAACATTGCTAACTTGCAACACTAACAATAATTATCATGCTCCCACTAACATGATGATTATTAGCATAACATTTATGCTCCCACTAGCTTTGACATGTACTCAGAAATCAGCTGGACTTCTAGAAAATCAATACTTTATTGACTTTCTTACCAAAGTTCAAATTTCTGATACGAGATGCTTTGATAAAACTTTATCAAAATCATACACCTTTCCTTAGATAGCATGCATGTGTGTCTAAACAATTTCATAACTATGAAAAGGGATGCCGTAATCATAGTCTCAATTGTTTAGACCTTTTGCCATCTGCTTCAAATCTACTTGGTGGAAGTGTTTCCTCACCATCATTTTCATGAATCGGAGAAAAACCTTATGACCCTTAGATTTTATGGTGTATGTGTTCTTATCCATGTGAATCGTCAAAACCATAGTCACAAGACAAGGATAATGACAAATCCAAACTCATATGGACTGAACTTATGCAATCTTAACTTCTTGCCACCTGGCAGTACAGGGCCTGCCATTGCTTCCAAGTTGTTATGCAACCAATTGAGAACTTTCAGAACTCCTATGCAAAGCCAACTTTAACTGGAATGGGCACATAATATGTCAACACGATAGGTTATAAACCTCAAGTCGTGTGCTAGTGAAGAACCTCAGGTTTTATTCTTGATTAGTTCTTGAAATTCTTTTTAGGATCTTTAAGACTCCCACTGTCCTCTTGACATATAAGACTATCTTGCCAAATATTCAAGAGATAGTGTGGATTCTTTATCAAGACAAACACTTCACACAATTGGCCTTAGTTGGTCTTTGTTTTATCCAAAACATCACAACTTACCAATTTCAAATGTACAAGAGTAGGACACTTTTACTCTTACATTTGACAAGTGTTTTAAACCTTTCTTTAAGATATGTCACTCAAGTTACAATCTTGGAGTATGACTCTAAGAATTGTTTTGGAACGAAGTATGACTCATCTTCCTGATCTAACCATTTTAACAATTCATGACTCCTCTTCTTAGTCATAAGAATGCACTAAGATGACCTTTAGAGGACTAATTGTGATATGATTTCTAAATCATTAAGATGATCATAAACATGATACTAAAGTACTCTCCCATCTTTTCAGATTTGAGAAACTTTTATCTTTCTGCCATACTTTGATTCTTCTTATTCGTTCTGTCTCACATTGAAACTTCTCCAATGCTACAGACTTATACTTAAACTTATAAGTATAACCATATTTACTGAACTTAAGTAAATCATGACGAATAGTCTTCTTGATATTTTGTGGTGGACTTGACCAGTGCACAAGAATGTGTACTCGATCCCTTAGTCCTTTCCTTATTCACATAAGGAATTAGTCTTAATTTTCCAAGCTGAAAGTTCTCATTCATCATACTATACAAATTGCATGATTCCAAGTTTCGGTCCAATTGAACCTTGGGTGATGAGAATCTTTCCTTATTTGGTAATATTAGACACTACCACAACCGAAAGAATCAAATCCATTTTTCCAATATTGCTATCAATGGAATCTTATAAGCAACAACTTTTCACAAATGCCATTGTTAGGATACTTAAAATAAATAAAATCAAAACCTTTTTCTTTTATTTTAAAACTTTGCGGAAAAACTTATCCTTACAATCCATATGAAAACCTTGTTGTTATCTATTCCTAAGGAATATAAATATCATAACTCTTAAGTAATAGCCCAAAATTCTGATCACCGAACCATGCGATTGAAATCCATCTTCGCGATCAGAATCAGCATGTACTTAATAGAGTTAGACAATGGACTTTACCTGAAGTAGAGCCAAACTTATTGACTTTAACATCCTTAGGTAAATTTGGCAGCTTCGTAACCAATGCCCCTTCCTTTGGCAATAGTTACCTATGGACCCTTGATAATGGGACTATCTCAGACTTCGCCTCTCTCTTTACCATTGGGTCAACCGAGTTGACTATGGCCGATCCCTTTCCATTGGGAAGAGAGAGCTTTACTGGATATCCAATGTCATCATTGTCAATGTCCATAGCGTTTTAGGAAGTTGATCTTAGCAAATAGATAAGATCATTAAGGGTCTTGTCTTAGTCTGTTTCATAGGATTCCCAAAAGAACTCACTATGTGACTTAGAAAGTAGTTGAGCCACCAACTTTCTCAAGACTTTGACACCCAACTCTCCCGGCTTGTCAATATGTGACTACATCTCCAAGATGTGATCACACCTAGACCTTGCCTTGCCAATAGGGCTTGAGTGACCTTAAACTTTTTAGGAACTTGTGGGTTAGGGAGAATAATTGGAGGAGGTGAAAGAAGTATGATATCCATGGGACATCATCTTCATTTAGGAAAGCTTGTTTCAAGAGATTTGGGAAGATCATAAATGTCTAGACCAGACATCTTTTTGGGAGATATTCAAGATAGTTGATTTAAAGTCCTTAATATGACACCCAATATGAAATATTAAGGCTAGGACCCAACAAACTATTTTATAACTTAGAAGAGGGATGCCGTAATCCAAGCTATAAAATATTTAAAGGTAGGTGAATGACGATTCACCAATTTCCACCATGAAAAACGAAATAATTTATTAGGTTTTAATTGGATTTGAAAGTCCTAGATCTTTGAGATTCATTGAACTGTTCAAAGGCATGTTTCAATCTCGAGTGTGCCCTTCAGGTTTTGTGACTGGGATGCCGAGGATCACAAAACAAGGTGTGAATAACCATGCAAATATACTTGGTACCCTTAATATTTACCCCTTAATCAGTGTGCCGGTTAACCACACACGCTCCACCGATACTATGATAAATATTAAGTTACCCTTTGCCTACCTTGTTAAGTCCAGGTTAGTGTGCCGGTTAACCACACACGCTCCACTAACGACTTAAGCAAAGTGCAAAGTGTAATTTCATGGGTTAGCACCAAATTCACATTTTCCTAAGTAACTAAGATTGGGTATTAATAAGAGTTTAGTTACTTAGTATTTATCATTAATACTTTTAATGAAAGGAGAATTATAGTCCTTGTCCTACCCGTTCGGCTAACGACCCTCCACCAGTCAAGGAAGCGGTGGGTGAGAGTGGACACCCATTAAACTGCCATTTTATAGGCAGTAACCTTATACCCCCCTTATAGACCGGCTTCGTGAATGAGGCCTACTAACGGTAAGACTGACTTTACTCTTATACATATATATAAATATTATTAACTTATAATATTATAAAGTATAAGGGTTGAATTTTAACTTTTAAAATTCTAAGGGCTAACTTGGAATTAAAGTATTCATAAGTGAAAACTTTTCAAATTCCAAAACTTGAGGGCAAGTTTTGAAACTATTCAAAACTAATTAATTCCATAACTTATGAGTTTAAAGTAGTTTTAATTAAAAAAAAAACTCTTCAAGTTCCATAACTTGAGGACAAGTTATAGAAAACTTTAAACTAATTAATAAAAAAAATAACTTTTTTTTATTGTAACTTATGGAACTAATTAAGGTTATACTTTTTTTTTAATTTAATGAAGAGACTCTTGAACCTCCATAACTTGAGGACAAGTTATGGAGTCATAAAACCATTTAATTAGAACTAGACTCTTCATTTTGTAACCTTTGCCAACTTTTATGAGTTTTATGATTCTTAAATGTGACTTTTCATATAACTTGAGGACAAGTTACAAAAACACACTTTGGAATCAACTCTTAGATTAAAATGGATTGAAAACAACTATTTCACACAACTTTTCTATTAATCTAAGAACCTCATAAGAACAAGATAATTCAAATCATCAATCTTCAAGAAATTAGCATGAACATACAAACTAATACAAATCTTGAAATTATGACAATTATCTTAGAAATTGGATTAGCATGAACATTACCACATCAAAAACAAGTTTACAAAAACATCTTAGGGTAATGTTCCTAGTCCAATTCCAGCCAAAACAATCGAATATATGCATCCAACTCGATTTTTCAGCTACTTTTGTAAGTATAACAAGAAAACAAGCCTAGGCTCTGACACCACTGTTGGGTTATGAGCATTCTAACACTCCTAAGTGTACGTGCAACCCTAAATACCTTGGATCTATGTTTTCTCTATTATACATACAATTATGAACATCCAAGGTATTATCCTAATCTAGCATACAAAATAATAAATATAACAAGATAGAATACATACCTCTTTGATGTAGAATGTCTTCATGAAGCTTGAGTGCCTAGTGCCCCAAGTGTGACACCTCAAATGGTTCACACAACACCAAATACACTTGGAATAACTTGAGAAAAACTTGAACACTCCTTGAAATCGTCTATCCCTCACACTCACACATTAGTGCACGATTTCTTGAGCCATGGGATTCTTTTATATGGTGGCTATTAGGGTTACACCATGTAACTCATAACTTTACCCATTCCTTATGCTCCATGGATTTTAACCTCCATGGAGTATCCATGGGTCACCCCATGGACTTAGTCCAACATAAGAAATCTTGGATCACAAGCCCACATATATAAGAATGAATGATTTACACAATCAACCCATATATTTAATTAGTCTCCTTTTGATCACTTAATTAATTCCAAATTAATTCTTGATCAATACTAATTAAATAACCTTATTAATATATTAGAACTTATAATATATTAACCAACCTTAAGTGTTATTTCTCTCATTATAGTCTATCCAAATGCATGATGCCATGCAACCCAAATGGACCATGCCGGGTCGGGTCAAGTCTTACCAATTATAGTTATGGACTTAGACATTAATCCAACAGTTTTCCACAGCTAGCTCGAACTCGAGTTGAGTAAGACGGGCATCGACTGATGTGTGAAGCTCGTTGTTGTCAGACTTGATGCTTTGGCATACTTCTTCAAAATGCTTCTTCTCAGCTTGAAGCGATTTGCTGAGACTTTCAACAGTGGCATTAACAGTGGCGGCGTTTTTTTGAGCAGCAGCCTGAAGAGAGTCTAAAAAGATATTAGCATCAGAAATTAGTTTTTCGAAGTTGGCGGTCACTTTCTTGCATTCTTTTGTGGATTCTTCAATAGAGATAATGGCTTTCTGACAAGTGGAGGTGGATGCTTCAATAGCTTGAGTAGCTTTGGAAATGGAAGAATCATGTTCCTTAACAAAAGTTGCCAACAAAGCTTTGATAGCAGCCTCTGAGTAAGTTTCGTTTGAATTGGAAGAGGAAGAGGAAATCAGCTTGTCAAGCTTCTCATTAAGATCTTTTAAATGTCATTTCGTGACAGGAGCATCATCATCATCATCATCGCTTTGAATTCTGTAGGGGCTAAAATAGAAAGAGTCAAAGTCAGTATCCTCCCCACCAAGAACGGTGTCAGATTCGGTTGAGACAGGTGGAAGTTGAGGTTTAGAGGTAACTGGGGTTTCGGTCCCTGAAGTAGGTGCCCCCGTATCAGATACGTTGACACGAACTTGAGGTTCGGTTGGGGTAGTAGTAGTGGTGGTAATTTTGGTGAATAGTGGGGTTGGTATTGGTATAGAAGTTGCATCATGAGAAGAGATTGGAGGAGGGAATGGAGCAATAGTGATAGGAACGGAGTGAGTAGGAGAGGAAGGGGGTGTGTTTCGGTTACCCTGATGAGTTGGTGAAGGGGGAGGTGAATCTCCTCTGAGCGAACTCTCTTCTTGAGAATCTTCACTGTCGCTGGAATCTTGTTCATGTTGATGATCAGAAGGAACATACTCTGAATCACTTGATGACGGATTCTTTGGCTAGGGAGCCTTCTTCTTGATCTTACGCTTCTTAGGAACAGAAGTGGCTGCGTATTCTGACTTTCGCTTTTTAGGCGGAGCAGCTTTAGATGAAGGTCCTTCCTTCTCACTTTTGCGTTTAGCCTTCTTCCCTTATTTTGCTGGTTTATCAGCAGCATCCAATGAACTTTGCATTTCAGGAGTGAGCTGCCTCGGTCCTGTAGGAGGAAGCTTCTTGTATTCGCTGATAACCTTACTTTCCCCAAACACACACTTGTACATTGATTCAGGAACCGAACCAATGAACATATACTTGGATGGATCGGTGAAAATAATCTTCGTTGTGTGAAAAGTGGCAATAAATGACATCAAAGAGTCTGCCATTGTAGGAATGTGGAATTTCTCCATTGCCCAGTGAGTAACAAGGGTCCAAAACCTGCCACATGATATTTCAGAATAACGAGAAGACGATGTAAGGCTTTGTACCAGTTGAGTCCAGAGAATAGACCCATAGTCCATGTGGATCCCGTGGTAAAGACCATAGAGAAGAGTCATAAACGCTTTGCTCGATCCGTCAGAACCTGCAACTCTCTCTGATAAACTTTTGAAAAGAAGAGTGAATAGGCCATTCCATTGTGGAGGAAGGCATGATTTCTTGAACCTTGTCACTGTGGTAAGGACTTCAGTATACCCCATATCGTAAAACATGGTGAAAAGTTGGGTCGTGCTAATCGAGTCTGGGTTGACCATGGAGTCGTTGATGAGTAGCCCTAGCAGTGAGCAAAACCGGGCTTTTGAAATCGAAGTTTTCAGATCCAAAATCTGAAAGAAGATCATCTCCTTGGCTTTATCGTATGACGTCGTTGAATAGACTTGAGAGAGGAAAGACATCAGGACACATTCCACCTTGGTTAGAGCAATCACAAGTGATGAATATTTGAGACATTCAACCACCTGAAGCATGTAAGGATCCTACTGAAAAGGAGACGGTTCGATTATCAGGTTTTGATTCGCCTTGATGATGAGAAGCGACGACTGTGCACCTTGTTCTTGAACAGATGAAGAGTCAGCCATTGTTGAAGCTCGAGGTGAAGAAGATGAACAGTAGAGGAAAATCGCCGTTTAATGCTCGAGAGGATTTTGGGAGTGATAAAGACGTAAAAATGGAGGTGGGAAAACCCTTTATACGATTACCAGGAGAGATAAAAGTCTGGTGTAACATCCCGAAATTCAGGTACAACAATTTAACCCTTCTCCTTTTTCCAAGTTGTCAAGTTAAGTCCCTTAAAGTAAAAATGTTAGGCTTGTGAGTACGCTGGGCGTACTGAGGAGTACGCTGCGAGTACTCGCGCGCTTAATTTGGACGCGGACTCGCCCGGGTACGCTGGGCGTACCCAGGGTTACGCCGGGCGTAACCGGCCCAGATGCAAACCCTAATTTTGTGACTTGTGCACTATATAAGCAATGCTATGGCCTCATCCTCAGCCACCATTTCACAGAGAGAAACCCTAAGAGAGCATTTCCTTCGTCCTAAAGCTTGTGTGTGAGTGTTTTGAGCTAGAAAGTGTCTTTGTGTGTTAGTAAAGAAGAAGAGGAGGTTCTTGTGGAGGCTAGAAGTTGGAGTGCAAGCTTGGATCTGAGTTCTACAGAGGGAGGAGCTTCACTTAGAGGTATAAAGCTCAAAGCTTTCCTTGTTATTTTTGATTTATGTTTCATGGACCAACTTTTAGGGTTTTTGGTCCCAAGGTGGAGACTTTATGAGCAAATAGTCTCCATTGGCCTAGATCTGCCATATTTCAGAGCATTATGAGTTGTATGTTCATAAAAATCCAATCTTGGACGTTGAGATTAAGTCATGCATGAGATTAGGGCTTAATGAGAAAAGAGGAAAGGTGTTTGGAGGGATTGGTGACCTTTACAGCCATGCAAAGGCTTAAAGGTTTCGACTTTATGGATTAAGAGGTATTAGAATGGCCAGATCTGAAATATGAGCTTATGACCGTTTAAGACCAAAAATGAAGAAAGAAGAAAACTAGGATTTACGCTGGGCGTAATCCCAGTACGCGCCGCGTACGAGAGCTGGTACGCCCCGCGTACTGCTTGCTGTTGACTTTCGTTGACTTTTAGGGTTTTGGTCAACATGTGGACTTTTGAGTCAGGGAGGGGTAAAATGGTCTTTTACCCTTCTGTGGGATTGTAGAAAGGGATTTAGTCTAGCCTTGAGAGCCGTTAATGATTTGAAATAATTACTTTATGTGATTAGGCGGGGCTAGGTCGTTATTTCGAGATTCAGGGATATCGAGCACGTGAGTTACTAGACATCATACGAGGTGAGTCTTCTCACTATACTCTACCTGGAAGGGTACCTATGTGTGACCGGAAGGTCTTGTATGCTATGAGATGTATGTGCTATATGCGAATATGTGATATGTATGTGCTATGTATGTTATGATATGGTATGGACCGGAAGGTCAAGATGATATGGACCGGAAGGTCAAGAGGGTACGGACCGGAAGGTCGATACGGGTAGGACCGGAAGGTCTACCGGGATTTGGGACGGAAGTCCCCTGATACACATGGATCGGAAGATCCTATAGAGTTATGGCCTGGAAAGGTGTATGTGTGGTATATGGTATTTTGGGGAACTCACTAAGCATTTATGCTTACAGATGTTGTGATATGTGTTTCAGGTACTAGCGAGGATCGCGGGAAGGCGCCGACATGATCCGTACACACTGAGAGGATTTATGTATATGAGATCTTGGGACATGTTTTGTTATGTTACAGTGGACACATTATGTTTTTATGATTATCGTATGAATGAAAGTATGTTTTAAAAATGAAAAATTGTTTTGAAAATTCACGTCGTTACATCTGGAATAATGATTACACGATTTTCTGAATCGACGCCTGAAAAAGCGTGATGTGACAACTGTTACTCAGAAAAGTGTGACAATGGCGTCAGGCGGCGTGAGAAAAGGAAACGGTTCAAATTCACGCGCCTTTGAAGATCTTATCCATTCCCCGCCTCTTTGATTTTAAAACTCTTCAAATTCCCTTTGAAATTGGACTCACCCTTTCGTTTTTATTAGAATCGTCTAGCCTTTGCTTCCAAACATTGTGTACCACCACAACATATTGAACCGAACATTGTATCTGAGAAATAGCCATTAGTACCACGATCAAGAGTTGTGGAAAATCATAAAGATCTTCGTGCAAGAATGTGCCAAAGAAAAAGAAATAAAGAAAATAATTTGTGGGATTTAAGTGATGTCATCTAAGACATAAAACTGTGGATCACGTGCACGAATCTCTTCCTTCAAAGTTAATAGAGACTTAGAAGTCTCAGAAAAGTGATTTTATGTCTTAAATGACATCACTTAAATCCCACAAATTATTTGCTTTATTTCTTTTTCTTTGGCACATTCTTGCACGAAGATCTTTATGATTTTCCACAAGTCTTGATCGTGGTACTAATGGCTATTTCTCAGATACAATGTTCGGTTCAATATGTTGTGGTGGTACACAATGTTTGGAAGCAAAGGCTAGACGATTCTAATAAAAACGAAAGGGTGAGTCCAATTTCAAAGGGAATTTGAAGAGTTTTAAAATCAAAGAGGCGGGGAATGGATAAGATCTTCAAAGGCGCGTGAATTTGAACCGTTTCCTTTTCTCACGCCGCCTGACGCCATTGTCACACTTTTCTGAGTAACAGTTGTCACATCACGCTTTTTCAGGCGTCGATTCAGAAAATCGTGTAATCATCATTCCAGATGTAACGACGTGAATTTTCAAAACAATTTTTCATTTTTAAAACATACTTTCATTCATACGATAATCATAAAAACATAATGTGTCCACTGTAACATAACAAAACATGTCCCAATATCTCATATACATAAATCCTCTCAGTGTGTACGGATCATGTCGGCGCCTTCCCGCGATCCTCGCTAGTACCTGAAACACATATCACAACATCTGTAAGC
This sequence comes from Lactuca virosa, assembly GCF_052849685.1. NCBI lineage: Eukaryota > Viridiplantae > Streptophyta > Magnoliopsida > Asterales > Asteraceae > Lactuca > Lactuca virosa. The sequence continues at coordinate 55,918,400 of NC_136430.1, forward strand.
ATAAATGCTTAGTGAGTTCCCCAAAATACCACATACCACACATACGCCTTTCCAGGCCATAACTCTATAGGATCTTCCGATCCATGTGTATCAGGGGACTTCCGTCCCAAATCCCGATAGACCTTCCGGTCCTACCCGTATCGACCTTCCGGTCCGTACCCTCTTGACCTTCCGGTCCATATCATCTTGACCTTCCGGTCCATACCATATCATAACATACATAGCACATACATATCACATATTCGCATATAGCACATACATCTCATAGCATACAAGACCTTTCGGTCACACATAGGTACCCTTCCAGGTAGAGTATAGTGAGAAGACTCACCTCGTATGATGTCTAGTAACTCACGTGCTCGATATCCCTGAATCTCGAAATAACGACCTAGCCCCGCCTAATCACATAAAGTAATTATTTCAAATCATTAACGGCTCTCAAGGCTAGACTAAATCCCTTTCTACAATCCCACAGAAGGGTAAAAGACCATTTTACCCCTCCCTAACTCAAAAGTCCACATGTTGACCAAAACCCTAAAAGTCAACGAAAGTCAACAGCAAGCAGTACGCGGGGCGTACCAGCTCTCGTACGCGGGGCGTACTCCAGCGATCCAGAATCGGGAACGCGACCCCCTACGCGGCGCGTACTGGGATTACGCCTAGCGTAAATCCCAGTTTTCTTCTTTCTTCATTTTTGGTCTTAAACGGTTAAGACATAAGCTCATATTTCAGATCTGGCCATTCTAATACCTCTTAATCCATAAAGTCGAAACCTTTAAGCCTTTGCATGGCTGTAAAGGTCACCAATCCCTCCAAACACCTTTCCTCTTTTCTCATTAAGCCCTAATCTCATGCATGACTTAATCTCAACGTCCAAGATTGGATTTTTATGAACATACAACTCATAATACTCTGAAATATGGCAGATCTAGGCCAATGGAGACTATTTGCTCATAAAGTCTCCACCTTGGGACCAAAAACCCTAAAAGTTGGTCCATGAAACATAAATCAAAAATAACAAGGAAAGCTTTGAGCTTTATACCTCTAAGTGAAGCTCCTCCCTCTGTAGAACTCAGATCCAAGCTTGCACTCCAACTTCTATCCTCCACAAGAACCTCCTCTTCTTCTTTACTGAATTTCGGGATGTTACAGATGGCAAAGTGAAGCCATCTTCGGCGGGTATTTACACTATTTCTTCTAATAACTCATTATCTTCTCGTTCATGGGTCCTTGATACAGGATGTGGTTTTCACATCTGTTCTGATTTGCAGGGGCTAAAAGAAAGTGAGGAGGTGGAGTGAGGGAGGATAAACTTGATCATGGGAAACAGAAAGTCTTCACCAGTAACCAAGATCGGAGTTTATCAAATTTTGCTTAATAATGATGTTAGATTAGATTTATTGAATTGTTGCTATTCGTCTGAGATGACGAGAAATATTATTTCATTTCATGCATTGTTCAGACAAGGTTTTAAGTATTCTTTTAATGATTTGAATGGTTCAATTTCTGTTTATAAGAATGGCATCTTTGTGTTTGAAGCTTTACCTTGTGATGGTGTGTATGAAACAGTGACTTGTGTTGATAGCTTAGGAAATAGTGTGTTTAATATTGACTTGTCTAATAGTGTAGACAAGGCATGCTTGTGGCATTGTCGTCTTGGACACATTAACAAGAAACGCATAGCCCAACTCCAAAAGGATGGGGTGTTGGAATCATTTGACCTAAAATCATATGATATGTGTGAATCTTGTCTTTTGGGAAAGATGACAAAATCACCATTCACATGGTCTTGTGAAAGAGGTGAAGGTTTGTTGGACCTCATACATACAGATGTGTGTGGACCCTTCAGATCAACCACAAGAGATGCTAATCGATTTTATGTGACTTTCACTGATGATTATAGTATATATGGCTATATATACTTAATCAAACATAAGTTAGAAACCTTTGAAAAGTTCAAAGAGTTTAAAAATGAGGTCGAAAATCAATTGGACAGGAAAATAAAGATACTTAGATCCGATAGAGGCGGAGAGTATCTTAGTATTGAGTTCAACGACTATCTAAAAGAATGTGGGATAGTCTCACAATTAACTCCTCCTAGGACACCACAGTTAAATGGTGTAGCTGAGAGGCGTAATCGAACCTTGTTAGACATGGTTCGTTCTATGATGAGTCGTGCTTCGCTTCCTATTCACTTCTGGGGGTATGCCTTAGAGACAGTCGCCCACATCCTCAATCTTGTCCCTACAAAGAAGGTTGCCAAAACACCTCACGAAATGTGGACGTGGAAAGTTCCCTCGTGAGCACATATTAAAGTCTGGGGTTGTGAAGCTTTTGTAAGACGAGAGACTCACGACAAGCTAGCATCTAGAAGTGAGAAATGTGTTTTCATTGGTTACCTAAAGCAGTCTTTTGGATATTTGTTCTACAGACCTACTGAAAACGTGGTCTTTGTAGCACGAAGAGGAGTCTTTCTAGAAAGAGAGCTCATAGTCAAAGAGGACAGTGGGAGCACCATAGACCTTGAAGAAATTCAAGAGTTGGCCAATGAAGGAACCTTAGATGACACTAGCACTCAACCAGAGGAAACAGTTCCTGTTGAACCAGTTGATAACTCATTACCTCTTCGAAGATCCACTAGGGTGAGTGTGCCACCTGAGTTGTATGGTTTTCATATTACTTCAAATGGTGACACATTCATCAGTGATAGGACACTGGTAAATTTAGATGAACCAGTTACTTACAAGGAAGCAATGGTAGGCCCAGAGGCTTCCAAGTGGAAAGAGGCAATGGACAGCGAGATTAAGTCCATGTATGACAACCAAGTTTGGAATTTGGTTGATAGTACACCAGGTCGTAAGATGGTTGGGTGCAAATGGATCTTCAAGAAGAAGACAGACATGGATGGGAATGTGCACACATTCAAGGCTCGAATGGTTGCAAAAGGTTTCACTCAAACCCCAGGGGTTGACTATGATGAGACCTTCTCTCCAGTAGCTAAGATTAAATCTATTAGGATATTGCTCGCCATAGCTGCCTTTCATGACTATGAAATCTGGCAGATGGATGTCAAGACTGCTTTCCTTAACGGGAAGTTGGCTGAGGATGTTTACATGAATTAGCCAGAGGGTTTTGTTGATGCAAAGTTTCCCAATAAAGTGTGCAAGCTTGAGAAATCCATTTATGGATTGAAACAAGCATCTCGCAGTTGGAATCTTTGCTTCCATGAGAAAATCAAAGAGTTTGGTTTCTCAAGAAGTGAAGATGAGTTTTGTGTGTATATCAAGGCTAGTGGGAGTATAGTAACTTTTCTGGTGTTATACGTCGATGACATATTACTCATTGGTAACGACGTTCCAACCTTGAAAGATGTTAAGTCTTGGCTTGGAAAGTGTTTTGCCATGAAAGACCTTGGAGAAGCTGCGTATATTCTTAAGATTAGAATATTGAGAGATAGAAAGAAGAGACTAATTGGACTTAGTCAGAGCACATACTTGGATAAGGTACTGAAGAGGTTTAGTATGGAAAATTCCAAGAAGGGAGAGTTACCTATCCAGAGCAATACCAAATTGAGTAAGACTCAATTCCCGAGTTCAGATAAGGAAATAGCTGACATGAGTCGTGTACCTTATGCTTCCGCTGTCGGATCGATCATGTACGCTATGACATGTACTCGCCCTGATGTGGCATTTGCTTTGAGCATGGTCAGTCGCTATTAGGGAAACCCAGGTAGAGCTCATTGGATAATGGTTAAGAATATACTTAAGTATTTGCGAAGGACAAAGGACTGGGTCCTTGTGCTTGGTGGCAATGATACTTTGAGAGTAGATGGTTACAGTGATGCCAGCTTTCAAACGGATAGAGATAACTTCCGTTCTCAATTAGGCTGGGTATATTTTCTAAATGGAGGAGCAGTTACTTGGAAAAGTTCCAAGCAAGATACGGTGGCTGATTCGACTTGTGAATCAGAGTACATAGCAGCGAGTGAAGCGTGGAAAGAAGCAGCATAGTTGAGGAACTTCATCGGAGATCTCGGAGTTGTTCCAACCATCTAGGAGCCTATGGAACTGTTTTGCGATAATGAGGGAGCGGTTGCCTTAACTAAGGAACCCAGAGATCATGGTAAAACCAGGCATATCGACAGAAAGTACCATTTCATCAGGCATAGAGTAGAAGAAGGCCATCTTGTAGTAAAGAGGGTGTCATCTGAAGATAACCCAGCAGACCCCCTCACAAAGGGTCTGAGTAGGGCTAAGCATATTCAGCATGCTCGGAGCATAGGACTGAAAGATGATATTAGTTTTAGTAGTTAGATTAGTCTAGTTCAGAAACTTGTTACAAAGTAAATGTAATTGACTTTTGGTGATTAAATAATAAAGTATTATTTATGAGTTTGTTTACTGCCTTTTGTCAATTGTTTATTATTGTGTTTCATATTTTGCATGTTTTTACTTCCCAAATAATATGATTATTCAAACTCCACAGTCGCTCATACATTTGGAAGTAAGTAGTGAATTAAGACTGTCGTGAATTGGATTGCAGATTGTCTAAGGATAGACATGGCAATAGAATTGCTGCAATGTTCATGAGTACTCAAAAATTGAGTTTTGAGTATTGGATAAACCCTCGCTCAGAGTATCACTTCATGGAATTCATCACGAGTAATACTGAGACGATAATATCTTATAATCTTGAAATGAAGATATATGAGTTCTAATTTATAAAGTCGGTTATACATTGGTGATACGAAAACGCATCAGTAACTTAGTGTTATAAAACGTATTGTCATGTATAATTTGATGAGTAAAAGATACAAGCATATGAGTCAACATTTATTTGTTCCTTTTGCCTTAACCGGAAAAGCGATATTTGTGGGCCCCTCGATGATTTGGTGTTGACTTATGTGTTGGGCCCAGCCAGGACTAAATTGATATGTTCAATTAGAAGTCCTACATCATCACAAATCAGAAATCAGGAAACATAGATTCTGGAAAAAGAGATTGATTACATTCCATGTCTTATGTCTGGGGATATCTTGCAGAACGAAAGATTATATGATCACTTATCTAAGGACACGTAACTGACTGGGTCAGAGTTCAGCAGCAGCTTTTGGAAGCTACAATTTGTTGGTCAAATTTAGAAGGCATACTAGCAATTATAGTTACAGACTTATGCAAGTGGGAGACTGTTGGATTAGGTGTCTATGCCCATAACTATACTTGGTATGTACTTGAATTGATAGCAGCACGGTCCTTTTGGGTTGCCCTCAAACCTAGCAACTGGACAAGGAAATTATGAAAGGAGAGATATTGATTTATTATAAGATTAATAAATTAATATAAATGATTTATTAATATGTTAAAAGATTAATATATTAATTAGAAATCATAAGGTTTAATTAATAGTTAGCCAGAAATTAATTAGAATTAATTTTGGGGTTAATTGTATTAATTATAAAGTGCAGGGACTAGTTTGCAATTATCAAATAGTTGAGTGGAAGGCTCCAGAACCTCATTGGAAGGAGGTGGACGAAATCTATAGGGGAAACCCTGAGGATTTCGTCCAAGGGGCTTGGATAAGGCCTTTGGATTAGCTTAGGCCCCAAGCAAAGGAGTATTAGGGTTTTCCCTAAACCCTAGATCCCTCAGCTATATAAGGAGCCTCCCAGCTCCTAAATTCGGCCACTCCTTCCCTTGTGAAGCCCTAGGGCCGATTTTTGCATACCATACTCTCTCTCCTTCAAGTTTCCTTCTTGCTAGCTTTTGGGTGTGACTCCGTTAGAGGCATTACATTTGTGGTGCTAGGCTTCCAAGAAGATCAAGTTCAAAAGGATTAAGAATTGTTTGCTATAACAATTTAAAGGTATGTAATTCTAAAACCCTAGTTTGTTAATTTCGAATATAGCCTCTCTCCTCTAGGGTTCTTGTTTTGCAATTCAAAGTTATATGTTCAATAGTTAAAACATAGATCCAAAGTAGGTTGCATGTGAACTTACGAATTGTTTTCTAGTTTATTTGTTTCACCTAAAACCCATCACATTGTCTCTTCTAGTTCTCCATTTAAGAACGCACATTTGATGTCCATTTGAAAAACTTCGAAATTCTTGTGAGCAGCGTATGCCAGAAAGATTCGAATTGATTCCAACCTTGCTACAGGAGCGAAGGTTTCTTCATAATCTATACCTTCTTCCTGACAGTATCCTTTAACCACTAGTCTTGCCTTGTTGCGTATTACATTCCCTTCTTTGTCCATCTTGTTCCGGAAAACCCATTTTAATCCAACCACAGATGCATCCTTTGGTGTAGGAATTAGTCTCCAGACTCGGTTTCGCTCAAACTCATTGAGTTCGTCTTGCATAGCCTGTACCCAATCAGAGTGATCAAGTGCAGTGCTAACCGTTTTCGGCTCAATCTTGGAGACAAATGAGTTGAACATGCAGAATTCCACTTGAGAGAACAGAGCTGTTTGCTTCGCTTTTAGTTGAGAGTGTGTAAGAACTCCCTCAGATGGTTCACCAGTAACTTGAGTTTTCGGATGATATTTTGTCCATTTAGTAAGAGGTGGGTAGTTAGGATCATAAGCAGGATCCAATTCAACATTTACTTCTTCTTCAAATTCTGACTGATTGTCATCATCATTCGTATTACGATTCTCCCCCTCGAATGACGAAACAATTTCAACATTAGGTTCAGAACTCTCCCCCTCGATTGGACTTTCATGGTTCATTGTTGGAGATATATTCTCCCCCTCGAAAGGCAAATCTGAGCACTTCGATGTAGACGAACCCCCCCCCCCTGGAAAGTAGGGCGATCATTTGTGGGTTCGCTTGGACCTTGAGATTCATTTGGACTTTGAGGTTCGCTTGGACCTATGCGTTTTCTTGGACCTGTTGGGTCAGTTAGAAAAGAAAGCTATAAACCAAGGGGGATATTGTTGGGTCTAAAATTATATTTTATACTTTGCTTTTCTAGGAAAATGTATTTTTATGTCTAGGACCGTAAACAGCTTGGTGTTTACGGCTGTATACGTGTTTACGGTTGTGTTTACGGCTGTGAATAGGTTTACAGCCGTAAACCCATACACAACCCATTTCTACTATATATAGGGTGAGGAGTGCATGTGTGAGAGGAGTGTACGGCTGAGAGAAGTGAGGAGCTTAAGTGTGTGAAATCCAAGGTGTTTTAGAGAGAGAAGAACTAGTGTGTGTGTACTATGTGTATGGAGCATCATTCTATTCATTGAATACATCATAGATTCACTTGTTCTTGTTCTCCTTCTCTTCTATTTTGATATGCCATCATCCGTTTGATTGGGATTCCGCACCATCAAATGGATCTGATTGATACACAAGCAGATTGGGGACTTACAAGTGGTATCAGAGCTTGGATTGTATCAATCATTTTTGTCAGATCTGGAGCGTATTTGATCTTATTTTTGAAGGATTTCTACGTTTTTGGATAGATCTTGGAAAAATAGGGGGGGTTTGTTCTTCGCGTTTTTGATAAAAACGAGTTTTTGATCGAGTTTTGGAGCTACAAAGTAAAAAAAACGTTGTTTTTGGTCGTAACCAGCGAGGGGGTGGCGGCGTGTACGGCCAGCAGCTAGGGTTTCCGAAGAGTTTGTGGCCGGACACGATTTACGGTCTGAGGGTTTACGGTCCAAGGTCTCGCGAGTTTACGGTCTGAAGACACGTGTTCGGTCAGGCGGGTTTACGGCTCAGCAGTTTACGGCCTTCGGAGTTTACGGCTTGCTCGTTTGCGGTCCTCGGTGTTCACGGCTCTGCCTCGTCCTCACATCGCAATCTCGACCAGCAGGAGTCTTCGATCAGAGGGTCCGAAGTTTGCAGCATCTTATTAAAAAAAAGGGGCGAAGGGCGAAACGATTTTGGAGTTGCCAGGAATCGAACCCGGATCACCTGCCTCCTTCCCCCTCCGCCTTACCCGTTGAACCAACATGTCACACGCTACAAACCTTCGCGATTTAATTCATAAGACGTCCCTGTCTCGATCCTAATTTCGCATTTTCACACTTTTAACCCAAAAATCAATTTCCTTATAATTTTTGACTTTTAATTTTGACTTTTTGCTTAAAATTTAGACTTCGACTTTCAAGTTTGACCTTTGACTTTAAAATTTGACTTTCTCGTTTAACCTTCAAATTTTCAATTTTAGCTTTTCGGTTTGACTTTTAAGTTTGACTTTTTAAGTTTGACTATTAAGTTTGACTTTTTAAGCTTGACTTTTAAGGTTGACTTTTAAGGTTTTAGTCAAAGGGCATTTTTGATAAACAATGAGTTCTTCAAACATCAAAGTCAATGAAATTTCTTGTTTTCAAACATGCATTGATAATGTTAAAAATTTACTTGAGCATATCGAATTATTACGTAGAGAGAACGAGAACCTAAAATACGAAGGATATCAACTTAGGAAAGGATAGAAACCCTTAAAAGCACAATTAGAAGCCAAAACAAAAGATTTTAGAAAACTTCAAGAAGAATACAGTAATAAATATGCAAACTATAGATATGAGACAAAACAACTTGCAAAGTTAACTGCTGAACTTGACACATTAAAACATAAGTTTGAAAATGTAGATTTTAATTTCAGAAAATTTGATGCGTCGAATGAAGTAGTTGCATCAATGATGGAAAATAGTTTGAGATTTAAAAATAATCAGTCAAAGGGTTTAGGGTATGATAAAGTGCCTCCTCCTTTTAATCACACCTATCAGTATAACCCTTTGACAAAAGAGGAAATGGACAGAGAGGCACATCTCAAATATGGAAAACCTGCTGTATTTGTGTCGGGATGTGGTCCTGAGGTTGCAAGTACTAATGTTTCTACTTCTTCTGCAGATCAACCACTAAGTCATTGCAAGCAAGCAACCGAAGAGAGTGTGTCTGATAATAAAATTGTATCAAAGTCTGATGACTCAAATTTTTTCGATATATTTGATGATATCTTTGATAATTCTGCCGTGGTTGTGCCAAAAAGTGTTGAGCTGAATGATTCTAATGCTTCTACTTCTTGTGCAGGTAAAGTAACGAAAGATGAGAACAAGGAGAAAACTATTGAACAAACCAATATCTCCTTGAACTCTGAATCTGTTGCTTCTAACTCAGTTACTTCTGATCAACCTGCTGTTGAGAAATACAGGCCACCAAATCAAGTGAAACAGTCTGCTTGTTGCAAGTGTGCTTGTGGGAACAATAAGAGACAAGGCATGGATACACCACCAGGGGCAGGAAAAAACAACTTCCCAGTGAAGAAAAGGACATGTTTTCACTGTGGAACACCTGGACACATTGCCAGACATTGTCCAAATCGCGCATATATTCCCTACTACGCACATGGCTGGCAGAACGCACCAAAAGGGAGATTTTCCAAAAGAAATCCCTCAAGGTCACGTTCAGAGAATGGCGACTGGTATGCCACGAAGGGCAAGAGTTCAACTCCCAAGGCCAAGAAATCAACTCCCAACAACAAGAAGGGAATGTCGGCCAAGAAGTCCAATCCAAGAGATGCTCCAGTGAAGCCAAGACCAGTTAGGTCAAAGCCATCTCGGCAGCCGGCTTCAAGTTCAAAAGCAAGCGATGAAGCACCCAACAAATCGAAAAAGAAATGGGTTAAAACCGACTACATATGGGTACTAAAGGTTCAATCTCCCAAATCACTTAATGATTCTAATATTTCCACATCTTCTGTTTGTGATAAACAGGATATGTCATGGGAGAGAATACAGTGCAAGGATGACAAAGGTCAACCTAGTTTCAAAATGGACTGGGTTCCAAAGACCAACTGATCCCGCTCTGTGCTGGAGCAGCTATGGACGAATATCATCAGACTTCGGTTTGTTGGTAGTGGCTGCTCCTGGCACATGATAGGAGGCATCTCTCAACTGTACAACATTCAGAACTTTGTTTGAGAGTATGTGTCCTTTGCAGGAAAGGAAGAAATGAGAGGATCACACATGGGGTTTTGTGCTTAACGATGTGAAGAATTTTCGGATCTGTTCTGAGATTATGTGTGCTGTTCTCAGACCTTCTGGATGCAAATTCAATCGGTGACTTACGGTTTGAGTTTTCTTCTCTATACTCCTGAGTTTATCTTAAACTGATTCATTTTGAAGACAATTTTTTTTCTCCTTATATGTCTTTCTTTAGTAGGTTGTTTTGTGAAGTGATATGAAGTATAGTGCTAAAGGGTAATTTATGATGCGTGTAATGCACTAAAGCCAAATTGTCTAGACTCTATATTCAATGTGCTGGTAGGCACAAAGGATTCAAAAGGACTAGACTCATTTTGAAAATTGAAAGGACTTGACTAATATGAACTTAGATAGTTTCATTTTGACTGACCATACGACGTTCGGGTAGATTGAGCAGTGAGATAAACATGGGAAGCTGCGAGATACACTAAAAGTTAATTATCTAGAACTGTGGCTCAACATTTCCTTGATGTATGGACTCATGTCCTTAATTCCAGTATTGATAGGGCAACTGGGGGGTTCTGATAAAGTAGTTCTGTAGGAAATTATTTTCTTTCTTTCTATCTGTCAGTCATATGTTGCTTCCTTTGCGTGATTGGAACATATCCGACCTGGAATACACAATATGCAACTCTATCTCTATGCATTTCCATATCTATGAAATTCTTTCTATCTGTTAGCCATATGTTGTTCCCTCTGCGTGATCGGAAGATCCGACCTGGGACATAAAATATGCACTCTACTATCTCTCTAAACCCCTATCTATGTTAGTCATATGTTGTTCCCTCTGTGTGATTGGAAGACATCCGACCTGGGATACAACATATGCACTTCTATATCTAACTTCTTTCTTAATGATTGAATACTCACCTAAAGTAAGGAGTTCTTTGGAAGTTCTTGATTACCGGGGTATATCGGGAAGTGGGAAACATGTTCTAGTACATCTAAAATTGAACCATTTAATAGGTTGTCTGTAGATCTTACTGCTTAATTTAAGTGGACAACAATATCCTTGGTCGTCGTCAGCTAAATGTCCATTTAGGAATATATATCACAATGACTTGTCACATATAATCTGTCCAAATTGTCAACATCCTGTTTTTAAGTGGACCACAATATCGGTGATTGACCAGATCTAGACATGCAGACGTGTGCTGATAAACGATATTGGATTGCCTGACAACTTTGATCCCAAATATTTTTGTTTTTGTTAAATTTGTTCATAGTTTTCCTCTATACACAAATTTAGGGGGAGAATTAAAAAAAATTCAAAAATCAAACAAAAATCAGAAAATTAAAAATCCAAAAAAAAAAATACAGTTGTCTAGAAAAGCAAAGTATAAACCATAATTTTAGACCCAACAATCTCCATCTTGGTTTATAGCTTTCTTTTCTAACTGACCCAACAAACTCCCCCTAAAAAGTAGCCGGCTTTTCTTGTCAATCTTCATCAGGAGCTTGGCTTCAGCATTAATCTTCAATTTTCTTCACAACATCAAGATGAACTTGATGAATCTTCAACGAATGACTTCATCTTGAGCAGTTGGCCTTTTCTTCAAAATTTGACTCTAAACGCACATTGGGTGAGGAGGCTTCTTGATAAGATTCTTGAAAGATAGTGCTTTCAGCTTGAGAATCTTCAGAGAGAATATCAGAGAGAAATAATCTTTTGGATCACTTCAGCAGGTTCAAGAATAGCAGCAAATTGATTGAGGAGGCTTCAATGCAATCTGTCACATAATCTTCAAGTCAGCTTCACGTACCTTGCTTCTGGGGTTGAAAGATTAAATGTTGGAAGAATAGTCTTCATTTCTTGCTCCTTCGAATGATAATTCTTCGACACTCACGGATGAAGTCTTGGCTCAGAAATTCTTGATACAGTCTCCACGAGTCTCATCTACATCTGAATTCACTTTTCAAGACAAACAAAGCTAAAAATAGAAATAAAACTAAAATAAAACTTAGCACACAATATTTTTGGATTTTTCATATTTTCTGAAAAAGAAATAAAACAGAAATAACACTATTTTTTTGGTTTTTTTTTAATTTTCTGATTTTTGTTTGGTTTTTAAAATTTTTAATTCTCCACCTAATTTTTATTTTTTTTTGTTTTTTTTAAATTAGAAGAAAATTATGAACAAATTTAACAAAAACAAAAATAATAGCTAACTTTAAGAGTGATTTGGGGTCAAAGTTTTTAGACAGCCTTTATCCGTTTATCAGTACCTCTCCCTTCATGAATAGATCTGGTCAATCGCCGGTATTGTGGTCCACTTAAACACGAGAGATTGTGACAAAATTAGGACATACTACAAGTGACAAGAAAATGTGATCCTATGTTCTTAGATAATATTCCTAAAGGACCATTCAGCTAACGACGACCAAAGATATTGTTGTCCACCTAAATTGAGCAGCGAGATCTACAGACAACCTAGTGATTGTTCAATTTTAAATGTACTAGAACATGTTTCCCGCTTCCTGACATACCCCAATAATCAGGAACTTCCAAAGTACTCCTTACTTTAGGTGAGCAGACAATTATTATGAGAGAGGTCAGATTTAGAATGCATATGCTATACACCCAGGTCGGATCTCTTCCAATCTCGCAGAGGGTGAAACATATGACTAACCAGATTTAGAGGGATTGAGAAGTAGAATGGTGCATATGTTGTGTACCAGGTCGGATGTATTTCAATCACGCAAAGGAGACAGCATATGACTAACAGACAGGAAGAATTGCATAGATAGAAGATGCAGAAAAATAGAATTGCATATGTTGGAGTCCAGGTCGGATGTCTTCCAATCACGCAGAGGAGGCAACATATGACTAACAGAAAGAAAGCAAGAAAATAATTTCCTACAAACCTACTTTATCGGAATTCCCCAGTCGCCCCATCAATACCGGAATTAAGGACATAGTCCGTACATCGAAGAAGAGTTAAACCACGGTTCTAGATACGGATTACTTTAGTGTGATCGGAGGATTCTCATGTATATCTCCCCGCTCAACCTATATGAGCGTCGTATTGTTAGGCTAAATGGATCTATCTAAGTCAAAATTTGTCAAGTCTCTAGATTCCTTAAGTTCATATATGCCTAGTCAAGTCCATTTTAAATCTTTCGTGCCTACCAGCGCATCGAACACAGAGCCTAGACAATTCAACTTTGGTACGTTACACAGATTCAAATTACATGTTATCACATGAATATATCACTTCCCAAAACAACCTAATAAAGAAAGACATATAAGGAAATTAAAGAAAAAAATCTTTGAAATGAAACAGTGTAAGGTAAACTCAAGAGTATAGAGAAGACAAACTCAAACCGTAAGTCACCGATTGAATTTGCATCCAGAAGGTTTGAGAACAGCATGCATAATCTCAGAACATATCCAAAAATTCTTCATGTCATTAAGCACAAACCCCATGTGTGATCCTTTCCTTTCTTCCCTTCCCGCAAAGGACACATACTCTCAAACAAAGTTCTGAGTGTTGTACAGTTGAGAGATGTCTCCAATCATGTGCCTGGAACAGCCACTACCAACAAACTGAAGTCTGATGATATGCCTCCATAGCTGCTCCAGCACAGAGCGGGATCAGTTGGTCTTTGGAACCCAATCCATTTTGAAACTGGGTTGACCTTTGTCATCCTTGCACGGTACTCTCTCCCATGACATATCCTGTTTATCACAAACAGAAGATGAACAAATATTAGAGTCATTGGGTGATTTGGGAGATTGAACCTTTGGTACCCATCTGTAGTTGGGTTTAACCCATTTCTTTTTCGATCTGATGGGTGCCTCGGTACTTGATTTTGAACTTGAAGCCGATCGTCGAGATGACTTTGACCTAACCGGTCTTGATTTCACTGGAGCATCTCTTGGATTGGACTTCTTGGCCGACATTCCCTTCTTTCCCTTGGAAGTTGATTTCTTGGCCTTGGGAGTTGAACTCATGCTCTTCTTGGCATTCCAGTCGCCATTGTCTGATCGTGACCTTGAGGGATTTTTATTGGAAAATCTCCCTCTTGGCGCGTTCTGCCACCCTTGTGCATAGTAGGGAAGGTATACGCGATTAGGACAATTTCTGGCAATGTGTCCAGGTGTTCCACAGTGAAAGCAAGTCTTTTTCTTCACTGGGACGTTGTTTCTTCCTGCCCCTGGTGGCGTATCCATGCCTTGTCTCTTATTATTCCCACAAGCACACTTGCAACAGGCACTCTGTTTCGCTAGTTTTGGTGGCCTGTATTTCTCAATAACAGGTTGATCAGAAGCAACTGAGTTCAAAGCAACAGATTTAGAGTTCTAGGAGATATTGGTTTGTTCAATAGTTTTCTCCTTGTTCTCATCCTCTACTACTTTACCTGCACAAGAAGTAGAAGCATTAGAATCGTTCAGCTCAACACTTTCTGGCACAACCACGGCAGAATTATCAAAGATATCAACAAATATATCGAAAAAATTTAAGTCATCAAAGTTTGATACAATTTCATTATCAGACACACTCTCTTCAGCTGCTTGCTTGCAATGACTTAGTGGTTGATCTGCATAAGAAGTAGAAACATTAGTACTTGCAACCTCAGGACCACATCCCGACACGAATACAACAGGTTTGCCATATTTGAGATGTGCCTCTCTGTCCATTTCCTCTTTTGTCAAAGGGTTATACTGATAGGTGTGATTAAAAGGAGGAGGCATTTTATCATACCTTAAACCCTTTGACTGATTATTTTTAAATCTCAAACTATTTTCCATCATTGATGCAACTACTTCACTCGACACATCAAATTTTCTGAAATTAAAATCCGCATTTTCAAACTTATGTTTTAATGTGTCAAGTTCAGCAGTTAACTCAGCAAGTTGTAGTTTTTGTAAGTCCTTGGTTTTGGTCTCTAATTGTGCTTTTAAGGGTTTTTGACCTTTCCTAAGTTGGTATCCTTCGTATTTTAGGTCCTCGTTCTCTCTGCGTAATAATTCGATATGCTCAAGTAAATTTTTAACATTATCAATGCATGTTTGAGAACAAGAAATTTCATTGACTTTGGTGTTTGAAGAACTCATTGTTTTAAAAATATGCCCTTTGACTAAAAACTCAAATGTCAACCTTAAAAGTCAAATTTAAAAAGTCAAACTTAAAAAGTCAAACTTAAAAGTCAAACCGAAAAGCTAAATTTGAAAATTTGAAAGTTAAACAAGAAAGTCAAAGTTTAAAGTCAAAGGTCAAACTTGGAAGTCAAAGTCAAAATTTTAAGGTCAAAAGTCAAAAATAAAAGTCAAAAATTAAAAACTAAAAATTTGGGTTGAAAACGGAATTTAAAAATAAAAGGAAATTGATTTTTGGGTTAAAAGTGTTAAATTTGCGAAAATAAATAAGTGCAGATACGATATTTGAATTAAAAAGCGAAGGGATAAAACATCTAGCAAGCTAGATCAAGTGGAAAAGGCGCTACGATGTTGAAGCGTGGCACCGGGGTTCGATCCTTGGCAACCCCCAAAATCGTTTCGCCCTTCGCCGTTTTTTGAAATAAGATGTTGCGAACTTCGGACCCTCTGATCGAAGACTCCTGCTGGCCGAGATTGCGATGCGAGGACGAGGCTAAGTCGTAAACACCGAGGACCGCAAACGAGCAAGCCGTAAACTCCGAAGGCCGTAAACTGCTGAGCCGTAAACCCGCCTGACTGAACACGTGTCTTCGGACCGTAAGTTCGCGAGACCTCGGACCGTAAACCCTCAGACCGCAAATCGTTTCCGGCCGCAAACTCTTCGGAAACCCTAGTTGCTGGCTGTACACGCTGCCACCCCCTCGCTGGTTACGACCAAAAACAACGTTTTTTCGACTTTGTAGCTCCAAAACTCGATCAAAAACTCGTTTTTATCAAAAACGCGAAGAACAAACCCCACCTATTTTGCCAAGATCTATCCAAAAACGCAGAAATCCTTCAAAAATAAGATCAAATACGCTCCAAATCTGAAAAAAATGATTGATACAATCCAAGCTCCGATACCACTTGTAAGTCCCCAATCTGTTTGTGTATCAATCAGATACGTTTGATGGTGCGGAATCTCAATCAAACGGATGATGCCATATCAAAATAGAAGAGAAGGAGAAGAAGAACAAGTGAATCTATGATGTATTCAATGAATAGAATGATGCTCCATACACATAGTACACACACACTAGTTCTTCTCTCTCTAAAACACCTTGGATTTCACACACTTAAGCTCCTCACTTCTCTCAGCCGTACACTCCTGTACCACTCCTCACCCCTTACACCTATATATATATATATATATATATATATATATATATATATATATATATATATATATATATATATATATATAGGAAACATGGGCCGTACACGGGTTCACGGCCGTGAACGGGTTTACGGCCGTACACACCAACCTGGCCGTGAACACAGCCACAAACACATATTACACTACAGAAAAATCCAGTTGTCTAGAAAAGCAAAGTATAAACCATAATTTTAGACCCAATAGGACCTTTGGGTTCGCTTGGGTCTTTGAGTTCGCTTTCCATGGCTTTTGCAGCATCGTTGATTATTTCCTTCAGGTTGTCAACCTTGTTATCAGATGCTTTCGCTTCAGAAAGAATTGCATTCTCCGGTTCATCAAAGAGCAATGTGTACTCTTCAAACAAATTTGCTATTGGAGCCGTGACTTGACCTATTTGTGGAAAGATCTCTTCCATTGGACTTTCGCTGGATTGAAGTTCCTTCATGAAACTGTCATCAAAAGTGAGGTAATAGGTTTCCTCTATCTTCTTTGATCTTTTATTCAGAACCCTATATGCCTTGGAGGTAAGAGAGTAGCCTAGAAAAATCCCTTCGTGTGCCTTCACATCAAACTTGTTTCGGTTCTCTTTAGAGTTGAAGATGAAGCACCTAGAACCGAAGACATGGAAGAATTTCACATTAGGCTTGCGATTATTCAGAATTTCATACGGTGTGATTGAAAATCGTTTATTGAGGAAGGTTCGGTTCTGGGTATAGCAAACAGCAGAAATTGCATCAGCCCAAAAGTACAAAGGTAGAGAAGCGAAGCTGAGCATGGTTCGGGCGGCTTCACATAACGAACGGATTCACCTTTCAACTACACCATTTTGTTGTGGAGTATAGGGAGCAGAGAAGTTATGAGTTACTCCCTTTTCGGCCAAAATGTAACGCCCAAAAATTCGAGCCACTTTAAACTTTTAAAAACATTTCAAATTCATTAACTATTACAAACTTGTTTTCAAAATGTATCATATTAGAGTATCCCAGAAACAAAATCATAAAAAGTGAGGAGCTGTACGATCACGCCTTTGCCTTGCCATGATCCCTTGATGTACCTGAAAAAATAAACTGAAACTGTAAGCCCGAAAGCTTAGTGAGTTACCCCCAAAATACTGATACACATACAGTCCAATAACATATGAACAAATAACAACATGTAACGGGTCCACAGCTTTATAGACTGGTATACCCCTGGGCCCACAGTGTGAGTCTGGATTGCCTACCGGACCCACAGCTCACATCTGGATTGCCACCGAGCCCTCAGTACGAGTCTGGAATGCCTACCGGGCCCTCAACTCGTATCTGGAATGCTCACGAGTCTTCAGCATGAGTCTGGAATGCCTAGCCTGGCCCTCAGCTCATGTCTGGATTACTCACGAGTCCACAGCATGAGTCTGGAATGCCTAACCTGGCCCTCAGCTCATGTCTGGAATACTCTAGGGTTTGTTGGCCACCGCACGGAGCAGTACAACCTCAACCCATCCCACATAACATATAACATATAACATAACTACTGAGCATGTAATAATCATATAACATCATAGGTAGTCCTACAGATCTACCTAACTGTCATAACCACTAGCATGCAATACTAACTCATACTCAACATCCAACACTGCTAGGATAACATATCCAATAGGCCGGCCTTGGTGCCTTAGACCCCTTAGTATAGTGAGGATAACTCACCTGGCACTGCTGAAGTCCCGCAGATATAACTCCAGCTGCTGGTTGACAGATTCCCCAAACTGTCAACATCAAACAATACCCAATTAATAATTGTGTTCCAAGCCCAAGGCCCAACTCACATTACAAGAACCCAAAAGTCAGTAATGGGCCAAAGCCCAACATATGACCCGACTTTCCAAATTGGGCCCATACCTCTACATGGTCTTTCCTTAAGGCCCATCCAATTATTCCAATCTAATTCCCATGGCCCAATATCACATAATCATAAAGGCCCAATTATGGCCCATCTATGGCCCAATTTTCCAAATTGGGCCCAAGTCTTCACATGGGCCTTATCCTAAAGCCCATCTAATTACTTTGCTCCATTAACTTGATCTCGGATGGCCCACCAATAGTCCAATCGTCAAAGCCCAATAGGAAGGCCCAATTCAAGGCCCGAGTGAGATTAGGGCTTCCACATGAAATGATGATTAGGGTTAAATGTTTCTTACTTAACCCATTAAGGACTTAATCCATTAAGTCCATTATTGCCATAAGCTAGTTTGCCAATGATTATTAATTATTATTTTAGATTTAATAATTAATTCTCGTGTGTGTCCCAAACAATTTCCACAATTAAGATTTTATGCCCTTAGGGTTTTCCAACCCAATACTAGCCCATTAGTCCATTGGTTGGGCTTTTAGGTCACATTGGGCCTTGTTGGCCCATTAGGGTTCCTTTGGGTCCACTAGGGCTTCTTTGGGCCCATTAGGGTTTCCTTGATTCCACATTGTCCAAACATCCCCCAAACGAGGTCCATACGCAATCAAAGCACACCGCCACCCGACACGGCGGCCGATGGCGGCAGGAGGCGGCAACCACCACCTCATGGTGGTGGTTCAATTTTTTCTATTATTATTCCGATTACATATTACAATGATACACACACACTAGCCCAAAATAAACACCTAATAATTACACAAACAACTACCATGAGGCGGTAGACGGTGGTTGGAGGTGGCAGCCACCACCTCACGGTGGTGGTGGTCCTCTTGTGACTCCTGCCAAGACAACTACCCACACGACACTCTTCTTTTTGCGCGATAAGCCCAGCCACCCACCTGGTCGCGTGATGATGGCAGCAGCGGCCTTGGCGGCCATAACCTTGACTAATGGCGGCGGCGGATGGCCACAACGGAACCCAGCAGCAACAAATCCAATCGGCCCCTCCCCCAACCACAACACGGCTCAAGACTCTTCTTATGGTCTCCGGCGTACAACAAGTTGTGAGCAACAGCAGCAATGGCATGAACGTCGACGCCCCGACGGCGGTTCTCCGGTTTCCACAGCCAAAGAGGCGGCGGCTGAATGACTTCGACGGGGGCACAACAGCGGGTCTTCTACAGCTTCGGCACATGACAACAGTGACCTGGTGGTCCACGACTGCAGCGTCGATCCCTGCGGTTTTTCCCCGGTCACATATGATGTCCGACGACGGCTAGAAGAAGCTAAGGCGGCTGAGAAGAGAGAGAAGGAGAAGGGCGGCGATTTCCGGTGGTCGATGTCGTTGGCGATTGACGATGGCGTTCCTGCTTCGGCACGACAGCAATGCCGGTGGTTTATTCTTGATCTCGACAAGGTGGCAGCAGCCGGCGATGGAGATAGGTCGGCATCGGAGATGGTTCATCGCAAGGGTGGCAGCTGGGAAAAGGGAGGTATAAGGGTGGCGGCCGATGCTGTGTCTAGGTTTAGGGTTGTTGACGGCAATCAAACAGCTAAATACCCGGCCTCATGCAAACATATAGAGAAATGACAGAATTGGTCCCTCCCATTCCTTTTTCTTCCATATTAACCCCAATATTACCATTTAGTCCCTAAGCTCATAAAATCCTTCCAACTTTGATCCAAAACATACCAATTAACCCCCATCTGTCATAATTCATTACGAATTAGGTACAATATTTACCAAACACGCCCTAACCTTTGAAATCCTTTTTAAACAAATCCGAAACTACACTTTAACCCTCGAGACTCTAAATCACAACGTTTGTCTTCCCGAAACCAACACCCCCTAATTATTATTTCGATTTTGGGCTATAATAATTTAAAATAATAATGAAATTACTTCTCGGGGTTCCGGGTTTATTATTTTAATTATTCAAATAAAAAAACGGGATGTTACACAAAAATTCTTCAAAGTCGTGGTTTTTGAATTCTAACCCATTGTCACTTCTGACATTTCTCACTATCTTTCTCAGCTTTACTTCCACCTCCTTTATGAAGAGTTTGAGTTGTGGAGTTGCATCTGATTTCTGTTTAAGAAAGAAAACCCAGGTGAAACGTGAAAAATCATCAACAATAACAAGTATGTACTTATTACCACCAATACTTTCTATGGCCGATGGACCACATAGATCGATGTGTAGAAGCTCAAGAGGTTCGATGATCTTTGTGTTAACATGTGTGGGATGAATTTTTCGGCTTTGCTTTCCCATTTTGCATGCAGCACACAAGTGTTCCTTGTCAAACTTTAGAAGTGACAGTCATCGTACATGATCACCAAGAACCAGCTTGTTGATGTCCTTAAAGTTAAGGTATGAGAGTCTTTTATGCCATAGCCAGCTTTCATCCG
Organism: Lactuca virosa; assembly: GCF_052849685.1. Classification (NCBI taxonomy): domain Eukaryota; kingdom Viridiplantae; phylum Streptophyta; class Magnoliopsida; order Asterales; family Asteraceae; genus Lactuca; species Lactuca virosa. Next base: position 55,938,980 of record NC_136430.1, read on the forward strand.
AATGAGCTTTCGTTAGAAGATATACTGCAGGATTCCCTCATATCGGGTTAAGATTCAGTGGATACATTTCGCCTTTGCGCTGGGACTTTAACATAACTGTTTTGGTTTTCTTTTCAACGATCTCTGATTCTTCATCATCAAACGAGACCTTCAGCCCCGTCCCTACTACCAATTGCGATACACTTATAAGATTGTGCTGCAATCCTTCCACGTAGACCACCTTCCGAATGGAAAATCTCCGTTCGTTATCATTCCATAGCCTTTTATAGTGTCGTATGAGTTGTTTCCATACTTGACACAACCACCATTTTTTAAAGCCCGAAACTCCCTCAGCTCTTCCCGTCTCCCTGACATGTGACGCGAGCAGCCACTATCGATATACCATTCATCGTCGAATTGCTCGTCACTAATAACCTGCAAAAATCAAGCAGATTTAGGAACCCAAAGTTGCTTGGGTCCACGTGAGCCTTTTACTGAACAGGGAACAACAATAGAAATACCAACCATATAAGTTCGTTTTATTAATGTGGTTTTATCTTTCCTTTTGACGGTGAAAACTTTGACTTTGTTAGTGTTAGTTTTGTTTGAATCAGGTTGAGGATTTTTATTTTGATTCTTAACAAACTTGTTTTCATGTTTCCTAGGATTAGCTGACGGTTTCTTCTTCTGCTTTTCGTCTTCAGAGACGAGCTTTCCTTTTACCTTGATATCCTTGTTAGGATTTTGCTTTGGTTGAGGATGACTAGGATGGGATTTAGGACCGAAACTTGTCTTTCGGTTCTTATCACTGCTAGTTTTGGAACCGAAACTGGTCTTTCGGTTCTTGTCGCTGCAAGAATTGGGACCGAAACTAGTCTTTCGGTTCGCCTGACTGCAGGATTGGCAGTGAGTGCATGGATCAGAGTTAGCCTTTGATCTTTCTTTCGCCTTGTGATTGGACGCCTTTTCTATGCGAACATAATTGGAGTTTTGGGAGTTCCAAAACTGCTTCCTTTCATTGAGATTCTTTTGATATCTTCTGTTTCGTTGGCGTTTTTGTTCAGCAAGCTGCTTTTGAGACTTATGAATTGTTGGGTTTTGAGCATTCTAAGACTCCTATGGTGTACATGCAACCCTATAAACCTTGGATCTATGTTTTCTCTATTATACATGCAAATATTAACTATTCCAAGGTTTCATCCTAACTAGCATATTATGAAGCACCTGTACTACAAAGTTCTAGTTAGATGACATACCTTTTGATGTAGCTTGATGTCTTCAAGCTTTAAGAGCTTAGCCCCAATAGTGTGGAAGCCTCAAATGGAATCACAAATCACCAAAACACCTTGGAAGAACTTGAGAGAATATGTATGCACACTAAAATCGGCCCACTCTTATTTTCACACACTTGTGCCAATTTTGTGAGCCAAGGACCCCTTTATATATTATGGAGGATTAGGGTTACATCCATGTAAACCCTAATACCCATGACCTTTCATTTACATAGGACCCATGGGTTAAAAGCTCCATGGACTATCCATGAAAGCTTAGCCCAACCTAAATGAACTTGGCCCATTCCATATATATAAGAGTCCATATTTAATTAGTTCTTTTTTATCACTTAATTAATTCTAAATTAATTCTTGATCAATACTAATTAAATAATATGATTCCATATTAACATATTAGAACTTATAATATATTAATATAAATCATAAATATACTATTCTCAAAAGACTATCCATATAAATTGTGCCGGTGAAGTGCAACCCAAATGGACCATGTCGGGTCGGGTCAAGTACATACCAAATATAGTTATGGACTTAGACATTAATCCAACAGTCTCCCACTTGGATAAGTCTAAAACTATTATTGAGTATGACTTCAAAACCTAACTGGCAATCGTAGCTCTTAAAGCCGCTGTCGAACTCTGACCTTGTCAATGACTTGTCCATTAGATAAGGGATCATATATTCCTCCATTCTAGATATCATATGGACTGAGACATGGATTATAATCATTCTCTCTGTCCATTTGTTGTTTCCTGATTTCCGATTTATGATGACTGACTGATTGAACAAATCAAATCAGTCCTGGCTTGGCCAAGCTCTCACATGTGTCATCGCTAAATCATAGAGGGGCCCACAGATATCGCTTTTATCCCGAAGGTAAAAGGAATGGATAAACTTCGACTCATATGGCTTGTTCTACTACTTGTTGAATCATACACAAAGGCACGTTTTATAACATCGAGTTACCAATGCGTTTTCGTGCAATCAATGTATAACCAACTCATAGTAACAACTAATATCTCTAGGTTTTAAGAATATAAGATATTATCGTCTCATGATCACTTGTGATAAAATCCATGAAATGATTCAAATGAGCGTGGGTTGAATCCAATACTCAGAACTTATGAGTACTCATGAGTGTTGTAGCACCACTTTGTCCCCCAACTTGGACCTCTACAAACCAACCCATGACAGTCTTGATTCATATCTACTTCCAACATATGACCGACTGTGGATGGTTTGAATAACTTAATCATTCAGGAAGAGCGACTTAGTTATTCTGGAAGTCAAAACATGCAAAGTGAAACACAAGAATAAATGAATCAAATATGGTATCAAACCCTATGAATATAAATAAACACTTTTATTTATCACCATACTGATTACTCATTATTCATTGTTTCGGTTTTATCAACTTTATACTTGAATTAAAAACACTAGTTGACCCATGCTCCAAGCATGTACACTATGTTTTTCTTAAACAATAGCTTTGCCATACACCAAGTATACACTCTATGTTTGTCTATGATCCTTACTTTGTGAAATAAACCAATTGAACATAATTTCAATGATTCTAATTTTACACTCCCAAATCCTTATCGAAAAATGTGAGAATTTCAAATTCCTATCATTTATCGAAATCTGTTTAGATTTAAAACTTATATGCACTGACCCTCCTGTAATGAATATGTACAAATTCACAAAGACTTGTCAACAGTCATTATAAGGTATTCTAATGGAGATCAACTCCATGGAAACTAAGTCTCATATTCAAAGTACATTGCTTCGGACATGCTTCTTGCATTAAGTTTTCTAATCTTACACAGATAACTTCCACCTATGGAGACAACTCCATATTCGCATTTTGACTATCACTTCTGAATAAGAGATGCCTCTTTTCAGAATATGTCAATATGGTCCTTCCAAAATTAGCATTATACTTCCAACTGTCCCTGAGCAACCAATCTTTGGTAAACCTCAGATTGTCCTCGATAATTGCTTAATCATTTTAGTCATATCCAATTCTAGACCTTTTCCCTTCTTAATGCCTCTGGGCATTTGGAAAAATTTAGAAATGACAAATATTATAGCACATGCAATCGATCCTGTACCCAAAGCAAATGGTACACGATTCATGATGTCTCACATAAAGACATGATTCTAGACCAGTCTTTTGCTACGATATTTTTATTTGCCATGTTTTCAAAATTTGACTATGAAGAGGGATGCCGTAATCATAATCGAATTTTGAGAACGCAATATATAGAATTTCCTTAAGTTGAACCAATCCAACATGAAATTCATATATATATTCTTGACTAGAGATGATTAAGGTCTCAATCTAAGCCTTTAGAACTGAAATGAAGTATATCCTCTCCCTTAATTATAGCAAAACAACTTTTTCAATCCCTGCAGCCTCACGAATTGAAACTTTTGTTTTCTATAATTAACATTGCTAACTTGCAACACTAACAATAATTATCATGCTCCCACTAACATGATGATTATTAGCATAACACTTATGCTCCCACTAGCTGTGACATGTACTCAGAAATTAGCTGGACTTCTAGAAATCAATACTTTATTGACTTTCTTACCAAAGTTCAGATTTCTAATACGAGATGCTTTGATAAAACTTTATCAAAATCATGCACCTTTCCTTAGATAGCATGCATGTGTGTCTAAACAATTTCAGAACTATGAAAAGGGATGTCGTAATCATAGTCTCAATTGTTTAGACCTTTTGCCATCTGCTTCAAATCTACTTGGTGGAAGTGTTTCCTCACCATCATTTTCATGAATCGGAGAGAAACCTTATGACCCTTAGATTTTATGGTGTATGTGTTCTTATCCATGTGAATCATCAAAACCATAGTCACAAGACAAGGATAATGATAAATCCAAACTCATGTGGACTGAACTTATGCAATCTTAACTTCTTGCCACCTGGCAGTACAGGGCCTGCCATTGCTTCCAAGTTGTTATTCAACCAATTGAGAACTTTCAGAACTCCTATGCAAAGCCAACTTTAACTGGAATGGGCACAGAATATGTCAACATGATAGGTTATAAACCTCAAGTCGTGTGGTAGTGAAGAACCTCAGGTTTTATTCTTGATTAGTTCTTGAAATTCTTTTTAGGATCTTTAAGACTCCCACTATCCTCTTGACATATAAGACTATCTTGCCAAATATTCAAGAGATAGTGCGGATTCTTTATCAAAAACACTTCACACAATTGGCCTTAGTTGGTCTTTGTTTTATCCAAAACATCACAACTTACCAATTTCAAATGTACAAGAGTAGGACACTTTTACTCTTACATTTGACAAGTGTTTTAAACCTTTCTTTAAGATATGTTACTCAAGTTACAATCTTGGAGTATGACTCTAAGAATTGTTTTGGAACGAAGTATGACTCATCTTCCTGATCTAACCATTTCAACAATTCATGACTCCTCTTCTTAGTCATAAGAATGCACTAAGATGACCTTTAGAGGACTAATTGTGATATGATTTCTAAATCATTAAGATGATCACAAACATGATACTAAAGTACTCTCCCATCTTTTCAGATTTGAGAAACTTTTATCTTTCTGCCTAATTTGATTCTTCCCATTCGTTCTGCCATATATTGAGACTTTTCCAATGTTTCAGAATTATACTTAAACTTGTAAGTATAACCATATTTATTAAACTTTAGTAAATCAAATAGTCTTAACGAGCTTTGTGGTGGACATGACCAGTGCATAAGAATGTGTACTCGATCCCTTTAGTCCTTCACTTGACTCACACATCCATGTGAACAAGTAATTAGTCTTGATTTTCCAATGCTTGAAAGTTCTCATTCATCATACTATTCAACTTTCATGATTCCAAGTTTCGGTCAATTTGAAACTTGGGTGATGAGGAACTTTCCTGATTTGGTAAATTTAGACACTACCACAAATGAAAGAATCAAATCCATTTTCTAATATTGTTGTCAGTGGAATCATATAAGCAACAATTTTCCACAAATGTCATTGTAAGGATACTTCAAATAAATAAAATTAAACAATTTTCTTTTATTTTAAAACTTTGCGGAAAAACTTATCCTTACAATCCACATGGAAAATTGTTGTTATCTATTCCTTAGCAATATATCATAACTTCTTAAGCAACTGCTCAAAATTCTGATGCGATCGAAATCCACCTTCGCGATCAGAATCAGCATATACTTCCTTTAAGATTTCTCTCTATTCTTTGATTCTTAAAACATCAACATGTGACCCAGTCACATCATGTAATGAGGATCTCAGAATAGAACTTAACAGACTTAGATAATGGGCTCTACCTGATGTAGAGTCAAACTTATTAAATTTAACATCCTTAGGTAAATTTGGCAGCTTTGCAATCAACGCCCCTTCCTTTGGCAAAATAAACATATGGACCCTTTGGTAATGGGACTATCTCATACTTAGCCTTTCTCTTTACCATTTGGTCAACCGGGTTGACTATGGCCAATCCCTTTCCATTGGGAAGAGAATGCTTTTTCTGGATTTCCAGTGTCACCATTGTCACTGTCCATAAAGTTTTTGGGAAGTTGATCTTCTAATCAAATTTGCTTTACTATCGTTCCAAATCATTGCTGATTCAGCAGCACCAAGCAAATGGATATGATCATTAAGGTTCATGTCATAGTCTGTTTCATAGTAGTCCCAAAGGAACTCACTATGTGACTTAGAAAGTGATTGAACATCCAACTTTCTCAAGACTTTGACACCCAACTCTCCCGGCTTGTCAATATGTGACTTCATCTCTAAGATGTGATCACACATAGACCTTGCTTGCCATTAGGGCTTGAGTGACCTTGAACTTGTGGGTTAGGGAGAATAATTGGAGGAGGTGGAGGAAGAGAAGTATGACTTCCATGAGCCAAACTCGGGAAGTCATATTCATTAGGAAAGCTTGGTTTGGGAAGATCATTGTTGTCTAAACCAGACATCAACAATAGGAGAAATTCACGTAAAGTTGATTTAAGTCCTAAATATAACACCCAATATGATATATTAAGGCTAGGACCCAACAAACTATTTTATAACTTGGAAGAGGGATGTCGTAATCCAAGCTATAAAATATTTGAAGGTAGGTGAATGACAATTCACCAATTTCCACCAAGATAAACGCAATGTATTATTAGGTTTTAATTGGTTTTGAAACTCCTAGATTCTTTTGAGATTCATTGAACTTTTCAATGGCATGTTTCAATCTCGAGTGTGCCCTTCAGGTTTTGTGACTGGGATGTCGAGGATCACAAAACAAGGTGTGAAGTAACCATGCAAATATACTTGGTACCCTTAATATTTACCCCTCAATCGATGTGTCGGTTAACCACACACGCTTCAACGATACTATGATAAACATTAAGTTACCCTTTGTCTACCTTGTTAAGTCCAGGTTAGTGTGCCGGTTAACCACACACGCTCCACTAACAGCTTAAACAAAGTGCAAAGTGTAATTTCATGGATTAGCACCTTATTCACATTTTCCTAAGTAACTAAGATTGGGAATTTATAAGTGTTTAGTTACTTAGTATTTATCATTATACTTATAATGAAGGGAGAATTATAGTCCTTGTCCTACCTGTTCGGCTAACGACCCTCCACCGGTCAAGGAAGCGGTGAGTGAGAGTGGACACCCATTAAACTGCCATTTTATAGGCAGTAACCTTATACCCCCCCCCCTTATAGACCGGCTTCGTGAATGAGGCCTACTAATGGTAAGACGACTTGCTCTTATACATATAATATATTAAACTTTTAATATTATAATAGTATAAGGGTGTATTTTAGACATTTAAAATACTTGGTGGTTTAATCTATTAATTAAACTAGACTTTTAATTTAATTAAACTCAAACCATATATTTATGGATTAATAATACTTTTTTAAATAAACGCTTTAATTAACTATTAATAAAGTCCATAAGAGTTAATTTGAACTATTCAACAAAACATCATAATTCCAATTTTTAAACTCAAAATTAAAACCATTTAATTAATTGTTTAAGTTATGAACCCAAGAGTTTTAGAATTCAATTCTTTTTTTCATAAAAAACTTTTCTCAAATTCCAAAACTTGAGGGCAAGTTTTGTAATTCTTGAAAACTTTTGGATTCCATAACTTATGGAATTAATGGTGTTTTATGATGAAACTTTCCATGTTCCATAACTTAAGAACAAGTTATGGAATTCTTTAAAACATTAACACCAAATTTTGTAACTCCATAAAAACTTTGAATCAAATTTTTTTTTAAAAAAAAACTTTCATATCCATAACTTATGGAAGTTTCAAAAACCCTTAAGATCACAACTTTAAAAAAACTTTTGAGCTCCAAAATTTTATGACAAAATATGTAACTCCTTAAAACATTTAGATCAAACTTTTAAAACTAATAAAATAATCATATCATTTTATCTTTTACTAAATTTGACCTAATTCAACTCATATAACAAATGATTCAAATTTTACAAATAATTCGTTTTTCACAAAACAAGTAATTATCTTAAAATTTGACAAACGTCATGTTTTTTTTCCCTTTTTTTTCCAACTTGAAAATAAAACATTTGCATCAATATAACAGAAAACAACCTGGCTCTGATACCACTGTTGGATTTTGAGTATTCTAACACTCCTATGGTGTACATGCAACCCTATAAACCTTGGATCTATGTTTTCTCTATTATACATGCAAATATTAACTATTCCAAGGTTTCATCCTAACTAGCATATTATGAAGCACCTATACTACAAAGTTCTAGTTAGATGACATACCTTTTAATGTAGCTTGATGTCTTAAAGCTTTAAGAGCTTAGCCCCAATAGTGTGGAAGCCTCAAATGGAATCACAAATCACCAAAACACCTTGGAAGAACTTGAGAGAATATGTATGTACACTAAAATCGGCCCACTCTTATTTTCACACACTTGTGCCAATTTTGTGAGCCAAGGACCCCTTTATATATTATGGAGGATTAGGGTTACATCCATGTAAACCCTAATACCCATGACCTTTCATTTACATAGGATCCATAGGTTAAAAGTGTTGGGTTTTGAGCATTCTAACACTCCTAAGTGTACATGCAACCCTAAATACCTTGGATCTATGTTTTCTCTATTATACATACAATTATGAACATCCAAGGTATTATCCTAATCTAGCATACAAAATAATAAATATAACAAGATAGAATACATACCTCTTTGATGTAGAATGTCTTCATAAAGCTTGAGTGCCTAGTGCCCCAAGTGTGACACCTCAAATGATTCACACAACACCAAATACACTTGGAATAACTTGAGAGAAACTTGAACACTCCTTGAAATCGTCTAGCCCTCACACTCACACATTAGTGCACGATTTCTTGAGCCATGGGATTCTTTTATATGGTGGCTATTAGGGTTACACCATGTAACTCATAACTTTACCCATTCCTTATGCTCCATGGATTTTAACCTCCATGGAGTATCCATGGGTCACCCCATGGACTTAGTCCAACATAAGGAATCTTGGATCACAAGCCCACATATATAAGAATGAATGATTTACACAATCAACTCATATATTTAATTAGTCTCCTTTTGATCACTTAATTAATTCCAAATTAATTCTTGATCAATACTAATTAAATAACCTTATTAATATATTAGAACTTATAATATATTAACCAACCTTAAGTGTTATTTCTCTCATTATAGTCTATCCAAATGCATGATGCCATGCAACCCAAATGGACCATGCCGGGTCGGGTCAAGTCTTACCAATTATAGTTATGGACTTAGACATTAATCCAACAAAAAGCTCCATGGACCATCCATGAAAGCTTAGCCCAACCTAAATGAACTTGGCCCATTCCATATATATAAGAGTCCATATTTAATTAGTTCTTTTTGATCACTTAATTAATTCTAAATTAATTCTTGATCAATACTAATTAAATAATATGATTCCATATTAACATATTAGAACTTATAATATATTAATATAAATCATAAATATACTATTCTCAAAAGACTATCCATATAAATTGTGCCGGTGAAGTGCAACCCAAATGGACCATGCCAGGTCGGGTCAAGTACATACCAAATATAGTTATGGACTTAGACATTAATCCAACATGAATATTTGCCCTTGGCTTCGGTCTCCCAGCATAAGTTTCGCTCTTCAATGAAGAGGTTTCGCTTGCGGCCTTCATAGGTTCGCTTGGAATTTCTTTAGTACCACGTGTGCTCGGTACATCAAAGCTTGTAGGCTTGTTGAGTGCTTCTACCACATATATGCCTTTGACCCTCCATGATGTTCTTTCTGATAAACCAACAGTTTCGTCTGCATTATCAATTGGAGCAGACCAAAAATAATCATCACAACCACCTGCGTTATCTTCGTTTACTATGGTTGTAAGTTCGGCTGTGTGTTTCTGAGTAACTCCTGTTATGGTGTATACCTGATTTGGTACTGTTTGCACTTTTTGATAAACCACTACCTTCGGTTTCAGAACTTTGGATTTATCTTGGGATATTCGAGCGAACTCAACCGAATTCTCAGAAACAAGACCTTTGGTAGGTTCGGTTTTGACAAATTCTGAACAGTCAACCACATCCTCGACAGAAATTTCACTCATATCACTGTCCTCGTCAAATTCAGATGTGTTTTCTACATTTATCTTGTTTTCTGAACTCAACTTGGTACTCAATGAATCAAATTTCTGCATGGTTTCAGTCTTGATTTTCAATTTATCATTTTCGTCCAAAAGGTTTTTAAGCATGTCCTTATGGTCTTTGGACTTGATAAAGGACTCGATTTTGTCCAGACCGAATCTGTAGGCGTCAGAAGTTTCTTCTGATGAGACAATCGATTCACACTTATAGCAATCTGCGTCTATTTCGTCTTCCTTTAATTTAAGGAAAGGAAAAATCATTTTGTGAATCTTATCTCCAATCTCACAATTCAAATACAACTGAGTAATATTGAAATAAAGACGTTTAGAGATTAAGCAAAAAATGTTCCTTTGTTTCAAAAGCTTCAAATTATCACGTTGTAAATAAATTATTTCGTCTTTTGCCCTAACTAACTCCACTTCCTTCTGCTTTATCCAAATCCTCCTTTCCTCACTCTTTGAAGACACCCTGCTGATTTGGTCAGTTAGGTTAGAATTTGCTAGGCGATTTTGTTTTAAACTACCACTTAAACTAGAAAATTTGAATTTTAATTCATTTAAATCCTTTTCATAGTTAGTAACTGGTATTTTTAGTGATTCGAGTATGGATTGTACTTTCTTGATCAACTGATCACATTCGTTGATCTGCTCACCCATTGGTTTGGCAGCGAAGCACTTGTCTTCTCTTTCCTTCGCTTCCTCACTATCGCCCTCGGTTGTATAGCCTCTCAATCTTGACACTCCAGCAGTCACCATCAAACATCTTCCTGCAAACTCAGACTTTCCTTCTTTTGCCACAAATGCCATGCCATGCGTGGGCCTACGCACTTCTTCATCTTCAGAGTCTGTGGACCAAACTTCTACGCCACTAAACTCATCATCAACAATGTTTTCCTGCACAATCAAATCATTCATAGAACTGTTAGAAGATTTCTTCTTCTTTATTTCATCAAGCTTGCGCGAATGGTATGCTTCATCATCTTCTCCATCCTTCTTCTCAGATAGCTTTCTCAACATACAATCTTTGGCAAAGTGATTTTTGTCGTGGCAAAAATTGCAGTCATATCCGGAATCACCCACAAGCTTGTTCTCATTCTCTGCTTCTTCTTGCCGAGGAGCATTCTACACCTCTTCTTTCGCCTTTTCTGAACTATAGCTCCCTTGCCAGTTTCGGTTCTTAGAGGTGGGAAACTTTTTGCGAGCAAACTTCTTTGGATTTGAGATCATTAATGCATATTCATCATTTGTCATATCACATTCAGAGAGATCCAACTCTTCTTCTTCTTCAGCCACGTTCTTGCCCTTTGAGATAAGAGCCAAAGATCCCATACTAGACACTACCTTCGTTTCCTTAGTCACTACACTTTCATGTGACTTGAGTATTCCCACAAGCTTCGCCAACGAATAGGTTTTGAACTGTTCATGAGCTTTCACAGTCGAAACCACAGCCATCCATTCGGGCCTTAGGCGATTCATGAATGTGACCTTCTGCTCGATAACTTCTCTTCCAATACCATGCTTGATCATCTTGCTGAGAAGATGATAGAAACGATCGAAAGACTAAATAAGTTTTTCTTCCGGCTTTTGCTTGAACTCACCAAACTCAGAGAGCAAAAGAGTTTGAATAGAATGCTCTAGATCCTCATCTGTGGAGTACAACTCCTTCAGCCTATCCCAGATTTGTTTTGCCGTCATGCATGAACCGACCAGGCGAAAAGTATCAGATTGCAAGGCAAATCTGATCATCCTCATAGCTTTAATGTTGCTCATCAGTTTGTCCTTCTCGTCTTGAGGAACGTTATCCACGTCGATCATCAGCTGATTGTACTCCTTTTGAGTTTTGATGATTATGTTTGTTCCAGTGTGAGTAAACGGACCCAATGTGATAGCTTCCCAGATTAGATAACCATTATCCTATGAACCAAGAACATAGTCTTCAAATTGATGCGTCCATACTTCATAATCTTGAGTGTATAAAATCGGGATTTTCGTAGTAGATCCGATGCTGTTGGATATGTTCATGGGGTTTGTTTGTGAATCTTCGTGAGACATGATAACCTGTTTTGAATGTCTGTCAAGAACCAGACTTGTAAGATTGAATTAGGGTTTTATTAAAACGTGGAACAACGTCAATAATGAGATGAGGGCTTCAACGATTTCAATAAAAGCGGAAACCCTAAGGAGATCCTTCTAACAGAAGAGATGCGTATGAATTACACAGTCTCCTGCTCTGATACCAATTGATGAGAATAAAGTTCTCTAAGATCGATTAGATTCGTAACAGATTTGGTCAAACAAAGTAAAAGTAAAGAACACACAATGAATCAAACAAGAGCTGAATGATTAATATGCTCCACCTCAGAAGAGCTCGATGAAGAACTTCTACTGTAGAGGTGTGCTAGGGTTATAGTGCAATCAAGAATAATAATTGTCAAAAGCGTACCAAGAACGATGCATGCATGCATCTTATATACTAAACCCTAATATAATAAACACGGATGGACATGCCCATACCGTGACAGTATCAGACTAACTAACGAAGCCCAATGGCGCAACCCTTAGACCCAACACAACGCCCTAACAATATACATAATAATAGTGAGCGCTCAATCCTCACTCCTAGAGGAATGCTAAATATCTCGCAACTGACCTACCGGTCCCACACAACCCACCCATCCATGAAATTTCCACCACCCCTGTAGCACTAGTGTATTCTATCCATACATAACGCTGGACCCTATAGACTTTCGAATATCCAATCCTACCCTAAGCCCTAATCAATAGGAACAGAACATAGGGCCAAATCAAACATTCTTGGGATATAAGATCTTAATTATGTACAGCCATGATACATACACAAGCAACTACAGTAATGATGCCAATCTCATATAAGAAAAACCCTAGGCTAGCAGGCATCATGCAATCAGCCAATTCTATCATGCAATTCCTAAAGATCCCTAGCCTAGTACTAGCATGTTGTTCTAACATATCATAATATCCAATAACTGCATGATATTTTGGGGTCTACCTACTGGCTCCGACTGATCGTACACTTGCATCCTCCTTTACTTATTTTGAAAAACCATAAAAACATCATTTTGAAATTCCTTCCTTGATTTGAGACTGGATTCACACGAGTGTTCCTCCAATTCACTCAAACCAAGGCTCTGATACCAACTTGTAACATCCATAAAATTTGAGCCAATTAAAAACTTTTTAAATCATTTAAAACCCGTTAGTCATTACAACTTGTTTTCAAAATAATTTAAACATCAGAGTTCCCAGAAACCATAATCATCAATAGAGGGAGTGTACAGTCACGCCTTCGCCTTTCCGCGGCCATCCGCTGAACCTGAAACAATAAATTGAAACTGTAAGCCCGAAAGCTTAGTGAGTTACCCCCAAAATACCAACCTCATAAAACCGTAATCATATCATATCAACAAATACAGAACAACATGCAGGACGAGCCTTCAGCTTGACTGGACCGCCTCGCAGGGCCTACAGCCTATCTGGATCGCTCCCGAGCCTTCGGCATGACTGGACCGCCTCGCAGGGCCTACAGCCTATCTGGACCTTTCATCGGGTATGTTGGCCTACAACACAAAGCAGGACCGCCTCAACACAACCCCCAATCGACAAACATGTGCACATAACTATCATATGCTAGCTCATATCATATAACAGTCAAACCGATCTAACAGATCACTAATCATAGAAACATCCCAATAACCGGGATACAGACCTAACCGGTCACTAACATAGCATCATCCTATAACCAGGACCCCGACCTAACCAGGTCACTAAGCATAAGCATGTCACCATTCTAACTACTAGGATGTAATCAACAAACATATCATGCCATAATCCAGATACAAATCCATAAAGGGCCGGCCTTGATGTAATCAACAAACATATCGCGCCATCAAGCCTTGCCCTTTCCCTTGGGATCAGATGTACCTAAAACAAATCCACAAACTGTAAGCTAATGCTTAGTGAGTCCCCCGGAGCATACCCCACACACAATCCACAATCCACATATCATATTAGCTAAAAAGCTACACATATCACATAAGCCATGCATACTAACATATAAGGATGTCGTGGGCTCCCCCTAGGGTCTTATACCTTCATGTCATGGGCTTCCCCCATGGTCTTTACCTAGGAATGCCATAGGCTCCCCCACATGGTCTGACATCCAACTGCCACGGGCTCCCCCGGGGGTCTTCCATGCAATAACATACATAATCAATTATCATATCATATATCACAGAAGTATCTATCATACTACATAACACATACATAAACATATAAGGATGTCGTGGTCTCCCCCCAGGGTCTTATACCATCATGCCATGGGCTCCCCCACATGGTCTTTCCCTATGAATGTCATGGGCTCCCCTACATGGTCTTATATCCAACTGCCACGGGCTCCCCCGGGGTCTTCCATGCAAATATCATATAATCACTAGCATACCACTTAGCATAAGGCTAACTTTCATACCACATATCTCTACTACAGCTAGTGTACCACATAACATAAAATGGGTCGGCCTTGGTGCCTTAGACCCATTCGTATGGTGAGAAGACTCACCTCTCAAATGCTGAACTGACAAGCTAGAATCAGGTATGTCCCACGCACTGCTCCTCCTCAACTGCCTATAACCATTAACTTGACATAATCCCATAATTACCCTCAAAGTCAACTATGGTCAACCCTGGTCAACATCCAAGGTCAACAATCCATGTTGACCTCAAATCGTCGAGTGCACCCGTGAACTCGTCGAGTTCCTGTATGACTCATTAACTCGCCGATTTACCTTTCGTAACTCGTCGAGTTCCTCCCAAGTCCATCCCACTGTGTCCCACCTTAACTCGCCGAGTCACCATATTGACTCGTCGAGTTCATCATATGTCCAGAAAACTAAGATCTAAACTGACCAAAACCCTAATCCTTCACTACACTCATACAGAAACCCAGAAACGTGCAAACCCTACCCCGACTCGTCGAGTCAGCTAAGGGACTCGACGAGTTCCTTCAGTCCTTAACAAGTTCAGCCCTTTTCAGTGGGATCTATGGTCCCAAACTCCAAATCCAAACTCCCTTAGTGTAGATACCACGTAAATTTGCAAACTTTACGTGCATGCAAGGCCCTACAAGGCCATAACCTCAAAACTAGGCTTCTTACAAGGTTTTTGTGCATGGAAAGGGCTAGGCTGCATAAAGTGAGC
This sequence comes from Lactuca virosa, assembly GCF_052849685.1. NCBI lineage: Eukaryota > Viridiplantae > Streptophyta > Magnoliopsida > Asterales > Asteraceae > Lactuca > Lactuca virosa. The sequence continues at coordinate 55,954,174 of NC_136430.1, forward strand.
AACTTTATGCCATTGGGGACCTTAAAAGGTCCAGATCTGGAATCATATCCTTGTGATAAGTCCAGATCCAAGCTTGACTCCATTTTGCACCAAAAATGGCCATTTACTACCAAGAAAAGGAATCTAATCAACTAGAGATCAAGGTGACGACTTTATACCTCAAAATGATGGCCAAGACAGAGTAGATGCTAGATCTACTGCTCCTCTCCTTGTTCCTTCCTCTTCAAGCTCTATAATCCTTCACAAATGCCCCAAAATCACTCACAAAGGCTCTTTCTCTCACTCAAGAAGGTTCAAGATTGGTCTAGGGTTTTCTCTGGATGTTAGGGTGATAAGGGAGGCCACAAGAGGCGCAATAAGTTCTTTAAATAGGGTGCAAACCCTAAAAATTAGGGTTTCTATTCACAGCTCCTACTCATCGAGTTGGGGCCTTCCGACTCGTCGAGTAGGACCCAAACCCCGCGTCTACTAACAGTCTCTACTCGACGAGTTGGAGCGCCCCAACTCGCCGACTCCATGCACAAAACCCTAAAAATTATAAAAATAAATCAATACCTAAAAGTTATAAAAATTATAAAAATTATCAAAATAAATAACCGAAAGTATGTCCGAATCCCTCAAACAAAGGCTCTGATACCAACTTGTAACATCCCAAAATTCAAGACTAAAAATTATAAAAAATTATATAAATTCTGGTTGACCCAACTCGTCGAGTTGCTCCATCAACTCGCTGAGTCCTAGATCCTAAAACCACGATCTAACTCGTCGAGTCTCCTCTTGACTCGTCGAGTTTCCAGGCTACTCACAGTCGCAATCTACCGATTTAACTCGCCGAGTCCCTTCACCGACTCGTCGAGTTCTGCCTTAAACTAAAACGGGACAAACCAAAATCAACTCCTCGAGTCCCTCTATGGACTCGTCGAGTTCCCCGGTCTGATTGAGCCATCTCAATGGATTAAGCTCCTACCCTTCAGATCCAAGCTCCAAACTTCATCTACCCACTGGGAATACACTTTTAAGGGTAAAGTTTCCAACTTTACCCGCTCTTAGTCCTTCTTAATGAGTTTATCTCAAACCCTAACTCTCTAGAACATAGATCTTGGTCCACAAGCCATAATACCCTAAACCAAGGCACGATATACTAGATCTAGGATTTGAACATCAGTTGGACACGTAAAGTTCCAAGCTTTCCTTCCATGCATGGTCTTTTAGGGCTAAAAAGGCCATATAAATGCTTATAAGCTTGCATCGGGCTTCCATGGTCATAAAGTTTGCACCTTTATGCCATGGAACCCTTCCTAGATCCCAGATCTGAGATATAAGTCACCTGGGACGTCCGAATTCCAAAGGCCAAGGTTCTTGAACCAAAACCCTCATAAAGTGGAAGTAATAGATCTAATAAAGGAATGATCAAGTTAGAGACTTGATTACCAAAAAATGTAGCAAATGGAGTGTAGCTTTTGGATCTACTCCTTCCCTCTTGAGCCTTCTATCTTCTTCTTCTTCCACAAGCTTCAAAAATGCACAAAGATCACTTAAAATGGCTCACACACTCAAGGAAAGCTCTAGGGTTTCGTGGATTAGGGTTTGGGACAAGGAGGTTGTAAATGAGGCCAAGGGGTGGGGATTAAGATGCTTAAATAGGGTGCAAAACCCCGAAATTAGGGTTTCTTTCTGGCCGATCTACTCGTCGAGTCGAGGGCTCTTGACTCGTCGAGTAGGTAGCTTAAACCCCGCACATAATCTGCATTCTACTCGACGAGTTAGGGCCACCAACTCGTTGAGTCCCTATCTTAAAATGAATAATTAAATAAGTTAAATGCATACCAGGAACCATGCGTTACACGTTGAGCTTTCTAATAAGGACTCATGTGACACAAGGCAAGTAAAACTTCTAGAAAATACAATCTCTTTACAGAAAAATGAGAAAACAAGGGCACATAAAAAGATAAATCGTCAGAGAGGAACACCGGATCATCACCGAGGGGAAAATGACAAGGAGAAAAAGGAAGACATAATCTATGAACATCTAGCCAACAAAATCTACTTTTCCAGCTGCCAGTGGCGTGAGTTAAATCAGGAGAAAGAGGAAAATGACGACTACTAAAGGAGTACCAGTCACCATACCTCTTAAGACGATAAAAATAGTGAAACAAGGCGACGTTGAATGGTATTTTATGGGCTAAACAGAAGACCTCGAAAGTAAGCACTGCCGACACAACATTAGGGCACAGTTGCACAATAGGAACTTTATAAAAACAAAGTACCTCCAAAAAGAAGGAAGACAGAGGCAAACTTAAACCATAAACAAGATGCTGAAGGTAAAACCCAACCTTACCACACGGGGCATCCAGATCAGATGAGGACGGAGATGGAAGTTGAAAACCAAGCACGAGGGACAAGTCATATTCTTGTGTATATTGATCAAGCATCTGGTTATCCACTTCTAAGACAACTTTGGAGATGTCACTACCCATGGCAACCATGTTGTGAGAGTAAAAAAGGAAGAAAGATATAAAGCTTCCAACAAACCAAGTTTATCCATTAAATAACAGGAAAAACCGTTGAAAGCATTTATTAAGGGCAGTCCAATTGACACAAAAGAAATGATGTCTGATGACGCAAGCATTTAATTTGCCCCATGTGAAGGACGTTTCAGTACCCAAGGCGGATCTTCAAGTCTGAACGACACAAATATTTTGTCAATATTCTTTTACCCTTCAGACTGGTGGATTAATGGTGTACCTAGGCCGGTTATTCGATAGAACCCAAAACCTGCCCGGTACTTACAAGGTCGGGCATGAAGAAACTACAACCTGTCACGAACGAATCTATGCCCAAGTAACCATGCACGAATCTTAGAACCACATCCCAGGAAACCCGCAAAGAGAAGATACAGAGCAATAAAATAATAAAAGGACAAAAGGCGAGACTACTAACAAAATGGGTAATGAGCAAAGAACTTGATAGAACTATAAACCCGTGGAACCACGAATAGCTTATAAATACACCCGGAGCATGATAACCAGGTATGGGCAAAAGGGATAGAAATAACCTTCACACACAACATCGTAACATTTTATTCATAGTTTAACTTAGGCATCGAAGAGCAATACTGGGGTCCAACCATCGGTATGGCTGTCTGACTTAGTACTTGTCCATCTTATGCACAACGGATTCCATGATGCTTATTAGACCAAAATCCTTCGATGATAGAGCTAAACCTGCACCTGGAGTTTGTCGTAACAACACCCACTATTTTCTGCTTCTGTCCAACTATGCTTTGAATGATACACAATCGTGATCTTTTATGTGATTACCAATTATGTCTATTGTTTATTAATAATACACAATTATTTAAAAAAAATATACAAAAATCACTAAAATGTATTTTGGTCATATCACAAAATTCATATTTCAATTCCCTTGACAATTCAGCAAACCAAATAGAAAATAGATATCATTCCATGTCAACCAAACATATAACAATTTCTACTTCTTTCAAATTTCAATTTCTTTGACAAATTTCATTCATTCCAAAAACATTATGCGAACCAAACGAGGCCTAAAGGATTACATATTGTAGAAAGGATTTAACGAAATATGTGTTTACTATTTACAGTTGTAGTAGTGAGTGAAAAATAATATTGAAAAAAAAGATAAACGTCCAATGGCTCTGATTTATCTTTGGTTCTTAATTGGTTGATTTGGATACGATTGAAGATGTATTTTGTAACGTCCCAAAAATACTAAGTGAAAAATTTCTTTAAGTTAATCCAAAACAACCATTCATTCATTCATTCCAAAACCCAATCAAAGTATAAAAACGTGTCATACAATTATCAGAGTACAAAACAAGTCATAGAATCCGGAACATCGGTGGATGTGATGCAATCATGTCAAGCTCTTCCTTTTGGAACCAGAAGTATCTGAAACAATAAATATGAAACTGTAAGCACAAAGCTTAGTGAGTTCCCCAAGATACCGCATACTATACATACATATTAGCTCAAAGTTGTAATGAGTCTATTTCACCCTTGGGTCTTTTCACCCCCGAGTCTATTTCAACCCAATCGGTGTTTTTCAACCGAATGAGTCTATTTCACCCCCGAGTCTATTTCAACTCAATCGGTATTTTTCAACCGAACGGGTCTATTTCACCCCACATACATAAAGCATCCTGACATATCAGCAAGATTCACAAAGATAACAAGCACATACAGACATATCAACAAGTGTCACAAAGACAACTATCATCCTACAAACATAATCCAGTGGGCTAGCATTGGTGCCTTCAACCCACGAGTACAGTGAAGAGACTCACCTCTCAGACGATAATCAACTGCTACTGTTCTCACTGTCGAAAATACAGATGCAATACACCACCTATATAGTCACACAAGGTAAACTCTTAGCCCTCCTTCCAAAACTAGGAGTTTGATCAAAAGTCAACGGTTGAGGTCAATGGTCAAAGTTGACTTCAGTCGACCGTCACGTCGTGGTCATCCATGAACATATCGTGGCCCATAAGTGATAACACAGACATGGATATCCAAAACGCCACACCGTGACGACCTAAGGCCACATCGTGGGAACTGGGTCCTTAACAGCTTAATGGGTTAAGTTGTTTTCTTCATTTCCAAGAGCTCCAAAGCTTAGATATGGTCCTTCCTATGGTCTAGATGGATAAAGTTTCCAACTTTATCCCTTAAGACCCTCCAAGATATCAAGATCTCAAACCCTAGGTCCAATAAAGGAAAACATAACATGGACTTAATCATTAAGCACTAAATCTTGAAAGTTCATTGTCCTTCAGTTCCAGAAGAGTTGCTAGCACCAACACTAACAAAAAAAATCGTGTTTTGCAGACATGCATGTCCAATGCATGTCTTTAAATCATATTAGATCAAAATAAGGGTTTTATGACCAAGACTTCATGCATGACACCAAAACTCATTATTACTTCGGATCCAAGGCATTAAACACCCCAAATGTCCCATAGATTCCTAAAGTTACAAACTTTATGAGATCTTACCATCCCAACCCACCAAGACATGAAGAATAAGGGAAAAATATAGAGATCTAGGAACTTAACGATATAAAGATTGAGTCTTGGACACTCACCAAGGTCTAGAAGATATGCTTGAAGATGAAGATGATGCTTGCAAGGTGAACCACCACATCAAAAGGCTTCATTCTCCTTCAAAAGGCCAAAAACACCACAAGATTCTTCAAAAAGAGTTCAAGGAGGCTAGAACCGATTACGGTTTGCAAAAGGGAGTGTTGGAGGCTAAATGATAATGAAATCCTAGCCATCATGTCCTTTAAATAGGGTCCAAAGCCCAAGAATTGAGATTTTCTCCAAAAACAGTTGTCACGCCGTGACAACACATGGCCACGTCGTGGTGGTCATTTAAACCCCACGATCAAAAAGGCACTGTCACGCCGTGACCATCCAAAAATGAAAATTCAAATTAAAAATTAACTCATACCTGAAACGGAAACGAGTGTTACATATTCATCTCTTGTTCTTCATTTGGAACAAATATGTGAATAGAGTTATCCATGTAAACACCATTCACCGCAACACGGATCTGTTATTATATTAATGCCAATTGGAATGGTCGGTTAGCTGAGTAACCGGTTTACACCTTTAATTTTGGAGGAATGATGTTTTTGATACCGATTTTTAGAATTTAAACACCTAGATTACCAAGATATGAGGCCTTTTAAACCAAAACTCAAAAGTTGGTGGGTTATTATATATATATATATATATATATATATATATATATATTAAATCCAAAGGAGCTTAGGAATAGTACCTTTTTAGGCTTTAGGTTTTTGCCACAAAAGTTTACTGAATTTGACACTTTTAGTCCCTAAAGTCAAAATTTTTACATTTTTGCCTTTTAATTAAGTTTTTCTGCCTTAAGGTTTTTGCCACAAATCTTTAATGACTTTGACACCTTTAGTCCTTGCAGTCAAAGGTTTTACATTTTAGTGTTTTTGCCACAAATCTTTAATGAATTTGGCACTTTTCGTCCTTGTAGTCAAAACTTTTACATTTTGACATAAAAAACACAGAAAACTTCCTTTAAAATTTTGCCACCATATTTTCCCAACTTTGACAACTTTAACATAATTGCCACAACATTTTTGGATTTTCTCCACCAATGTCCCTTCTTTTCGTTGTACACTTTTGATATCTAATTTTAGGGGTTGTCGACTTTCTCCCCTATTTATGGTGATTTACAATTTCAGCACATATTTTTTAAAGTTGGCCGATTTTTTCCATGTTACCCCAAAAGCGGCGTAGCCGCGGGTTCTTTACTAGTTATGATTAAAATGCTATATGGATTGCACGGTCAGTATCAGTTTACCCCTTTAATCTTTAAAGAATCATGTTTTTTAAATTAATTTCGGTGTTTAAATACCTAGACTACTAAAAAATATAATAATAAATATATAAAGAACCTTTTAAATGGTTGAATTATTCATTTATTTGTGATTTTAGATAAAAATATACTAGAGAGCCCAGAAAACACACTCCCACCCCCTTTAAATATTAAACAATAGTCTCACCCCGTCTACCACCATTTCCACCACAATCACCACCATATAACCTCGTCGTCGTAATTTATTCCCTATCATTTTGTCATTCTCCTTCTTAATTCTTTCTCTCCTCTCCTCTATGTATTCTTTTTGTATCTTTCCTATATGAACAACCTGCAATTAATAGCCAAACACAAATCATCATTAAATATTCAATTTATTTCGAACCAATTCCTATATATAGGTTAACTATAAACAGATTCAAAAGCGGTCGTATATGCGTTAGACTTCCTCCATATCCTAAATGTGTCATCAGAATTCAAGTTTCCTAAAACGGTCAATTCTAGTGAAATGGACATGTAATTCCATTCAAATATACATGATGTTTACGAGAATAGAAGAAACAAATATACAACACCAAGAAACCAAGGCCACAAGCTTATGCTAGAGATGTCAACGACCATTACCACAAGCAAGCTATTGTATTTTGAAAATTTTATCGATTTATACAATTATATTTAAATAACATTGTTATAACAATATATTTTTATGATTAATGATGTACTAAAAAAATTATAATAATAACTCAATAAAAATATATAAAATATTTTGTATATAATCTCTTTAAAATTCAAGTGTACACATTTATGGGTTGTAAAGATTCCAACAAAAGAGTTGATTAAAATTCAAAATCATTGAAACTAAAAAAAAAAAATAAAAAAAAAATAAAGACAATTCCAATTAACTTCATTTTTATTCAATACTCCTTTTTAGTTTATTTGTTTTGGTATTGTCAAGGTGCAATAACCCCATTCTTCCTTACTATTGCAATGAACATTCCTTTCTACTTGCTTACATTACATTTATCATAATATATTATATATGACACAATTTCTTATGAATTGCATTTACGTATGTATATATGATGTGGAATTGATGGAAATACAAGTAGGCATAAAATTAAGAAGGGAAGTGGGTGGAAATATCATTGAAGTGGAAAAGAAAGAGGTGGCCATATATGTTGCATACATGAATAGTTTATTTCAAGTCAATGTCAATGGGTACAAACCACATGCATCCTTTCATTCAAATGCACATCTCAATCAATTTTCTATATTGGATGTTACCAATTTTCTTTTCATAGTTTTTGGGATTTTTTTTGTTAAATTCTTATGGCATAGATTTATTTTTGGTTTTCGTATATACGTAAATCAGACATGTAGGATGACAAACAAAACGTATATTAACAATAATTGTATAAATTTTATCCAATAAGTATCAAGAGTATCTATTGTTCATAAAAATATGAGTAATGTGTTGATTGAATTTTATACAATAACTATTAGTTAGCTAATATCTAATTTTAATCAGGAAATTTAGTAGCTAGATGCCTAGATCCTAAATCCACTTTTACCTTTTGTATTTTTTAGGTTATATGAAACGTGTCTATGTATTCGGATGATAATCAATACACCTAGATCCAAATTTTATTTTATTTTATTTTTTTTGTTTTTTTTTGGATTATGGTATTTTTGTGTATTTTACTATTTTATATGATTTTTATGTGTATAATTAGTAAAAGTTTAACTAAGACCCCGTTTGATAGTTGCTGACTGAGAAATGTCTGTCTCAGTAAGAAATTCTGACTGAGTAAGAAATCATTTTGTTTGATTGTACATCTGACTGAATGTGCTGACTAATGCAAAATGACCATTTTACCCTGATGCTCTATACGTGTTTCTATGCAATAATAATAATAATAATAATAATAATAATAATAATAATCATAATAATAATAATCATAATAATTATTATAATAATATAAATAATGATAAAAAATAATAATAATAATAATAATAATAATAATAATAATAATAATAATAATAATAATAATCAGTGTTATATAATATATAAAATGTTTGAGCAACTATAACAAAAGAAAGCTTCTAGTTTGGTGGTAAATATATTTGTTTGTGAGTGTGAGGTAATGGGTTGGATTCCCATCACCCTCTTTTCCATTGTTGGATTCTTAAAGCCAATGAGTAAGTTTGGAAAGCCTTTCTCCATTTCTCAGTCAGCTAACTTCCGACCTCTTTCTCACTCCGATCTTGCTGACCAAGTCAGCCACCTAAATTTTGTTTATCAAACAACTTCAGCTGACCAAGTCAGCCAAAAATGTCGAGTCAGGTCATATATCAAACAGGGCCTAAGTTGTTCACGGATCCAATCATTTTGGACCAATCTTTCATACGACTCAAAGAAAAAAGAAAAAAAAACTCTATTATTATTATTATTATTATTATATATATATATATATATATATATATATATATATATATATATATATATATATATATATATATATATATATATATATATATATATATATATATATATATATTAAAGCGCATGGAAGATTTCATCAGGAAACTTTCCATGTTTATAATTTTAACACTATATTTTTACTTTTTCTTAATTTTGCCATTAAAGTTTCAACAAACTTTTCATTTTTATAATTTTGTCACTTTATTTTTACTCATTCATATTTTTGCCACTAAACTTTCACTTTTACTTTTTTAAAACCCTTTTTCTTTATTCTTTTATAATTTTACCACTTTATTTTTACTTTTTTATAATTTTGCCACTAAAGTTTCAACAAACTTTTCCTCTTTATAGTTTTGGTACTTTATTTTTACTAATTTTGCCACTAAAGTTTCAACAAATTTTTCCTTTTTATAATTTTTGCACTTTATTTTACTTCTTTATATTTTTGCCACTAAACTTTCACCCGTGCAACGCACGGACCTTTTCCTAGTTGTCTATGAATTGTCGTTGATGGGTAAAACTTTTTTTGATTGTTGATGGTAGAATATAAATGCAATATGTTAAGTGTTAACATACGAATTACTACAAAATCGGAATAAAGCTTTTTTAAGCGATGCAAGATTTGCAAATTGATTTGTAGTATTTTTGTTTTATATCCATTTTTAGTACATCTTTATCTTTCTCACTAGATAAAAACTTGATTTTTAACACTACGGCTAAAACCGAGAGAAGTGATCTTTCTCTATGGAATAACTGGTAAACAGCCTAATGACATAAAACTACAATGTTAACCATATGTATTGAATACACATATAGTTTCTTTTCTTAGCCCATAATGACAGCCACCAGCCCACTATATTCCGATTTTCTCCAGCCATTTTATATCAAGTTATATCTATTTTCTCAATTTAATCAACTTTTATAAGCCAATAATAGTTTTTTGGCCCAATAAGGATTTTTCCAGCCATTTAAAAGGCTATAAATCGCTTTTTGTACCCAAGATTATTATTTAATGGCTTTCAAACATGAACTTCAGTTTTTGGATCGTGGCATAAGTTTTTTTTTTTTTTTTTTTTTTTTAGCAAATTGAAGATGAGAGATCTTTTGTCTTGAACTGATTATGACGATACGATTGAATTATTTCGAAGGAGAGAGATCTTTGCAGTCATCCATACTCAAAGGAACTTCATAGTGGATTGACCTCTGTTGGAGTTTTAGGTTGTTCTTTCTATTGTTAGACTTCTAGAGATTTTCCAACTTTGGGAGTCCTGAGATTTTCCACTTTATATCATTGTCTTCTTTTGTTCTTCGTTTTGATTTCTTGCGTTCCAAGCATTATCGTTTTTACCGTTGGTATTCTTTGTGGGTGTTTGCATTTAATCATATTTTATAACATATGCAAAACGACTTTAATATATATTGACAAAATGATTTATTGATACGATTATATGTAGTTCGCAAATCTTTTTATTGAATGCGTTTTTTTTCAATGATATTAATTTGAAATTGTAATTTATAAGTGACAAATGCCCAGTTCGACAAAATTTTACGAGCAATTCCTCCGGCTGGTTCGATTTTACATGCCCCCATTACTTGTATAATTGTGTCTTTAAAAAAGTGTTGGCCTTTTTATAATTTTAAATTTATTACACCCTTACCCATTAAACATTACAAGGGATTTCATTCATATCCCATGTAAACATCGCAACATCATATCTATTTACTCATACAACACCCACAGGGGTCGGTGATGTCGATGTCGGTTTCACACTAGCAGCATATTCCCGGGCCCACAGATCATAATGTATGATTTCCTCTAAGGAAGGCGCCGTCACCAATTCCTCTTGATGCTTCTCGCATGTTAGCTCCACAACCTTAAATATATCCAAGTAACTAATCCTGTATAAACAACATCACCTACTTTAGCAGGACTAACAGTAACAGTAACAGTAACAATGCCACTGTAACAATAACAATAACAATAACAATAACAGTGAGAGTGTGACAGTGACATTTACTAAAAACGTACTTTTCATCGATGAACATCTCAACGGCTTTCTCGTTAGCGGCACTAAGAACTCCGGTCATCGTGCCGCCAGCTCGCCCGGCCGAATAAGCCAAATCCATCGATGGGTATTTCACATTATCCGGAGCTTTGAATGTCAGTGATCCCAACCTGCATCACAGTTGTACTTTCCGTAATTAGAAAAAAACATTCCTTCCATTTATAGAAAGTTAAATAAAGTAAAACAATATACATACTTGCAAAGATCAAGGCGGGGCCATGTGACTTCAGAGCAGGGTATTCTATCGGGCCAAGATAATGTGTAAAGAATCGGTATACGCATGTCGGGCCAACCTAATTGTGCTAGAACGGACGAGTCCTGTAAAAAAAATAAAAAACGAAAATGATTTTATTTTATTTTTCGATAATACCCTTCTTGTTTTTTTTTATCTTTCTATATATGGAAAGATAAGTGGAGTTATAGGAATTGAACCTGTGTCTCGACCATTGAGTGAATGATAGATTGAGGGTGAATAACAATTTCGATATTATCATAGTCTGAACCGTATAGATAATGAGCTTCAATAACTTCGAGACCCTGTTAAATATATATCTTACCAGATTAAGTCATGTATATATTAAGTCGATAAAAAAGAGAAATATTACCTTGTTGAAAAGTGTAGCTGAATCCACGGTGATCTTTTTCCCCATGCTCCAGTTAGGATGCTTTAACGCATCGGCTACTTTAACATCTTTTAGTTTTTCAACCGGCCAATCCCTATAAATATAATAACTTTTAGTTTTTTCCTTTTTTACCCCTCGGAATACTTATTTTTCTCTAATTAAAAGAATTACAATACCTAAAAGCACCTCCTGATGCAGTTAAGATTATACGCCTTAGAGCACCTTCAGGGAAGCCTTGAATACACTGAAATATAAAACATGCTTATTGACTAAATGATGTCTTTCACTGTTTCACACTCAACTACTTTTTTTTTTCTTTTTGTATTACCTGAAAGATAGCAGAATGTTCTGAATCTGCAGGAAGAATCTTTACGTTATGTTTATGTGCAAGAGGAAGGACAAATGGGCCTCCAGCAATTAGGGTTTCTTTATTAGCTAAAGCTATGTTTTTTCCTGCTTCAATGGCAGCAACTGTGGGCTATTACGAAAGAAAAATAATCATCGCATGAAAACATTTCATAAAGCAGAAAGCTTTAATGGATTACGAAAAGGATTCTAGAAGAAAACACGATGAAAAAAAATATTCAAATGGAAGAAATAAAGATTTACCGTTAAACCAGCACAACCAACTATGCCGGTGACTACGGTCACACAATCTGGATGACGGGCAACCTCAATCACACCTTGCTCTCCGGGAATAATTTCGGGCATGTAATCAGCATCAGCTAAAGCTTCTTTGAGTTCTTCAACTAAAGATTCGTTTCTAATTGAAACTAATTGAGGTTTGAATCTCTTCACCTACATGATGAATCCACAAAGCTTAATTGAATAAAACACGATTCGGTAACCATGAAATAGAGATTAAAGACTAGGGTTACACCATAATTACCTGTTCAGCGAGAAGCGTCACGTTTGAGCCGGCAGCAAGTGCCACAACTCTAAATTTATCGGGGTTTTCAGCAACAATATCAAGTGTCTACAAATATAGAACTTGAAATGATCAATTATTGTTACAGAACTATGCAAATTAAAGCTAAAAATCATCAAATTATGTGCATCTTTTCAACACCCGCCAAGTGTTTGATAAAATTCACCTGAGTACCAATCGAACCAGTAGATCCCACAATTGAGATAGGTTTAGGGCCGTTCCAATTCTTAGTCCCAGGGTCCACAAGAGCCGTCCCTGGCCACGCCGGTGGTGGCGAAGGCTGCACCGAACATCGAACCCCCTTTCCAATTACTACCTTAACATCTTTTCTCTTAAACGAAAACCCGCCTAAAATGAACACAAATTCTCAAATTAACAATAAAGAATCGAATTTACATCAATTTGACATACTGCTTGCTTGAATTATCAAATCATGAAATTAAATAATTATTGAGTTGGTAGAACACATGCCTTGGAGCTTGAGAAGGTGGGTTTGGGATATGGAGGTGTCGGAGAAAGCGATTGCTTTGGATTGCAATGGAGATAGAAAATTCAAAGACATTTTTGTATGAATTCTTTCGAATTCAGTAGATTATGAACTTAACAAAAGCTTGATACACAAAAATTTCGGATTAGAAAGTGAGAGATTAAGCTAGTGCGTAGAGGTATTTAGAGAAACGCATACTATACAGGGGAAATCTGGTTCTGTTTATGGAGAGAGGGTGGGGTATTCTACTATTCATGGACGAAATTTTTTGATAAGATTAAATAATCGTAAATGGATTGTAGGCTTGTAGCTAACAATAATTGGGATGTATTCAGTTTATTAAATTCGGATTAAAAAATAAGTGTACGCAATACTTTTTTTATAAAAGGTTTTAACAATGAGTGTTGTTGTGGTATTTAATATGAAATTGATTATTTAGAATCAATTATTTAACTCAGAAATAATCAAATAAACAAAATTATGATCTTCACGCTTAAACCCAAAATGAGTTCCAAATTCACACATTAAAGTTTAAACACTAGTCTATGGATGTTGGATGGCAAGTGATATATATATATATATATATATATATATATATATATATATATATATATATATATATATATATATATATATATATATATATATATATATATATATATATATATATATATATATATATACTACTTTATAATACATACATAATAAGAATATGAAAAGTTTTAAGATCAAGTCTTAAAAACAAGGAGATTGAATTTTGACCTTTAGATGTAACTTGAATGGTTAAGATGGTGATCCATGTGAAAGAAAATCAGCCAATCAAAATGTAAGGTTTAAACAAACAAGCATACTATTTCATTATATAACCTAATATTACTACCGGTTATTGTTACATTTAATCTCTAGAAACCACTCTATACTCCCTTGATTTGAAACGTAAATACTCCAATCGGCTCTTTGCAGCTATAATTTTTCTTATGTTTAATCTGTCTAGAATCTCCTTTCAGGAGATAGTATGTTGATCACCTTCTGTATCTCACCCGAAATCTCGCCACTGGTGAGGCCCATTCAGCCAACACCTCAGCCTCCCTCTATTTCTTCTACTTCTTCGTCATACCACATCTCCAGCGCCCCCCTTAAAGGAACTAATGCTTCTAAAGGAACTAAAGCTCAATCTGTCATTGCTCTACCCTTTCCCTATATCTCTTCCCAGTTCACACATCATTATCCATATTCCCAGATGAACCCACAAAACAATCACGTAAACTACCATCCAACGTTAACCCTTCCACCACCAACCTTACAATCTTCTCCATCATCCACCACCTTCACCGGATTTGCGAACACAAATACATGCACCACCACTCTCTCTCTCTCTCTCTCTCTCTCTCTCTCTCTCTCTCTCTCTCTCTCTCTCTCTCTCTCTCTCTCTTCCGGAGCAACCCTGTCGACATCACATGCACGCATATAGAACTCATCAACATTGTTTTATTTTTCGCTTTCGATCTATACAAAAGCAATTTAGAGAACGTATTTTGGGTTCTTTTGTCTTTTTGGTATAATATGCAGCAGATATGATTGTGTGTTGTAATATGTTTTAGATTTGTGTTTGATTTCGATTTATGTTTGTAAGTTTTTTGATTATCTAATTTGTTGCACATCCGGTTTATCTACAAACCGTAGATCTGGGTTTGTGTGTTTTCGATTAATGTTTTGTTCTTGAGAAGCGTTTTTTCGTTATATGTTACTTCATCTATTCAAATCATTATTAATATAGTAAGAAGATTTTTTTCGTATTTAGATTTGCTTTGATCTTAATTGCTGATGGTTTGTAGTTGTGTCTATGTAAAGGTTTAAATGAGAAAAGATTAGATGCTCAGTTGAGTGAGTAATGGTTGTTTCATGAAGCTCCGACAGTAAGATTTCAACATTTGAACCTAAAATTATCGATTTTGATCGAAAGGGTTGCTGGATCCAGATGAAACTGGTTCCCAAATCAAGATAAAGAAAGGTTTGGGAAATGGTTATTTGCATCTAATTTTTTTTTCTTGGCCGTATAATCTAATTGTATCTTTGTTTGAGTATATATGTTTGAGGATATATGTTCCAGATCAAATAGATTCATTGCAAAAAGGATTCAAACGTCTTTCGTTACTAAGTTTAAAATATTTGTTTTTTTTATTTACTTTTGTTAGTTGAGTTATAATTTATTATTTAATGTTAAAGTTGTTTGTTGGTTAATTTATCTTTTATATGTTGGAAGTGAAATAAATATTTTATGATTTATATAGTTTGATGAATTTTGGTAAGATACAAATAAAGTTTTATAAAATTATATATCCATGTTATCTAAAATAGATTTAATGAGTACTGTTTCTTTAATACCTAATATTGTTGACGAGTTAATGGAAAAAGTTCATAATATTCAACAAACATAGCATTTAATTTTTTATTAGTCATCATTTTTAATAAATTAATTGCAAATCTAAAGTGGTCAAGAGGAGGAACTCTTAATCATTTTATAAGGATATTCATATTGAGGAACCAAAATCTAATTTAATTTTTCTCACAACAGTATTGGATTTTAAGTATATATCTAAATTATTGATTTATATTATGGATATGAAGCGGAGTTTTAATCCTTAAATCAGTTGCTCTTTTAGATAAAAGAAAAAAACAAGTGATTTTTGATTTTTATTTACCATATCATTAAATTGGGTATTCGTTTTGATAAAAAAAAATTATATTTTTACTTACTATATATGTAATATGTTAAATGACTAGAGATAGATGAATAATATCAATTAAATTTATATTAGAAAATATTTGTTTTAGAAAAATAAAAGTTCACAAAGTGAGATAAATACAAACAAAAATAATTTGAATTCAAATAAGATAATAAAAATAAAATAAAAATATATAAAAAAGGATTATTAGATGGAGATCATCCCGAAGATATGAAAAGACATTCACATAGGGTAGATAAAAAAATAAATATAAGATTTTTTCAATATCGAGACAATTTATATTTCTCATACATTTTTTCTGTAAAGGTCCTCTATTTTTTAACATGTCATTATTTTCATCGGTTACTATTTTTTAATTTCTATTTGATAGACAATTTAAAATTTTGTAAATACAAAGAATTGTTATAATGTTATTTCGTATATATAAAGAGGTTGTTAAACAACTAAACTTCCAATAATATTTTATTTAATCGGTATGATTATTTTTTGTATTCTTATTATCTCTTTATCATCAAATTACCTTTTTATATTAATTTTACTTATATGTTTTATCATCAAAATAAATTTTCTACTATTTTATTAATAGAAGTTAAAAATATTAAACGACGATTAGTATTCTAACTCTTTATATTATTGTTACATATACTAGACTTTATTACAATATGTATTAACAAAAAAATATATGTATGTATATACGTATAACATGTAAAGGTAAAATTTAATATTGTCTAACGTCATTTATTAAAAATAAAAGATTTATTTTGAAAATTATATGTTATAAATGCACAATATTATATTAAAATTGTTTTAATATATAAAATAAAAGAAACTGTTTTTTTTTAAAACTAGCAAACGAGTTCAAAATGAATCCAATAAAATGTCATCAAAAAGTTATTTTCATTAATATAAAAACATAACAACATAACAACTAAAATCATCAAATAAATCACATTCCATACAAATCATATTAATAACTGTAAAAATAACACAAAAAACACTAAGTTATACTAAAATTTTAATTTGACACTTTGTTTTTTTATTTCAAATTTAACACTGTGTTTTTCAAAATTTTCCAATTCTGACTACTTGATCGACCAACTCGGTTACATGCTGACATGGCATGATGACGTGTCAATTTTTGATTACGTAGAATGTTGTCATTACATGTTGATGTGTCAAAATTGATTTTTTTTTCTAAAAGACACTAAGTTTTTTTTTTTTCGATTTTGACATTAAGTTTAATTTTTTTCTTTCAATTTTGACACTCAATTTTTTTTTCAAGATTGAAAAATATTTTTCAATTTTGTTCAGTGTTGACCATTTTCCATTTTGAAAACATATAAATATATATTTTTTATTACATTTTAAACCGTATATATAATGTTACATAAAACTCAATGTTTTGGTTGATAAAATTTTAGTCAAATTTAACGAAAACCGACTAATATAATTGAGCAGGTTCAACTCACATGAAAACACGAACATCAAAATCCATAAAAATAGAATTGAAACGAAAAACTAAAAGTGAGTCGGAAAACTTGAATTCAAACAAAAAAAAGTGAACGAAAGAGACCGCCAGACCAACCTGGTCTAGAAGGAAACTACAATCGAAAAAAAAAGATGAGTAAGAAAAAAGATCAGATCAAAAAAGATTGGTACAAAAAACGAGCGGTCGAAAGCAAACTATTTATCATCCGGTTAAAATTAACTAATCTTCAGAATGAAACTATTCTCCGCCCGCTGCATCATGCAATTTCGAAAAACTAGGTAGCACGTTGCGAACATTTAATACGTTTCTGCCTAAACAACGTAAACAAGGATCGTACCCAATTCGTTCTGGTTAACCATTTAATTTGAAAAATATGAAGTTAATTTGATGTCAATAGTTAGATTGTTTGGTGTCTTTAATTCATTAATTTCATTTCCAAATATGTATAATTTTTAATTTTATCAAAATGATCAATAAAAAATAGATATAAAATTGCAAACAAAATGAAATACAATGATAAAATAAAATATAAAAAAACCTAAAAAAGCCGAAAATGATTACTTTGTCAAGTCGAAAAACATTTTTTTTGTTTAGTTTTGTGGTTGAGAGTCCCGAAAAATTTCGATAATAGCCATGTTTGAAAAAGAACAATCTCGATTATTCTTCTCCCACTGCATCTTCATCCTGCGGCGGTTGACATGTTCACCAAATTTAATTAATTGCCGCCAGGAAATTATTCACCGAAATAAAACTAACTGCCGCCGCTGCATCGCGCGGGTACCCCACTAGTATATATATATATATATATATATATATATATATATATATGTATATAGTTAGGTTAATGTGATTCTTATATTTATTGTGTGTTATAATGCACCAATAGAGATTTAGTAAAATTAAATAATTATTTAATTAGATAAAGATAAATATTAAATGATATCCATAATTATATGTATATTAAATGATATTCATAATTATAATTCTCCTTTTATGGAAACTAATTAAATTATTCATTAATGTCAGCAATAACATTCTTTCACAATGAATTCGTATTTAGGTTTTATGTATACATTTGTATTTAGTTTCAGAACACACTCACTTAAAATATAATAAAATTGCATTGAATATAAAGAACGATGGTGTATTCTATTAAAATACACTTTTATTCTGCTAGAATACAATCCCATTCTTCTTTATACGAATTCATTCTAAAAGAATATTATTGCTGACATTAATGACAAATTTAATTAGTTTCCATTAAAAAAGATCTACAATTATAGATATCATTTAATATACGTATAGTTATGGAAATCATTTAATATCTATATTTATTTGATTAAATAATAATTTAATTTTTACTAAATTTTTATTGGTGCATTCTGGCACACAATTGTAACACTTTGTTCCGAATTGACTCCTAGTCTGAGGCTGTGGCTCGAAGGTCGGTCATTATAAGGATTATGGCTCTTGGGAAGGTAAGATCTAGGCCCTTTTGGGAGCGGGTGGTGTATTAGAAGTGATCCGGGTGTTCGGTTCGTGTTTTGGAGCCTAGGGGTATTTCGGTAAAGTGGCAATTCGGGCTTTTGTGGAAAATGGATTTTTGTTCGTAAGGTCTTAAGAAAGGTTTGAGTTGTTAGAAGTGTAGGGATTCTCGTCACCTTTCTGTGGATATAAGGATCATCGGAATCGGGCTTATAACGAAGAAGTTATGGCCTTCGGAAGTTTTGTGGTTTTCAGGCTTAGCCGAGTACACGGGGCGGAGACAAAGTGTACGCGGGGCGTACTAACAAAGAAGGTAGTACGCGGGGCGTACTTTGGAGTACACTGGGCGTACTGACCAGGAGGGTCGCGAATGTTCATCGGAGTACGCTGGGCGTACTCCAGTCAGATCAGAACCCTATTTTAGGGTGTTGGACCCTATTTAAACTCCTTATCTCATAACCTAACCCTAATATCTTCAGCCTCCACCCCTCTAAACCCTAGAAATCGTCTTATACCATTCATGGTGGCATTTTGAACTTATGGAGTCCATTTTTGGAGTGTTTGGCCCATTTTCAAGAAAGTGGAGTTAGATGCAAAGATGGAGATCAAGAAGAAGCTTGTGGATCTGGCTTCTGTGACTCATTTCCAGCTTGATGAAGGTATAAAGTTCTGAACTTGACCATTGAATGCTTAGATCTATTATGTTGAGTTTTTGGATCTTTTTGGTCCCAAGAATGGAGCTTTATGGTTCCAAATCCGTTTTTAGGCTTAGGGTTGCCACCCTTGGTGCTAACTAAGTCCCTAAGGTAGAAAGTTGCCATATTGGAGGTCTTAATGGATTCATGCAAGAGTTATGGTCATTTTCATGGAAGAAAATTGTTATACTTTGATTTTGGGTTCATGTGGGTCATATAAGTCACCAAGTCAGTGACTTTATGGATTAAGACGTTAGGTAGAGCTCAGATCTGTAATTTGGTCCCTTGGTTTGAAGCATTAAGCACTTAACGGATTTTGTGCATCAGTCGTTTGTACGCTGGGCGTACAACTTAGTATGCTGCCCGTACAACCCTTTTGCCCAGTACGCTAAGCGTACAGAAGAGGTACGTTGGGCGTACGCTTTCAGGAGGACTTGGGCCTTAGTGGACTTCAGACCTTTGGGCTCTAATGGTTTTGGGCCTGGACTTGCTGTTTGTTGGGCCTGAATGTATCTTGGGCCAATATTGGAATAGTTGGCCCTATTAGGCCTTGTGGCCCAATATAGAAATGAACTTCGCATTATGGGCCTTAGTTTGGGCCAATTTTTGGATTAGGTTGTTATGGGCCTTCGTGGGCCAATTGGGGGTCAGGATTATTGACTAAAGAGAATATTGGGCTTTAGTATAAGGTCCATTAGAAAGGTCCGGGCCCAATTTGGAAAATTGGGCCATTGATGGTTTTATGGACATTATTGTGTTGGGCTTTTGTTTTGGTTTGGGTCTTAGTTTTGGATCATACTGGGCCATGGGTAGAATGGTAATTTTACTCCATGCATGGATTAAGGATTATGGTATGGGACCCAATTGCTAGTTGGGTATATTGATTGGTATTGATAGCTCGGGAAGTGGACAGGGCAGCAGCTAAGGATTTCTTTTGGGAAGCTTCTGCATTCGAGGTGAGTCTCCTCACCATACCAATGGGTCTAAGGCACCAAGGCCGACCCATTATGCATTATATGATATGCTAGTTGATTTCGTGTTATGTGGTATGCTAGTTGATTATGTGGCATGTGATATGCTAGTTGTCTTTGTGATGCTTGCAGCGAAGACCTCGGGGGGTTCCCGAGGCACTAGGGTGTAAGACCTTGGAGGTTTTCCATGGCATCCTTAGTCAAGACCATGTGAGGGTTTCCATGGAATTGGGCTAAGACCATGTGGGGGTTCCCATGGCACCCGGAGTAAGACCCTGGAGGGCTTCCAGGGCATCCTTATATGTATGGTTGGTATGACAGTGGGCTAAGACCATGTGGGGGTTCCGATGGCACCCGGAGTAAGACCCTGAAGGGTTTCCAGGGCATCCTTATATGTTTGTATGCATGGCTTGTGTGATTGATAAGGTTTATGTAGCTGTTACAGCTGATATGGATTATGTGATTATGTGGATTATGTAGGGTATGCTCTGGGGAACTCACTAAGCTTCATGCTTACAATTTTGTTTATGGTTTCAAGTATCTTTGTTTTGGAAAAGAAGGGCTCAGCTTGATCGCATCGCACACACCCATGTTTTCCGAAATGAATGATTTTGGGATGAACTGTGATAAATGTTTTTAATTAACAATGTTTTGGAATGATTGGAATAAATGATATCTATGTTTCGGTTATATTAAAAATGAAATTTTTACCCCTGATTTTTGGGTCGTTACAAGTTGGTATCAGAGCCTTGGTTTGAGGGATTCGGGGATACCTTTGGGTTTGTCTGAACTCAAACTGAGGATTTGTAAGGTTTTCAAAAATTTTAAAAGGAAAATGTTTTAAGTAAAGAATTTTTAAGACAAGAAAGGGTGTGGTGCATGCAATCAATCGAGCTCAAGTAAGCTTTCCCATAATACCCACATTTGTTATCTGTTATGATTTGATTATGAATCTGTGTAACGCATGCTAGTTATGGCTAGGAGATATGCCTTTATATGTTGTATGAGCTGGTAGACTCGCATGCTAGTGCTGAGTAGTCAGCAATAGGTTGGCTTGATATGTGGTGCTTATAGCCATGAGGATATTGGATGCCATGCTGGAATGAGAATGATAATTGGTATTTGTAACTGCAATGTGTATGTTTTGAAAATTGTATATGGTTAGGATCTTATAGCCTTAAAATAGGTGATTTGACCTTATTTCATGTAGTCTTAGGGTAGAGTCTATTATTCGACAGTCTATTAGATCTTGTTCTGTGTATAATTTGCATGCATAAGGCAGCCGACAGCGAGGGTGGATGTGGACAACATGGGTTGTGGTTTATGGGTCGAATGTTCTATGATAGTTTGTGGGTCGGAGAGTGCCCTAGGATAAGCCTAAGATGAGGTTAGTGACAGGTGTTACCTGCTTGCGGATTGTATGTGTGGATTGACTGACTTGTCTAGTGTATGTTGGTTAGATTTACCTTTACCTGAATGCTGCTTGCTTTGTGCTTTGTGGGATTCCTAGTGATGCGGATCAACTACTAAGTGAATATGTTAAGTCACATACAGTACATGTTAAATAATCTAAGATGGATGGATTTGACCCTATTACGCAGCTCTTATCTGAGTCCAACCGTTCTAGGGTTGAATCTTTTACTCGAACGATTATCTGACCTCTGTTGTATGTGACTATATTCATGAGGTATTTGGTCGACATTAATGGGAATCTTTTAGCAGCTGAGGGGAGGGTGAGTTTTGGAACCTAGGAAAGCCTAGGATATGCTCCAGTGAGCTTAGTGGGGCGGTTCGGTGAAGTTGGGAACCTAAGGGGAGCCTAGGAGGTGCTACGGTAGAGATCGTCTTGCTGTTTAGCAAACATTTAGTATACCGGTGGAGTAAGTGACTTAGAGGATTCTGGAGGATTGCTGAGGAAAGTATGGATAGGTGTGGAAGGTAGTATTGGGCCCATACTACTGAAAGCACATGATCCATACTCGAATCGGTGAGAGTCTCGGAGAATCTGAGAAGCTTATGGGAAGGATAATTCTTGGTTATGCCTTGAGCGTGGGAATAGCTGCTTTGCAGAATGAGGATGAGCACGCATGGGTGGGATCAGGGTTTGGTCCCAGCTCTGGTGGTGAGCCAGTTAGTGGAAGGACTGCCAGGATTTCGAGTTCGCCTTGGATTTCTTGTATCAGGCGGCAAGGGTTGATTGTGCAATTTATTGCTCTTTGGGATTTGAAACTATGTCTTGGGAATAGTTTATAGTCGACTTAGAGCAGAGGTTGCTCCAGCTACTGTAGTTCAACCGTTGGCGATTGAGCTGGTGAGTGTGTCAGGGTGCGAGACCCTGAATGATATGGACCTCAGAACCAAGGAGGGAAGATTGATTAGGAGTACCTCAATGAGAGAGGTTCAGGTCAGGTGAATTTATTGGAGGGTTTCGGGCGGAGACCCAAGAGTTTGGATCAGTTTTTGAGAGGCCAGCAACGTCGGATCCAGTGCAACGTTTGCAGGAACTGCGCGATGAAGTTCCGTTCCAAGGGTTTGGATTGTCACTGGGATCAGAATGAGGTGTTACATCATGCTCTTAGGGTGGTCGAGGTATCACAGTAGGAGGTGGTCATGATTCCTTCAGATGTTGTCACAACTACCATTTTTAGCTAGGAAATTCTATTATCATGTAAACATCATCTATTGTAAGGCTTGTACTCTAAGTTAATATCATGCTCTATGCTCACTCAATACATCTCTTATAGTCAATTATGTGTTGAAGACCCTAGGAATTCCGGTTCAAGTTTATTATGAACTAGGATTCTCTTATTGGACCTAATGGACCAATAAACCTTCAACTTGACTATCTTGGGCCTAGAAACCCTAATTGGGATCTAATTGGACCAAATTCATGAAACTATAAGATTTTGGGCCATTTGGGCCTAGAATGATTCATTCTACCTCCAATGGGCCGAAACTATGCTATTAGGCTCCACAAATTCGAACAAGCCAAGAATGGGCCCAAAACCAATTCATCTCCATCCTTATCAGCCCATTCTCGGCCCATTAAAAAAAAGAGAGAAAACTTCATGGGATTATGGGGTGACACCTCATCTTTACCCATAGGTTTTCCATATAATTACATCCCATGTATCAACACATTTCACCTTAATCTCCTATGTATTAACCAACCATCAACTCACACTCCCTCTTTTTTCTTCCCTACTCTCGGCCAAAGAACACACACACACACACATTCTCACATTCAAACTCTCCAAAAACTCTCTCAAGCAATCCCCTCATCTCCTCAAAATTTCGAGATTTTGGGTTGTGTTTCAAGAGTCTTCATCAAGTTTTTCACCCCCTTGGTAAGTTGTTATTATGCATAAACATCTACTTTCCATCTTAAAGCTAAGAAATCTTTCTTACATAGTTTATTTCATGATCTAAACCCCCTAGAACCCTTTAAGTTCGAAAATATCCTCAAGGAGTTGCTAGGGCCGAAAATCTTCTCACATCATCACCAAAAACCGAATCCAAACCCCAAGGTGAGTTCATAACCCCTATTTTCGATTTTTACTTTGTTTCGGGGGAGAATGCAAGTTGTTTTGTGTAGATCTATGTGTATATGCATGACTATGTGTGTTTTCATGATTTATTTGGTGATTATGTGTTGTTTACTTCATAAATCTAAAAATGTGTTAAGAATATGAAGTTTATCACTTGAATCTACATAAAAACCTTGAGAAAAGTATGTGTTATCACAAATAATACAAGTAAACTTGTAGATATGGGATTTATACACTTAAAATAGCAAAAACAAGTGTTGTGTACAAACATGGATAACTTAAACTCAAAAATCAGCCTTTGACATAAAAGTTTTGGTCCAATCTCGAACTGTTTTGACCACCTTAATAGTAATATTTTTAAAAACTGGTTTACATACAAAATGTTCAGGTTTATACCTTTAAAATGATACTCTCACGTTTTCATACGATTTTTGTACAATTTTTGGAGAATTTTACAAAACTGCCTATCATATTTGAAATAATATCGGACCAGCCTATGAAGGTGAGCAATTTCCCACTGGATAGAGGCCATTAAAAATTATGAGAAAAAAATATGAACAAAGTAGAAAAAATTTCCAAACTTCCAGAGTTTACGGATCCAAATTTCGACTCACGATGATTTTTCTACAAATTTTCCAACAACCGGGTCAGAAAAGTCAAAAACAAGAAAAATGTGTATTTTCACAAAAATCAAGCCAAAATGATATTTTTGACAAAAATGGGTTAGAAATGTTATTTTTACCAAAAACTAGCCATAAATACAAGTTTTGAACAAAATTGGGACTAAAGTGTTATTTTTACTAAGATTGGGCCTTAATTGTAAATTTTTGGCTTCTTGGGCCAAGAATGTCATTTTTACAAAAAAATGGGCTTTATATGCTATTTTGGTAAATAATTTGGCTAATACTAGCAATAAAATAACAAACATACTAATTTGTCATTCGTATAATATTGGGCCTTAGTGGACCATTAATATGTTTGATAGGTCCTGAATATTATTTATATGTTTATTGGGGCTTATTGACCCATTAACATGCGCGACGGACCTTGGATATTATTTGCGTGCTATTTGGGCCTGTAGATACCTTACATGTGAAATGGGCCTTAGTTGTCCTTTTACATATATTTAGGGCCCATGTTATATAATCTCATTCCTATCGGGCCTTGAAATGACTTACATGTTTGCGATGCCTTAGTGGTTCACTTACATGGTTCATTGGGCCTGAGAATGAGTTTTATATGTTTTTCTTCGCGTAAAATTCGATTAAGGATCTAGTGAGACTTGTCGGTTGACACCAATTGAGTGTACGATCGTAGCCTGTAGTTATAATCAAAGTCTCTTGGAGGGAGAGCGGGGTTTTGTGTATAGATCTATACGGGGATGACACCCCACACCTGAGCTGTTCGCTACAGTTAGAATACATCGGTCTAGGGTGACTATAACCTTATTCTATTTTTCCGTCGGCGTTCACAAACGCGAAGATAGGCGAAATTGTCATTATTTAGTATGATTATGACGGCTCACTTAGAAGAATTAACGTTATGAAGTTTGCGGAAGACCATTCTCTTTTCTCTTGGATTACTCGGAAACTTACTCACACTCGTACTCAACCTCGGGGTTGGTACGACAGCTTTCTCTTTTCTTCTTTCACAGGCAACATCGGGTTGTCTGAGGGAATTCTAATTACATTTATCTTTTGGCATTCTATTAATCAATAACACACATGCATTAATACAAGATCAGACACAAACATACTAAACTATTTTAAGAAAATACAAGATTTTCTTGGGATTACAAAGTTATACAAATCATTTTCTCAAACATGTTTATGAACTCACCGACATTTTTATGTTGACCTTTTTAAATTAACTTGTATTCTCAGGAAACCGTTGAAGCAAGTTGGGACGAACAAACTAATGGATGTTTTGTTTTATTTCTATTTCATCAGACTTTAATTATTTTGGCATGTAATATTCAAATACAATACTCGATGTAAACAATGAATGTTGTTATATTACATGTGTGATGATGATGATGTTATGTTTCGATTATATACTCTGTGATGATACTACAACAATGGAGTCACGCTCAAGCCCCCGGACGTTTGCGCCGTCTGGTTCGGGGGTGTGACAGATTGGTATCAGAGCATTGTTTATAGTGAACTAGCATATCTAATCATACAGGATATGCAACTATAAATACAATGGGACTAAAACACTCTGAATAAAATACATACCTAGGTGTACATTAATACTATAACCCTAAAAGTCTCTGGAGGAAATTGAACACCGTGGTTAAACCCGGACAGTTATGTAGTCGTATTGGGGGTAAATATAGCCTGATCAACTATATTTATTCAAAATACGACCAACATGTGTTTGGAGAGTGATCACGTTGGGAAATGAATCTAGAAACTTACCTCGTATCCAAAAAGCTCTAAGGAACCCAAACTTAAACAATTAAAATACTATAGGAGTATTTTGGAATGCTATGTACATACTTTCCTTACACATTTCTCACCCCTCCGTTCCTCGTGCAGTCATCATGGAAGAGTTTCAGCAGGGTATCCTTTACAACCAGGCCCTAGTGGCCAATGGATTGCTTGAGGGAGACCCTGTCATGATTCCAGGGGAAGACCCAGGCTTAGGACCCGAGGAATATGTGGAGACCGATTATGATTTTGGGGAAACCGATGAATATGTGGAGGAAGTAGAGGAAATTATGGAAGTCCCCAGCGAGCCTCCCATTCAGGAGACGACGCATGACCATCTCGCCGCACTGGAGGATTTAGCCGATCGTGTGCGCTATTTGGAGGAGGAGGTTGCCGCCCTTAGGCAGCAACTCTGGGCAACAGAAGGCCGTGCAGAACTAGCAGAGTATGAGAGGTACACTGTCAATAGAGAGATGATCGAGCTAGCTGATCGGGTAGCACGACATTTTGGTATTTGATCACCTATCAGACCCTTGACGTTTCGACCAGGATTGGTTTCCTCTACTACCACTACTACTAGGATTGTCTTGTTATGTTCTACTCTATGTACTATCGAGTAAATGATTAAGTGATTACACTACTCATGGGGTCGTTACTCTGTTGGATTTTATTTCATGAATTGTATGCCTTATGTAGGCAAATTTTCATGTACTCAAAAGATTATCATTAATGAAAACCGCTTTATACTTTCTCATAATGTTGTTACCTGCTATGTGTTCTATTACTATTATTACATGTTGATTATATGCACTCACTTACTTACGCACAACCGAATCACCGACACTGTTCTATAATCAAGAAATCATGAAACTAGAATACACTGGATACTCAACATCTTTCCGTTCCATGACAAAAAGATGTCTCAAAGACCGATATGCCGAAACCGCAACACACCACCACCACCGCCTCCACCAGACATGGACTCGGCTGCATTTCAGGCAGCAGTTTCAGCTGCAGTTACAGCAGGACTGGCTCATATTCACTATGGGAACAACGGTGGAGGAAACGGGCAAGGGGCTGGAAGTTCAAACCAGGGGATGAACCAAGGAACCACAAGAACCTGGACCTACAAGGACTTCACGAACGCCAAGCCCCGAACCTTCAACGGGACGGGAGGCGTGATAGCGCTAAAAAGGTGGATAGAAAAGGTGGAATCAGTATTTGAGATCTGTGGATGTCCTGAGGAGTGCAAGGGGAAGTATGCAGCTTGCACCTTCGTCGATCAAGCTCTTTCTTGGCGGAATGGTCACGTGGAGGTCATGACACTCCATGTGGCGAATGTTATGCCCTGGGAGGAACTGAAGGAAATGATAATGGCCGAGTACCGTCCAAGGGGAGAGATCCAGAAGTTGGAGCAAGAACTGTGGAATCTCACGGTCCAAAACTCCGACATCGATGCTTACATCGCGAGGTTTAGTGAGTTGTCACTCCTGTGTCCATGTATGATCATGTCTGAAGGAAAGAAGATTGAAGGATTCATCTGGGGATTGACCTCTCCAATTCAAGCGAAAGGGAGACAAAACCAAGAGTCATCAAAGAAGCAACAAAAAGCAGCAGTTCACGCTGCTACTGCCCAGGTTGCCTCAGCACCACATGCTCCAGCCTCATCTACACCAACTGCTGCCAGACAATACTCAGGGACCCTACCCAAGTGTAACAAATGCAATTTTCACCACCATGGAGAGTGTAGAGAGATGCATTGCACAAGTTGCAACCGTAAAGGTCATACCGCCCGATACTGCAGGTCTCAGCCCCAATAAAACCAACAGTCAAACAACAACAACAACAACAACAACAACAACAATCGCAACAACAATAACAACAATAACAATGCTGGGGCCAGTTACACTTGCTATGGGTGTGGAGAAACCGGCCATTTCCGGTGCAACTGCCCTAAAGCAAACAATCAAAGGGGCAGGAGCAGCAGGAAGAATGTTGACAATGGGTCAAGGCGAAGCAGTGTAGGACCCAACAGTTGTTACTGGTACGTTCCTACTTAACAACTGTACGCATGCATCTTATTTGATAGTGGGGCGGAGTGAAGTTTCGTTAGTAATAATTCAAACACTTACTAAATCAACAACCCCAGAAGCTCAACAAAGCCTTCACGTTGGAAATGGCTAATAGGAAAACTGAAACAACCAAAGATATCTATGTAGGTTGCACATTAACACTAAACAATCACTCCTTTCAAATAGACTTGATGCCAGTAAATATTAGGAGTTTTGATGTGATAATCGGCATGGATTGGTTAAGCCCCCATTGTGCTGATATTATGTGTTGCGATAAGGCCGTTTGCCTTCATCTCCCCAATCATGAAACCCTAATAATCTATGGCGATAAACCTGGCCCCAACCTTCGCCTTATCTCGTGTATCAAGGCACAAAAGTGTCTACACAAGAAGAACTACGCATTCCTTGCTCATGTGGTGGATAAGACCAAGGAAGAAGTGAACATTCAAGACATCCCAGTGGCATGCGACTTCTCGGATGTATTTCCAGAAGATCTTCCGGGAATACCCCCAGAAAAGCAAGTCGAATTTCGGATCGACCTTGTACCAGGAGCCACACCAATTGCCAAATCACCCTACAGGTTAGCTCCCGCCGAAATGCAGGAATTATCAAGTCAACTAAGCGAGCTGCTGAGCAAGGGATTCATACAACCAAGCTTCTCACCCTGGGGAGCTCCGGTCTTGTTTGTCAAGAAAAAGGACGGATCCTTTAGAATGTGTATCGATTATAGGGAACTAAATAAGCTTACCATCAAAAATCGGTACCCACTCCCGCGGATTGACGATCTATCCGACCAGCTTCAAGGAGCTAATTATTTTCTCCAAAATAGAGCTAAGATCCGGTTATCATTCAACTTCGAGTCCGAGGAGATTACATTCCAAAAACTGCTTTCCGAACTCGATACGGTCATTATGAATTTGTTGTGATGCCCTTCGGTCTAACGAATGCCCCTGCGGTATTCATGGACCCCACGTACCGAGTTTTCCACTCATTCTTAGTCAACCCTTTAATTATTTTCATCGATAACGTACTCGTATGCTCTCGAAACAAGAACAAACACAGTCAACACCTACAACTGGCTTTGGAGGCATCGAAGCCGGAGAATACCGCGAAGGAAACACGACGTGGAATGGATAAAAATCTCGAAGTCAAAAAGACGAAGCTTACTATTACAAAAGTTGGATTGGGCGCTATCCGGAGGATCGTCAAATGGATTAACCAAATCTGCCCACTTCCTGCCAGTAAAGGAATCATACAAGATGGAAAGACTAACACAAATCTATATAAAGGAGATCGTGAAACTTCATGGGGGTACCAGTATCTATTATCTCAGATCAGGATAGTAGATTTACTTCACGATTTTGGCAGTTGCTCTAGAAGGCAATGGGAACACAACTAGACATGAGCACTGCTTACCACCCTCAAACCGATGGTCAGAGCGAGCAAACTATCCAAACAATTGAAGACATGCTCTGAGCCTGTGTGATCGATTTTGGAAAATCATGGGATACTCACGTGCCTCTGATTGAATTCTCGTACAACGACAACTATCACACGAGCCAAAAGGTTGCACCTTTTGAGGCTTTATATGGCTGCAAATGCAGATCGCCTCTCTACTGGGCTGAGGTGGGTGACACCCAGGTGGCAAAAAGAACAATTACCAAGCAACACTCTTACAGGACCAGAGATCATTCGAGAAACAACATAGAATATAATCCAAATCCAAGCACGACTCCAAGCATCGCGAGACCGACAAAAGGGTTACGCTGACAATAGACAAAAATCTCTAAAATTCCAACTCGGAGATCGAGTACCATTAAAGATCTCTCCTTGGAAAGGGATGATCCGTTTTGGGAAACAGTGAAAAATAAACCCGCAACACATCGGACCGTTCGAGATCCTGGCCCGAAGTGGTCCGATAGCTTATAAGTTGCAGCTACCTGCGGAACTCAGCAATGTACACCCTGTGTTCCACGTCTCGAATCTGAAAAAGTGCTTATCAGATGAAACTCTTGTCATTCCTTTAGAAGAGATTGAAATAAACAAGAATCTCCTGTTCATCGAAGAACCGGTCGAGATAATGGATAGGGAAGGGAAGCGTACAAAGCAGAGCCGCATTCCGATTGTGAAGGTTTGATGGAACGCCAAGCGTGGACCAGAATTCACATGGGAACGCGAAGACGAGGTCAAGCAGAAGTACCCTCATCTGTTCTCTCAATCATGATCCTACCTTTCGAAAGAATTTCAGGACGAAATTCCCTCTAACGGGGGGATGATGTCACAACTAGCATTTTTAGCTAGGAAATTCTATTCTCATGTAAACATCATTTATTGTAAGGCTTGTACTCTAAATTAATATCATGCTCTATGCTCACTCAATACATCTCTTATAGTCAATTATGTGTTGAAGACCCTAGGAATTCCGGTTCAAGTTTATTATGAACTAGGATTCTCTTATTGGACCTAATGGACCAATAAACCTTCAACTTGACTGTCTTGGGCCTAGAAACCCTAATTGGGATCTAATTAGACCAAATTCATGAAACTATAAGATTTTGGGCAATTTGGGCCTAGAATGATTCATTCTACCTCCAATGGGCCGAACCTATGCTATTGGGCTCCACAAATTCGAACAAGCCAAGAATGGGCCCAAAACCAATTCATATCCATCCTTTTAAGCCCATTCTCGGCCCATTAAAAAAAAGAGAAAACTTCATGGGATTATGGGGTGACACCTCATCTTTACCCATAGGTTTTCCATATAATTACATCCCATGTATCAACACATTTCACCTTAATCTCCTATGTATTAACCAACCATGAACTCACACTCCCTCTTTTTCTTCCCTACTCTAGGCCAAAGAACACATACACACACATTCTCACATTCAAACTCTCCAAAAACTCTCTCAAGCAATCCCCTCATCTCCTTAAAATTTCGAGATTTTGGGTTGTGTTTCAAGAGTCTTCATCAAGTTTTTCAACCCCTTGGTAAGTTGTTATTATGCATAAACATCTACTTTCCATCTTAAAGCTAAGAACTCTTTCTTACATAGTTTATTTCATGATCTAAAACCCCCTAGAACCCTTTAAGTTCGAAAATATCCTCAAGGAGTTGCTAGGGCCGACAATCTTCTCACATCATCACCAAAAACCGAATCCAAACCCCAAGGTGAGTTCATACCCCCTATTTTCGATTTTTACTTTGTTTTGGGGGAGAATACAAGTTGTTTTGTGTAGATCTATGTGTATATGCATGACTATGTGTGTTTTCATGATTTATTTGGTGATTATGTGTTGTTTACTTCATAAATCTAAAAATATGTTAAGAATATGAAGTTTATCACTTGAATCTACATAAAAACCTTGAGAAAAGTATGTTTTATCACAAATAATACAAGTAAACTTGTAGATCTGGGATTTATACACTTAAAATAGCAAAAACAAGTGTTGTGTACAAACATGGATAACTTAAACTCAAAAATTAGCCTTTGACAGAAAAGTTTTGGTCCAATCTCGAACTGTTTTGACCACCTTAGTGGTAATATTTTTCAAAACTGTTTTACATGCAAAACGTTCAGGTTTATACCTTTAAAATGACTACTCTCACGTTTTCATACGATTTTTCTACAATATTTGGCGAATTTTACAAAACTGCCTATCATATTTGAAATAATATCGGACCAGCCTGTGAAAGTGAGCAATTTCCCACTGGATAGAGGCCATTAAAAATTATGAGAAAAATTATGAACAAAGTAGACAAAATTTCCAAACTTCCAGAGTTTACGGATCCAAATTTCGACTCACGATGAGTTTTCTATAAATTTTCCAACAATCGGGTTAGAAAAGTCAAAAACAAGAAAAATGTGTATTTTCACAAAAATCAAGCCAAAAATGATATTTTTGACAAAAATGATATTTTTGACAAAAATGGGTTAGAAATGTTATTTTTACCAAAAACTAGCCATAAATACAAGTTTTGAACAAAATGGGGACTAAAGTGTTATTTTTACTAAGATTGGGCCTTAATTGTAAATTTTTGGCTTATTGGGCCAAGAATGTCATTTTTACAAAAAAACGGGCTTTATATGTTATTTTGGTAAATAATTTGGCTAATACTAGCAATAAAATAACAAACGGACTAATTTTGTCATTCGTATAATATTGGGCCTTAGTGGCCCATTAATATGTTTGATAGGTCCTGAATACTATTTATATGTTTATTGGGGCTTATTGACCCATTAACATGCGCGACGGACCTTGGATATTATTTGCGTGCTATTTGGGCCTGTAGATACCTTACATGTGAAATGGGTCTTAGTTGTCCTTTTACATATATTTAGGGCCCATGTTATATAATCTCATTCCTATCGGGCCTTGAAATGACTTACATGTTAGTGATGCCTTAGTGGTTCACTTACATGGTTCATTGGGCCTGGGAATGAGTTTTATATGTTTTTCTTCGCGTAAAATTCGATTAAGGATCTAGTGAGACTTGTCGGTTGACACCTATTGAGTGTACGATCGTAGCCTGTAGTTATAATCAGATTCTCTTGGAGGGAGAGCGGGGTTTTGTGTATAGATCTATACGGGGATGACACCCCACACCTGAGCTGTTCGCTACAGTTAGACTACATCAGTCTAGGGTGACTATAACCTTATTCTATTTTTCCGTCGGCGTTCACAAACGCCAAGACAGGCGAAATTGTCATTATTTAGTATGATTATGACGGCTCACTTAGAGGAATTAACTTTATGAAGTTTGCGGAAGACCATTATCTTTTCTCTTGGATTACTCGGAAACTTACTCACACTGGTACTCAACCTTGGGGTTGGTACGACAGCTTTCTCTTTTCTTCTTTTACAGGCAACATCAAGTTGTATGAGGGCATTCTAATTACATTTATCTTTTGGCATTCTATTAATCAATAACACTCATGCATTAATACAAGATCAGACACAAACATACTAAACTATTTTAAGAAAATACAGGATTTTCTTGGGATTACAAAGTTATACAAATCATTTTCTCAAACATGTTTATGAACTCACCGACATTTTTATGTTGACCTTTTTAAATTAACTTGTATTCTCAGAAAACCGTTGAAGCAAGTTGGGACGAACAAACTAACGGATGTTTTGTTATATTTCTATTTCATCAGACTTAAATTATTTTGGCATGTAATATTAAAATACAATACTCGATGTAAACAATGAATGTTGTTATATTACATGTGTGATGATGATGATGTTATGTTTCAATTATATACTCTGTGATGATACTACAACAATGGAGTCACGCTCAAGCCCCCGGACGTTTCCGTCGTCTGGCTCGGGGGTGTGACAGATGTTTACGGATATGCTATCTTCGGCCATTTCCGGTGGATACTAGGTATTTGTATCGCTTGGGAATTGTGATAAGTTGGATATCGGGTTGGTTTTCTGCTAGCGTCTGGGTTAGCAAGGGTTGTCAGATGTCATCCAACATGTTAAAGAATCTTTGTGAGATCTTCAGACGGATGTATCTTGCGGAGCGGATTCCGCGTGTACCATGATTGCTCCGAGTCATTGTCGGAATCTGTTCAGTGATCTGGGTTGCTACGGGTGTAGCAGGTTTGGCCACGCCTTCAGGGATTGCCCATAGGGAGCAAGCCCATTATATTTTCGTTGTGATCAGGTGGACGACAAGGAGGTCGACTGTCTGACGATCAGGGAGGAGTAGCGAGTGCACCTGCTCCAATCATTTTTCGGTGTTGGTTCAAGGGCTTGAACGAGGGAGTTATGACTAGTTTTCAGTAGCCTTAGTATTTATGTTTGGAAGAGCCACCAGGATTGCCGAGGGAAGAGGGAGTTGTTGCGGAAGTTTTGGGTAGACTATCCGTTCATTAGACTCCGAGATCTGAGCGTAATATCGCTTTTAAGCGTTTGAAGTCATTGATGTTGTTGGGATACGAGAAGTGTTAGTTGGTTTTCAGGGGTTGTGTTGTTTTGGGAAGGGTTTCTTATGGTGCACTAGTTTAGTAAGCATCGGTCGTCAGCAGGTTGATTATTGGAACGTAAGAAGGATTGAGAATCCTTCAATTTTCATGAACCAAGCGGACTTAGTCGATTTTAAGTGGGGGAGAATCGCGCAGGTGTGCAGGACAGGGGAAGGTATGAAACCGGGATGGATTTCTCATCCTCATTGAGGAAAAGTGGCAGCCGAAGTGGCTATTTGGTTTGAGGGTTGTGTGAGTTTGAATTTCGGTAAAATTTCCCAGCATATGAATCGCGTCTCATTGGTGCTTGATAGCAAAATTTTGGGAATCAAGTTGGGGTTCCAGTCATGGATTGAGTTCAGTTGGGGTGTTCAGTCGAGTGCGTGCTCGACTCCGTATGCAATTCGAATTGATAGGTTATGGTTAAGGGTTTTGGGTTATGTTGATGTTAGAGCGGGAAGTGTTGTAAGACTACGGGGGTTCCGTAGCATTCACTAGCAGGCAGATGGTGCGTGAAGTGTTGTAAGACTACGGGGGTTCCGTAGCATTCGCTAGCAGCCAGATACCGTGGGAAGTGTTGTAAGTCTGCGGGTGTAGCCGTAGCATTCACGGATTAGTTCAGATGATTTAGGCCAGGGTGGGCCAGTTCGCAAGGTTGTGAGTAGGTCACAACATAATTGGAATCAAGAAATGGTAGGTTGAAGGAGACCGGGTATGATGTAAGACTACAATTATTCTGGTAGCATTCACCTTTTGTGTTGGATTCAGTGGCGACAGGTTGTCGGCCTATCATGATCGGATGGATCAAATGGATGGAAGGAGCCATGAATGGCTGTATAGATAGGGCAGTTATTGTCAGGCGAGGTATCCTTCGAAGATCATGTGGGACTGATGTGCGTGTGATTCTATCTCAGTGATCGGGTAGATGTCTGGTGTATCGGACTATGGAAGTCAAGTTGGGACCAGAGACGTCCCGGTTGGTCGTCAGGAAAGCAGCTTTGGGGCAGCAAGAGGAGTTGGAGCGACTTCAGTGATTTGGGGTCCGTGCGTGGAATTGCTTGTTATTCGGTAGCCGCAGTTGACCGGTGATTTTGTCCTTTTGGAAGCCTCAAGGTATTTCGAGTGGGAAGTATTCTATCTAGACTGGTTTCTTGTGAAATCAGTTCGATGAAGATTTGATGTGAGCAGTCTGTCAGGGAGACAGACCATCTCGAGACGTAAGATTTCAGATGGAGCAGATGTGATCAGGTTGCAAGGAATCCGTTCATCTCCGTGTTCAAAAACCCTACGAGGGTTAGTTTCAGCTGCCTTGGGAAGGCTGTGGTTCTCGGGTTTGTGGCTGTGTTGCTCAGGTTGTCTGGTATGTCAGGGATGGTGACGCATGATTTCGAGGACGAAATCTAATTTAAGTGGGGGAGAGTTGTAACACTCTGTTCCGAATTGACTCCTAGTCTGAGGTTGTGGCTCGAAGGTCGATCATTATAAGGATTATGGCTCTTGGGAAGGTAATATCTAGGCCCTTTTAGGTGCGGGTTATGTATTAGAAGTGATCCGGGTGTTCGGTTCGTGTTTTCGAGCCTAGGGGTATTTCGGTAAAGTGGCAGTTTGGGCTTTTGTGGAAAATGGATTTTTGTTCGGAAGGTCTTAACAAAGGTTTGAGTTTTTAGAAGTGTAGGGCTTCTCGTCACCATTTCGTGGATATAAGGATCGTCGGAATCGGGCTTATAACGAAGAAGTTATGGCCTTCAGAAGTTTCGTGGTTTCAGGCTTAGCCGAGTACATGGGGCGTACACAAAGTTTACGCGAGGCGTACTAACAAAGAAGGTAGTACGCTGGGTGTACCTTGGAGTACGCTGGGCGTACCTTGGAGTACGCTGTGCGTACTGACTAAGAGGGTCGCGAATGTTCCTCGGAGTACGCTGGGCGTACCATATGTACGCTGGGCGTACTCCAGTCAGATCAGAACCCTATTTTAGGGTGTTGGACCCTATTTAAACTCCTTATCTCATAACCTAACCCTAATATCTTCAGCCTCCACCCCTCTAAACCCTAGAAATCATCTTATACCATTCATGGTGGCATTTTGAGCTTATGGAGTCCTATTTTGGAGTGTTTGGCTCATTTTCAAGAAGGTGGAGTTAGACGCAAAGATGGAGATCAAGAAGAAGCTTATGGATATGGCTTCTGTTACTCATTTTCAACTTGATGAAGGTATAAAGTTCTGAACTTGATCATTGAATTCTTAGATCTATTATGTTGAGTTTTTGGATCTTTTTGGTCCCAAGAATGGAGCTTTATGGTTCCAAATTTGTTTTTAGGCTTAGGGTGGCCATCCTTGGTGCTAAATAAGTCCCTAAGGGAGAAAGTTGCCATCTTCGAGGTTTTAATGGATTCATGCAAGAGTTATGGTCATTTGAATGGAAGTAGATTGTTATACTTTGATTTTGGGTTCATGTGGGTCATATAAGTCACCAAGTCAGTGACTTTATGGATTAAGACGTTAGGTAGAGCTCAGATCTGTAATTTGGTCCCTTGGTTTGAAGAATTAAGCACTTAATGGATTTTGTGCATCAACTGTTTGTACGTTGGGCGTACAATGTAGTACGCTGCGCGTACAACCCTTTTGCCCAGTACGCTAAGCGTACAGAAGAGGTATGCTGGGCGTACACTTTCAGGAGGACTTGGGCCTTAGTGGACTTCAGACCTTTGGGCCCTAATGGTTTTGAGCCTGGACTTGCTGTTTGTTGGGCCTGAATGTATCTTGGGCCAATATTGGAATAGTTGGGCCTATTGGGTCTTTTGGCCCAATATAGAAATGGACTTCGCATTATGGGCCTCAGTTTGGGCCAATTCTTGGATTAGGTTGTTGTGGGCCTTCGTGGGCCAAATGGGGTCAGGATTATTGACTAAAGAGAATATTGGGCTTTAGTATAAGGTCCATTAGAAAGGTCCGGGCCCAATTTGGAAAATTAGGCCATTGATGGTTTTATGGACATTATTGTGTTGGGCTTTTGTTTTGGTTTGGGCCTTAATTTTGGATAATACTGGGCCATGGGTAGAATGGTAATTTTACTCCATGCAAGGATTAAGGATTATGGTATGGGAACCAATTGCTAATTGGGTATATTGATTGGTATTGATAGCTCGGGAAGTGGACAGGGCAGCAGCTAAGGATTTCTTTCGGGAAGCTTCTGCATTCGAGGTGAGTCTCCTCACCATACCAATGGGTCTAAGGCACCAAGGCCGGCCCATTATGGATTATGTGATATGCTAGTTGATTTCGTGTTATGTGGTATGCTAGTTGATTTCGTGTTATGTGGTATGCTAGTTGATTATGTGGCATGTGATATGCTAGTTGTCTTTGTGATGCTTGCAGGGAAGACCTCAGGGGGTTCCCGAGGCACTAGGGTGTAAGACCTTGGAGGGTTTCCATGGCATCCTTAGTCAAGACCATGTGAGGGTTTCCATGGCATTGGGCTAAGACCATGTGGGGGTTCCTATGACACCCGGAGTAAGACCCTGGAGGGTTTCCAGGGCATCCTTATATGTATGGTTGGTATGACAGTGGGCTAAGACCATGTGGGGGTTCCCATGGCACCCGGAGTAAGACCCTGGAAGGTTTCCAGGGCATCTTTATATGTTTGTATGCACAACTTGTGTGATTGATAAGGTTTATGTAGTTGTTACAACTGATATGTATTATGTGATTATGTGGATTATGTAGGGTATGCTCTGGGGAACTCACTAAGCTTCATGCTTACAATTTTGTTTATGGTTTCAAGTATCATTGTTTTGGAAATGAAGGGCTCAGCTTGATTGCAACGCACACACCCATGTTTTCCGAAATGAATGATTTTGGGATGAACTCTGATAAATGTTTTTAATTAACAATGTTTTGGAATGATTGGAATAAGTGATATCTATGTTTGGGTTATTTTAAAAATGAAATTTTTACCCCTGATTTTTGGGTCGTTACAACAATAGATGTGAGAAATATTTGAACCTACATACCTCTCTCTCTCTCACTCACTCACTCACTCACTCACTCTCTCTCTCTCTCTCTCTCTCTCTCTATATATATATATATATATATATATATATATATGTATATAACAATTTATGTTTTATACAATTATACTGTATAACATTTTCAAACATAAATTATTACGTATAGAAAAAACGGTTGTCTATGAATAAGCTCCCTTCTTGGATCTGTTGACAATTTACGATTTATAATTTTGATAATTTTATGAAACATTGAAACCGATTATAATATTTTTAGTGGTAAATTAATCAAAATTGATCATTACAAAGTTATTGTTGTTATATGGTAATAATCAATTGTATAATGTTTTTAGAAACGTATTATGATTATTTTAACACTAAAATAACCAAATTCCAAGAAAAATCTTTTCAAATTTATGATATTCCTAGATGTATATTTGAAACACAATGAAATATCTTTTCAAATTTATGTGTATTTACAGGTAATATTATTTTTCATGCCCTAAAATACTTGATCAATTTTTGTTTTTCTTCACAAAATTACATACGAAAGTGGGTTTACCAACATTTTTTTTATTTAGTGAGTGGGTAATAAACTAATAATATCAAGAAACAAAAAGTAAACTGAATACCATTTGGTTTAAGAAAATAAAAGAAGCATATTTGGCGTAGGAGGCTAGACAAGATGCTCATTTTGGACTATTATGGAGATTTATAGTTAACTTAATTACACCATAAAATAGAATAGCCGGCTCATGATTAATTTGATGTATAAATGTATACTTTAATAAGTTAATATTTGGCGAAGGGTCCAATTGGACGGTTTCTTAACGAATCAAACCTAAAATAGATTCTCTCAAAGGCATTAGGCATATACATTATACATATACCACTTGGAGACTAATCTTCATTGGCATGAGCATATACACTAATACACATATACGGGTGTGTTCGGCAAAATTAGCTGGTAGCGGGTGGTGGGTAGCTTGTAGCTTGTAGCGTTTTGTTAAACGTTACATGAAGTAGCATTTGAATTTGAAGCGTTTTGTTTAAACTAAACGCTAGAAGCTTGTAGTGCCAAACAAGACTTTCTGTTCAAAACGGAGCGTTTTGTCAAACGCTAGAAGCTAGAAGCTCTCAAACGCTCCCAAAAATCTCCGTGCCGAACACGCCCTACATATACATATAGTATTAAAAGTGGTGTATACATATACATACACGTACTAAAACTACTTGTTTATGTTGCTATATGTTAGCCAAATTCTCCCACATAGGAGTTATTCGGTTACTTTCATCCAAAGACAAAGTTATTAGACAAAGACAATGTATTTGGTTACTTAGTTTTAACATCATTTTAAGATTCTTGTTAAAAATTATAGTCTTAGCTTTTTTTATTCTTATTCAAATATAATCCTAACTAGAAAGGTTTCCCCCGCGTTGCGGGGGTCGGAAGGTATTGGTTTGAGAAGTATGTTGTTTATCTCTTCAATTCGTCTATTTAACATTGTTGTTTCATAAGACTGATAAGCAGTGTATCGGAATCAAACCTGATACCCGATTTGCTTTTTACCTACAATTTATTTAAAAAACCTCAAACAATGCTAAAATTAGTTTAAATATAAAATGCAAGAAAGAGAAAATAGTTAAATTGATTTGTTTATCATAACAACTTATCAAAAAAGAAAACAAATGGTAAAATACGCAAATAGCTTCAAACACTAACAATTCAACCCAAACCGATAAATTAAGAAGAAACACAAAAAACTTAAAGAGAAAAAGCCAACACACACAAATAGTTAGACATGTGTATAACTTCTATTTTCAAGAAACATAATGTGCTATTTGTATGCGTATCGATTAGGCTGCCATGTTCAGGCGACGTATCAATGTGCATTTTTTCTTCACCAAGAGTGCACTTCACAATAAAGAATAACTATCATCGAATCCACTTGTCATGGGGATTTCAGGTAATTTGATGGAGCTATTGGACAATCAATAAAACAACTTGTGAAAAAAGAAAAAAAAACCCTTAATACACAGATATAGAAAAGTATATTGCTATTTTGGAGTCAACATTTTAAAATCAACCTGTTTGTCCGTATGCACTGTCAATGACAAAATCTATTCCTTGGAGCTGAAAAAGAAGCCAACAGGAGTTTCATTATCGAAGGAAACAAAACTATAAAATATTTAATAGTTTAATATAGAAAAAGTAAGTGTATTCATAATTTGTTGTTCAAACCTTATAGCCCATTAGGAGAAGGTTTTAAGATATTTTCCAGTGTAAGAATCTTTCCTTGAGCTAGAAACTCCGAGACTTGCGATGGATAATATGGTGATTTAACAATTTGTGTATGATATTAACTTTCTCACACTTTCTAATAGTTACCTTGAGAAGCTTTCGCAATGTTGGAATCTTAATGAACTCCTATCTGTAATGTCTCATTAGGTTGTGTAACATTTGTAAATCTGTAAATTCAATAAATAAAAACAAAACAAAATAATAAGGATTGTAATCGTTAATAAGGATCACATAACCATCTGTATTTAAAAAAACATTATGATTCTTGTTAAGGAATTAAGTATTCTTGTTTGTTCATGACTCCTTTCAGAAGTGCATCCAAGATCATAGAAAGGCTTCGATTACTAAAAAGTATATCAATATAAAGTTGGTAATTTTTTTCTAAATATGTTATAACACAATAAAAATGTAGAAAATAACCTTTGAATTCCTTCACCATTGCCATTATCAACAGTTAGACATAAAAGCTTCAAATAGCTTTTCGAAGCATCCTTCAAGATTAAACATAATAAATAAATAAATAAATAAATAAATAAATAAATCAAAAGCAAATCAGTTGTAAAGACATGTCAAAATACATATAAGAACATTTAACATTTATTAACTTTGAAGTTATAAATTTTAACCCTTATCAATGTCCTATCGAGATAGAATCAGTGTGAGAATCACTACAATATTCCATTCAAATACACAAAACGGATTTGAGAATAAAAAACATGTTTAATACAGATTGTTTAATAATTACAAAATAAGGACATAATAGTAATCAAGCTCAGCAGAAAGTATACAACAGAAAATAATAATAATAATAACATTGTGCTGTAGAAAATAGCTAAAAGTCGAGACTATCATCGTTCTAACGGATTTAACATTCCTAAAAACTCAAAATTAGAAATCATTGACCTACTTCTAGTATATTTTCATTATTTTAAATGTTCTACTCTAAAATAACTAAAAATGGTAAAATTAACGGTTTTCCCATTTATCTTTTGGTTTTGCTTTTGAAAACAATATCAAACACAAATGACAGTAAAAAGTGTTGATAAAACAATATATATTCGCAGATGACCGATGAATCCCAATATAATTGCAAAAGAAATCAAGTGTTTTTTCCAATTTAGAAAAGTGTTTTTTCCAATTTGGAAATAACACTTTTTACTGTAAATTTGCAAAACGCACCAAAGAAAATGTAAATTGTTTTTTTTGGTAAAGAAATAAAAAGAAACTGGAAAAAACAGAAAACAAGTGTAAAGTAAAAGTGCATTGCTATTTATTGCATTTACCAGCTAAATATGAAAAAAATACAACCAATACAATGTATGTTGGTTTTTGGTAAAAAAATTTAAATAAATTGAAAAAAATTTACAGAAAACAAAGATGTAAGGTCAAAGTACATTGCTATTTAGTATAAATACCACCTAAATATGAAAAAATGCAATAAATAGCAATGTGATTTGGTTTATGGAAAACAAATCAAATAAATTGCTAAAAACAAAAACCAAAAGGTGTAAACTCAAAGTACGTTGATATTTAGTGTTTCTTTTTTAGTAAAAAAATCAAAACAAATTACAAAAGAAAAAGAAAAAAACTATAAATTCAAAGTATAATGCTACTTATTGCATTTATAACCAAAAAATGGAAGAAGAACGAAATGGCAATCCATTTTGGTTTTTTGGTAAAGAAATTAAAAGAAATTGCTAAAAAATAGAAAAAAATACATATAAATTCAAAGTATGTTGCTATTTAGGGCATTTCACTCGTAAAAATGGAAAATGCACTTAATACCAATGTAGTTTGCTTTTTGGAAAAAAAAATCAAAAGAAATTACAAAAAAATAGAAAAAATGTGTAAATTCAAAGTTCGTTGCTATTTATTGCATTTACCACCTAAAGATGGAAAAGCAGAAAATGACAATGTACTTTCTTTTTTTGTTAAAGGATTCAAAACAAAATGCAAAGTATATTGCTATTTAGTGAATTTACCACTTAAATATAGAAACTACACCAAATGAAAATGTAATTTGTTTTGTGATAAAGAAATCAAAAGAATTTGGAAAAAACAGAATCTATATAACCTTCAAAATTCAAAAACAAATAAGAAAAATACCTTTTCTGCTGATTTGGATGACTGATTGGAGACGCAAACAAAGAAGATACATATTGATCCAGATAGATGCATTGATAAATAAAATACCAAAGTCCAGGTAGACCACCACAGCTGTAATTGTAACTGTTCCATTGGTTGTTGTTTTCCGATGAGTTAAATGAAATAAAGATCTTGAATTAACAGATGGATGAACGACAAAACTTTCAAGAATCTAATTTACTAATTTATTATTAAAAAAAAAGGAAAACTCACGTCATCATGCCTGCATTCTTTAAGATGGAAAAAGGCTTGTGAACTTGTAGTCAACAATGTTAAGTATGTATCAACCTATAAAACAATTTATAAGCAAAAAATAACTATTTTTCTAATAAAAAAATTAAAAAACTTACATCAGGATATTCTGCAACATATTATACAACAATACCATTAATTTAATAACATTTGTAAATAATAATAAAAATATATGGGCGTTAATCTCAACGCTTCCATTTCTGATATGTTCGAGATGACGAACAGGATGATTTCGTTCATGATGACCAAATTTCGTTTCGTATATCTACACAACCAAGGCCTGTTGATGTCCAATGCAAATTCCAAAAACAGGAACGTTTCCAATAATGCCCTTCACCATCTTAACGAATCTACTACGTCCGTCTATCTTATATTCTCATGTGATTTAAAACAAATAGGGTGATTCGGTTTCAGAAAAACAGTACAAAAATCAAGAGTTATATGAAGCAATCTAACCATTTGGAGCTCAAACGACTACGCCCAAGCAACCCATCTAACATTGTTGCAGATCGGAGAGATGAAATGCCGGATGGAATTGGCACTGTAGCATGTAAAAAGGATTTATTAAAAAAATAAAAATAGTTAAAAGAGAAGTAGCCACATACCCATATTCGCCAGATGCATACTCCATGGATTTGTTTAATTTCTTTAATAATGCAATTTCCACGTCCCTTGAAGCCTGTCTTGATCAAGAAATCATTCAAATTTCTTTCTCACATTTTTCAATTTTCTTGCTCATCCACCTAACCAATTCAAGGCCAACATCGGTTATCAAGTTTACCATATTTTTAGATTATGAAAATTTGTCAAAACTCACTGAATATCAAATAACTTCCATTTTTCTAAATTTGAACTTAGGACCAAATACTATTAATTGGACCATTTTATCCTTCTGTTAAAAATGGATTTATGCATCAAACAAACTCCGCAATGAAAATAACTAACTAAAATAACTTGGCTACTGTTGCAACTTGGAAATAAAAATCAATGTTTCCCTTTATATGAATATTTGTTATTTATTTCATAATTTTATAAACATTA
Source organism: Lactuca virosa (assembly GCF_052849685.1). NCBI lineage: Eukaryota > Viridiplantae > Streptophyta > Magnoliopsida > Asterales > Asteraceae > Lactuca > Lactuca virosa. The sequence goes on from NC_136430.1 coordinate 55,998,320, forward strand.
CCTAAAAAACACCAGTTAGGCCGGGATTAGAATCAATCCAATGAAATGAGTCCCATTATTTCACAAATGACTCATTCCATTTTGTAAAGAGAATTTTTCATTCCAACAAAATATTAAACCGTTGTTATCCTTCACTGGAATAAATATGACAACCTGCAGGTAAATTTTGATTTGGAATGTAGATGAAAATATTAAAAAATTCATTTTTTCATTTAGTTATCAAAATCGCCAGGCTACTTAAATCATCAAGCACCACCAGATGAACATATCAAAAATCTCATTTTTCAATAGAAAACAGTTTTTGCAGTAATATTAAAACAGATGGGAACCGCATAATCTGATATTAGTTTCACTTTGGCATTTCCACAAACAGTTTGCATGCATTAGAAACAAATAAGAATAAAGAAGCAAATAAATTGAGAAATACCTTGTAACAGAATCCAAACAGCCCAAAACAAAACCGGAAAACTGGTTTTTGCTGGGATTGGTGTTGTCATTGCTTTTGATTCAGAAAAAATAGCATCAACCCAAAAGTTTGAAAGACCATCTACAATAAACAACGAAATAAACTTAAGAAATTGCAGAAATCTAAAGACTTTAAGTTACAGACTTTGTGATGAAAGGGTAAAACCGGAACCAATAAGCTTTCTATAACAAAAGTGGTAGATACGCCATATAGTTCCTTTGTTTTTTGGTAAAGAGTCGGTGAGTTTCTCAAACAACAACAAATAAATACCACAGTTATCAGAATACGCCTTTCACATGTTTCAAAACAACATCAAATTGCAAGGATGAAGTGTTAAAGATTGTAGTTGTTGCAAAGTAAAAGTCATAGGAATGTCAATATTTGAAATTCAACCATTCAATTATGTGATAGTGTAAAATAATAGCTATACAATAGGATGGATCACTTCACAAAACAACAACTTTTCGTCAAATAAAAAAGATGAATAATAACCTACCTCGTTGGCTGCAATCATTACAGTACATCTGGGCAGAGGGGCTTCCTTATTGTGGATATAATTCACCTTTTTTTTCTTAGATCGATAAACCCAAATCGAGATTGGAAGAAAGGTCGTCGTTAACCTGTTAACATGGAAAACACAAACAAAAATTGAATTCAAAATAAAATAGGAAAATCCCATTACAAAAAATCACACCGTGAAGAGTAACCCTAATCTACAAAATTAAGAGAGAAGACGAACCACTGTGTTGCAAGTTGTGGTGTTCCGATGTCAATGGCGTCCGCTTTCCACCCATTTGTCACCAGAAATCGCATACAAAACATTGAAAAAAAAACATCCTAGACAATCGATTCCTCAAAAACGACGGTAGTATGTCTTCCGGTTCCCAAATCGATGATACATGCTATGCTTCGTGATGAATTCACAGATACAAGATATGAAAGAGAGGTGACAGACAGAATACCTAAATCGATGTAGTTGTGGACCGACGGAACACTGGTAGTTCAACGCTGCCAGGCAATTTCTAGAGCTTTGGACAAAACATCGACAGCGAGACTGAGATTTAGAAAACAGATACGATTTGGATACAATTTCTACCGTGAGAGAGGGCATCACCGATGACAGAGTGGACGGTGGAATGGTGAAGTAAATCTTCGGGAAGCATCTAAACCCATCGTTTATAAGACTCGGGAAAGTATATGAGTCGGTGGTGAACAGTACGGACGTTTATAACATAAACACGTACCCATTGGACAGCAAAGGCGGTGGAACGTTGTAGTTACAGTAGAAATCAATGAAACCCATTGACCAGTCAAATATGAAAACCCTATTAAAAGAAGGTCAACAATGGAAAATATGTAAAGGTTGTGGATCAAATTTGCCAAAACTCAAGCAAGTTCACTGTTGCTAAGTTAGGACATTTTTAATATATATATATATATATATATATATATATATATATATATATATATATATTAATTATGATCATCCTCCTCCATCGATTATATATAACCCATCTCTACCTTCTGGTATAGTCGATTTTAATGTGTGTGTGTGTATATATATATATATATATATATATATATATATATATATATATATATATATATATATATATATATATATCATGGTTGCACAAATCGCTAATCGGTGGACTAGCGATTAAGGATTAATCGGCTGGGGGAGATTAATCGGGGACCATTAATTATTAAGAAAATTATTCAAAAATTTATAAATCTAACTTTAATCCTCCAAAATAAGCGATTAGTCGGCGATTAGGTCCGATTAGGTCCGACTTTGACCTGCATTGACCAAACCTGGTTTGGTCCGATTAGGTCTGATTAGGTCCGACTTTGACCGTATTGACCAAGCATGATTAGGTCCGATTAAGTCCGATTAGGTCCGATTAATTCCGAATTTGACATGCATTGACCAAGCCCAATTATAGTGACCAATTAGTAATAAATCTCATCGGTGGAGGTCCGATTAGCGATTAATCGCCGATTACTCGGCCGATTAGGACGATTTCTACAACATTGATATATATATATATATATATATATATATATATATATATATATATATATATATATATATATATATATATATATATATATAGGGTCGGCCTATGAACAGGGCCCAAAAAATTATAGGGCCTATTTTTTTATAGCATTTTTAGTAGTATATACTCATTTAATGGCCCAAAACAAAAAAATAGGTTATTCTTTTCATTCTATCAATCGACTGCACGCAAGCAAGGAGGCAGTGGCCGAGCTGGAAGAAATTTCGGGAAAAAAAAACGTTTAGGTTTTTCACTGATTACGCTGCAAGCATGGGGCATTCTCCATTCGTTGATGATAGTAAACATCATTACGGAGCAACGGTATTATTGATCTTTTGATTGCTTATTTTATGTTTTATCCCTTTAGTCGATTCCAATCACTACAAGTAATCAACATAATCTTACTTCTTCTTTTTTTCTTCTCAAAACTCTGAAGCAAGTCAAGGATTCAAGCCCTTTAAGCAACGGTTTTACGTCACAATCAAAGATTCAGAGGTTTCAAAATCAGAAGGTTTCGATTTTTGAAATTAGAAACAATCAACATACAACAATCTGCTTGAGGTTTCGACTTTCGAAATCAGAAGGTAACATTAAGGCATTTCTTATTTTTTTCATGGATTTCTTATTTGTTAATTGTTACTAATAAGTGCTTAGTTTTTTTATTTCTAAATTCCAATCATATTTTTTTTCTTCTCATCTTCTGCTTCCAATCAGTAATCAGTAAATCTTATGAACAAAGATATCAGTTTGACAATTTCTAAATTTCTAAATTCGTTTCTGATTTTGAAGTTACAAGCAAATTTTGGTTTCTGATTCTAAATTCGTAAAACAGAACTCAGAAGAAACAAGGAAGTGAGGAAGTTAGTTTCTAAAATTTGAAGGTACAAGCAAATTCTGGTTTCTTTTTTGATTTCAGGTTTCTGAATTCGTTTCTGTTTTTGGTTTCTGATATTGAAATATATCATGCTAATTTGAATTATGTTTTTTTTACAGTTTTGATACCCTTTCTTGTTGATTTGAAGTGTTGAAATTCTAGAACCAAGAAGAAATCTACAGATCACAAAAAAGGTCATTTCTTTCTTTTCTACAATTTGCAATGCCTCCTAGATTAAAAAAATATGCATCTGGATATGAAAAACGTAAGAAGAAACAAAAAATTGAAGAAGATAATAAAACTCACGCAGGATCTATGGATAAGGTTATAACAAAAAAAACACAAAACTTTCCGGAAAATGAAACACAAACTGTTAATGAAGTTATGAAGCTAATCTTGATGATAATGATAATGTTGATGTTAATGTTAATAATAATGTTAATAATAATGCTAATGTTGATGTTGATGGTAATGTTGATGTTAATGATAATGCTAATGTTGATGTTGATGATAATGTTGATTTTCACATTTTTGATATATTTGATCCAAGAAATTGGATGTTCTTGATTCTAACATGATAAATATTTTAGCATTGAAAGGTCCTAAAAGAGATTTATCCGTTATAAAAGGTCCTAAAGATAAATATTTAAGAAGATTTTATGCAACATATTATACTAAAGCTTTACCAAATGGGGAAAATGTGATAGAGATTGGCTTGTTTATTCTAAAGAATTTGATAAAAAAATTTGTTTTTGTTGTAAAATATTTCAAAAAGGGTGTGGAAAAGGTCAATTAGCAAATGAGGGTTTTAGTGATTGGATACATCTTAACACTAGAATTAAGGAGCATGAAACAGGTATGGAACATGTTAAAAATATAAATACTTGGTATGATTTACGTTTAAGATTACAAAAAAATATAACTATCGTTAATGCGGCTCAAAAACAATTAGAAAAAGAAAAAGTTCATTGGAGACAAGTTTTGTTGAGAATTATATCTATTGTGAAGTTTCTTGCTAAAACATAATCTACCTTTTCGTGGTACTGAGAAGTTGTATGAAGATAACAATGGAAATTTTTTAAGCTTATTTGAAATGTTGGCTGAATTTGACATGGTTTCTTATGATCATATATAACGTACTACAAATGAAATTGGTATCCATAAACATTATCTTGGGCATAGGATACAAAATGAATTAATTCTTTTGTTTTCTTCAGAAATAAAATCTATGATTATTAAAAAGATAAAAAATGCAAAATATTTTTCTATAATATTTGATTGTACTCCCGATATAAGTCACCAAGAGCAAATGACTATTATTTTAAGATATGTGGATGTCTCGTCAAATGTTGTTTGCATTGAAGAATCTTTTTAGGGTTTTTAGATGTAAATGATACAACCGGACGAGGACTTTTTGATGTTTTATAAAATGAATTGAATTTGCTTGATCTTGACATTAATAATATACGTGGACAAGGTTATTATAATGGATCAAATAAGAAAGGAAAACATCAAGGAGTGCAAAAAAAACTTTTAGATATAAATTCCAGAGATTTTTCTACTCCTTGTGGTTGTCATAGTTTGAATTTAACTTTGTGTCATATGGTGTGACAACCCGAAATGTTTTGCCTTGTAAAGTCCAGCCATCCAATTCAACCGTGTGTTAGACTCGTTTCTGCTATCAGTTAGCATTGTTTAGAGTCTGTTTAAGGGTTCAAAGCTCAGTACATTCAAGCATTGGGTATAGGATTGAGTTGCGTAAGTTCTTCGCGTTGAAATCGAGCCGAACACTCCATCCAAGGGAGTGTACGACCGTACACATGAGTGTACGGCTGTACACATGTTTGTACGGCTGTACACCCATGTTGGCCGTACAACCCCTCCATAAGTGTGATATCCTTCCATTTCTAAGTCATTTCTTCAGTTTCGAAGTCAAGAACTCGAGTTTTCTCTCAACTATCATCAAGCTTTTCACCCCGATCTTCAAGAATGTAAGCCTTTCTTTCGTTTTGATTAGTTGTTATTCTTCTTAACCTAGTAACACCCTTTGATTTCATCCATGGAAATAATCTTTTGGGTAGATCTTCAAGATCTTCATCTTTCACCAAGAACACCAAGAACACACACTTGTTCTTGGTGGCTGTGAACCCTCTTCAAGCCTCCAAATCGTAAGTACTCCTTCCCTATGCTTAGTACATGTTAGGAACACTTGATTAAGACCCTAAAAACGACCAAAACTCAAGAACATAAGGAGTGTACGGCCGTACACCCATGTGTGGCCGTACACCCCTCAAAACACCCCAAAAGGGCCTCCAAAGTGCAAATCTAGCTTCAACACTTGATGAGCACTAGTCCCACAAGCTTCCCTATCATTCAAACTCACATTTGTGCACTTTTTACCATGAGTGTATGGCCGTACACTCCTCATAGTGGTCGTACACTCTCCTTTGATGAATCACATGTGATTCTAACACTCGGTCCAAGTGTTTCCTAGTCCCTAAGGGTGTTTCCTTGCATGTAGTTGCTTCTAAACACTATATTCATGCCAATATATGTCATTTAGGCTTCGTTTGTGTCTCGGGACTTCATTCGTGGAACTTCTCATCCTTACGCGCACATTCGTTTGAATCACCCGCATAAGGTGAGTTCATACCCCTATAATCAATCTTTTAAACTGTTTTAAATGCTTTTAGGGGGGGGGGGATACAAGTAGAACACAATGATAATTGTGTAAATGTTTGTTATAACATCTTTCAAAGGATTTCTTATGTTTTTATAAGTGATCAAAACATTTCAAAAACTCTTTTTAAGTTATGTTACTTTATAGTTTATAAAGCTTCGTTTTTAAAGTACATTCATAACTTAGTAGATAAATGAGTCTTTTCAGTAACAGTTCAAAGTAAAGATACTAGTAAACTATAATAGGTATAGTTTAGGGGTTCAGTTCATACTAGATGCTAGAACATACTATAAAGAGAAACAGGGAGGTAGATACAATACACGATAACAGAAGGAACATACTAAGATGCTATAACAAAAGGAACATACTAAGATACTATAACAGAAAGAACATACTAAGATACTATAACCAGGATCTAATTATACCAATAATCACTAACTCATTGTTCTAAACAAAAGGTGATATTAAATTGGGTATACATGATCGTATAACTTTAATGTGAATTTACACGGCTTAGCAATATGTTTGCGGAAGTCATGTTTGGTAACCAGAATCTCTTGCAGGGAGAGCGTCTAGTATGGGTACTATTCATCACATTATGACCTTAATAAAACAAACATGTTTTAAGGTAATCAATACTTCAGGATGTCAATTTAAAAGACAACTGTGTACTTAAATTTTCCCATTAATTTCATATTGTGACAGTTCCACGTGAAAGTTAATGCAAACTATTTTCGAGTTAAGATAGTTATAAACTAGGGAAAACTTACATCTTTTCAAGCGACAAACAGAACAGTCGGGTCTAGTACATTCAGTAGAAAGGGGCCTATAATGCTAACTTTATGATTCCTTAGTTTATACATCAGGGATATATATTAATCGGATCTGACAGGTAGTAGGATGTGTGTTTTCCGCTTCATTTCCTGTTCCTTGTTTGGTTGTGGGCTTAGAGCAGATTCACCCAGCCTACTATCTATCCGATGTTATATATATATATATATATATATATATATATATATATATATATATATATATATATATTCCGTATACACTAAGTAATCATAAGGAGTATGTCACAACTGGCATTTTATCTAGGAAATTCTATTCCTGTGTAACCATTCAACTATTGTAAAACTTATATTCTAAGTAAATCTCACTCAATGCACATTTAAATTCACCATTCATGTTCATCAGAGAGTCTGCAGCCCTAAAGATCCATGGTTTAAGTCCATATTGGACTAGGAGTTTCCTTATTGGGCCTAATGGATCAATAAGCACCCAATTCAACTTTATTAGACTTAGAAGCCCTAACTGGATCCTATTTGGACCTAATTCATAAATCTAAAACAATTTGGGCTAGTTGGGTCTATAATGATTCATTCTAACCCTAATGGGCCGTATTGGGCCATAACTAAGTCCATTTAACCTTAGTGAGCCATAAGCCCATCCTTTTACTCTAATTGGGTCGTGAATGATTCCAAGAGCCCAATGGGCCGAAAATTTTATGTTGAGGATCCAAATATCCTAGCTAAAGTTAATGGGCCCAATCTACTCCAACTCTTTCTTCTTGGCCCAAAATCTCGGCCCATGTATAAAAAAAATGAAAAGAAGAGATTAAGGTGGGTGACTTTGTGAGGTGCCACCTCCATTTTATACAACATACCTCCATGCAAGGACCACCATGTATCCATGCTAGTCATCTCATCTCTCTCTCCCCCCTCTCTCCTTCTCTCGGCCGAAGACAACAAACACACACACACACACATTTCACAAATTCTCTCCATTACTCTCAAGAATCATCCATCTTCTTCCTCCAAAACTCTCAAGATTTTGCTTAGGTTTCAAGAGGATTTTCACAAGATAATCATCATTCTTGGTAAGCCTTTATACATGCAAGTTTTATAACTCCATCTTCATGATAGATCACTCTTTTAAACAAGGTTTTTGGTGATCATACTCCTAGAAATCTTCTTAACTTCGAGATCTACTCAAGGGAGTTGCTAGGGCCGAAAATCACTTCATCTTTCCCCTTCTTCTTCCAAAAACCGAAAATCAAGCAAAGGTGAGTTCATACCCCCTTGTTTTCGGTTTTCATATGATTTTTGGGGGAGAATGCAAGTAAAAAGTGTAGATCTATGTATATGCATGTTTTGTGTGAACTCTTAGTTTATATTGGTAAAAATGTGTTAGATCTTAGTGAATCTCGAAATTTTAAGTATTACGTAGCAAAGATCTAAGAATTACAACACTATATATTTCATATTATCAAGCCAAAGGTGAACACATGTTTAGGATGCAAAAGAATTCAACAAAAACCTTGTTAAATGTCAAAATTGTCAAGAAAACAAATGATAAGGGTAAAAAGTGAAAATTCTGTTTTTAAAAGGGCCAAACAGGTCCTAAATGTATAAAAAGGTACTTTTATGCTAAACATACTTTTAAAAGGATAAAAAATGCAAATTTAAGCTTATTGGGCCAAACCTTGGGCCTCACGGCCTTTGGGCCCAAATTGTGAAAAAAATGAAGATTTGAGGTTTAAAAATGTTATTTGGCCAAGTTTGAGTCATAAATGTAAATAAACCAAATTTAGAGGTGAAAATATCATTTATTTTCAAATTGGACCAAAAATGTAAAGTTTTCCAAAATTGGGCCGAAAATGTAAACTTTTACCAATAAGGGGCTGAAAATGTAATTTTCTGCAAAACAGGGTTTTAAATGTGAAAATATAACATTTTGGGTCAAAACCGTAAATTTACAGACATTTGGGACAAAATTTCAAACTTTTATAAATTATGGACTAAAGCGTCATTTTTACAAAACTTTGGGCCTAAATTAAAGATTGGAGTATTATTGGCCAAAAATATCATTTTTACAAAATGAAAGCTTTATATCATCAATCCATTAAGCCTCGAACTAAAACAAACAATCGAATCAAACGAACGAACAAAATACGTCATAAACTATTTATTGGGCCTAAAATTCACATTACTTGGCCATTGAGCCCTAAGGGTCCAATTAAGTGTATATTGTGCCTAATGTTTTCCATGACATGCTTATTGGGTCTTGCGACCCACGTACATGTTAATTTGGTCCTAATTTATGGATTACATGTTTATTGGGCTTTTGTGGCCCATTTACGTGCCTATTGGGCCTAAATTACCCTTTTACAAGTTATTGGGCCTTTGTGGTCTAAATACATGCTAATAGGGTTTGGAATGGAAATTTCACATGTTAGTAGGCCGTAACTATACCTTTGTGTAATCATTAAACATCGTATACTTATATATGTACCTTTCGAATACAAAAACATACCACATATACGTAAACATTAAACATAATACAAAAAGGGGTTGAGAATCTAGTGGGACTTGTTGGTTGGCACGACTGAGTGTACAATCGTAGCCTCTAGTTATAATCAGAGTTTCCTGGTAGGAAAGCGGGAGTTTGTGTATAGATCTATACGGGGTGACCCCTCATGCCTTAGCTGTTCGCTACAGCTAGACTAGGCCAGTCTAGGGCGACAACATCCTTAGCAAGACCGACATTTGGAAAAATACCAAGACGGGCGACCTAGTCATTATCATGCATGGTTATAACGGCTCATATAGGGATTCAATACCAAAAGTAAACTTTCGAAGATAAACTCTTCGATCGTGTCAATGCAAAACAACTTATTTAACGATACAAGGATCTAGACAATGTTGTAAAACAGAAAATATCGGATTTTCTGGGGGAAATTATTCAATATACATTTATAATTTATTCACAATACAATGAAACTAAACTACTCTTTTATAAACTATAACTATGAAATTCACACACGCATTTATACTTGATTTTCACAACATTTTCATACATTTTACAGAAAATATCGGATTTTCTGGGTTTTTATGAAAGATACAAAGACTTTTACTCAAACATACTTATGAACTCACCAACATTATATATGTTGAGCGTTTTCAAAATAACTTGTATTCTCAGGTAATCGTTAAGTTGGAAGATATGCAAGTGTGTAGGGTTTTGTTTTATGTAACATCACTTATCGTACTTTTAACAATATGAACTTATGTATTTTAACAATGTACTTGATGTAAACAATGCCAGTTGTATTATGTAATGTTGGTGATGATCGTGTTATGATTCATGTATATTCATTGTGATGATTATTCAATTGTTAGTCACATGAGCCCCCGGACGTTTCCGCCGTCTGGTTCGGGGGTGTGACAGAATACCAGGTATGGGTCAGGTCATAGTATACTAATTCAATACATCGTTTTCTAGTACAAAACATACTTTCCAAGTAGAACATTTGGTAGACAAAACTAGAAACTTACCGATAAAGGTTTAATCCATTGTATTAAAATAGTATAACTTAAAGGACCTTAGGTGGTTAATTCTATAATACCTTAGTTTATACATCAGGGTTATATATAATTAATACCAGATAGGTAGTTGGATGTGTGCTTTCCGCCTTACTTCCTGTTCCTTGTTTGGTTGTGGGCTTAGGGCAGATTCACACAATTAACTATCCGTTCGATATTAGATTATATATAGCTTGTATAAACTAAGTGATTATAGAAGGAACTATTGTGGTTATTATTTTTACTAAAAGAAATAAGGGTTTTTCTTAAAGAATATTTTCATCAAATATTAAGGAACTATTACAGTTAACTCCGTGAGTACCAAGTGAATACACCAGCGTTATATACAACGAAGATCTAACAAACAATGAGATGTGTGCCTTTCGCCTCATTTCCTGTACCTTGTTTGGTTGTGGGCTTAGGGCAGATACACACATCCGATTGTTTGTTTACTCTGGGTTTTATATAAATTGTATCCATTTAGTACTCATAGAAAGGATTGTAGAGTCATTTTTACTTATCTTTCATCAAAGCAGGAAATATAAGATTTTCTGGAGGAACAAGCGAACTTTTCTAAGCAAAACTTGCAACTTACTACAACTTTCTTACAATTTACTTACATCACTAAAATCTTATGAACTCACCAGCTTAAATGCTGATCTACGCTTTCAAAATAACTTGTATTCTCAGGTAACTAGTAGACAGGTACGCGCTGGGATTCAGAAGATGGAGCATAATAACTTCATGTCTTGTTTGTTATTTACTTTTGTATTCTATGTTATGTGAACCACATACTTTGTAAACACTTTCTTTCTAATGAAATGGTTGTTTATTACTTTGATTACTATGATGCATGACTTGTGATACTAAACATGACGTCCTCCACCCCCGAACATTTCTGCCGTTCCGGTTTTGGGGTGTGACATATGGCTAATACTTGTGGTAAAGCTAAAGGTTTTTTTTGGAACAATACAACTTATATATACAATTTTTGCAAATTTCACTAAGAGATGACAAATTTTAAAAGATAATGTGAAAGGGTTAACTCCTAAATCTTTGTCATCCATTCGTTGGGAGAGTCATGTTGATAGTGTTAAAGCTATAAGATTTCAAAATTTTGATATACAAAAAGCTTTACTTCAAGTAGCCAAAAATGATAATGATCCAAAAATAACAAGTGAAGCTAAATCCTTAGCAAAAAATGAACTTGGTAACTTTGAGTTTATATTGGCATCAGTAATTTGGTATGAAATGTTAAATATTGTTAATTTAGTTAGCAAACAATTGCAATCAAAAGATATGCTTATTGATGTTGCTATGGAAAAAATAAAAGGGTTGATTTCGTTTTTTAAGGAATATAGAGAAAATGGGTTTCTAAACGTTTTAGAAACTGCAAAAGATATTGCCTTGGAAATGGGAATTGATCTAATATTTCCTAAAAAACATGAACCTAAAATAAAAAAAAACATTTTGATGAAATTTCAAACGATACTTCATGTAGTGCTTCACAATCCGCGCAAGAGAAATTTAGAGTTCAATATTTTATTTATATTGTTGATCAAGCATTTATTTCTTTAACTACAAGTTTTGAGCAATATTAACAATATGATAAAATATTTGGTATTTTGTTTAGTTCAGAAAAATTGCTCTAATTAGATGATATTACATTAAAGTCTTGTTGTAAGTCTCTTGAAACTTCACTCAAGAAAGATGAACAATTGGATATTGATGGAAATGACTTATATGTTGAATTAAAATTACTTTTACATCTCTTGCCTAAGGGAAAAATGACAGCAATTGATATTCTAAATTTTTTAAAACGTGTTGATTGTTTTCCTATTACATCTATTGCATATAGAATTATGTTGACTATTCATGTTACTGTTGCATCTGCAAAACGAAGTTTTTCAAAATTGAAGATTTTGAAGTCCTACTTACGATCTATAATGACTCAAGAACGACTTAATGGATTGGCTTTGATGACAATTGAGCGTAACATGTTGGATAAAGTTACTTATGAAGATATTATTGAAAAATTTATTTCAACAAATATTAGGAGGATAACTCTTTTGAAGTAGAAGCTAATGTCTCTTTTGTGTATTATTTTGAATGAAATTTTTTTTTATGTATTTGCAATAGAAAATTAAAAATTTTGAGATCTTTCAAAATTTAGGGCCTATTTTTGTTAAATCGCACAGGGTCTTCAAAATCTCAAGGCCGGCCCCATATATATATATATCAGTGTCTTGTGGTTTATCCTGTATTTCCACGCATATTTATGTGGAACTCGATCAAGCATATCATGTTTAGCTCATCCCATGTGTACAATATAGGAATTGACATAAAAGGACGCCATCGATAGTTTTTTTTTTTGGAATGGCAAATTAGATATAAGGGCCACTGACTTGGTTACTGTTTGGTGCATTCATCGTCATTTAAGGGATGTTTTGGCTAAAGTTATCGTATCAAATGAATGCAAGTGACGAGGAGTTATATTTAGGATTATCCACATTACTTTTAGATCATTTTAATATCTGGTTTTATTAGGATATACATCAATTGTGGAATTCGTATTATTATTGTTGGAGTTGAATAGTGTAGGAGAGTGCTTTAAATAAAATTTGACTAATACATATTGTATTGACAAATAATGACTTGGACTATTAAAATGTCTAACTTAGCCCAATGTTTGAATTGGATTGATATGTGCTTCTCCATTCAACTTGTTGATATTGTCGGCCTCCCCACTAGCTATAAGGATGATATTATTCTTATTAAATATTATATACTTTATGAGGTTTGGGAAATTTTCTTATGTTCTACAAAAACATAATTTGTATACTTGACTGACCATACGAATCGACTTTATGAGGTTCAAACTCGGGCTTTTTTGTAATTTTGCACATCAACCGACTCCCATTGCAAGGATTTCTTATGTTCTTATAGGTCATGAACTGACAAAATTATAAACACGATTTTCCAACATGATCACCTTGATTTCAAACAAGAACGTTTACATGTATAAATACATCAAAAACCTCACTACATAATTCCTATTCTACTCTCAATAAGATTCACACAGATATGAACAGATTATAATCAAAAGAGGAAACCCTAAAAAAGGTGAAACCCTAATCTGCTTTGAACGAGAGAGAGAGAGAGAGAGAGAGAGAGAGAGAGAGAGAGAGAGTATAAAGAAGATATCTATCTGAATTAACGTAAATAATAATCAAGCCAACATTAAATACATCGGGTAACAATGACCCGGTAACCCGCGTACAAACCCGAATACATTTACACAATGCACCCTCCAACTTCTGCACAAATGAACTTACAAACTAAACTGAACAAACATATAATAAAGAATAAAAAGATTAGTTTGAAAAATACCTTTCATTATTTCAACACCCCCGGTCAAACTAATCATTTGACCACTTACTTTACAGAGAAAGGATCAATCAAGCACATTTTCCACACAAATGATTATGTTGAAAAAAACTGAGAGACTTAGTCAAAATATCAACAATTTGATTAGCTGATCCAACTTTAACAAGACTAATGATACCATCTGCAATTTTTTCTCTAATAAAATGAACATCTATTTCAAAATGTTTGGTTTTATCATGAAAGATTGGGTTTAAAGCCAGCTTTATTGTAGAATCACTATCACAAAAAAGATTAACAGGAACAATTTTAGAAAACTTTAAATCATACAAAATTTTCAGAACCCAAATTATCTCACAAGTCAATGAACTAAGAGCCCTATATTCAGACTCAGTGGAAGACCTGGAAATGGTAAATTGTTTTTTACTTCTCCAAGATATTAGAGAATTACCAAAATAGACCAAATACCCACTCACAAATTTTCTAGAAAATAGGCCCTTAGCCCAATCAGCATAAGAAAAACCACATAAAGCAAGATAATCAGTTTTTAAAAAACAAACACCTTTCCTAGGACCAGAATTAAGATACCTTAGCAACCTTAAAGCAATCTTTAAATGAGACCTCCTAGGTTTGTGCATAAACTGACTTAAAATTTGAACAACATAAGAAATATCTGGTCTGGTTACAATGAGATATATTAATTTTCCAACCAACTTTTGAAATTCAGTAATATTTTCAAGAAAAATATCTTTAGATCATCACCACGATTAACAACAATATTAGTTTCAAGAGAAGTATTAACAGGTTTACATCCTAACATCCCAAAATCTTTCAACAATTCCATACAATATTTACTTTGAGAAAGACCAAGACCATTTGGAACATCAACAACTTCTATTCCTAGAAAATATTTTAGTTTACCCAAGTCTATAATCAAAAACTGTGACTTAAGAAATTTTTTGACTTTGGCTATTTCAATCTCATTATTACCTGTTAAAATTATGTCATCCACATAAACCAATAAAATAACAAGAGAATCATCTACAGACTTTACAAACATAGAATAATCATTTATACTTTGAGCAAAACCAAAACTAAACAAAGCAGCACATAAATTTTCATTCCACTTACGTGGAGCCTGCTATAAACCATATAAATACTTCAATAATTTTCAAACCCTAGTGTCATTCTTACTGTGATAACCAGGAGCCAAAGTCATATAAACATCTTCTTTAAGTTCACCATATAAAACGCATTATTAATATCAAACTGATGTAAAGTTGAATTTTTATTAACAACCAAAGTAATTATGATAGTTTATTTTATTTCTTTCTTTTTATTAGTTTATTTTAGTATTTTTATCTCTTTTTATTAGTATTGCATTGTATATTCTTTATTTTTCTTTATCATGGATCGTATCGGGGACTTTTTATGTTGCATGAGGTATTTTGTAGGGTTTTGGAGCTTGTTGCGGTTATCGTTTAGCTTGGAAATGGGCTTTGTGGGCTTCCGAGGCATTATTGGGCTTTGTGGGTCTATTAAAGGAAATTTGGGCTTAAAAGGCTAAGAACTTGGATGAAGTGGGCTTGTGAAGATGGGTCATGGATCTTTATTTTGGGCTTGGAGCATCCATATTTGAAGCTAGAAGATGATTGACTAGTTTGAATCATGTGGGATATGGAGGGGACCAAAGGAATCTTTGGTAGTGGGATGGTTAGTGGAGGAAAAATGAGCCAATAGCATTCCAGCAGCACTTGCGCGGGTGTAATCTCCGTCGCGCGGGTACCCGCGCAACTGCCCAGTTTTGGGCATTTTGGTCATTTGGCTTGCCATTACCTTGGGGGATTGGATCTATCAGCTATCACTTTGATTTTACACCATTGGAGACCAGAAAAAGGCGATTTTGGAGCTTGAGACTCATTTCTTTTCATCTTTTCAAGTTATTGGTAGTTTCTTTATGCAATTAGACTCTTGTGATTGTTATTCTATTGCCATGAGTGGCTAAACTCTCTATTTTGGTAGACCTTGGCTAAAACCTCTGAATGTTTGTGGGTTTTTGGAGGATTTATGCTTATTTATCATTTATCTTATATTTATGATTCTAGTTCATATTTCCTATGCTTGTTTAGTGCTTTGATCATGAGCTTGGTACTTTAATAAGCAATTGTTGGTTTATTTCTTTGGTTTAGCATTGAATCATTGAATTTACTTAGAACAAGGGCTTTATGATGGTAGAAATCATCTCTAGCTTATGAGTCATAACTCCTTTATGGATGTGTAAGCATTGACATCCTCTAGGAATTAGGGATTTCTTCATTCTTAAGGCTAATCAACTTCTTCGGTTCAATTGCTTCAATTGGATCTTTGATTTTGATTAAGAAGGTGTGTTGTGGGCTTCCCCAACCTCCATACTACCTACGAGAAATCTTGGCATATCATGCTTCATGATTGCTATAACCAATTTGGGATGAATGATAAGCTTCATGTTAAATCCTAATGATAAACACACAAATGTTCATTGTGTTGAATTGCCTTGGTTTACTAATTCTCTCTAATATTTGAGCATCTCACTTTCTTGCTTAATTTCAAGTTTTTAGTTATTCAAGTCTTTTAGTTTTCAAGCAATCATAACACCCCCCCTTTTAGTTTAATTGTAGTTAGTTAGTTTATTTACAATAGTTCTTTTAGATTGCATTGGTGATTGAATACAACCATTTCCCCGAGGATCGATACCCCTTTTTACCATTATAGTACATTTTATTAGCAAACAAAGGGTGTAATTTGCTTGGTGGACTTGACATCCCGCCAAATTATGATACAAATGGTAACAATTTTTGCCACAGGTGAAAATGTTTCCTCATAGTCAACATGTAACGCCTCATTCCTGGTATGATTTAATTTCAAAGTATTGCATTTTCATGAAGAACTTGTCGAGTTGGAAGCCCCAACTCGACGTGTTGAAATTATTTTTGGCCGCGGATTTTCATAAGGCAACTCGACGAGTTGAGGAGTCTCAACTCGGCGAGTTAACCGCTCAGGACGAAACCCTAATTTTAGGGTTTTGCACCATATTTAAACACCTTAAGTCCCAGGTGTTGGCCTCGTTTCCAGCCTCCAAAGTCCCTAACCCTAATCTTGAAACCCTAAAGCCTTTGTGAGTGTTGTGACCCCTTAGAGAGTGTGTTTTGGTGTGTTGAAGCCATTAGAAGAAGGAGAAGGTTTGTGCAAGGTGGTGATTCAAGTTGGAGCCTTCAAGATCTGGATTCCTTGCTTCATTTCTAGTATAGTTTTGGTATAAAGTTCTAACCTTGATCAATATTTGAATAGATCTCTTTTTGGGGTAGTTTTGAAGCTTTTAGCCATGTTTGGGTGATTGGTGGGGTTGAAGGTCGTCCCAAGTGCTATCTTTCTAGATCTATGGTCCTCTTGAGCTCTTTTGGCATAAAGGTGCCAACTTTATGGTCTTAAGAGCTCCATGAATGCATTAAGTCCATCTTATGGCTTCTTTTGGACATTTGAGTCTCTTCTAGGCATACTTGAGAGTAAAGTTGGAAACTTTACGTGTGTTAGCAGCCTTTAAGGACCAGATTTGTATTATGGAGCTTTGTCTTGATGAATAAGTTCTTATTGTTTAAGCCTTAACCTTTTAAGGTAAGGGTTTGGGTTGTCTACCCATTAGGATGGTTCTTAAGGGTAAAGTTGAAAACTTTACCCTTCTAGTCGATATTTTGGTTCAAATCCGAGTGGTGGACCTTTTACTTTCGAGATTGGTGGCTTAATGAATTAAGAGGTGTGTTTCCTGAAGGACTCGGCGAGTTCATAGGTGAACTCGGCGAGTTGGATCGACTTTTCCCGATTCTGCTGGTTAAAGGGGAAACTCGGCGAGTTGGACCGGCTTTTTGCAATTCTATTGATTAGTGAGGAAACTCGGCGAGTTGAAGAACAACTCGGCGAGTTGAGTCAACTCGGAATGTTGACTTTGACTTGGACTTTGACCAAGTTTAACCTTTAAGGGGTTTTTGATATATTGATCGGTATCTAAGGGATTGTTTCTGTTTAGGGATTGTGTAGAGCTGATTTCCGGGACCGAGGATTTATCCAATTATCCTTCAGCATTCGAGGTGAGTTTCCTTACCGGGTTTAGCGGGTCGAAGGCACCAATGTCGGCCCATGTTTATGTTATGTTGATAGTGTTGGATTAGGTGTCTAAGACCATAACTATAATTGGTATGTACTTGACCCGATAGTAGCATGGTCCTTTTGGGTTGCCTTCACCATAGCAACTTGACAGGATGAATTATGAGAAAGATGTTGATAAATGATTTATTAATATATTATAAGAATAATATATTAATTGAGAAATCATATTATTTAATTAGTATTGTTCAGAAATTAATTTGGTGATCAAAAGAGACTAATTAAATATATGGGGATTGGTATTGCAATTTACTGGTAGTTGCAAGTTGGGCTGTGGACTCCTAATAGAAGGGGTGGACGAATTCTATGGGAAGCCCATAAGAGAATTCGTCCAAGGGGCTTTCTAGAAGGGATCCATAGATTTCTTAAGGCCTAAGCAAAGAATTAGGGTTTCAGTCTAAAACCCTAGCATCACAACTATATAAGGACCCCTTGGCTAGTTGAAATCGGCCCCCTAGGCTTTCATAGAGAACCCTAGCCGATTTTAGTAGCCTCCATCCTCTCTCTCTTGTTCATCCTTTTCTAAGTGGTGTTTGTGACTCCATTAGAGGTGAAACAATTGAGACACTAAGCTCTTGAAGGTCAAGATCAAGTAATCAACAAGAAAGGTGTTTTTCTAACTCTTGTTTTATACATTGAATTCGAAAATTGTATGCTAGATTAGGGTTTTTCTTTAGATAACTTAATTTGCATGTATAACTTGAGAAAAACCTAGATCCAAAGCATTAGGGTTGCATGTGCACCATAGGAATGTTATAGTGCTTAAAACCCATCAGTGGTATCAGAGCTTAGGGTGTTTTTCTGTTATATGATGCAATTGTAATGTTTTCAAAGCTGAATTTTTTTTCGAATCTGGTCTCTGACTGGTGGACTCGACGAGTCCTATGAAGGAACTCGACGAGTTGGACCAACTCGACGAGTCCATGCCCTGACTCGATGAGTTGGTTCATCAGATGGCAGATTTTTCGGATTTCAAGCCTAAATTAGATTAGGATCATTACCTTAAATTGTTTTAACTGTTAAAATTCGAATTTTATGTTATGGTAATGATCATCCTCATCTAATTGAAAGATAATTGTCAAATTTTAAGATAATTATAAGATTATGTGATAAATTAATTATTTGTAAATTTTGATTTGAATTTTCTTACCATATAAATGGATTAGGTTAAATTTCATGATAAGGACAAAATTATATGATTAATTTGATTGTTTTAAAATTTGATCTAGAAGTTTTGAAAAGTTTCATAACTTGCCCTCAAGTTTTGGAATTTAAAATTTGATTAAAAGTTTTAATTTTAAAATATTAAATTCTAAAACCCTAGTATTTTAAAAGTTTGAAATACAACCTTTATACTATTATAATATTAAAAGATTGATATGTATATATGTGTATAAGATGTGCTAGTATTACCGTTAGTAGGCCTCATTCACGAAGCTGGTCTATAAGGGGTGTTTAAGGAAGCGGCCTGTAAAATGACCGCCATTGGGTATCCACTGTTACCCACAACACTCTTGACTAGTGGAGGGTCGTTAGTCAAACGGATAGGATAGGACATTAATTCCTCATTAATAAGTATAATAAACATTATAAAGTAACTAAATGTTTTTTTTACAAATTCCCAATCTTAGTTACTTTAGGAAAAATGTGAAAATGATGTTATTCCATGAAATTGCAGTTTGCACCTTGCCAAGTCCTTAGTGGAGCATGTGTGTTTAACCGGAACACTAACTTGGACTAACAAGGGTGGCAAAGGGTAGCTCGAGAATTATCATAGATCAATGGAGCGTGTGTGGTTAACCGACACATTGATTAGGTGGTAAATGACCTCGAGAGTGCCAAGCTAATTTGCATGGTTATTCACACCTTGTTTCTGATCCTCGGTATCCCAGTCAAAAACTTGAAGGGCATAATCGAGATTAAACATGCCATTGAAAAGTTCAATGAATCTCAAAAGAATCTAGGAATTTCATTTCATTTAAAACCTAATTCTTCATTTCGTTTCTCGTGGTGGAATTGGTAAAACGTCATTTACCTACCTTTAAATAATTTGAAATTGGATTACGGCATCCCTTTTCCGAATTGTGAATTATTGTTTGGGTCCTAGCCTTAATATTTCATTTGGGTGTTATATTAAGGATTATTTATCTAATCAAAAACTTTGTTCCTTTTCTTTTTAGATGTCTGGCTCAAACAACGCTTCTGGATCGAATTCCAACTCCTCCAGCTCCTTTTCTCTTATGAACATTTATGGGAGGGTCACCTTCGATGGGTCCAATTTCAATGATTGGATTCACAACATTCACATGGCCCTTCGGTACGAGGAAAAAGAATACGTCCTCGACGAAAAGCTCAAAGAGATAGATGAAACCAAAGCTACTGAAGAAGAAATAGCTGAGTATAGTGTAACGCCTGGTTCCTGGTATGCATTTAAGTCAATTATTTATTTATTTTGAAAGAGGAACTTGACGAGTTGGTGGCCCTAACTCGTCGAGTAGGGGGCAGAATATGCACGGGGTTTAAGCTATCTACTCGACGAGTCATGAGCCCTCGACTCAGAGAGGAGATTGGTCTGAATGAAACCCTAATTTCGGGGTTTTGTACCCTATTTAAGCTCCTTAACCCCCCTTGGCCTCATTTCCAGCCTCCTTGTCCCAAACCCTAATCCACGAAACCCTAGAGCTTTCTTTGAGTGTGTGAGCCATTTTGAGTGATCTTTGTGTGCTTTTGAAGCTTGTGGAAGAAGAAGAATATAGAGGGCTCAAGAAGGGAAGAGTAGATCCAGAAATACACTCCATTTGCTACATTTTTTGGTAATCAAGTTTCTATCTTGGCTATTAGTTCATTAGATCTCTTTATGTGGGTTTTTGATCCAAGAATGATAGCTTTTGGATAATGATCGACCCAAGTGTGTATTCATCCAGATCTAGGATCTTTAGGGGCTGTTATGACATAAAGGTGCAAAATTTATGCCATTGGATCCCCATGCAAGCCATAGTGTGTCATATTGGCCTTTTTAGCCCCAAAAGGCCATGCATGTGGATAAAGGTGGGAACTTTACGTGTCCAAGTAGTGTTAGGGGTTTAGATCTGAAGTAGTAAGCTTTAGTTTGGTGTATGGATGGGTTTAGGACCAAGTTCAAGGTCCTAAGGAATTAGGGTTTGAGCTAAACCCTTTAAGAGGTGGTATTAATCGGTAAAGTCAGAAACTTTACCCTTAAAATGACATTTTCGGGGTATATGTGAAGTATGAAGCGTGGATCTGAAGTGTAGGGCTTAATCCATTAAGATAGCCCAAATCAGACAAGGGAACTCGGCGAGTCCAGAAAGGGATCGATGAGTTGAGTCGGGTTGGCCCGATTGTACGATAGGTAGAACTCGACGAGTCTGCGAAGGGACTCGACGAGTTGACTCGGTTGACCACGAGTCTGAGTAGTACAGGAACTCGCCGAGTTGGGTTTACTAGGATTTGAACTTGACTTTGACTTTGACCAAGATGTTGACTTTGACCAGGGGTAAAATGGTCATTTTACCCTAAAAAGGATTATCAGATTTTGATTAAGTGTTATTGTGAAAATGATAACCGGGGAGTTGTTGGAGCAGCCGTCAGAGATTCCTCACACGATATTTCACAGCTAGCATTCGAGGTGAGTTTTCCTCTAGTAGGAACGGGTCTAAGGCACCAAGGCTGACCCGTTTAGTTAGTAGTAGTTCCGGACTACGGTTCGATGCTGGGCGGGGCCCGATGTAGGTTTATATGCTTTTCCGAATTTTGATCCGATGCCGGGGCGGTCCCGAGGAATGTTGGTATGCTTGATGTCTTTGTGATTCTTGCATGTGCTTGTACTTGTATGTTTCCGGACTTCGGTCCGATGCCGGGGCGGTCCCGAGGAATGTTAGTATGTTACCGGATTACAGTCCGACGACGGGCGGGGCCCACGGAATGTTGAAGTGTTAATGTTATATGCTTAGGTTTATGTGTATTATTGATTGTGCTCATATGTATTCCGAGATATGCTCGATGTCGGGCGGGGCCCGATGCCGGGAAAGCTGATGCCGAGCTTGACTCGATGTCGCAGGGATGGCGCCCAAGATATGTTTATGTGATATTTGTATGGTATGTGGTAGTTGGGGAGACTTACTAAGCTTTGTAGTTACAATTTTCAGTTTTGGTTTCAGGTACTTCCGGTAGCAAGGGGAAGAGCTCGGGATGACTGCAGTGCACACACCATTATGTTTATGGCCTGAGATATGTACTCTGATATTTTGACAGATGTTTGATATGAGATACTATTACTTATGTTTTGACGTGATGGTTTTGATAACTATGGTTTTATTTATTAATCAAAAATGAAAATTTTGGTCATGATTTTTGGGATGTTTCAAGTTAGTATCAGAGCCTTGGTTTGAGGGATTCGGGCACACTCTCGGGTGTTGCTGAACTCAAACTAAGGACTTGGTCTAAACATTTTCAAAAGAAAACCATTTTTACAAAAGAATTTTGAAAAGAGAAAAACCTTTGAAAAGAGAAAAACCTTTGAAAAGAGAAAAAGGGTGTGGTGCATGCAATCAGCCAAGCTCAAGTAAGTACTTCCAAATTACTCATACAAGTTTATGTTATAATATGTTTATGAGAACTGCATGCTAGATTAGGACTAAGGATCTAGGAAGGATGCCTTATGTACCTATTATATGTGTATCAGCTTTATGAGAATTGCATGCTAGTTTAGGACTAAGGATCTACAAAGGATACCTTATGTGCCTGTTATATGTATCTCAGCTTTATGATCCGCATGCTAGTGCAGATTAGTCAGTGATGGCCTGAATGAGATATGCTTGATGATGTTACTCGATGCTCGAATGCTGCTTGCTTTGTGATTTTAGGAGTTCTAGATATCTTTTACGAACTAGTAAATGAATATGTTAAGTTACATATTGCAAGGACTAAATAATTTTAGAAGTTTAGGTCTAGCTCTATTGCGCAGCTCTTGTTTGAGTCCAACCGTTGTAGGATAGGATCTCTCATTCGAAGAATTATCTAGTCTTAGTGATATGTAATAGTATTCACGAGCTAGTTAGGGGAATGTAGCAGGGACTTCTTATGCAGCTGATAGAAGAGAGTGGGTTGGTGATTACCCTAGGGAAAGCCTAGGATGAATTTAGCATGAGACCAGTAGTAGTAGTAGAAGGGACTTGGTGGAGTCGAGGCAGTTCTTGAGGAAAGTACGGATAGATGTGGAAGGTAGTATGGGCCCGTACTACTGAAAGAAGAGGATCCGTACTCAAATCAAGGAAGGCTAAGATGAACCCAGGAAACTTGTAGATTGTGAGAACCCTCGAGTTATGATGAGTATATTGATGTTTGTTATGGTGTATTTTCAGTATGGTGACGCTACGCACTAGGCCAGTTGGCACTTCAGGCACTGGTGAGGGATCAGGCTCAGGCTCTGGAGCCGGGCAGCTGGATGAGCAGACGAGGGAGTTCATCTCGTCTGAGGTCACACGCAACATTTTGGACCAGACTCCTGTGATCTTTGGATCGGTCAAGGAGAGTATTTTGGAGCTTTTGGATGAGAAGCTGAGCGCTTTCCGTACTGAGGTGGCGGCCATGATGGGGTCATGCACACTGACTTTCCGGGCGTTCAGGGCTTGTGGAGCTCCCGACTATCATGGGGCACGGGAACCCATTTCTAGCAGCAGATGGTTGGCTGATGTCGCCAACGCCTTCCGTACGAGCAGATGTCCTGAGGGGGACAAAGTCCGACTTTCATCTTGTCTTTTGAAGGACAGGGCACGAGATTGGTGGGATGAGGTCGGACGAGCCATTGGGGATGATACAGTTCTAGATGCTATGACTTGGAGTGATTTTTCGGCCAGGTTTAGGGCCGAGTTTGCACCTGTTATTGAGGTGCAACAGCTAGCGAGGGAGTTCCAGGATCTTGAGCAGACAACAGAGACTGTGGCGGAGATCACCGCCAAGTTTAGGGAGAGGGCCCTTCTCGTTCCGCAGTACGTGGCGGATGAGGAGATGAAGAAGGCTCGATATCATGAGATGTCGCGGAGTGATATCTGCCAGTTTGTGATCCTCTCCAGCTGCAAGACGCTGGATGATATGATTTCTAGGGCTCGAGAGAGGGAGTTGGATTTGGAGATGGAGAGGAAGAGGAAACCAGATGGGGTTCAGACAGACAGTTCGTGCAAGAAGCCCAAGGTATCAGATCACATATCTAGGAGCCAGCAGGGCCGCAGCCGGTGTGGCAAGTGCGGCAAGATGCACGAGGGGGCGTGCAGGGTGGGGATTTCGGGCTGCTTCAAGTGCGACCGAACTGGTCATATGAGTAGGGATTTCACATCTACTACCACCACCACAACAATTTCAGATCTGATTTGCTTTCAGTGCAATTAGAGGGGCCACAAGAAGGCCCAATGTCTGAGTCTGGCAGCAGTAGGACAGGTGGCGGCACGCGCTCCTGCCACGTTGAGGATTACAGATGGCCGTCAGGGCCGGGCAGAGGCGCCTACGGCGAGGAGCAGGGCTTTCCAGCTTACTGCAGAGGAGGCACGTATGGCTCCCGATGTTGTGAAGGGTATGTATCCTGTCCTTATCTCTTTATTTGTTATGATTATTGCTTATGTTTATGTGTTTGTTATAGGATCGTTCTTAGTGAACGGTATATCAGCCTTGGTACTCTTTGATTCGGGTGCAACCCGATCGTTTGTGTCGCTCGTGCTCAGCAAGCGATTCGTAGGAGCTCCGGGGGAGCTGGATTGCCCACTAGATGTGGAGATAGCAAATGACAGGACCGTTAGGGTTGCGAGGGTGCATTAGGGATGCACACTACAGTTATTCGATGAGCAGTTTTCAGTGGATCTGGTTCCTATTCCCCTGCGGGGGAATAAGGTTATAGTGGGTGTGGATTGGTTGAGCCCTGATGGAATAGTGATCGACTGCGAGCAGCAACTAGTGAGGGTTCGGACTCCTAGTGGGGGAGGGTTAGTGATCCAGGGCGAGAGGCCACAGTGTGAACCAGTTTTATGTTCAGCAGTGAGGGCGAGGCGTTACCTTCAGCAGGGTTGCGTAGTTTATGTTGCTTATGTTATGGATACCCGGGATAAGGGTAAGGCGACAGTGGATGATGTACCGGTAGTGCGAGAGTACCCGAATGTATTCCCAGAGGATTTGCCTGGGATACCTCCGGAGAGGCAGGTTGAGTTCAGGATCGACTTAGTCCCTGGTGCGGCTCGGATAGCCAAGGCGCCATATCGGTTGGCTACTCCCAAGATGTACCGGTAGTGCGAGAGTACCCGAATGTATTCCCAGAGGATTTGCCTGGGATACCTCCGGAGAGGCAGGTTGAGTTCAGGATCGACTTAGTCCCTGGTGCGGCTCGGATAGCCAAGGCGCCATATCGGTTGGCTACTCCCAAGATGCAGGAGTTGTCTATGCAGCTACAAGAGCTACTAGACAAATGATTTATCAGGCTGAGTAGTTCACCATGGGGAGCCCTGATCCTTTTTGTGGAGAAGAAGGATGGGTCGCATCGGATGTGCATAGACTACCGGGAGCTGAATAAGGTAACGGTGAAGAACCTTTATTGTAACGCCTGTGTTTCTGGGCTAAACATTAATAATGATGTAATAGTCTAGGTCAACCATTGTAAATCGTTTTGAAGTAATAAAGATGAATTATTTGGGAATTATGTGAATTTATGTGCTTTATACTTAATTATGATGGTATAATAAATTAATGATAATAATAAAATGTTAGATAAACCTGATATCTATGAAGAAAGTTGTAGTGGTCGTAACAAGGATACCGGAGATATAAAGAACGCCGAAATCCGAGTTATAACGAAGAAGTTATGACATGTCGAAGTTTCGCGACAGAACCGACACGACGCCGTGTGACGTAAAAAGTGAGTTTACGATAAATTGCTTTTTAGCCTTAGCGATCTAAATGAAAGTCGTAGTATACATTAAACTGAGAGCGTGCATAGAAAGAATGTAATAGTCTAGGTCAACCATTGTAAATCATTATTGTAACGGTGAAGAACCGTTATTGTAACGCCTGTGTTTCTGGGCTAAGCATTAATAATGATGTAATAGTCTAGGTCAACCATTGTAAATCGGTTTGAAGTAATAAAAATGAATTATTTGGGAATTATGTAAATTTATGTGCTTTATACTTAATTATGATGATATAATAAATTAAGGATAAAAATTTTAATGTTAGATAAAACCGATATCTATGAGGAAAGTTGTAGTGGTCGTAACAAGGATACCGGAGATATAAAGAACGCCGAAATCCGAGTTATAACGAAGAAGTTATGACCTGTCGAAGTTTCGCGACAGAACCGACACGACGCTGTGTGACGTAAAAAGTGAGTTTACGATAAATTGCTTTTTAGCCTTAGCGATCTAAATGAAAGTCGTAGTATACGTTAAGCTGAGAGCGTGCATAAAAAGAATGTCCAAATCTGACTTCGTATGAGGAAGTTATGAATTTTCTAAGATTTGGCATAGCGGTTTGCAGCCCGAAATTCGAAACATAGATTGAGCGATTTTTAGCCGACACAACCTAAACGAGAATCGAAGATCTCGTCAATAGTAGTTCAACGGTAAAAAGACAGACAAAAACGGATGTCGGATGAAGAAGTTATGAATTTTTAACGGACTTTTCCTGTCCCGGCTTGTTAAAAATATAACTTTAATAATAAAGTCAAAATTAGCCGACGGAGTCCAAACGAAAGTTGTAGGGCACGGTCTCACCTACGCGTGAATATAAAGAACGTAAAAAACGGAGCTTGTATGCGAAAGTTATAACATTTTGAAATTTGAAAATCAAAATTTGGAGGAGTACGCCCAACTTACTCGTGTACATGGTCCGAAGTCGGCCACGTCACCTTATAACTTCACATGATAGACGCGTGTCTATAGCGTGATGCGTCCGAGGCTCGGAATCCGATTAGGCGCCACGTTCCCTCTATGCCCAGCGTATGAGAGTACGCCCAGCGAAGAGATGAACAAAGTAGTACGCCCCACGTACCAAAAAAGCTACGCCCAACGTAATGAGGGGCTTCGGCCACCTATAAAGGGGTGCGAGGCTGCCCAATTTCCTTTGCCATTTTCAAATCTCTTTCACCTTCTACTTTCTCTTAAGCTACAATAAACCCCCCGAAGACTAGGGTACCTTCCTAGCACTAGAAGAAAGCCCAGGAGAGCCCAAAGTCTCCGAGAAAAAGCATTTTTCGAGTCGAAACTCTGCCCGCGTAAAGCTCGGTTTTTGAGCAAACCTCCCGGTTTCATCGAAAAAGATTGTTTTAAGGAACGAAGTGTTGTCCAATCACCATCTTATCAAGTGAGTGTATATTCACTTTCATCTTACACATAGATATGAAGTATTTTGTATAAAATAAGTGCTATGTGTATATATATTGTTTGTTTATTTGAGATGTATGTTGAATGAATGTTTTATACATGTTTAGAATGATTTAAACTGTATATGTATTTTTATCTACAAATATGTTGGGTAAAACATGGGTAGATGAAATAGTTGATGTGTGATGAAATAAAATGATGAGAGGCCTCGAAGTTGACGATGTTCCAGTCATCTAACGGAGTATAGATGACGACCACAGACTTTTCTAGACTGTCCAGTGGAACACTAGCAGGCTCGCAACCTGTAGGTGTTTATTTGAACTAAGTGTTCACCAGGTATTTTGAAGTAAGTGTTCACCAGGCGTTTTTGAACTAAGTGTTCACCAGGTGTACTCATGGTTGCCTTCTTTGACATAAACTGCAGAGCTATTCCCTAAGCAGTGTTGTTACCTCAGTGATGATCCTTAGACTAGGTCCCTTTTATTAGATGCTTTAGGGAGGTAAAGTGAGGATAACGGGAATGGTTAATCAGGGTTTGTTTGGTTTGATGAAATTAATAAACTTATTTATTGTGGGTTGAAAACCCTATATGCTCACCAGGCTCCCAAGCCTGACCCACTCAGCTTTTTGTATTACAGGTAGTGGCAAGAGCATAGTTGGATGACTTGACGAGGGATTTTTGGATTATAGGCCAGTAGATGTAAATAAATGTTGTAAGGCCTATATTGTACTGTTTATGCTTTTTATCTGTATCGAACATGACATCCCGAGGTTTTAATATAATGAAATACATTTCTTTGGAAGTGCTTTGATAAATTTCTATCATATTTATCTTTTGGGAACAAATTCTGCAAGATTTTTATTTGAAAGATTACTCTGATTTTATTATAAAAGCATAAACGAAATCAGTCTTTTCTGGCCGTGAAAATGGGGATGTCACAGTTATCCCCTCCCGAGGATCAATGATTTGTTTGACCAGCTACAGGGTGCATCTTGGTTCTCCAAGATTGATCTGCGATCGGGTTATCACCAGATGTGAGTCAGAGAGGAGGATGTGCAGAAGACGGCTTTTAGGACTCGTTATGGTCACTATAAGTTTGTGGTGATGCCGTTTGGGCTCACCAATGCTCTAGCCGCGTTCATGGACCTCATGAACCGAGTGTGCAGACCGATGCTGGATCAGTCAGTGATCGTTTTCATTGATGATATCTTGGTCTATTCTAAGACTCAGGGGTAACATGAGGAGCACCTGAGGGAGGTGTTGGAGACACTGAGGAGGGAGAGACTTTTTGCAAAGTTCTCCAAGTGTGATTTATGGTTGCGCGAGGTGCAGTTTCTTGGGCATCTTGTCAACCAGAAGGGTATTCTAGTCGATCCGGCCATGATAGAGGTCGTGATGCAGTGGGAGGTTTCGAGGTCACCAACTGAGATTCAGAGTTTTCTTGGTCTAGCAGGTTATTACCGGAGATTCATCCAGGATTTCTCCAAGATCGCTGTTCCTTTGACCCGACTGACCAAGAAGTCGGTGACATTCCGCTGGGGGCCTGAGCAGCAGGCAGCCTTCGAGACTCTTAGACATCGGTTATGTGAGGCACCGATTTTGACTATGCCCGAGGGAGTTGATGACTTCGTGGTTTACTATGACGCGTCGATTACGGGCATTGGTGCAATTTTGATGCATCGGGGTCATGTGATAGCTTACGCATCGAGGCAACTGAAGACTCACGAAGCTAACTATCTGACACATGATTTAGAGCTGGGGGCTGTGGTTTTTGCCCTCAAGATTTGGTGGCATTACCTCTACGGGGTCCGTTGTACCATTTACACGGACCACAAGAGTTTGAGGTACCTCATGGATCAGTCGAATCTAAACATGAGACAGCGTCAGTGGTTAGATGTGGTAAAAGATTATGACTGTGAGATCCTCTACCACCCGGGAAAGGCCAATGTGGTGGCCGACGCCCTGAGCCGCAAGGCGGTGACGGCTATGATTAGAGATATATGTTTGTAGATGACAGTGATTACTCCATTGCCGGAGCATATTAGAGAGTCGCAAATTGAGGGCCTGAAGGAAGAGCGTCGGAAGTGCGAGCGGATTGTAGGCCGGGCGGCCTCGTTTGATTATGACAGCCGAGGGTTGCTGACCCTGCATGGGAGGGTCTGGGTTCCGTACTGGGACGGAGTATGGCAAGTTCTGATGGATGAGGCCCATAAGTCAAGGTTTTTCCATCCATCCTGGGGCGACGAAGATGTATCGGGATCTTCGCCCTAATTACTGGTGGCCCTGCATGAAGCGGGACATAGCGTGGTATGTGGAGAGGTGCTTGACCTGCAGGAAGGTCAAGGCCGAGCATCAACGACCCCACGGCAAGATGCAGCCGTTGGATATTCCTGTGTGGAAATGGGAGTATATCACCATGGATTTCATCACCAAGCTTCCCAGGACCGCACGGGGAGTAGATTCGATATGGGTCATCGTGGATCGGTTGACCAAGAGTGCTCATTTTATCCCGATCCAGGAGAGTATCTCGGTCGAGAAGCTGTCCGAGATATACGTGTGTGAGATAGTGGCACGACATGGAGTGCCTGTATCGGTGGTGTTAGACCGAGATGTCCGGTTCACTTCCAGGTTTTGGAAGCGGTTTCACAAGGAGATGGGTACTCGTCTCCACTTCAGCACCACTTTCCACCCTCAGACAGATGGACAGAGTGAGAGGACGATACAGACTCTCGAGGACATGCTTCGCGCATGAGTTTGGATTTCGGTGGCATTTGGGATACGTATCTTCCGTTGGCGGAATTTTCGTATAACAACAGTTACCACGCCAGCATAGATCGACATCCCTTCGACATGCTCTACGGGAGGAAGTGCAGGACCCCAATTTGTTGGGGTGAGGTCGGTCAGAGAGTCATGGGGAGAACTGAGGTAGTACTCAAGACTACAAAGCGGATCCAACAGGTCCGGAGCAGGCTCCAGATTACTCAGAGTCGGCAGAAGAGCTACGCCAACAAGCGTCGTTCAGATTTGGACTTTCAGGTGGGCGACATGGTCCTCCTGAAGGTGTCACCTTGGAAAGGTGTCATCCGGTTCAGGAAGAGCGGAAAGCTGGGCCCCAGGTACATTGGTCCTTTCAGGTTTATAGCCCAGGTAGGCAGGATGGCGTATCGGTTAGACCTTCCAACAGAGCTCAGTCAGATCCATATCACTTTCCATGTTTCCCAGTTGTGGAAGTGCTTAGTGGATGATTCAGCGATTGTACCCTTGGAGGATATTCAGATTGACGACAGCCTGAACTACATTGAGAGACCGGTGGCGATTCTGTATCGCAAGACAAAAAAATTGAGGAACAAGGTTGTTCAGTTAGTGAAGGTGCAGTGGCAGCACCGCAAGGGTTCTGAGTGGACGTGGGAGCCCGAGGAGGAGATGAGGGAGCACTATCCAGAGTTGTTTTCAGATGCAGCAGACTTCGAGGACGAAGTCTAAGACAAGTGGGGGAGAATTGTAACGCATGGTTCCTGGTATGCATTTAACTTAATTATTTATTTATTTTGAAAGAGGAACTCGACGAGTTGGTGGCCCTAACTCGTCGAGTAGGGGGCAGAATATGTGCGGGGTTTAAGCTATCTACTCGATGAGTCATGAGCCCTCGACTCGGCGAGTAGATCGGCCTGAATGAAACCCTAATTTCGGGCTTTTGTACCCTATTTAAGCTCCTTAACCCCCACCCCTTGGCCTCATTTCCAGCCCCCTTGTCCCAAACCCTAATCCACGAAACCCTAGAGCCTTCTTTGAGTGTGTGAGCCATTTTGAGTGATCTTTGTGTGCTTTTGAAGCTTTTCGAAGAGAAGAAGAAGATAAAGGGCTCAAGAAAGAAGAGTAGATCTAGAAACTACACTCCATTTGCTACATTTTCTGGTAATCAAATTTCTATCTTGGCTATTAGTTCATTAGATCTCTTTATGTCCTCTTTATGTGGGTTTTTGGTCCAAGAATGATAGCTTTTGGAGAATGATCGACCCAAGTGGGTATTCTTCCAGATCTAGGATCTTTAGGGGTTGTTATGACATAAAGGTGCAAAATTTATGTCATTGGATCCCCATGCAATCCATAGTGTGTCATATTGGCTTTTTTAGCCCCAAAAGGCCATGCATGTGGAGAAAGGTGGGAACTTTACGTGTCCAAGTAGTGTTAGGGGTTTAGATCTGAAGTTGTAAGCTTTAGTTTGGTGTATGGATGGGTTTAGGACCAAGTTCAAGGTCCCAAGGAATTAGGGTTTGAGCTAAACCATTTAAGAGGTGGTATTAATGGGTAAAGTCAGAAACTTTACCCTTAAAAGGACATTTTCGGGGTTTATGTGAAGTATGAAGCTTGGATCTGAAGTGTAGGGCTTAATCCATTAAGATAGCCCAAATCAGACAGGGGAACTCGGCGAGTCCAGAAAGGGACTCGACGAGTTGAGTCGGGTTGGCCCGATTGTACGACAGGTAGAACTCGACGAGTCTGCGAAGGGACTCGACGAGTTGACTCGGTTGACCACGAGTCTGAGTAGTACAGGAACTCGCCGAGTTAGGAGATAACTCGACGAGTTGGGTTGACTGGGAGTTGAACTTGACTTTGACTTTGACCAGGATGTTGACTTTGACTAGGGGTAAAATGGTCATTTTACCCTAAGAAGGATTATCAGATTTTGATTAAGTGTTATTGTGAAAATGATAGCCGGGGAGTTGTTGGAGCAGCTGTCAGAGATTCCTCACACGAGATTTCACAGCTAGCATTCGAGGTGAGTTTTCCTCCAGTAGGAACGGGTCTAAGGCACCAAGGCCGACCCGTTTAGTTAGTAGTAGTTCCAGACTACGGTTCGATGCCGGGCGGGGCTCGATGTAGGTTTATATGGTTTTCCGGATTTCGATCCGATGACGGGGCGGTCCCAAGGAATGTTGGTATGTTTGATGTCTTTGTGATTCTTGCATGTGCTTGTACTTGTATGTTTCCGGACTTCGGTCCGATGCCGGGGCGATCCCGAGGAATGTTAGTATGTTACCGGATTACGGTCCGACGACGGGCGGGGCCTGAGGAATGTTTAAGTGTTAATGTTATATGCTTAGGTTTATGTGTATTATTATTGATTATGCTCATATGTATTCCGAGATATGCTCGACGCCTGACGAGGCTCGATGCCGGGCGGGGCCCGATGCCGCATAGGGGTCGATGCCGGGCGGGGCCTGATGCCGAGCTTGACTCGATGTAGCAGGGGTGGGGCCCAAGATATGTTTATGTGATATTTGTATTGTATGTGGTAGTTGGGGTGACTCACTAAGCTTCGTGCTTACAGTTTTCAGTTTTGGTTTTAGGTACGTCCGGTAGCAAGGGGAAGAGCTCGGGATGACTGCAATGCACACACCATTATGTTTATGGCCCGGGATATGTACTCTGATATTTTGACAGATGTTTGATATGAGATACTATTACTTATGTTTTGATGTGATGGTTTTAATAACTATGGTTTTATTTTTTAATCAAAAATGAAATTTTTGGTCATGATTTTTGGGATGTTTCATATAGGGCTCACGAAAAAGACGTGACAAAGGTGTCGTGTATCATGGTTGCCACTATGACTCCTGAGCTCCAGCGGTTCTATGAGGACTACTAGCCTTACGAGATGTGCCAAGACTTGATGGAAAAGTACCATCAAAATGCGCGTCAAGAAAGGTACGAGATTGTCGCCTCGTTGATAACAACCAAGATGAAAGATGGATAGTCCATCACGAGCCACTTGCAAAGAATGCAAAGGTATGTGGATCGTTTGCTCAAACTGAATGTCAGCTTTGACGAAGAGTTAGCGATTGATATCATTCTCCACTATTTGCCTCCTTGTTATGATCAGTTCAAGATGACTTATCATCTGAACAAGGAGGTGTTGGGTTATGAGCATTCTAACACTCCTAAGTGTACATGCAACCCTAAATACCTTGGATCTATGTTTTCTCTACTATACATACAATTATGAACATCCAAGGTATTATCCTAATCTAGAATACAAAATAATAAATATAACAAGATAGAATACATACCTCTTTGATGTAGAATGTCTTCATGAAGCTTGAGTGCCTAGTGCCCCAAGTGTGACACCTCAAATGGTTCACACAACACCAAATACACTTGGAATAACTTGAGAGAAACTTGAACACTCCTTGAAATCGTCTAGCCCTCACACTCACACATTAGTGCACGATTTCTTGAGCCATGGGATTCTTTTATATGGTGGCTATTAGGGTTACACCATGTAACTCATAACTTTACCCATTCCTTATGCTCCATGGATTTTAACCTCCATGGAGTATCCATGGGTCACCCCATGGACTTAGTCCAACATAAGGAATCTTGGATCACAAGCCCACATATATAAGAATGAATGATTTACACAATCAACCCATATATTTAATTAGTCTCCTTTTGATCACTTAATTAATTCCAAATTAATTCTTGATCAATACTAATTAAATAACCTTATTAATATATTAGAACTTATAATATATTAACCAACCTTAAGTGTTATTTCTCTCATTATAGTTTATCCAAATGCATGATGCCATGCAACCCAAATGGACCATGCCGGGTCGGGTCAAGTCTTACCAATTATAGTTATGGACTTAGACATTAATCCAACAGGAGGAAGTCACCTTGAGCAAACTTCAAGGTTTGTTAAGAACTGCTGAAAGTGGATTGAAAGGCAAGGGTATCGCATCCACTCCTACTGCTGCTGCCCCAGTCCTGGCTATTGGACATGGGAAGGGGAAAAAGAGGAAAGTTCCCTCTAAGAATCACAAGGGAAAGTCTCATGATGGATCTTCTTCGAGTGGGTCCAAAGGAAAAGGTGGTTCTGCTACTCCTTCATCTGATATAAAAGAAGCAGAGTGCTTCTACTGTCACGATAAGGGGAATTGGAAACGAAGATGCCCGAAATACTTTCAGGACATCAAGGATGGGAAGATAAAGCCCTCCTTCGCAAGTATTTATACTATTCAATCTAATAACTCATCACATGCTAATTCTTGGTTCCTTGATACAGGATGTGATTTTCACATTTGTTCTGGTTTGTAGGGGCTAAGAAGAAGTAGGGATGTGGAGCATGGGAAGATGAACCTGATAATGGGAAATAGGAAATCGTCCCTTGTCACCAAGATCGGGATTTATTCTTTAGTGCTTAGTAGTGGGTTAGGATTAGAGTTGAATGATTGTTGCTACTCGTCAGAAATGACGAGGAATATTATTTCTTTTCATGGTTTGTACAGACAAGGTTTTAGATTTTCATTTAATAATGAAGTTTGTTCTATTAATGCTTTCTATAATGGTACTTTATATTTTGAAGCATTGCCTTGTAATGGTGTATATGAAACTGTGATGGTTGTAGACAACTTAGGAAATAATATGTTGCATATCGATTCGTCTAATGGTTTAGACAAGGCATGCTTGTGGCATTGTCGTCTTGGACATGTCAACAAGAAGCACATAGCCCAACTCCAAAAGGATGGAGTCTTAGATTCATTTGACTTAAAGTTAGATGACACGTGCAAATCTTGTTTACTTGGAAAGATGACTAAATCACCTTTCACTGGCTCTTGTGAAAGAGGTGAGGGATTGTTGGATATCATACACACAGATGTGTGTGAGCCCTTCAGATCCACCGCAAGGGATGCTAACCACTTCTATGTGACTTTCACTGACGATTATATAAGATATGGATATATCTACTTAATCAAGCACAAGTCGGAAACCTTTGAAAAGTTCAAAGAGTTTAAGCATGAAGTGGAGAATCAATTGGGCAGGAAGATAAAGATGCTCATATCCGATAGGGGTGGTGAGTATCTTAGTATCGAGTTCCACGACTATCTTAAGGAATGTGGAATTGTTTCACAATTGACGCCACCTAGGACACCACAACTTAATGGTGTGGCTGAGAGGCGCAATCAAAAATTGTTGAACATGGTTTGTTCTATGATGAGTCGAGCTTCATTACCTATCTCATTCTGGGGGTATGCCTTAGAGATTGCCGCCCATATCCTTAATCTAGTCCGAACTAAGAAGGTTGCCAAAACACCTCACGGGATGTGGACAGGGAAGGTTCCCTCGTTGGCACATATGAAGGTTTGGGGTTGCGAGGCTTTCGTAAGACGAGAGACTCACGACAAGCTCGAACCTCAAAGTGAGCGATGTATTTTCATCGGCTACCCACATAAATCTTTTGGATATCTTTTCTACAGACCTAGTGACAACGTGGTCTTCGTAGCGAGGAGAGGGGTTTTCCACGAGAGATAACTCATATGCCAAGAGGATAGTGGGAGGCAAATTGATCTTGAAGAGCTTCAAGAGTCAAGTGATGAAGGAACCTCTAACACTAGCGCTCAACCTGAGGAAGAGATTCATGTTGAACCAGTTGACGAGTCCTTACCTCTGAGACGTTCCAGTAGAGTTAGTGTTCCACCTGTGTTGTATGGTTTCCATATAACTGCTGAAGGTGATACGTTTATCAGTGGTAGTACACTGATAAATTTGGATGAACCTAATAACTACAAGGAAGCCATGGCAGGCCCGAAGTTTGCAAAGTGGAAGGAGGCAATGGACAACGAGATTCAGTCCATATATGACAATCAAGTTTGGAACTTGGTTGACAATGTGCCAGGTCATAAGACGGTCGGGTGCAAGTGGATATTAAAGAAGAAGACCGACATGGATGCGAAAGTGCATACGTTCAAGGCACGACTGGTTGCGAAGGACTTTACTCAAACCCCAGGGGTTGAATATGATGAGACCTTCTCACCAGTGGCCAAGATCAAGTCTATAAGGGTTATGCTAGCCATAACTGCATTTCATGATTATAAAATATGGAAAATGGACGTCAAAACTGACTTCCTTAACGGGAAATTGGCTCAAGATTTTTACATGTGTCAGCCAGAGGGTTTTGTAGATGCAAAGTATCCAAATAGAGTGTGCAAGCTTGAGAAATCCATCTATGGATTGGAACAAGCGTGTCGCAGATGGAATCTTTGTTTCGATGAGAAAGTCAAAGAGTTTGTTTTTTCGAGAAGCGAGGATGAGTCTTGAGTGTATGTCAAGGCTAGTGGGAGTATAGTTAGCTTTCTAATTTTGTATGTTGATGACATACTGCTCATAGGAAACGACATCACGACCTTGCAGGAGGTTAAGTCCTGGCTTGGGAAGTGTTTCGCTATGAAGGATTCAGGAGAAGTTGCTTATATTCTGGGGATAAGGATTTTGAGAAAGAAAAGTAGGAGACTAATAGGACTTAGTCAAAGTACTTACTTGGACAAGGTGCTGAAACGTTTTAGCATGGAGAATTCCAAGAAAGGGGAACTGCCAATCCAAAGCAATACCAAGCTGAGTAAGACTCAGAGTCCGAGTACCGATGCTGAGATAGCAGAAATGAGTCGAGTACCACACGCTTCTGCCGTTGGCTCGATCATGTATGCTATGACATGTACTCGCCCTGATGTGGCTTTTGTGTTGAGCATGGTTAGCCGATATCAAGGGAACCCAGGTAGAGCTCACTAGACTGCAGTTAAGAACATTCTTAAGTACCTGCGAAGGACTAAGGGCTGGGTCCTTACACTTGGTGGGAGTGATGACTTGAGAGTGATAGGGTACAGTGACGCCAGCTTTCAGACAGACAGTGATAACTTCCGCTCTCATTCGGGCTGGGTATTTACCCTAATGGAGGAGCGATTACTTGGAAAAGTTCCAAGCAGGAGACTGTGGCTGATTCAACGTGTGAATCAGAGTACATAGCAGTGAGTGAAAGGTAGAAGGAGGCAATATGGTTGAAGAACTTCATTGGAGACCTTGGAGTCGTACCAGGCATAAAGGAGCCTATGGAGATTTTATGTGATAACGAAGTAGCGGTTGCCTTAACCAAGGAACGAAGGGATCATGGTAGATCCAGACACATCGATAGAAAATACCACTTCATCAGACATCGGGTAGAAGAGGGACTCCTTGTAGTCAAGAGGGCATCATCGGAGGAGAACCCAGCAGATCGCTTTACAAAGGGTCTGAGCAGTGTTAAGCACTTACAGCATGCGAGGAGCATTGGTCTGAAGGACGATATTAGTTTTAGTGATTAGATAGATGTTTGGAAACTTGTAATAGATAAATGTAATTGATATTTGATGATTAAGTAATGGAGATTTATTTATGAGTAAAGTTTACTATCTTGTGTCGATTGTTTACTATTGTTTCATTTTGCATGTTTTACTTCCAGAATAATAAGATTATTGAAATTATCCACAATCAATCATACTTTGGGAGTAAGTTATGAGGTTAGACTGTAATGAATTGGTTTGTAGATTGTCTAAGTGCTTAGACATTACAAAGGTTTGCTACAAAGTTCATGAGTACTTCTGAAATAAGATTTGAGTATTGGATTAAACCCATGCTCATGTGAATCACTTCATGGAATTTATCACGAGTGATTGTGAGATGATAATATCGTATAATATTTAAACCGAGATATATGAGTTGTTGTTTACAAGTCGGTTGTGCATTGATAATGCGTAAACACATCAGTAACTTGATGTTATAAAACGTGTTGTTGTGTACGATTTGATGAGTAAAGAGTACAAGCATCTAAGTCAAAGTTTATCTGTTCCTTTTATCCTAAGAGAGTAAAAGCGATATCTTGGGCCCCTTGATGATTTTGTGTTGACTTATGTGTCGGGCCCGGTCAGGGCTGAATTGATGTGTTCAATTAAGTTCTATGTCAAACAAATCGGAAGTCGGGAAACAATCTATTGAACATTGAGAATGATCATGTTCCATGTCTTTTTCCACATGATATATTTCAGAACGGAGGATTATAAAGGACGCATCATTGACTAGGTCAGAGTTCGACAACGGATTTTAAGAGCTACGATTGCTAATCGGATTTTGAAGTCATACTTACAGTTATTGTTATTAGACTTATCCAAGTGGGAGACTGTTGGATTAGGTATCTAAGACCATAACTATAATTGGTATGTACTTGACCTGATAGTAGCATGGTCCTTTTGGATTGCCTTCACCATAGCAACTTGACAGGATGAATTATGAGAAAGAGGTTGATAAATGATTTATTAATATTTTATAAGAATAATATATTAATTGCGAAATCATATTATTTAATTAGTATTGTTCAGAAATTAATTTGGTGATCAAAAGAGACTAATTAAATATATGGGGACTGATATTGCAATTTACTGGTAGTTGCACGTTGGGCTGTGGACTCCTAATAGAAGGGGTGGATGAATTCTATGGGAAGCCCATAAGAGAATTCGTCTAAGGGGCCTTCTAGAAGGGATCCATAGATTGCTTAAGGTCTAAGCAGAGAATTAGGGTTTCAGTCTAAAACCCTAGCATCACAACTATATAAGGACCCCTTGGCTAGTTGAAATCGGCCCCCTAGGCTTTCATAGAGAACCCTAGCCAATTTTAGTAGCCTCCATCCTCTCTCTCTTGTTCATCCTTTGCTAAGTGGTGTTTGTGACTCCATTAGAGATGTAACAATTGAGGCACTAAGCTCTTGAAGGTCAAGATGAAGTAATCAACAAGAAAGGTATTCTTCTAACTCTTGTTTTATACATTGAATTCGAAAATTGTATGCTAGATTAGGGTTTTGCTTTAGATAACTTAATTTGCATGTATAACTTGAGAAAAACATAGATCCATAGCATTAGTGTTGCATGTGCACCATAGGAACGTTATAGTGCTTAAAACCCATCAGATAGAATGCTAGCTGTCTTTGTGACTCTTGTATGTACCAATGTTTATATGTTATTGGACTAAGGTCCGATGTCGGGCGAAGCCCGATGACTATCTGTATGTTGTGTATATTACATTGGTATGTGTTTATATGCTTTCCAAGCTCAGATCGATGACCGGGCGGGGCCCGATGGCCGGACGGGGTTCGATGACCAGGCGGGGCCCGATTACTGGGCGGGGCCCACTATATGTTTATTGTATGTTTGGTATGTGGTATTTTGGGGGAACTCACTAAGCTTTGTGCTTACGGTTTTCACTTTATGTTTTAGGTACTTCCGGTTCCAGAGGGAAGAGCTCGGGATGACTGCATTGCACACACCATTGGATTCCTCACTTGATGTTTTACTCTGATTTTATGACAATTAATACATTGGTTTTATTTGAGATGATTGGATGTTAATGGAATCACTATTTTATCTATTATTAAAAACAAAATTTTTGGGACCATGTTTTTGGGTGTTACAAGTTGGTATCAGAGCCTTGGTTTGAGGGATTCGGGCACACTCTCGGGTGTGTCTGAACTCAAACTGAGGACTTGGTAGAAATTTTCAAAAGAAAAATTTTTTATAAAAGGATTTCTAAAAGAGAAAAGGGTGTGGTGCGTGCAATCATCTGAGCTCAAGTAAGTTATCCCAAAATACTCATGCATGTTTATATATGATATGAATTGTGAATTGTGAATCGCATGATAGATTAGGGCTAAGGATCTAGGAGAGATGCCTTTGTATGCCTGTTATTTATGAGCTTATATATCTGCATGCTAGTACTGATCAGTTAGTGATAGGATGGCCTGATTAGGTTATGCTCAGTTCTGTTTACTTGATTCTCGAATGCTGCTTGCTTTGTGCTTTTAGGAGTTCTTGCTAATCTCAACTAGTTAGTAAGTGAATATGCTAAGTTACATATTATGAAAACTAGATAATTTTAGAAGGTTAGGTTTAGCTCTATTACGCAACTCTTGTCTGAGTCCAACCGTTGTAGGGAGTGACCTCTCATTCGAAGAATTATCTAGTCTTTGTAATATGTAATTGTATTCGTGAGCTAGTTAGACATGGTTAGCATGAGTTTCTTCTATAGCTGATGGAGGATAGTGGTGTGGAGTTTTCCCTAGGAAAACCTAGGATGAGATTTAGTTCTGAGAGCCCTAGCTGCGGGGGATTTGTTGGTTATGGAGTAACTTGGCTGAATGAAGGCACTTCCTGAGGAAAGTACGGATTGATGTGGAAGGTAGTATTGGGCCCGTACTACTGGAAGCAGAGGATCCATACTCGATTCAGGGAGGGCTGTAATGAAGCCAGGGAGTTTGTGTATATATTAATTCCCCGATATGCACATTGATATATTCTGATAGCTTTATGGTTTATTTCAGTATGGTGGTATTGCGAGGCAGGCCAGTGGGCAGTTCCAGTATCGGGGAGGGTTCAAGCTCAGGTTCTGGAGCCGGGCAACTTGATGACCAGATGAGCGAGTTCATCTCGTCTGAGATTACGTGCAATATCCTTGATCATTCATGTGATCTTTGGCCCGGTCAAGGAGGGTATTCTGGAGATTCTTGATGAGAGATTGAGCGCCTTTCGCGCTAAGATTGTGGCTTTGATTAGGACACACTATCTGAATTTTCAGGAGTTTCGAGCATGTGGAGCGCCATACTATCATGGGGCTAGGGATCCCATTGCGAGTAGTAGGCGGTTGGCAGATGTTGCCAACGCCTTCCGTACAAGTCGTTCTACCGAGGGGGACAAGGTCAGACTGGTATCCTGCCTCCTGAAGGACATGGCTCATGATTGGTGGGAGGAGGTAGGGCATGTTGTGGGAGGTGATGCTATTGATTCGATGACCTGGAGTGATTTCTCGACCAGGTTCCGAGCCGAGTTTGCACCGGTGATCGAGGTACAACAGCTGGTGCAAGAGTTTTAGGATCTCCGTCAGACTACTGAGACGGTGATTGAGATCACCGCTATGTTCAGGGAGAGGGCACTTATGGTTCCACGGTATGTGGCGGACGAGGAGAGGGAGATTTGATTTGGAGATGGAGAAAAAGAGGAAGCCATATTCTGCTGTGAGTGTTGAGGGTTTGCGCAAGCGGCCCAAGGTATCTGATTCCAGGTCGAAAGGCCAACAGGGTCGTAGCCACTGTGGCAGGTGCGGCAAGGTGCACGAGGGAACGTGTAGAGCGGGTGGTTCTAGCTGCTTCAAGTGCGGTCGGACTGGTCATATCAACAGAGATTGTACTGCTACCACTCCCGTCACTCCAGTATCTGATCTGATTTTCTTCCAGTGCAATCAGAGGGGCCACAAGAAGGCCCATTGTCCGATTTTGGCAGCAGCAGGATTGGTGTCAAAAACCGCTCCTGCTACATTAAGGATTAGTGACGACCTTCAGGGCCGGGCAAATGCGCCAGTGGCAAAGAGCAGGGCATTTCGGCTGAAGGCAGAGGAGGCGCGTGCAGCTCCTGACGTTGTGACGGGTATGTATATTCTCTTTATCTCTTTATTTATAATGAATTGTTGCTTATGTTTCTATGTTTCATTTTAGGATCGTTCCTCATGAACGGTATCTGTCACACCCCAAAACCAAGAACGGCGGAAACGTTCAGGGGTGGAGGACGTCATGTAATGTATCATATATGATTGTATATAAGGGTTATATGGCTATACAAGGGAGTGTATGGTTAAAATGCACAACATTTATGTGTGTGCGGCCAGGGTGTGCGGCCAGGATGTGTGTGCGGCCGCACACTCCCTATGAAATGTGCCAAAACGTATTTTAAGGCTTTAGGACTCATCTAGGAAGGTTTCTTACTTCATACCTTAGCCTTATATGGAGTTTATTGCCATTTTTGGACCTAAAAAGGGTGTGTGCGGCTACACATGGTGTGTGCGGCCGGACACCCTTTATGAAGATGATAAAATCGAGTTTTTCTAGTATATCATCAAGTGTTCTTAGCATATAACAAGTTATGATAAGTGTATACACGTTATAGAGGCTTGAAAGGGTGATTAAGGTCCAAAAATAGTGTGTGTTCTTGGTGTTCTTGGTGATCTAACACCAAATAGGTGTTTTCATGGATCAAATCAAGGAGAAAGGCTAGTTAAGGTCATATATTAGCTATTCAAAGGATGAATCACTCACTTGATTGAAGATTGAAGTGAAACTTTGGATGATACTTGAGAGAAAACGAATTCTAGCTTTGAAGAAGTGGAAAAAGTGTTCAAAATGGCTAAGTGTTGAATATATAGGTGCGAGTGTGCGGTTGGGATGGGTGTGCGGCCGCACATTCCATGTGTTGGAGTGTTTGGCCCGATTTTGCTTGATATGCATCGTGTTATCCCATTTCTAGGTTCCTACCTTAATTGTACTGGGTTTAGAACACTCAAATAGACCCCAAACAGTGCTAAAAGCTAGCGAAACGAGTCTATCTTTGATTAAATTGATCCATTGATCGAGATAGAAATTTCGGGTTGTCACATCATCCCCCTGTTAGAAGGAATTTCGTCCTGAAATTAGAGTTTAAGCAAATAAGTAGTTACAAATAACTAAGTAAAAAGACGAGGATATTTCAGTTTCATCTGATCCTCTCTCTCCCAAGTGAATTCAGATCCTCGCTTGGCGTTCCAGCGAACCTTCACT
The DNA here is from genome assembly GCF_052849685.1 of Lactuca virosa. NCBI lineage: Eukaryota > Viridiplantae > Streptophyta > Magnoliopsida > Asterales > Asteraceae > Lactuca > Lactuca virosa. The sequence goes on from NC_136430.1 coordinate 56,041,162, forward strand.
ATCGGGATACGACTTTGCTTTGTTTGCTTGACCTCTCGGTCCATGATCTCTACAGGTTCTTCCACGAAGTTGAGGCTCTCGTTGATCTCGATCTCGTCAAGTGCAATTACAAGAGTCTCGTCGGACTGACACTTTTTCAAGTTCGAGACGTGGAAAGTAGAATGTACGTTACTGAGTTCACGAGGTAAGTTAAGTTTGTAAGCTACAGGGTCGATTCTAGCGAGAATCTCGAAGGGCCCTATGTATCTTGGATTTAGCTTTCCACACTTTCCGAAGCGTATCAAGCCTTTTCTGGGTGAGACCTTCAATAGAACACGGTCGCCCACCTGGAATTCCAATGGTTTCCTTCGTTTATCTGCGTAGCTTTTCTGTCGGTCTCTAGAGGATTTCAATCGTTCACGAATCTGAACGATCTTCTCTGTCGTTTCCCGAATGATCTCCGGACCTGTGAGAGTGCTGTCAGGAACTCGTCCTTTAGCTAACTGGGTATCACCCACCTCAGCCCAGCACAGAGGGGATCTGCACTTTCGGCCATAGAGGGCCTCGAATGGAGCAGCCTTTATGCTCGTGTGATAACTGTTGTTGTAGGAAAATTCGACAAGGGGTAAATGAGTATCCCATGCCTTCCTAAAGTCGATCACACAGGCTCGCAACATATCTTCCAAGGTTTGGATAGTCCTCTCACTTTATCCGTCGGTCTGTGGATGGTAGGCTGTACTCATGTCCAGCCTCGTTCCTAGGGAACTTTGTAGCGACTGCCAGAACCTCGAAGTGAATCTACTATCTCTGTCCGAGATAATGGATATGGGAACACCGTGCAGTCGTACAATCTCCCGTATGTAAGTTCTTGTAAGCTTCTCCATCTTGTCTGTTTCTTTGATAGGCAGGAAGTGTGCGGACTTGGTCAATTTGTCGATGATGACCCATATGGTATCAAGTCCACCCGTTGTCTTGGGCAACTTGGTTATGAAGTCCATAGTGATCCGCTCCCACTTCCATTCCGGTATCTCCGGCTGTTGTAGTAGACCGGAGGGTTTCTGGTATTCGACCTTGACCTTGGCGCAAGTAAGGCATTTACTCACGAAGGTAGCAATCTCTGCTTTCATGTTAGGCCACCAGTATAGCTTTTTAAGATCCAGATACATCTTATCTGAACCTGGGTGGACGGAATAACGAGTGTTGTGCGCCTCGGTCATGACCAAGTCTCTGAAACCACCATGTTTCGGTGTCCAGATCCGATCCATGAGATACAAGGCTCCGCCACCTTTGACTTCCAAGTTCTTATTCATCCCTCTTAGGGATTCACTCGCCACATTTCCAGGTTTCAAAGCGTCGAGCTGACCCTCCTTAATTTGCATGGACAAGTGTGAATGGATAGTTAGAGTCAAAGATTTAACTCTACGACTAGAGTATTCTTTCCGACTTAGGTCGTCAGCTACTACGTTGGCTTTACCCGGATGATAACGAATTTCACATTCGTAATCACTGAGTAGCTCGACCCACCGTCGTTGTCTCATGTTGAGCTCCTTCTGGTTGAATATATGTTGTAGGCTTTTGTGGTCTGTAAAGATAGTGCTTTTTGTACCATACAGGTAGTGTCTCCAGATCTTCAGAGCAAACACAACTGCTCCTAGCTCAAGATTGTGGGTGGTGTAGTTGACTTCATGTGTCTTCAGCTGTCTCGAGGCGTAGGCGATGACCTTACCTCGTTGCATCAGAACACAACCGAGCCCTTGATTTGAAGCATCGCAATAGACAACGAAGTCTTCTATCCCTTCGGGGAGGGATAGTATTGGTGCGGTGCACAAGGCTCGCTTGAGCGTTTGGAACGCTCTCTCCTGCTTCTCTTCCCAGTCAAAGGCTACGCCCTTCTGGGTCAGAGTGGTAAGAGGTTTTGCAATTCGGGAGAAGTCCTGAATGAACCTGCGATAGTAGCCAGCGAGACCTAGAAATTGACGAATTTCTGTAGGTGTCTTCGGTGCTGACCAGTTCTCAATGGCCTTGATTTTGGAAGGGTCCACGTGAATTCCCTCTTCACTAACTACGTGGCCTAAGAATTCGACTCTTCGAATCCAAAATTCGCACTTAGAGAACTTCGCATAGAGCTTCTCCAATCGTAATGTTTCTAAGACTCTTCGTAGGTGTTGACTATGTTCGTCCTTACTTCGAGAGTAGATGAGTATGTCATCGATGAAGACAATGACGAACTGATCCAAGTAAGGACGACACACCCTATTCATTAAATCCATGAATACTGCGGGCGTGTTTGTTAATCCGAATGGCATCACTACAAACTCGTAGTGTCCATAACGAGTTCGGAAGGCTGTCTTGGGAACATCCTCCTCTAACACTCGTAGTTGGTGATACCCGGATCGTAGATCTATCTTCGAGAAGTAGTTGGCTCCTTGAAGTTGATCAAATAAATCGTCAATGCGGGGTAGAGGATAACGATTTTTAATGGTAAGCTTGTTGAGTTCCCTGTATTCGATGCACATACGAAACGATCCGTCTTTCTTCTTGACGAACAAGACCGGTGCTCCCCATGGTGAGAAGCTTGGCCTAATGAATCCCTTCTTGAGAAGTTCGTTAAGCTGACTGGAAAGTTCCTGCATCTCTGCTGGTGCCAGTCGATATGGAGATTTGGCTACTGGAGTAGCCCATGGCACTAAGTCGATTTTGAACTCGACTTGGCGTTGAGGTGGTAAGCCCGGTAGTTCTTCTGAAAAGATGTCGGGAAAGTCGCGTACTTCTGGGATGTTCTGAATGTCTTTCACTTCTTGACTCGTATCGACGATGTGTGCGAGGAATGCATGATTTTCCTTTCGCAAGCACTTATGAGCTTGGATACACGAAATGATGCGAAGGTTCGTACTAGGTTTGTCGCCGTAGATAACTAGAGTTTCGCTGTTAGGGAGGTTAAGACGAACTGCTTTCTCAAAGCACATGATGTCGGCGCGACGATGACTTAACCAATCCATGCCGATTATGACGTCGAAACTTTTAATTGGGACCGGCATGAGGTCTATTTTGAAAGTATGACCATCTAGAGTTAGAGTACAACCTACGTATATGCAGTTAGTACTTTCCGTTTTCCCGTTTGCCATTTCTACAGTGAATGGTTCATCTAGTGCACGTGGTTTTTGTCTAAGCAAGTGTGCAAATTTCTGGTTTACGAAGCTTTTCTCTGCTCCACTGTCGAAAAGTATGCATGCATAAGAGTTATCGAGGAGAAACGTACCAGTGACTACTGTGGGGTTGGCAACCGCTTCCTCGTGGCCTATGGACAGAACTCTTCCTACTCCGCCAGCTATCCCTGCCTTAGGGCAGTTCCTCTTGTAGTGGCTCACTTCGCCACAACCGTAGCAAGCTTGGCCCACACTGGCGTTAGGAACTTAAGCGATCGACCTTGCTGGAGTCTTACAGAAACGGGCAGTATGCCCCCTTCTGTTGCAGTTAGTGCACTGCATTTCCCGGCAAGGTCCGTTGTGGTGGAAGGTGCATTTGTTGCACTTCGGAAGATTACCGGTATAAGGCTTAGCTGGTAAGGGATTAGCAGGGACAACAGGAGTTACCGTGGTAGCATTGATTGTAACTAGTTGTTGTCTCTTTGAGGATTCTTGCGAAGTCCCGCTTTTCCTCTTGTTCCACCCCTTTTTCTTGTTGTTGTTGTTGTTGTTTCCCTTTTGTTGCTCGGGTGTAGTAATCGTTGGGTTCTGGTAGTTTCCGTGATCGATAATAGATTGTGCCAGCTCTTTAGCGCTGTCAAAAGTAACAGGCCTTGATGCTAACACACTTGACTGGATCTGGGGCGACAGTCCCCAAATATATCTCTCTATTTTCTTGCTCTCAAGAGCAACCATATCCGGGCAAAGAATTGCCAGATCACAGAATCTATTAGTATAGGTTGATATGTCAGAACCAACCATTACTAGACCCCAAAGTTCCTGCTCGAGTTTTTGAATCTCCCCTCGTGGACAGTACTCTCTCATCAGCATGGCTTTCAAGTTCTCCCAACTTATCAAATTTGCCACTATTAGAGTCAGTGACTTAATGTGGCCATTCCACCAAGTTAAAGCCCTGTCAGAAAAGGTACAAGTAGCAAACTTGACTTTATTGTCCTCTGGGCAGGCGTAGATTTCAAAGACTGCTTCTGTCTTTTCTATCCACTGCCTTAAAATCATAACCCCTCCAGTTCCATTGAATTTCCTGGGTTTGGCATTCGTAAAATCTTTGTAAGTGCATTATCGGGGGTGCCCATGCTTCTCGCCATGGTTAGAAAGAGGTGCCCCGGTTCCCGATCCACTAGGGACAGGAGTATTGATGTGTGACATGGCAGCCGCTACGGCCGCCGTGACAGCTGCTTGGAACATAGCAGCGTCGAACTGAGGATGTGGTGGTGGTATCGGTGTTTTGTTATTATTGTTACGCCTTGGATTTCTGCGAGGAGGCATCTTTTAACTTCATGTTTAAAAGATAGAAACAATGATAAGAATCCAATAGTATAGAGAATGAAAGTGTCTTGTGAACTAAGTCTCCATAGTTCGATATCAAATGAGAGTATGAATTTCTGAATAGATTAGATAACTGCCGAAATTACTGGTATAAAAGATGTAAATAAGGTCGGGAAAATGACCTAACTATAGGTCTTACATCATACCATAAGGAAAATGTCGACAGTTTAGAAGTCTAATAAAGTACTTGAGAGACAGGAATATTTTACAGAAGAGTGCTACTTAGAGCTCAGTTAGGAAAGGCTATTCCTTATATCAAAAGAAAAGATGTACTAGACATCTTCTACCGGCGACGGGAATTCCTGGGGAGAATCCTCATATCCGCCAGTTGACGTACCACTTCTTGGAGATGTCGCTCGTGAGCCCTCTGACGAACTCGAAGTTCTAGGATTTCGGTTCGAGATGCAACTAACTGTTGCCGCAGAGTCTCATTGGTTCTCCTCATCCCTTCGACAGCGTCTTCCAGATGTCGAATGCGGACGGTGTTAACGCCTGAGTTGGCATCAATTTCCATGACTCGGTCGATGGCTGCTCGACCTTGCTCGACGTTCCGAGCAATCCTATGGATCATAACAGGCAGAGCTCGATCCGTAGAGCCACCTCTGCTAAGGTCATAGAAGCTTCGGTCCCCATAGTAGGGTAAGGGTTGACCCTTTTCGTCGCTCCAGCGATTCAAGTTTTTTGCCCACAAGGGTGTGGGACCTTGAAACGCGGGTTGGGGGTTGAGATTTGGGGCCTGACCCACTTGGGGTAGGTTGTTGACTTCAGGCTCTGAGTCAGAACTTTTAGAAAAGCCTTCAGCATGGTGATCATCCAAAGGGATTGGGTGATCATCTTCTGGTTCTTCCTCTAGCCATCCAATATTGCCTTCGTTTGGGAAGTACAGGTCGCCGTAGGGATGGAATCCAGCCATAATATCTACGCGAGAAAAGGGGTACAAGAAGTAATTAATAGACGTACTAACTAAGATAATTATAATATGATCTTTATCAGTTACTTCAATACTTGTTTAGTGCATACTAGTTATATGTACTCAAAACAGGATAGACCTTCAAATAAGTGACCCTAACTCTAAGCCCACAACCAAACAAGGAACAAGAAGTAAAGCAAAGATTCACAGATTCTAAGTCTATGACGCCCTAGATACATATAACCTTAGTGTATCCACTTAGCAACTATTGACCTACTGATAAAGACCTTTTTAGTTCGCAGATAAGTAATTATAGTAACACCAAATACTCCCATAGTATTTCATTGTGGTAGTGTTGGTAAGTTTTTAGACTTGTTGCCATATCACAACCATTCTTGGGCATATGCTAATCACTCTTCGGACCAGCATAGTTGATCAGGCTATGCCACTCCCAGGATTGACCATACATCCCTGAGCTTACTTGTGATATTCAACAATCGTAATACTTTTGTTTTTGTCATTGTGACACTGATTTTAGTATGAATGCAGGCATGTATACTTAGTTAAATATTTTATTATTTAAAAGTATAAACTCTTGGTCAGAGTATTTTAATCCCATTGTATTTATAGTCAGTCTATCTTTTATGGGTTGATATACTCAATTCACTATAAACAATGCTCTGATACCAATCTGTCACACCCCAAAACCAAGAACGGTGGAAACGTTCAGGGGTGGAGGACGTCATGTAAAGTATCATAACAGTGCAAAGTAGTAAACAAGCAACAACATCATCCATTGCATTAAAAGTAAATTTTTAATACATGAGTGTTCTTTCATAGTAATAAGACACCAAAATATGTAATCAAAATAAAAGACGAGTCTTGTCTGTGCTCCGTCTTCTCAAAACCTGGTCATCGTACCTGTCTACTGGTGACCTGAGAATATAAGTTATTTTGAAAGCGTAGATCAGCATAAAGCTGGTGAATTCATAAGTATTTTAGTGTCATTGATTTGTAAAGCTGTTATGAAAGACTTGCAAATGTTTAATGAAACATTTAGTATAAGTGTGAAAACCCTAGAAAATCCCATATTTCCCAATAGTATAAAAGGTAGTCTTCTACCAAGACCCGCATGCTTTGAAGGTTTGCATTTCTGTATCAATGAAGGTTTTTCCCATGTACAACTATTATTATAAAAATATAGTCTACCTCATCGTTTATGTGAAGGTGTCACAAAATAAAAGTAATAGGGAAAATTATATAATCATTGAAATCGTATCCTTTTGCCTTAGGATAATCACGGCGTGGAAACTCGCCGAACAGTACAACCGAGAACATCCGTCGATGAACAGGTCCTGCTGTAGCTAGCAGCCAGGTGTAGGATGGTCAGCCCCGTATAGTATATATAGTATCTCTCTCTGTATAGTATATAGTATTTCTCTCTGTATAACAAGTAATAGTATCTCTTCATATAGTATTTAGTATATTTGTATAGACTCATGAATGAACTAACTCTTGTGTAATTCCTTGTACCAGGAATGGTAATTTGTATCTCCTAAACTATACCTATAATAGTTTACTGGAATGTAGATTGAATGTCCAAGTAGGTTTATACACCCTTGCTACTCAAGAGTGTTGGAACTGAAGAAAGAATGAAAGCCCTCATATCAATACATATATACATGAAACATAAGTGTATAGATATGGTTTTTATCAATAAGTTGAAAGAGGTTTTGTAATACATTTAAGAGTTTTGAACAATAAATAGTAATGCATTTAACACATTTTGAAGTATGTGAAAATCAGTTGGTTGAAAACACCGTTATAAATCACATGCGATTGATTCTATAACTTCCTGTTTCTACTTGTATTCCCCCCCATGAAAGCATTTAAAATCATTTAAAAGGATTGATTAAGGGGTATGAACTCACTTGTAGTGAGTAACTCGAATGAAAGATCGATATAGGATTGTTGGGTGTCAATTGGAGTCTTGAGCACAAACGAATCCTATTTAACATATAATTACACATATATGAATACATTCCATGTATATAACCACTAAAAGTGTTAGGGACACGCCTTAGGGACATAAAAACACTTAGAATTAAGTGTTACAACCACATATGATTGTATATAAGGGTTATATGGCTATACAAGGGAGTGTATGGTCAAAATGCACAACATTTACGTGTGTGCGGCCAGGGTGTGCGGCCAGGATGTGTGTGCGGCCACACACTCCCTATGAAATGTGCCAAAACGTATTTTAAGGCTTTAGGACTCATATAGGAAGGTTTCTTACTTCATGCCTTAGCCTTATATGGAGTTTATTGCCATTTTTGGACCTAAAAAGGGTGTGTACGGCTACACATGGTGTGTGCGGCCGCACACCCTTTATGAAGATGATAAAATCGAGTTTTTCTAGTATATCATCAAGTGTTCTTAGCATATAACAAGTTATGATAAGTGTATACACGTTATAGAGGCTTGAAAGGGTGATTAAGGTCCAAAAATAGTGTGTGTTCTTGGTGTTCTTGGTGATCTAACACCAAATAGGTGTTTTCATGGATCAAATCAAGGAGAAAGGCTAGTTAAGGTCATATATTAGCTATTCAAAGGATGAATCACTCACTTGATTGAAGATTGAAGTGAAACTTTGGATGATACTTGAGAGAAAACGAGTTCTAGCTTTGAAGAAGTGGAAAAAGTGTTCAAAATGGCTAAGTGTTGAATATATAGGTGGGAGTGTGCGGTTGGGATGGGTGTGTGGCCGCACACACCTCTGTGTGGCCGTACACTCAAGTGTGCGACCGCACACTCCATGTGTTAGAGTGTTTGGCCCGATTTTGCTTGATATGCATCGTGTTATCCCATTTCTAGGTTCCTACCTTAATTGTACTGGGTTTAGAACACTCAAATAGACCCCAAATAGTGCTAAAAGCTAGCGAAGCGAGTCTATCTTTGATTAAATTGATCCATTGATCGAGATAGAAATTTCGGGTTGTCACAGTATCTCTGCCTTGGTATTATTCGATTCGGGGGCTACCCACTCTTTTGTATCTTTTGCGTTTAGAAAGAGATTTGTTGGAGCTCCAGGGGATCTGGATCGTCCTCTTGATGTGGAGATTGTCGATGATAGGACGGTTAGGGTCACGAGGGTTCATCGGGATTGTACTCTTCAGTTGTTCAGCGAGTAGTATCCAGTGGATTTGGTTCCCATTACTTTGCGCGGGAAAAAGATTATCGTGGGCATGGATTGGTTGAGCCCTAATGGGGCAGTGATCGACTGTGAGCAATAGTTGGTACGGGTAAGGACCCCAAGTGGGGGAGAGTTGGTAATTCGGGGCGAGAGACCGCATCGTGGGCCGGACATGTGTTCTGCAACAAGGGCCAGACGCTACATTCTTCAGGGTTGTGCAGGTTTTGTTGCCTATGTCATGGATACCCGAGATAAGGGTAAGGCGACCATGTGCGATGTGTCGATTGAGCGGGAGTATCCGGATGTGTTCCCGGACGATTTGCCTAGGGTACCTCCGGAGAGAAAGGTTGAGTTCAGGATCGATTTGATTCCAGGTGTGGCTCCGATAGCCAAAGCACCGTATTGGTTGGCTCCGCGCGAGATGCAGGAGTTGTCTACACAGCTGCATGAGCTGTTAGACAAGGGATTCATTAGACCGAGCAGTTCGCCTTGGGGAGCCCCGATTTTGTTTGTGAAGAAGAAGGACGGATCCGATCGGATGTGTATTGACTACCGGGAGTTGAATAAGGTAACGGTGAAGAACCGTTATCCACTCCCCGAGGATTGATGATCTTTTTAACTAGCTTCAGGGTGCATCTTGGTTCTCTAAGATTGATCTGCGATCGGGTTATCATCATATGCGAGTTAGGGACGAGGATGTGCAGAAGACAGCTTTCCGGACTCGCTATGGCCATTATGAGTTCGTGGTGATGCCATTTGGGCTCACCAATGCTCCTGCCACATTCATGGACCTCATGAACCGCGTGTGCAGACCGATGCTGGATCGGTTTGTGATAGTCTTTATTGATGATATATTGGTCTATTCCAAGACGCAGGAGCAACATGAGGAGCACTTGAGGGAGGTTCTGGAGACTTTGAGGAGGGAGAGACTTTTCGCAAAGTTCTCCAAGTGTGAGTTTTGGTTGCGCGAGGTGCAGTTCTTGGGGCTCCTTTTTCAATCAGAGGGGTATTCTGGTCGATCCTGTTGGGTTTTATGTACTACAACATCCTATGGTGCACATACAACCCTAAATGCTTTGGATCTATGTTTTCTCTAATTATACATGCAATATTGTTTCCAAAGCATTAAGCCTACAACTAGCATACAATTGACATAATCAACATAAAATACTAGTTAGGAGTTTACCTCTTTATGTAGCTTGTAGAACTTGTTGTATTTGGCCTTTAAGAACTTATTGCCCCAAATGTTGCACCTCAAATGGTTCACAACACACCTTAGACAAAGGATAACTTTTGAGAGAGTTTATGCGCTAGAAATCATCTCCATGAACTCTTAGAACATTAGGGGTGTCGATTTTAGCTATGGGGTGCTATATATATATATGTTAGGAATCCAAGAGTCATGGGTAAACCCTAATCCATACTCTTGGGCTTATTATCCATGATCCATGATTGACGTGGGCTAACTCTTTATGGATTCATCCATAAACTTAGTCCATCATGTATCATAAGCCCAAAACATATATATAACTAATTTACACAATTAGTCCCCATTAATTTAATTAGTCTCTTTTGATCACTAAATTAATTCCAAATTAATTCTTGATCAATATTAATTAAACTATATGATTTCATATTAATATATTAGAACTTATAATATATTAATAAATCATAAATAACCTCTTCTCAAAAGTCCATCCTATCAAATTGTCGTGGTGATATGCAACCCAAATGGACCATGCTACTCTCGGGTCAAGTACATACCATTTATAGTTATGGGCTTAGACACCTAATCCAACAGATCCTGTAACAACGTAAATTTCCAAAACAATTTTTCATTTTTAAAACATACTTTTATTCATAAGGTACTATCAAAACATAATGTATCCAATGTTATCATAACAAAACATATCCCAGAATCTCAAGACATAAACTTCATGAGTGTGTACGGATCATGCCGGCGCCTTCCCGCGATCCTCGCTAGTACCTGAAACACATAACACAACAACTGTAAGCATAAATGCTTAGTGAGTTCCCCAAAATACCACATGCAGCACATACGCCTTTCCAGGCCATAACTCTGTAGGATCTTCCAATCCATGTGTCTCAGGGGACTTCCGTCCCGAATCCCGGTAGACCTTCCGGTCCTACCCGTATCGACCTTCCGGTCCGTAACCTCCTGACCTTTCGGTCCATATCATCTTGACCTTCCGGTCCTTACCATACATAACATACATATCACATAACCGCATATATCACATACATCTCATAGTATACAAGACCTTTCGGTCACACATAGGTACCCTTCCAGGTACAGTATAGCGAGAAGACTCACCTCAATGAAGTCGGATAAACTCTCGTGCTCAACGTCCCGACCTAGCCTCCTCCTATTATTCAAAGAACATCCCCGATCAATATTCTCTCATAGACTCATCTCTAAAGATTAGGTAGAAGGCCATTCTACCCCTCTCTGAACTCTCTTGAATCAGTCTTGACCAGAACCCTAAAGTCAACGAAAGTCAACGGTCAAACTTTGACCCGACTCGTCGAGTGCACACGGGCGACTCGGCGAGTCCATGCAGGTCCTCTGAATCCTTCTAGCCTCTCTTGGCTCGTCGAGTCATCCTTCCACTTGACGGGTTCCTCCTGTCACGAATCGCGGGGCAACCCCGACTCGACTCGTCGAGTCCACTTATGGACTCGGCGAGTTGCTTCCATGTTCATACTCAAATGACCTTCTAAGGTCAGATCTGCTTCTCTAATCTATAGATCTGACCTTCCCAAGCATGATAATCGCGTAAAGGTTCGAAATTTAGGCCCATGCATCACACTATCACCTCTATATGCCAAAATAACCCTTAATATGATAACCTAAGCCCCAAACTCATAAAGGACTACATAAAGCTGGAGAATAGGGACTCTCTGGACCTCTCAAGGTCCAGATATGATGATATTGACACAAGGGGACATCACATACACTAGATATCTTACCAAAAAGAAGAGAAAAAGCCCTAGATTCATGAAATCTATTACTCAATGAAAATGGACATGAATCCTTACCTCCCACAGCAGCTCTGCACCAAATGATGGAAGATTTGAGTCCCACAAGACTGCCTAGCTCGAAATCCTCCCTTCCCTTTGCTAAAACACACTCAAGAATGATGGATTAGACTTCCTCTTGCACTACAAGCTTCTCTCTGCTCTCTAGATTTTCTCAGGGGAGTAGTAGCCGCAAATAACGGCCATAAGGGCCTTTAAATAGGGCTCAGGCCCTGAGATTTAGGGTTTCACTTTACAGCGCGGACTCGCCGAGTCCACTTATCGACTCGTCGAGTCCGATCATTAATCCAGAAAAGAATTCGCGATCCTACTCGGCGAGTCTGAGCGTCTACTCGCCGAGTCCCTCCATAAAACTCAAGATGAAATACTCAAATCGTCATGCTTGGAAATCTGGATGTTACAGATCCGGCCAAGGCCAAGACCGTGATGCAGTGGGAGGTTCCGAGGTCTCCATCCGAGATTCGGAGTTTTCTTGGTTTGGTGGGTTATTATCGGAGATTTATCCAGGATTTCTCCAAGGTTGCTGTTCCATTGACCCGACTGACCAAGAAGTTGGTGACATTTCGTTGGGGGCCTGAGCAGCAGGCAGCTTTTGAGACTCTTAGGCAGTGATTGTGTGAGGCGCCGATTCTGACCTTGCCAGAGGGTGTTGATGATTTTGTGGTTTATTGTGACGTATCGATCACGGGTTTGGGTGCAGTTTTGATGCAGCGCGGTCGCGTGATCGCTTACGCTTCGAGGCAGCTGAAGCCTCATGAGGCGAATTATTTGACGCATGATTTGGAGCTGGGGGCTGTGGTTTTCGCCCTCAAGATTTGGTAGCATTACCTCTATTGGGTTCGTTTTACTATTTACAGTGACCACAAGAGCCTGAGGTATTTGTTGGATCAGCCGAACCTGAATATGAGGCAGCGTCGTTGGTTGGATGTGGTGAAGGATTATGATTGTAAGATCCTGTACCACCCGGGGAAGGCCAATGTGGTGGGTGATGCTCTCTGCCGCAAGGCGGTCACGGCTCCGATCAAGGATATATGTTTGAGGAAGACAGTGATTACTGCGTTGCTGGAACGGATTCGGGAAGCTCAGGTCGAGGCTATGAAGGAGGAGTGCCGGAAGTGTGAGCAGATTGTGGGTCAGGTGTCTTCCTTCGATTATGATAGCCGCAAATTGTTGACCTTGCACCGAAGGGTCTGGATTCCTTATTGGGGCAGTGTGCGCCAAGTTCTGATGGAGGAGGCTTACAAGTCTAGATTCTCCATTCATCCCGGGGCGATGAAGATGTATAGGGACCTTCGCCCTGATTATTGGTGGCCCAGAATGAAGCGGGATATAGCATGGTTTGTGGAGCGGTGCTTGACTTGCATGAAAGTCAAGGCCGAGCACAACGACCTCTTGACAAGATGCAGCCGTTGGAGATTCCCGTTTGGAAATGGGAAGACATTACGATGGATTTTATCACGAAGCTTCCCAGGATAGCACGCATAATGGATTCTATTTGGGCCATCGTGGATCGATTGACCAAGAGCGCGCATTTTATTCCGATCCAGGAGAGTATTTCTGCAGAGAAGCTAGCCAATATTTATGTTCGGGAGGTGGTGGCACGTCATGGGGTGTCGGTATCAGTAGTTTCAGATCGGGATGTTCGCTTTACTTCCAGGTTCTGGAAGCGGATTCATGACGAGATGGGCACTCGTCTCCATTTCAATACAACTTTTCATCTGCATACTGATAGGCAGAGTGAGCAGACGATTTAAACTCTCGAGGATATGCTGCATGCGTACATATTAGATTTTGGTGGGAGTTGGGATATGTATCTTCCATTAGCATAATTTTCGTATAACACTAGCTATCACACTAGCATTGATCGACCTCCTTTTGAGATGCTCTACGGGAGGAAATGTGGGACCCCGATTTGTTGGGGCGAGGTCGGTCAGCGAGTCATGGGGAGTACCGAGGTGGTACCCAAGACTACTGAGATGATTCAGCAGGTTCGGAGCAGGCTCCAGAGAGCTTAGAGTCGGCAGAAGAGCTATGCCGACAAGCGCCGATCAGATTTGGAGTTCCAGGTGGGAGATATGGTTCTCCTGAATGTTTGACCATGGAAAGGTGTAATCTGGTTCAGGAAGCGGGGCAAGCTGGGCCCCAGATATATCGGTCCCTTCAAAGTTTTGGCTCGGGTGGGCCGGGTTGCGTATTTTTTAGATCTTCCAACTGAGCTCAACCAGATCATAGCATATTCCATGTCTCTCAGCTACCGAAGTGTTTGGTGGATGATTCCGTAGTGGTACCCTTGGAGGATATTGAGGTGGATGACCGCCTGAATTATGTTGAGAAGCTAGTGGCAATATTAGATTGGAAGACAAAAACCTTTAGGAACAAGGTGGTGGCGCTTGTGAAGGTGCAGTGGCTGCACCGCAAGGGGTCGGAGTGGACTTGGGATCCCGATGAGGAAATGAGGGAGCATTATCTAGGATTGTTTGAGACTGAGGACTTCGAGGATGAAGTCTGATTCAAGTGGGGGAGATTTGTAACGCCTCATTTCTGGTATGATTTAATTTCAAAGTATTGCATTTTCCTGAAGAACTCGTCGAGTTGGAAGCCCCAAATCGATGTGTTGAAATTATTTTTGGCCGCCGATTTTCACAAGGCAACTCGACGAGTTGAGGAGTCTCAACTCGACGAGTTGACCGCTCAGGAGGAAACCCTAATTTTAGGGTTTTGCACCCTATTTAAACACCTTAAGTCCCAGGTGTTGGCCTCATTTCCAGCCTCCAAAGTCCCTAACCCTAATTTCGAAACCCTAAAGCCTTTGTGAGTGTTGTGAGCCCTTAGAGAGTGTGTTTTGGTGTGTTGAAGCCAGTGGAAGAAGGAGAAGCTTTGTGCAAGGTGGTGATTCAAGCTGGAGCCTTCACGATCCAGATTCCTTCCTTAATTTCCAACATATTTCTGGTATAAAGCTCTAAACTTGATCAATATTTGAATAGATCTCTTTTTGGGGTAGTTTTGAAGCCTTTAGCCATGTTTGGGTGATTGGTGGGGCTGAAGGTCGTCCCAAGTGCTATCTTTCCAGATCTATGGTCCTCTTGAGCTCTTTTGGCATAAAGGTGCCAACTTTATGGTCTTAAGCGCTCCATACATGCATTAAGTCCATCTTATGGCTTCTTTTAGACATTTGAGTCTCTTCTAGGCATACTTGAGAGTAAAGTTGGAAACTTTATGTGTGTTAGCAGCCTTTAAGGACCAGATCTGTATTATGGAGCTTTGTCTTGGTGAATAAGTGCTTATTGTTTAAGCCTTAACCTTTTATGCTAAGGGTTTGGGTTATCTACCCATTAGGATGGTTCTTAAGAGTAAAGTTGGAAACTTTACGCTTCTAGTCGATATTTTGGTCCAAATTCGAGTGGTGGACCTTTTAGTTTCGAGATTAGTGGCTTAATGAATTAAGAGGTGTGTTTCCTGAAGGACGCGACGAGTTCATAGGTGAAATTGGCGAGTTGGATCGACTTTTCCCGATTCTGCTGGCTAAAGGGGAAACTCGGCGAGTTCATGGGTGAACTCGGCGAGTTGGACGAGCTTTTTGAGATTTTGTTGATTAGTGAGGAAACTCGGCGAGTTGAGTCAACTCGGAACGTTGACTTTGACTTGGACTTTGACCAAGTTTGACCTTTAAGGGGTTTTTGATATATTGATCGGTATCTAAGGGATTGTTTCTGTTTAGGGATTGTGTAGAGCTGATTTCTGAGACCGATGATTTATCCAGTTATCCTTCATAGTTTTAGGTGAGTTTCCTTACCGGGTTTAGCGGGTCGAAGGCACCAATGCCCGTCCATGTTTATGTTATGTTGATAGAATGCTAGTTGTCTTTGTGACTCTTTCATGTACCAATGTTTATATGTTATTGGACTAAGGTCCGATGCCGGGCGAAGCCCGATGACTATCTATATGGTGTCTATATTACATGTGTATGTGTTTATATGCTTTCCGAGATTAGCTCGATGACCGGGCGGGGCCCGATGGCCGGACGGGGTCCGATGACCGGGCGGGGACACTGTATGTTTACTGTATGTTTGGTATGTGGTATTTTGGGGGAACTCACTAAGCTTTGTGCTTACGGTTTTCAGTTTATGTTTAAGGTACTTCCGGTTCCAGACGGAAGAGCTCGGGATGACTGCATCGCACACACCATTGGATTCTGCACTTGATGTTTTACTCTGATTTTATGACAGTTAATACATTGGTTTTATTTAAGATGATTGGGTGATAACGGAATCACTATTTTATCTATTATTAAAAACAAAATTTTTGGGACCATGTTTTTGGTTGTTACACAACACCTTCCCTTTTACTATAACCCTTGGCAACTAAACGTGCCTTATACCTCTTAACCTCATCATTTTCCTTATATTTAATTTTACAAATCCAACGACACCCAATTGGTTTCCTATTTTTGGGTAAGTCAGTTATTTTCCAAGTCCTATTTTTGTATAGAGCTTCCATTTCAAGATTCATGGCCTTAACCCATTCATGACTATTAGAAGCTTCAATATAGGACTGAGGTTCAACTATTTTATTATGATTAGTTACAAAACACCTAGTATCATTGGACAAGTTAGATTAGTTAACAGTCTTTTCTATGCCATATTTATACTTTCCCTCAACTATATAATCATCAAACCTACTAGGGAGACGAGACTCTCTTTTAGAACGAGTAAGACTTATCGAAGAATCAAGATGACTAGAACTTTTTTGACCACTTTCCTCAGCCAGATTGGGAAAAACAGGACCATACCTATCTGTTTGGGATACAAGAGACTCTTCAATGTCACGAGTAGTATCTGTTTGTGAAGTACCTGTTCTATCATGACCTTGAGAATTTCCTGCATTACCCAACGGATAATCCATTCTCTGGTTATCCAAATCTGAGTCATCATTAGACAATTCAGACAAAATAGGGTCATCATAGGAAAAAGGATCCACATAGCAAGTCTTATCATGGATGTCATTTAAAACAGTATTTTGCATTTTAAAAGGAAACACGGATTCATAGAACTTCACATCCCTGGAAACAAAAAAAAGTGTGGATAAAGACTCTGAAGTTTATAGCCTTTTTTTTTATCTAAAGAGTATCCCAAGAAAATACATTTTCATCCCTAGATGAAAATTTATCACAATTATTAAGCTTAGTGGAAAAACACAAACAACCAAAGACACGAAGATTATCAAAACTTGGAGCTTTCTTGTAAATCAACTCATATCGAGTAAGACCTTGTAAAACAGATGAAGGAGTTCTCTTTATTAGAAAAACAGCTGTCAAAATGGCATCACCCCAATGTTTCAAAGGCAAACCAAACTGAAATAATAGAGCCCTAGTAACATTAAGAATGTGGCTGTGTTTGCTCTCTACAACACCATTTTGTTGTGGAGTATGAACACAAGAGGTTTGATGTAAAATCCCATTGTTTTCAGTAAATATTTTCATCCGAATATTTAAAAATTCAGTCCCATTATCAGATCTTATAGATTTAATATTAGTTTCAAAATGAGTTTTTAACATGTTAGAACAAAATAACAAAGCATTGATAGACTTCATCTTTGGATTCGAGAAGAAACACCCATGTATCTCTAGTGAAATCATCAACAATAGTCAAGAAATATCTAAAACCATCTATACTCTTAACTCGATAAGGACCCTATACATCACGATCAACAAGTTCCCCTAGTTTTTTCAAAGAATGTTGACTGACAAGGAAGGATACCCTAGTTTGCTTGGCTTTATGACAAATCTCACAAGGAGGCAAAGGATCACTTTTAAAATTGAGTTTATATTTAAGTATAATAAGAGCCTGATCAGTGGGATGTCCAAGTCTACTATGCCAAGTAAATTTGGAAACATAACAATGAGGGTTATTGAAACTTGGAGACTTATTACATGCATATATGTTATCAAGGTAATAGAGTCCATCAGATTGACTACCAGTCTCCACCGTCCCCTTGGACTGTGACTCCTGAACATAGAAATTATGCTCATTAAAAACAAGACTACACTTACTGTCTTTACACAATTTATGAACAGACACAAGGTTAATTTTGAAATCAGGAACAACAAAGACATCAAACAATTTAAGAGAATTTGATAGTTGTAAATTTCCTACTTTATTAACTTGAGAAGAAGAGCCATTAGGATGACTAACTCTTAGATTTAGTTTAGAAACATCCACATGATCATGAAGAAGTGATTAAGAGGCTATCATATGTTGATTAGTTCCTGAATCAACCACCCATTTTTGACAATTAGAATTAACAAAAGAATTGCATGAAATACCTGCCATGTTGGTACTGACAAATCCTTCATCCAACCCTTGCTTGTCATTAATGAGTTTAAAAAACATAGCATATTGTTCACTAGTGAGATAGTGACATTTGGAATTATTACAGAAAAGTTTTTATTTTGATTATTAAACTTTGATTTGGGTTTATAATCTTTGGGATAGCCAATAATTTTGAAACATTTTTCAATTGTGTGACCTTTCAGGCCACAATTCTTACATTGAGGAATTTGATTTTTACCTTTAACTTCCTTTTGATCAGAAAATTTAGAAACAAAAGGGGAAGACTGAGGTTTATTATTACCAGAAGAGCTAGAGTTAAAACCATGTTTTTGATTTGACTCTTCTCGAGAAACTAAAGAAGAAATAGTTTTGACTGTAGGAAGAGGCTCCATTAATAAAATATGACTTTTAACTTGGTTATATGAATCATCTAAACCACTTAAAAATTGTATTAGTTTCATTAGTTTTGCGTGATTGTTAAAACTAGCAGCAGCCTCACAAGTACAACTAGTGAGTTTAGTAAGACCATCAAATTCTTTCCAATACGACTGAAGTTTATTAAAGTAATCTATTAAAGATAGGTTGCCTTGAGTAAGAGAATTAGTTTTCTGATGAACATTAAAGATAACAAATCCATCAGTTTTATGGTATGTTTCAGACAGATCTTTCTAGATATCCCGGGCATTCTTAGAACATACATGATTTGGATATATATTTTCTGAGATAGCCCCAAGAATCCAGGAACAGGTAATAGCATTAGCACGCTCCCACTTAGTCTCTTTAACTGGATCATTAGTAGGTTTTGGAATAGTTCCCTCCGTGAAACCAAGTTTGTTGCGAGCTTTTAACGCTCTAATCATGGAACTACGCCAAACCCTAAAATTTTCAATTCCTATGAGTTTGAAATTAATAACACTAGTTATAGTGTTGTCAGAGGGATGAATATACAGAGGATCATCAAGATCAATGGGATCCTTCCTAGAATTACTACCACCAAGCTCTATAGGACCAGTCATTATTCACACGAATAGTAAACAAACCAAAAAACACACAAACAACAGGAGGAATGTGAACAAACCAATATAAATCCACGTTTGTTGGGAGCCCAGGGTTAGTCAACAATATTTAAACAACTTTTTACAAGAATAGAGCAAAAAGATAGCACAATCAAGCAAGTAAAAACACCGAACAAGTAATATAGATGCAGAGAGGAAAGATCTCACAGCGATGAACGAAAACGCTTTATATCACAACTCAGTCAGGGCTTTTAGCCGCAAAGACCAAGGAAAGAACAACAGCTTAAAGCTCCTTTCCCTGTAAGAGTTAACGCTCTTAATCCTTTCCCTTACAAAGTTAAATTGGAGATAGATGAAGTTAATTCGAGATTATTTCTTCTTTCAACTTCGTAGGAACAAGGGTTATTGAAGAAGAGATTTATGCCCTTTTCAATGAACCAGTTTGCAGTTCGCAACAGATCTGCAAAAGAAACTACACAACTCGCAGTGCTTTTGAACAGAAAACAAATCGAATCAACAACGAAAGCCGAAATGAGAAACGATCATGAGAGAGGAAACTCTAGATCGTAGAGTTGCGTACAATCTATAGTTTTCTCGCACAAAAAAACCCGATTGTTAAAAAGAAACAAAATAACAAGGGAATACGGAACATCACCTTGTCAACAAGAAGATCCAAACAACGGACGAACGAGAATCGATCAGAGAAATCGAGTCAACTGAGCAACCTTGTGCTCTGATACCATGACAAAATTATAAACACGATTTCCCAACATGATCAGCTTGATTTTAAACCAAACCAGAACGTTTACATGTACAAATACATCAAAACCCTCACTACATAATTCCTATTCTACTCTCAATAAGATTCACATAGATATGAACATATTATAATCAAAAGAGGAAACCCTAAAAAAGGTGAAACCCTAATCTGCTTTGAACGAGAGAGAGAGAGAGAGAGAGAGAGAGAGAGAGAGAGTACAAAGAAGATATCTATCTGAATTAACGTAAATAATAATCAAGCCAACATTAAATACATCGAGTAACAATGACGCGGTAACCCGCGTACAAACCCGAATACATTTACACAATGCACCCTCCAACTTCTGCACAAATGAACCTGCAAACTAAACTGAACAAACATATAATAAAGAATAAAAAGATTAGTTTGAAAAATACCTTTTATTATTTCAACTTGAATAAATGAAACGTTATCATATGTTTTGAATATCATCATATATCTTGCATCAAATTTTTATGTTATAATTTATATATTATTGTAATAGTGAATTTACCGGTCATGGAGCATGAATTGTTTGTGGTTTGATGTGTATCCCGGGACTAGGTAGCTAGCTATCGAGTTAAGAATGGAAAGGGTAAAATTGTCTATCTTATGATTCTTAAAGAAGTAGATTAGGACTATGGCTTTGGGTGATAATTTGTTCAAAAGATAGCCAAATTCTTAGGATTTGTGTGTATTGTAATTTGGGTTAATGGCATGTACATATTGTGTAATTTCCGAATATATCCTTTTACACAAGTCGGTGTATATGGGGAAATGAGGAATCCTAGTTCGAGCAGGAAGCTAGGAGTTTATTTATGAGTCAAGTTTCTTTGGAGAGAAAGATTTAGGATCTCTATGTATAGGTTATGTATCGACTTAGATGAGTTGATTACTAAAGTCTATTAAAATTGTTTTGTAACCCAATTTTTGAGATATTTTCTTGAATTATAATAAGAAGCTAGTTTTTTCATCTGTTTATTGTTTTATCAATTGTGTCCAACAATACATATGTTAGTTTAGACTAGTCTTAGTAGACTAGTCCAACAATATATATGTGATGGTTTTTGGTAATATTATTAATATTCAAAAAAATTGGTTAATATTGGAAAATGATAAAAATACATAAACGTTATGTTGAAATTTTATAAGAAGGGAAAATGACACATTAGCACTACGATGTTTTTCACATTTGCCAAGGAGGGCTCGTCTATATCGTTGGGAAAAGACGACAGCAGCTTAGGTGGCAACAAGGGAGACAGTGAAGTTAGTACCACAGAGGGCTCGTCTATATCGTTATAGGTTCCCATGCTCAACTCGAAGAACTACACTGTATGGGCGATACACATAAGAGTGATCCTGAATGTACACCAAGTCTGGGATGTCATTGATTCAGGTGCGACGGACCCCAAGAAGAACAACATTGCTATAAAGGTATTTTTTCAAGCAATTCCCAAAGATCTCATATTGCAAGTTGGAACGATGGAGACGACAAAGGAAATATGGGAAGCAATTAAAACACGACACGTTGGAGCAGACAGGGTGAAAGAAGCACAAATTCAAACCCTAATGACTGAGTTCGATAATCTGAAGATGAAAGAAACAAGTACCATTGAGGACTTTGCAAGCCAATTATTGAGTATATCATCGAAATCATACTCCCTTGGAGAAAAGCTAAGTGAGACTAAGCTAGTCAAGAAATTTCTCGCAAGCCTACCAAGAAAATTTATTCACAACGTAGCATCGATTAAACAGGTTCTTGATCACAAGACTGTTGGATTTGAGGATGTGGTAGGACGCTTGAAGGCATATGAATAACGGATCAGGGAATCGGAACCAATCAACAAACAAAGTAAACTAATGCGTACTAAAGTTGAATCCTCTAATCGAAATTAATAATCAAACATGGGAGGGAGATGATGTTGTGGAGGTGGACGAGGACTGGAGGTCAACACGATAACTCGTACCATCAGCAGCAAAGGACCACTCCTTCAAGCAATGGGGAATCATCCGATAAGACGAAGGGTAAGCCCAAGGATAGATCCAAAGTCCAATGTTATAGGTGTGATAAATTTGGGCACTTCGCTTCTCAATGCCCTGAACGAAAAAAAAACAAACTGAAGCTAACTTTGTTGAGTTAGATGATCATTACCCACACTTGTTCATGGCTAAAACCCTATACGAGACGGTGTTATTGAATGAAAGGAGCGTGATTCCAAGTCGCTATGAGTCAAATGATGATAACAAGAACACATGGCACTTAGATAATGGTGCAAGCAATCATATGATGGGTAACATTTCTTTCTTTACTGAGATAAACAAGCGTATAGGAGGACGAGTAAAATTTGGAGATGACTTATGTGTCGAGATCATGGGTAAAGGTTCCATACACTTTGAGGGAGTTAGTGGGAAACAAAAGCTACTAACAGACGTGTATTACATCCCAAGCCTCAAAGAAAACATAATCAGTTTGGGTCAAGCAACAGAGATAGGATGAGAGGTCTTGATGAAAGGAGAGTATTTGCTATTATTTGATAGCCAAAACAACCTTATTTTCAAAGTAAAACGATTGGTAAACAGACTTTACAAAACCAGGATTGCAATCGGAAAACCTGTGTGTTTACATAGTCAACTAAATAATCTGGATTGGTTGTGGCATGCTAGACTTGGGCATGGTAGTTTTGAGAAGATTGCAATTTTGGGATGAAAGGAGTTAGTCAATAGCTTACCACTCATCAAGGGGAATGACCAACTATACGATTCATTCCTGGTTGGAAAACAAACTTGCAATCCATTCGCCAAGAGATCACAATTTTGAGCAAGGAAACCTTTAGAACTCGTTCATGGCGATCTATGTGGAGCCATATCACCGCAACCCTTCATTGGAAACAGGTATATTTTTGTTCTAATTGATGACTACTCACGGTACATGTGGTGTTTTTTAATGAAGGAAAAAGGTGATGCAATAAAATAATTCAAGACATTCAAAGAAAGGATGGAGACGAAAATAGGAAAAATTATGTGTGTATTCCGAATTGATAGAGGCGGCGAGTTCACTTCACATGATTTTAACAAATTGTGTGAAGATCATGGAATGATGAGGCACCTTATAGCACCATATACGCCACAACAAAACCGTGTGGTGGAAAGAAGAAATCGCACCCTCCTTGAGATGAATAGAAGTATGTTAAAAGAAAATAAAGTTCCAAACAAGTTTTAGGGTGAAGTTGTACTTCATGAAGCTCACATTTTAAACTAAATACCAACCAAAGAGGTAAAGAAGATGACTCCATATGAATCTTACTACAAACAAAAGCCAAATATTATACATCTACGTGTATTTGGATGTGTAGCTTACTCGATGATTATAGGACCTCATGTGAAGAAACTTGATGATCATTCAACAAAAACAGTACACTTATGAATAGAACCTGGAACCAAAGGATATTGAATCTATGATCCAGAAAAATAGAATATTATAGTTTCAAAAGATGTTGTTTTTAACGGACAAAAAGGGTGGAATTGGAATGAGAACGAAAATTCCACACTCTAACCCGTAATGTTTAGGGTACACTGGTCAAGTCATGTCGATACAGGAGACGAGTTAGTGACATATTGCCCAAACAATAGCAATGAACATAAATGGCTAGTAACCGGTGAGGACGAGGAAGAAGGAGTCATTAACGATGAAGGTGGTGACATCGTGACACACGAGAATACAAACCATGAAGCTCTCAAACATCATGAACCAACACATGCCACTAATGGAAACATCACGACAAATCCTACTCCTCCAAGATCAAGTCGGGTTACTAACTTATTAGCAAGATTTAAAGACTATGAGATGAATTTTCTCATTTAAAATCTCGAACTTTTGCTGTCTTTAAATGAAGATGATTCATTGTCTTATCATGAAGCCAAAGACAACCCAAGGTTGATAAATGTTATGAGAGAAGAGATGAAATTAATTGAAAGGAATGGAACTTGTAATATGGTCCCAAGACAATGTAATACACCCATCATCGGTTTAAAATGGATCTTTAAAGTCAAGCGAGACACAAATGGGTTCTTCAGCAATGTAACATCCCAAAATCACAATAATTGTTTTTCATTTTTAATTAAAGAGAAATCAATGTTTTCAATAAAACCCAAGTCATAAGAATCCAAGATCAAGTACAAATGTTCCCAAAATCAATGTATCATAACATCTCTAAAACATATCACCAAGGATGTGTATGATCAGGCCTTTGCTTTTTCCCGATCATCTGAAGTACCTGAAACATAAAAATTAAACTGTAAGCCAAAGCTTAGTGAGTTCCGCCAAAGAACCATACACAATCAGTACAGAT
This sequence comes from Lactuca virosa, assembly GCF_052849685.1. Classification (NCBI taxonomy): domain Eukaryota; kingdom Viridiplantae; phylum Streptophyta; class Magnoliopsida; order Asterales; family Asteraceae; genus Lactuca; species Lactuca virosa. The sequence goes on from NC_136430.1 coordinate 56,065,311, forward strand.
AACAACATGCATATATGAGCCTTCAGCCTGACTGGACTGCCTCGCATGTCCTAAAGCCTATCTGGACCGCTCTCCGGGTCTTCGGTCTGACTGGACCGCCTTACAGGCCTTCAATCTATTCGAACCGTCCCGGGTATCTTGGCCTTCAGTACAAAGCAGGACCGCCTCAACGCAACAAACCATAACATGTCAACATATACAATAACAATCAATAACCAACAACTCATGTAATCATAGAGATCTAGCAATATAACACACACTTAATAAACACAGGTAATCATACAAATCTCCCAATCTAACACATACTCAACATAACATCAATCCAATATACCATGATACATAATCCAGTGGGCCGGAATTGGTGCCTTCGACCCACAAGTACAGTGAGGAAATTTCACCTCACAGTATGAAACGATAGCAGAAAATAATGTTACTCCAAACACCAACTCTACAAGTCACCTATACAACAAAAAATAACTGTAACACCCGAAAATTTGAGGAACACCTTTGAGTATAAATCCCTCTTTTTGAGGATTTGACACGTCGTGATGGAGGCACCAACACGACGTGTCGAGTTATGAGAAGGCGTGGGTTGTGTTATGGTCAACACGACGTGTTTCCTATTGGAACACGGCGTGTTGATGGCTGGGAATGAAACCCTAATTTTCTGGGTTTTTCACCCTATTTAAAGGAATGTGGAGACTAGGGTTTTTTCACCCTCAGCCCCCATCAACCCCTCAAACCTTGAGATAAACCCTAATCATCTTTCCCTCCCATTTTGAAGCTAGTTTGGTGTTTTTGAGGAAAAAGGTGGAAGAAGGAAGTAAAGATCCATCAAGCAAGTCACATCCTTCAGTTTGGCACTCTTCTGGACCTTTGTAAGTGTCCAAGATCCGATTTTTATCATTCAAAGTTGCTAGATCTTAAGTTTTGTCCTTTTTTATTCTTGTTCTTGGATGTTGGAATGGGTAGATCTCATAAAGTTTGCAACTTTATGATTCTCCAGGTCAAGGTGACATAGTGGTGCCTTGTATCTGATCTATAATCAAGTTTTGGTGCCATGCATAGAGATTAGGTCATAAATCCTCATTTTTGACCTAATATGGGTTCAAGACATGCATTGGACATGTATGTCTAAAAAGCACCAACCTTTGGGATGGTTTATTCATTCTTATAGAACTACTCGAAGAGTTGGAAGCCCCAGACTCGTCGAGTAGAAATGAGTCTTGGATGTGGAGTTTAAGCTATCTACTTGACGAGTCGAGAGTACTCGACTCGGCGAGTAGGTCGGCCAGAGTGAAACCCTAATTTCAGGGTTTTGCACCCTATTTAAGCATCTTAATCCCCACCTTTTGGCCTCATTTCCAGCCTCCAAGTCCCAAACCCTAATCCTCGAAACCCTAGAGCACTTTGTGAGTGTGTGAGCCATTCTTGAGTGATTTTATGTGTTCTTGAAGCTAGAAGAAAAAGAAGGAGCTATAAGGTTCAAGGAGAAGATAGTAGATCCAGAGATTTCCTTCCATCCTCATCACTTTCTGGCAATCAAGTCTCTAGCTTGACTATTAGTTCTTTAGATCTCTTTAGTTCCATTTTATGTGGATTTTGGTTCAAGAATCTAGATCCTTGGGACATAGACGTCCCAAGTGGCTTACCTTCCAGATCTGGAATCTCTAAGGGCGGTGAAGGCATAAAGGTGCAAACTTTATGCCATTGGAGCCCCATGCAAGCCTTAAGGATGTTATTATGGCCTTTTAAGCCCCAAAAGGCCATGCATGGAAGTTAATTCTAAGATTTTACGTGTTCATTGGGATTCTAGGGGCTAGATCTCAATTTTCATGCTTTGGTTTGGAGTAATAAGGCTTGTAGACAAAGATTTATGTCTTAATGAGCTAGGGTTTTAGCTAAACCCATTAAGAAGGGTTATCAATGGGTAAAGTTGGAAACTTTACCCTTAAAATATTATTTACAGTGTATAGAGGAAGTATGGACGTTGTATTCGGAGAGTAGAGGCTTAATCTGTTAAGATGGCCAAACAGACAGAGGATCTCGTCGAGTCCATAAGGGAACTCGACGAGTTGGATTGGGTTGTCCCGTTTTAGCTTAAGGTAGAACTCGATGAGTCGGTGAAGCGACTCAACGAGTTGATTCGATAAATCATGACTATGAGTAGCCTGGGACCTCAGCGAGTCAGGGGGAGACTCGATGAGTTAGATCGCGATTTCAGGTTCTAGGACTCGACGAGTTAATGGAGCAACTCGACGAGTTGGGTCAACCAGAAGGTTGACTTTGACCAAAGCGTTGACTTTGTAATGAGATAAAATGGTCATTTTACCCTACGAAGAACTATTAGGCTTTGATTAAGTGATATCGTGTTATTAATAGCCGAGGAGTCGTTGGAGCAGTCGTCGGAGATTCCTCACTCAAGATTTCAGCAATCAGTTTTGCGAGGTGGGTTTCCTTCAGTAGGAACGGGTCTACGGCACCATGGCCAACCCGTATATGTGATATGTTAGTAGCTGAGTGTGGGCGGGGCCCGAATCTCATAGTAACCGAGTGTGGGCGGGACCCAAGTCTCGTAGTATTATTTGAGTATAGATATGTGACTGCTTGATAGGAATATGTATACTTGTTGTCTGTGTGATACTTGTATGCATGTTAGTAGCGGAGTGTGGGCGGGGCTCGAATCTCCTAGACAACGGAGTGTGGGCGGGGCCCGAATCTCCTAGACAGCGGAGTATGGGAGGGGACCGAATCTCCTAGACAAAGGAGTATGGGCGGGGCCCGATTCTCCTAGACAACGGAGTGTGGACGGGCCCCGAATCTCCATGAGAGTGGGCGGGGTCTGTATCTCCTGCGGTAGATTGGGGAGACTCACTAAGCTTCGTGCTTATAGTTTTTAGTTTTTGTTTCAGGTACTTCCACTAGCAAGGGGAAGAGCTCGGGATGACTGCATGACACACACCACAGTTTATAGCCTGGGATGTTTTGGACTTTGATGTTTTGACACATGGTTTTGATACAGTATGATATGATGTTTTGGGAATACATGACTTGTGATTTTATTATGATATTGATGAAATATGGTTTACTTAATTGATTTTAAAACAAAATTTTTTGACCGTATTTTTGGGATGTTTCAAGTTGGTATCAGAGCCTTGGTTTGAGGGATTCGGACAAGCTCCCGGGTGTGTCTGAACTCAAACTAAGGAATTGGTAAGAAAATTTTCTAAAGAAAATCACTTTTTTATAAAAAGGGATTTGAAAAGAGAAAAGAATTTTGAAAAGAGAAAAGGGTGTGGTGCATGCAAATCAGCCGAGCTCAAGTAAGTACTCCAAAATTACCTATACAAGTTTATGTTATGATATGTTATGAGAATCACATGCTATAATAGGACTGAGGATCTAGGAAGGATGCCTTATGTGCCTGTTATATGTGTATCAGCTTTATGAACTGCATGTTATTACAGACTAGTCAGTGATATGATGACCTGATTAGAATATGCTTGATTATGTTTACTCGATGCTCGAATGCTGCTTGCTTTGTGCTTTTAGGAGTCTTAGTTATCTTTTACTAACTAGTAAACGAATATTTTAAGTTGCATATTGCAAGGATTAAATAATTTCAAAAGGTTAGGTCTAGCTCTATTTAGCAGCTCTTGTTTGAGTCCAACCGTTGTAGGATAGGATCTCTCATTCGAAGAATTATCTAATCTTAGTGATATGTAATAGTATTCGCAAGCTAGTTAGGGGGAGATAGCAGGGACTTCTTATGCAGCTGATAGCGGAGAGTGGGTTGGTGATTACCCTAGGGAAAGTCTAGGATGATATTAGCACGAGATCAGCAATAGTAGTAGAAGGGACTTGGTGGAGTCAAGGCAGCTCTTGAGTAAAGTATGGATAGATGTGGAAAGTAGTATGTGCCCGTACTACTGAAAGCAGATGATCCGTACGTGAACCAAGGAAGGCTGAGATGAATCCAGGAAACTTATAGTGTGTGAGATCCCTCGAGATATGATGAGTATACTGATGTTTGTTATGGTGTATTTTCAGTATGGTGACTCTACACACTAGGCCAGGCGGCAGTTCAAGCGCTAGAGAGGGATCAGGGGCCGGGCAGCTTGATGAGCAGACGAGGGAGTTCATCTCGTAGGAGATCACACACAACATTCTAGACCAGACTCCTGTGATATTTGGATCGGTCAAGGAGGGCATCTTGGAGATACTTGATGAGAGGTTGGGTGCATTCCACACCGAGATGGCGGCCATGCTAGGGGCACACTCACTGACATTCAGGGAGTTCAGGGCTTGTGGAGCTCCTGACTATCATGGGGCTCGGGACTCCATTGCGAGTATCAGATGGTTGGCGGATGTCGCCAACGCATTCCGCACCAGCAGATGTCCCGAGGGGGACAAGGTCCGACTTGCATCCTGTCTTCTGAAGGACAAGGCACGTAATTGGTGGGAGGAGGTCGGACGAGCCATTGGGGATGATGCGGTTTTAGATGCGATGACCTGGGGTGATTTTTCGGCCAGGTTCAGGACCGATTTTGCACATGTGATTGAGGTGCAACAGCTAGCTAGGGAGTTCCAGGATTTGGAGCAGACGACAGAGACTGTGGCAGAGATCACCGCCAAGTTTAGGGAGAGGGCCCTTCTCGTTCCGTAGTATGTGGCGGACGAGGAGATGAAGAAGGGACAAGATCATGAGATGTTGCGGAGTGATATACGCCAGTTTGTGAGCCGCTGCAGCTGCAAGACGCTGGAGGATATGCTTGCTAGGGCTCGTGAGAAAGAGATTGATTTAGAGATGGAGAGGAAGAGGAAGCCAGAGTCGGTGTCTGGCGTGGAGGGCTCGGGAAAAAACCCAAGGTACATTCCTAGGGGAAAGGCCAGGAGGGCCGAGGCCCCTGCGGAAAGTGTGGCATGGGGCACGATGGCCGTGTAGGGCGGGTAGTTTGGGCTGCTTCAATTGCGGCAGAACTGGGCATGTCAGCATGGATTGTACTGCTACCACCACTATCACATCATCTGATTTGATTTTCTTTCAGTGCAATCAAAGGGGCCACAAGAGGTCCCAGTGTCCGAGTTTAGCAGCAGCAGGGAAGGTGGCGGCACCCGCCCCTGCTACATTGAGGATTACAGACGGCCGTCAGGGCCGGGCAGAGGCGCCAGTGGCAAAGAGCAGAGCCTTCCGGTTGACAGCAGAGGAGGCACTTGCAACTCCTGATGTCATTAAGGGTATGTAAGCCTTGGTACTATTTGATTCGGGTGCCACCCGATCTTTTGTGTCGCTCGCGCTCAACAAGCGATTCACAGAGGCTCCTGAAAAGCTAGATAACCCGCTTGATGTGGAGATAGCAGACGATTAGACCGTCAGGATTGCGAGAGTTCACTGAGGGTGTACGATACAATTATTTGATGAGCAGTTTTATGTGGATCTTGTCCCTATTCCCCTACGAGGGAATATGGTTATAGTGGGTATGGATTGGTTGAGACCCAATGGGGCAGTGATTGACTGCGAGCAGCGGCTAGTGAGGATTCGAACTCCTAGTGGGGGAGGGTTAGTGATTCAGGGCAAGAGGCCGCATGGTGGATTGACTCTATGCTCAACAGCGAGAGCGAGGCGCTACCTTCAACAGGGTTGTGCAAGTTATGTCGCCTATGTCACGGATACCCGGGATAAGGATAAGGCGACAGTCGATGATGTACCGGTAGTGTGAGAGTACCTGGACGTATTCCCGGAGGATTTACCCGGGATACCTCTGGAGAGACATGTTGAGTTCAGGATTGACCTGGTCCCTGGTGCGGCTCCGATAGCCAAGGCACCATATCGGCTGGCTCCTCCCGAGATGCAGGAGTTGTCTACGCAGCTGCAAGAGCTCCTAGACAAGGGGTTTATCAGGCCGAGTAGTTCGCCGTGGGGGAGCCCCAATCCTATTTGTGAAGAAGAAGGATGGGTCGCATCGGATGTGGATAGACTACTGGGATTTGGATAAGGTAACGGTGAAGAACCGTTATTCCCTCCCGAGGATTGATGATTTGTTTGACCAGCTACAGGGTGTATTTTGGTTCTCCAAGATTGATCTGCGATCGGGTTATCACCAGATGCGACTCAGGGATGAGGATGTGCAGAAGACAACTTTTAGGACTCGCTATGGTCACTATGACTTCATGGTGATGCCGTTTGGTCTCACCAACGCTCCAGCCGTGTTCATGGACCCCATGAACCGCGTGTGCAGACCGATGCTGGATCGGTATGTGATAGTCTTCATTGATCATATCTTGGTCTATTCCAAGACTCAGGAACAACATGAGGAGCACCTGAGGGAGGTGCTGGAGACACTGAGGAGGGAGAGACTTTTTGCAAAGTTCTCCAAGTGTGCGTTCTGGTTGTGCGAGGTGCAGTTTGTTGGGCACCTTGTCAACCAGAAGGGTATTCTGGTCGATCCGGCCAAGATAGAGGTCATCATGCAGTGGGAGATTCCGAGGTCTCCAACTGAGATTTGGAGTTTCCTGGTTCTAGCGGGTTATTACTGGAGATTTATTCAGGACTTCTCCCAGATCGTTGTTCCTTTGACCCGATTGACCAAGAAGTCGGTGACTTTCCGCTGGGGGCCTGAGCAGCAGGCAACTTTTGAGACTCTCAGACAGTGGTTGTGCGAGGCACCGATCCTGACCTTGTCGGAGGGCGTCGATGACTTCGTAGTTTACTGTGAAGCTTCGATTACTTGCATGGGTGCAGTATTGATGTAGCGGGGTCACGTGATAGCTTAGGCTTCGAGGAAGTTGAAGCCTCACAAGGCTAACTATCTGACTCATGATTTGGAGCTAGGGGCTGTGGTGTTCGCCCTCAATATTTGGCGGCATTACCTCTATGGGGTCCGTTGTACCATTTACATGGACCACAAGAGTTTGAGGTACCTCATGTATCATCCGAATCTGAACATGAGGCAGCGTCGGTGATTAGATGTGGTGAAAGACTATGACTGTGAGATCCTTTACCACCCGAGCAAGGCCAATGTGGTGGCCGATGCCCTTAGTCGCAAGGCGGTAGAGGCCCCGATTCGAGACATCTGTTTGAGGATGACAGTGATTACTCCATTGTTCGAGCAGATCAGAGAGGCGCAGGTTGAGGCCTGAAGGACGAGCGCCAGAAATGCGAGCGGATCGTTGGCAGAGTAGCCTCATTTGATTATGACAAATGTGGGTTGCTGACCCTGCATGGGAGGGTCTGGGTTCCATACTGGGGCGGAGTACGACAGGTTCTGATGGATGAGGCCCATAAGTCGAGGTTCTCCATCCATCCTGGGGCGATGAAGATGTATCGGGATCTTCACCCTGATTATTGGTGGCCCTGCATGAAGCGGGACGTAGCATGGTATGTGGAGAGTGATGGGTTTTGAGCATTCTAACACTCTTATGGTGTACATGCAACCCTAGAAACCTTGGATCTATGTTTGACTAAGATACATGCAAATAATTATTTTTTCCAAGGTTCTTATCCTAACTAGCATGGCATGGGATACTTGAATCAAATAAAACTAGTAGAATTACTTACCTTGTAGTAGTAGTTGATTGCTTGGAGTTTGAGAGCCTAGCACCAATAATGTGGATGCCTCAAATGGAAGTCACAAATCACCACAAACTTGGAAACTTGAGAGAATAGTCACAAACTTCTTGAAATCGGCCCTCTTGGTTTACACACATCAACTAGTCCAATTTCAAGAACCAAAGCCTCCTTTATATAGTGTGGTGGATTAGGGTTACATCCATGTAAACCCTAATACCCATGTCTTTTCATTTCCATGATATCCAAGGGTTAAAGCTCCATGGAGTATCCATGGACTTTCATGCAAGCCTAGCCCATTCCAAATAAGCATTAGCCCACACTATATAAATACAAGAGCCCATATTTAATTAGTCATACTTTTGATCTCTAAATTAATTCTAAATTAATTATAGATCAATACTAATTAAATAATATGATTTTATATTAATATATTAGGACTTATAATATATTAATAAATCATAACTTATACTATTCTCAAACGATTATCCATAAATTGTTCGGGTGAAGTGCAACCCAAATGGACCATGCCGGGTCGGGTCAAGTACATACCAAATATAGTTATGGACTTAGACACTATATCCAACAGTCTCCCACTTGGATAAGTCTAATAACTATAGTTGCAAGTATGATTTCAGGAACCGATCAGCAATCGTAGCTCTTTAAACTCTGTTGAACTATGAAGCGCCATTTTAGATAAGTGATCATATAATCCTCTGTTCTAGATATCAGCCGGACAAATACATGGAACATGGTCTTGCTTATTGTCCAACATTTGTTTCCCGATTTCCGATTTGTTTGACATAGAACTTAACTGAACACATCAATTTAGTTCTGACCGGGCCCGGTACATAGGTCAAAACAAAATCATTGAGGGGCCCAGATATCGCTTCTAATCCTAGAAGGAACAGATAAACTTCGACTCATATGTTTGCTCTACTACTTGTTGAACTACACACAAAGGCACGGTTTATAACATCGAGTTACCAATGCGTTTTCGTGCAATCAATGCATAACCAACTCATAGGCAACAAATCATATCTCTAGGTTTGAAGACTTATATGATATTACCGTCTCACGATCACTCGAGATAAATTCCATGAAGTGATACAAGTGAGCGTGGGTTGAATCCAGTACTCAAAACTTATGAGCACTCATGAGTGCTGTAGCCCCGCTTTGTCTAACATCTTAGACCTCTACAAGCCAACCCATGACAGTCTTGATTCATATCTACTTCCAACATATGACCGACTATGGAGAGTTTGAATAATATGATATAAACCATAACATAATTATTCTGGAAGTCAAAACATGCAAAAAGAAATAATAGTAAACGATTGACAAGAGATAGCAACACTTTACTCATAAATAACAACTTTTATTTATCATCAAATGCCAATTACATTTTACAAATTTCAAGATTATATAACTACTAAAACTAATATCATCCTTCAGCCCTATGCTCCGAGGATGCTAGAGATGCTTAGCCCGAGTCAGTCCCTTCGTGAGGGGATCTGCTGGGTTCTCATCCGATGATACCCTCTTTGCCACGAGGATTCCTTCTTCTATTCGATGTCTAATGAAGTGATATTTTCTGTCAATGTGTCTGGATCTCCCATGATCTCTTGGTTCCTTGGCTAAGGCAACCGCACTATTGCTGTCACAGAAAATCTCCATTGGCTCCTTTATAACTGGTACAACTCCAAGGTCTCCGATGAAGTTCTTTAGCCATATAGCCTCCTTTGCTGCCTCGCTTGCTGCTATATACTCTAATTCACAAGTGGAATAAGCCACTGTCTCATGCTTGGAACTTTTCCAAGTAATTGCCCCTCCATTTAGGGTAAAGACCTAGCCCGACTGAGAGCGGAAGTTATCCCTATCAGTCTGAAAACTAGCATCACTATACCCTACTACTCTCAAGTCATCACTCCCACCAAGGGTAAGGACCCAATCCTTAGTCCTCCGCAGGTACTTGAGAATATTCTTTACCGCAGTCCAATGAGCCTTGCCAGGGTTCCCCTGATATCTGCTGACCATGCTCAAAGCGAAGGCCACATCAGGACGAGTACAAGTCATAGCATACATGATTGAGCCAACAGCGGAAGCATAAGGTAATCGACTCATCTCAGTTATCTCATCCTCTGTACTCGGGCTCTGATCCTTGCTCAGTTTGGCATTGCTTTGGATCGGTAATTCTCCTTTCTTGGAATTCTACATGTTGAACCTTTTCAACACCTTATCCAAGTAGATACTCTGACTAAGTCCAAATAGTCTTTTACTCCTTTCTCTTAATATCCTTATCCCTAGGATATAGGCAGCTTCTCCAAGGTCCTTCATAGCAAAGCACTTCCCAAGCCAGGACTTAACCTCCTGCAAGGTTGGGATGTCATTTCCTATGAGTAGTATGTCATCTACATACAACTCCAAAAAGCTAACTATACTCCCACTAGCTCTGACATACACGCAAGACTCATCTTCACTTCTTGAGAAACCAAACTCTTTGACCTTCTCATCGAAACAAAGATTCCAGCTTCGAGATACTTGTTTCAATCCATAAATGGATATCTCAAGCTTGCACACTCTATTAGGGTACTCTACACTGACAAAACCCTCTGGCTGATTCATGTAAACATCCTCAGCCAACTTTCCGTTAAGGAAAGCGGTTTTGACATCCATTTGCCATATTTCATAATCATGAAATGCAGCAATGGATAGCATAACCCTAATAGACTTAATCTTTTCCACTTGTGAAAAAGTTTCATCATAATCAATACCCCGAGTCTGAGTAAAACCCTTCGCGACCAGTCGTGCTTTATAAGTGTGCACCTTCCCATCCATGTTGGTCTTCTTCTTGAAGATCCATTTGCACCCGACCGTCTTACGTCCTGGTACATTATCAACCAAGTTCCAAACTTGATTGTCATACATGGACTTCATCTCGCTGTCCATAGCCTCCTTCCATTTAGCAGACTCCGTGCCTGCCATGGCTTCCTTAACACTGTTAGGTTCACCCAAATTTACCAGTGTGTTATCACTGATAAGTGTCTCACCTTCTGCAGTAATATGAAAACCATAATAATGCTCAGGTGCATTCCTAACTCTGGTGGAACGCCTCAGAGGTATAGATTCTTCAGTCGGCTCAACAGGAGTTTCCTCCTCAGGGTGAGGGCTAGGGTTTGAGGTTCCTTCACCACTTGACTCTTGAATTTCATCAAGGTCAATTTGCCTCCCACTGTCTCCTTGGCTCATGAATTCTCTCTCTCGAAAGAATCCTCTTCTTGCTACAAAGACCACATTATCACTGGGTCTGTAGAAGATGTAACCAAAGGATTTCTGTGGGTAGCCGATGAAAATACACCTTTCGCTTCGGGGTTCGAGCTTATCGTGAGTCTCGCGTCTCACGAAAGCCTCGCAACCCCAAATCTTGATGTGGTCTAGATTGGGAACTTTTCCAGTCCACACCTCGTGAGGTGTTTTGGCAACCTTCTTTGTAGGGACTAGATTAAGGATATGGGCGGCAGTCTCTAAGGGATACCCCCAAAATGAGATTGGTAGCGAAGCTCAACTCATCATGGAACGAACCATGTCCAACAAGGTCTGATTGCGCCTCTCAGCTACACCATTCAACTGTGGTGTCCTAGGAGGTGTCAATTGTGAGACAATCCCACATTCCTTAAGATAGTCAAGGAACTCAGTACTAAGATACTCACCACCACGATCGGATCGAAGCATCTTAATGTTCCTGCCCAACTGATTCTCCACTTCTTGCTTAAACTCTTTGAATTTCTCAAAGGATTCTGACTTATGCTTGATTAGGTAGACATATCCATATCTACTAAAATCATCAGTAAAAGTCACATAGAACCGATTAGCATCTCTTGTGGCGGTTCTGAAGGGTCCACACACATCCGTGTGTATGAGGTCCAACAAACCTTCACCCCTAGCACAAGTGCCAGTAAAAGGTGACTTTGTCATTTTACCAAGCAAACAAGATTCACAGCTATCATCTGACTTTAGGTCAAATGACTCCAAGACTCCATCCTTTTGGAGTTGGCCTATGCGTTTCTTGCTTACATGTCCAAGACGACAATGCCATAAGGATGCTTTATCTAAGCTAGTGGAAGAGTTAATACATAATACATTATTTCCTAGATTATCTACAATAGATACAGTTTCATACACGCCATCACAAGGTAATGCTTTAAATTAAAGAACATTATTAAAGAAAGCATCAATACTACCATTATTATTATCAAAATAAAAGGTAAAACCTTGTTTATACAATGCATGAAAGGAAATAACATTTCTTGCCATTTCTGGCGAATAATAACATTTATTCAAATCTAATGTAAACCCACTATTTAGCACTAAGGAATAAACTCCTATCTTGGTGACAGGTGAAGCTTTCCTGTTTCCCATGATCAAGTTTATCTTTCCCTGCTCCACATTCTCACTTCTTTTTAGTCCCTACAAATCAAAACATATGTGAATACCACAACCTGTATCAAGGACCCAAGACTTAGAATGAGGTGAGTTATTAGACAATATAGTGTATATACCTGCATGGTTGGGTTTTACTTTCCCATCCTTCAAATACCTGCTGGCACTTTGGGCAGTTTCGCTTCCAGTGCGACTTTTCATGGCAATAGAAGCATTCAGCCTCATTAGGGTTAGCAGAAGGAGTGAGAAAACCTTTCTTGGTTTTGCTTGAAGAGGAGCCTTCAAGGGTCTTACCCTTGGTACCCTTAGAAGGGTTCTTTCTCTTCTTCCCTTTGCCATGCCCGATTGCCAAGACATTGGCCGCAGTTGGAGTAGGAGTAGGAGTAGGAGTAGTAACAACCGACTTACCCTTTAGACCACTTTCGGCGGTCTTCAAGAGTCCTTGAAGTTTGCTGAGGGTGACTTCTTCCTTGTTCATGTGATATGTCATGCGGAATTGATCATAACACGATGGCAAGGAGTGCAAAATGATGTCTATTGCTAACTCCTCAGGAAAGTTCACATTCAGCTTCAGTAAACGGTCCACATACCTTTGCATTTTCTGCATGTGGCCCGTGATGGGTTCACCATCCTTCATTCGGGTTGTTATCATGGAGGAGATTATTTCATATCGCTCTTGACGAGCACTTTGATGGTAGCGGTCCATCAAGTCTTGGTGCATCTCAAAAGGATAATAGTCCTCATAGGACTTTTGGAGCTCGGCTGTCATGGTGGCCATCATGATGCACGCCAGTTTTGTAGCATCTCTTTCATGTACCTCATATTCAGCAAGCTCTTCAGGAGTAGCAGTTGGCTCGGGTACCTTCAGCTCCTTGTCGAGAACATATTCTTTGTTCTCATACCGAGTGACCATCCTGATGTTTCTGATCCAATCTGTAAAGTTGGACCCATCAAAGATGACTCTCCCACAAAGATTCATGAGAGAGAAGGAGCTAGTAGGGTTTGAGCCAGAAGCATTGTTATTGGAAGACATCTGAAAAGAAGAGGGAATAGATTAGATTAGATATAGAGATAGTCCTTAACAAAACACCCAAATGTAATATTAAGGCTAGGACCCAACACAATATTTTATAACTTAGAAGAGGGATGCCGTAATCTAAGCTATAAGATATTTGAAGGTAGGTGAATGACGATTCACCAATTCCACCATGAAAAACGAAATATTTAATTAGGTTTTAATTGGTTTAGAAACTCCTAGATTCTTTGAGATTCATTGAACTTTCTTCAATGGCATGTTTCAATCTCGAGTGTGCCCTTCAAGTTTTGTGACTGCGATGCCGAGGATCACAAAACAAGGTGTGAAGTAACCATGCAAATTACTTGGTACCCTTAATGTATTACCCCTCAATCGATGTGCCGGTTAACCACACACGCTCCATCGATACTATGATAAACATTAAATCACCCTTTACCTACCTTGTTAAGTTCAAGTTAGTGTGCCGGTTAACCACACACGCTCCACTAATGACTTAAACAAAGTGTAAAGTGTAATTTCATGGATTAGCACCTTATTCACATTTTCCTAAAATAACTAAGATTGGGAATTCAATAAAGTTTAGTTACTTTAGTATTATCATTATACTTTTAATGATAATTTATAAGTCCTTGTCCTACCCATTCGGCTAACGACCCTCCACCGATCAAGGAAGCGGTGGGTGAGAGTGGACACCCATTAAGTTGCCATTTTATAGGCAACAACCTTATACCCCCTTATAGACCGACTTCGTGAATGAGGTGTACTAGCGGTAAGACGACTTGATCTTATACATATATAAATATTATTAAACTTATAATATTATAAAGTATAAGGGTTGAATTTTAACTTTTAAAATTCTAGGGGTTGGAACTAAAGTTTTTAATATGACTTTACATGTTCCAAAACTTGAGGGCAAGTTTTGTAAACTTTCAAAACTTTTCATTTCTCATAACATATGAGTTAATGGTTATTAAAAATGAAGACTCTTCATTTTTTGTAACCTATGTGTTCTTTTAATGGTTATTTATAAATGTGACTTTTGGTTATCCATAACTTAAGAACTAGTTATGGACTCCATTAAAACACATAAAGATCAAGAATTAATCTAATCAATTATTAGCACATAATTTCTATGATCTTCTAAACTCATATGTTTATGAATGTTCATATCAAAAATTTCAAGAATCGTAAGTACATATACAAAACTTGAAATTTTGATACGAGCTTTTGAACAAAACTTCGATTTTCAAGTTTTTTTTTGCATCAAGTATCAAATAAACAAACCAGGCTCTGATACCACTGATGGGTTTTGAGCATTCTAACACTCCTATGGTGTACATGCAACCCTAGAAACCTTGGATCTATGTTTGACTAAGATACATGCAAATAATTATTTTTTCCAAGGTTCTTATCCTAACTAGCATGGCATGGGATACTTGAATCAAATAAAACTAGTAGAATTACTTACCTTGTAGTAGTAGTTGATTGCTTGGAGTTTGCGAGCCTAGCACCAATAATGTGGATGCCTCAAATGGAAGTCACAAATCACCACAAACTTGGAAACTTGAGAGAATAGTCCCAAACTTCTTGAAATCGGCCCTCTTGGTTTACACACATCAACTAGTCCAATTTCAAGAACCAAAGCCTCCTTTATATAGTGTGGTGGATTAGGGTTACATCCATGTAAACCCTAATACCCATGTCTTTTTCATTTCCATGAGATCCAAGGGTTAAAGCTCCATGGAGTATCCATGGACTTTCATGCAAGCCTAGCCCATTCCAAATAAGTATTAGCCCACACTATATAAATACAAGAGCCCATATTTAATTAGTCATACTTTTGATCTCTAAATTAATTCTAAATTAATTATAGATCAATACTAATTAAATAATATGATTTTATATTAATATATTAGGACTTATAATATATTAATAAATCATAACTTATACTATTCTCAAACGATTATCCATAAATTGTTCGGGTGAAGTGCAACCCAAATGGACCATGCCGGGTCGGGTCAAGTACACACCAAATATAGTTATGGACTTAGACACTCTATCCAACAGAGAGGTGCTTGACCTGCAGGAAGGTCAAGGCTGAGCATCAGGGACCCCATGGCAAGATGCAGCCGTTAGACATTCCCATGTGGAAATGGGAAGCTATCACCACGGATTTCATCACCAAGCTTCCCAGGACCGCACGTGGAGTAGATTCGATATGGGTCATCGAGGATCGGTTGACCAAGAGTGCTCATTTTATTCCGATCCAGGAGAGCATATCGGTCGAGAAGTTGGCCGAGATATACGTGTGTGAGATAGTGGCACGACATGGAGTGACTGTCTCGGTGGTGTCAGACCGAGATGTTCGTTTCACTTCCAGATTTTGGAAGCGGTTTCATGAAGAGATGGGTACTCATCTCCACTTCAGCACCGCTTTCCACCTTTAGACAGACAGACAGAGCGAGAGGACGATACAGACTCTCGTCGACATGCTACATGTATGTCTTTTCGATTTCGGTGACAGTTGGGATACGTATCTTCCGTTAGCGGATTTTTGTAGAACAACAGTTACCACGCCCGCATAGACCAACCTCCCTTCGAGATGCTCTATGGGAGGAAGTGTAGGACCCCAATCTGTTAGGGAAAGGTTGGTCAGAGAGTCATGGGGAGTACTGAGGTGGTACTCAAGACTACAGAGCGGATCCGGTAGGTCCGGAGCAGGCTTCAGACTGCTCAGAGTCGGCAGAAGAGCTATGCCGACAAACAACGTTCAGACTTGGAGTTTCAGGTGGGCGACATGGTCCTCCTGAAGGTGTCACATTGGAAAGGTGTCATCCGGTTCCGGAAGCGGGGCAAGCTGGGCCCCAGATACATTGGTCCTTTCAGGGTTACAGCTCGGGTGGCGTATCGAATGGATCTTCCAGCAGAGCTCAGCCAGATCCACAACACTTTCCATGTTTCCCAGTTGCAGAAGTTCTTGGTGGATGATTCAACGATTGTGTCCTTAGAGGATATTCAAGTTGACGGCAGCCTGAACTACACTGAGAGGCCGATGGCGATTCTGGATCGCAAGAAGAAAACCTTGAGGAACAAGGTTGTTCAGTTAGTGAAGGTGTAGTGGCAGCACCGTAAGGGTTCTGAGTGGACTTGGGAGCCCGAGGAGGAAATAAGGGAGCGCTACCCGGAGTTGTTTTTATACGCAACAAACTTCAAGGACGAAGTCTAAGTCAAGTGGGGGAGAATTGTAATGCCTGGTTTCTGGTACGCATTTATGTATAATTTATTCATTCTTATAGAGCTACTAGACGAGTTGGGAGGCCCAGACTCGTCGAGTGGAAACGAGTCTTGGACGCGGGGTTTAAGCTATCTACTGTAACATCCGGATTTTCAGGGACATTACTGTGTATGTTAATCTTGAGATTGAAGGAGGGACTCGATGAGTGGAGGGACCAACTCGCCGAGTCAAGTCGAATTGCTCGTGTGGATTTAATGAGTGGACTCGACGAGTCAGAGGAGGGACTCGCCGAGTAGGTGCTGGGAAGAGAAACCCTAAATCTTTGGGCCTGTGCCCTATTTAAGGGTCCTTATGGCCTTCATTGGCGGCCACACACACACACTTGAGAGACCCTAACAAACCAGAAATCATAGAGAGTGAGAGAAGGAGCTAATTACATCACCATTAGTGCATTACTGCAAGAAGGAAGGAGGGGATTCAAGCTAGGCTGATTGAGGAGCTCAGATCTACTATCACTTCTTCAAAGGTTTCTGTTTGAGGT
Source organism: Lactuca virosa (assembly GCF_052849685.1). Lineage (NCBI taxonomy): Eukaryota > Viridiplantae > Streptophyta > Magnoliopsida > Asterales > Asteraceae > Lactuca > Lactuca virosa. Next base: position 56,082,130 of record NC_136430.1, read on the forward strand.
ATGAATCCATGCCTATTTTCGTGTATAAAGTATATGTCATGAGACATTAGATCTGGACCTTGAGAGGTCCAGAGATTCCCAATCTTTTAGCTTTATGCAGTCCCATAAGAGTTTTGGGTCTAGGTTACCATTTTGAGGGTTATTTCATCAAATAGAGCTTGTTGGGTGATGTATGGACATAAAGATTGAACCTTTACATGACTTTTGGGTGCTAGAAGGCCAGATCTATAAGTTAGAGAAACAGATATGACCTCAGAAGGTCAAATGAGTGTTGTCATGGAGGAAACTCGCCGAGTCCATAAGAGGACTCGACGAGTCGAATCGTGTTGCCCCGCGATTCGTGATCAGTGGAAACCCGTCGAGTGAGAGGTTAACTCGATGAGTCGAGTGGGGCCTTAGGAGGATTCTGAGGACACGCATGGACTCGCCGAGTCACCTGAGTGCACTCGGCGAGTCTGGTTAAAGTTAAACCGTTGACTGGAGTTGATTTTAGTTGACCTTAGGGTTTGGTCAAACTGATTCAAGAAAGGCTATGGAGGGGTAGAATGGCCTTCCACCCATTCTTTAGAGATGAGGATATAAAGAGAGTATTGATTAGAGGTATTATCATTTTGATAGGCGGAGGCTAGATCGTGGATATCGAGCACGAGAGTTTACTAGACATCATACGAGGTGAGTCTTCTCACTATACTTTACCTAGAGTGGTAATTATGTGTGACCAGAAGGTCTTATGTGGTTATAAGGGTTATGAGATGTATGTTATCTATGTGATATGAATATGCTATATCCTGAGCTTCTAGAGTTTGGACCGGAAGGTCAACAGAGTTTGATGAATGTTATCTATGTGATATGTATATGCTATGTCCTGAGCTTGTAGAGTTTGGACTGGAAGGTCAACAAAGTTTGATGTATGTTATCTATGTGATACGTATATTCTATGTCATGAGCTTGCAGAGTTTGGACCAGAAGGTCAAGAGAGTTTGGACCGGAAGGTCAACAGAGTTTGGATCGGAAGGTCGACAGAGTAGGACCGGAAGGTCTACAGAGTTAGGGCCGGAAGGTCATCATGGTAGGACCGGAAGGTCTACCAGAGTTGTGGGACCGGAAGGTCCACTAAGACACATTGGCCGGAAGGTCTTACAGAGTTACCCTCGAGTGGCTAATATGTTGTATGTGGTATTTTGGGGAACTCACTAAGCATTTATGCTTACCGTGTTATGTAATATGTGTTTCAGGTACTAGCGAGGATCGCGGGAAGGCGCCGGCATGATTTGTTGTAACATCCGGATTTCCAGGTGCTGTATTTATCTAATTATTTTTGAGTTTTGGAGAGGGACTCGGCGAGTAGGCGCTTAGACTCGCCGAGTAGAGCCGCACATTGTTAGACTGGATTAATGACTTGACTCGGCGAGTCCATACGTGGACTCGGCGAGTCCACGCTGTTTAATGAAACCCTAATTTCTTGGGTTTGGGACCTATTTAAAGGCCCTTAGGGCCGTCACTTGCGGCTACCAAACCCCAGAGAGAAACCCTAAAAGAGCTAGAGCGTTTGTGAGAGGAAAGGAGCCATTTCTTGATCTTTGTGATTGATTCTTGCAAGAAGGAAGTGAGTTCAGCTTGGAGGAGACCAAGGAGGTTGTGCATCTGAGGATTTCGAGCAAAAGACTTCATCTTTGAGGTATTATGTCGCCCCTTTATCTGTTTTGTTGAAGGAACCCATAGATGTAGAGTTTTTATGTCTTTTATTGGAAGGAGTTGTGAGAATATGGCCCCTATTCACTTTGAGACTTCGGATCTGGACCCATAGTGGTCTAAAGACCTTATTCCAGCTTGCTTTATGTTGAGCTATGGAGGCAATGAGCTCAGGTTGTTGTTTTTGGGGCTAAATCACCAAGTAAAGCCTCCTGGGCGTCACATGAGTGTCAAGATCCAAGCTTTACGTGATTATCAGGCTTGGGAAGGTCAGATCTATGGTTCTAAGGAACAGATCTGACCTCAGGAGGTCAATTGAGTTTGTGCATGACATGAACTCGCCGAGTCCAAGGGCAGACTCAACGAGTAGGGTTAGGGTTTCCCGTGAATCACACTGTGAGTGACTTGCCGAATTGGTGGAATGACTCAGTGAGTCAGAAGGGGGATAGAGGACTCGAGTTCACGACTGAACTCGCTGAGTCACATTTGTGCACTCGGCGAGTCTGGTCAAGGGTTGACCGTTGACTTTTGTTGACTTTTTGGGTTTGGTCAACAATGGAACTTGTGGACTGTTTGAAGGGTAAAATAGCCTTTTAGCCTTCTTAGAGGACATGTGAGAGTCTAGTCTAGCCTAGAGAGTCGTGATTGATTGAGATGATTATGTTATGTGTATAGGCAGAGGCTAGATCAGTATATACACGGGCGGGATATTATCCGAGACATCTGAGGTGAGTCTTCTCATTATACATTACCTAGAGTGGTATTTATGTGTAGACCAGAGGGTCTTGTATGCTATGTGTATGTATGAGATTATGTGCATTGTGTTATATGTATGCTATGTTTTGTATAGACCGGACCGGAGGGTCCAACGATATAGATCGAACCGAAGGGTCCAACGATATAGACCGGACCGAAGGGTCCAACGATATAGACCGGACCGAAGGGTCCAACGATATAGACCGGACCGAAGGGTCCAACGATACAGACCGGACCGAAGGGTCCAACAAGCTATGACCGGACCAGAGGGTCCAACGAGCTACGGGACTGGAGGGTCCCGCTGAGACACATCGGACCGGAGGGTCGTATTGTAGCCTCGAGTGGCGTATATGTTGTATGTGGTATATTGGGGAACTCACTAAGCTTTTATGCTTACAGTTGTTGTGTGATGTGTTTCAGGTACTAGTGAGGATCGCGGGAAGGCGCCGGCATGATTCGTACACGCGAGAGAGGATTTATTTATATGTGATCTTGGGACATGTTTTGTGATGATACAGAGATTTATTATGATTTTGTGATTTTTATGTGGTGGAAAGTATGTTTTGAAATGAAAAATTGTTTTGAAAAATTGGGTGTTACATTTGTGCATACTGACAGAGGATTTTGTATTTGAGATTCTGGGATATGTTTTACTGAGATAGCATTGATACTTTTGAGTTTTGAGATTTATTTACGACATATGTTATGTTTTAAAAATGAAAAATTGTTTTGAAAATTCACGTTACAAGTTGGTATCAAAGCCTTGGTTTGAGGGATTCAGATGCACCTTCGGGTGTGTTCGAACTCAAACTGAGGATTTGAGAAAGATTTTCAAAAGAGATAATTCTTCTAAAAATGAGAAAGAATTTAAGAGAAAACGAGTTGGAGCAGTGTGTACAATCAGCCAGGGACCGAACGGTGATTTCCCAAAATACCCTTACTTTTGTATTATGAGATATTATGCATGCTAGAGATAGGCTAGGTATTTCATATTTTGGGACTAGAGTGGCCTGATTTGTGATGCCTTAGCCTAGAAGTTGCTGTTATATGTGATGTGCTTTCGAGTATGCGTTGAGTAAGAGTATCCAGCGGGAATCCTTTTAGAGAGGGATTTGAGTAGAGGAGTAATCTATGAGAGATACCTAGATGAGCATTTGAGGAGTCTACTGAGAGAGTAGTCAGATGCCCGTGTGGGGTAAAGTTGCTTGAGTTCGGTGATATCCTTTGAGTATGAGGAGAGCAAGTGGGTAATAACCTAGAGTGGTTTTACATGTTGGTAGAGATTATTCGATGCCCGAATGTTGCTTGCTTCGTGCTTTGTGGAACTCTTGATGATGAGAGTCAGTTACTAAGTGAAAATGACGATATTTAGGAGGTAGATGGCTGGCATCATAAGGAGTTCTTCAGCAGCTGATGGCAGAGAAGTGTGAGAACCTAGGAAGAGCCTAGGAAAGGGTGACCCTAGTCAGATGAGTACGCTGACAGAGCAGAGCATTTCGTAGAGGAGCAAACACGCGTGACAGGATTGGTGATCGAGAAGGTTGAGCAGCTACTTAGGAACTCGGGGATGGTAAGTGTAGAAAGTATAGGTAGATGTGGAAGGTAGTATGGGCCCGTACTACTGAAAGCAGAGGACCCATACTCGATACAGGGAACATTCCGGAGGTTTTAAGTAGCAGATCGAGAGGTGATGTCATGGTTCGTGTACCATGATTTGTAGCGGATCGAAAGGTGATTTCATGGTTTGAGTACCATGATTTGTAGCATATAGAGAGGTGATTTCATGGTTCGAGTACCATGATTTGTAGCAGATCGAGAGGTGATGTCATGGTTCGAGTACCATCATTCGTAGCGGATTGATAAGAGAGGACATGGTTCGAGTACCATGATTGTAGCAGATTGAGAAGAGATAACATGGTTCGGGTACCATGATTCATAGCAGATCGAGAGGTGGCCACATGGTTCGAGTACCATGACTCGTGGCGATTAGTGCTGCTGGTTTACCAGTTATTCTGTTGTGATTGGTTAGACTGAGATCAGATGTGAAAGAATATGGGGCCAGAGGTCCATGTTGAACGAGTTTCAATGAAGCATCCCTTGTGAGGGAAGTAGAGATGATTCCAAGGTATTTTTTTTGTGAGATGTCAGATGAAGTCGTAAGGCTCAAGGATGAGTAGAGATGGCGTTTATGGAGGATTGCGGCATGAGTTGAGCAATCAGCCGATAGCGGAGATGTCACCTTTTGTGACCTGGGTGGTATTATTTCCGTTTCCTGTGGGAAACATAAGAGGTGTTGAGATTTCGGTTTCTAAGCTTGTGGGTAAAACCCTGCGGGTTAGCATTGATGGCGATCTTCCATCAAAGTATTTGGGCAGTATGTCTGTCGAGAGGTAATGTTAGAGCATGAGCGGGTTGTCAGTGGGGACTGAGATGGTTAAGGACAAGGATACACCCTATTTGAGCATAGTAGGGCATGTATTAGCTGGAGAGGCAGACGATCAAGAAGAGGATATTGGGGCGGTGGCTCTTATTGTCTATGATGGGTATCGAGTGTGGTAATGAGGTCTCCGCTCTTATTACAACCCACGTGATGGAACGTTGGTTGAGGAGTTGAGAATGAGGAGTATGATAGTTCATTATTTTCAGATTAAGAGTCAGAGTTACTACTGGACAATTGAGATGTCCGGTAATGGGATGGTATGAGATTCTGTATGATTAGAGGCAATCATGATGAGAAGTTTCTGAGGATTTCATCTGAGATTTGGGGTATTTGGAGTTGCAGGGTCTCTATCGGGGAGATCACCGAGCATTGCGTAGTACCTTCCAAGAGTAAGTGTGATGTTCCTGGTGGAAACAGTCTGTGGAATAGATTATTGGTGCGCCAATTGGTGATGGTTCGAACCCCGAGTGGGGGAGAACCGGGTATTTTATTGAGAGGATCATAGATTTGTTCAGGAGCGGTTAGGGAGCTGGATAGAGACATGCACTATGGATTCATGATACCAGAGTTACTGGTGGTCAAGGCGAGGGCAGATCGAGATAATGCATGTTGTACATGCTAAGGAAAGGATGAGTGTCTCCACGGCAGGTGGCCATCGTTCGAAGACCGTGTAGGGCATGAAGATTAGTTGTGAATCCTGAAGAAACGTATTGTTGTATCTGTGTATGATGCGGTAAGTAGGAGATCAGTGGTTGAGACAGGACATCATGAGGTTCTGTGATGGTGTACCGAGGTATCCGAGTATGATGTTCTAAATTTCGGATTATTTTGAGACTTGAGTTATGGGATGACGAGTGGTGTATCAGGTGTCTACGGTTTCAGTGGGAGCCCTAGTACTCACTATTCAGTGAGAGGTTGTGGTGATGCTACGGGGAGCCGTAGTACTCACCATTCAGTGAGAGGTTGTGGTGATGCTACGGGGAGTCGTAGTACTCACTAATCAGTAAGAGGTTGTTGTGATGTTGCGGGGAGCCGTAGTACTCACTATTCAGTGAGAGGTCGTTGTGATACTGCGGGGAGCCGTAGTACCCACTAGTCAGCAAGAGAATGTTGTGATGAAGTACTCTCTGATCAGAGTGCGACGCAGAAGAGTTTTAGGCTTGGGTAGCCCTAATATTTGAGTTTGTGGGAGCCTGGTGGTCGAACCAGGGGCGAGACTGGGGTCTCCATATTTTTCGGGAGTCGTTATATTCTGAATTGAGTAATGGTTGTCGCAACCAAAGGGAAGTGGATAAGTGAGGAACGCATGGGTTGTGGGTCATGAGTCATGAGTTGAGTGGTTCGTTGGGACGAGTGGTTCCAATTCTATGCCGGATCAGACTCTCGAGTTGAGTTCGATTCTAGTGGTGTATTGAGTAGGCAGAATGAGATTCTGGATTCAGAGATGAATTTTATTTGGAAGGGGGTATTGTTTCCATCTGGTGTCTTAGACCGGAGTGGGTCAATTCGTTGGTATGAGAAAACCGCGAAACGCATGGAACTAATGAGTAGTAGACGACAGAGGTCGAGAGTGAGTCGAATTCCATATTCGCTTGAGGTAAAGCGAACTTCGTGACTTGTGTGTCACAATGGGCCGAGATAGTTGTATTGATAAGGAAGTCAGTGAGACATTTTGGTACATGCAATGGGTAACCTTTGGAGGTTCAATTGTTGGGTCAGGAGATGACCTGGTGCTCAGTCTTAAAAGGGATATTGAGAAGGGAGCTGAGGTTTATGTTTGTCAGATGTCGGAGGACGCTTCTGAACAAGCATGATCATTTTTCGTGCCTGAGGTCAAGGTGTTGAGGGTTCGTTGTTCAGAAGGGTTGTGATTGCAGTACAGTGGATGAGTCCCTGGTGTGATGTGATCCTTTCATTCCTTGGTATATGATCTGGATTGTTTATCATGTCTGGGACGAGTGATCGGTAGCCAGTTTTGGGCATGGACTTGTTTTATCGGTCCCCACCAGAGAATCAGAGGGGCAGTGAGCTATCGGGGTCTGTTATTTGAGGAGCGAATAACGTGGTGACATCTGGAGAGAGCGGTCTGGCTGTGTGTCAGGCTACTAGAGTTTCCAGATTCTTTAGAGTCAGAAGGGGTAGCATAGTGGCAGATAGGTCTGTCCTTTTCCAGGGAGGAGTTCCTATTTAGATTCAGGTGCACAGAGAGGAAGATAGCTGCATGGTATGAGATCCTTTCGATGGTGCTGTTCGATATTAGATTAGATCTATATGTTGTTGAGGGGCGATTTCGAGGGCGAAATCTAATTTAAGTGGGGGAGAATTGTAAGATCCGGATTTTCAGGGACATTACTGTGTATGTTAATCTTGAGATTGAAGGAGGGACTCGACGAGTTGAGGGACCAACTCGTCGAGTCAAGTCGAATTGCTCGTGTGGATTTAATGAGTGGACTCGACGAGTCAGAGGAGGGACTCGCCGAGTAGGTGATGGGCAGAGAAACCTTAAATCTTTGGGCATGTGCCCTATTTAAGGGTCCTTATGGCCTTCATTGGCGGCCACACACACACACACACTTGAGAGACCCTAACAAACCAGAGAGCATAGAGAGTGAGAGAAGGAGCTAATTACATCACCATTAGTGCATTCTTGCAAGAAGGAAGGAGGGGATTTAAGCTAGGCTGATTGAGGAGCTCAGATCTACTATCACTTCTTCAAAGGTTGCTGTTTGAGGTATGAATCCATGCCTATTTTCGTGTATAAAGTAGATCTCATGAATCTAGGGTTTCTTTACCCATTTTTAGTAGAGATTATGGAGCATGTGGAGTCCTTTGAGGCATAGACATTAGATCTGGACCTGGAGAGGTCCAGAGAGTCCCAATCTTTCAGCTTTATGCAGTCCCATAAGAGTTTTGGGTCTAGGTTACCATTTTAAGGGTTATTTCATCAAATAAAGCTTGTTGGGTGGTGTTTGGACATAAAGATTGAACCTTTACGTGACTTTTGGGTGCTAGAAGGCCAGATCTATAAGTTAGAGAAACAGATCTGACCTCAGAAGGTCAAATGAGTGTTGTTAGGAGGAAACTCGCCGAGTTCATAAGAGGAATCGACGAGTCGGATCGTGTTGCCCTGCGATTTGTGATCAGTAGAAACCCGTCGATTGAGAGGTTAACTCGACGAGTCGAGTGAGGCCTTAGGAGGATTCTGAGGACACGCATGGACTCGCCGAGTCACCTGAGTGCACTCGGTGAGTCTGGTCAAAGTTAGACTGTTGACTGGAGTTGATTTCAGTTGACCTTAGGGTTTGGTCAAACTGATTCAAGAAAGGCTATGGAGGGGTAGAATGGCCTTCTACCCATTCTTTAGAGATGAGGATATAAAGAGAGTATTGATTAGAGATATTATCATTTTGATAGGCGGAGACTAGATCGGCGATATCGAGCACAAGAGTTTACTAGACATGATACGAGGTGAGTCTTCTCACTATACTTTACCTAGAGTGGTAATTATGTGTGACCGGAAGGTCTTACGTGGTTATAAGGGTTATGAGATGTATGTTATCTATGTGATATGTATATGCTATATCCCGAGCTTGTAGAGTGTGGACCGGAAGGTCAATAGAGTTTGATGAATGTTATCTATGTGATATGTATACGCTATGTCCTGAGCTTGTAGAGTTTGGACCGGAAGGGCAACAGAGTTTGATGTATGTTATCCATGTGATACGTATATGATATGTCATGAGCTTGCAGAGTTTGGACCGGAAGGTCAATAGAGTTTGGACCGGAAGGTCAACAGAGTTTGGACCGGAAGGTCAACAGAGTTTGGACCGGAAGGTCAACAGATTTTGGACTGGAAGGTCGACAGAGTAGGACCCGAAGGTCTACAGAGTTATGGCCGGAAGGTCATCATGGTAGGACCGGAAGGTCTACCAGAGTTGTGGGACCGGAAGGTCCACTGAGACACATTGGCCGGAAGGTCTTACAGAGTTATAGCCTTGAGTGGCTAATATGTTGTATGTGGTATTTTGGGGAACTCACTAAGCGTTTATGCTTACCGTGTTATGTGATATGTGTTTCAGGTACTAGCGAGGATCGCGGGAAGGCGTCGGCATGATTTTTACACACTGACAGAGGATTTTGTATTTGAGATTCTGGGATATGTTTTACTGAGATAACATTGATACTTTTGAGTTTTGAGATTTCTTTATGAGATATGTTATGTTTTAAAAATGAAAAATTGTTTTGAAAATTCACGTTGTTACATCTACTCCACGATTCGAGAGCCCTCGACTCGTCGAGTAGGTCGGCTAGAGTGAAACCCTAATTTCGGGGTTTTGCACCCTATTTAAGCATCTTAATCCCCACCTTTTGGCCTCATTTCCAGCCTCCAAGTCCCAAACCCTAATCCTCGAAACCCTAGAGCACTTTGTGAGTGTGTAAACCATTCTTGAGTGATTTTGTATGTTCTTGAAGCTAGAAGAAGAAGAAGGAGCTAGAAGGTTCAAGGAGAAGATAGTAGATCCAGAGATTTCCTTCCATCCTCATCACTTTCTGGTAATCAAGTCTCTAGCTTGACAATTAGTTCTCTAGATCTCTTTTGTTCCATTTTATGTGGGTTTTGTTGGGTTTTAGTTCAAAAATAGTTCCAAAAAGAACTTTAAAATATGGCAACAGAAGACTTTAATTTTTGAAATAACATAAATATTTTATACCCACCAAGGGTCTTCTTGCAAGTTATAGAAAGATTAAAACACCAACCATAAAAGGATGAAGAAATAACAACCTTTGTAGTTCTTTGGGTCCTCATGGGAGGCTTGGAAGTTGATGAAGAATGTGGAACCTTTGAGACACCAACAATGACTCAACTTGATGTAGATGCTAGTCCAAAACTCTTAAACCCTTAAGCTTTAAGTTCATAGCCAATATGAACTTAAAGAAGGCTTGAAGATGCAAGTGTTCTTCAAGTTTTCTAACCAAAACTAGAGAGAAAGGGAGAGGGAAGAGAGGTTTCGGATCATAGCATATGATATATATTAAGTTACTAGCTAATTGAATTTATTATTTCCATGAAATAAATAATTTCCAATTTAATTATAAGAGTTTTATTGAATATTTATTAAAATCAATTTCTAATAAATAATCAATTGTATCAAGTTATTGTTAGTGTGACCCATTAGTATCATATGTTATTTAGCAATATCACTTTAATATGACTCTTGAGCATACTGGACCTTTCAATCTCCCACTTGCGTAAGTCTCATATTAGACTGATATAGACAGTGGTAAACGTCTAGCAACATATCACTGCCCCTAAGACCATACGACTGTTTGTGCCATTCTTTCAACACCCAATTCCTAAAAAGCTCAAAGCTACAATTGGTGTATAAGGTAAGTTTATCAGTTATCCCTTTGCTACAGACATCATGTTGAACATGAGATTCAGATCGCGATCAATCTCATTAGTTGTTCAACTTTTGGTAAGGCACCTTAGATGTCTAACTCTCAATACATAAGATGAACAAATCCCATCTTGACTACATAAGCCTCTTGCATAGTTCACACCATACCTGAAAATGGCTTTTATAACTTCCCGGTTAAGGAACAACATTTGATCATTATCAAAGCATAGTACTCCCTACAATTAAGTCGCACTATGTATCTCAGGTGTTGAGGATACAAAGAGAGTACCTATTAATCAAGTATCATTCATGACAACGATCCATGAGATGATCTTGACGCGGGTCAGTTCAATACTAGTTGTCTGACAAGTACCTATGAAACTTTCGTTACAACCACTTGCCTACTTTCATCTAGTGAAAGTCAACCATTCCAATTCATAGTAGTCTTACTTTATAATTGCTCCCACAGTTATAACTGACTATGAACCTTTTAGAATAATAACATTATTCATGGATTAAACATGTTAATATAGAACACAACAAGTACTAATGTGATGACTATATCCCAATATATCATAACATTATCAAATAGTTGTTGTTATAATGTTCCAATATCCAAATACTAAACCCAAACAAAAAATCCATTTCTAGAATAATAAAGTCTTATAGCTGAAGTGTGACCATTCATACTTAGCTCAAAAGAATGACTTTATCAATGGATTTGACAAAATTTAATTTGTAAAAATTCTGTGAATACTATCATCTCCATACTTAACTTTACTCTAAGTATAGTTAAATATCTTGGAGAATATGATTGGTGTTCTTTCGTGACATAGAGTCTCTTAGTTAGATTAAGTATACTCTCGAATTCACAAAGATTTCTATGTGATCCTTGAATGGCAGAAATCAATATAGTTTTTCAAGGATCCCATTCATCCAATCATATTTGAATTCAACTTCTAAAGTAGTGTATTCTTATTTTGTAGTAGATTGTGTAATTATATTTTGCTTGGTCCTCATTCCAACAAAACTTACCTTTCATTCCATAATGAAGTCAAAATCCAATTATAATTCATAATTATTTATATCTGTTTAGAAATTAACATCTTGTGCAGATCTTTCCGAAAGGATCCTTTCTAAACTGATTGTCTCATATACATTCTCTTAGTTCTTCTAAAGTACTCTTAGAATGCTCTCTAAGTCACCCAGTGACTTAACCATGTATTCAATTAGTATCCTATGACATGCTTACAGCATGATCAAATACCATGTCCTATTTATAATATGGTGTAAATGATGAATTCATTTGCCAAGCAAATAGAATATAAATCATTTAATTTAGTTCAAGCCCATGAGCTATGTACTTTTGAGGCTAGCTCAAAATGATGCCTTATGACAATGCCAATAGTTCTTCAAAAGAATCGTGTGTCTTGATCCCTTTCAAGATATTTCCAATATATGTATAAGGAAATGAAACTTTTAACATTCATTTTATCTATCCCTTATAGATTTTACGTTCCAAAAATGTATCATTTCCTTCCTAAGTCTTTCATTTTAGAAACACTTTCCGAGTCAAGGTGAAAACAACCTTGCTTAGTCAGAATGTGATTTCAAATGATTAAGTATGTCTCACTCATACAAGATTAGGAATTTCACAATGCTCCCACTAGTTCTTAGTAAACACACATGTTCTTTTCATATTGATATAAAAACATACCTGATGGCTTTATATTAAAATGATGATTGCAACATTGAGATGTTTGCTTTATATCCATAAGTGGATCTCAAGCTCTACACATTTTGTTAGGATATCATGGATTAAGAAAACCTCTAGGCTAATCTATATAGATATCTTCTAGTAGATGTCTATTAAGAAAAGCGGTCTTTCTTGAAATCTATTTGCTATATCTCATATTAAGAAGATGAATTTATAGTAAATAATATCCTTGTTGATCTAATCATATCTACTAGTGAAAAAGGTTTGATCACAGTCAATGTCATGAGTATGATGAGAATCATAGTCAATGACATGAGTATGAGAAAATCCTTTACTACAAGTCTTGCTTTAAATGTGTATGGTTATCCATGTAGTTTATTTTTTCTAGAAGAATCATTTACTCCTTCTAGCCTTGCTATAGGGATAAATTTTAATCAAGCCCATTCTTGATTATCATACATGGATTACATCTCATGTTCATGACTCTAAGTCATTTATCAGATTCGAGATCTGACATAGCATCTTGGTATCTGATGGATTTTCCAGAAACCATCAATAAAATATCATCAATGAGAGATTCCACATTTCTCAAGTCATAGATGAATTCTACCATTAATGCGAACAATTTGTGTTTGTAAATAGCTATTATTCAATTTTAACAATCCTTGTTAAGGACTAGTGCCAACTATTACTACATAAGGTTATGGTTCTTGAGCTGCTTCAAGTTCCATGTACCTCCCACTCACTTTGGTATTAGAAGCTTGCTTTCTACTAACTTAGCTTTCACAAGAATAATAGGACTTATTCTTGGCGGGTTTGCACATAATAATCTAAGCCACATTTAGAGTATTATACAAATATGTGTTTTGCAGATTTTGGGTTTAGAAGCTTTAGTCCAACATCGGCTTCAAATCCACAAAACATTAAGTAAGATGAGGATGGAGTCTTTCCATACTAAATCTTATAAAGTGTTTAATCTACTTATTAGTTGGTATTTGTATTCAAGATACAATTAATAGTGATTGAAGTATTATCCCAAAAATATTAAAGGAGGATATTTCTACCGATTAGAAAGTAAATCATACCAAGTAAGATTTAATTCATCCTTTATTATCATTAAGGCCTTAGATGGTTGTTACTGGTCTGTATCTCAACTTTTGAAACCTTCAACAAAGATTTCACAATTATGCTTTACCACGTAAAATATAATTAAACCTACTATAGTTGTTAATAAAGTTGATTTGGTATCTTGTGCTTAATCTCAAACATTCATTAGAAAGGAAGTCATACACCAAGGTGTATAGTTCTTTAATTATTTTCTCTACACCTTAGTAAAAATATCATTAGGAATCATTTTCATATAAATAAGGTTCACATATGTCAAATAAACTACATTATTTGCCTTCAAAGATCCCTTTATTGAAGTTGGAATATGTGAATGCCATTTATATAATAAGGATAACAATGTCAAAGATGAGTTTGACATAAAATAAGTTTAAGTCAAAAGTGCTTGCATATAGAACTTAATTTCATTTATGAAATGTTGATATCTACTTCACAACTCTATTAAGAGATCTAGTCTCATAAATAGAAGCTAATCATTTCAGAATATGAATATTATCGTTATGAAAAGCGATTAAGTAAAAGATCAAACATTTGAACAAAATATCCAAGACATAAATTTAGACATGCTAAATTAAAACACACTTTGTTCCAAAACAAATATTTTTTTACATTACAAGTAATTTATGTTCTAAGCATAAACAATAAACTAAACTCCGAGAGTGTAGTTCCAACTTGATTGTGCTCAGCTAGGTTACTCTTCAATAAATATTTGCAAGCTATTTACAAATATTAAATTTAACATTTAAGTACCAAGTACCTAAGTGTTATATGAAAAGTATGAGTTCTATCTAGTAGATACAAAAACTACTAGTCTCTGCCAGACTTTCTTTCCAAATAAGAGGAGTAAATCCTCTTCCAGTGTTCAGTTCCTTCATAAGAGAAACACGATCCATCTATGTGGGCTTTAGTAGATTTATTGGGCTTAAATGTGTTCAATCCATAAAACATGGGCCTCCTGGATCACACAAGGTGATTCTTTTAAGCTTGCATTAATCCAATGTTTAAACTAGCTTTAAATAGAATATCACTGTATTTATTGGAATATTGCTTGACCTATTATATCATCAGATATATGCTTAAATTATCCAATACTTCCTATAAGTCATGAATAACTATTCCTAATTTGATGTTAGAAGCATCTTAAGCATCACGGTGATGCCTTTATTAGGTATCATGTTCAGGCTCATTGCTCAAAGCAAATAGTTTAGGACTAGGACCTTTAAGTGTATACAATTTCATATCTCTCACGAGATTGTCTCTTAAGACATGAACCCATTCATTGAAGTTGTATCTATTGAATGCTATTGCTTCATTAAGTCATTAAAGAAAATGACAATTCATGATAATCAGAATGGATTATAAAACTACAAAATTTTAACAAAATTCATTAAGTATTTTCAGTATTTAATCTTCAACAATTAATACCCTTTTAGTTTCCAAAAACATTAATTATCAAAGTCTGGGATCCAAGTTGCAAAACAAATAAATGGTTAGGTATCCTTTATCCCATCCATTTGAATTCAACCCGGTAGATATCGATTATCAATTATATCTTGCTATATAATTCCTAGATTTATGGGATCGCCAATAACAAATTTAATTAGACATGTTTGATCCCATCTATGCCTCAGAACTCTCTTGCTTAGGTATCCTTTATCACAAAAGATTTCTGATCAAATCGTCCAATTTGAAAAACTTTGTGTAATCAGCCTATAACTTGGTTATAGAAATCGCGAAGACACACCGGCCATCAAAAGATAACACTAAGCGGTTAGGTATCATTTATCCCACTAGTGCATACAAGAGACGTGCGAGTGTTTTTCAAAAGGATTGCATGGATTTGAGGTTTGTAAAATAAGGATCTTTATATATATTTTTTATAATTCTAGTTTAAAAACATATGATATCATGGTTACTACATGCATATAATAAACCATAGTATCAATTTTCAAAAGAAAATTACCTTTTAAAGGTTCTATATAAAAAGCTAGTTTTATATAATTTGACGTGATTCAATTTTAATAATCGGTATTAAGTTTGGATGCATTTGAACCTTTTATATCTTTAATAAAACTTCATTTTATTACTTATATATTTGGAGTTTGTATAAGTTACAAAAATCACCATTTTAAAACTTATAATGGAGTATTTCAAAATTTGTCGTTATTAACGATTTTATAAAACCGGGTTTTACTTTTAAAATAATAACTTGTTACATCTTATGTCAAATTTTGAAAACCCAAACTCCATGTGATGTTCATTTTATCCAAAAAAAATTTAGCATGTGAAAAACTAATTTATCAACCATACATAATAATTGCATAAAATAAACAACACAAACATGCATAAAAATATATGTGCATAAACATAACCAACTAATGACATTTTCGTGAGCCACCACAAAAATGACAAGTCCATTCCTAAAGGGACATTTAAGGGGACCAAAAAACTTCTTGTAATGTTGTTGTAGAAGCTCCCACTTAAGTAAACACCCATTGCTTACAAAGGATTGGAAAAACTTCTTTAAAGGAAAAACTGCAGCTTTCATGACACTTTTCAGAAAGTGTCATCTTTCTGTTCAACACCTTTTCAGCACCTAAAATTTTACCCTAATTTACGAAAAAGTCTCAAACTAAAATTTATTTACTAAAAAGCATAAATTACTGGTAAAAATGGCGATTTGACCCCTTTTTCCGGTTTACCGGTTTTATTACTTACATGTTTCACTAAAGTCCCATTATTTTACCCTAATTTGCGAATAAGTCCCAAAATAAAATTTACTGATGATTTGGCTATTTTCTTCATGTAACATATATTTTATCGGTTTCATTGCAGACTTAGACACCTAGTCATTAAATTAGCTGATAAAATGAATACGATGTGTTATATAATGTCACATTTACTATAAAATTTGATATTCATCTCATCGGCTCATTTGCGACTATGTATCTACGTAAGCAATGAAACCAATAAAATGCGTGTTTCCAAGAAAAAGGGAAGAAAATGAGTTGATGTCTGATGAGATGGATATATTGGGTTACATAAGATTAGATAGACAATTTGATATTTCTTATAAACGTAAAAAATAACGCAGTTGTTGTTAGTTTATGTAATTATTGTAGTCTTCGTTGGATGCATTTTATGTTCCAAAAAGATATACAATACATCATGATATCAAGTTTTTTACTAAACATAGAATTATATAACTCAACATATCCAACTCATTATCTTATTTAATGACTAGGCATCCGGGACAACAATGAAACCAGTAAAATGTATGTTACATAAAACAAAGGGCCAAATCATCAGTAAATTTTATTTTGGGACTTATTCTCAAATTAGGGTAAAATAATGGGACTTTAGTGAAACAGGTAAGTAATAAAACCGGTAAACCGGAAAAAATGGGTCAAATCGCCAGTTTACCGGTAATTCATGCTTTTTCGTAAACAAAATTTAGTTTGAGACTTTTTCGTAAATTAGGGTAAAATTTTAGGACTTTTTTGGAGATTTCCGTAGAAAATATGTATGAACTTATTTTTATACAAAAACAAGTTATCCATATTCTCCAAAAACTAAAATTTCCAAAAATCAAAAAATCTAACCAAACTTGCAAGATGGCTCAGATACCAATTGTTGGGTTTTAGTTCAAAAATAGTTTAAAAAAGAACTTTAAAATATGGCAACGGAAGACTTTTATTTTTGAACTAACATAAACATTTTATACCACCAAGGATCTTCTAGCAAGTTATAGAAATATTAAAACACCAACATTAAAAGGAGGAAGAAATAACAACCTTTGTAGTTCTTTAGGTCCTCATGGGAGGCTTTGAAGTTGATGAGGATTGTGGAACCTTTGAGACACCAACAATGACTCAACTTGATGTAGATGCTAGTCCAAAACTCTTAAACTCTTAAGCTTTAAGTTCACAACCAATATGAACTTAAAGAAGGCTTGAAGATGCAAGTGTTCTTCAAGTTTTCTAACCAAAACTAGAGAGAAAGGGAGAGGGAAGAGAGGATTCGGATTTTGCATCAAGGAATGAATGAGGAAATAATTCAACTGCAAGCTCTCTTATTTATATGCATAAAGTGAAGTTATTAACCATTAGTCCTTAGCACTTTAAACAAACTTTTCCCCATTGTCATAAGCATGTCTCCCATGCCTTTAAAGCATGATTAGACAAGTAATACACTTTTTCTTTTTATGCATATCTAGAAAATTGCATAAAGAAGAAGAAAGAAAGTAAAACTTTTATAAACTCTTTTATAAAATATAAACCTTGTCTTTTAGGAAAAAGACAAAAGGATTCAACTAGTATAAAAGTTTGTACATGACTTATAAATCATACCATATGATATATATTAAGTTACTTGCTAATGGAATTTATTATTTCCATGAAATAAATAATTTCTAATTTAATTATAAGAGTTTTATTGAATATTTATTAAAATCAATTTCTAACAAATAATCAATTGTATCAAGTTGTTGTTAGTGTGACCCATTAGTATCATATGTTATTTAGCAATATCACTTTAATATGACTCTTGAGCATACTGGACCTTTTAGGTTTTGGTTTAGGAATCTAGATCCTTGGGACATGGACGTCCTAAGTGGCTTACCTTCCAGATCTGGAATCTCTAAGGGTGGTTAAGGCATAAAGGTGCAAACTGTATGCCATTGGAGCCCCATGCAAGCCTTAAGGACGTTATTATGGCCTTTTAGGCCCCAAAAGGCCATGCATGGAAGTAAAGTCTGAGACTTTACGTGTTCATTGGGATTCTAGGGCCTAGATCTCAATTTTCATGCTTTGGGTTGGAGTAATAAGGCTTGTAGACAAATATCTATGTCTCAATGAGCTAGGGTTTTAGCTAAACCCATTAAAAAGGGTTATCAACGGGTAAAGTTGGAAACTTTACCCTTAAAATATCATTTACAATGTGTAGAGGAAGTATCGACGTTGTATTCGGAGAGTAGAGGCTTTATTTGTTAAGATGGCCAGAGAGACAGAGGAACTCGTCGAGTCCATAAGGGAAATCAACGAGTTGGATTGGCTTGTCCTGTTTTAGCTTAAGGTAGAACTCGACGAGTCGGTGAAGGGACTCGACGAGTTGATTCGATAAACCGCGACTATGAGTAGCTTGGGAACTCGACGAGTCAGGGGGGAGACTCAAGGAGTTAGATCGCAATTTCAGGTTCTAGGACTCGACGAGTTAATGGAGAAACTCGACGAGTTGGGTCAACCAGAAGTTTGACTTTGACCAAAGCGTTGACTTTGATCTGGGGTAATCTCAGAGTAAGGGATTTGACCCTATGGCGCAACTCTCGTTTGAGTCTAACCGTTGTAGGGATGAGTCTTTTACTTGAAGGGTTATCTGAGATTCGTTGCATGTAATTGTATTCATGAAGTAGGTGACTGGCGTTATGGAGAGTTCTTCAGCAGCTGATGGCAGTGTGAGGTTGAAAACCTAGGACACCCTAGGGAATGCTTCAGTGGGCTTTGTTACGCTGTTAAGCGATCTTGTGGAGTATCAGTTTGATAAGGTGACTTAGAGGATCCAGGATGATTCTTGAGGAAAGTATGGGTAGGTGTGGAAGGTAGTATTGGGCCCGTACTACTGAAAGCACAGGATCCATACTCGAATCGGGGAGAGTCTTGGAGAATCTAGGAAGCATGTGGAATGAGGATTCTTTGGTATATTCAGATCTTTGGTATGTTGTCTTTCTGTTTGGCGTTGAGCACTCAGAAAAAAGGGTTCAGGTTCTGGTTCCAACTCAGGGGCAGGTACTGAGTCGATCGTCGAGTAGATGCGGGAGTTTATCACGTCGGAGGTTACCTGCGGTATTTTCGAATGGACTTCTGTCGACCTTTGGGTTATGGATGTTGATGCATAAGGATGGGTCTGCTAATTTCTTTTGAGCCCCAGTGGCGATAGTGGTTTGGGTTGATTGGTTTAGACCTAGATGAGCTTGTGGATTTTGGAGGTCTCGAGGGTTTTGCGCAAGGCTGAGCCTTCGAGTCGCGGGACTTAAGGATCGTTCGAACGTTATCTTCGGTTTGGGGATTACAGTTGGAAGAAGAATGGTTGATTGATGGTTGGTATGTCGCTACCAATGGCTGCAATTCTGCCCTTTCAGTCTTCCAGGTTCGGAGGAGTAGTTATCAGACTTGTGAATTTCAGTGCTGGGATGTAAATGTATGTTTTCTCTATTATACATACAATTATGAACATCCAAGGTATTATCCTAATCTAGCATACAAAATAATAAATATAACAAGATAGAATACATACCTCTTTGATGTAGAATGTCTTCATGAAGCTTGAGTGCCTAGTGCCCCAAGTGTGACACCTCAAATGGTTCACACAACACCAAATACACTTGGAATAACTTGAGAGAAACTTGAACACTCCTTGAAATCGTCTAGCCATCACACTCACACATTAGTGCACGATTTCTTGAGCCATGGGATTCTTTTATATGGTGGCTATTAGGGTTACACCATGTAACTCATAACTTTACCCATTCCTTATGCTCCATGGATTTTAACCTCTATGGAGTATCCATGGGTCACCCCATGGACTTAGTCCAACATAAGGAATCTTGGATCACAAGCCCACATATATAAGAATGAATGATTTACACAATCAACCCATATATTTAATTAGTCTCCTTTTGATCACTTAATTAATTCCAAATTAATTCTTGATCAATACTAATTAAATAACCTTATTAATATATTAGAACTTATAATATATTAACCAACCTTAAGTGTTATTTCTCTCATTATAGTCTATCCAAATGCATGATGCCATGCAACCCAAATGGACCATGCCGGGTCGGGTCAAGTCTTACCATCTATAGTTATGGACTTAGACATTAATCCAACAGTCTCCCACTTGGATAAGTCTAAAACTATTATTGCGTATGACTTCAGGAACCGATCAGCAATCGTAGCTCTCAAAAGCTTCTGTCGAACTCTGACCTTGTCGATGAACTCTGACCTTTGTCAATGACTTGTCCATTAGATAAGGGATCATATATTCCTCCATTCTAGACATCATATGGACTGAGACATGGATTATCAATCATTCTCTCTGGCCATTTGTTGTTTCCCGATTTTCGATTTATGATGACTGACTGATTGAACAAATCAAATCAGTCCTGGCTTGGCCAAGCACTCACATGTATCATCTTTAAATCATCGAGGGGCCCACATATATCGCTTTTATCCCGAAGGTAAAAGGAATGGATAAACTTCGACTCATATGGCTTGTTCTACTACTTGTTGAATCATATACAAAGGCACGTTTTATAACATCGAGTTACCAATGCGTTTTCGTGCAATCAATGTATAACCAACTCATAGTAACAACTCATATCTCTAGGTTTGAAGAATATAAGATATTATCGTCTCATGATCACTCGTGATAAAATCCATGAAGTGATTCAAATGAGCGCGGGTTGAATCCAATACTCAGAACTTATGAGCACTCATGAGTGTTGTAGCACCACTTTGTCCACCAACTTGGACCTCTACAAACCAACCCATGACAGTCTTGATTCATATCTACTTCCAACATATGACCGACTGTGGATGGTTTGAATAACTTAATCATTCAGGAAGAGCGACTTAGTTATTCTGGAAGTCAAAACATGCAAAGTGAAACACAAGAATAAATGAATCAAATATGGTATCAAACCCTATGAATATAAATAAACACTTTTATTTATCACCATACTGATTACTCATTATTCATTGTTTCGGTTTTATCAACTTTATACTTGAATTTAAAACAATAGTTGTCCCATGCTCCAAGCATGTACACTATGTTTTCTAAACACTAGTCATGCCATACACCAAGTATGCATACTATGTTTGTCTATGATCTTTACTTTGTAAAATAGATCAATTGAACATCACTCCAATGATCCTCTTTTCACAGTCCCAAATCCTTACTGCAAATGCAAGAATTCCAAATTCATGCCATTTACTGAAATCTGTTAGATTCTAAACTTATATGCATTGATCCTCTTAATGATTATGCACAAAGTCAGAAAGACTTGACAACAATCATTATAGAGCATTCCAAAGGAGATCAGCTCCTTGGAAACATCCTTCTTTCATTAAGTTTCCTAATCTTACACAGATTGAATAATTTCTAACTTTGAAACATTTCCATATTCCATTTTGACTATCACTTCTGAACAAGAGTTGCCTCCTTATAGATTATGTCAATATGGTCCTTCCAGAATTAACATTATACTTCCAACTGTCCTTGAGCAACCAATCTTTGGTAAACCTTAGATTGTCCTCGACAATTGCTTAATCATTTTAGTCATATCCAATTCTAGACCTTTTCCCTTCATAATGCCCCATGCATTTGGAAAATTTTAGAAAGGATGAATATAGCACATGTAATCGATCCTATATCCGAAGCATATGGGACACGATTCATGATGTCTCACATAAAGACTAAACCAGTCTTTTGCTATAATATTTCCATTTCAATTTGCCATGTTCTCAAAATTCAGATTATGAAAAGGGATGCCGTAATCATAATCGAATTTTAGAACGCAAATAATGGACCCATATATAGAATTTCCTTATGTTGAGCCATTCCAACATGAAATTCATATATATATCCTTGATTAAATACGATTAAAATCTCAATCTAAGCTTTTAGAATTGAAATGAAGTATAATTTCCTCTCCCTTAATTATAGCAAAACAACTTTTTCAACCCCTGCAACCTCACGAATTGAAACTTTTGTTTTCTATAATTAACATTGCTAACTTGCAACCTTTGTCATAATTATCATGCTCCCACTAACATGATGATTATTAGCATAACACTTATGCTCCCACTAGCTTTGACATGTACTCAGAAATCAGCTGACTTTCTTACCAAAGTTCAGATTTCTGATACTAGATTGTTTTGATAAAACTTTATCAAAATCATACACCTCTCTTAGATAGCTCACATGTGTGTCTAAACAATTTTAGAACTATGAAAAGGGATGCCGTAATCATAGTCTCAATTGTTTAGACCTTTGCCACTTCTCACAAGTCCATGTTAGTGTGCCGGTAAACCACACACGCTCCACTAATGACTTTGAGAATGCAAATATCACAATTGCTATCTAGCTAAAATCTACTTAGTGAAAGTGTTTCCTCACCATCATTTTCATGAATCGGAGAGAAACCTTATGACACTTAGATTTAATAGTGTATGTGTTCTTATCCATGTGAATTTGTCAAAAGCATTATCACAAGACAAGGTTAGTGACAAATCCAAACTCATATTGATTAAACTTGTGCAATCTTAAATTCTTGCCATTTGGCAGCTCAGGTGCCTGCCATTGCTTCCAAGTAGTTGTGCAACCAATTGAGAACTCTCAGAACTCCTATGCAAAGCCAACTTGAATAGGCACAAAAATTTGAACACGATAGGTTATAAACCTCAAGTCGAGTGCTAGTGAAGGACTTTAGGTTTTATTCTTGATTAAGTCTTGAAACTTTCAAGAGCTTTAAGACTCCCACTGTCCTCTTGACATATAAGACTCCCTTGTCAAATATTCAAGAGATAGTGCGGATTCTTTATCAAGACTAACACTTTACACAATTGGCCTAAGTTGGTCTCTGTTTTATCCAAAACATCACAACTTACCAATTTCAAATGTACAAGAGTAGATAACCTTTTACTCTTACATTTGACTAGTGTTAACAAACCCTCTTTAAGATATGTCACTCAAGTTACAATCTTGGAGTATGACTCTAAGAATTGTTTTGGAACGAAGTATGACTCATCTTTTTGATTTAACCATTTCAACAATTCATGACTCCTCTTCTTAGTCATAAGAATGCACTAAGATGACTTTAGAGGACCAATTGTGATATGGTATCTTAATCATTAAGATGATCATAAACATGATACTAAAGTACTCTCCCATCTTTTCAGATTTGAGAAACTTTTATCTTTATGCCATACTTTGATTCTTCTTATTCGTTCTGTCTATCATTGAAACTTCTCCAATGTTACAGACTTATACTTAAACTTATAAGTATAATCATATTTACTGAACTTAAGTAAATCATGACGAATATTCTTCTTGATCTTTTGTGGTGGACTTGACCAGTGCACAAGAATGTGTACTCGATCCCTTAGTCCTTTCCTTATTCACATAAGGAATTAGTCTTAATTTTCCAAGCTGAAAGTTCTCATTCATCATAATATACAACTTGCATGATTCCAAGTTTCGGTCCAATTGAAACTTGGGTGATGAGAATCTTTCCTTATTTGGTAATATTAGACACTACCACAACCGAAAGAATCAAATCCATTTTTCCAATATTGCTATCAATGGAATCTTATAAGCAACAACTTTTCACAAATGCCATTGTAAGGATACTTAAAATAAATAAAATCAAAACCTTTTTCTTTTATTTTTAAAACTTTACGGAAAAACTTATCCTTACAATCCATATGAAAACCTTGTTGTTATCTATTCCTAAGCAATATAAATATCATAACTCTTAAGTAATAGCCCAAAATTCTGATCACCGAACCATGCGATTGAAATCCATCTTCGCGATCAGAATCAGCATGTACTTAATAGAGTTAGACAATGGACTTTACCTGAAGTAGAGCCAAACTTATTGACTTTAACATCCTTAGGTAAATTTGGCAGCTTCGTAACCAATGCCCCTTCCTTTGGCAATAGTTACCTATGGACCCTTGATAATGGGACTATCTCAGACTTCGCCTCTCTCTTTACCATTGGGTCAACCGAGTTGACTATGGCCGATCCCTTTCCATTGGGAAAAGAGAGCTTTACTGGATATCCAATGTCATCATTGTCAATGTCCATAGCGTTTTAGGAAGTTGATCTTAGCAAATAGATAAGATCATTAAGGGTCTTGTCTTAGTCTGTTTCATAGGATTCCCAAAAGAACTCACTATGTGACTTAGAAAGTAGTTGAGCCACCAACTTTCTCAAGACTTTGACACCCAACTCTCCCGGCTTGTCAATATGTAACTACATCTCCAAGATGTGATCACACCTAGACCTTGCCTTGCCAATAGGGCTTGAGTGACCTTAAACTTCTTAGGAACTTGTGGGTTAGGGAGAATAATTAGAGGAGGTGAAAGAAGTATGATATCCATGGACATCATCTTCATTTAGGAAAGCTTGTTTCAAGAGATTTGGTGAGATCATAAATGTCTAGACCAGACATCTTTTTGGGAGATATTCAAGATAGTTGATTTAAAGTCCTTAATATGACACCCAATATGAAATATTAAGGCTAGGACCCAACAAACTATTTTATAACTTAGAAGAGGGATGCCGTAATCCAAGCTATAAAATATTTGAAGGTAGGTGAATGATGATTCACCAATTTCCACCATGAAAAACGAAATAATTTATTAGGTTTTAATTGGATTTGAAAGTCCTAGATCTTTGAGATTCATTGAACTGTTCAAAGGCATGTTTCAATCTCGAGTGTGCCCTTCAGTTTTTGTGACTGGGATGCCGAGGATCACAAAACAAGGTGTGAATAACCATGCAAATATACTTGGCACCCTTAATATTTACCCCTTAATCAGTGTGCCGGTTAACCACACACGCTCCACCGATACTATGATAAATATTAAGTTACCCTTTGCCTACCTTGTTAAGTCCAGGTTAGTGTGTCGGTTAACCACACACGCTCCACTAACGACTTAAGCAAAGTGCAAAGTGTAATTTCATGGGTTAGCACCAAATTCACATTTTCCTAAGTAACTAAGATTGGGTATTAATAAGAGTTTAGTTACTTAGTATTTATCATTAATACTTTTAATGAAAGGAGAATTATAGTCCTTGTCCTACCCGTTCGGCTAACGACCCTCCACCAGTCAAGGAAGCGGTGGGTGAGAGTGGACACCCGTTAAAATGCCATTTTATAGGCAGTAACCTTATACCCCCCTTATAGAATGGCTTCGTGAATGAGGCCTACTAACGGTAAGACTGACTTTACTCTTATACATATATATATATAAATATTATTAACTTATAATATTATAAAGTATAAGGGTTGAATTTTAACTTTTAAAATTCTAAGGGCTAACTTGGAATTAAAGTATTCATAAGTGAAAACTTTTCAAATTCCAAAACTTGAGGGCAAGTTTTGAAACTATTCAAAACTAATTAATTCCATAACTTATGAGTTTAAAGTACTATAAATTTTTTTTTATTGTAACTTATGGAACTAATTAAGGTTACACTTTTTTTTTTTAATTTAATGAAGAGACTCTTGAACCTCCATAACTTGAGGACAAGTTATGGAGTCATAAAACCATTTAATTAGAACTAGACTCTTCATTTTGTAACATTTGCCAACTTTTATGAGTTTTATGATTCTTAAATGTGACTTTTCATATAACTTGAGGACAAGTTACAAAAACACACTTTGGAATCAACTCTTAGATTAAAATGGATTGAAAACAACTATTTCACACAACTTTTCTATTAATCTAAGAACCTCATAAGAACAAGATAATTCAAATCATCAATCTTCAAGAAATTAGCATGAACATACAAACTAATACAAATCTTGAAATTATGACAATTATCTTAGAAATTGGATTAGCATGAACATTACCACATCAAAAACAAGTTTATAAGTCCAAAAACATCTTAGGGTAATGTTCCTAGTCCAATTCCAGCCAAAACAATCGAATATATGCATCCAACTCGCTTTTTTCAGCTACTTTTGCAAGTATAACAAAAAAAAACCTGTCTCTGATACCACTGTTGGGTTATGAGCATTCAAACACTCCTAAGTGTACATGCAACCCTAAATACCTTGGATCTATGTTTTCTCTATTATACATACAATTATGAACATCCAAGGTATTATCCTAATCTAGCATACAAAATAATAAATATAACAAGATAGAATACATACCTCTTTGATGTAGAATGTCTTCATGAAGCTTGAGTGCCTAGTGCCCCAAGTGTGACACCTCAAATGGTTCACACAACACCAAATACACTTGGAATAACTTGAGAGAAACTTGAACACTCCTTGAAATCGTCTAGCCATCACACTCACACATTAGTGCACGATTTCTTGAGCCATGGGATTCTTTTATATGGTGGCTATTAAGGTTACACCATGTAACTCATAACTTTACCCATTGCTTATGCTCCATGGATTTTAACCTCTATGGAGTATCCATGGGTCACCCCATGGACTTAGTCCAACATAAGGAATCTTGGATCACAAGCCCACATATATAAGAATGAATGATTTACACAATCAACCCATATATTTAATTAGTCTCCTTTTGATCACTTAATTAATTCAACAGTAAACCCAGCATGGTGACTCTTGGTCGCGGTGTTTGGAGACAGAATGTTAGCACGGTAATGTGCGGGTGGATTGATGTGGTATGGATGTTGGCGATGTGATCAAGGGTCCGTGTTTTTGGGATATAGTCATGTCAGGTACCGGATTGGCGGTTGAAATTCCAGGCAAGGTGTGTATGTTTTGGATCATAAGTCGGCATTGGTTTATGCTCTTATAAAGGATCCTTATTGATAAGTGGTCGCGATTGGAAAATTCGGAGAGCTTCAGATGAAATTCCAGATTCTATTGTGAAACATCCCAAAAATTCATGAGAAAATTTTTTGTTTTAAACCATTAGATAAAACCATAGTTAACAAACCATTCCATCAAAACATGAGTCAAAGTATTTCAAAACATTATTATCAGACTTTCCAAATCAAAACATCAGAGTAAACATCCCAGGCTAAACATCGTGGTGTGTGCAATGCAACTGGAAGTACCTGAAACCAAAACTATAAACCGTAAGCACGAAGCTTAGTGAGTTCCCCATCAGGTCGTGGCCAGCATCAGGTCGTGCCTGGCATAATCACATATACTGGGCCCCCGCCCCTTCATCAGGTCGTGCCCAGCATCAGGCTCTGCCTGGCATCAGGCTCCGCCTGGCACCGAGCCTCGCTCGTTATATAGATCTGTTTATCTTAGGCCCCGCCTGTTACTGGGCCCCACCCGCTATACACATACAATCAATACCATATAATAATTCTAACACATAAAGGAAACATACGCAGTACTATGTATTTCAGTCCTAAGGCCTCGCTTATCATGGTCCCTGCCCCTACTCTGCTAATGATGAGATATGGAACCCCGTCCACACTCATCTAGTGATGAGATACGGGACCCCGCCCGCATTCACCTCCCTACCAGGCAAATACAAGTATCACATAGAAAACAAGTATAATAAAACATATAAACATTCCTCGAGCACCGCCCGACATTGGACCTTAGTCCAGAAAACATATAAGCATTCATCGGGCACTGCCCGACATTGGACTGTAATCCGGAAAGCATATAAACATTCCTCGGGCATCGCCCGGCATCGGACCGTAATCCGGAAACATATGAATACAAACACATGAAAGAATCACGAAGACATCAAGCATACATATAAATATTCCTCGGGCCCCGCCCGACATCGAACTGTAATCCGGAAAGCATATAAACATACATCGGGCACCTCTCGGCATCAGACCTTAGTCAGGAATACATACAGTCCTTAATACAAGCCGACATTGGTGCCTTGGACCCATTCAAACAGGAAGAAACTCACATCGTAAAGCTGAATACAGAATCTCATGGATAATCCTCTGGCTGCTAATTGGCAAATCCCCGAACTGCTGATCTCTCGACTCCCCGAGCTACTAATCATCATATAAACTAGTTAAATTCAGGATTCTCATAACTTAACCATAAATCCTCACTGGGGTGAAAGACCATTCTACCCCTCTCATACTGTTGTCCCAAAATGAACTCTACTCAACCCTTGGCCCAAAAACATAAACACTCCTACAAGGCCCAATATATGGCCCAATTTCCATTTGGGCCCAATCCCTTCACGTGGCCTCAACCTAAGGCCCAATAATGCTTCTCTATTCCAAAGGTTCAATTCCAGATGGCCCACTAAGGCCCAAGATACCAGCCCATGGAAATGGCCCAAACCGAGGCCCAAACAAGGAAAAGCCCAAATCCAATGAGTACGTGGGGCGTACTCCTCTGTACGCTAAGCGTACAGGCTGGATGGCTTGTACATTGCGTGTACTTGCTTGTACACCCAACGTATTGCTCTGTTAAGCCACTTATACCATTAAGCCCTTAATACTTTATTCCAAAGGCTAAAATCCTATATCCAAGTCCTCTTCAACGTCTTAATCCATAAAGTCACTGACTTGGTGACTTTATATGACCTACATGAACCCAAACTCAAAGTATAGCAATCTACTTCCATGAAATGGCCATAACTCTTGCATGAACCCATTAAGACCTTCAAGATGGCAACTTTCTGTCTTAGGGACTCAAATAGCACCAAGGAAGGCAACCCCAAGCCTAGAAACGGATTTGGAACCATAAAGCTCCGTTCTTGGGACTTGAAAGGTCCAAAAACTCAACATAAGAGATCTAAGCACTAATGGATCAAGTTCAAGACTTTATAGCTTGAAAAGGTCTGAAATGAAGCAACAATACCAGATCTACAACTTATTTAGGGTGAGAGGGAAGCTCCAAGATCACTCAAGTATGGATTAGGGTTCCGTAGTAGCTGCTTTAGGGTGAGAGGGAAGCTGCGGCCCAATCATCAGTTTTGGTCTGAATGGAGTGTGCCCCGCGTACGTACTCACAAACCACCTGCGACCATGCAGCCTTCTATGCCCCGCGTACTCATGGAACCCCTAAAACCCTAAACTTAGTTTGGCTATAACTTCATCGTTCTAAGTCCGTGTCCGACGAACTTTATATCCATGGATAGGTAACGAGAACCCCTACGCTTCTAACAACTCCTTATGAAAACTGATGATTGGGCCGCAGCCCCGAGCAACGAAGCACTTTCAAAACCAGGTGTTACATCTTGGGATTTGTTTGATCCTTATTTGGAAGATCATCATGTGTATATTATTCATTCTCGGGGTCAGGGATGGTTGTACATGGTTAAGCGGGTTTGAGTTATGGTTTTGTTTTAACACCCGTGGGTGGTAGTTCGAACCCTATGTGGGGGAGAACAGGGTATTCTGCTTATAGGATCATCGATCTGTTCGGGTTCGTGGTATTGTGGAATTGTTTTTAGGATCCACGGTGCGAGTATGTGGGATATTGGTTCAGGGTTTGGTCAAGGAAGGGATATATCTGTTGGGTTTTGAGCATTCTAACACTCCTATGGTGTACATGCAACCCTAAATACCTTGGATCCATGTTTTCTCTATTATACATGCAAATATACATTTTCCAAGGTATTGTTCTAACTAGCATAATATAAAGTACACATAATATAAATTGTAGTAGAGTTACATACCTCTTGTTTGGTGCTTGATTCCATGAAGATCAAGAGCCTAGTGCCCCAAATGTGACACCTCAAATGGTTCACACAACATCATATGCACTTGGAATAACTTAGAGAGAAATCATCACTTCATGAAATTGGCTTGCCCTCTTCATGCATACATGGTGGCCGATTTTTCGAAGAATAAGATGCTTATATAGTTGTTACAATTAGGGTAAACCCTAATTGTCATGGCTTTCCATTTCCTTGGATCCATGGGTGCAAATACACCATGGAGCATCCATGGAGCATCCTAATGGGTTTTAGCCCAACTTGATAATCCATGGAGCATTAGCCCAGTATATAAGTATGGATGATTTACACAATCAACCCATATATTTAATTAGTCTTCTTTTGATCACTTAATTAATTCTAGATTAATTCTTGATCAATACTAATTAAATAATCTTATTAATATATTAGAACTTATAATATATTAATAAACCTTAAGTGTTATTTCTCTCATTTTAGTCTATCCAAATGCATGATGCCATGCAACCCAAATGGACCATGCAGGGTCGGGTCAAGTATATACCAATTATAGTTATAGACTTAGACACTAATCCAACAGTCTCCCACTTGTATAAGTCTAATAACTATTATTGCAAGTATGCCTTCACAACCCGACCAGCAATCGTAGCTCTTAAAAGCTGCTGCCGAACTCTTAACAAATCAATAACGTGTCCATTAGATAAGTGATCATATATTCCTCCATTCTAGATATCATATGGACTGAGACATGGATTATAATCATTCTCTCTGTCAATTTGTTGTTTCCCGATTTTTGATTTATGACGACTGACTAATTTAACAAATCAAATCAGTCCAGGCCCGGCCGAGCACTTACATTTTGTCATCACTAAATCATCGAGGGGCCCACAGATATCGCTTTTATCCCGAAGGTAAAAGGAATGGATAAACTTCGACTCATATGCTTGTACTGACTACTTGTTGAATCATACACAAAGGCACGTTTTATAACATCGAGTTACCAATGCGTTTACGTGCAATCAATATATAACCAACTCATAGTCAACAACTCATATCTCTAGGTTTGAAGAATATAAGATATTATCGTCTCATGATTCACTCGTGATAAAATCCATGAAGTGATTCAAATGAGCGTCGGTTGAATCCAATACTCAGAACTTATGAGCACTCATGAATGTTGTAGCAACCACTGCTATGTCTAATGCACATTAGACAAATCATACAAGCCAAATTCATGACAGTCTTGATTCATATCTACTTCCAACATATGACTGACTGTGGATGGTTTAAATAACTTAGTCATTCGGGAAGAATGACCTAGTTATTCTGGAAGTCAAAACATGCAAAATGAAACACAAAAATAATACTAATCATGTATGGCCCCAACAATTTGAGTGTAAATAAAAACCCTTTTATCTAAGCACCATATTGATTACTCATTATTCATGTTTCGATTAATCAACTTAATACTTGAATTGAAACAATAGTCATGCCATGCTCCAAGCATGCACACTATGTCCGTCCAAACAATAGCTATGCCATACTCCAAGTATGCACACTATGTTTACATATGGTCCTCTCTTTGTGAAACAGATCGATTGAAAACATTTCAATGATGCTCATTTCACAATCTCAAATCCTTTACAATAAATGCAAGAATACCAAAATTCTTGTCATTTACCATAATCTTGTTAGATTCTAAACTTATATGCAATGATCCTCTTGTAATGAATATGCACACAAGTCACAAAGACTTGGCAACAGACATTACAAAGTATTCCAATGGAAAGCAATTCCATGGAAACGAAGTCTCAAATTCAAAGTACATTCCTTTGAACATCCTTCTTGCATTAAGTTTTCTAATCTTACACAGATTCAAAGAACAACTTCCACCTATGGAAACAATTCCATATTCCCATTTTGACCATCACTTTTTGAACAAGAGTTGCCCCTTTTCAAAATATGTCAATATGATCCTTACTTTATACTTCTAATTGTCCATGAGTAACCAATCTTTAGTAAACCTCAAATTGTCCTCGACAATTGCTTAATCATTTTAGTCATATCCAGTTCTAATCCCTTTTCCCCTCTTAATGCCCTAAGCATTAAGAAAATTTAGAAAGTATAACTATTATAGCTCATGTAATCGATCCTATACCCGAAGCATATGGGACACGATTCATGCTATAAAAATTTTTATTTGCCATATTCTCATAATTCGAACTATGAAGAGGTATGTCGTAATCATAATCGAAATTTGAGAACGCAATATATATAGAATTTCCTTATGTTGAACCATTCCAACATAACATTCTTATATATCCTTGACTAAAGTAGATTAAAATCTCAATCTAAGCTTGTAGAATTGGAATGAAGTATAAAATCATCTCCCTTAATTATAGCAAAACAACTTTTCAAAGCGAATTGAAACTTTTGTTTTCTATAATTAACATTGCTAACTTGCAACATAATCATCATGCTCCCACTAGCATAATGATTATTATCTTACTAGCATAACACTTATGCTCCCACTAGCTTTGACATGTACTCAAAAATCAGCTGGACTTCTAGAAAAAAAACAATACTTTATTGACTTTCTTACCAAAGTTCAGATTTCTGATACGAGATGCTTTGATAAGACTTTATCAAAATCATACACCTTTCCATAGATAGCTCACTTGTGTGTCTAAACAATTATGAAGAGGGATGTCGTAATCATAATGTTTAGACCTTTTGTCATTCTCACAATTGCTATCTACTTAAAATCTACTTAGTGAAAGAGTTTCCTCACCATCATTTTCATGAATCGGAGAGAAACCTTATGACACTTAGATTTAATGGTGTATGTGTTCCTATCCATGTGAATTTGTCATAACCATAATCACAAGACAAGGTTAGTGGCAAATCCAAACACATATGAACTGAACTTGTTCAATCTTAATTTCTTGCCACCCGGCAGCACAAGGGCCTACCATTACCTCCAGGTTTTTATGCAACCATTTGAGAACTTTCAGAACTCATATGCAAAGCCAACTTTAACTAGAATGGGCACAGAAATATGATATGTCAACACGATAGGTTACAAACCTCAAGTCGTGGGCTAGTGATTAACAAATATCTTGATTAGTTCTTGAACCTATCTTAAGATCTTTTAGACTCCCACTGTCCTCTTGACATATAAGACTCTCTTGCCAAATATTCAAGAGATAGTGCGGATTCTTTTATAAACACTTCACACAATTGGCCTTAGTTGGTCTTTGTTTTATCCAAAACATCACAACTTACCAATTTCAAATGTACAAGAGTAAGAAAACATTTTACTCTACATTTGACAAGTATTGTAAACCTTTCTTAAGATTATGTCACTCAAGGCTCAATCTTGGAGTATGACTCTAAGATTTGATTTTGGAATGAAGTATGATTTATCTTTTGATTTAACCATTTCCACAATTCACGATTCCTCTCCTTAGCCAACAAATGCACTAAGGTGTCCTTAGAGGATCAATTGTGATATGGTTCCACAATCACTAAGATAATCATAAAACAAGATACACAAGTACTCTCCCATCTCTTCAAATTGGAAACTTTTATCTTTCTGCCATATTTGACTCTTTTTATTCATTCTGCCATATATTGAAACTTTTCCAATGTTTCAGAATTACACTTAAACTTGTAAGCATAACCATATTTACTAAACTTTAGTAAATCATAACGAATAATCTTACCAACCTTTGTGGTGGACCTGACTAGTGCACAACCTAATGTACCCGATCATTTAGTCCTTTGCTTGAATCACATGCGAATGTGAACAAGGAATTAGTCTTAATTTACCAAAGATGAAAAAGCTCATTCATCACACAATACAACTTGCATGATTCCAAGTTTCTATCCAACTGAAACTTGGGTGATGAGAATCTTTCCTTATTTGATAAATTATGACACTACCACGAAAGAATCAAATTCATTTTTCCAATATTGCTTATCAATGGAAACATATAAACAACAATTTTCCACAAATGCCTTTGTAAGGGTACTTAAAATAAATAAAATCAAAACTTTTCTTTTATTTTTAAAACTTGTGGGAAAAACTTATCCTTACAATGCAAATTCATATGAAAACTTTGTTGTTATCTATTCCTAAGCAATATCTCATAAATCTTATGCAGTGGCTCAAAATTCTGGTCATCGAACCATGCGATCAGAATCAGCACACCTTTTCTTTAAGCTTCCTTTGATTCTTCAAAAACATCAAAATGTAATTACATTACATCATGTATTAAGAATCTCCAAAAGAGACTTAATAGAGTTAGATAACGGACTTTACCTGAAGTAGAGTCAAACTTTTAACTTTACCATCCTTATGAGGTTTTAGGTAAATTCGGCAGCTTCGCAACCAATGCCCCTTTCCTTTGGCAATAGGCACATATGGACTCTTTGGGAATCGTACATAGGACTATCTCAGACTTAGCCTTTCTCTTTACTCTTTACCATTTGGTCAACCGAGTTGACTATGGCCGATCCCTTTCCATTGGGAAGAGAAAGTTTTTCTGGATTTTCAGTGTTACCATTGTTAGTGTCCATGAAGTTTTGGGAAGTTGATCTTCTAATCAAATTTGCTTTACCAGTGTTCCAAATCATTGCTGATTCAGCAGCACCAAGCAAATAGATAAGATCATTAAAGGGTCATGTCTTGATCTGTCATCAGGGAGTGACTGAAGAGCCAAGTCAACAGCCAGCTACCTCGAGACTTCGACACCCGACTCTCCCAGCTTGTCAATATGCGACTTAATCTCCAAGACCTAAGCACATATAGACTTTGTTTGCCAATAGGGATTGAGTGACTTAGAACTTATCAAGTCTTGAAACTTGTGGGATAGGGAGATTTATTGGAGGAGGTGGAGGAAATGAAGTATGATTTCCAGTCCCATTAGTGCTCAATAAAGGGATTAGTCTTTCACCTTGATTGCCTTTTGGGATATCATCTTCATTAGGATAGCTTGTTCCTAAAGATTTGGGAAGACCATAGTTGTCTGAAGGAGACATCTATAAGGGAGAAATTCAAGTTAGTTGATTTAAAGTCCTCAATATAACACCCAATATGAAATATTAAGGCTAGGATCCAACAACCTATTTATAATTGGAAGAGGGATGCCGTAATCCAAATTATAAAATAGTTGAAGGTAGGTAAATGATGATTTACCAATTTCCACCATGAAAAACGAAATATAATTAAGTTTTAATTGGACTTGAAACTCCTAGATCTTTTGAGATACATTGAACTTTCAATGGCATGTTTGAATCTCAATTGTGCCCTCTCAAGTTTGTGACTGGGATGCTGAGGATCACAAACAAGGTGTGAATAACCATGCAAATTGACTTGGTACCCTTAATTTTATCACCTAATCGATGTGCCGGTTAACCACACACGCTCCACCGATCTATAATAAAGTCAAGTTACCCTTTTCCACTCTTACTAGTCCTTATTAGTGTGCCAGTTAACCACACACGCTCCACTAACGACTTGGTAATGTACAAAGTGTAATTTCATGGGTTAGCACCTATTTCACATTTTCCTAAGTAACTAAGATTGGGAATTTATAAGTGTTTAGTTACTTAGTATTTTTCATTATACTTTTAATGAAGGGAGAATTATAGTCCTTTCCTACCCGTTCGGCTAACGACCCTCCACCAGTCAAGGAAGCGGTGGGTGAGAGTGGACACCCATTAAACTGCCATTTTATAGGCAGTAACCTTATACCCCCCTTATAAACCGGCTTCGTGAATGAGGCCTACTAATGGTAAGATTGACTTTATCTTAAACATATCTATATAATTAAAATTATAATAACAGTATAAGGGTGTATTTTAAACATTTAAAATACTTGGTGGTTTAATCTATTAATTAAACTATAATCTTAATTTAATTAAACTTAAACCATGTCTTTATGGAATTATTAACTCTTTTAATTAAACACTTTAATTAATTTAATGAAGTCCATAAAGTTTGAATTTTAGCTTTTAAAAATTCTAAGGGTTCAATTTGGAATTAAAATATACATGAAGAGTAACTTTACAAATTCCAAAACTTGAGGGCAAGTTTTGAAACTATTCAAGACTTTTCATTTCATAACTTATGAGTTTAATGTACATTAAAATGAAGACTCTTCATTTTTATGTAACTCCTTATCTTTTAATGACATCTTTTAAAGAAGTGAATCTTTAACATTCATAAGTTGAGGACAAGTTATGGAGTCATAAAATAATTAAATGAAAAAGACTCTTCATTTTTATGTAACCTATGACACTTTTATGAGTTTTAAGATTCATAAATATGACTTTTCATATAACTTGAAGACAAGTTACAAAAACATATTTTATAAACTAACTCTAGATTAATTTGGATCAAAAACAACTAAAATACAATTTTTTTCCCATTAATCTAAACTAACTCATAAATCAAGGAAACATAAAACTCTTGGTAATCCATAATTTGAGGACAAGTTATGGACTCCATACAATTTCATTGAGATCAAGAATTATACTAACAAACAATTTGCACATAATTCCTATGATCTACCAAAACTCATAAGCATGAACATTCATAATCAACAATTTTCAACAATTACATAAACATATATAAACTTGAAACTTCGATTATAGCATTGAAATTGGTTTAACACAATCATTACCACATTAAAAACATGTTTTATAAGATCAAAACAATCAAAGGTAATGATTCTAGACCAATTCCAGCACCAAAACTCGAAGATATGTTGTTTGGGGGTCCAACTCGTCGAGTGCACGAACCAACTCGGCGAGTTGGATGCATTTTGTCTTGGACTCGTCGAGTCCATCAGTGCACTCGGCGAGTCCACTGTTCAGACAGCACAAAACTTCGTTTTTTAAGCAGTTTGCATCAAGTATAAGTGAAAACAAGCCTAGGCTCTGATACCACTGTTGGGTTTTGAGCATTCTAACACTCCTATGGTGTACATGCAACCCTAAATACCTTGGATCTATCTTTTCTCTATTATACATGCAAATATACATTTTCCAAGGTATTGTTCTAACTAGCATAATATAAAGTACACATAATATAAATTCTAGTAGAGTTACATACCTCTTGTTTGGTGCTTGATTCCATGAAGCTCAAGAGCCTAGTGCCCCAAATGTGACACCTCAAATGGTTCACAGAACATCATATGCACTTGGAATAACTTAGAGAGAAATCATCACTTAATGAAATCGGCTTGCCTTCTTCATGCATACATGGTGGCCGATTTTTCCAAGAGTAAGATGCTTATATAGTTGTTACAATTAGGGTAAACCCTAATTGTCATGGCTTTCCATTTCCTTGGATCCATGGGTTCAAATACACCATGGAGCATCCATGGAGCATCCTAATGGGTTTTAGCCCAACTTGATAATCCATGGAGCATTAGCCCACTATATAAGTATGGATGATTTACACAATCAACCCATATATTTAATTAGTCTTCTTTTGATCACTTAATTAATTCTAGATTAATTCTTTATCAATACTAATTAAATAATCTTATTAATATATTAGAACTTATAATATATTAGTAAATCTTAAGTGTTATTTCTCTCATTTTAGTCTATCCAAATGCATGATGCCATGCAACCCAAATGGACCATGACGGGTCGGGTCAAGTATATACTAATTATAGTTATGGACTTAGACACTAATCCAACAATATCATAGGTGGTGATCGTATGCACGAGTGCAGGAGACACCTGGGTTGTCGCTCATCAGGAAATGGATGATCAAAGAGCTCGTTTTGGAATTTGGTGCGTTCAGCCCGGCGAGGGTTTTGGTTCATTACAGGCTTGGGTTTGGTGGCATTCAGGATCACTTCAAAAGTCTTCTCAAGTTTGTTGGGTATTGGTGAAACCTGTTAAGTCTCAATCAAGTATGGAATCTTGTTTCGATCGATCATGAGCATGTCTTCTGTTAATGATTGAGGTTCATCGTTCGATGGAACTTTGGTACTTCTGCCCTTTTGGATGAGGTTATGGGTTCCCTAAGGATGTGCATTGTGGTAATTCATTGTGTGTATGTGGGCCAGACAGGATAACATTAGGGCTTGGTTCAAATTATTCGCATGGTTCTTTTGGGTGATAGCCTTTGAATTGGATCAAGGGTTCAACTGCTTATCCATTCTCGGGTTGTGTGTGACCATGTGTTTGTAGGGTTTTGCATTGGTAGCAGGTTGTTCTGTATAAGAAATTATGCGTGGTAAGATAGCGACATTTCTGTGCTCGGTTGGCGTTGAGAGGGATGTTGTTTAGGTCCTTGCAAGGCATGGGATGAGGGCCGTGGAGGGCCTTACAGACTCAAGTTGTGGGCTCGGAGGCAATCCAAACCTATGTTGAGGACCTTGTAGCGGTATTCCAGTCATAGGCTGTGGGCCTAGTGATCATGATTGTTCATTTCTTCCGTTGTTGTACTTTCAGTATTGGTGCGTTGACGGAAGTCGGGAGGCACTCAATCAGCTGGTTTGGATAAGGGGAACAATTAAAGGATTGTTTGGAGTATTGGTTGTATATTAGAAAATCTCTTGGAATGTTTGCGTTATAATCCTATTTGCTTGCAAGCTGTTATGAGGGGTCGATTATCAAGGTTGGGAATCGGTTAGGAAGTCTCAAATCAAAAGTTATGCGTTAATGTATCGGGTGTTTTCTATATGGAAGATAAACCTAAATTGTTAAGGATCGGAGGTAAATGTGGAATTCCTGGAATTCTCATTTTGCTCATAGGAGTCGTGGTTGGAGTGGCGTGATAGGGAGTCACAGGTTAATTAAAGGCTTTTCGGTGCATCTTATGGATTTGAGGTTAGTGGAAAATTCACGATTGATGTGTCTGGGTTCTTTTCAGATAAGATATTGGATTCCTGGTCTCGGACCTGAGTAGTGATGGTTGTCCTTTATCAGTTATCATCATTAGGAGCAAGGATTGTCCGTCGTCAATATGTGAGTTATGCTTAAATGGGTTCGATTAATGGAAGACCGTCGTTTGTTGGGACGACTTTTATCAGGGATCTGGTAGGTGGTCGGGGGTATATGTTTTCGGGTATCTATAAATTCGTTCTGGACGGATAGGTTGATCGGTTCGGGTTGTGAAATTGAGTCTTTACGGGAGCAGTTTTGATTGGTTTTGTCCGTCTTGGAGTCCGACATCGTTTAGGGTTTTCAATTTCAGGTATAGTGGTTGGATACTCGTTGGCTTAAGGAAAGTTGAGGTTGATTCTTAGTTGGGGGCTTGTGGTATCTTCTATTTTAGGTTCAATATCAGTAAGGGGTAGGCGGTCATCGGAGCGAGGTGACTTCCCTAGTCATTTTAGGTTTCTGGGAGTCCAGTCAGGATCGTTTAGTTCGGAAAAGGAGATAGTAAGGAATGATTTCGAGGACGAAATCTAATTTAAGTGGGGGAGAGTTGTAACACCCGGAAATTTGAGGAACATATTTGAGTATAAATCCCTCTTTTTGAGGATTCGACACGGCGTGTTGGAGGCACCAACTGTTGGGTTTTGAGCATTCTAACACTCCTATGGTGTACATGCAACCCTATAAACCTTGGATCTATGTTTTCTCTATTATACATGCAAATATTAACTATTCCAAGGTTTCATCCTAACTAGCATATTATGAAGCACCTATACTACAAAGTTCTAGTTAGATGACATACCTTTTGATGTAGCTTGATGTCTTCAAGCTTTAAGAGCTTAGCCCCAATAGTGTGGAAGCCTCAAATGGAATCACAAATCACCAAAACACCTTGGAAGAACTTGAGAGAATATGTATGCACACTAAAATCGGCCCACTCTTATTTTCACACACTTGTTCCAATTTTGTGAGCCAAGGACCCCTTTATATATTATGGAGGATTAGGGTTACATCCATGTAAACCCTAATACCCATGACCTTTCATTTACATAGGATCCATGGGTTAAAAGCTCCATGGACCATCCATGAAAGCTTAGCCCAACCTAAATGAACTTGGCCCATTCCATATATATAAGAGTCCATATTTAATTAGTTCTTTTTGATCACTTAATTAATTCTAAATTAATTCTTGATCAATACTAATTAAATAATATGATTCCATATTAATATATTAGAACTTATAATATATTAATATAAATCATAAATATACTATTCTCAAAAGACTATCCATATAAATTGTGCCGGTGAAGTGCAACCCAAATGGACCATGTCGGGTCGGGTCAAGTACATACCAAATATAGTTATGGACTTAGACATTAATCCAACAGTCTCCCACTTGGATAAGTCTAAAACTATTATTGAGTATGACTTCAAAACCTAACTGGCAATCGTAGCTCTTAAAGCCGCTGTCGAACTCTGACCTTGTCAATGACTTGTCCATTAGATAAGGGTGTTGGGTTTTGAGCATTCTAACACTCCTATGGTGTACATGCAACCCTATAAACCTTGGATCTATGTTTTCTCTATTATACATGCAAATATTAACTATTCCAAGGTTTCATCCTAGCTAGCATATTATGAAGCACCTATACTACAAAGTTCTAGTTAGATGACATACCTTTTGATGTAGCTTGATGTCTTCAAGCTTTAAGAGCTTAGCCCCAATAGTGTGGAAGCCTCAAATGGAATCACAAATCACCAAAACACCTTGGAAGAACTTGAGAGAATATGTATGCACACTAAAATCGGCCCACTCTTATTTTCACACACTTGTTCCAATTTTGTGAGCCAAGGACCCCTTTATATATTATGGAGGATTAGGGTTACATCCATGTAAACCCTAATACCCATGACCTTTCATTTACATAGGATCCATGGGTTAAAAGCTCCATGGACCATCCATGAAAGCTTAGCCCAACCTAAATGAACTTGGCCCATTCCATATATATAAGAGTCCATATTTAATTAGTTCTTTTTGATCACTTAATTAATTCTTGATCAATACTAATTAAATAATATGATTCCATATTAATATATTAGAACTTATAATATATTAATATAAATCATAAATATACTATTCTCAAAAGACTATCCATATAAATTGTGCCGGTGAAGTGCAACCCAAATGGACCATGTCGGGTCGGGTCAAGTACATACCAAATATAGTTATGGACTTAGACATTAATCCAACAGTCTCCCACTTGGATAAGTCTAAAACTATTATTGAGTATGACTTCAAAACCTAACTGGCAATCGTAGCTCTTAAAGCTGCTGTCGAACTCTGACCTTGTCAATGACTTGTCCATTAGATAAGGGTGTTGGGTTTTGAGCATTCTAACACTCCTATGGTGTACATGCAACCCTATAAACCTTGGATCTATGTTTTCTCTATTATACATGCAAATATTAACTATTCCAAGGTTTCATCCTAGCTAGCATATTATGAAGCACCTATACTACAAAGTTCTAGTTAGATGACATACCTTTTGATGTAGCTTGATGTCTTCAAGCTTTAAGAGCTTAGCCCCAATAGTGTGGAAGCCTCAAATGGAATCACAAATCACCAAAACACCTTGGAAGAACTTGAGAGAATATGTATGCACACTAAAATCGGCCCACTCTTATTTTCACACACTTGTTCCAATTTTGTGAGCCAAGGACCCCTTTATATATTATGGAGGATTAGGGTTACATCCATGTAAACCCTAATACCCATGACCTTTCATTTACATAGGATCCATGGGTTAAAAGCTCCATGGACCATCCATGAAAGCTTAGCCCAACCTAAATGAACTTGGCCCATTCCATATATATAAGAGTCCATATTTAATTAGTTCTTTTTGATCACTTAATTAATTCTAAATTAATTCTTGATCAATACTAATTAAATAATATGATTCCATATTAATATATTAGAACTTATAATATATTAATATAAATCATAAATATACTATTCTCAAAAGACTATCCATATAAATTGTGCCGGTGAAGTGCAACCCAAATGGACCATGTCGGGTCGGGTCAAGTACATACCAAATATAGTTATGGACTTAGACATTAATCCAACAGTCTCCCACTTGGATAAGTCTAAAACTATTATTGAGTATGACTTCAAAACCTAACTGGCAATCATAGCTCTTAAAGCCGCTGTCGAACTCTGACCTTGTCAATGACTTGTCCATTAGATAAGGGATCATATATTCCTCCATTCTAGATATCATATGGACTGAGACATGGATTATAATCATTCTCTCTGTCCATCTGTTGTTTCCCGATTTTCGATTTATGATGACTGACTGATTGAACAAATAAAATCAGTCCTGGCTTGGCCAAGCACTCACATGTGTCATCGCTAAATCATCGAGGGGCCCACAGATATCGCTTTTATCCCGAAGGTAAAAGGAATGGATAAACTTTGACTCATATGGCTTATTCTATTACTTGTTGAATCATACACAAAGGCACGTTTTATAACATCGAGTTACCGAATGCGTTTTCGTGAAATCAATGTACAACCAACTCATAGTAACAACTCATATCTCTAGGTTTGAAGAATATAAGATATTATCGTCTCATGATCACTAGTGATAAAATCCATAAAGTGATTCAAATGAGCGTGGGTTGAATCCAATACTCAGAACTTATGAGCACTCATGAGTGTTGTAGCACAACTTTGTCCACCAACTTGGACCTCTACAATCCAACCCATGACAATCTTGATTCATATCTACTTCCAACATATGACCGACTGTGGATGGTTTGAATAACTTAATCATTCAGGAAGAGCGACTTAGTTATTCTGGAAGTCAAAACATGCAAAGTGAAACACAAGAATAAATGAATCAAATATGGTATCAAACCCTATGAATATAAATAAACACTTTATTTATCACCATACTGATTACTCATTATTCATTGTTTCAGTTTTATCAACTTTATACTTGAATTAAAAACACTAGTTTTCCCATGCTCCAAGCATGTACACTATGTTTTTCTTAAACAATAGCTTTGCCATACACCTAGTATGCACTCTATGTTTGTCTATGATCCTTACTTTGTGAAATAAACCAATTGAACATAATTTCAATGATTCTAATTTCACACTCCCAAATCCTTATCGAAAAATGTGAGAATTTCAAATTCTTATCATTTATCGAAATCTGTTTAGATTTAAAACTTATATGCATTGACCCTCCTGTAATGAATATGTACAAAGTCACAAAGACTTGTCAACAGTCATTATAAGGTATTCCAATGGAGATCAACTCCATGGAAACTAAGTCTCATATTCAAAGTACATTGCTTTGGAGATGCTTCTTGCATTAAGAGATGCCTCTTTTTGACTATCACTTCTGAATAAGAGATGCCTCTTTTCAGAATATGTCAATATGGTCCTTCCAAAATTAGCACTATACTTCCAACTGTCCCTGAGCAACCAATCTTTGGTAAACCTCAGATTGTCCTCGACAATTGCTTAATCATTTTAGTCATATCCAATTCTAGACCTTTTCCCTTCTTAATGCCTCTGGGCATTTGGAAAAATTTAGAAATGACAAATATTATAGCACATGCAATCGATCCTGTACCCAAAGCAAATGGTACACGATTCATGATGTCTCACATAAAGACATGATTCTAGACCAGTCTTTTGCTACAATATTTTTATTTGCCATGTTTTCAAAATTTAACTATGAAGAGGGATGCCGTAATCATAATCGAATTTTGAGAACGCAATATATAGAATTCCTTTAAGTTGAATCAATCCAACATGAAATTCATATATATATTCTTGACTAAAGATGAGTAAGGTCTCAATCTAAGCCTTTAGAACTGAAATGAAGTATATCCTCTCCCTTAATTATAGCAAAACAACTTTTTCAATCCCTGCAGCCTCACGAATTGAAACTTTTGTTTTCTATAATTAACATTGCTAACTTGCAACACTAACAATAATTATCATGCTCCCACTAACATGATGATTATTAGCATAACACTTATGCTCCCACTAGCTTTGACATGTACTCAGAAATCAGCTGGACTTCTAGAAATCAATACTTTATTGACTTTCTTACCAAAGTTCAGATTTCTGATACGAGATGCTTTGATAAAACTTTATCAAAATCATACACCTTTCCTTAGATAGCATGCATGTGTGTCTAAACAATTTCAGAACTATGAAAAGGGATGCCGTAATCATATTCTCAATTGTTTAGACCTTTTGACATCTGCTTCAAATCTACTTGGTGGAAGTGTTTCCTCACCATCATTTTCATGAATCGGAGAGAAACCTTATGACCCTTAGATTTTATGGTGTATGTGTTCTTATCCACGTGAATTTGTCAAAACCATAATCATAAGACTAGGCTAGTGACAAATCCTAACTCATATGGATTGAACTTGTGCAATCTTAACCTCTTGCCACCTGGCAGCACAAGGGTCTGCCATTGCTTCCAAG
Organism: Lactuca virosa; assembly: GCF_052849685.1. Lineage (NCBI taxonomy): Eukaryota > Viridiplantae > Streptophyta > Magnoliopsida > Asterales > Asteraceae > Lactuca > Lactuca virosa. Next base: position 56,126,090 of record NC_136430.1, read on the forward strand.
TAGTTATGCAAACAATTGAGAACATGTAGAACTCAAATGTTATAGCCAACTTAAATGGAATGGGCACAGAAATGTCAACACGATAGGTTATAAACCTCTAGTTGTGTGCTAGTGATGAAATACAGGTTTTATTCTTGATTAGTTCTTGAAACCATTTTAGGATCTTTTAGACTCCCACTGTCTTCTTGACCAATAAGACTTTCTTGCCAAATATTCAAGAAGTAGTGTGGATTCTTAATCAAGACAAACACTTCACACAATTGGCCTTAGTTGGTCTTTGTTTTATCCAAAACATCACAACTTACCAATTTCAAATGTACAAGAGTAGAAAACTTTTACTCTTACATTTGACAAGTGTTATAAACCTTCTTTAAGATGTGTCACTCAAATTACAATCTTGGAATATGTCTCTAAGATTTGTTTTGGAACGAAGTATGACTCATCTTCTTGATCTGACCACTTCAACAATTCATGACTTTTCTTCTTAGCTATCAGAATGCACTTAGAGGATGAATAGTGATATGGTCTCATAATCTTTAAGATGACCATTAAACATGATACTAAAGTGCTCTCCCATCTTTTCAGATTTGAGAAACTTTTATCCTTCTGCCTAATTTGATTCTTCTTATTCGTTCTGCTATACATTGGAACTTTTCCAATGTCTCAGACTTATACTTAAGCTTGTAAGTATAACCATATTTACTAAAATTTAGTAAATCATGACGAGTAGTCTTATCGATCTTTTGTGGTGGACTCTGATCAGTGCACAAGGATGTGTACTTGATCCCTTAGTCCTTCACTTGACTCACATATACATGTGAACAAGGAACTAGTCTTAAATTTTTCCAAAAATGAAACTTCTCATTCATCATACTATACAACTTGCATGATTCCAAGTTTCGGTCCAATTGAAACTTGGGTGATGAGAATCTTTCCTTACTTGGTAAATTTAGACACTACCACAAATGAAAGAATCAAATTCATTTTTCCAATGTTGCTAGAAACATACAAACATCAAGTTTTCATAAATGCCATTGCAAGGAGATATAAAATAAAGTAAAACTTTTATTTATTTATAAAAATGCGGAAAAACTTTTCCTTATAATGCAACTTGAAATGAAAACTATGCTATTACATGTTTCCTAGCAATCTATCATAACTCCTAAGAAGTAGCTCAAGAATCCGATCTTCAACCAAGCGATAGAAATCCATATTCGCGATCAGATGTAGCATACTCTTTTCTTTAAGTTTACTTCCCTTTGCTTGATCCTACTAAATATCAAAATGCAACCGAGTCACATTTTGTATTAAGAATCATCAACTGGTAACTTAATAGAGTTAGATAGTGGACCTACCTGAAGCAGAGTCAAACTGTTGATTCTTCTTTCTTTCAGGTAGCTTGGGCAGCTTCGCTTCCAATGCCCCTATGGTGTACATGCAACCCTATAAACCTTGGATCTATGTTTTCTCTATTATACATGCAAATATTAACTATTCCAAGGTTTCATCCTAACTAGCATATTATGAAGCACCTATACTACAAAGTTCTAGTTAGATGACATACCTTTTGATGTAGCTTGATGTCTTCAAGCTTTAAGAGCTTAGCCCCAATAGTGTGGAAGCCTCAAATGGAATCACAAATCACCAAAACACCTTGGAAGAACTTGAGAGAATATGTATGCACACTAAAATCGGCCCACTCTTATTTTCACACACTTGTTCCAATTTTGTGAGCCAAGGACCCCTTTTTATATTATGGAGGATTAGGGTTACATTCATGTAAACCCTAATACCCATGACCTTTCATTTACATAGGATCCATGGGTTAAAAGCTCCATGGACCATCCATGAAAGCTTAGCCCAACCTAAATGAACTTGGCCCATTCCATATATATAAGAGTCCATATTTAATTAGTTCTTTTTGATCACTTAATTAATTCTAAATTAATTCTTGATCAATACTAATTAAATAATATGATTCCATATTAATATATTAGAACTTATAATATATTAATATAAATCATAAATATACTATTCTCAAAAGACTATCCATATAAATTGTGCCGGTGAAGTGCAACCCAAATGGACCATGTCGGGTCGGGTCAAGTACATACCAAATATAGTTATACACTTAGACATTAATCCAACAAAGGGATCATATATTCCTCCATTCTAGATATCATATGGACTGAGACATGGATTATAATCATTCTCTCTGTCCATTTGTTGTTTCCCGATTTTCGATTTATGATGACTGACTGATTGAACAAATCAAATCAGTCCTGGCTTGGCCAAGCACTCACATGTGTCATCGCTAAATCATCGAGGGGCCCACAGATATCACTTTTATCCCGAAGGTAAAAGGAATGGATAAACTTCGACTCATATGGCTTGTTCTACTACTTGTTGAATCATACACAAAGGCACGTTTTATAACATCGAGTTACCAAATGCGTTTTCGTGCAATCAATGTATAACCAACTCATAGTAACAACTCATATCTCTAGGTTTGAAGAATATAAGATATTATCGTCTCATGATCACTCGTGATAAAATCCATGAAGTGATTCAAATGAGTGCGGGTTGAATCCAATACTCAGAACTTATGAGCACTCATGAGTGTTGTAGCACCACTTTGTCCACCAACTTGGACCTCTACAAACCAACCCATGACAGTCTTGATTCATATCTACTTCCAACATATGACCGACTGTGGATGGTTTGAATAACTTAATCATTCAGGAAGAGCGACTTAGTTATTCTGGAAGTCAAAACATGCAAAGTGAAACACAAGAATAAATTAATCAAATATGGTATCAAACCCTATGAATATAAATAAACACCTTTATTTATCACCATACTGATTACTCATTATGTATTGTTTCGGTTTTATCAACTTTATACTTGAATTAAAAACACTAGTTGTCCCATGCTCCAAGCATGTACACTATGTTTTTCTTAAACAATAGCTTTGCCATACACCAAGTATGCACTCTATGTTTGTCTATGATCCTTACTTTGTGAACTAGATCGATTGAACATAATTTCAATGATTCTCTTTTCACACTCCCAAATCGTTATCGAAAAAATGTAAGAATTCCAAATTCCTATCATATATCGAAATTTGTTTAGATTTTAAACTTATATGCACTGACCCTCTTGTAATGAATGTGTACAAAGTCACAAAACTTGTCAACAGTCATTACAGGGCATTCCAATGAAGATCAACTTCATGGAAATTAAGTCTCATATTCAAAGTACATAGCTTTGAACATGATTCTTGCATTAAGTTTTTCTAATCTTACACAGATAACTTCCACCTATGGAGACAACTCCATATTCCCATTTTGACTACCCCTTCTAAACAAGAGTTGCCTCTTTTCAGATTAGGTCAATATGGTCCTTCCAAAGTTAACACTATACTTCCAACTGTCCTTGAGCAACCAATATTTGGTAAAGCCTTAGATTGTCCTCGACAATTGCTTAATCACTTTAGTCATATCCAATTCTAGATATTTTCCTCTTAATGCCCTCGGGCATTTGGAAAATTTAGAAAGGATGAATATTATAGCACATGCAATCGTTCCTGTACCCAAAGCAAATGGGACACGATTCATGATGTCTCACACAAAGACATGATTCTAGACCAGTCTTTTGCTACAATATTTTTTATTTGCCATGTTCTCAAGATTTGACTATGAACAGGGATGCCATAATCATAATCGAATTTTGAGAACGCAATATATAGAATTTCCTTAAGTTGAACCAATCCAACATGAAATTCATATATATATTCTTGACTAAAGATGATTAAAATATCAATCTAAGCTTAAAATCTCACTCTAAGCCTTTTAGAATTGACATGAAGTATAATATCCTCTCCCTTAATTATAGCAAAACAACTTTTTCAACCCCTGCAACCTCACGAATTGAAACTTTTGTTTTCCATAATTAACATTGCTAACTTGCAATACTTATCATAATTATCATGCTCCCACTAACATGATGATTATTAGCATAACACTCATGCTCCCACTAGCTTTGACATGTATCCAGAAAACAGCTGGACTTCTAGAAGTCAATACTTTATTGACTTTCTTACCAAAGTTCAGATTTCTGATACTAGATTGCTTTGATAAGACTTTATCAAAATCATAAACCTTATTTTAGATAGCTCACAGGTGTGTCTAAACAATTTCAGAACTATGAAAAGGGATGTCGTAATCATAGTCTCAATTGTTTATATTTTTGCCATTTCTCATAAGTCCATGTTAGTGTGCCGGATAACCATGCACGCTCCACTTAACAACTTTGAGAATGCAAAGATTAAAATTGCTATCTTACTTAAAATCTACTTGGTGGAAGTGTTTCCTCACCATCATTTTCATGAATCGGAGAGAAACCTTATGACCCTTAGATTTTATGGTGTATGTGTTCTTATCCACGTGAATTTGTCAAAACCATAATCATAAGACTAGGCTAGTGACAAATCCTAACTCATATGGATTGAACTTGTGCAATCTTAACCTCTTGCCACCTGGCAGCACAAGGGTCTGCCATTGCTTCCAAGTAGTTATGCAAACAATTGAGAACATGTAGAACTCAAATGTTATAGCCAACTTAAATGGAATGGGCACAGAAATGTCAACACGATAGGTTATAAACCTCTAGTTGTGTGCTAGTGATGAAATACAGGTTTTATTCTTGATTAGTTCTTGAAACCATTTTAGGATCTTTTAGACTCCCACTGTCTTCTTGACCAATAAGACTTTCTTGCCAAATATTCAAGAAGTAGTGTGGATTCTTAATCAAGACAAACACTTCACACAATTGGCCTTAGTTGGTCTTTGTTTTATCCAAAACATCACAACTTACCAATTTCAAATGTACAAGAGTAGAAAACTTTTACTCTTACATTTGACAAGTGTTATAAACCTTCTTTAAGATGTGTCACTCAAATTACAATCTTGGAATATGTCTCTAAGATTTGTTTTGGAACGAAGTATGACTCATCTTCTTGATCTGACCACTTCAACAATTCATGACTTTTCTTCTTAGCTATCAGAATGCACTTAGAGGATGAATAGTGATATGGTCTCATAATCTTTAAGATGACCATTAAACATGATACTAAAGTGCTCTCCCATCTTTTCAGATTTGAGAAACTTTTATCCTTCTGCCTAATTTGATTCTTCTTATTCGTTCTGCTATACATTGGAACTTTTCCAATGTCTCAGACTTATACTTAAGCTTGTAAGTATAACCATATTTACTAAAATTTAGTAAATCATGACGAGTAGTCTTATCGATCTTTTGTGGTGGACTCTGATCAGTGCACAAGGATGTGTACTTGATCCCTTAGTCCTTCACTTGACTCACATATACATGTGAACAAGGAACTAGTCTTAAATTTTTCCAAAAATGAAACTTCTCATTCATCATACTATACAACTTGCATGATTCCAAGTTTCGGTCCAATTGAAACTTGGGTGATGAGAATCTTTCCTTACTTGGTAAATTTAGACACTACCACAAATGAAAGAATCAAATTCATTTTTCCAATGTTGCTAGAAACATACAAACATCAAGTTTTCATAAATGCCATTGCAAGGAGATATAAAATAAAGTAAAACTTTTATTTATTTATAAAAATGCGGAAAAACTTTTCCTTATAATGCAACTTGAAATGAAAACTATGCTATTACATGTTTCCTAGCAATCTATCATAACTCCTAAGAAGTAGCTCAAGAATCCGATCTTCAACCAAGCGATAGAAATCCATATTCGCGATCAGATGTAGCATACTCTTTTCTTTAAGTTTACTTCCCTTTGCTTGATCCTACTAAATATCAAAATGCAACCGAGTCACATTTTGTATTAAGAATCATCAACTGGTAACTTAATAGAGTTAGATAGTGGACCTACCTGAAGCAGAGTCAAACTGTTGATTCTTCTTTCTTTCAGGTAGCTTGGGCAGCTTCGCTTCCAATGCCCCTATGGTGTACATGCAACCCTATAAACCTTGGATCTATGTTTTCTCTATTATACATGCAAATATTAACTATTCCAAGGTTTCATCCTAACTAGCATATTATGAAGCACCTATACTACAAAGTTCTAGTTAGATGACATACCTTTTGATGTAGCTTGATGTCTTCAAGCTTTAAGAGCTTAGCCCCAATAGTGTGGAAGCCTCAAATGGAATCACAAATCACCAAAACACCTTGGAAGAACTTGAGAGAATATGTATGCACACTAAAATCGGCCCACTCTTATTTTCACACACTTGTTCCAATTTTGTGAGCCAAGGACCCCTTTTTATATTATGGAGGATTAGGGTTACATTCATGTAAACCCTAATACCCATGACCTTTCATTTACATAGGATCCATGGGTTAAAAGCTCCATGGACCATCCATGAAAGCTTAGCCCAACCTAAATGAACTTGGCCCATTCCATATATATAAGAGTCCATATTTAATTAGTTCTTTTTGATCACTTAATTAATTCTAAATTAATTCTTGATCAATACTAATTAAATAATATGATTCCATATTAATATATTAGAACTTATAATATATTAATATAAATCATAAATATACTATTCTCAAAAGACTATCCATATAAATTGTGCCGGTGAAGTGCAACCCAAATGGACCATGTCGGGTCGGGTCAAGTACATACCAAATATAGTTATACACTTAGACATTAATCCAACAAAGGGATCATATATTCCTCCATTCTAGATATCATATGGACTGAGACATGGATTATAATCATTCTCTCTGTCCATTTGTTGTTTCCCGATTTTCGATTTATGATGACTGACTGATTGAACAAATCAAATCAGTCCTGGCTTGGCCAAGCACTCACATGTGTCATCGCTAAATCATCGAGGGGCCCACAGATATCGCTTTTATCCCGAAGGTAAAAGGAATGGATAAACTTCGACTCATATGGCTTGTTCTACTACTTGTTGAATCATATACAAAGGCACGTTTTATAACATCGAGTTACCAAATGCGTTTTCGTGCAATCAATGTATAACCAACTCATAGTAACAACTCATATCTCTAGGTTTGAAGAATATAAGATATTATCGTCTCATGATCACTCGTGATAAAATCCATGAAGTGATTCAAATGAGTGCGGGTTGAATCCAATACTCAGAACTTATGAGCACTCATGAGTGTTGTAGCACCACTTTGTCCACCAACTTGGACCTCTACAAACCAACCCATGACAGTCTTGATTCATATCTACTTCCAACATATGACCGACTGTGGATGGTTTGAATAACTTAATCATTCAGGAAGAGCGACTTAGTTATTCTGGAAGTCAAAACATGCAAAGTGAAACACAAGAATAAATTAATCAAATATGGTATCAAACCCTATGAATATAAATAAACACCTTTATTTATCACCATACTGATTACTCATTATGTATTGTTTCGGTTTTATCAACACTATACTTGAATTAAAAACACTAGTTGTCCCATGCTCCAAGCATGTACACTATGTTTTTCTTAAACAATAGCTTTGCCATACACCAAGTATGCACTCTATGTTTGTCTATGATCCTTACTTTGTGAACTAGATCGATTGAACATAATTTCAATGATTCTCTTTTCACACTCCCAAATCGTTATCGAAAAAATGTAAGAATTCCAAATTCCTATCATATATCGAAATTTGTTTAGATTTTAAACTTATATGCACTGACCCTCTTGTAATGAATGTGTACAAAGTCACAAAACTTGTCAACAGTCATTACAGGGCATTCCAATGAAGATCAACTTCATGGAAATTAAGTCTCATATTCAAAGTACATAGCTTTGAACATGATTCTTGCATTAAGTTTTTCTAATCTTACACAGATAACTTCCACCTATGGAGACAACTCCATATTCCTTACTTGGTAAATTTAGACACTACCACAAATGAAAGAATCAAATTCATTTTTTCAATGTTGCTAGAAACATACAAACATCAAGTTTTCATAAATGCCATTGCAAGGAGATATAAAATAAAGTAAAACTTTTATTTATTTATAAAAATGCGGAAAAACTTTTCCTTATAATGAAACTTGAAATGAAAACTATGCTATTACATGTTTCCTAGCAATCTATCATAACTCCTAAGAAGTAGCTCAAGAATCCGATCTTCTACCAAGCGATAGAAATCCATATTCGCGATCAGATTTAGCATACTCTTTTCTTTAAGTTTCCTTCCCTTTGCTTGATCCTACTAAATATCAAAATGCAACCGAGTCACATTTTGTATTAAGAATCATCAACTGGTAACTTAATAGAGTTAGATAGTGGACCTACCTGAAGCAGAGTCAAACTGTTGATTCTTCTTTCTTTGAGGTAGCTTGGGCAGCTTCGCTTCCAATGCCCCTTTTCTTCACACTGAAAACATATAGACTCTTTAGGAATGGTACAAAAGGCTATTCCAGACTTAGACTTTCACTTTACCTTCCGGTCAACCGGGTTGACCAAGGCCAAGCCCTTTCCATTGGGAAGAGAAAGCTTTTCTGGACTTCCAATGTTACCATTGTCCATGTCCATGGAAGTTTGAGAAATAGACCTTCCATCCATATTTGCTTGACTATTGCACATAATCATTTCTGATTCAGCAGCAATAAGAAAATAAGAAAGATCCATTAGGGTCATGTCGTGATCTGTCACTTAGTAGTCTTTCTATATGACTCAGGAAGTGACTGAAACACCCAGTCAATAGCCAACTTCCTTGGGACAACGACACCCAACATTCTTAACATATGACTGTGTGACTTCAGTCCTAAGACATGAGTGCACACAGGACTTCCAATTTGATGTTTTATTATGAGTAGGGATTGAGTGATCTTGAACTTTTCAAGTCTTTAAGCTTGTGGGTCAGGGAGAATAATTGGAGGAGGTGGAGGAAGAGAAGTATGACTTCCATGAGCCAAACTCGGGAAGTCATATTTATTAGGAAAGCTTGTTTTGGGAAGATCATTGTTGTCTAAACCAGACATCAACAATGGGAGAAATTCACGTAAAGTTGATTTAAGTCCATAATATAACACCCAATATGATATATTAAGGCTAGGACCCAACAAACTATTTTATAACTTGGAAGAGGGATGCCGTAATCCAAGCTATAAAATATTTGAAGGTAGGTGAATGATGATTCACCAATTTCCACCAAGATAAACGAAATGTATTATTAGGTTTTAATTGGTTTTGAAACTCCTAGATTCTTTTGAGATTCATTGAACTTTTCAATGGCATGTTTCAATCTCGAGTGTGCCCTTCAGGTTTTGTGACTGGGATGCCGAGGATCACAAAACAAGGTGTGAAGTAACCATGCAAATATACTTGGTATCCTTAATATTTACCCCTCAATCGATGTGCCGGTTAACCACACACGCTCCAACGATACTATGATAAACATTAAGTTACCCTTTGCCTACCTTGTTAAGTCCAGGTTAGTGTGCCGGTTAACCACACACGCTCCACTAACAGCTTAAACAAAGTGCAAAGTGTAATTTCATGGATTAGCACCTTATTCACATTTTCCTAAGTAACTAAGATTGGGAATTTATAAGTGTTTAGTTACTTAGTATTTATCATTATACTTATAATGAAGGGAGAATTATAGTCATTGTCCTACCTGTTCGGCTAACGACCCTCCACCGGTCAAGGAAGCGGTGAGTGAGAGTGGACACCCATTAAACTGGCATTTGATAGGCAGTAACCTTATACCCCCCTTATAGACCGGCTTCGTGAATGAGGCCTACTAATGGTAAGACGACTTGCTCTTATACATATAATATATTAAACTTTTAATATTATAATAGTATAAGGGTGTATTTTAGACATTTAAAATACTTGGTGGTTTAATCTATTAATTAAACTAGACTTTTAATTTAATTAAACTCAAACCATATATTTATGGATTTAATAATACTCTTTTAATTAAACGCTTTAATTAACTATTAATAAAGTCCATAAGAGTTAATTTGAACTATTCAACAAAACATCATAATTCCAATTATTAAACTCAAAATTAAAACCATTTAATTAATTGTTTAAGTTATGAACCAAAGAGTTTTAGAATTCAATTCTTTTTTTCATAAAAAACTTTTCTCAAATTTCAAAACTTGAGGGCAAGTTTTGTAATTCTTCAAAACCTTTGGATTCCATAACTTATGGAATTAATGGTGTTTTATGATGAAACTTTCCATGTTCCATAACTTAAGAACAAGTTATGGAATTCTTTAAAACATTAACACCAAATTTTGTAACTCCATAAAAACTTTGAATCAAATTTTTTTTTTAAAAAAACTTTCATATCCATAACTTATGGAAGTTTCAAAAACCCTTAAGATCACAACTTTAAAAAAAACTTTTGAGCTCCAAAATTTTATGACAAAATATGTAACTCCTTAAAACATTTGGATCAAACTTTTAAAACTAATAAAATAATCATATCATTTTATCTTTTACTAAATTTGACCTAATTCAACTCATATAACAAATGATTCATATTTTACAAATAATTCGTTTTTCACAAAACAAGTAATTATCTTAAAATTTGACAAACGTCATGTTTTTTTTTCCTTTTTTTTTCAACTTGAAAATAAAACATTTGCATCAATATAACAGAAAACAATCCCTGGCTCTGATACCACTGTTGGGTTTTGAGCATTCTATCACTCCTATGGTGTACATGCAACCCTATAAACCTTGGATCTATGTTTTCTCTATTATACATGTAAATGTTAACTATTCCAAGGTTTCATCCTAACTAGCATATTATGAAGCACCTATACTACAAAGTTCTAGTTAGATGACATACATTTTGATGTAGTTTGATGTCTTCAAGCTTTAAGAGCTTAGCCCCAATAGTGTGGAAGCCTCAAATGGAATCACAAATCACCAAAACACCTTGGAAGAACTTGAGAGAATATGTATGCACACTAAAATCGGCCCACTCTTATTTTCACACACTTGTGCCAATTTTGTGAGTCAAGGACTCCTTTATATATTATGGAGGATTAGGGTTACATCCATGTAAACCCTAATACCCATGACCTTTCATTTACATAGGATCCATGGGTTAAAAGCTCCATGGACTATCCATGAAAGCTTAGCCCAACCTAAATGAACTTGGCCCATTCCATATATATAAGAGTCCATATTTAATTAGTTCTTTTTGATCACTTAATTAATTCTAAATTAATTCTTGATCAATACTAATTAAATAATATGATTCCATATTAATATATTAGAACTTATAATATATTAATATAAATCATAAATATACTATTCTCAAAAGACTATCCATATAAATTGTGCCGGTGAAGTGCAACCCAAATGGACCATGCCGGGTCGGGTCAAGTACATACCAAATATAGTTATGGACTTAGACATTAATCCAACACCAACATGGCGTGTCTAGTTATGAGAAGGCACAGGTTGCATTATAGGCAACACGACGTGTTTCCTCTTGGAACACGGCGTGTTGATGGCTGGGAATGAAACCCTAATTTTCTGAGTTTTGCTCCCTATTTAAAGGAAAGTGGACGCTAGGGTTTGTTCATTGTAACATCCCGATTTGAGGTATAATTATATTTCCTTAACCTTTTCTTTTTATGTCAATAGTATTCCTTATGCTGTAAACGATGGCAAGTAAGTATGCATGGCATACGCATGAGTACGCGCAGCGTACTCATGCACCAGGCTTGATCGCGGAGGCTACCTAGTACTCTGGGCGTACTAGGCTCAGTAAGAAAACCCTAATCCTTCTAGTGTCCGTATTTAAAGAATGTGATGGCCTCATTTCTAGCCACCTTTTCCAACCTCAAACCTTCCCTAAACCCTAATCTCGCCCCCTTTAGCTTGTGTGTGTGTGTGTTTGAGGCTCATTTGTGTGTCCTTTTGAAGCTTTTGGTGGAGAATAAGCTTTGGAGGAAGAATAGTTAGTGTTTCTAGTTCTTGGACCTGAGTACTACTTCAGTTGGTGCATCTTCTAGAGGTATCAAGTTCAAAACTTTCTCATTGTTTGTTATAGTTCTTGTTTTGGGTCCTTTTTAGGGTTTTATGTCCCAAGTATAGAGCTTTGTGAGTTTGGTGAACTCCAGAGCTTTTCTCCTATCCTTTTTGGTGTAGTAGAGTGTCTTGATCCATAAAAATGAGTACTTGGACATTTAGATCTCTCCATGCATGAGTTATGTGGCCTCTTGTGTTTAGGAAGATAGAGTTTTTGTATTTGAGCCTTGTCTAGCCATACAAGGACTTAAAGTCAGTGACTTTATGGTTTAAGAGGCTTCATTTGGGTTAGATCTGTGTTTGGAACTTGTGTCTTAAAGATTAAGACCTTGGTTAAGAGATTTTGAAGTCTGGCCGATTACGCCGAGCGTAAACCATGGTACGCCCTACGTAACCAAGAGAGCCCCCGATCTGTGTGTGGTCTAAGACGTATACCCAACGTACGAGGAGGAACGCCCAACGTTCGCCTGCTGGGTTGACTTCCGTTGACTTTTGAGTTAGGGTCAAAATTGTGGACTTTTGGCCAAGGTGGGGCAAAATGGTCTTTGTACCCTTCTGAGATTTAGTTGTAAGGCTTGGTCTAGTATTTCGAGGTTATTATTAGTATTTATTAATTAGAGTTAGATGTGGCATATTTTAGGCAGAGTTTAGACCGGCAGTTCGGGTGCGAGATTTATCCGCTTTTCTGCGTGATGTGAGTCTTCTCACTATAATTACCTGTGTGGTAATTTGTGCGTGACCGGAGGGTCTTGTTTGCTTATACTGAGATATGTGTTATTGTATTTCTGTCTTTGTGACTTATGTTGTTATATTATTTGAGTTGAGACCGGAGGGTCTTCACTGAGACTCATGACCGGAGGGTCCTTATCGAGATATAGCCACGAGAGGCTAATTATTTATGTATGTGGTATTTTGGGGAACTTACTAAGCTTTGTGCTTACATTGTTGGTTTAAAAGTGTTTCAGATACATCTCTGGACCGAAGGAAGGGGAAGGCATGATTGTACACATTCACTGGATGATGACTGATGAGGATTTTGGGATACTTTGACTTTGATTTATGATGATATGTATTTGTCACTACTATTTTGACATGGGTTGGTTTGAATATTTAGGCGATACAAATTGGTATCAGAGCCTTGGTTTGAGGGATCCGGGCACACCCTCGGGTATTTCTGAACTCAAACCGAGGAGTTGATAAATTTTTTCAAAAAGAAATGATTTTCTTAAAAAGATTTTTTTTAAAAGAGTAAAGGACTTTTAAGAGAAAAGAAGGACGAAGCAGTGTGTACAATCAACCAGAGCCCGAGCGGTGATTTCCCAAAATACCCTTACTTGATTATATTATGAGATGAGTTATTATTGAGCTGTTAGAACTGCATGCTAGATGATAGGCTAGGTATCTTCAGGGAGTATGACCTAGAATTGACTGATTTGTGATGCCTTAGCATAGGAGGTTGTTTCTTTCATTGAACCTATTCTTGATATTTGCTCTGTGTATGCTGCTTAGTTGTACATGGTTAAGACTTTATAGCCTTAGAATGAATGATTTAGCCTTTCTTCCTGTTCCTTGTTTGGTTATTGTAACGCCCCTATTTCTGGTTAAGCATTAGTATGATGACGTAATAGTTAGGGTAAACAATGGTAACCTACTTTGAAGTACTGAAGAAGAATTATTTGAGTATTATGTGATTTATGTGATTTATGTGATTTATGTGATTTATGTGAATTATATGCGCTTATAATGATATATAAAATAATAATAATAATATGCATCAAAAATAAAATAATCTATAGACCCAATATCTATGCAGAAAGTTGAAGTGGTCAAAACAAGGATTTCGAGGATATAAGGAACGTTGAAATCCGATTTATAACGAAGAAGTTATGACCCGTCGAAGTTTTTTCGACTAAAACGGCACGACGCTGTGTATCGTAAAAGGTAAATTTTTGATATACAACTTTTTAGCCTTAGTAACCTAAACGAAAGTCGTAGTATACATTAAACCGAGAACTTACATAAAAAGAACGTCCAAATCTGACTTCGTATGAGTAAGTTATGATTTTTCTAAGATTTAGCATAGTAATGCAAAACCTAGAAATCAAATTTTAGATCGATTGATTTTTAGCCGACACAACCTAAATAAGAATTGAAGATCTCATTAATAGGAACTCGTCAAGATAAAGACAGACGAAAACGGACGTCGGATGACAAAGTTATGAATTTTTATCGACTTTATCTGTCTAAGTCTGTTAAAATATAACTTTAAAATTAAAGTTAAAATTAGCCGATGGAGTGTGAACGGAAGTTATAGATTACGTCGCCACCTACGTGTGGATATAAAGAACGTCAAAATCAGAGCTCGTATGCGAAAGTTATGAAATTTAGAAGTTAAGTATAGGCTGATGCGAGGACTGACACATGGCTAAATCTCAGCCTTCGCTTTCTCCCCACGATCTAGCATGTGATACCAACACCTGCCCCCTCGTACGCGCAACGTACTGAGTATGCGCAACGTACTCGGAGGTTATGCCCAGCATAGTCCGAAGCCTCCACCTTATAAACAGATGCACAATTCTTCATTCTTCTTCACATCTTTCCCATTCTTTCTCTCTCAAGTACTCCTTTTAACCCCTCCCCTTCCCTAGTGCTTCCCAAGTGCTACAGGCGAGTCTCGGAGTGCCAGAAGGCTTTGAGAAGAAGAGCTTTCGGCTCAGAAGTTCTACCCCCGCAGAGCCCGGTTCCTAGCTAAACCTCATTGTTTCGTCGAAGGAAAATAAAATTGTTAGAAGCGAAGCGCTGCCCGAGTTTGGAGTCATCACTTTAACAAGTGAGTGCATAGTTACTTTCATCTTACACATAGATATTAAGTATTTAATATAAATTACGTGCTATATGTGCCTATTATATGTGTTCTTGATATCTATGTTGGATGAACGATTTATACACGTTTTACTTGATTTAAAATGTATATGTATTTTATACCAATAAATATGTGGGGTAAAGATGGGTAGATGATATAGATGATGAAAGATGAAATGAAATGTTGAGAGGCCTCAATGTTTAAGTTGATCCAGTCATCTAGCGGCGTATAGATGACGACCACAGACTATTCTAGACAGTCTAGTGGAACACTAGCAGGCTCGCAACCCGTAGGTGTTTATTTGAACTACGTGTTCACCAGGTGTACTCCATCCCCCTCATGGTTGCCTTATTTGACATATATTGTTGAGGAATCCCCTAAGCAGTGTTGTCATACTGATGAAAATCCTTAGGCTAGGTCCCTTAATTTAGATGCTTTAGGGACAAAAAGTGAGGATAACGGGAATGGGTAATCGAGTTGATTGATTTGATGAAATTAATAAACTTACTTATTGTGGGTTGAAAAACCTATGTGCTCACCAGGCTCCCAAGCCTGACCCACTCAGTTTCTTGTATTACAGGTAGTGGCACAAGAGCATAGATGCGATGATCTGATGAGAGATTATGGATTATAGGCTAGTAGAAATAAATAGAATGTTGTAAGGCCTATGTTGTTTCTGTTTATGCTTTTGATCTGTATTGACAATGACATCCCGAGGTTTTAATATAATGAAAATACATTTCTTCGGAAATGCTTTGATAAATTATTTATCATATTTTTTAGAACAAATTCCACAACATTTTCTTCAAAAAGGTACTCTGATTTTTAAATAATGCATAAACAAATCGGTCTTTTTTGGCCGTGAAATTGGGGATGTCACAGTTGGTATCAGAGCATTAGTTTAAGCGAACTAGGAATTTGTAGGATTTCTAGACTTAAAATTAGAATGTTAAGCGATGATTGTGAGGTGAGTGTCTACTATATTTTAGACACAAGCACTAGGTTATTTTAGGAAAAATGCCTAAAATGCTTTTATGTGCTAAATGATTTATGATATGGCTATAAAGATGCCTTATATGCTATTATTTGTTCGGATCTATGGTCTGTTGCCGACCGGATCTGGAAACTTTATGTGTTCAGAATTCTAAACGTATAATTACGGTATTAGAACTAGCATGTAACTTTTTAGAGAAACAAGGAGGATTAAACGTCAATCGTAAACAAATATCTAAATTCACCTACTTTGGTGTATAGATCAACATGGTGAGAACTCGAAGCAGATTAGGAAACGCTAATGGAAACCATCAACCTGAGCCACGAGTGATTGAGCGTGCATCGGAGGTAGCAGCTACACCCGAGCCAATCACACTGGCAGGAGTACAAGCGATGATGCAAATGATGTTGGATCGTCAGATAGAAGAGAAAAGGTTTCTACTTCAACAGAATAGGGATGAACCTATTGTGCCTATTGAACAGCCTGAACTGAACATTGAACAGTCGAAGGAAGGAAACTACAGTCGTATTGTTAGTCAAGCTAAACCGCCAGTGGTGAGAAGAAATAACCAGAATGAAGGAATCGAAAGGAACGGATGCAAGTACAAAGACTTTATGACTTTCAAGCTATCGAATTTCACTGGGAAAGAAGATCCAGCCGGAGTTATGGATTGGATATTTGAGATGGAGCTAGCTTTCATAACATGTGGTTGCAAGGGCAAGCTACTAACCACTTATGTTGTGCGTCAATTTAGAGATGGTGTTGTTCGCTGGTGGAACACTTTGGGGAAGACCATAACCCCCAATGAGCCACTACAACAGACATGACTAGAGTTCTTGGTACACCTTAAACGCAAGTTCTGCTCAACCCAAAACATGTTGGAGCTAGAAAACCAGTTTCTGACATTGAAGAAGGGCAACATGTCCATTGACGAGTATGCCAATACCTTCACAGACAAGATGGAGTTTGCTTTGCGCATTGTCCCTGAAGAGCTAACGAAAATCGATAAGTATATGAAGGGACTACCATGGGAGTATGTCGTGCCAGTACGCCCGGAACCTACTCTTGAGGTGGCTATCTAGGCCGCTAAGTCTGTGGAAGAGATTATCAAGAGTAGAGCTGCCAACAAGGTTGAAGTTAGCGAGAAGAGAAATTTTGATGGATCTTCAAGGTCCAACAAGAAGAGAAAATTCTCTAAGTATGGTTCTAAGAAATTTGGAGGAGGAGGAGGTGAAGCGAACTGGTGTGATAAGTGCAAGAAGAAACACTTCGGATGTAACAACGTAAATTTTCAAAACAATTTTTCATTTTTAAAACATAATTTCATTCATAAGATATGATAAGAATCCATTGTATCACATATCATTATAATAAAACAAATCCCAAGATCTATAATACATAAATCCCATCAGTGTGTACAGATCATGCCGGCGCCTTCCCGCGATCCTCACTGGTACCTGAAACACATCACACAAACACTATAAGCATAAATGCTTAGTGAGTTCCCCAAAATACCACATACGCACATATGCCACTCAAGGCTATAGCTCTACAAGACCTTCCGGTCCATGTGTCTCAGGTGACTTCCGTCCCACCATCCTGGTAGACCTTCCGGTCCTACCCGTAGCGACCTTCCGGTCCATATCATAATGACCTTCCGGTCCATATCATAATGACCTTCCGGTCCATAACATACTACTCATAACATAACATAGCACATACATATTAAATAATAGCATACATCACATACTCCTCATAGCACATAAGACCTTCCGGTCACACATATTACCAGTCTAGGTAAAGTATAGTGAGAAGACTCACCTCAATAACCCGACCTAGCCTCCTCCTATCAACATAATAACATCTCTAATCAATACTTTCTCTTGTCCTCATTTCTAAGGAGTGGGTAGAAGACCATTCTACCCCTCTCAGATCTCTCTCTAGAACCAGCTTGACCAAAACCCTAACGTCAACTGAAGTCAACTCAAGTCAACGGTCAAACTTTGACCAGACTCGTCGAGTGCACTCGTGTGACTCGGTGAGTCCAGGCATCTTTTGAATCCTCATAGATCTTCACTCGACTCATCGAGTTAACCTTTCACTCGACGGGTTAACACTGGTCATGAATCGCGGGGCAACCCGACTCGACTCGTCAAGTCCCCTTATGGACTCGGCGAGTTCCTTCCATGGCAACACTCAAATGACCTTCTGAGGTCAGATCTGTTTCTCTAACCTATAGATCTGACCTTACCATACTCAATAATCACGTAAAGGTCCGACCTTTACACTCATGCAACGTTCAATATGCTTCTTTTGGTGAAATAGCCTCTAAAATGGCAACCTAGGCTCATATCTCTAATGGAATAGCATAAAGCAGGGAGGTTGGGGGCTCTCTGGACCTCTCAAGGTCCAGATCCAGAGTTTAACACTCAAAGGGACATCATAAGCATCATATCCAAGCCAATAAAGAATAGAGAAAACCCTAGATTCAAGGGTTCTACACCAAAACATAAGAAGGGTTCGATTTAATACCTCAAAGATGGAGTTTCCTTGCTTGAAACCACAGAATAGAAACCCCCTTGACCTTCTTTTGCTGGAATCCCCTTCTTCTTTGCAAAAACCACACCAACAAGGATTAAAATAGCCCTTCTTCTCACACCACACGCTCAAGCTCACTAGGGTTTCTCTCTCTGGACTGGTAGCCGCAAATGAGGGCCATAAGGTCCCTTAAATAGGGCACATGCCCGAGGATTTAGGGTTTCCACCCACAGCGCGGACTCGTCGAGTCGACCCATCGACTCATCGAGTCCGTTCATTAATCCAGTCAGCAAATCGCGTTCCTACTCGACGAGTCTAGGCGTCAACTCGTCGAGTCCCTCCTCATAACTCAAAATAAACAATTTAAATATGGTACCTGGAAATCCGGATGTTACATCGGAAAGTGTGGCGAGGAGGTGACTTGTTACAAGTGTGGAAAGATTGGGCATTACGCCAATGAGTGTACATCCATCAAGAGGGTGTGCTATGGATGTAACAAAGAAGGGCACATTTCTAAGGACTGCCCGAAGAAGAAAGAGGCAGATAGGCCTAATGTTCTACCTAGGCCAAAGGCAAGACATTCCAGATGACCCTAGAAGCAGCAAAAGATGCAGCATATGTCGCTTCAGGTACCTTTCTTGTAAATGGATTGCCTGCCAATATATTGTTTGATTCGGGAGCAAATTACTCCTTTATATCGCAAAAATTTGGTGGAAGACTAGCATTGCATATAGATAAACTTGATAATGCTCTAGTTGTAGAAATTTCTAGTGGCAAATTCATACCTGTTAGCAATTGCATTAAAAACATCTTCATCGACTTGAACGGGAATAAATTCCACGAGGAGTTATTGCCCATTGAGTTGAACAGTTTCAACATCATACTAGGAATGGATTGGCTTAGTGCAAACGATGCCGAGATACTATGCAGGAAGAAGATGGTGAGAGTAAACCCACCTGGAAAAGAGTCGTTTATGGTTTACGGGGACAAACATAGAGTAAATTTTGGAATCATTTCACTGATGAAAGCCATAAAATGTTTGTCCAAAGGATGCACATCATACTTGGCATTTGTGATTGATGCATAGAAGGAGAAGAAGCAGATACAAAGAATACCAGTGGTGTGTGACTATCCGGAAGTCTATCCCGAAGATCTTCCTAGATTTCCCCCTGATAGATAAGTGGATTTTTGAATAGACTTGTTGCCAGGATCGAGACCAATAGCGAAAGCACCATACCGGTTAGCACCGACATAGATGAAGGAGCTTATGATGCAACTTCAGGTGTTGTTGGACAACGATTTCATTAGACCTAGTTCATCACCCTGGGGAGCTCCAGTGGTATTCGTGAAGAAGAAGGATGGAAGCATGAGGATGTGCATAGACTATAGAGAGTTGAACAAGGCAACAGTGAAGAACAAGTATCCATTGCCACAGATTGATGACCTGTTCGATCAACTGCAAGGTTCGAGCTATTTCTCAAAGATCGATCTTATGTTAGGATATCATCAGCTGAAGGTGAGAGAGCAAGATATTGAGAAGACCGCATTCAGAGCGAGATACGGACACTATGAGTTATTGGTTATGTCATTTGGACAAACCAATGCTCCAACAACATTTATGTATTTAATGAACAGGGTTTGTAAACCAATCCTTGATAAATCCATGATAGTGTTCCTAGATGACATTCTGATTTACTCAAAGAGCCAGCAGGAGCATGGCAAGCACTTGCGAGAAGTATTGGAAGTTTTGAAGAAGGAGAAGTTGTATGCAAAGTTCTCCAAATGTGATTTTTGGATTCGAGAAGTCCAATTCTTGGGTCACGTGGTTAACCAAGAAGGGATAATGGTTGACCCAACAAAGATTGAAGTTGTGATGAAATGGGAACGACCAAGAAATCCCACTGAGATTCGAAGCTTTTTGGGATTAGTTGGATACTACCGAAGGTTTATCCAAGGCTTTTCTTCGATAGCTTCTCCATTGACAGCTTTGACCCATAAAGGAGCTACGTATACATGGAGCGAGAAACATGAAGAAGCATTCGAGAAATTAAAGAAGAAGTTGTGTGAAGCACCGATTCTTTCTTTACCTGACGGAGTTGAATACTTCGCAATCTATAGCGATGCATCTGGAATTGGGTTAGGTTGTGTTCTGACCCAAAGAGATAAAGTGATAGCATATGCATCTCGACAATTGAAAGAGAATGAAAAGAACTACCCCACTCATGATCTGGGGTTGGCAGCGGTAGTATTCGCATTAAAGATATGGAGGCATTATCTTTATGTCACAAAGTGCAAACTCTTCACTGATCATAAAAGTCTCCAATATCTCTTTGATCAAAATGAATTGAATATGAGGCAATGACACTAGCTAGAGTTACTCAAGGATTACAACTGTGAAATACTTTACCACCCTGGTAAAGCAAATGTCGTAGCTGATGCTCTAAGTCGAAAAGTAAACCTGGAAAGAAAAAGGCCAAGAGCATTAAGAATAGAAGGTTTCTCGACGATTATGGAAAGCATCAAGAAAGCTCAAGAAGAAGCTTTAGAGAAAAATGACCGAAAGGAAGAACATTTAGGCAAGACGTGGGTATTCGGTACAAATAGTCAAAGGTTGAAGGTATTCCAATATAGGATTTGGGTACCTAAGGTGGGAGGAATAAGAGACCTTATGATGGAAGAAGCTCACAAAACCATGTACTCGATTCATCCCGGTAGCACTAAGATGTATAAGGATCTGAAACCTTACTACTGGTGGCCAACAATGAAGGTCGATGTTGCAAAGTATGTTCCAGATTGTGGAACATGTGCGAGATTTAAAGCACAACATCAGAAACTGTATAGGAGTTTAGAACCTTTACCTGTACCCATGGGTAAATGGGAAGACATCACCATGGATTTTGTGGCTAAACTATCCAGGACGAAGAACGGTCACGACATGATTTGGGTAGTCGTGGATCGGTTCACAAAGAGTGCACACTTCATAGCAGCCAATGAGAGATGGTCTATGGATAAGCTTGCAAATGCTTACGTGAAGGATGTAGTAAGACTTCACGGTGTACCTTTAACGATTGTATCAGATCGTGACAGTCTTTTTGCATCAAGATTTTGGAAGAGTCTACAATCGGAAATGGGCATGAAGTTGTGTTTAAGTACAACCTACCATCCGCAGACTGATGGTCAGAGTGAAAGAACGAATCAAACACTGGAAGATATGTTAAGAGCATGTACCCTAGAATTTCAAGGTAATTGGGATAAGCATTTACCCCTGGTAGAGTTTTCCTACAACAATAGTTACCATTCGAGCATTAAGATGGCGCCATATCAAGCTTTATACGTTCAGAAGTGTCGTACACCGTCTTGTTGGCTTGAGGCCGGAGAAAAGCAGTTTATGGGTCCCGAAATAGTCCATCAAGCTGCTGAAAAGCTAAAAGTGATTAGAGAAAGGATGTTGGCAACTCAGGATCGCCAAAAGAGCAATGTTGGCAAGAAGCGGCGACCGATGACACTCGAAGTTGGAGATTCATTATTTCTTAAAGTCTCACCGTGGAAGGGACTTATAAGATTTGGAAAGAGAGGAAAGTTGAGTCCCATGTTTATTGGAGCATTCAAGGTTCTTCAGAGGATTGGGAACCAAGCCTACAAGCTGGAATTGCCAGAAGAACTAGATGGTATTCATAACACTTTCCATGTTTGTTATTTGAGGAAGTTTACAGGAGAAATTCCCGATATAATTCCACCTTCGGAATTAAGGATGGATGAAAATAAGAGGCTAGTCGAAGAGCCTGAGGTAATTGTTGACCGTAAGACAAAGAAATTACGACGAAATATGGTCGACTTAGTGCTTTTGCAATGGAAACATACGAATGAGCCGAACCTCACCTGGGAAACAGAAAGTGACATGATGAGTCGCTATCCACATCTGTTTGTTGATGCATGATTCCAGGATTATTTGAGTATTATGTGATTTATGTGCTTTATGTGCATTATATGTGCTTATAATGATATAATAAAATAATAATAATAAATATTCTTCAAAAATAAAATAATAGATAGACCCAATATCTATGAAGAAAGTTGAATTGGTCGCAACAAGGGTTTCGGGGATATAACGAACGCTGAAATCTGACTTATAACAAAGAAGTTATGACCCGTCGAAGTTTTACGACTAAACCGGCATGACGTTGTGTATTGTAAAAGGTGAAATTTTGATAAACGTATTTTTAGCCTTAGTAACCTAAATGAAAGTCGTAGTATACATTAAACCGAGAACGTACATAAAAAGAATGTCCAAATCTGACTTTGTATGAGGAAGTTATGATTTTTCTAAGATTTAGCATAGCAGTGCACAGCTCGGAAATCGAATTTTAGATCGATTGATTTTTAGTTGACACAAACTAAATGAGAATTGAATATCTCATTAATAGGAACTCATCGATATAAATACATACGAAAACGGACGTCGGATGACAAAGTTATGAATTTTTAACGGACTTTATCTATCTAAGCCTGTTAAAATATAACTTTAAAAATAAAGTCAAAATTAGCCGACGGAGTCTAAACGGAAGTTGTAGATTATGTCGCCACCTACGTGTGGATATAAAGAACATTTAAAAACGGAGCTCGTATGTGAAAGTTACGGAATATAGAAGTTAAGTATAGGTTGATGCGAGGACTGACACGTGGCTAAATCTCAGCCTTCGCTTTCTCCCCACGGTCTCGCATGCGATGCCGACACCTGCTTCCTCGTACGCGTAGCGTAGAGCCTCGTACGTACAATGTACTCCGAGGCTACGCCCAACGTAGTCCGAAGCCTCCACCCTATAAATAAATGCACAATTCTTCATTCTTCTTCATATCTTTCCCATTCTTTCTCTCTCTCTCAATTACTCCTTTTAACCCCTCCCCTTCCCTAGTACTTCCCACGTGCTAGAGGCGAGTCTCGGAGCGCCAGAAGGCTTCGAGAAGAAGAGATTTCGGCTCAGAAGTTCTACCCCGCAGAGCCCGGTTCCTAACTAAACCTCATTGTTTCGTCGAAGGAAAATAAAATTTTTAGAAGCGAAGCGCTGCCCGAGTTTGGAGTCATCACTTTAACAAGTGAATACATAGTTACTTTCATCTTACACATAGACATTAAGTATTTAATATAACTTACGTGCTATATGTGCCTATTATATGTGTTCTTGATATGTATGTTGGATGAACGATTTATACACATTTTACTTGATTTAAACTGTATATGTATTTTATAACTATAAATATGTTGGGTAAAGATGGGTAGATGTGACATCCCCATTTTCACAGCCAGAAAAGACCGATTTTGTTTATGCTTTATAAAAATCAGAGTACCCTTTTAATAAAAATTTTGTGGAATTGAATACATGATAAATACTTATCAAAGTATTTCCGAAGAAATGTATTTTATTCATTTAAAACATTTGGGATGTCGTCGTCAATACAGAAACATAAGCATAAACAGAACTTGCATTCATTTACACTAGTGATTTACATCTCCTTAATGTCTCAATGTAATGTAACTTAATATCGATACCTGTGATACAATAAACTTGAGTGGGTCAGGTTGGGAAACCTGGTGAGTACATAAGGTTTTCAACCCACAATAATATAATTATGTTTAATCATTAAACAATCAACCCAATTACCCATCCCCATTATCTTCTTTATTTCTTAAGGATCTCCCCTAAGAATCATTTATCATTCACTCATTCAGTCCTAAGGATTGTCCTAAGGAGTAGGCATGAAGTCCATCGTTGCCAATGACACAGCTGTCAATATTATCTATTAAGCACATCTGCCAATATTATCATTTAGGCGCAGCTGCCAGAATTATGACATTCTCTATTAGGCGCAACTGTCGATATTGTCCTTTAGGCGCGGCTGCCAGGGTTATAATGTCCTCTATTAGGCGCAGCTGCCGATACTATCCTTAGAGCGCAGCTGCTAGGATGTTTAGAGTAGATCAAAACATCTACAGATTATGGCGCAGCTGCCAATGCTCATCTATAGGGTACTAGGTCCATTGCTGCCAATGTTCACCTATAGGGAACTATGTCCATACTGCCAATGTTCCTCTATATCAGCTTTCATCCCTCATCATTCATCTACCCATGTTTTACCCAACATATTTTGTAGATATAAAATACATATACAGTTTAAATCATTTAAAACATGTATAAAATCGTTCATCCAACATAGATAACAAGTATACAGATAATATGCACACATAGCACGTAATTTATATAAAATACTTCATATCTATGTGTAAGATGAAAGTAACTATGCACTCACTTGTGAAAGTGACGACTCGAAATTCGAGCAGCGCTTCGCTTCTTAACAATATGATTTCCTTCGACGAAACCTAGTATTATTACCACTAGATTTTAGTCTAATATTTATTGCGACTAATTATTAGTCTAGATTCATCATTAACTCAGAGTCTACTTCAAGATCTATCAAGTAAGTAACAACCAGGTAGGATCATATCGGAGCTAGGGTCAGTTTGGTATTCGAAGTATACTGTTTGGAAATCCCACTTTAAACACCTCACTAAATTACAGCCTAGACATCATCCCCGTAAGTAGATCAATCAGTATAACGACTTTGAATCACTGATAAATCTTATTTATAGGTTCATAATAACGATATTATATTTAAATATAAGCTATATTTAAAGTAGGGTAGGCGTATCTCACTTACATCGGGTTTTGCTGGAGCAGAGCTTCTGAGCCGAAAAGCTCTTTTTCTCGGAGCCTTCGGGCGCTCCGGGTCTTTTCTCTAGCAACTTGAGGTTACTAGGGATTTAGAGGGGTTTTGGGAGTCTAGAGAGAAGTTAGAGAGAGAAAGAAAGGCTTATGGTGTGAAGAAAATATGAAGGATTCACCCTTTATTTATAGGGGTTTATCGTAGAGTCGGCCTTAAGTTTTGTCCGTATCTTCCGCGTACGAGCTCCGTTTTCTATGTTCTTTATATCCACACGTTGGTATTTACGAGTACTACAACTTTCATTTAGACGCTGTTGGCTAATTCTTATTTTAACTCATATTTACAAAATTGTATCAAATTTATTGCGCTCGAAGAGTAGGGACCAAGTTTGGTCCATATCTTTAACATACGAGATCTATTCTCGACGTTCTTTATATCCACACGTTGGTATTTATGAGTACTACAAATTTCATTTAGACTCCATTGGCTAATTCTCATTCTATCTCGGATTTACAAATCTGTATCGAATTCGCCGCACTTGAAGAGTAGGGACTAAGTTTCATCCATATCTTTCGCATACGAGCTCCGTTTTCGACTGTATTTTTATCATTGAGCTCCTATTAATGATATATTCAATTCTCGTTTATATTGTTTTGGTTAAAGATCGACCGATCTATAATTCGAATTTCGGGCTGTGCACTGTTTTGCTAAATCTTAGAAAAATCATAACTTCCTCATACGAAGTCAGATTTGGACGTTATTTTTATGCACACTCTCGGTTTAACATATACTACGACTTTAGTTTAGATCGCTAAGGCTAGAAAGTATTTTATCGTAAGTTCACTTTTTACGATTCCCGGTGTCGTGCCGGTTTTGCCGTAAAACTTCGACGGGTCATAACTTCTTCGTTATAACTCAGATTTCAGCGTTATTTATTTGTACGGAACCCTTGTGAGATGTACTATAACTTGGTGAAGATTATTTATTCTAAATAATATTATATCAAAAAAATTATCTCCCCCTTAGGATGATTACGTCCCAGAATCATCAACGAAACAGGGCTTGTATAATGACTTCATATGTTATCTCTTCATCCTAGGTATTAACCGTAACTTCTATGTTCCTTTGAATGAGTATCTAACTATTGGACTTCTTGACCGCTGACGGTGCTCAATCTTGCACCTGCTCTTCATACTATGTTGGACTTTCAATTGTAACCTTCGAGTTACAAATTCGATCCCTATTGGAGACTCCTGCTCCTTCTTGACAGACTTAACTTAAGATAAGTTCTTTCCTTTGATTATCGTAACATAACGATGGGTTATGTTCTAATGACCTCTCATTGTATGATGCAACGCTTAGACTCAGGTCTTTTAGAGTCAAATTTCATAACGGAATATACATTAATTCATGTTCTAACATGATATGATCACATTCTAGCATGTAGCACATCTAGCTACAAGCTTCTTACCTTAACAACGGTTGCGATACTTCTATTGATCGCTTCGATTATCTTTCACTTCAATCTTCTGACTTAAGTCAGATGCTACATCGATCTTGGTACTTTGAACCACGTAACATATTCATCTTAGTCGGACTCGATTTGATATGACCACTAGGGTCAGATTAACAATCATCTTCTTCGTCATTACCGAAACGGTGGTAATGACAGACATGAACAAAACGGAATCAATTACTAGTGCCTTGGTAACCTTGTGACTTTCCTTGATCCAAGTGCGAGTCCTGTGCTTCCGGTAGTATAGGACTCTACTACCATTCACACCTACTCATACTCGTCCCAAGTATTGTCTCGCAGTTTTCCAAGTCACCATACAAGAAAATCACATAACAGCTTAACACAGCAGATAACAAAACGAAGGTTTTATATTATTCCTTGAAACGATTACATAGGTGTTCAAGTTCACCCAAGACTATGCCTCTAATAGGCCACATCATGTGGTGCTACCTACATGGCTACTCGATCTTTGGATATAAAATTCTTATTCTTGATTCCTTGCATTGTCATCTGCTTCGTCAAGGATCATTTGAAATTCTCTTGCCTTCGGCTTTGGCGTCAAATTTGGCTTTGTAGCCCCTTCTCTCTTTGGGCAGTTTTGCTTGAAGTGCCCTTCCTCATTACATTCGTAACATACCCTTTTGTTGAATGTACACTCATTGGCGTAATTCCCACGCTTCCCACACATGAAACAAGTAACCTCATCACCGCATGTTCCAGAGTGTTTCTTTTTGCACTTCTCACACCATCTTGCTTCGCTTCCTCCTCCTCCAGACTTCGAAAATTTTCTCTTCTCGTTGGACCTTGAAGATCCTTCAAACCTTCTCTTCTCGCCAACTTCGACCATGTTGGCGGCTCTACTCTTGATCATCTCTTCAACAAACTTAGCAGCCCAAATAGCCCCCTCAAAGGGTACGTGCCTGGCGTACTGGCACAACATATTCCCACGGTAGTCCCTTTGTATACTTATCAACTTTCGTTAGTTCGTCAGGGACAATGCGCAAGGCAAATTCCATCTTGTTGGTGAAGGCATTGGTGTATTCGTCAATAGACATGATGCCCTTCTTCAATGTTAGGAATTGGTTTTCTAGCTCTAGCGGATTTTGGACTAAGCAGAACTTTCGTTTGAAATGCACCAGGAACTCTGCCTAATTCAGTTGCAGTGGCTCATTGGGGCTCATGATCTTTCCCAAGGTGTTCCACCAGCGAACAGCACCACCCCTGAACCGACGCACCGCATATGTGGTTTGTAGCTTGCCTTTGCATCCACATGTTATGAAAGCTAAATCCATCTCCGAGATCCAGTCCATAACTCCGATTGGATCCTCTTTCCCAGTGAAAGTCGATGGCTTGCAAGTTATGAAGTCCTTATACTTGCAGCCATTCCTCTCGATTTCGTCGTCTTGGTTCTTCCTTCTAACCACTGGCGGTTCAGCTTGACCAACAGTCCTACTGTAGCTCCCTTCCTCCTACTGCCCATCATTCAATTCGGGCTGTTCAACAGGCATTATAGGTTCATCCCTATCAAGCAACATTTTCCTCATCTCCTCCCTTTGTTCGGCCATCATAGCTCGAATCATTTCCTGGACTCCTACCATTGTGATTGGCTCGGGTGCAGCTGCTATCTCCGGCACAAGTTCAATCACTTGTGGCTTAGGCCGATGGTTTCCATTAGCATTTCCTAATCTGCTTCGAGTTCTCACCATTAAGATAGGAAAAATTTTATTCATGATCGACGTGTAAATCTCCTTATCACTCCGAAAAGTTACATGCCAGTTCTAATACCGTAATTAAACGTTTAGAAATCTGAACACATAAAGTTTCCAGATCCGGTCGGCAACAGACCATAGATCCGATCATATAATGCATATCATAAATCATTTAGCACATAAAAGCAATTTAGGCATCTTCCCTAAATGACCTAGTGCTCGTGTCTATTCAGGTTTCTTCCTAAAATATATTAAACACACTCCTCACGATCATCGCTTAGCATTCTAAGTTTAAGTCTAGAAATAAATCCTTATTCCTAGTTCGCTTAAACTAATGCTCTGATACCAACTGTGACATCCCCATTTTCACGGCCAGAAAAGACCGATTTTGTTTATGCTTTATAAAAATCAGAGTACCCTTTTAATAAAAATGTTGCGGAATTTGTTCCTAGAAAATACATGATAAATATTTTATCAAAGCATTTCCGAAGAAATGTATTTTATTCATTTAAAACATTTGGGATGTCATCGTCAATACAGAAACATAAGCATAAACAGAACCTACATTCATTTACACTAGTGATTTACATCTCCTTAATGTCTTAGTGTAATGTAACTTCATATCGATACCTGTGATACAATAAACTTGAGTGGGTCAGGTTGGGAAACCTGGTGAGTACATAGGGTTTTCAACCAACAATAATATAATTATGTTTAATCATTAAACAATCAACCCAATTACCCATCCCCATTATCTTCTTTATTTCTTAAGGATCTCCCCTAAGAATCATTTATCATTCACTCATTCAATCCTAAGGATTGTCCTAAGGAGTAGGCACGAATTCCATCATTGCCAATGACACAGCTGTTAATATTATCTATTAAGCACATCTGTCAATATTATCATTTAGGCGCAGCTGCCAGTATTATGACATTCTCTATTACACACAACTGCCGATATTGTCCTTTGGGTGCAGCTGCCAGGGTTATAATGTCCTCTATTAGACGCAACTGCCGATACTACCCTTAGAGCCCAGCTGCTAGGATGTTTAGAGTAGATTAAAAACATCTACAGATTGTGGCGCAGCTGCCAATGCTCATCTATAGGGTACTAGGTCAATTGCTGCCAATGTTCACCTATAGGGCACTATGTCCATACTGCCAATGTTCCTCTATATCAGTTTTCATCCCTCATCATTCATCTACCCATGTTTTACCCAATATATTTTGTAGATATAAAATACATATACAGTTTAAATCATTTAAAACATGTATAAAATCGTTCATCCAACATAGATAACAAGTATACAGATAATATGCACACATAGCACGTAATTTATATAAAATACTTCATATCTATGTGTAAGATGAAAGTAACTATGCACTCACTTGTTAAAGTGATGACTCGAAATTCGAGCAGCGCTTCGCTTCTTAACAATATGATTTCCTTCGACGAAACCTAATATTATTACCACTAGATTTTAGTCTAATATTTATTGCGACTAATTATTAGTCTAGATTCGTCATTAACTCAGAGTCTACTTCATGATCTATCAAGTAAGGAACAACCAGGTAGGATCATATCGCAGATAGGGTCCGTTTGGTATACGAAGTATACTGTTTGGAAATCCCACTTTAAACACCTCACTAAATCACAGCCTAGACATCATCCCCGTAAGTAGATCAATCAGTATAACGACTTTGAATCACTGATAAATCTTATTTATAGGTTCATAATAACGATATTATATTTAAATATAAGCTATATTTAAAGTAGGGTAGGCGTATCTCACTTACAGCGGGTTTTGCTAAAAACCGGGTTCCGCTGGAGCAGAGCTTCTGAGCCGAAAAGCTCTTTTTCTTAGAGCCTTCGGGCGCTCCGGGTCTTTCCTCTAGCAACTTGAGGTTACTAGGGATTTAGAGGGGTTTTGGGAGTCTAGAGAGAAGTTAGAGAGAGAAAGAAAGGCTTATGGTGTGAAGAAAATATGAAGGATTCACCCTTTATTTATAGGGGTTTTATCGTAGAGTAGGGCCTAAGTTTTGTCTGTATCTTCCGCGTACGAGCTCCGTTTTCTACGTTCTTTATATCCACACGTTGGTATTTACGAGTACTACAACTTTCATTTAGACGCCGTTGGCTAATTCTTATTCTAACTCAAATTTACAAAATTGTATCGAATTTATCGCGCTCGAAGAGTAGGGACCAAGTTTCCTCCATATCTTTAACATAAGAGATCTATTCTCGACGTTCTTTATATCCACACATTGGTATTTATGAGTACTACAACTTTCATTTAGACTCCATTGGCTAATTCTCATTCTATCTCGGATTTACAAATCTGTATCGAATTCGTCGCGCTTGAAGAGTGGGGACTAAGTTTCATCCATATCTTTCGCATACGAGCTCCGTTTTCGACTGTCTTTTTATCGTTCAGCTCCTATTAACGATATATTCAATTCTTGTTTAGACTGTTCTGGTTAAAAGTCGACCGATCAAAAATTCGAATTTCGGGTTGTGCACTGTTATGCTAAATCTTAGAAAAATCATAACTTCTTCATACGAAGTCAGATTTGGACGTTCTTTTTATGCACACTCTCAGTTTAACATATACTATGACTCTCGTTTAGATCGCTAAGGCTAGAAAGTATTTTATCGTAAATTCACTTTTTATGATTCTCGATGTCGTGCCGGTTTTGCCGTAAAACTTCGACGGGTCATAACTTCTTCGTTATAACTCGGATTTCAGCGTTCTTTATATGTACGGAACCCTTGTGACAGATACTATAACTTGGTGAAGATTATTTATTCTAAATAATATTATATAAAAAAAGTTATTTTTGACGTTTATTGTCTCTAAATTCACTAGCCTGAATATGCGGGCGTTACAGTAGATGATATAGATGATGAAAGATGAAATGAAATGATGAGAGGCCTCGATGTTTAAGCTGATCCGGTCGTCTAGCGGGGTATAGATGACGACCACAGACTATTCTAGACAGTCCAGTGGAACGCTTGCAGGCTCGCAACCTGTAGGTGTTTATTTGAAATACGTGTTCACCAGGTGTACTCCATCCCCCTCATGGTTGCCTTATTTTACATATATTATTGAGGAATCCCTTAAGCAGTGTTGTCATCCCGATGAAAATCCTTAGGCTAGGTCCCTTAATTTAGATGTTTTAGGGACAGAAAGTGAGGATAACGGGAATGGGTAATCGGGTTGATTGATTTGATGAAATTAATAAACTTAATTATTGTAGGTTCAAAACCCTATGTGATCACCAGGCTTCCAAGCCTGAACCACTCAGTTTCTTGTATTACAGGTTGTGGCACGAGAGCATAGATGCGATGATCTGAAGATAGATTATAGATTATAGGCCAATAGAAATAAATAGAATGTTTTAAGGCCTATGGTGTTTCTGTTTATGCTTTTGATTTGTATTAACAATGACATCTAGAGAATTTAATATAATGAAAATACATTTCTTCGGAAATGCTTTGATAAATTCTTTATCATATTTTTGGGAACAAATTCTACAACATTTTCTTCAAAAAGGTACTCTGATTTTTAAATAAAGCATATAAACAAATCGGTCTTTTCTGGCCGTGAAATTAGGGATGTCACAGTTTTGGACTTGAGGAAGAATCATTTATTCGACTGTCTATCGAGCCCTATCTCATGTACGATTGGTGTGTGTAGAGTAGATGGCGAGAATGGCGGAGATCCTTGTGAGACAGTTTGGCGATGAGGAGTAGTCTAGGATGAGTGCCTAGATGTTTAGTTGAGAAGTCGGCAGAGTGAGTAACTAGGTATCCATGAGGGATAGAGTACTTGTGACTTAGGGTCTTATGAGGACGACTTGGGAAAAATATGGATTGGTGTGGAAGGTAGTATTGGGCCCGTACTACTGAAAGCACCGGATTCGTACGCAACTCAAGAAGAAATCTTAGGATGCTAGGGAGCTTGAAGGAATTTGTAAATGTTGTGTGGGCGCTTTAGCATATCCCTGATGATTTTCGTGTTTATGTTTCAGAGAGTATGGAGGTTACCCGAGGTTCAGGCTCCAGCAACCCCGAGAGGCCAAGTGCCAGTGATGATGAGATCCACAGGATTATTGCTGAGGAGGTGGTCGCAGCTATCAGGGAGGTCATCCCAGATATGTTCGGGTCTATTAAGACCACGCTGATCGAGACTTTTGACGAGTGTTATGGTGTCGTCACTGAGGTTGCCGCTTTCGTAGCCACCGCAGTCGTTGCTGCTGTGAGGCCTCAAGGGGATGATTCTTTGATGTTCCGAGAGTTCAGCAACACGAAGTCGCCAGAGTTTGATGGGACCCATGACCCGATTGCTATGATGAGATGGATCTTTGATGTTGAGGGATGTTTTTATACTTGTTCATGCCCTGAGAACCTGAAGGTTCGATTTGCGCTGAACCAGCTTCGCTTGGGGGCGAAGGACTAGTGGAAGTTTGTGACGACTGATTATTCTCCTACAGAGCATGCTGCAGTGACTCGAGAGAGGTTTACCGTGCTGTTTCGAGATGAGTTCGTTCCCTAGGTGGAGAGGGAACGGTTGGACCAGGAGTTTCTGTCTCTCAGACAGAAGACAGAGACGGTGGCTGAGATCCCTAGGATGTTCCACGAGAGGGAATTATTCTGCCCTGAGCACGTGTCTACGGAGCAGGCACGGGTGAGCCGGTACTTGAGCATTTTGAGGAAGGACATTCGGGAGTTATTGGCGAACTTATATTATCATACATTGGCTGAGCTATAGACCAATGTCAGGAGGAGGGAGATCGATCTGGAAACCTGGACAAGGGAGGAGAGTGAGTCTCAGGGGAGAGACAGGAGGCCAGTGTAGTCGCAGCCGACGACCAAGCGGGCCAAGCCCTCTAATTCTAGAGGAGGAGGCCAGAAGGGCCGCACTTGTGGCAAGTACAGTAAGAGTCACGATGGATCTTTCCGGTCAGGGATTTGCTTCAGATGCGGCAAGGAGGGGCATATGGCAAAGGATTGCCCCAATGGATTTTCGGTTTTCTTTCATTGCAACCGGACTGGACACAGGAAGGATGGGTGTCCTCAGCTCACGCAGTGTTCAGCTTAGGCTCCTACTCCTGCTACCTTGCGTATTACTAATGGTCGGTCGGGGAAGGCCGAAGGTGGGGGGTGGGGGGGGGGGGGCTTTTCAGTTGACTGCGGAGGAGGTCCGCGCAGCACCTGATGTTGTTTCTAGTATGTATCTCTTTTTTTATGTTGTTAAATTTAAATTGTTATGCTCATATTGTGTTTCATGTTATGTACTTTCCTTGTGAATTATGTTCCTGCTTTAGTGCTATTTGACTCGGGTGCGAGTCGATCCTTTGTGGCATTATCCTTTAGTCGTTGTTTTAGCATCAGGCGCGAGGCCTTGAGTCGACCATTTAGGGTTTCCATAGCTGATGAGCACGCGGTTTTTGCTACCGATATCTTCCGGGGCTGTGTTTTGGAGATTGTTGGGGTCGAGTTTCCGATTGATCTGGTGCCGATAGCGATGAGGGATGTTTGTGTTATAGTTGGCATGGATTGGTTAAGCCAGTTTAGGGCTTTGATTGATTGCGAGCGACAACTGGTGACGGTTCGAGACTCAAGTAGAGGGGTGCTTACTATTTATGGTGAGGGTACTAGATCGGGATCAGCCTTCTGTTCTGCCGCTAGGGCAAGATAGAGTTTGCAGCATGGATGTATGGGTTTCCTGGCATATATGGTGGATACTTGGGTTGTGGATAAGGGATCGGTTTCAGCTTTCGATGTTTCGGTAGTATATAACTTTTTTGATGTTTTCCTCGAGGAATTACCGGGTATGCCTCCCGAGAGATAGGTGGAGTTCTGGATCGATCTGATTCCGGGGGCGACACCTATCGCCAAGGCACCATATCGTCTTGCACCGCCCAAGATGCAGGAGGTATCCTTGCAGCTTCGGGAGCTCTTGGGGAAGGGGTTCATTCGGCCGAGTAGTTCCCCGTGGGGAGCACCGATCCTTTTTTCATGAAAAAGGATGGTTCACACCGGATGTGCATAGATTACCGGGAGCTGAAGAAGTTGACGGTGAAGAACCACTATCCGTTTCCAAGGATTGATGATCTTTTTGATCAGTTGTCGGGGGCATCTTGGTTTTCCAAGATTGATTTGAGATCTGGATATCATCAGATGAGGGTTCGTGGGGAGGATATTCAGAAGACGGCCTTTCGAACTCGTTATAGGCATTACGAGTTCGTGGTGATGCCTTTCGGGCTCACCAACGCACCGGAAGCGTTTATGGACCTCATGAACCGGGTGTGTAGGCCTATTTTTGATTGATCGATGATCGTTTTCATTGATGATATTCTGGTATATTTAAAGACTAAGGAACATCATGAGGAGCATCTTCGGGAGATTCTCAGGGTGTTGAGGATGGAGAGGATTTATACTAAATTCTCTAAGTGTGATTTATGGTTACGATATGTCCAGTTCTTGGAACACCTCATCAATTAGAATGGTATTTTGGTTGACCCAACCAAAATTGAGGCAATAATGTAGTGGAAGGTGCCGAGATCTCCATCCGAGATTCGGAGTTTCCTTGGCCTGGCAGGTTATTATCGGAGATTTATCACGGATTTCTCAAAGATTGTTGTGATGGGTTTTGCGCATTCTAACACTCCTAAGTGTACATGCAACACTAAATACATTGGATCTATGTTTTCTCTATTATACATGCAATTATGAACTTTCCAAGGTATTACCCTATCTAGCATACAATACTTGATACTTGGGTAATCAAATGGATAGAATACATACCTTTGTTTGATGTAGCTTGTCTCCATGAAGCTTGAGTGCCTAGTGCCCCAAGTGTGACACCTCAAATGGTTCACACAACACCAAATGCACATGGAATGACTTGAGAGAAATGGAACACTCCTTGAAATCGTCTAGCCCTCATATTCACACATTAGTCCACGATTTCTTGAGCCATGGGATTCTTTTATATGGTGGCTATTAGGGTTACACCATATAACTCATAACTTTACCCATTCCTTATGCTCCATGGATTTTAACCTCCATGGAGTATCCATGGGTCACCCCATGGACTTAGTCCAACATAAGGAATCTTGGATCACAAGCCCACATATATAAGAATGAATGATTTACACAATCAACCCATATATTTAATTAGTCTCCTTTTGATCACTTAATTAATTCCAAATTAATTCTTGATCAATACTAATTAAATAACCTTATTAATATATTAGAACTTATAATATATTAACCAACCTTAAGTGTTATTTCTCTCATTATAGTCTATCCAAATGCATGATGCCATGCAACCCAAATGGACCATGCCGGGTCGAGTCAAGTCTTACCAATTATAGTTATGGACTTAGACATTAATCCAACATGTTGTTCCTCTCACCAAGCTGACTAGGAAGGATGTTGTTTTTAGTTGGGGGCCTGAGCAGCAAGCATCATTCGAGACCCTTCGCCAAATATTGTGTGAGGCTGCAGTTCTACCCCTTCTGGAGGGAGTGGAGGACTTCAAGGTCTATTGTGATGCATCCATAGCAGGGTTGGGTTATGTATTGATGCAGAGAGGGCATGTGATAGCATATGCGTCGAGGCAGCTGAAGCCTCACGAGACTAGATATCCCACCCATGATTTGGTGATGGGGGCGGTGGTATTCACCCTCAAGATTTGGCGTCATTATCTCTATGTTGTCTGGTGTACCATTTACACGGACCATACGAGCCTGAGATACCTTATGGATCAGACAAACCTGAATATGAGGCAAAGGAGGTGGTTGGACATGGTAAAGGACTACGATTATGAAATCTTGTATCATCCAGGCAAGGCTAATGTGGTGGCCGATGCCCTGAGTCGTAGAGCCGCGAGTGCCTCGATACGAGATGTATGTATGAGGATGAAAATAATGACTCCAGTCTTAGATGTCATCAAGGAGG
The DNA here is from genome assembly GCF_052849685.1 of Lactuca virosa. Lineage (NCBI taxonomy): Eukaryota > Viridiplantae > Streptophyta > Magnoliopsida > Asterales > Asteraceae > Lactuca > Lactuca virosa. Next base: position 56,162,439 of record NC_136430.1, read on the forward strand.
CCCAGGCGGAGGCCATAAAAGAAGAAAACCATAAGAGTGAGTGGGTGATCGGGCATGTTTTGGCATTTGATGTAGACAGTATGGGGATTTTGACTCTCCATGGGTAGATATGGGTGCCATATACGGGTGGAGCCCGACATATTTTGATGGAGGAAGCCTACAAGTCGATGTTTTCTATCGACCTGGGGGCCACAAAGATGTATCTTGACCTGAAGCATAACTACTGGTGGCCCTGCATGAAGAGAGATGTGGCATGGTTTGTAGAGAGATGTTTGACATATCGAAAGGTCAAGGCGGAGCACCAGCGCCCTCATGGAAAGTTGCAGCCTCTGGAGGCTCCCCTATGGAATTGGGAACATATTTCTATGGATTTCATTACTAACTTGATGAGGACTGTGAGGGGTGTTGACACTATCTGGGTGATAGTGGATCGTTTGACGAAGAGTGCTCACTTCTTAGCTATAAGTGAGAACTCTTCTACAGAGAAATTGGCCAAGATTTATGTTCGTGAGGTGGTAGCTCGGCATGCGGTGCCCACATCTATCGTGTCCGACCGAGATATGTGTTTTACTTCCAGATTCTGGAAGAGGTTCCATGAGGAGTTGGGTACTCGACTACATTTTAGCACCGCATATCATCCACAGACGGACGGGCAGAGCGAGCAGACGATTCAGATGCTCGAGGATATGTTGTCCGTGTGTGTTATCGATTTTGGTGGGAGTTGAGACTCCTACCTTCCTTTGGTTGACTTCTCGTATAATAACATCCATCATGCCAATATCGGTATGGCCCCGATCGTGCGCCTTTATGGTCGGAGGTGTCGAACTCCTATTTGTTGGGGCGAAGTGGGACAGAGGGTCATGTGGAGCATGGAAGTCGTGCTCAAAATGAGAGAGATCATACAGCAAGTTAGGCAACGACTTTTGACTGCGCAGAGCTGCCAAAATAGTTATGTGGATCGGAGGAGCTCAGATCTAGAATTCCAGGTGGGGGATTTTGTGCTCCAGAAGGTGTCACCCTGGAAGGGTGTTATCTGTTTCAGGAAGCGGGGAAATTTGAGCCCCAGATTCATTGGCCCTTTTCGAGTATTGGCCCGTGTGGGCAAAATGGCTTACCGGTTGGAGCTACCGGAGGATTTGAGTCAGATTCATGATACTTTCCATGTATCCCAGCTGAGGAACTGTATATAACCGATGAGGTGGTTGTGGTTCCCTTAGAGGAAATTTAGGTCGATGATCGCCTGAATTATGTGCAGAAGCCTATAGCCATCTTGGATCTTAAAGTGAAGTCCTTGAGGAACAAGGTAGTGAAATTGGTCAAAGTTCAGTGGCAACACCGTAGAGGTTCGGAGTGGATGTGGGAACCGGAGTCCGAGATACGCGAGCAGTATCCTGAGTTGTTTCTAGAGGATGACTTCGAGGGCAAAGTTTGATTCTAGTGGAGGAGATTTGTAACATCCCGATTCGAGGTATAATTATATTTCCTTAACCTTTTCTTTTTATGTCAATACTAGTCCTTATGTTGTAAAAGATGGCAAGTAAGTATACGGGGCGTACGCATGAGTACGTGCAGCGTACTCATGCACCAGGCTTGATCGCGGAGGCTACCTAGTACGTTGGGCGTACCAAAGGGTACGCTGGGCGTACTAGGCTCACTAAGAAAACCCTAATCCTTCTTGTGTCCCTATTTAAGAAATGTGTGTAGCCTCATTTCTAGCCACCTTTGCCATCCTCCAAGCTTCCCTAAACCCTAATCTCACCCCTTTAGCTTGTGTGTGTGTGTGTGTGTTTGAGGCTCATTTATGTGTCCTTTTGAAGCTTTTGGTGGAGAATAAGCTTTGGAGGAAGAATAGTTAGAGTTTCTAGCTCTTGGATCTGAGTACTACTTCAGTTGGTGCATCTTCTAGAGGTATCAAGTTCAAAACTTACTCATTGTTTGCTATAGTTCTTGTTTTGGGTCCTTTTTAGGGTTTATGTCCCAAGTATGGAACTTTGTGAGTTTGGTGAACTCCAGAGCTTTTCTCATGTCCTTCTAGGTGTAGTAGACTGTCTTGATCCATAAAAATGAGTACTTGGACGTTTAGATCTCCCCATGCATGAGTTATGTGGCCTCTTGTGTTGAGGAATATAGAGTTTTTGGATTTGAGCCTTGTCTATGTAACACCTATTCCAAGTATTATTTAATTTTCTAAGTTTTATGGTTTTATGCTGGGACTCGACGAGTTGGGGAGCTCCAACTCGTCGAGTAGAGATCATTTATGAGGACGCGGGATCTAAGACCTACTCAACGAGTTGGAAGGCCCAACTCGACGAGTAGGTTCTGTAAAGGAAAAACCCTAATTTTAAGGTTTGCACCCTATATAATCTCCTTAAGAACCTTGAGGCTAACCTTCCATCAGCCTCCAAACCCTAAGAACGTTTGTGCTAAACCCTAATCCCCATTTTATCTCATATTGTGAGCTAGAGTGACTTGTGGAGCTTAAGAAGAAGAAGATAGTGAGAAGAAGGAGAAGATCCAGCAAACAAAGCCCTTACTCTTGAGCTTGACCGTCTTGTGGACTGTTGTAAGTCTTGAAGATTCAATTTTTATCTTAGAATATGGATTGATCTTGAGGTTACTCTTCTTTTACTATCTTGTTGATTGCATGCATGGGGTTCATAAAGTTTGCAACTTTATGAATCTCCAAGGCAAAATGATCCCAAGGTGGGCTAGATCTAGCTTTTGGTCAAGCACGGATGCCATGCAAGGGTTTTTAGAGTATATTTCCCCTTTTTGGCCATTTGAATTCAAGACATGCATTGGACATGCATGTCCATAAAGCCTCCATCTTTGGAACGTTTTGAGGACTAGAAACTCTTCTGGAAAGGAGGGATTCCAGATCCCTAGAGTCTTGGACCACATGGCTAAGCTTTTGATCTTTCCAACCTTCGTTAAGGGACTTAGAGCATTCGGAGTGGTTTTAGAGGGTAAAGTTAGAAACTTTATCTTTCTAGACACCTTTAGGTTTTAGATCTAAGCCCTGGAGTCCCTGCATTCGACGTATCATCAGAATAAGCAAACAGGGGGGGACTCGACGAGTTGCCTTGGCAACTCAACGAGTTGGACCGGGTTTCCCTGTCTGACTGGACATTGAGTGAACTCATCGAGTCGATGATACAATTCAGCGAGTTGGTTAGGGTTTGTCCCGATTTTCTGGACTCTAAAGGAACTCGACGAGTTGTTGGATGCACTCGACGAGTTGGGGTCAACATGGACTGTTGACCTTGACTTTGTCCAGGGTTGACTTTGAGGGTATTTATGGTATTTCGGGTTTGTGACAAGTTAATCACATGACGCTTATGGTTTATGGAAAGTGTTGTTGGCTATTTAAAAATAAAAACATTTCTTTTGAAAATTGGGTCGTTACAAGTTGGTATCAGAGCCTTGGTTTGAGGGATTCGGACACACTATCGGGTGTGTCCAGACTCAAACTAAGGAAATGGTAAAATTGTTTTCAAAAATAAAAGTTAAAAACTTCTTAAAATGGAAAAGAGGAGAGTGGAATGCGCGTGATCAGCCAAGCCAAGTAAGTAGTTCCCCAAAATGTTAGCCATGTTATACTGATATTTGAGTTATGATAATCGTATGGATCTTGCTATGTGTATGCTTTTAAAGTTGTATACGGTTAAGAGCTTATAGCCTTAGAATGATTTATTTGGCCTTATTTCCTGTTCCTTGTTTGGTTGTGGTCCTAGGGTAGAATCCATTATTCGAAAGTCTATTTGATCCTTTTCTGTGTATAATTTCCATACATAAAGGAAACCAATTATGATTGGTTCGATGGGGATAGAGGAAATCTTAGGATCGCCTAGGATTTGAGTAATGTGGTAGCTTGTGGGATATGTTTTGTTCTGGGACGAATTGGAGTTATCAGGTAGAGCCTTGGGGAAGGTACAGGTAGGTGTGGAAGTAGTATTGGGCCCATACTACTGGAAGCACAGGACCTGTACCCGAACCAATGTTAGATCTAAAAGCTCTAAGGAGAACCGGTGTGGGAGGATCCCCTATTTGGACATCCTGATCATTACATTTCGTGATATTGCAGTTCAGTATGGTGGTGACACAATTGGGAGCAGGGAGATAAGGATCGGTATCTGGATCTGGGTCGGGCGCCGGTACCGAGCCCATTGATGAGAAGCTGTGCGAGCTCATTGCAGCCGAGGTGACGAGGGGCATCCTTGACGCTACCCCAGTTATTTTTAGGACGGTCAAGGAGGGTATGATGGAGATCATGGAGGAGAGGCTCAGGGCATTTAGAGCCGAGATTGTTGCGGGCCAGGTCGGGGCCCGAACTCCCTCGTTCCGGGAGTTTAAGGCGTGTGAGGCGCCGAAATTCTTTGGGGTCAGGGATCCCATAGTTAGCGATGATGGGTGGCGGACATAGAGAACGCCCAACGCATGAGTTCTTGCCCTGATGCGACAAAGGTGGGCTTTGCTTCATGTATGCTGAGAGATCGAGCCCGAGACTGGTGGGGAGAGGTGACTAGCCAGGTGGGGACAGTCGATGTGGCTGAGATGACATGGGCAGAGTTTGTCAGACGTTTTGATCTAGAGTTTGCGCCAGCTATTGAGGTGCAACGGTTGGTGAGGGAGTTTCAGGAACTCCAGCAGACTACCAAGACTGTGGTGGATATTACCGCCAAGTTTCAGGAACGAGCATTGTTGATCCCACTGTATGCTACAGGATGAAAGACCCTGAATGAGATGGTGGAGAAGGCCCGTGAGCGGGAGATGGAGTTGGAGTTCCGCACTAAGCGGAAGCCCGAGCAAGGTCAGGCTAAAAATCCAAAGACCTCGGATTCTTCCAGTAGGGGCCAGCACTGCCGTGTCCGGTGTGCCAAGTGCAATAAACCGCACACTGGGGCTTGTCGTATAGCGGGCTCAGGATGTTACGCATGTGGCTAGTCAGGTCACTTAGCAGGGATTGCCCCAAGAAGGGCCTGATTTATTTCCACTGCAACCAGACTGGCCATAAAAAGGTCGATTGTCCGAGGTTGTAGGGAGAAGGAGGAGTAGTGGCGGCGCCTGCGCCCGCCACAATGAGGATTACTGATGGCCACCCTGCTAAGGTGGATGCTCCAGCGGTGAAGAGCTGCACATTTCAGTTGACTACCGAGGAGGCTCGGGCAGCGCCAAACGTCGTGACTGGTATGTGTTTTATCCTTCATGTTGGATATTGATTTGTATTGTTTATGTATATGTATATGCTCATGTATAGGGACCTTTCTGGTCAATGGTATGTCGGCTCATGTTCTATTTGATTCGGGTTCTACCCGATCGTTTGTGTCTCTTGCGCTTAGCACGAAGTTCCAGGATGCACCGGGGACTTTAGATTCCCCGCTTGAGGTTGAGATCGCGGACGACCGCACTGTAAGTGCTCCGAGGGTATATAGGGACGGTGTCCTGTATGTGCTTGGGGAGAGGTTTCGTGTTGATCTAGTCCCGATACCGTTGCGAGGACTGAAGGTGATCGTCGGGATGGATTGTTTGGGGGCCAATGGGGTCATGATCGATTGCGAGCGCCAGTTGGTGAGGGTTCGAACCCCAAGTGGAGGAGAACTGGTTATTCATGGGGAGATGACCCTGCAGGGGCCAACCCTCTGTTTAGCTGCGAGGGCTAGGAGACTTCTTCAGCAGGGTTGTTCGGGATTTCTGGCATATATCTCGGATACAAGGGTTGAGACCACGATGGATTTGGGCAGTGTACCGATTGTACAGGAGTTTCGGGATGTCTTTCCCAAGGAGTTACCTGGAGTGCCTCCAGAGAGGCAGGTGGAGTTTCGCATTGATTTAGTGCTGGGTGCCACTCCGATAGCGAAGGCACCGTACTGGCTAGCTCCGCCCGAGATCCAGGAGCTATCTACGCAGCTTCAGGAGCTGCTATACCGAGGGTTTATCTGTCCGAGAAGCTCCCTGTGGGGAGCACCGGTCCTATTCGTGAAAAAGAAGGACGGGTCACACAGGATGTGTATTTATTATCGAGAGGTAAACAAACTAACGGTGAAAAACCGTTAACTGTTACCGAGGATCGACGATTTGTTCAATCAGCTGCAGGGTGCGTCTTGGTTTTCCAAGATTGATCTTCGGTCGAGATACCATCACATGAGAATTCGGGATGAGGATATACCGAAGACAGCTTTCAGGACTCGGTCTGGGAACTATGAGTTTGTGGTGATGCCATTCGGGCTCACCAATGCCCCAACAACGTTCATGGATCTCATGAAGAAGGTGTGCAAACCGATGCTGGATCGATCGGTGATCGTTTTTATTGATGATATTCTGGTCTATTCTAAGACGAAGGATCATCATGAGCAGCATCTGAGGGAGGTATTAGAGACACTGAGAGCGGAGAGGCTTTATGCCAAGTTCTCCAAGTATGATTTCTAGCTGCGAGAGGTACAGTTTTTGGGGTACATCATCAACCAAGAGGGTATTTTTGGTTGATCCAGCCAAGATTGACGCAATGATGTGGTGGGAAGTGCCGAAGAATGCATCATAGATACGTAGCTTCTTGGGTCTAGCAGGGTACTATCAAAGATTTATTCAGGATTTCTCCAAGATTGCTGCGCCTTTGACTCGGTTGACAAAGAAGAATGTGACTTTTAGGTGGGGCCCGGATCAGCAGTTGGCTTTTGAGACCTTGAGACAGAGGTTATGTGAGGCCCCGATTTTAGCATTACCCGACGGGTTGGATGATTTAGTTAGGCGTTGTATTGTTGCAGATAGGGCATGTGATCGCGTACGCCTCGAGGCAGTTGAAGCCTCATGAGGCGAACTACCCCACTCACGACCTGGAATTAGGGGCAGTGGTGTTTTCCCTCAAGATTTGGAGGCACTATTTGTATGGAGTTCGGTGCACCATTTTCACTGATCACAAAAGTTTGAAGTATTTGATGAATCAGCATAACCTGAACATGCGGTAGAGGAGGTGGTTGGATGTACTGAAATATTATGATTGTGAGATCTTGTACCATCCAGGGAAGGCCAACGTGGTGGCCGATGCTTTGAGCCGCAAGACGGTGGGTTCCCCGATTGGGAACGTTTGCTTGAGGATAACAGTGATCTCTCCTTTGTTGGATTTGATCAAGCAAGCTCAGGTGGAGGGTGTGAAGAAGGAGAATTGTAAGATAGAGCGGATTCGAGGTCAATATCCCTTGTTTGTTCGGGATAGCCGAGGTCTTCGGACATAGTGTGGCCGGGTGTGAGTACCGGTGACTGGGGGAGTGAGACAGAAGATATTGGAGGAGGCACACAAGTCCAAGTTCTCTATACATCTGGGGGCTACAAAAATGTATAAAGATCTGAGATTGAGCTATTGGTGGCCCTGCATGAAGCGGGAGATTGCTTGGTTCGTGGAGCGGTGCTTGACCTGCAGGAAGGTCAAGGCTGAACATCAGCGGCCACACGGCAAGGTTCAGCCGCTACCCATTCCTATGTGGAAGTGGGAAAATATCACTATGGACTTCATCACGAAGTTACCGAGGATAACGAGGGCCGTGGACGCCATATGGGTTATTGTGGATAGGCTGAAGAAGAGTGCCCACTTTATTCTGATCTTCGAGAGCATCTCCGCGGAGAAATTGGCGGATATTTACGTGAGAGAGGTGGTGGCTAGGCACGGGGTGCCAGTTTCGGTAGTCTCGGACCGGTATGTCGGATTTACATCTAGATTTTAGAAGAAGTTCCACGAGGAACTGGGCACTCAGTTACATTTCACCCTAGTGTACCACCCCCAGACAGATGGCCAGAGTGAGAGGACGATCCAGAAACTTGAGGATATGCTTCGGGCATGCGTGTTGGATTTTGGAGGGAGTTGGGATACATACCTCCCACTAGCAGAGTTTTCATATAACAATAGTTATCATGCTAGTATCGACCGACCACCGTTCGAGATGTTATATGGTCAGAGGTGTAGGACCCCGGTTTTTTGGGGCGAGGTTGGACACCGAGTCATAGGGAGCCCCGAAGTAGGGCTCAAGACTACCGAGCTGATTAAGCAGGTGCGCGACCGGCTGCGATTCGAACAGAGCCGTTAGAAAATCTATGCTGACCGGCGACGATCAGATCTTGAGTTCCAGGTAGGGGACTTTGTGTTACTAAAAGTATCACCATGGAAGGGTGTCATTAGGTTTCGGAAGATGGGCAATCTAGGGCCCCGATATACCGGATCGTTCAGGATTACTGTCCGGGTAGGCAAGGTGGCCTATCGCTTGGATCTGCCGGACGAGCTTAGTCAGATACACAACACCTTCCATGTGTCTCAGCTTCGGAAGTGTGTCACAGACGAGGCCGCAGTGGTTTCTCTGGACGACATTCAGGTGGACGAGAGCCTGAACTACATTGAGAGGCATGTCACGATTCTGGATAGGAAGACCAAGGTTCTTCGAAACAAGGAGGTGAAGTTAGTAAAGGTGTAATGGCAGCACCAAATGGGCTCCGAATGGACACGAGAGTCGGAGGATGAGATGCGGGATCACTAACCGGACTTATTCGCGTCAGCAGACTTCGAGGACAAAGTCTAGTTCAAGTGGGGGAGATTTGTAACACCTGTTCCAGGTATTATTTAAATTTCTAATTGTTAGGGTTTTCTGCTGGGACTCAACAAGTTGGAGAGCTCCAACTCGTCGAGTAGAGATCATTTATGAGGACGCGGGATCTAAGACCTACGCGACGAGTTGGAAGGCCCAACTCAACGAGTAGGTGTTGTAAAGGAAAAAAACCCTAATTTTAGGGTTTGCACCCTATATAATCTCCTTAAGAACCTTGAGGCTGACCTTCCATCAGCCTCCAAACCCTAAGAACGTCTGTGCTAAACCCTAATCCCCATTTTCTCTCATATTATGAGCTAGAGTGATTTGTGGAGCTTAAGAAGAAGAAGATAGTGAGAAGAAGGAGAAGATCCAGCAAATAAAGCCCTCACTCTTGAGCTTGACCATCTTGTGGACTATTGTAAGTCTTCAAGATTCGATTTTCATCTTACAATATGGCTAAATCTTGAGTATACTCTTCTTTTCCTATCATTCTTGTTGATTGCATGCATGGGGTTTATAGCATACACGTTCAGTTATCGTGTTTTGTTTAAAAATGAATATTATTGAATAATATATATTATTTTGAGTGTTGAGTTCTAACAAGATAGTTTTATGAGATTGAATTAAAACTATGTTTAGAATCATTCGGAAAGTATTGGAAGTCTTATGAGATTCCAATCAAAAGTCAATTATCAAAATTAACAAAAATATAAAGTTAGAAATAAGTAAAAATAATGTTATTGAAAGATGTAAATTATCTTGTTAGAAACATGTACGCGAAAACCTCATCGAAATCCGAGTTATAACGAAAAAGTTGTGAATTATTGAAGTTTCGCGACAGAACCAGCATGACGTCATATGACGTAAAAAAGTGATTTTTCGATAAACTACTTTTTAGCCTAAGTGATCTAAATGAAAGTCGTAGTATTCGTTAAACCGAGAATTTTCATAAAAAGAACGTCCAAATCTGACTTCGTATGAGGAAGTTATGATTTTTCTAAGTTTCAGTATAACAGTATACAACTAAAAACTCGAAATAAAGATCGAGTGATTTTTAGCCGACACAGCCTAAATGAGAATCGAAGATCTCGTTAATAATAGTACAACGGTAAGACGACAGACGAAAACGGACGTCGGATGAAGAAGTTATGAATTTTTAACGGACTTTTCCTGTCCCAGCCCGTTAAAAACACAACTTTAAAAATGAAGTCAAAATTAGCCGACGGAGTCTAAACGAAAGTTGTAGAGCATAATTTCACCTACACGTGCATATAAAGAACGTAAAAAACGGAGCCCGTATGCGAAAGATACGAATTTTTGAAGTTTTGGGCACAAACTTCGAGGCTGGTCCGAAGGAGTACGCCCAGCGTACCGAAGTACGCCCAGCGTACTCGTGTAAGAGATCTGGAGTCCGTCACCCACCCTACTCCTTCACATGAGTGCCATGTGCCGTAGCCTTGACGCGTCCGAGCTGATCCACTGCGTACGCCCAGCGTACGAAGTTACGCCCAACGAAGAGATGTGCGAGGCAGTACGCCCCGCGTACCGAGGAATTACGCCCAACGTAATTAGGTGCTTCAGTCACCTATAAATACGATGTGAGGCTGCCCGATTTAAGGTTACAATTTTCACACTTTTACACCCCCTGTTTTCTCTCAAGTTACCCTAACACCCCCCGAAGCCTAGGAAACATCCCCGACACCCGAAGCAAGTCCCGACGCACCGAAGACCCGAGAAAATAATCATTTCAAGTTGAAACTCTGCCCGCGTAAGGCCCGGTTTGCAACTAAAATCCCCGGTTTCGTCAAAGAAAGTCATATTTAGAGGCGAAGTGTTGCCCAAATTATCATTCTATCAATCGGTTATTTTACGGTGAGTTCAATATAGGGACAATTGTATGTTATGTGTTATATGTTCAATGTACTTTCCTGTGTTATATCGGATTTATGCCTTTGGCCATGTAGAGCATGACTCGTATAACTTCTGGTATTGGCTTTGTGCCTTTGGCCATGTAGAGCATGACTCGTATAACTTCTGGTATTGGCATAGGGCTATGTAGGGCTTAAAGCCTGCATATTCTAGCAAAATGATAATCCGAAATTGTATTTTCTGCGCCATTTGGGCTAAAGCTTTATTGATGTATATCAAGCTAAAATGGTTATGTCTCATTGATTGTAAATCATTGAATCAGATTATTGGTTGACATAGAAAGTCTGTCATATGATACACATATGCCTTTGTTGTTCTTTGTCCCTCTTTGCTTCTGTCATATTGATATGTATATGGCACAGCGTTATATTGTAACTGTTATTGAACTCACTAAGCGTCACCCGCTTATCCCTCTCAATGTTTAAACTATTGCAGGTGATAAGCATCCAGTATAGTCAGGTATTGGTAGAAGATGTAGAATAGATAATATTATAGCTTTTGTATTTAATGTATAAATTCCTGGGAAGTTATGTAATATATATAAAACTTTGTAAAAACTCGTTAGTCGGTTTGTATCCAGTCTTTTGTAATAAAACCATATATGTAAAATATTTTTATGAATATGCATGTAGCATGTTTGGAGTAATATTGTAAAGTTTAGAAAGGGGTTCTTTCAATCATGGTATCAGAGCAGTAGTTTAAGTGAACTAAATACCACGGATTGGTATTTAGACTTAAACGTCGGAAGTTCAATATATGAACGGATTCATTGTGAGTATATGGATACAAACCATAGGAAAGACTTAAATAAAGTATTAGGTAATAATAAATCCTAATATTCTAAAATACTATGTTACTCTAAGTTTCAGAACAATGGCTGAACAGGTGGGTAGCCATACACCAGAAGTGGGTGGAGATCCTAAACCTGATGAAGTAAATACTCCAGTATCCCCTCGTGAGGAGCGACTAGTGGATAAACTTATTGGTGTTATTCGGTAGACTCTCGAAGAACACAAAAAGGATAGTGATAAAGGTAAAGAGAAAGTCACCGGAGAATCTTCAAAAGGGGAGGAGAGACGTCCTTCATTCAAAACTTTCAAGAGTAATGGTGCTACGGAGTTTTCAGGTGTTCTTAATCCCATTGTTGTTCTTACATGGATCCAGAACACATAAAAAGTATTTCGTATCTCTCATGTGGTTAATGAAGACTAGGCTAATTATGCTTCTGCAATGCTCATCGGAGAAGCCTTAGTCTGGTGGGAAGCAACATTCGAAGCTCTCAATGAGTATAACCAAGAGAATTTATATTGGGAATTGTTCAAAACTCGCTTGCTAGGAAAGTATTGTCCTCGAGACATGAGGAGAAGATTGGAGAAAGAATTCCTCGAGCTTAAACAGGGAGGAATGACTGTGATTGATTATGAAACTCAATTCATCCAAAAAGCACGGTTTGTATCCAGTCTTTTCTAATAAAACCATATATGTAAAATATTTTTATGAATATGCATGTAGCATGTTTGGAGTAATATTGTAAAGTTTAGAAAGGGGTTCTTTCAATCATGGTATCAGAGCAGTAGTTTAAGTGAACTAAATACCACGGATTGGTATTTAGACTTAAACGTCGGAAGTTCAATATATGAACGGATTCATTGTGAGTATATGGATACAAACCATAGGAAAGACTTAAGTAAAGTATTAGGTAATAATAAATCCTAATATTAAAAAATACTATGTTACTCCAAATTTTCAGAACAATGGCTGAACAGGTGGGTAGCCATACACCAGAAGTGGGTGGAGATCTTAAACTAGATGAAGTAAATACTCCAGTATCCCCTCGTGAGGAGCGACTTGTGGATAAACTTACTGGTGTTATTCGGCAGACTCTCGAAGATCACAAAAAGGATAGTGATAAAGGTAAATAGAAAGTCACCGGAGAATCTTCAAAAGGGGAGGCGAGACGTCCTTCATTCAAAACTTTCAAGAGTAATGGTGCTATGGAGTTTTCAGGTGTTCTTAATCCCATTGTTGTTCTTACATGGATCCAGAACACATAAAAAGTATTTCTTATCTCTCATGTGGTTAATGAAGATAAGGCTAATTATGCTTCTGCAATGCTCATCGGAGAAGCCTTAGTTTGGTGGGAAGCAACATTCGAAGCTCTCAATGAGTATGACCAAGAGAATTTATCTTGGGAAATGTTCAAAACTCGCTTGCTAGGAAAGTATTGTCCTCGAGACATGAGGAGAAGATTGGAGAAAGAATTCCTCGAGCTTAAACAGGGAGGAATGACTGTGATTGATTATGAAACTCAATTCAATCAAAAAGCACGGTTTGCTGCAAAGTATATTCCAACTGAAGATGATAAAATTCAGTTATTTCTGGAAGGACTACGGTATGAAATCCGCGATTTCGTGGCTAATCGGGATGTTCTATCATTTGAAAAAGCTGTTGAGTATGCCCGAAAGCACGAGCATGACTTGGAAATACGTGGTGCCACTCTTTCTGTTCCGAAGCATCCACGTGCTGATCGAACTGTTCCTGTTTCCTCTATTCCACCAGCTCAATCCATTCGATCTGATCCTGGTAAACAAGTGCAATCTCATAATACCCCTCGTGGCCGCAGTAGGTCACAATCTTTTTCTATTCAGTCCCCATCGTGTCGAAATTGTGGAAAGAATCATCCGGGTGAATGCAGATTAGAAAACGGATCAGTGATGATGTGGAGAAATAGGCCACATAAAGCCCGTTTGCCCGATGAAGAATGTTACATGCTTTGCTTGTGGTGTTGCTGGTCACAAGAACCATTTTTTTCCCTACTCTTACTAGCCAAATGGCGGGAAGTCAAGCTTCTGTTCAACAACCGGCGAAAAGTCAAGCATTTATTAAACAACCAAAGAGTACTTCAACGAAAAAGGAGGAGGTGCCAAAAGCTAAAGGCCGTGCATTCCAAATTACCATGGAGGAGGCATGTGAAGACTTAACTGTTGTGACTGGTACATTTCTCGTCAATTCTAGACCTGCTCACATCTTATTTGATTCTGGTGCCTCATATTCTTTTTTGTCTCATGAATTCATGCATTCCTTTCAAATTGCTTGCTATGCACTCGTGCAACCGTTTCATGTAGACACAGCAGGAAGTATATCATTACTTGCTGATAAAGTCTATAGAGATTGTGTCATAGAAATTGAAGGTTATAATTTTCTTGCTAACCTGATTCCTATCTCCTTGCCCAACTTTGATATTATTCTCAGCATGGATTGGTGGTCAAAGAACCGCGCAGAACTATTGTGCTATGAGAAGATAGTACGCATTCCTATTGAAGGGGAGAATCCTATTTATGTCTACGATGAACAAATACTTAAAATCTTTAAAATAATCTCTTTCCTAAAAGCTCGTAAATTTATATCGAAGGGATGTTCTATTTATCTAGCCTACACAGTTGATATCTCAAAAGAGGAGAAGAAAACTGTAAATGGCGTTCCTGTTGTTAATGAATATCCTGATGTTTTCCCCGATGATTTGCCTGGACTTCCTCCGGACAGGCAAGTAGAATTTCGAATTGATCTTGTACCTGGTGCTGCTCCAATTGCAAAGACTCCTTATCGTCTTGCGCCAGCTGAGATGAAGTAAATGATGATCCAACTGCAGGAATTACTTGACAAAGGCTATATTTGACCGAGTACCTCTCCTTGGGGTGCTCCAGTATTGTTTGTCAAGAAGAAGGACGGTTCGATGCGAATGTGTATTGATTACCGTGAGCTAAATAAGGTAACCATCAAGAACAAGTACCCACTACCTCGCATTAACGATTTATTTGATCAACTTCAGGGTGTTAGTTATTTCTCAAAGATTGATTTGAGATCTGGCTATCATCAGTTGAAAGTACATGAGCAGGATGTACCGAAGACTGCTTTCCGTACTCGTTATGGGCATTTTGAATTCCTTGTCATGCCATTCGGTTTGACAAATGCTCCTGCTATATTCATGGATATGATGAATCGGGTATGTCGTCCAATGCTCGATAAATCTGTCATCGTATTCATTGATGATATTCTAATCTATTCCAAGTCTGAAGCTGATCATGCCATTCACATTCGTGAAATATTAGAAGTTCTTCGAAAGGAGAAACTATATGCTAATTCTCCAAATGTGAATTTTGGCTTTGTCAAATTCAATTTCTCAGCCATGTGATTTCTGGTGACGGTATATCAGTAGATCCTACCAAAGTTGAAACCATTCAGAATTGGGAAGCGCCCCGTAATGCTTCTGAAATTCGCAGTTTCTTGGGTCTCACGGGGTATTACCGGAGATTCATTAAAGACTTTTCATGCATAGTCGTACCTCTCACAAGTCTTATACGAAAGGAAATAAAGTTCGAATGGGGTGAAGCCCAAGAAAAAGCTTTCTCGACTCTAAAAGATCTTTTGACTCATGCTCCGATCTTATCACTCCCAGAAGGTGATAATGATTTTTCCGTGTATAGCGATGCTTCAAGATTGGGACTTGGTTGTGTGTTGATGCAGCGTGGTAGAGTAATAGCCTATGCTTCAAGACAACTGAAAGAGTATGAAAAGAATTATCCCACCCATGACCTCGAACTCGCTGCAGTAGTATTTGCCCTAAAACTTTGGAGGCATTATCTTTTTGGTACAAAATGCCAATTGTTTACTGACCACAAAAGTCTCAAGTATATATTCAGTCAGAAAACTTTGAATATGAGACAATAGCGAGCCATGGAGCTGATCAAAGACTATGACTGTGAAATCCTGTATCATCCTGGAAAGGCTAATGTAGTTGCCGATGCACTTAGCAGGAAGTTTTATTATAATAGTGTGTGTTATGTTATTAGCCACACTACCGTAAAATTCACTATTCTTGATGAACTAGAAAAATGGCAAGTAGAAGCCTTAAATCCAGAAAATGTGAAGAAGGAAGGGATGGTACATTATGCTGATATTTTACTTGATGATCCACGTGTACTGAAAGTATTTAAGAATCGGCTATGGATTCCAAAGATTGGTGGATTAGGACAGAAGATTTTAGATGAAGCCCATAAGTCTAAGCTGTCAATACATCCTGGTACAAGTAAAATGTACTATGATGTACGAGCCGGTTATTGGTGGCCTGGATTAAAGAGCGACATTGGAAGATACGTGCAGGAATGCTTAGTATGCTTACAAGTCAAAACAGAACACCAAAAGCCATATGGTAGTCCAGAAGGTATTAATGTCCCTATGTGGAAATGGGAGGAGCTGTCCATGGATTTTATTACCAAATTGCCAAAGACTGTGAGACAGAATGATAGCATTTGGGTAATTGTCGACCGACTAACTAAGAGTGCACATTTTCTTGCCATGCGTGAAACAGCTCCAATGGAGAAATATGCACAAGTATAATTGGATGAAATTATTGCGAGACATGGTGTGCCACTAAAGATTATTTCTGATCGTGATACTCGCTTCACTTCTCATTTTTGGGCTAGTATGCAACGTGAATTAGGATCTCGAATCTCTCTCAGCACAGCTTATCATCCCCAGACAGATGGTCAGACGGAGAGAACAATCCAAACAGTAGAAGATATGCTTCGTGCATGTGTCTTGGAGTTTGGTGGTAACTGGGATAAGTACTTACCTCTTGTCGAATTTTCATATAATAACAGTTACCACGCTTCAATCAAAATGCCACCATATGAAGCATTATATGGTCGTAAATGTCGTACTCCATTATGTTGGCGTGATGTAGGACAGAAAATCCTTGGAGGCCCTGAAATGATTCAATACACCACTGATAAGATTCAAATTGTACGAGAAAGAATGAAAGCGGGCCATGATCGACAGAAGTCCTATGCAGAAAAGAGGAGACGACCCATAGAATTCCAGGTGGGTAATTTCGTAATGCTGAAGGTATCCCCATGGAAAGGCATTATGTGATTTGGGAAGAAAGGAAAACTAAGTCCTAGATTTGTTGGTCCTTTCAAAATCATCCAGAGAATTGGCAAACAAGCATACCGCTTGGAATTGCCTGAAGATTTGGCACGTATTCATGATGTGTTTCATGTGAGTTATCTGCATAAATGTTTGAGCATATATGATGAAACAGTTCCGTTATCCGAGGTGAAACTGGATAATAAATTAAGATATGTAGAAGAGCCTGAAGAAATCGTAAACGAAAGAACGACTGAATTACGTAATAAAGAAGTGGAGTTGGTGCTTGTCAAGTGGAAACACCATCGAAGACCAAATTATACTTGGGAAAATAAGAATAAGATAAGAGCAAAATATCCCCATTTGTTTAGATCGTTGTAATTTCGGGGACGAAATCCTCAAAAGGAGGAGGTATTTGTAACATACACGTTCAGTTATCATGTTTTGTTTAAAAATGAATATTATTAAATAATATATATGATTTTGAGTGTTGAGTTCTAACAAGATAGTTTTATGAGAATGAAGTAAAACTATGTTTAGAATCATTCGGAAAGTATTGGAAGTCTTATGAGATTCCAATCAAAAGTCAATTATCAAAATTAACAAAAATATAAAGTTGGAAGTAAGTAAAAATAATGTTATTGAAAGTTGTAAATTATCTCATTAGAAATATTTAGGCGAAAACCTCATCGAAATCCGAGTTATAACGAAGAAGTTATGACTTATAGAAGTTTCGCGACAGAACCGGCACGACGTCATATGACGTAAAAAAGTGAGTTTTCGATAAACTACTTTTTAGCCTTAGTGATATAAATGAAAGTCGTATTATTCGTTAAACCGAGAATTTTCATAAAAAGAACGTCCAAATCTGACTTCGTATGAGGAAGTTATGATTTTTCTAAGTTTCAGTATAGCAGTATACAGCTAAAAACTCGAAATAAAGATCGAGTGATTTTTAGCCGACACAACCTAAACGAGAATCAAAGATCTCGTTAATAATAGTACAACGGTAAAAAGACAGACGAAAACGGACGTCGGATGAAGAAGTTATGAATTTTTAACGGACTTTTCCTGTCCCGGCCCGTTAAAAATATAAATTTAAAAATGAAGTCAAAATTAGCCGACGGAGTCTAAACGAAATTTGTAGAGAAAACTTCACCTACGCGTGAATATAAAGAACGTCAAAAATGGAGCCCGTATGCAAAAGATACGAATTTTTGAAGTTTTGGGCACAAACTTCGAGGCTGGTCCGAAGGAGTACGCCCAGCGTACCGAAGTACACCCAACGTACTCGTGTAAGAGATCCGGAGTCTGTCACCCTCCCTACTCCTTCGCATGAGTGCCACGTGTCGTAGCCTTGACGCGTCCGAGCTGATCCACTTCGTACGCCCAGCGTACGAAGTTACGCCCAGCGAAGAGATGTACGAGGCAGTACACCCCGTGTACCGAGGAATTACGCCCAACGTAATTAGGTGCTTCGGTCCCCTATAAATAGGATGCGAGGCTGCCCGATTTATGGTTACAATTTTCACACTTTTACACCCCCTATTTTCTCTCAAGTTACCCTAACACCCCCCGAAGCCTAGGAAACATCCCCGACAACCGAAGCAAGTCCCGACGCACCGAAGACCCGAGAAAATAATCATTTCAAGTTGAAACTCTGCCCGCGCAAGGCCCGGTTTTCAACTAAAATCCCCGGTTTCGTCAAAGAAAGTCATATTTAGAAGCGAAGTGCTGCTCAAATTATCATTTTATCAATCGGTTATTTCACGGTGAGTTCAATATAGGGACAATTGTATGTTATGTGTTATATGTTAAATGTCCTTTCCTGTGTTATATCGGATTTATGTATTTGACCATGTAGAGCATGACTCGTATAACTTCCGGTATTGGCTTTGTGGCTTTGTGCCTTTGGCCATGTAGAGCATGACTCGCATAACTTCTGGTATTGGCATAGGGCTATGTAGTGCTGAAAGCCTGTATATTCTAGCAAAAATGATAATCCGAAATTGTATTTTCTGTGCCATTTGGGCTGAAGCTTTATTGATGTATATCAAGTTGAAATTGTTATGTCTCATTGATTGTAAATCATTGAATCAGATTATTGGTTGATATGGAAAGCCTGTCAAATGATACACATATGCCTTTGTTGTTCTTTGTCCCTCTTTGCTTCTGTCATATTGATATGTATATGGCATAGCGTTATATTGTAATTGTTATTGAACTCATCAAGCGTCACCCGCTTATCCCTCTCAATGTTTAAACTATTGCAGGTGATAAGCATCCACTATAGTCATGTACTGGTAGAAGATGTAGAATAGATAATAGTATAGCTTTTGTATTTAATGTATAAATTCCTGGAAGTTATGTAATATATATATATATATATATATATATATATATATATATATATATATATATATATATATATATATATATATATATATATAATTGTAAAAACTTGTTAGTCGGTTTGTATCCAGTCTTTTGTAATAAAACCATATATGTAAAATATTTTTATGAATATGCATGTAGCATGTTTGGAGTAATATTGTAAAGTTTAGAAAGAGGTTCTTTCAATCATGGTATCAGAGCAGTAGTTTAAGTGAACTAAATACCACGGATTGGTATTTAGACTTAAACGTCGGAAGTTCAATATATGAACGGATTCATTGTGAGTATATGGATACAAACCATAGGAAAGACTTAAATAAAGTATTAGGTAATAATAAATCCTAATATTCTAAAATACTATGTTACTCTAAGTTTCAGAACAATGGCTGAACAGGTGGGTAGCCATACACCAGAAGTGGGTGGAGATCCTAAACCTGATGAAGTAAATACTCCAGTATCCCCTCGTGAGGAGCGACTAGTGGATAAACTTATTGGTGTTATTCGGTAGACTCTCGAAGAACACAAAAAGGATAGTGATAAAGGTAAAGAGAAAGTCACCGGAGAATCTTCAAAAGGGGAGGAGAGACGTCCTTCATTCAAAACTTTCAAGAGTAATGGTGCTACGGAGTTTTCAGGTGTTCTTAATCCCATTGTTGTTCTTACATGGATCCAGAACACATAAAAAGTATTTCGTATCTCTCATGTGGTTAATGAAGACTATGCTAATTATGCTTCTGCAATGCTCATCGGAGAAGCCTTAGTCTGGTGGGAAGCAACATTCGAAGCTCTCAATGAGTATAACCAAGAGAATTTATATTGGGAAATGTTCAAAACTCGCTTGCTAGGAAAGTATTGTCCTCGAGACATGAGGAGAAGATTGGAGAAAGAATTCCTCGAGCTTAAACAGGGAGGAATGACTGTGATTGATTATGAAACTCAATTCATCCAAAAAGCACGGTTTGCTGCAAAGTATATTCCAACTGAAGACGATAAAATTCAGTTATTTCTAGAAGGACTACGGTATGAAATCCGCGATTTCGTGGCTAATCGGGATGTTCTATCATTTTAAAATGTTGTTGAGTATGGCCGAAAGCGCGAGCATGACTTTGAAATATGTGGCGCCACTCTTTCTGTTCCGAAGCATCCACGTGTTGATCGAGCTGTTCCTGTTTCCTCCATTCCACCAGCTCAATCCATTCGATCTGATCCCAAGGTGGGCTAGATCTAGATTTTGGTCAAGCAAGGATGCCATGCATGGGTTTTTAGAGTATATTTCCCCTTTTTGGCCATTTGACTTCAAGACATGCATTGGAGATGCATGTCCAAGCCTCCATCTTTGGAACGTTTTGAGGACTAGAAACTCTTCTGGGAAGGAGGGATTCCAGATCCCTAGAGTCTTGTACCACATGGCTAAGCTTTTGAGCTTTCCAACCTTTGTTAAGGCCCTTAAAGCATTCAGAGTGGTTCTAGAGGGTAAAGTTGGAAACTTTATCCTTCTAGACACCTTTAGGTTTCAGATCTAAGCCCTGGATTCCCTGCATTCGACATATCATCAGAATAAGAAAACAAGGGGGGACTCGACGAGTTGCCCTGGCAACTCGACGAGTTGGATCGGGTTCCCCGTCTGAATGGACATTGAGTGAACTCGTCGAGTCGATGAGACAACTTAGCGAGTTGGTTAGGGTTTGTCCCGATTTTATGGAGTCTGAAGGAACTCGACGAGTTGTTGTATGCACTCGACGAGTTGGGGTCAACATGGACTGTTAACCTTGACTTCGTCTAGGGTTGACTTTGAGGGTATTTATGGTATTTCGGGATTGTGACAAGTTAATCACATGATTCTTATAGGTAGTTTAGTTGGAGCTGTGCGTTGGAACTTATTGGATCTTATCTTGTCAGTTCAGCATTCATGAGAGGTGAGTTTCCTCACCATACCAATGGGTCTAAGGCACCAAGGCCGACCCATTTTTTGATATGTGGTATACTAGTTGATGTAGAGATATGTGGTATGATAGTTAGCTATATGCTAAGTGGTATGCTAGTTATTATGTGATACTTGCAGGGAAGACCATGGGGGGAGCCCATGACACTTGGATATAAGACCTTGTGGGGAAGCTCATGGCTTGTCAGTTAAAGACCATGGAGGAGCGCATGACACTTGGATGAAAGACCATGTGGGGGACCCCATGGCTTGTCAGCTAAAGACCATGGGGGAGCCCATGGCACTTTGGTTTAAGACCATGTGGGGGAGCCCATGGCATTCCTATGCGTTTATATGCATGGATTATGTGGTTTATGTAGCTTTATAGCTAATATTATTATGTGGATTATGTGGATTGTGTGGGGTATGCTCTGGGGAACTCACTAAGCATTAGCTTACAGTTTGTTGATTTGTTTCAGGTACATCTGAGCCTAAGGGAAAGGGCAAGGTTTGATAAAGCGGCATGCAATCTCTCAGGCGTTTTTATGGCACACTCTGATGATTGGAATAATATTGTTATTGTTATGAATTTGAAAACAGATGTATTTGAGATTTTATGGTTTATGGAAAGTGTTTTTGGCTATTTAAAAATGAAAATTTTCTTTTGAAAATTGGGTCATTACAGTCTAGCCATGGAAGGGCTTAAAGTCAGTGACTTTATGGTTTAAGACGCTTCATTTGGGTTAGATCTGTGTTTGGAACTTATGTCTTAAAGATTAAGACCTTGGTTAAGATATTAGGAAGTCTGGGCGATTACGTCGAGCATAACTCCTGGTACGCCCAACGTAACCAAGAGAGCCCCTGATTCGTGTGTGGTCTAAGGCGTACACCCAGCGTATATGGAGGAACGCCCATCGTTCGCCTGCTGGGTTGACTTCCGTTGACTTTTGAGTTAGGGTCAAAATTGTGGACTTTTGGCCAAGGAGGGGCAAAATGGTCTTTGTACCCTTCTGAGATTTAGTTAATAGGCTTGGTCTAGTATTCCGAGGTTATTATTATTTATTAATTATAGTTAAATGTGGTGTATTTTAGGCGGAATTTAGACTGGCAGTTCAGGTGCGAGATTTATCCACTTTTCTGCGTGAGGTGAGTCTTCTCACTATACTTACCTGTGTGGTAATTTGTGTGTGACCGGAGGGTCTTGTTTGCTTATACTTAGATATGTGTTATTGTATTTTTGTCTTTGTGACTTATGATGTTATATTATTTGAGTTGAGACCGGAGGGTCCATACCAAGACGTGAGACCGGAGGTTCTTCACTGAGACACGTGACCGGAGGGTCCTTATCGAGATATAGCCACGAGAGGCTAATTATTTATGTATGTGGTATTTTGGGAACTCACTAAGCTTTGTGCTTACAATGTTGGTTTAAACGTGTTTCAGGTACATCTCAGGACCACAGGAAGGCGAAGGCATGCTTGTACACATTTGCTGAATGATGAGGACTTATGAGGATTTTGGGATACTCTCACTTGGATTTATATGATGATATGTATTTGTCACTGCTATTTTGACATGGGTTGGTTTTATAAACTATGTTTTGGGAGATTTAAAAATGAAAATTTTGTTTTGAAAATTTAGGCGTTACATTCACCCTCAGCCCCCATTAACCCCTTAAACCCTAAGAGAAACCTTAATCATCTTTCCTTCCCATTTTGAAGCTAGTTTGGTGTTTTTGAGGAAAAAGGTGGAAGAAGAAGTAAATATCCAACAAGCAAGTAACATCCTTCAGTTTGGCACTATTCTGGACCTTTATAAGTGTCCAAGATCTGATTTTTATCATTTAAAGTTGCTAGATATTGAGTTTTGTCCCTTTTTATTCTTGTTCTTGGATGTTGGAATGGGTAGATCTCATAAAGTTTGCAACTTTATGAATCTCACGTGACCTAGTGGTGCCTTTGATCTGATCTATAATCAAGTTTTGGTGCCATGCATAGAGATTAGGTCATAAATCCTCATTTTATTGACCTAATCAGGGTTCAAGACATGCATTGGACATGTATGTCTAAAAAGCACCAACCTTTGGGATGGTTTAAGTGTTAGAATCACTTCTGGAAAGGATGGACTTCATACTTTAAGGATTAAATGTTTATTGGTTAAGCCCTTGCATAATCTAGCTTTATGGTTGTGGTTTTTGGGCCTTTTGGTGGTCCCAATGGGTAAACTTGGAAACTTTACTCTTCTAAATCTCATTTTGGTTTAGATCTGAGCTTTGGAGCTCTTGGAGTCGAAGAAAGCAACTTAATGTATTAAGCTGTTGGAACTCAGGCAAACACGATGTGCTTACAAGTCAACAGGCGTGTTGGATGGGGTTTTCCCGACTATTTGGATGATGGCAAAACATGGCGTGTTTGTGAGTCAACACGGCGTGTTAGGTCAACATGGACTGTTGACCTTGATTTTGACTTTTGACGTTGACCAAGTTCGACCTCAAGGGTATTTTGGTATTTTGATGGATTTTGATGAATTTGGTCACTTGGATGGATATGTGTTGGTTGGAGCTGAAATTCGGAATCGAGACCTCATCATCTATAGTTCATATTGAGAGGTGATTTTTCCTCACTGTACTTATGGGTCTAAGGCACCAAGACCGGCCCTTTGGACTGTTATCCTGGTTTATCGTATGATTTTGTATTATAGTGATCTGTTAGATTTGTATCCTGGTAGATAGGATGATGTTATGCTTAGTGATCTGTAAGATATGTCTGTCTATGATTGGTTGGTTATTTGTATGCTTGTCTGTTATATATGTGTGTGTCGACATGGTGTATGTGTGGTTGGGTTGAGGGGGTCTCGCTTTGTGCTGAAGGCCAACAGACCCAGGGTGTCCCGGATAGACTGAAGGCCAGTGGGGCGTACCAGTCAGGCCGAAGGCCCGAAGAACGGTCCAGATAGGCTGAAGGCCCGGTGAGGCGTACGAGTCATGCTGAAGGTTGTGTGAGCGTATCAGGTAGACTGTAGGCCAGTGGGGCGTTCCAGTCAGACTGAAGGCTCTGTATATGTGCTATTTGTTAGTATATGTTATATGTTCATGTGGTGGTATTTTGGGGGAACTCGCTAAGCTTCGTGCTTACAGTTTTTCTTTATTGTTTCAGGTGCTTCAGATGATTGTAGCGAGGCAAAGGCGTGATCGTACACATCCTTGGTTTACTACCGATTGGATCTTGGGAGACTCTGATTTTAAATAATGTTTTGGAAACAATGATTTTGTAAAACACCTTTATTAGTAAATGGGTTGTTTTTTAAAGTTTAAATTTCTTGAAATTTTTGGGATGTTACAATAACCTAGTCTCAAACTACTGCTCAAAATACCCAAAATACCCCTAGGGCAAACTTGGTCAAAATCCTGGTCAAAGTTAAGGTCAAAGAGTCAAGATATCCATCTAGGCTGAGTACACCCTGCGTACTCCTCTCTATGCCCAATGTAGAGGGTCCCTTCCAAAACACGGGTTCGAACCCTGGTACGTGCAGCGTACCTCCAGGTACGCCCAACGTACCACAGCTAAATCCTAACTTTTCCATTAAGTTCTTATTTCGTTAAGCCAAAACACCAAACTTTAGATCCAAGTTAAAAGGGACGTCCTAATGGATAAAGTCTTTGACTTTATCCATTTGCATGCATACAAGAGGGTAAAAACTCAAACCCTTGGTCCAAAATTCATCCAAAGTCCAATACTCTTGCATGGCTCAATGAGAGTGTCCAAGCTCTCATTTTTTTTGAATCTATGAGCTCAAAACTACATGAAACTACATTTTCAAGGACCTGGAGTAGCTCATACTCCATTACACCAAACTATGGGACCAAAAATGCATACAAACTCTAGACTAACAAGATCTAAGCAAATAACACATCAAGATCCAAGATTTATACCACCAAATGATGCTTGAGGGCAAGATACTTCTGGATCCAAGATGCCTTGAGCTTTCAAGTTGATTCCACTTCTTTCTTCTTCCTTCAAGATCACCAAAAGCACAGTTTCAAGCTCAAAATGCTCACATAATGGATTAGGGCTAGTAAGGGACGATTTGGGAGATGGAGGCTGATGAGGGAAGGGGTCTTGAAGAGATAATGTTGTTTAAATAGGTCTCAAACCCTAAAAATTAGGGTTTGGCTCCTAGTTACGTACGTCGTGTGTATTCTAAGTACGCCCAACACACTTGGCGAAAACACGCGACCTCACTTAGTGAGCAAAGGACCAAACTTGCAATGCAATTTCATTCTAAGGGTATAAACAGAAAATACCTGGACCTAGGTGTTACAAGCAAGTATAAAGCAAGAATTGTAGCAGAAGGCTATCTACAACAACAAAGGGTCGACTTTGAAGAAGTATTTGCACATGTAGCTTGAATAGAAACAGTAAGGGTTCTTATTGCATTAGCAGCACTCAAAGGATGGGAGTTACATCACCTTGATGTAAAATCTGCTTTTTTACATGGTAAGCTACAAGAAGTAGTGTACATTCATCAACTAAAAGGGTTTTTTAAATAAGGACAAGAAAACATGGTGTATAAACTTGAAAAGACGTTGTAATAGCTTAAAACAAGCACTACAAACATGGAATATGAAACTTGATAAGATCCTAAAAGACATGAAGTTTTGAATATGTGTGCAAGAACAAGTTGTATATACAAGACTTATAGAAGGAAACTTAATCATAGTTGGTGTGTATGTTGATGATCTTGTTATCACAGGATCAAACACAGAAATCATATCAAAGTTCAAATGGGCAACGGGTATGAAATTTGACACGACTGAAGGCTTGCTTACGAATTATCTTGGAATTGAGGTACACCAAAGAGAAAATGATATTACAATCACACAAGAAGGGTATGGAAAAAAAGGTACTTAAAGATGCAGACACGTTTGATTGTAATTCAACGGTAATCCCAATGGATTCAAATATAAAGTTTTCTAAAGGAGAAGGTGAAGAAGATGTTGATGTCACTGAATATCGGAGTCTAATAGGAAGACTAAGATACTTGCTTCAAACCATGCCAAACCTCTCTTATGCAGTTGGCATTACAAGTCAGTACATGCAAGAACCAAAGAATTCACATATGGCAGCCATCAAACAGATCCTAAGATATGTAAAAGGAACCCTTGGATATGGGATACGTTACTCTCCAGGAGAGTTCATCAGAATTGTTGATTATAGTGATAACAGTCACAACATTGGTGAAGTAGATGAAATGAGTATAACTAGTCATATCTTCTACCTAAATGAATCTCCAATTACTTGGTGTTCACAAAAGCACGAAACCGTTGCATTATCCTCGTGTTAAGTTGGATACATGGCTGCAAGTGCAGCGAGTTGTCAAGTTATTTGGCTTCATGATATTTTTATCGAAACAACTGGAGAAATTATACAATATGTAGTACTACAAATATACAATACTTCTATAATAGCCTTGGTGAGGAATCCAATTTTTCATGGGCAGAGCAACCACATCAAGTCATGGTTCCACTACATACAAGAGATGATGGATGTAAAGGAAATTGTGGTAGAGCATATCAGCGCGAAGGAGCAACGGGCTGACATTCTAACAAAAGCACTTGCCAAGGTCAATTTTAATAAAATGTGCAAGTTATTAGGATTAGTAAAACTCCCAATTTAGAAATTTATGGGTAAATATTGTGTAATTTCCGAATATACCCTTATACACAAGTCAGTGTATAAGGGGTAATGAGGAATCCTAGTTCGAGCAGGAAGCTAGGAGTTTGTTTATGAGTCAAGTTTCCTTGGAGATCAAGGATTATGATCTCTATATATATAGGTTATATATCGACTTATAGGAGTTGATTAAGAGAGTCTATTAGTATTGTTTTGTAACCCAAGTTTTGAGATATTTTCTTAAGTTATAATAAGAAGCTAGTTTATTCATCTGTTTTTTGTTTTATCACTTGTGTCCAACAGTACATATGTTAGTTTAGCCTAGTCTTAGGAGTACATATGTGATGGTTTTTGGTAATATTATTAATATTCACAAAAATTTGGTTAACATTGGAAAATGATAAAAATACGTAAACGTTATGTTGAAATTTTATAAGAAGGGAAAATGACACATTAGCCCTACGATGTTTTTCACATTTGCCCATGGAGTCTCTTACGTGATTTTCGTGATTTATAGCGGCATAAAATAGTTGTCCACCTACTTTTTTGGTTATTGCAACCTAATATAATATAACAAGTTTTATAAACCACATCAACTTTATTTTATGTTCTTTATTCAAAACAATTAAACTCACACACTAGTACTTTCTTTCCCCCTTCAACCTATTGGTATGATAACACATATTCCTACCACTCCAATTTTTGTATACAAAGATTTTATTTACTAACCAGTGAGGAAAGCTCCACCGTTAGCTTCAGACATTTGGCCAATACATCAAACTCTGCAATATGTTGATCCCTCTGTCGCTTCTCAAAGCTAATATGTTTCTCAAGATTTGAATTTCTTTAAAGATCAATCATTCTTTAAACATCAGCAAGAGTCTTGTTTGCAAAATGCATAACATCATCAACACCAGTCTTTACCCTGACTTCTTTCGCACCACTTCAACATTACGCTCCAATTCTACATTCACATCAATCACTAAGCTTCACATGTCCATGTCCATCGCCATTGAAACGACCACCACTAGCACGAAGGTTGTTGAATTTGTTACGGTTGTCGCGATTGTTCGTTTTTACTCCTCGCTTGCGTTCAATAATCGATGTGGGATATAATGCATTTTTCTTATTTGCTCACTTTCTATCATAACTACCTACAATTGTTATACTTATTTAACTAATATAAGTTATCAATCTAATTTAATTAGTTAATAATAACATCGTTATCATATTTAACTATAGTATAATTTATTTCAATTATTTAATGTTATGCAATTGTTTTATGATTTAATGGTGTGCTTCGCCAAGGCTCACTTACCAAATTTATCATCCGATCAAAATAAAAAATAATTTCTATTGATGATAATTATCAACAACTTTTTGAACAACCACACACAAATGAAATTGAGATCCAACTTAGAAAATGGGTTTAGCTGGACAATATTAATGAATAATCATATGTTGTATTAATCGACAAGCTAAGACCACAAAATGTTTGACTAAGATTTCATTCTAGTCTAAAATTATTTCACATATCACGGGTTTTCAAAAGTTGAGTTGTTTGGATGTTCAGAAATCTTCAAGAAGTCCCCACCACTTGTTAAAAGTATCTTTATAATTATCAAGATTGTCGGCCACATGTAAAAAATTAAATAATGGCCCTTGTTTAAACGTCATCGCTTACGTTTTTATTCTTGTCCAATAGTTTGTACGCCCATCTATATAAGGGCATAAGTTCTAAGTTTGGGATCATCGAATTCATTCACCTACAATCACCACCACCACCATTGTAACAAAGCTTCCGCAGTATTTTAATAAAAAGGTGTGTACTTTAAAGTTTTAGTTTTTGAGCTTTAGTACAAGATATAAAAATTCCTGGCAACGTAATTTTTATCTTGGTATCAGAGCTTTGAGTCAAAACGTTCTATTCAGGAAAAACAGTAAAGGTATTATTTTATCAATTTCTTGTATTTCTACGGTAACATTTCTGTTAAAAACTTCATAAAAACCCTTGTTTTTAGATAAAAGACAGCGCAATTGCTTCTATTAAAAAGTACTGAAAGAGTCGGTAAGTGTTTGAAGTTAACCGTTTGGTGAGTCTTAAAACAAGTTTGTAAATATAAACCTTTGAAGTTTTTATGTTATGTCCGATCGCTTTGAGCAAGAGATACAAAATTGGTACGATAATTCACGAACTGTGGATCCTGAGTATATCATTTTTAAAGAAAATAGTTCTAAACCTACAACTACCGATTTAGCCAATAATTTAGCTTGTATTTATAATCGTTTAAATCTCTTTTCTAAAGTAGCACTTAAGAATTTTAAAAGTATTTCTGAAAAACAAAAAGATCTTGAGTCAAAAGTCCAAAGTTGTCAAGAGAAGCTTGAATCCTGTGAGGAGTTATTAAGAAAAACTCAGAGTGAAACCAGAAAAAGCTTTCAACAAATCTCAACTGAGATCCATCAATCTAAACCACTCACAAAAAGAGAAGTCCTGAGCCTTGTTCAAGAAATAGCTGAGCAACCAAAATTAGTTGAGAAAGAAGCCCTCAGACTAACAGAAGAACTCAATCATAAAACCCAGAAGGTTGAAAATCTTCTTCACGAAGTCAAGAGGCTCATCACCGGATGAGTATTGCCAATCAAAAGGCAACTACTGAGTATCAGGAAGCCATACAAGCCACTGAAGACTTTGAATCACCAGCAGTTGGTTTTGCAAAAACAACCGACTACAAAGAAGCTCTAGTTAGCCAAGTAAAGGCTGTTATAAAACAAAACAACACCTTGCTTTACTTAGCAACTAAGCAAAGTCAGAAACTGATTGAGATTGAAGAAAAGTTTGACAAGCTCAAACAAGAAGTTCAAACTGTTATCAAACAAAATACTCAGCCAGCAGATCTTGAAGACTCAATATCAAGCTTAACCAGAAGACTTGATAATTTCTCTATTAGTGGGAAACTTCCAGTAAAGAAAAGTAACGGGCAAATCTACGTCTTTGAAGATCCTAACAAAATCTTTAAAGAACAGTTTGGGAAAGAATCAAATAAATGACTTTCAGAAGGCCTAGCATCCTCAACAGGAGTTCCACACAAACTCAAACAGAACTCCCAACTCAAGAAGATCAAATTCGTGGTTATCGACAAATGACCCGAAACAGATATCAAGCAGCTAGGGCAACAAGAAGAGTATTTGGAAGAAACAGCTATAATCGCACCTTGGAGTCTGTTGTAGATCCAGAAAGACAACTTGAAATATCAAGAGAGAGAAGGGCAAATCTTGTTCCAACAGAGGTACTTTATTCAAACAATAGAAGTACTACAAGACACAGAGTCTATGAACACTACTCTGAGCAAAGAATCCTATGTGTTGGAGAAAATCAAGTTAACCTTCGACTGTGTAACCAAGAAAGCTACCAGAACTTGAGAACTTCAGGGCTCCAACATATTCACCTAGGAATATTCATGATCAGGCTACATGCACTCCACCGGAGAAGTGCGGGAACAAATGCTCTAGTTATCCTTCGGGACACTAGATGGGAAGATAGTCGACAAATCATTGGAACTATGGAAGTCGACATCTCTGCAGAAACGCAGCTAGTCTACATGTTCCCTGATATGGTTCTAAGTATTGAGGACTTCCATAATCATGTAGAAGTTGTCATACAAACTCATGGGTATGAAACTTGGCAAGGCGGCGAAAGTAATATTTTGATTACAATAGCCATGACGGGTAGGCTATCAAACACTAGCTATATGGGATTCCAATATAGTGTAGAAAATGTTGTGGACCATCTCACAACAAATGGCATCACGGCAATTTCTGGTGAAAGAAGGAGTATAGAAGAGCTTGAAGGAATGAGCTGGAATCTAAAGCCATCTGAGCAAACATCAGTAAGTGTACCATCAAGAGTAGCGGTACATGAAAGGATTAACAGATCATTAAGTCTCCAATTTGAAAGATATCGCTGAACCCCCCAACCAGCAAGATATTATGTTGACCAGAATGATCGAGAAGTATTAGGTAACGATCATTTGGACGAAGATGAAGAGCATTTTATAGGAGTATCTTTTCAAACACCTCAGACAAAACATATCCCCTGTGATATATGTTTCTGTGAAGAATGTCTGGATGAAGCAAGGATCTTGGAGAATGAGCCACTGAACACAGCAAGACGTTCCAATAAGCCAAGACGATCAAAAAATAAATGGTCAACTCTTGGTGAACCATCTGGAAAATGGGACTATTATTTCAAGTATGATACTTCAGTAAGCACAACTTCAATAGAAGAAATTGCAGCAACTGGCTGGGGAGATGGATTCACAGATGATGAAATTACCCCAGGAAAAGTGACAATTATGGACAAAACAAGTGACTGGGATGATGATGAAAGAAGTGGTGGAAAGATCCTTGTCCTACGAGAAGAATTTTCAAAAAACCAACAAGATTTTCTTGATGAATATTTGCCACAATGGGATGACCAACTCGCCACACAAAGATCAGAGTCTGAATGGAAAAACCCATTCGCAGCGAAGCATGGTGAGGACCATACAATTCTTCATCTTTCCAAAGAAGATGATGACAATCTGCCATACCCAAAATTTCGCAACTTTAAACAAATGGCAGCACAAATGGTCAAAAAACACAAGGAACATGCTTTTCCAACGACAAATAACGCAGAATCTGGTGCAAGCTATCAACCTCCAAATGATGCAATAATAGGACCAGCTGTCTACCCACCAGCACGGCAAAATCCACAGCCAATTTATAGACCAGACTATCAGTTTGGTTACCCTCAAGGAAAAGGCAATATTTTTAATGGAGGATATGGTGAATATCATAATTCACAGTGGACTCTGCCACCAGCATGGACGGAATCAGGTGTAATGCTTGTTCTACCAGCAGATCCAGGCTTATTGTCAGATGTAATAGCACGATGGGAGTCTATAACAATCAATAGGCTCAATAGCCAAACATGGACTGACAACAAAGCAAAATTAGCCTTTGTTGAAAATCTTCTTGGAGAAAGCGAAAAGTTAATGTGGCAACAATGGCGAACGGCATACCCAGATGTATATGATGCCCTTGAAGCAATCGCAGATGAACCACTGAATATAACATCACAAGTTAGGCAGTTAATATTGTTAGAAGATCCATACCGAGGCTCAACTGATGAACAAGACAGAGCCTACAGAGATCTAGACAGAATAACTTGTGAAGAAACCAAGAACTTGTGGACATTCTTGGAGGATTTCAGGCAGTTAGCAATAAAGTCTGGAAGGCTGTACTTCCCCTCAACAACAGAAAAACTTTTTGCTAAACTTCCACCTTCTCTATCCAAGAAAGTTGAAGAATCATTTAAAGCCAGGTACTCTGGTCTAAGTTCAGGAGTTCTGCCTGCAATCAAATTCACTCATACTTTCATCTCAGAAATGTGCAAAGATGCGGCGCTTGCCAAAGAGCTTAGAGATTTATCTCTTTGTTCAGCCATACCAATTCCTGGTTATTACAAAAACAACAGGAAAAAGTATGGAATGAGGAAGTCAAAGACTTACAAAGGAAAGCCACATGGTTCTCATGTAAAACCATTCAAAAGAAAGTACAAAGATGACAGAGGACGAGTCAAGAAATACAAATGCTTTATTTGTGGAAAGGAAGGGCATTTCGCAAAAGATTGCAAAAGCAAGCAGGGAAACATTGCAAGATCAGCTGTCTATCAAGAACTGGATCTTGATGACAACTGGGACATTGTCTCAGCAGACTTTGATGACACCAGTGTCTATAGTATATCAGAAGGAGAAGGTGATACCCATCAAAGCATCAGTGTTATGGTCCAAGATACTCCATTTGAAGAAGCAGCTTTCACAATAACACATGAAGATAATGAAAGTAGCAGCGAAGATGAAAGAGAGGATATCCAACATAGTCATTATGCTTTCATGTTCCATCCAGGACCACCAACAAAAATAGCAGATATGGTTAAATCCTTAGGATCGTGGAAACCAAGCAAAGTATTGCCAGCTCAAAGTAAAAACTGTGAGCATGATTGGAAGGAAAACACAGTCACAAATTACACGATATGTTATTACTGTGGAATACTAACCACAGACGTGTCAATACTTAACTGTCCCAAGTGCCAACTAACAACGTGTGCTCTTTGCGCCAAAAATTATCTTGGCAAAACAGTTAACGTTAAGAAAAAATAGCAGATTAAGCCGGAAGAAGAAAGTAAATTTACCAATAGGGAAATAAAGCTTCTCAAAGAACTTTTGAAAGAGAAGACGGAGCAAATGCAGCAGATGATTAAGGATCAAGCCAAAGAGTTTTATGAGACCAAGGCAGAAATACAAAAGAGAGAGGAAGCATGGCAGCTTGAAAAAGGCTTGCTAATAAAAGATCTCACAGATACTCTTAAGATAATCGATCAGCTTAAAGCTGAACAAGTAAGGCTTGAAGAACAAAAGAACGAAGAAATAAGAAGGCTGAAGGAGCAACTACAAGAAAGGAAGGAAGAAAGGGAAAAGCCTCAATTCCCTAAAGAAGAATTCCCACCGTTAAGCGAACTTCATGTAGCAAGGCCCTTCATGGAAGCAGAGATTCATTACTCTGAAAATGCTACATCAAACCCAAAAGTTAGGAAGATAACTAACTCACTTTACAACGTAAAAGTTGAGTTTGATATCCCTAATTGCCCAGCATTCGGGATCGGCGCAATAATAGACACAGGAGCATCAGCATGCTGCATAAACAAAAAGGTTATTCCAGAAGAAGCACTTGAACCTTTAAACCACAGTGTTTTCTTTAATGGTTTAAATTCAAGACAGCAGGCAACTCACAAAATAAAGCAAGGCTATTTTCTCATCGAGGGAAACAAGTTCAAAATTCCCCTCATATATGCATTTGATAGGCATGGCAGCAATGGCATTGAAATGCTGATAGGTACCAACTTCCTAAGGTCCATGAAAGGAGGAATTCGTATAGAAGGTGATGAGATAACTATTTATAAGAAGGTTACCAAGATCAAAACTTCAGAGCAATCTGAGGTTGCTGAAGTTGCCATCACTGAGCTTGAAATTAGTGAAGAAGATTTCTTTGAAATAAATGAATCTATTTATTTCAACCAAGAAGGTAACAATGCATTCCTAGAACGGTTTAAACCAGTCATTGATAGGTTAAAGCTCCAAGGATACATCGGAGAAGAACCTTTAAAGCATTGGAAGAAGAATGGTGAGCTTTGTAAACTGGATATTATAAATCCAGACATCACAATTGAAGATCAGCCACTAAAACATGTGACACCAGCAATGGAAGATTCATTCAGAATACATGTTGATAGTTTACTCAAGATTGGTGCTATTCGACCAAGCAAAAGCAGACACATAACGATGGCAATGATCGTAAACTCAGGAACAACAATTGATCCTGTAACTGGAAAGGAGGTCAAAGGGAAAGAAAGAATGGTTTTTAATTATAAATCCTTGAATGACAACACATACAAGGACCAATACTCCTTACCAGGCATAAATACGATCATCAAGAGAATAGGAGGTGCAAAAATATTCTCAAAATTTGATCTCAAATCAGGGTTCCATCAAGTCGCCATGGATGAAGAATCAATACCATGGACAACATTCTTAGTACCTGGAGGACTTTATGAATGGCTAGTTATGCCATTTGGTTTTAAGAATGCCCCAGCAGTGTTCCAAAGAAAAATGGATAAATGCTTCAGAGGAACATAATCATTTATCGTAGTATATATTGATGATATACTGGTTTTCTCAAAAAACGAAAAAGAACATGCAAAGCACTTGGAAAAGATGTTGCAAATATGTGAGGATAATGGCCTAGTCCTATCTCCAACAAAGATGAAGATAGCAGTCCCAACAATAGATTTTCTGGGAGTAGTCGTAGGAGAAGGAACAATAAGGTTGCAACCGCACATCATAAAGAAGATTGTGAACTTCAACGAAGAAGAATTAAAGACAAAGAAGGGGTTAAGGTCATTCTTAGGAATCCTTAACTATGCTCGTAATCATATCCCAAAACTTGGGATACTATTAAGGCCACTGTACGAAAAGACAAATGCTCATGGAGACAAAAGATTGAAGCCCTCTGATTATGAGTTAATCAAAAGGATCAAGATGCAAGTTCAGAATCTCCCAGACCTTGAGATACCACCTGAAGATGCTTATATCATCCTAGAAACAGATGGATGTATGGAAGGATGGGGAGGTATAGTCAAATGGAAGAACAAAAAGGAAGGACCAAGAAGCTCAGAAAAGATTTGTGCATATGCAAGTGGCAAGTTCTCAACAACCCAATCCACAATTGATGCTGAAATCAATGCCTACATCAACACTCTGGAGAAACTAAAAATCTACTACCTTGATAAACAAGAAATCACTTTAAGGACAGATTGCCAAGCCATTATTAGCTTTTACAACAAAGCTAATAGCAACAAATCTTCAAGGGTCAGGTGGATAAAGTTTGCAGATGCAGTCACAGGAATAGGCGTCAAGATTAACATAGAGCATATAGAAGGGAAACATAATACACTAGTTGATTCTCTCTCAAGACTTGTTAACCTTTGTTTTGCAGAATGCACAGGAGAAATGAAACGGTTAGCAGCAGCAGCCCTTTACTCGGTGGAGGAAGTTCTACAATCCCCTTCTGCCTCTCAGAAGAATATGAAGATTACTTGCGAAGAAATCATGAAGACTTTCAACCACTCCCAAGAATCCTTACTAAAACAATCTTCACACTGGAAGAACCAGGAGCAATGTACAGACAATACCAGCTTAGAGCCAATCAAACCCCAATCAGAATGGATAAATCTGATGCATGGAGATCAGTCGCCCAAGATATCTAATTATCAGCAGCAAAAGAAGTTATCAAATCAATGCGAAATTTACAAGCAATCATACAGTGCAAAGCTCAAGTCTGCTTTGGAAAATCAACAAGAAACAACCATTGGTCTGACCAAAAGGAAGATGTTCGAATCCAAAACAAAGAAGCCCGAAGAATCCTCATCGAACTGGAAGCCCTCGCACAACGATTGGGCCGCAATAATATCTAAGCCCATGGAAGTCCAAGACAATAACCAAAAAGAAAACAAATGCCGCTACAACAGCAAATGATTTATAGAAGATAGTAACAACCGTGATGACGATTCAATTTTTATTGTGGACCCTGGGTGGGATGATTATTGTCTAAAAACGATAAAATTGAATCGTCCCATGGATCCATACCTTTATCCAAAAGCTAGAAGGGCCCGTATGTGAAATTATTTCACATATCACGGGTTTTCAAAAGTTGAGTTGTTTGGATGTTCAGAGATCTTCAAGAAGTCCCCACCACTTGTTAAAAGTATATCTTTATAATTATCAAGATTGTCGGCCACATGTAAAAAATTAAATAATGGCCCTTGTTTAAACGTCATCGCTTACGTTTTTATTCTTGTCCAATAGTTTGTACGCCCATCTATATAAGGGCATAAGTTCTAAGTTTGGAATCATCGAATCCATTCACCTACAATCACCACCACCACCACCACCATTGTAACAAATCTTCCGCAGTATTTTAATAAAAAGGTGTGTAATTTAAAGTAGCCAAAACAATTGAAGATACAATATCTTTATCACGTTAGTATTAAACAAACTGGACATGCAATGATGCAAATCAATATTAACAGTCCAATCGGAATTCATTTCTACTGTTTCAAAAGGTTTCAGATTGGTCAATGCATTATTCTACTGTTTATTTTTGTTAATTAAAATATAGTTACACAATTCGTCCTTACAATTTAGCTAAAATGCTGAATATTTTTTATTTATAGTTTTTAGCAAAAAAAAATTCTGGTCATCACGATAACACATATTTGGTATGCCATGTCATTTTTCCCTGACCCTATAAAACTGGCGGGTTTCATACCACACATTATCACATCCATCACAGTATATATTTTTATGCACAAAGTACTACATTTGAGGAATATGCCTTTTTTCTCGTGCAGTAAAGCTGTAACACGCGAGATGTATACTGCACTTTTGTTTGGGGGTCGGTGCGGTGTTTACGGCACACCGCATGGTCTAAGTTGATTGACAACATAGAATTATCCAAAAAAAAGTTATTCATATTATCATGATCACACAGTTTTAATCAAATTAACTAGCATAAATACTGAATTAAAGAGACAAAATGTTAAATAGTGGTCGATTTTATTTCACCCAATAAACCGAATTGTTTACAAACTTCAAAAGAAAAAAAAAAAAAAAGTTCTCTTCATCCCTCTATTAATTAGTCTGTACAATTTACAAACTCTTTACAATTGACCTGTTTAACCTCCATTATCAGAGATCAAATATAGCTTTGATCACACAGATTATAACCAGATATGAGAGAGCTAATCGCAAAACAAACAAAAGCCAAAATAGACATCACTACAGATGCAGAAGCCTTCTTAGTGAACTCATCTTTCCCCCAATTTGATGCCCAGTCATCGATCCTTGTAGCTGCTGAAGATGATGATGAGATCAACAGATACGCCAATATCTGTCCCAAATCAGTACTTTTTAGAAAAGTTAACTTTGCAATGTGTTATAATGGATGGATACTTATTGGTTTATAGCACTTGCCTGATCTATAAAGAACTCGGAATGAAAACGAAGAAGATATGTGACAATATGTCTTTCGTAGATTAAATGGCATGTCATATCAATGGCTTCAAATGCTGCATATGTGAAAGCGATAGCATTCA
Organism: Lactuca virosa; assembly: GCF_052849685.1. Lineage (NCBI taxonomy): Eukaryota > Viridiplantae > Streptophyta > Magnoliopsida > Asterales > Asteraceae > Lactuca > Lactuca virosa. The sequence continues at coordinate 56,199,603 of NC_136430.1, forward strand.
CTGCTACCAAGTACCTATGCGATCAAACGGGGGAAGTTCAAAGATCACTATGAATAAGGAAACAAAAATCATGAACTGTTTGACTCAACGTTGACCCCCCAAATGGTTACAACTGAATCTAATTGGAATTGAAATCAGATCATACCTGTACTCTTTGTATCGATCAAAGGAGTCACCGCTCCATCCTTGAGTTTTATCGGAAGCCATCACGGAAAAAGCAATCAAGCTTAAAATCACTTCACATACTCTACATCCTAAAGCTGCTCTTTCAATTGTCACTTCGCTGCTTGACTTCCTGACAATCGACATTACCGGCAATCTTGTTTTCTTATTTCCTCCATTACCGGGAGGTATTCCGCCATCTTCAACACCGCGAGGCCCTGACTTAGTATTTACGCCGGTCAACACATCCTCCTTCACCGACCGGTTATACGATATGGCAGGGGATTGAGATTTTGCAAGCGGCGAGACATTGATGGTATGAGAAGATTTTTGGCTGTTGGAAAGCGGAGATCTGAAGGGGTTTTGGTACTTGTCAACAGCGACGATGGCTGTAGAAGCGGATGAGGAGAAGTCGTCGGAGCGGAGAGGCGAGTCGGCGCGGAGAGGGGAGTGGAACTCGTCGAGTTGGGAATCGGTGTCGGAGATTGATCGGTGACTGGTGGCCGAGCTGTGGTGGCGATGATGACTTTTAAGGAAATCCATGGCAAATAATTTCAGGCCCTCCCTGTGAATTATTAGGGGGAGATGTTATTACGTAATCAAGTAAGTTATCAAAACGTGTCACGATGAATGGAAAACCTTTAAATATGGCAAAAATCATTCTTAGATATAATGTAAATCGATTTTTTTTTTTTTTTTTGACAAAACTCTAAAAATGGTCTCTGTAGTATGTATTTTTTTCTTCGGGGTTTTAATCCAAACCACGATTTTTTTGGCTTCGTGGTCCTTTTGGACTAGTTTGTATTTGAAAAAATAGTCCCTTCCAAAATGAAATAACTATAATACCCTTAGGGTATTTATTTTTCATTTTTCTTTCATTTTTTTTTAAATTTAATATTTATTTATTTATTTTAACATTTAAAAAATAATAGAGGACCCACCTCTCTCTCTCTCTCTCTCACTCTCTCTCTCTCTCTCTCTCTCTCTCTCTCTCTCTCTCTCTCTCTCTCTCTCTCTCTCTCTCTGATAATCACCCAAGAACATCTTCATCACGTCAAGAACATATTCATGAACTGAAGAACATCTTCATGAACTCAAGAACATCTTCCGCCACCACCACCGTTCGACCACCGTCCGCCACCACCACCGTCTGCTACTTCCATCTCCACCTAAATTTTTTCTACCACTTCACATCCATCGCCAGATCTGAAGACTCTCCCTCCCTGTTTATGGATCTGAAAAACCCTTCTCAAATATGTACATCTCGAATATGTTTAAATCCTAGGTTGGTCACATGAATGTTCACACATACCTGTGTATCTGACATTGTAACAGATAAGAAACACACAAAAATCACCACTCATCCCCTCCCTCTCATCTCTCAACAGATATAAAAGTAAAAAAAAAAAAAAAAACCCACCTTGATTCCATCTTCGTCTTCAAAGAACTCACAGCTGTATCACCATATTTTCTTTTTCTTCAGGTGAATCATGGTTTTTTTTTGTTTATAAACGAACTCGCACACACACACACACACACACACACAAATCGATAGTTGCAGATATGTGGGGTTGAGTTTTCTTACTTTTAACTCTCAAGAATAAACCCCGAAATCAAATAGGAACTTGAATCTAAAAACTTAAATAAATATGAACTTGTGGTTGCAGATATGCTGGTATGTTCTTGAGCTCTTTTCTCTCTCTTCAGATGAAATCGTAGTTGTGTGTGGGTGTGTGAAATCGAATCTAAAAACTTCATATGTGTGTGTGTAAATTTTAATCTGAATCTGAAAACCCAAACATGTGTGGGTGTATGTGTGTATTTAGTTGATTCTGGAAAACAAACATATAGGTGTTTATTTTAAGAACATGTTTATGTCAAGGTGTTCTTGGGTGGATCTGAATTCTCTTTCTTCTCTTCAAGAACAAAATCAAAATTGATACGATTTTTGCTTTGGGTTCATCAGATCTGGATACGATTTTTGTTTTTGGGTGTTCATCAGATCTGGATATGATATTTGGTGAAAGGGGAAGAAGATGAATAATAGAAACCGATGATGGTGTTTGGTGGTAGCTTCACTGAAGGGTGTGGCTGGTAAGAGAGAGAGAGAGAGAGAGAGAGAGAGAGAGAGAGAGAGAGAGAGAGAGAGAGAGAGAGAGAGGTGGGTCCTCCATTATTTTTTAATTGTTAAAATAAATAAATATTTAATTTTAAAAAAAATGAAAGAAAAATGAAAAATAAATACCCGAAGGGTATTATAGTCATTTCAATGTTCGGAGGGACTATTTTTACATATAAACGAACTCAAAAGGACTACCAATCCAAAAAAGTTGTGATTTGGACTAAAACCCTAAAAAAATGCATACCATAGGGACCAATTTTGCAATTTTGTCTTTATTATTATTATTATTATTATTTTGATCTTTTTTACATTATAGATCGGGTTAATCTAATCTAAAATCACATTTTTGGAATAAATGTTGATATTTGAGATAATATCATATAACAATTTCTTAAACTTCCCCTGCTGCAATAACGTCCGTGTATTGTTGGTCGACCTTCCTTTTCTGTTCTTTAAAGTTATCAAAGTATGGACCACAAAGTATGGACCACTAACTTCTAGGCCCAATTCATATTACAATTCATCCAATCGGACATCAAAGTATGAACCACTAATGCCCAATTGGGACCTTTTATGCTTGTCCGTTAACCTTTCAATAAGGAGTTTCCACCCATTTCGTAAGGTAATATATTTTTCTAAGTTTCTTTGGAGATCCAACTTATAAATTAGAAATTATAGGGACAGACCGGTTCAAGACGATTTGAAGGGCAAAGTAAAAATATAACGCCCTTTTATATATACTAGCCGTTTATCTGTGCCAAGCGACAGGTGCAAATAATTTCTTTCGGAAATTAGTTTCTAGAGACGATTAGTTTTTGAAGAAAAGTGGAAGTACAATACTATAACCTGTTAGTTTATATATGAAAGTGCAATGCTACAATTCGTTAGTTTTTCAAATAATTGAAAGTAATGATATAATTTGTCGGTTTGTAAAACTAACTGAAAGCGCAATGCTATTATAGGTTTGTTTCCAAAAATAATTATAGTGAGATAAATAGATTGGATCAGAGTGTTATTATATTTTGTTTCGTGTAAGCGACAACAAAATAGATTCTCTCGGCAATTAGTTCAATTTGGAAACATGATATTTGAAAGAATACAATAATGCATAATGTTATCGGTCTAGTTTGCATCTTTGCGACAATATTTTTTTGTAACATGACTTATTACAAATGTAGATTTGATTGCAATTGTTGAAGGTTTTAAGCAAACATTTTCTAGTGGATTCGGATTATAGATGTTATGTGGTTGTAGGTGACTGAATGAGTACGATAGTCGTGTGTCGTTATTACCATGAAAATTCAATAAATCATTAACTTGTTGAATTAAAAATACAAAAATAGTTAATTCGTGAAACCATTACAAAAATCTTGATAGCCCAAAGGTATTTCCAATGATAGTATTTTGATGTCTACCTTGTTCCTACAAGTAAACCCAACAGCCAAACACAAACTTAATTCTCTTTTCTTAAATTTGTCTCTTGCATTTCATTAGAGTTTTTAAAATTTTACTAGTATTTACAATTATAATCTAATCACCATAATTATTATTATAATAGTATAGTATCTGATCAACCATGCCTACACAAGCATTTATTACGACGGTAATGTGTTTTTTACGATATGGATAATCTTTTTTTACTTTTGTTATTGATCATAATACATTGTTATGCTGTGTTGTCCTTATTAACTGCAAATATAATTTGTGTCCATACTTAATGTATGGTTGTTGATTATTGGGGTGCAAAGGACAAAAAATTCATAATTAAATTGTCATATTTCCAAAAGTACCCTTTTACACAATGACGTCAATTTTACACCAATTTCTTACACTATCTCAATCGCCTTTTCCTGGACCATCTAATGATAAATACTTTTTACTCATTTATTTCACATATAAAATATAGCTATTAACATTAACCAGGACCAACCTTTAACCTTTGTCTTTGAAATGACTCACCACCACTTCCATTTATCTTATATGCAAATAAAGAATCAAGTGTTATACAAGTTTTTTGTTTAAGGACAAAAATCCAATATCATATAATACATCCAAAAAACACCATACATGAAGCATGTTTCTCAAAAAAATAATTTCAAATGACGTCAAGCTGATCAAAGGTATTAAGAGCAAAAACAATAATGATTACATGCTAAAATCTCAGGGCCGGTCTTGAAGAGTTAAATATCTTCAAAGGTCCAGGACGAACAAGAAAAAAACGTCCCTTATTGTTATTATAAATTGTTATTTCTACATAAAAATATATAATAAGCAAAAACAATAATGATTACATGCTAAAATCTCAGGGCCGGTCTTGAAAAGTTAAATATCTTCAAAGGTCCAGGACGAATAAGAAAAAAACGTCCCTTATTGTTATTATAAATTGTTATTTCTACATAAAAATATATAATAAAAAAATTGGGCCATGTGCAGCTGCTTACTTTGCCCATCTATGCTTTATTTATTAGACATGAGAATGACAAAAAAAAATGACGAAAATTGATAATACTTAAACTCTTGTGAAACATTTGACTAAAATTCATCTAAATGACAAAAATAATGTCAACGAAACGGTTAAGGAAAATAGCAAAATAATATACAATAATGGCCTGGTTGGGAAGATAACATTTTAGTTCATTTGGAGAAGGCTTTCAAATCACTAATCAACTGAACTTGGCCATTTGAGATGTGCACTTTGGTTGGGGATTCTTATCTTATGTGCATCCCCTTCCTCATGTTTACGGCTTAGCGTCCAACTATAAATAAATCCATAAAATGCTCCATTAGGTTTTCTATGTCAGAATCATCCATAAGGTGCATTTTCCTACAATTCAAGAATCATGCAAAATCATACATCACAAATACATTAATACTTACCATGAACAATCCATATTTCTTATTTGAAAGATAATAAAAAGGAATTATATAGGAAAAAAACAAACCAAAGCTTTTAAAAGTGAATGAACTTTAGTTAAGTCGTCATCAAACTAAAAGAAGACCAAAATTTCATGTTAGTCTAAAAGAAGAAGATAGAGGTTGAATGACATTTCTATAATGAATTGCAATTCTATAATTCAAAAAAATTAAATTAGGATACTATAAAATACGAATCAATGAAAGTTTATCTCTTTGTATTTAACCTTAGAAAAGAAAAATGTAATATTTTACGAAAAATCAAGCGTATTAACATTAGGTCCATTCCAAAAACTAACATTGACTTTCTTTTTCAGTTCCATAAAGATTTAGACGTGAGGCAAGTAGGGGACAACATTTGATGTTTGATCAAATTTAAAGACTTACAGAAATCCATTACGGTCTTTATAAAATTTAATCAAATATACATATAAGCACATGCACCATGTAACACCCAGAATCTAGAAGACCAAGAAAGGAAAAAAAAACCTCAAGACAAGAAGGCAACTCGTCGATTCGGTGGAATGACTCGACGAGTAAGAGTGGGTTTTGGGGTCGTGGGTTAAATGACCTACTCGACGAGTCGGAGGACGGACTCGGCGAGTTGGTCTGAGCTTGGGAAACCCTAAATTCGGGCTTTTGTCCCCTATTTAAGCATCTTATTCTCCTCCCATCAGCCCCATTTCCAGTCTACCTTGCCCAAACCCTAACCCACGAAACCCTAGTGCCTCCCATGAGCTTGTGAGCCATTTATGAGTGGTATTGAGTGCTTTGAGGCTTGAAGAAGAAGGAGAATCTTTGAGGATACGAGAAGAGACTAGTAGATCCAGAACCCTCTCGCACTTCTCATCATTTTCTGGTAAGCAAGTTCCAACCTTGATCATTATGCACTTAGATCTCTTCTTTGTCACTTTTATGGGGTTTTTGACCAAGGAGCTTGATTTATGGGACATGGATGTCCCAAGTTTATTATACTTTCAGATCTGAAGTCTTTGAGGGTTGGGAAGGCATAAAGGTGCAAACTTTATGCCATTAGAGCCTCATGCAAACCCTAAGGGTGATGTTATTTCCTTTTTAGCCCCAAAGGGCCATGCATGTAAGTAAAGTTTGAGGCTTTACGTGTTTATTGGGTGTCTAGGGCCTAGATCTTGGTTCTCCTTCTTTGGATTAGAGTAATAAGGATTTCGGACAAAGATTTATGTCTTAAGGAGCTAGGGTTTTGAGCTAAACTCATTAAGAAGGATTAGGAGTGGGTAAAGTTGGAAACTTTACCCTTTAGAGGTCATTTCCAGTATATAGACGAAGTTTGGGGTTCTGATTTGAAGTGTAGGAGCTTAATATGTTAAGACGGCCCAAACAGACTGAGGGACTCGTTGAGTCCAGGGAGGGACTCGACGAGTCGAAGTGAGTTGTCCCGATTATGTACAAGATGAACTCGACGAGTCTGTGAAGGGACTCGACGAGTTGGGTCGTGGTTTCGCGACTACGAGTAGCATGGGGACTCGGCGAGTGAGGGGTGACTCGACGAGTTGAGTCAACTCGGAGTGTTGACTTTGACCATTGACTTTGACCTTGACCAAGGTTGACCTAGTTTTGACTTTTGAAGACCTTTGGACAAGAGTAGGTGAGGGGTGGAGTGATCTTCTACCACAGTAAGGACTTATGGTCAAGATTATATGAATCCCGGACTTATCTAGTTGTATGATGATCGGTAGCTCGGGGAGTCTAGAGATGAGTAGTTCGGGGATCTTCCAGCTAGCAGCAAGGGGTTTATTCGCGAGATTCAACAGTCAGCTTGTGAGGTGAGTCTCCTCACTGTTTGTATGGGTCTACGGCCATAATGCCGACCCATTTAGTTTATGTATGGTAGGAAGACCCGGGGGGTTAGCCCTAGGAACTATGTATGAAAGACCAGGGGGTGGCTCCTGGCACACAGTATGCTATTATGTATAATAAGAAGACCTGGGGGTTAGCCCTAGGCAATATGCATGTAAGACCAGGAGGTGGCTCCTGGCACACTGTATGCTCATTAGCTAAGTAGAGTAGTATGTATACTAGTTGTCTTTGTGATACTTGCATGGAAGACCAGGAGGCGTCTCTTGGCACTTGTCTATAAGACCCAGGGGGTGGCTTGGCAAGAAAGACCACGTGGCGGCCCGTGGCATAACAGCAAGACTATGTATGACACATAGCACCTTATTTGATATATGATTGATATGTATGGCTCACAGTATGTATGGCATGTATGGCCCTGTTGATATGTATGGTATGTGGTATTTGGGGAACTCACTAAGCTTGATGCTTATGGTTTACAGTTTTGGTTTCAGGTACCTTCAGTTTACAGATAAGGAGCTCGGGACGATCGCAACGCATTCACCCATATTGTTCCGCATTATGTGATCTTTGGGATTAGACTCTGATATTTGTTTTAAATGAAATTTTTTCAATGCTTGGGACAAAATTATTAAGTGTTTTCTTATATTAAAAACGAAATTTTGGTCTTGAATTTTGGGATGTTGCACACCATCTATTTATAAATTATATGGAAAAAGTGCATTCCTTACAAAAAACGATAATTGAAGCCTTAAACTTAGATTCGAACCTATGAAACCAAAACATGTGATAATACCACACATAAATCCACATTGAGCATAAAATCATTAAAAATATAGAAGAAAAAACTCCATAATATAAGAAAATAAACGACCAGATGGTTCATTTTTAGTGGAAGTGATGGTATAGAAGGAGATGCAGTCTTCTCTAAGTGTTGATTCTCATAACCCTAGAAAGATCCTTCTACGGAAAAAACTAACACTAGATCAAACAAAAAAAATTGTTTTTATTGTACATGAAAAATATAATAGTTTAATCCTAACAAAAAATAGTTAAACTCGTTTTAGCCATAGGAATTGAATCATATCGTTTCAAGTGATTCCAACAAATCTATCACTTTCTTCTAATCTCCATCCAATAATGGATGATAGGTAGCTTTCCCAGAAATAAATAAATGCAATGACATATAGTTTTTTCAACAATACAGTCTAACAAAATAAAGTATTTAGAGTCAGTATTTGAGTTATAAAAAGAGGAAACGGAAAAGTGAAAGGAATAATAAGATTTGAGTTTTACCTTAGGGACCAAAAACATGGTTAGGGCATAATGGCTGCCAAATCTGCAAGAAAGGTAAACCTTACAGTTACATGCACCTAGATAACATGAACCTTTCTTTCCTATTTCTCACAAATTAAAGAAATCAAAACAAAAATTCAAATTAAACCAAAAATGAAAACAGATTTTCCAGAAGAAGCAAAGCACTGGAAACGAAGCTGGCCTAAGTACTTGCAGGACATAAAGGATGGGAAGATCAAACCCTCCTTTGCAGTTATTTACACTATTCAGTCTAATAACTCATCACATGCTAATTCTACGGTCCTTGATACAGGTTGTGGTATTCACATTTGTTCTGATTTGCAGGGACTAAAAAGAAGTAGGGATGTGGAGCACGGGAAGATAAAATTAATCATGGGAAATAGGAAAGTGTCGCCTGTAACCAAGATTGGATTTTATTCTTTATTGCTTAGTAATGGTTTAAATTTAGATTTGAATAATTGTTGTTACTCGACCAATATGGCGAGAAATGTTATTTCCTTTCACAGTTTGTATAAACAAGGTTTTACCTTTTCTTTTAATAATGAAAATGGTGGTATTTATGCTTATTGTAATGGTGTATTTTATTTTGAAGCATTACCTTGCAATGGTATATATGAAACTATGATGATTGTAGATAATTTAGGAAATAATGTGTTGAATATTGATTCTTCCAATGATTTGGATAAAGCATGCTTGTGGCATTTTCATCTTGGACATGTCAACAATAAGCGCATAGCTCAACTCCAAAAGGATGGAGTTTTGGAGTCATTCGACTTAAAGTCGGATGACACTTGCGAATCTTGTTTACTTGGAAAGATGACCAAGTCACCCTTCACTAGTACTTGTGAAAGGGGTGAAGGTCTGTTAGATCTCATACACACTGATATGTGTGGACCATTCAAAACCGCCACAAGGGATGCTAACCGCTTCTATGTGACTTTTACTGATGATTATAGTAGATATGGGTATATTTACTTAATCAAGCATAAGTCATAAACCTTTGAAAAGTTCAAAGAGTATAAGCAAGAAGTGGAGAATCAATTGGGCAGCAAGATAAACATGTTGCGATTCGATCGAGGAGGAGAGTATCTTAGTATCGAGTTCCTTGACTATCTTAAGGAATGTGGAATTGTTTCACAATTGAAGCCACCTAGGACACCACAACTTAATGGTATGGCTGAGAGGCACAATAGAACCTTGCTAGACATGGTTCGTTCCATGATGAGTCGAGCTTCATTGCCTATCTCATTCTGGGGATATGCCCGTAACACCCCGTTTTGAAAAGTACTTCGATTACGGGTTCGGAGGCCCAGGGTATAAGCGATTCGGTCTTTTATGGGTCTCGGGTTTTATTCGAAAGGTTTTAAGGCTTGGGTATGTAGTCAGGAGCATAGGGCTTCTTGCCACCTTTTCGTGGGTATAAAGTTCGTGGGAAACGGGCTTAGAACGAAGGATTTATAGCACTTGGAAGTTATTGGCAATATTGGCCCTTAATGGAGAAAGATGGCAAGAAAGGACTATGCATGCAAGGTGGCCAGCGCGAGAGTACACCCAACATATAAAGGAAAATGATCGTGAGTGCGGAGGGGCGTACGCCCAGCATACGAGAAGTATGCCCAGTGTACGCTCAAAGTTCCCAAACCCTAATTTTAGGGTTGAGCCCTATATAAAGAACCTTATGTCTCGAAGGCCAGCCTCCATTTCCACCCTAAAGGAGCTACTACAAAACCCTAATCCATATTTGAGTGTTCTTGGAGCTTATAAGGTCACTAGAGGAGCATCTTGGTGTTGTGGATCCATTTTCCAAACAAGAAAGGAACAAGGAAAAGTGGTGGTTCAAAGGAGAGGTTGCAGATCTGGAATTGTTGCTTCATTTCTAGCCATTTCAAGGTATAAAGATCTAAACTTGGTGATTATCTTCTTAGATCTCCTAGATTGAGTTTTTGGACCATTTTGGTCCAAAGGTTTAAGCTTTGTGGTTCAATCCGATTTCTAGGACTTGGAGTTGCTACTCTCTGTTCTATATGAGCCCCTAAGGCAGAAAGTTGCCATCTTGAATGTCTTATTGGGTTCATGCATGAGTTAAGAGCATTTTTATGTGAATGGAATATCATTTTGGAGTTTAGTCTTGATTGGGGCATGCAAAGTCACCAATTCAGTGACTTTATGGATTAATGCGTTGAAAAGGACTTGGATATGTGTTTGTAGCTTTTGGAGTAGAGTATTAAGCACTTAATGGGAAAGTGACTTAACAGGGGGAGTACGCTGAGCGTACATGCAGGTACGCGCAACGTACACATCATTTGGCTAGTACGCTTAACGTACATAGGCGTACGCCCAACGTACTCATCAGATTTGGGTTTGGCTTGTTTTGGGCCTCGGTTTGGGCCATGCAAGGGATTTTGGTTCTTTGGGCCTTAGTGGGCCATCAGAAGTCAGATAATGTGGGCCAAGAAGATGTTTGGGCTTAGGGTAAGGCCCATTAGAGGGATTGGGTCCAATTTAGAAAATTGGGCCATTAGTGGGCCACTAGTGGGCTTGGGAAGCCTACCTAGTGTTGGGCCTTTATATGTTATGGTTTGGGCCTTAGTTATGGACCAAGTTGGACTAGGGGTAAAATGGTCATTTTACCCTAAGGAGGATTATTGTTTTGGACTAAGTGATATTTTGGTATTGATAGCTCGGAGAGCCAAAGGAGTAGCAGTTCGGGGAATTGCCAAATAGCAGCCGGAGGAGTATCAGCAGGGTTTCAGCAGTGCGAGGTGAGTCTCCTCAGTGTGTGCATGGGTCTACGACCACAATGTCGGCCCATTTAGTTTATGTATGGTAGAAAGACCCGGGGGTTAGCCCTAGGCATTGTATGATTGTATGTTTCCGGACCACGGTCCGATGCCGGGCGAGGCCCGAGGAAAGTTTATATGTATGTTATTATGGACCAAGGTCCGATGTCAGGGCAAGCCCGAGGAATGTTAGTATGTTAGTTATACTTGTTGTCCTGTGTGATACTTGTATGTGCCTGGTAAGGAGGTGAGTGTGGGCGAGGTCTCGCATCTCATCACTAGCTGAGTATGGACGGGGTTCCGTATCTCATTAGTAGCAGAGCAGGGGGGGCCCGAGATAGGAGAGAAGTGAGTGTGGGCAGGGGCCCGTGTCTCACTATCAGCAGGAGTGTGGACGGGGTTCCATGACTCATCAGTAGCAGGACATGGGCGAGGCCCAAGTTAGGCGAGGCCTTAGGATAGGAATACAGTAGTGTATGTTTGCTTATGTGTTAGCATGTTTATATGATTGTATGTGTATAGAGGGCGAGGCCCAGAGACAGGCGGGGCCTAAGAGAGACAAATCTGTATACCGAGCGGGGCTCGATGCCAGGCGAGGCCTGATGCAGGGCGGGGCCCGATGCCGGAGCGAGTCCGATGCCGGGCAAGTCCCGATGTAGCGGGCGGGGGGCCCAATATGTGGTTATATGTGTAGTATGTGGTAGTATGGGGAACTCACTAAACTTCGTGTTTACGGTTTTCAGTTTGGTTTCAGGTACTTCCAGTAGCGGAGGGAAGAACTCGGGATGACTGGATCGCACACACCATGATGTTTTAGCCTGGGATAATTTACTCTGATATGATATGTTTAGACATGATACTCTGATTAAATATGTTTTGAATGAATGGTTTGATAACTATGGTTTTTATTATAGTTTTAAAATGAAATTTGTGGACATGATTTTTGGGACGTTACAAGTTGGTATCAGAGCCTTGGTTTGAGGGATTCGGGCACACTCTCGGGTGTGTCTGAACTCAAACTGAGGACTTGGTATGAAAATTTTCAAAAAGAAACCATTTTTAGAAAAGAACCTTGAAAAGAGAAAATAATTTGAAAGAAGAAAATGATTTGAAAAGAGAAAAGGGTGTGGTGCATGCAATCAGCCGAGCTCAAGTAAGTTCTCCCAAATTACCCATACAAGTTTATGATATGATATGTGCTTTAGAACTGCATGCTAGATTAGGACTAAGGATCTAGGAGGATGCCTTATGTGCCTGTTATGTGTATGAGCTTTATGAGTTGCATGCTAGTGCAGACTCTTGATATGTGGATAGAATTGCTTGATTATGTTCTAGTTGGATTTTCCTTTTTGTCTGAATGCTGTTTGCTTTGTGCTTTGTGGGGCTTTGAGTGTTGGGAGTTAGCCATTAGGTGAATACGTCAAGTAACATGTGACCAGGGTTGAATAATCTCAAAGTGCTGGATTTGTCCCTATTGCGCAACTCTCGTTTGAGTCTAACCGTTGTAGGGATGAGTCCTTTACTCGAAGGATTATCTGAGCCTCGTCACATGTGGTGGTATTCAGGTTGTGGCTAATTGGCATTACGAAGATACCTTCAGTAGCCGAGGACTGGGTTGGGTTATATATTTCCCTAGGGTAAGCCTAGGATGAGATTAGTGCTGGGAGCAGTGTTAGTAGTAGTGAAGGGAACTTGGTAGAGTCGAAGCAATTCTTGAGGAAAGTACGGATAGATGTGGAAGGTAGTATGGGCCCGTACTACTAAAAGTAGAGGATACGTACTCAATTCAAGAAGGGATGAGATAAGACCAGGGAACTTGTAGTGAGTGCGTGAGATCCCTCAGTAGTGGGGACTATTCTGATGGTAGTTATGGTATGCTTGCAGCATGGTGACGCTACGAGGTAGGCCAGTGGGCAGTTCGGGTGCAGGTGAGGGATCAGGCTCGGGTGTAGGAGCCGAGCAGCTCGGGAGCAGATGCGAGAGTTTATTTTAGCCAAGATTACGCACAGTATACTAGACCAGACTCCTTTGATCTTCGGTACAGTCAAGGAGGGGATTTTGGAGCTTTTGGATAGCCGCCTCAAGGCCTTCTGGGCCGAGATCGCTACGGGGCAGTTAGGGGTTCCTCTGAGACCCAATTTTTATGGATCTCTGGGATCCCTCAGTAGGGAGGGTCCCGTTGTCATCTCTTGTCATCAGGGATTGGATGTGGGTTACGTACCTTGTCTCCAGGAGAGTCCACTATACGATCGGATCGTTGTGGAGGTTTCACGAGCCGTACGCGAGGAGTTACCCGACATTATTGAGCGTGTTACTGATAGGGTAACCGCTAGGTTTCAGGGTCAGTCAGGGGCTATTCAGGAGGTTGATGGGATAGTCGGGGTAACTCGGGAGCAGGATTTTGGTTTGGATGTGCAGTTAGGGAAGAGGAAGCGGACCTCTAGTCAGGCTCAACGATCTCGGCAGTCGGACGCTGCCATAGCTGACGCAAGAGGCCCGAGTGGACGAGAAGGGTGTGCAAGGGATGAAGGGACACATGAGAATGTTCGCATTAGGTCTAAGTGCGGAAGGTGCGGGTGGAAAGATCACAATCGCGGGAATGCACATCGGAGGTAGAGTTGTGCCATCGTTGTCATCAGCCCAGACATATCAGGGCAAGTTGCCCCCGTATAATGGTTAAGGCAGCTCAGGATTCATCGCAGATACTTCGACAGAGGGGGGGGGGGAGTTTAGGTTCCAACGCCCATGATTCCGCAGGAAGTCAAGATCGAGCCGCAATAGATCGCGGGTATGTTTTTTTTTCAATTTCAGCTTCTGTTTATGATTTTATTGTTGTGGTACTGCATCGATGTTAGTGAGTGTATCTCAGAATATTATGTTTCCTGCTTATGATTGAGTTATATGCCATCTGCATACCTTGGATGTTAGAGTAGTAGTACCCCTTTTTGAGCCGGTTCTTAGGATGCAGTCACTGTAGCAGGTGTGAGTGGGGCTCGGGAAGTGTTTTGTTAGTCTTCAAGAGTGGTTCAGATTTGGTATTGGTTGGTTGGAGCGGTTGCAGTGGTAAGCATTGGATGTCAGCAGATCGACCCTTTAGATGGAGAGAAGAATTGGGAATCCTCCCCAAGCTGGGAGCTGTAGGGATCTAGTCGAATCGAAGCGGGGGAGAACTTTTCTAGAGGTCAGGAGCAGGAGTAAGTGCAAATTGGGATGAGTTCGCAACCTTGTTGGAAAGGAAAGCAGCCCCAGTGGCTGTTGGGATAAAGGAGCACGCGAGTTGGAATTTTGGGGAAACTTCCCAACATTGAGTTCGTGTATTCGCGGTAGATGATACCTGGGTGGGAACCAGGTGGGAGATTTGATGGGTTTTGAGCATTCTAACACTCCTAAATGTACATGCAACCCTAAATACATTGGATCTATGTTTTCTCTATTATACATGCAAATATGAATATTCCAAGGTATTATCCTAACTAGCATACAAAACATTGATTCATATGGAATAACATAAGTTAGAAGACATACCTTTTGATGTAGCTTGATTCCATGGAGCTTAAGAGCCTAGTGCCTCAAGTGTGACACCTCAAATGGTTCACACAACACCAATACACTTAGAATAACTTGAGAGAAATGAGACACTTCATGAAATCGGCTAGCCCTCACCATTCCTTCATAGTGCTCTCATGGTGGCCAATTTTGGGAAGAATAAGATGCTTATATAGTGTGTCACAATTAGGGTTACACCATGTAAACCTTAATTGTCATGGCCTTTCATTTCCATGATCCATGGGTACAAAAACACCATGGAGCATCCATGGAGCATCCTATGGGTTTTAGCCCAACTTGATGATTTACACAAGTATGGATGATTTACACAATCAACCCATATATTTAATTAGTCTCCTTTTGATCACTTAATTAATTCCAAATTAATTCTTGATCAATACTAATTAAATAATCTTATTAATATATTAGAACTTATAATATATTAGTAAACCTTAAGTGTTATTTCTCTCATTTTAGTCTATCCAAATGCATGATGCCATGCAACCCAAATGGACCATGCCAATCGGGTCAAGTACATACCAATTATAGTTGAGGACTTAGACACTAATCCAACAGTCTCCCACTTGGATAAGTCTAAAACTATTATTACGTATGACTTCAAAACCCGACTAGCAATCGTAGCTCTTAAAAGCTGCTGCTGTTGAACTCTGAACAAATCAATGACGCGTCCATCAGATAAGGGATCAAATATTCCTCCATTCTAGATATCATATGGACTGAGACATGGATTATAATCATTCTCTCTGTCCATTTGTTGTTTCCCGATTTCCAATTTATGACGACCGACTAATTGAACAAATCACATTAGTCTTGGGTTGGCCAAGCACTTCGGGGTGTCATCACTAAATCATCGAGGGGCCCACAAATATCACTTTTATCCCTTTAGGGTAAAAGGAATGGATAAACTTCGACTCATATGGTTTGTTCTACTACTTGTTGAATCATACACAAAGGCACATTTTATAACATTGAGTTACCAATGTGTTTTCATGCAATCAATGTATAACCAACTCATAGTAACAAATCATATCTCTAGGTTTGAAGAATATAAGATATTATCGTCTCATGATCACTCGTGATAAAATCCATGAAGTGAGTCAAATAAGCGTGGGTTGAATCCAATACTCAAAACTTATGAGCACTCATGAATGTTGCAGCAACTCTTGCTATGTTCACTACCTTGGACATCTACAAACCAGCTTCATGACAGTCTTGATTCATATCTACTTCCAACATATGACCGACTGTGGATGGTTTGAATAACTTAGTCATTCAGGAAGAACAACCTAGTTATTTTGGAAGTCAAAACATGCAAAGTGAAACACAAGAATAATCGAATCCAATATGGTCTCAGAACTTATGAATATAAATAAACACACCTTTTATTTATCACCATATTGATTACCCATCATTCATTGCATACTGTTTCAAACTATCAACTTTATCATTGAATTAAAACAATAGTTTTCCCATGCTCCAAGCATGTACACTATGTTTTTCTAAACACTAGTCATGCCATACACCAAGTATGCACACTATGTTTGTCTAAAAATTAGTTATGCCATACACCAAGTATGCATACTAAGTTTGTCTATGATCTTTACTTTTTCAAAATAGATCGATTGAACATAATTCCAATGATTCTCATTTCACAATCCCAAATCCTTACCGCAAATACAACAATTCCAAATTCCTGCCATTTACCTAAATCTTGTTAGATTCTAAACTTATATCCATTGATCCTCTTGTAATGATTACGCACAAAGTCACAAGACTTGTCAACAGACATTACAGCGTATTCTAATGGAGATCATTCCATGGAAACGAAGTCTCAAATTCAAAGTACATTGCTTTGAACATCCTTCTTGCATTAAGTTTCCTAATCTTACATAGATTTAATGAATAACTTCCACCTATGGGAATATTTCCATATTCTCATTTTGACTATCACTTCTGAACAAGAGTTGCCTCTTTTCAGAATATGTCAAAATGGTCCTCTCCAAAATTTACACCATACTTCCAACTGTCCCTGAGCAACCAATCTTTGGTAAACCTTAGATTGTCCTCGACAATTGCTTAATCATTTTAGTCATATCCAATTCTAGACCTTTTCCCTTCTTAATGCCCCAGACATTTGGAAAAAAATTAGAAAGAATGAATATTATAGCACATGCAATCGATCCTATATCCGAAGCATATGGGACAGGATTCATGATGTCTCACATACAAACATGATACTAGACCAGTCCTTTTGCTATAATATTTCTATTTGCCAAGTTCTCATAATTCAGATTATGAAAAGGGATGCCGTAATCATAATCGAATTTTAGAACGCAAATAATGGACCCATATATAGAATTTCCTTATGTTGATCCATTCCAACGTAAAATTCATATATATATATATATATATATATATATATATATATATATATATATATATATATATATATATCCTTGACTAAAGATGATTAAGACCTCAATCTAAACTTTTAGAATTGAAATGAAGTATAATTTCCTCTCCCTTATTTATAGCAAAACAATTTTTACCAATTGAAAATTTTGTTTTCTATAATTAATATTGCTAACTTGCAACACTTATCATAATTATCATGCTCCCACTAACATGATGATTATTAGCATAACACTTATGCTCCCACTAGCTTTGAAATGTACTCAGAAATCAGCTGGACTTCTAGAAACCAATACTTTATTGACCTTCTTACGAAAGTGCAGACTTCTGATACGAGATGCTTTGATAAAACTATATCAAGATCATACACCTTTCCTTAGATAGCACACATGTGTGTCTAAACAATTTCAGAACTATGAAAAGGGATGTCGTAATCATATTCTCAATTGTTCAGACCTTTGTCATTCCTCACAAGTCCATGTTAGTGTGCCGGTTAACCACACATGCTCCACTAACGACTTTGAGAATGCAAATATCACAATTGCTAGCTACATAAAATCACTTAGTGAAAGCGTTTCCTCACCATCATTTTCATGAATCGGAGAGAAACCTTATGACACTTAGATTTTATGGTGTATGTGTTCTTATCCATGTGAATTTGTCAAAACCATAATCACAAGACAAGGATAATGACAAATCCAAACTCATATGGACTGAACTCAATCTTAATTTCTTCCACCTGGCAGCACAAGGGACTGCCATTGCTTCCAAGTTGTTATGCATCTAATTGAGAACTCTCAGAACTCATATGCAAAGCCAACTTTCACTGGAATGGGCACAGAAGTAGGAATATGTCAACACGATAGGTTATAAACCTCAAGTCAAGAGTTAGTGAGAAACTACAGGTTTTATTCTTGATTAGATCTTGAAATACTTTCAGGATCTTTTAGACTCCCATTGTCCTCTTGACATATAAGACTCACTTGCCAAATATTCAAGAGATAGTACAGATTCTTTATCAAGACAAACACTTCACACAATTGGCCTTAGTTGGTCTTTGTTTTATCCAAAACATCACAACTTACCAATTTCAAATGTACAAAAGTAGGACACTTTTACTCTTACATTTGACAAGTGTTATAAACCTTTCTTTAAGATATGTCACTCAACTTACAGTCTTGGAGTATAACTCTAAGACTTGTTTTTGGAATGAAGTATGACTCATCTTCTTGATTTAACCATTTCAGCAATTCTTGATTCCTCTTCTTAGTCATAGGAATGCACTAAGATTTCCTTAGAGGATTAATTGTGATATGATTTCTAAATCATTAAGATGATCACAAAACCTGATACTAAAGTACTCTCCCATCTTTTCAGATTTGAGAAACTTTTATCTTTCTGCCAAATTTGATTCTTCTCATTCGTTCTGCCATACATCGAAACTTTTCCAATGTTTCAGAATTATACTTAAACTTGTAAGTATAACCATATTTACTAGGCTTTAGTAAATCATGACGAATAGTCTTATCGATCTTTTGTGGTGGACTTGATCAGTGCACCAGAATGTGTACTCGATCCCTTAGTCCTTCACTTGACTCACATATACATGTGAACAAGGAATTAATCTTAATTTTCCAAAGATGAAAATTCTCATTCATCATACTATACAACTTGCATGATTTCCAAGTTTCTATCCAACTGAAACCTTGGGTGATGAGAATCTTTCCTTATTTGGTAAATTTAGACACTACCACAACTGAAAAAATCAACTTCAAATTTCCATTATTGCTAGAAATATACAAACATCAATTTTCCATAAGTGCCATTGCAAGGACATATAATAAAACAAAATTTTATTTATTTATCAAATGCGGAAAAACTTTCCTTACAATGCAACTTTAAATGGAAACTATGCTATTACATATTTCCTAGCAATCTATCATAACTCCTAAGCAACAGCTCAAAATTCTGATCACTGAACCATGCGATCGAAATCCATCTTCGCGATCAGAATCAACATATACTTCCTTTAAGTTTCTTCACTTTTCTTTGATTCTTAAACATCAATATGTGACCCAGTCACATCATGTAATAAGAATCTCAGAATAGAAACTTAACAGAGTTAAATAGTGGACTTTACCTGAAGTAGAGTCAAACTTCTTGACTTGATCAACCTTATGATCTTTCAGGTAGTTAAGGCAGCTTCGCAACCAACGCCCCTTCCTTTGGCAAGAGAAACATATGGACTGTTTGGGAATGGTGCACTGGACTATCTCAGACTTGCCTTTCTCTTTACCATTTGGTCAACCGAGTTGACTATGGCCAATCCCTTTTCATTTGGAAGAGAAAGCTTTTCAGGATATCCAATGTTACCATTTTCAAAGTCCATGGAAGTTTGGGAAGTTGATCTTCTAATCAAATTTGCTCTACCACTGCTCCAAATCATTGTTGATTCAGCAGCACAAAGCAAATAGATAAGATCATTAAGGGTCATGTCATAGTCTTTTACATAGTAGTCCATAAAGAACTCACTATGTGACTTAGAAAGTGATTGAACATCCAACTTTCTTAAGACTTTGACACCCAACTCTTCCGGCTTGTCAATATGTGATTTCATCTTCAAGATACGATCACACATAGACCTTGCTTGCCAATAGGACTTGAGTGACCTTGAACTTGTGGGTTAGGGAGAATAATTGGAGGAGGTGGAGGAAGTAAAGTTCCAAGAGATTTGGGAGGATCATAGATGTCTGAACTAGACATCTTTTAGGAGATATTCAAGATAGTTGATTTAAAGTCCTTAATATAACACCCAATATGAAATATTAAGGCTAGGACCCAATACAATATTTTATAACTTGGAAGTGTGATGCCGTAATCCAAGCTATAGAATATTTGAAGGTAGGCGAATGACGATTCACCAATTTCCACAATGAAAAACGAAATAATATATTAGGTTTTAATTGGATTTGAAACTCCTAGATCTTTTGAGATTCAATGAACTTTTCAATGGCATGTTTCAATCTCGATTGTGCCCTCTCAGGTTTTGTGACTGGGATGCCGAGGATCACAAAACAAGGTGTGAATAACCATGCAAATATACTTGGTACCCTTAATATTTACCCCTCAATCGATGTGCCGGTTAACCACACGCGCTCCATCGATACTTTGATAAACATTAAGTTACCATTTGCCTACCTTGTTAAGTCATGCTAGTGTGCCGGTTAACCACACGCGCTCCACTAACCGACTTAAGCAAAGTGCAAAGTGTAATTTCATGGGTTAGCACCAAATTCACATTTTTCCTAAGTAACTAAGATTGGGAATTTATAAAAGTTTAGTTACTTAGTATTTATCATTAATACTTTTAATGAAGGGAGAATTCTAGTCCTTATCCTACCCATTCGGCTAACGACCCTCCACCAGTCAAGGAAGCGGTGGGTGAGAGTGGACAACCATTAAACTGCCATTTTATAGGCAGTAACCTTATAACCCCCTTATAGACCGGCTTCGTGAATGAGGCCTACTAACGGTAAGACTGACTTGCTCTTATACATACATATATATATATATATATATATATATATATATATATATATATATTATTAACTTATAATACTATAAAGTATAAGGGTTGAATTTTAACTTTTAAAATTCTAAGGGCTTAATTTGGAATTAAAGTATTCATAAGGGAAAACTTTACAAATTCCAAAACTTGAGGGCAGGTTTTTGAAACTATTCAAAACTATTCAATTCCATAAATTATGTGTTTAAAGTAGTTTTAATTCAAAAAACTCTTCAAGTTCCATAACTTGAGGACAAGTTATGGAAGAATTTAAACTATTAAAAGAATATGACTTTTCTTTATTCATAACCTATGGAAATATTTATGAGTTTTATGAATCTTAAATGTGACTTTTCATATAACTTGAGGACAAGTTACAAAAACACATTTTAGAACCAACTCTTAGATTAATTTGGATTGAAAACAACAATTTCACATAACTTTTCTATTAATCTAAGAAACTCATAAGAACAAGATAATTCAATCAAAGTTTTTCATGTAATTAGCCTAACCATTAAACTAATACAAAACATGAATCTATTGACAATTATCTTTGAAATTGGATTAGCATGAACATTAGCACATCAAAAACAGGTTTATAAGTTAAAAAACAGCTTAGGGTAATGTTCCTAGTCTAATTCCAGCCAAACCAGTCGAAGATATGCTGTCTGGGGGTCCAACTCGTCGAGTGCATGAACCAACTCGGCGAGTTGGATGAATTTAGCCTTGGACTCGTCGCGTCCCTTCATGAACTCGGCGAGTCTGCTGAGCAGACAGCAACAAACTTTGATTTTTCAGCCAATTTTGCAAGTATAACAAGAAAACAAGCCTAGGCTTACCACTGATGGGTTTTGAGCATTCGAACACTCCTAAGTGTACATGCAACCCTAAATACCTTGGATCTATGTTTTCTCTATTATACATGCAAATATGAATATTCCAAGGTATTATCCTAACTAGCATACAAAACATTGATTCATATGGAATAACATAAGTTAGAAGACATACCTTTTGATGTAGCTTGATTCCATGGAGCTTAAGAGCCTAGTGCCTCAAGTGTGACACCTCAAATGGTTCACACAACACCAATACACTTAGAATAACTTGAGAGAAATGAGACACTTCATGAAATCGGCTAGCCCTCACCATTCCTTCATAGTGCTCTCATGGTGGCCGATTTTGGGAAGAATAAGATGCTTATATAGTGTGTCACAATTAGGGTTACACCATGTAAACCCTAATTGTCATGGCCTTTCATTTCCATGATCCATGGGTACAAAAACACCATGGAGCATCCATGGAGCATCCTATGGGTTTTAGCCCAACTTGATAATCCATGGAGCATTAGCCCACTATACAAGTATGGATGATTTACACAATCAACCCATATATTTAATTAGTCTCCTTTTGATCACGTAATTAAGTCCAAATAAATTCTTGATCAATACTAATTAAATAATCTTATTAATATATTAGAACTTATAATATATTAGTAAACCTTAAGTGTTATTTCTCTCATTTTAGTCTATCCAAATGCATGATGCCATGCAACCCAAATGGACCATGCCAATCGGGTCAAGTACATACCAATTATAGTTGTGGACTTAGACACTAATCTAACAAGATTTTCTCGGCAGGATGCGTGTTTAGTCAGGATGTAAGACTACGGGGTCGCCGTAGCAATCTCCAGCAGCTAGACGGAGCGGGAAGAGTAGTAAGGCTGTGGGATAGCCGTAGCATTTCGTTAGCAGCTAGTTAGAGGAGTGTGGACGAGGGCCCGTATCTCCTAGTTAGCGGAGTGTGGGCGAGGCCTCTCCTAGTTAGCATGATGAAGATCGATACAAAGAGTAGTTCGTTGAGTTTTAGGATGGAGTGGGGCCTGCATAGCCCAAGACAGGTGAGACCTGTGGGAGAGGCCACTCCGAGATGTAGTTGGGTGAGACCCGTGGGCGAGGCCTGTGTGATTATAGCAGTGCAGGTGGGACCTGGTAGAGACCTTAGGGTCAAGATAGGAGATCGAAGATCTCAGGACTTAGGGAGCCAGGGTGGCAAGGTAGATAAAGCATTTTTAGATAGCCGAAGTTTCTTCGGAAGTTGCTGGGAGCGACTTAGAGTTTGAGATTGGGTTTAGTAACTGGTGGGAGTCCGGTAACCCAGATAATGGCAGATTAGTTGGGACCAGGCTGGTCTCGGTTCATCCAGAAAGCGGACAGGAGTTAGCAGGATCATCGGGCAGGGGTAGCGATAAGGGAATTCTTTTTTGGAGTAGTCATTTGTTCGGGAGGTGCTAAATCACTCACAGCAGGATTAAATAATATTAGTGTAGGGGATTTGACTCTGTTTCGCAGCTCTCGTTTGAGTCTAACCGTTGCAGGGATGAATTTTCTACTCGAAGGATTATCTGATCCATTCGCTGGGTTGGGCGTTCAGCACTGAGGTGTGATAAGAGGAAGCATTCAGTAAGTAGCAGCGGTGAGTCAGCACTGGGAGTAATCGGAAATTTGTTACAGCGAGGGGTTGTCCAACACAGAGATAGAGAAGATTGTTGCTTATGGAAAGTTGCCTTGGGAAGGCCAGTGGCCGCGCAAGGAAAAAGGGGTGAACCCCTTGGATTTCCAACATGAGTACTCAGGGAGTACCGGAAGGATTGTCGTTTGGGTAAGAGCGATGTACCCATGGTTTATAGTGATGGGATGGTTCTCAAGAGGATATCATCGAGGAATAGCATTTCACTCAGGAAGACCGGATATAAAGCCAATAGAAGCGGTCCCTCGAGGATTAGACTGAGCAGTCAGAGTATACATTGCATAGGAATGTCGTCAGACGTTGCGGGATAGTTGGCCGTAGGGAACTTCGAGGATGAAGTCCAATTTAAGTGGGGGAGAGTTGTAACACCCCGTTTTGAAAAGTACTTCGATTGCGGGTTCGGAGGCCCAGGGTATAAGCGATTCGGTCTTTTATGGGTCTCAGGTTTTATTCGCAAGGTTTTAAGGTTTGGGTATGTAGTCAGGAGCATAAGGCTTCTTGCCACCTTTTCGTGGGTATAAAGTTCGTCGGAAACGGGCTTAGAACGAAGGATTTATAGCACTTTGAAGTTATTGGCAATATTGGTCCTTAATGGAGAAAGATGGCAAGAAAGGACTATGCATGCAAGGTGGCCAGCGCGAGAGTACGCCCAGCGTAGGCTGGGGTATGCCCAACATATAAAGGAAAATGATCGCGGGTACGGAGGGGCGTACACCCAACATACGAGAAGTACGCCCAGCGTACGCTCAGAGTTCCCAAACCCTAATTTTAGGGTTGAGCCCTATATAAAGAACCTTATGTCTCGAAGTCCAGCCTCCATTTCCACCCTAAAGGAGCTACTACAAAACCCTAATCCATATTTGAGTGTTCTTGGAGCTTAGAAGGTCACTAGAGGAGCATCTTGGTGTTGTGGATCCATTTTCCAAACAAGAAAGAACAAGGAAAGGTGGTGGTTCAAAGGAGAGGTTGCAGATCTGGGATTGTTGCTTCATTTCTAGCCATTTCAAGGTACAAAGATCTAAACTTGGTGATTATCTTCTTAGATCTCCTAGATTGAGTTTTTGGACCATTTTGGTCCAAAGGTTGAAACTTTGTGGTTCAATCCGATTTCTAGGACTTGGAGTTGCTACTCTCTGTTCTATATGAGTCCCTAAGGCAGAAATTTGCCATCTTGAATGTCTTATTAGGTTCATGCATGAGTTAAGAGCATTTTTATGTGAATGGAATATCATTTTGGAGTTTAGTCTTGATTGGGGCATGCAAAGTCACCAAGTTAGTGACTTTATGGATTAATACGTTGAAAAGGAATTGGATCTGTGTTTGTAGCTTTTGGAGTAGAGTATTAAGCACTTAATGGGAAAGTGACTTAACAGGGGGAGTACATTGAGCGTACATGCAGGTACACCCAACGTACACACCATTTGGCTAGTACGCTTAGCGTACATAGGCGTACGCCCAACGTACTCATCAGATTTGGGTTTGGCTTGTTTTGGGCCATGGTTTGCCATGCAAGGGATTTTGGTTCTTTGGGCCTTAGTGAGCCATCAGAAGTCAGATAATGTCGGCCAAGAAGATGTTTGGGCTTAGGGTAAGGCCCATTAGAGGGATTGGGTCCAATTTAGCAAGTTGGGCCATTAGTGGGCCACTAGTGGGCTTGGGAAGCCTACCTAGTGTTGGGCCTTTATATGTTATGGTTTGGGCCTTAGTTATGGACCAAGTTGGATTAGGGGTAAAATGGACATTTTACCATAAGGAGGATTATTGTTTTGGACTAAGTGATATTTTGGTATTGATAGCTCGGACAGCCGAAGGAGTAGCAGTTTGGGAAATTGCCAAATAGCAGCCGGAGGAGTATCAACAGGGTTTCAGCAGTGCGAGGTGAGTCTCCTCACTGTGTGCATGGGTCTACGGCCACAATTCTGAACCATTTAGTTTATGTATGGTAGAAAGACCCAGGGGTTAGCCCTAGGCATTGTATGATAGTATGTTTCCGGACCACGGTCCGATGCCGGGCGAGGCCCGAGGAAAGTTTATATGTATGTTATTCCGAACCAAGGTTTGATGTCGGGGAAAGCCCGAGGAATGTTAGTATGTTAGTTATACTTGTTGTCTGTGTGATACTTATATGTGCCTGGTAGGGAGGTAAGTGTGGGCGAGGTCCCACATCTCATCACTAGCTAAGTATGGATGGGGTTCCGTATCTCATTAGTAGCAGATCAGGGGCGGGGCCCGAGATAGGAGAGAAGTGAGTGTGGGCGGGGGCCCGTATCTCACTATCAGCAGGAGTGTGGACAGGGTTCCATGACTCATCAATAGTAGGACATGGGCGAGGCCTTAGGATAGGAATACAATAGTATATGTTTGCTTATGTGTTAGCATGTTTATATGATTGTATGTGTATAGCGGGCGAGGCCCAGAGACAGGCGGGTCCTAAGAGAGACAGATATGTATACCGAGCGGGGCTCGATGCCAGGAGGGGCCCGATGCCGAAGCGAGTCTGATGCCGGGAAAGTCCCGATGCAGCGGGCGGGGGCCCAGTATGGGGTTATATATGTAGTATGTGGTAGTATGGGGAACTCACTAAGCTTCGTGCTTATGGTTTTCAGTTTGGTTTCAGGTACTTCCAGTAGCGGAGGGAAGAGCTCGGGATGACTGCATCGCACACACCATGATGTTTTAGCCTGGGATAATTTACTCTGATATGATATGTTAGACATGATACTCTGATTAAATATGTTTCGAATGAATGGTTTGATAACTATGGTTTTTATTATAGTTTTAAAATGAAATTATTGGACATGATTTTTGGGACGTTACAATGCCTTAGAGACTGCCGCCCATATCTTTAATCTAGTCCCTACCAAAAAGGTTTCCAAAACACCTCACGATATGTGGACAGGGAAAGTTACCACATTAGACCACATTAAAGTTTGGGGCTGCGAGGCTTTTGTGAGAAAAGAAACTCACGACAACCTCGAACCTCAGAGTGAGTGATGTATTTTCATCGGCTACCAACATAAATCCTTTGGATATCTCTTCTACAGACCGAGTGAAAATGTTGTCTTCATTTCAAGGAGAGGAGTCTTTCACGAGAGAGAACTCATAGGCCAAGGAAACAGTGGGAGGCAAATTGACCTTGAAGAGCTTCAAGAGTCAAGCGGTGAAGGAACCTCAAACACTAGCAATCAACCTGAGGAGGAAACTCCGGTTGATCCAATTGACGAGTCCTTACCTCTGAGGCGTTCCAGTAGAGTTAGAAACACACCTGAGTTTTATGGTTTCCATATTACTACTGAAGGTGATACATTTATCAGTGATAGCACACTGGTAAATTTGGATGAACCTAACAACTACAAGGGAGCCATGGCAGGCCCCGACTCTGCAAAATGGAAAGAGGCTATAGATAGCGAGATTCAGGCCATGTATGACAATCAAGTTTGGAACTTGGTTGAGAATGTACCGGTTCGTAAGACAGTCGGGTGCAAATGGACCTTAAAGAATAAGACCAACACGGATGGGAAAGTACACACATATAAGGCGCGACTGGTTGTGAAGGGCTTTACTCAAACTCCGGGAGTTGACTATGATGAGACCTTCTCACCAGTAGCGAAGATTAAATCTATAAGGGTTATGTTGGCAATAGCTGTATTTCATGACTATGAAATATGGCGAATGGATGTCAAAACCGCTTTCCTTAATGGAATGAAGATGTTTACATGAGTAAGCCAAAGGGTTTTGTTAATGCAAAGTACCCTGATAGAGTGTGTAAGCTTGAGAAGTCCATTTATTGATTGAAACAAGCATCTCTCAGATGAAATCTTTGTTTTGATGAGAAAGTCAAAGAGTTCGGATTTTCGAGAAGCGAGGATGATTACTGTGTATATGTCAAAGCTAGTGGGAGTATAGTGAGTTTTCTAGTATTGTATGTAGATGACATACTGCTCATAGGAAACGACATCCCAACCTTGCAGGAGGTTAAGTACTGGCTTGGGAAGTGTTTCGCTATGAAGGACATCGGAGAAGCTGCTTATATCCTAGGTATAAGGTTACTGAGAGACAGGAGTAAAAGGCTAACATGAATTAGTCAAAGTAACTACTTGGACTAAGTGTTGAAGCGTTTCAGCATGGAGAACTCCAAGAAAGGTAACCTACCTATCCTGAGCAATACCAAACTGAGTAAGACTCAGAGTCCGAGTACAGAAGCTGAGATAACAGAAATGAGTCATATACCATATGCTTCCGCAGTTGGTTCGATCATGTATGCTATGACTTGTACTCGCCCTGATGTGGCCTTTGCTTTGAGCATGGTCAGCAGATATCAAGGGAATCCTGGTAAAGCTCATTGGACTGCGGTTAAGAACATTCTTAAGTACCCGCGGAGGACTAAGGACTGGATCCTTACCCTCGGTGGGAGTGATGACTTGAGAGTGACGGGGTATAGCGACGCCAGCTTTCAAACCGACAGAGACAATTTCCGCTCTCAGTCGGGCTGGGTGTTTACCTTGAATAGAGGAGCAGTGACATGGAAAAGTTCCAAGCAGGAGACTGTAGCTGATTCAACGTGCGAATCAGAGTACATAGCAGCAGGTGAAGCATCGATGGAGGCGATATAGTTGAAAAACTTCATTGGAGACCTTGGAGTCATTCCATCTATAAACGAGCCTATGGAGATTTTCTGCGATAATGAAGGGGCGGTTGCCTTAACCAAGGAGCTGAGAGATCATGGTAGATCCAGGTATATCGACAGAATTTGCCACTTCATAAAACATCAAGTAGAAGAAGGGCACCTCGTGGTAAAGGGGATATCGTCAGAGGACAACCCAGCAGATCCTCTTACAAAGGGACTGAGTTGGGTTAAGCACTTGCAGCATGCAAGGGGCATTGGGCTAACAGACGATATTAGTTTTAGTGGTTAGATAAATAGAAAATTGTAATAGCTAAATTGTAATTAAAATTTGATGATTAATAAAAGGAGTTTTATTTATAAGTAAAGTTACTGTCTTGTGCCAATTATTTACTATTGTTTCACTTTACATGTTTTGACTTCCAGAATAATAAAATTATTATTATTATTATTATTCAAACCATCCACATTCGATCATACGTTGGAAGGAAGTATGAAAGAAGACGGTGATGAGTTGGCTTATAGATTGTCTAAGGAGTTAGGCATAGCAACAGTTTGCTACACCATTCATGAGTACTTCTGAAATAAGATTTGAGTATTGGATCAACCCGCGCTCACCTGAATTACTTCATGGAATTCATCACGAGTAATTGTGAGACGATAATATCATATAATCTTCAAACCAAGATATATGAGTTGTTGACTATGAGTAGGTTGTGCATTGATGGCTTGAAAACGCATCAGTAACTTGACGTTATAAAACGTGTCGTTGTGCATGATTTGATGAGTAGTTAGTACAAGCATATAATGTCGAAGTTTATCTGTTCCGTTTATCCTAAGAGGATTAAAAGCGATATCTTGGGCCCCTCGATGATTCTTTTTTGACTTATGTGCCAGACCCGGTCAGAACTAAATTGATGTGTTCAGTTATGTTCTATGTTAAACGAATCGGAAATCGGGAAACAAACTGCTGGACAATAAGTATGACATTGTTCCATGTATTTGTATAACTGATATCTTGAGAACAGAGGAGTATATGATCACTTATCTAAAGGATGCGTCACTCACTGGGTCAGAGTTGACAACGGCTTTTGAAAGCTTACGATTGCTAAGTCGGATTCTGAAGTTACATTGGCAGCTATAGTTATTAGACTTATCCAAGTGGGAGACCGTTGGATTTGGTGTCTAAGCCCATAACTATAACTGGTATGTACTTGAACCGATTGTAGTATGGTCCCTTTTTGGGTTGCCTTCACCAGTGCAATTTGATAGGAAGGATTTTTGAGAATAAGGTTATTTGTGATTTATTAATATATTACAAGTATAATATATTAATATTATTTAATTAGTATTGATCAAGAATTAATTTGGTGATCAAAAGAGACTAATTAAATATATGGGGATTGATTATGTAAATCAATGATTCTTGTAATGTGGGCTAATGATCCATGACTATGTCGTTGGGCTAAACCAATAAGATAATTCATGGATAGTCCATGGAGGTTAACCCATGGAGCATAAGAATGTGAAAAGTCATGGAGCATTAGGGTTTACAAAGTGTAACCCTAGTATTTGCCACATTATAAATAGTGCCCCCATAAGCCAAAATCGGCTACACACTCTTTGGAGTCAAGTATCTTATTCTCCTAAAACCTTCTCTTGCATTTTGGTGTTTGTGAACCAAGAGAGGCATCACAATTGAGGTGATCAAGCTTTCAAAGGTAAAGAACTCTACCCTACTCAAGAGGTAAGCATCCAAACTAAGTTTTATTATATAACTTCAACTGTATTCTAGCTAGGGTGAATGCTTTGGAAAATTGAAATGCATGTATAATTAGAGAAAACATAGATCCAAAGCATTTAGGATTGCATGTGCACACTAGGAGTGTTATAGTGCTCAAAACCCAACAACTCCCACCAAGGGTAAGGACCCAGTCCTTAGTCCTCCATAGGTACATACGAATGTTCTTAACTGTAGTCTAATGAGTTTTACCAGGATTCCCTTGATATCTTCTGACCAAGCTCAAAGCAAAGGCCACATCAGGGCGAGTACAAGTCATAGCATACATGATCGAACCAACTGCGGAAGCATATGTTATATGACTCATTTATGCTATTTCAGCCTCTGTACTCGGACTCTGAGTCTTACTCAGTTTGGCATTGCCTTGGATTGGTAAGTCACCTTTCTTGGAGTTCTCCATGCTGAAACGTTTCAACACCTTGTCGAAGTATGTACTTTGACTGAGTCCTATTAGCCTTTTACTCTTGTCTCTCAATATCCTTATCCCTAGGATATATGCAACTTCTCCGAGGTCCTTCATCGCAAAACACTTCCCAAACCAGGACTAAGCCTCCTGTAAGGTTGGGATGTCGTTTCCTATGAGCAGTAGTCATCTACAAACATTAACAGAAAGCTCACTATACTGCCACTAGCTTTGACATATACACATGACTCATCCTCGCTTCTTGAAAATCCAAACTCTTTGACTTTCTCATCAAGACAAAGATTCCATTTGCGAGATGCTTGCTTCAAACCATAAATGGATTTATCAGGCTTACACACTCTACTAGGGTACTTTGCATTGACAAAACCCTCTGGCTGACTCATGTAAACATCTTTAGCCAACTTTCCATTAAGGAAAGCGGTTTTGACATCCATTTGCCATATTTCATAATCATGAAATGCAACTATGGCAAACATAACCCTTATAGATTTAATCTTCACTACTGGTGAGAAGGTCTCATCATACTCAACTCCCGGAGTTTGAGTAAAGCCCTTCGCAACCAGTCGCGCCTTATATTTGTGTACTTTCCCATCCATGTCAGTCTTCTTCTTGAACATCTATTTACACCCGACTGTCTTACGACCCGGTACATTGTCAACCAAGTTCCAAACTTGATTGTCATACATGGATTGAATCTCGCTGTCGATAGCCTCTTTCCACTTTGCAGACTCTGGGCCTGCCATGGCTTCCTTGTAGTTGTTAGGTTCATCCAAATTTACCAGTGTGTTATCACTGATAAATGTATCACCTTCAGTAGTAATATGGAAAGCATAAAACTCAAGTGTATTTCTAACTCTACTGGAACGCCTCAGAGGTAAGGACTCGTCAATTGGATCAACTGGAGTTTCCTCCTTAGGTCGATTGCTAGTGTTTGAGGTTCCTTCACCGCTTGACTCTTGAAGCTCTTCAAGGTCAATTTTCCTCCCACTGTTTCCTTGGCCTATGAGTTCTCTCTCGCGAAAGACTCCTCTCCTCGCAACGAAGACAACATTGTCACTCGGTCCGTAGAAGAGATATCCAAAGGATTTCTGTGGGTAGCCAATGGGAATACATTGCTCACTCCGAAGTTCGAGCTTGTCGTGAGTTTCTTTTCTCACAAAAGCCTCGCAACCCCAAACTTTAATGTGGTCTAATGTGGGAACTTTCCCTTTCGACATCTCGTGAGGTGTTTTGGAAACCTTTTTGGTAGGGACTATATTAAGGATATGGGTGGCAGTCTCTAAGGTATACCCCCAGAATGAGATAGGTAATGAAGCTCGACTCATCATGGAACGAACCATGTCTAGCAAGGTTCTATTGCGCCTCTCAGCCACACCATTAAGTTGTGGTGTCCTAGGTGGCGTCAATTGTGAAATATCTCCACATTCCTTAAGATAGTCAAGGAACTCGATACTAAGATACTCTCCTCCATAATCGGATCGCAGCATCTTTATCTTCCTGGCCAATTGATTCTCCACTTCTTGCTTAAACTACTTGAACTTTTTAAAAGTCTCTGACGTATGCTTGATTAAGTAAATATACCCATATCTACTATAATCATCAGTAAAAGTCACATAGAAGCGGTTAGCATCCCTTGTGGCGGTTCTGAATGATCCACATACATCAATGTGTATGAGATCCAACAGACCTTCACCCCTTTCACAAGTACCAGTGAAGGGTGACTTAGACATCTTCCCAAGTAAACAAGATTCGCAAGTGTCATCCGACTTCAAGTTAAATGACTCCAAAACTCCATCCTTTTGGAGTTGGGCTATGCGCTTCTTGTTGACATGTCCAAGACGACAATGCCACAAGCATGTCTTATCCACATCATTGGAAGAATCACTATTCAATACATTATTTCCTAAGTTATCTACAACCATCATAGTTTCATATATACCATTGCAAGGTAATGCTTCAAAATAAAATACACCATTACAATAAGCATAAATACCACCATATTCATTATTAAAAGAAAAGGTAAAACCTTGTTTATACAAACTGTGAAAGGAAATAACATTTCTCGCCATATCGGCCAAGTAACAACAATTATTCAAATCTAAATTTAAACCATTACTAAGCAATAAAGAATAAACTCCAATCTTGGTCACAGGCGACACTTTCCTATTTCCCATGATTAAGTTTATCTTCCCATGCTCCACATCCCTACTTCTTTTTAGTCCCTGCAAATCAGAACAAATGTGAATACCATAACATGTATCAAGGACCCAAGAATTAGCATGTGATGAGATATTAGACTGAATAGTGTAAATACCTGCAAAGGAGGGCTTGATCTTCCCATCCTTTATGTCCTGCAAGTACTGGGGGCAGCTTCGTTTCCAGTGCCGTTTATCATGACAGTGGAAGCACTCTGCTTCCTTCGGATTGGAAGAGGGATTAGCAGAACCAGCGTTGGTCCCACTAGAAGAGGATCCATCAAGAGACTTTCCCTTGTAGCTTGAAAGACCATTTTCATACTTAACATTTATCATAAAGTCAATAACATGCTACATGCATATTGATATTTTATTACAAAAGACTGGATACAAACCGACTAACGAGGTTTTTACAAAGTTTTATATATTACATAACTTCCCAGGAATTAATACACTAAGTACAAAAGTGATAATATTAACTATTCTACATCTTCTTATAGTACATGACTATACTGGATGCTTATCTCCTGCAATAGTTAAACACTGAGAGGGATAAGCGGGTGACGCTTAGTGAGTTCAACAATAGTTACAATATACGCTATTCCATATGTATAACAATATGACAGAAGCAAAGAGGGACAAAGAACAACAAAGGTATATGTGTATCATATGGCAGGCTTTCCATATCAACCAATGTTTTGATTCAAAGATTGAGGATCAATGAGACACAATGATTTCAACATGATATACATCATAAAAACTCCAACTCAAGAGACACAGAAAATACCATTTTTGCTTATCATTTTGCTAGCATATACAGGCTTTCAGCCCTACCTAGCCCTGTTGCAATACCAAAGTGATACGAGTCATTCTCTATATGGCCAAAGGCACAAATCCATTACCAAAGTGATACGAGACATGATCTACATGGCCAAAGGCATAATACCAAAACCAAAGTGATACGAGTCATTCTCTACATGGCCAAAGGCACCAAGCCAATACCAAAGTGATACGAGACATGCTCTACATGGCCAAAGGTATTAAAACTATTACTTGAATAACACAGGAAAGCGCATTGCACATATAACACATAACATACAATTGTCCCTATATTGAACTCAATGTGAAATAACCGAATGATAAAATGATAATTTAGGCAGCACTTCGTTTCTAAAAATGACTTTCTTTGACGAAACCGGGAGTTTTTGTTGAAAATCGGGCTTTACGCGGGCAGAGTTTCGACTGAAAATGTTATTTTCTCGGGGTCTTCGGTGCTCCGGGGCTTGCTTCGGGTGTTGGGGTAGTTCCCTAGGCTTCGGGGGGAGGGGGGGGGTGTTAGGGTAATTTGAGAGATGAAATAAGGTGTAAAAGTTTCAATTTTGTAACCTTAAATCGGGCAGCCTCACACACTATTTATAGTGTCCGAAGCACCTTAATACGCTAGGCGTAATTAGCAAGGTACACGAGGCATACTGGCTTCTGATGCTCTATGCTGAGTGTAACTCCTCGGTACGCTGGGCGTAGAGTGATACATGGCATCTGTTCGGTTACCGGGCCTCGGACGTGTCGATGGTGCATGATACGTGTCCTTCGTCCGTAGTACGCTGGGCGTACGGCCTCCTCGAAGTTTGTGCCTAAAACTTCAAAAATTCATATCTTTCGCACACGAGCTCCGTTTGACATTCTTTATATCCACGCGTAGGTGAGATTATACTCTACAACTTTCGTTTAGATTCCGTCGGCTAATTTTGAATTCATTTTTAATATTATATTTTTAACAGGCCGGAACAGGAAAAGTCCGTTAAAAATTCATAACTTCTTCATCCGACGTCCGTTTTCGTCTGTCTTTTTGCCGTTGTACTACTATTGATGAGATCTTCGATTCTCGTTTAGGTTGTATCGGCTAAAAATCACTCTATCTTTATTTCGAGTTTCGGGTTGTGTTCTGCTATGCCGAATCTTAGAAAAATCATAACTTCCTCATACGAAGTCAGATTTGGACGTTCTTTTTATGAAAATTCTCGGTTTAACGAATACTACGACTTTCATTTAGATCACAAAGGCTAAAAAGTAGTTTATCAAAAACTCACTTTTTACGTCATATAGCGTTGTGCCGGTTTTGTCACGAAACTTTAATGAGTCATTACTTCTTCGTTATAACTTGGATTTCGATGAGGTTTTCACCTAAATGTTTCTAACGAGATAATCTACAACTTTCAATAACATTATTTTTACTTATTTCCAACTTTATATTTTCGTTAATTTCAATAGTTGACCTTTGATCGGAATCTCATAAGACTTCCAATATTTTCGGAATGATTCTAAACATAGTTTTACTTCTAATCTCGTAAAAACTATCTTGTTAGAACTAAACGCTCAAAATCATATAATATTCAATAATATTAACTAACAAGCTTACAAAATACGATAATTACACTAGGTTAATAACGTGTATGTTACACGGCTCTTGGAGGGAGCCTTCCTCTTTTTTCTCTTCCCATGTCCTATTGCCAGAACAGGGGCAGAAGTGGTAATAGGAGTAGAAACAATCGACTTTCCTTTCAGGTTTCTTTTTGCAGTCCTAAGAAGGCCTTGAAGCTTGCTAAGAGTGACCTCTTCCTTGTTCATATGATTGGTCATACAAAACTGATCATAACAAGAAGGTAAAAAGTGTAGAATAATATCTATGGCCAACTCTTCATCAAAATTGACATTCAATTTAAGCAAGCAGTCCACGAATCTCTGCATCTTCTGCAAGTGGGTCGCGATGGGTTCACCATCCTTCATTTTGGTTGTGATCATGGAGGCAATGATCTCATACCTCTCCTACCGAGCACTTTGATGGTATCTTTCCATCAAATCATGATACATTTCATAAGGATAGTAGCCCTCATAGGAATTCTGTAGCTCAGCAGTCATGGTAGCGATCATAAGACACGACACCTTTGTAGCATCCCTCTCATGAGTAGTGTGTTCAACGATTTGTTCGGGAGTAGCAGTGGTGACATCAATCTCTTTGAGCTCTTTATCTAGGACATATTCTTTGTCCTCATAGCGAATAGCCATTCTGATGTTTCGAATCCAGTCATTGAAGTTTGAGACATCGAAAATGACCCTCCCACATAGGTTCATGAGGGAGAAAGAGCCTGAAGGGATTTGGTTGGAAGCATTGTTTGGGATAAAGATCTGTAAAAGAAGAAGAACAAAGTTTAGATTAGATGATAATCCTTAATATTACACCCAAATGAAATACTAAGGCTACGATCCAACACAATATTCTACAATTGCGAAGAGGGATGCCGTAATCCAATTGTAAAATATTTGAAGGTAGGTAAATAACGATTTACCAATTTCCACCATGAAAAACGAAATAAGTTATTAAGTTTTAATTGGTTTGAAATTCCTAGATCTTTGAGATTCATTGAACTTTTCAATGGCATGTTTAAATATCGATTGTGACCTTCATGTTTGTGAATGGGATGCCGAGGATCCCAAACAAGGAGTGAATAACCATGCAAATTAGCTTGGTACACCCAATGTTACAAATCACCTAATCAATGTGCCGGTTAACCACACACGCTCCATTGATCTATGATTAACATCAAGTTACCCTTTGCCACACATTGTCAGTCCCATATTAGTGTGCCGGTTAACCACACAAGCTCCACTAACGACTTAACAAGGTGCAAAGTGTAATTTCATGGATTAGCACCATTTCACATTTTTCCTAAAGTAACTAAGTTTGGGAATTTTAATAAAAGTTTAGTTACTTTATATTTTTATCATTATACTTTTAATGAGGGAATATTAATGTCCTATCCTACCCGTTCGGCTAACGACCCTCTACCAGTCAAGGAAGCGGTGGGTGAGAGTAGACACCCATTAAACTACCATTTTATAGGCAGTAACCTTATACCCCCCTTATAGACCGGTTTCGTAAATGAGGCCTACTAACGATAAGACCGACTTTGTCTTATACTTACATATATATATATATATATATATATATATATATATATATATATATAATTAAACTTATAATATTATAAAGTATAAGGGTTGAAATTTAACTTTTAAAACTCTAGGGTTTGGAATTAAAGTTTTATTAGTGTGACTTAACAAATTCCAAAACTTGAGGGCAAGTTTTGAAACTTGTCAAAACTCTTCACATTCATAACTTATGAGTTTAATTGGTTTTTAATGTATGAGGCCTTTCATTTTCCACAACTTGAGGACAAGTTACGGAGGTCATTAAAATTCATTTAGATCATTTTTCTAACATCTAAAATTATCACATAATCTATGATCTAACTAAACTCACAATCAAGATAATTTCTAGTCAACAATTTGAAAGCAATTTTGTTTATCATATAAAAACAACAATTATTTTAAAACTTTGACAATTATCTTGTGTTTGGATGAGTACAAGCACTACCATATCATAAAAAACATTTCCAATGATCCAAAATAGTTTGTGGTAGTGTTCCCAATCCAAACCAGGCCAAGAAACTCGAAATTCTGCAAACAGAGCCTTCAACTGGTCGAGTACATGAACTCGACTCGACGAGTTGCTCTGTTACTGAGTGGACTCGTTGAGTCTGTTCATGTACTCGTCGGGTTCACCAGTCAGAGGCCAAAATTTCGACTTTTTCAGCTTTGAAAAACTAGTAAGCATCAAATATAATAGAAAACAATCCTAGGCTCTGATACCACTGTTGGGTTTTGAGCACTATAACACTCCTATGGTGCACATGCAACCCTAAATGCTTTGGATATATGTTTTCTCTATTATACATGCATATTTTCAATTTGAAACAACCCAAAAATACAGACCAAAAATTTCGTTTTGAGAATTATTATAAAACCATAAACCATCCATAATCATAGAGAAAAACCATGTATCATGTATCTCAAAACATCTTATCAAATACTGTGACAGAAACATGTGATAAAAATATCAGAGTAATCTCCCAGGCCAGAAAGACTGTGGTGTGTGCCATGCTATCAAACCGAGCACTTCCCTTTGCTAGCTGAAGTACCTGAAACCAAAACTGAAACTGTAAGCACGAAGCTTTGTGAGCGCCCCCAAACTACCACATACCATACAAATAGCATAACTATGGGACTACTCCCAACTGCATCGGGACGAACCCGACATCGGACTCCTGCCTGGCAATGGGCTCACCCTGGCATCAGACTACGTTTGGCATCGGGCTTGCCCTGACATCGGGCTTACCCCGACACATACACAACATAACATATATCATAAACACATAACATATGAACTACATCGGGCTTCCCCGACATCGGGCCGAAACCCGGAACACATAACATATAACAGCTAAGCTAACATACATCGGGCTTGCCCTGGAACACATAATACATAACATGCATGAATCAAAAAGACATCAAGCATACATATACTCTTCTCGGGACCGCCCCGACATCAGACCGAAGTCCGGAACTACTAACATCTAAACGGGCCGGCATTATGGCCTTAGACCCGTTCCTACTGGAGAGAAACTCACATCTCAATCTGGCTGCTGAGAACTCGTGCAAGGTAACTCTGTCTGTTGCTCCAACTACCCTCCGGCTATTATAACCAAATAAACACTTAGTCAAAAACTAAGAATCCCACTAAGGGTAAAATGACCATTTTACCCCTACTCTAACTTTAGGCCATATCCAAGACCCAATTCCAACTAGTCCTTATAAGTCCACTCATGGCCCACTAAGGCCCACTAACGGCCCAATTTTCTAAATTGGGCCCAACTTCTTAAATGGGCTTTTCCTCACAAGCCAAACAAGTCCTTGGGCCCTTGACCAACTTCTGAAGGCCCATCTTGGCCCAATTACTGCTATATCCAAGGCCTGGCCCAAACCAAAGCCCAATTACAAAAAGCACACTGTCTGAGCGTACGCCGAGTGTACCCTTCTTTACGTTGCGCGTACTGCTTGAATGACTCGTACGCTGCGCGTACTGGCGTGTACGCCCAACGTACTCTCCTGTTAAGCCATCTTCTCCAAAACTGCTTAATCCCTTAAGACACTACGTCCAAACTACAGATCTGAGTCCAATACTTCATCCTAACCCATAAAGTCGATCACTTGATGGCTTGCAACCGACCAAATGAACCTAACTCTAAAAATAGCAATAAACTTCCATGGAAATGGCTAGATCTCATGCCTGGCTACATAAAAGCTCAAAAGCTTGCAACTTTACTGCTGAAGGGACACTTTGAGCTTCAAGGGTGGCAACCCTAAGCTCAAAAATGAAGTTGCATGAACAATATCCATTCTTTGAACCTAAAAAGGTCCAAAGCTTCAAAACCCTAGATCTATACTTCTAAGAGGAAAGGTAGGAGCTTTATACCTCCTTTGGGTGCCAAAAGATGAACTTGTTCCAGATCCTTGAGCTCAAGATACTCAAGTGCTTCTCCTCCAACTTCTCTTCACTCCTTCCAAACCTTTCTTCACAAAAATGAACTCAAAAAGGTCAAGCACACACAACAATGGAGTATGAGGAGAACTAGGGTTTTATGAGGGTGATGGACTGGTGCGGAGGCTAGAGGGGAGGCTATAATGGGGTATTTATATGTCTTAAACCCTAAAAATTAGGGTTTGGCATCTGCCCGCGTATGTTGCGCGTACGCCCCCGAGTCCCTCGAATCCAATGTGCCACTACGCCCTGCGTACGCCAGGTTACGCCCAGCGTACGGCTTATGGGCAGCCCAACTTCTTGGCCCATTTTTGCTAAGGTCCACCCCTAAAGGTCCATTGTCCAAGTTTTATCCCAACGCTCATATTAATTTACATAATCTAAATAATACCTCGCGAGACGGATGTTACAATTCACCCCCACTTGAATCAGACTTCATACTCGAAGTCTGCTGCTGCTGAATCTGCAAACAACTCTGGGTAGTGCTCCCTCATCTCCTCCTCGGACTCCCAAGTCCACTCTGAACCCTTTCGGTGCTGCCACTGTACCTTCACTAACTCGACTCTCTAATTCCTCAGCTCCTTCATCTTGCGATCCAGAATCGCCACTGGCTTCTCAATGTAATTCAGGCTGTCATCAGCCTGAATGTCCTCCAAGGGTACAACCGTTGTCTCATCTACTAGGCAATTCCAAATCTGAGAAACATAGAAAGTGTTGTGGATCTGACTGATCTCGGCTGGAAGATCCAATCGGTATGCCACCTTGCCCACCCGGGCTATGATCCTGAAGGGGCCGATGTACCTGGGGCCCAGCTTGCCCCGCTTCCAAAACCGGATAACACCCTTATAGGGTGACACTTTCAGGAGGACCATGTCTCCCACCTGAAACTCCAAGTCCGAACGTCGTCTGTCGGCGTAACTCTTCTGCCGACTCTGTGCAGTCTGAAGCCTCCTCCGGACCTGCTGGATCCTCTCTGTAGTCTTAAGTACTACCTCTGTACTTCCCATGACCCTCTGACCGACCTCACCCCAACAAATTGGGGTCCTACACTTCCTCCCGTAGAGCATCTCGAAGGGAGGCCGGTCTATACTGGAGTGGTAACTATTGTTATACAAAAATTCCGCTAACAGAAGATACGTATCCCAAATGCCACCGAAATCCAACACGCATGCTCGAAGCATGTCCTCAAGAGTCTGAATCATCCTCTCGCTCTGTCCGTCCATCTGAGGGTGGAAAGCGGTGCTGAAGTGGAGACGAGTACCCATCTCGTCGTTAAACCGCTTCCAAAATCTGGAAGTAAAACGGACATCTTGGTCTGACACTACTGAGACAGGCACTCCATGCCGTGCCACCACCTCTCGTACGTAAATCTTGGCCAACTTCTCGGCTGAGATGCTCTCCTGGACCGGTATAAAGTGGGCGCTCTTGGTTAACCGATCCATGATGATCCATATCGAATCGACCCCACGTGCGGTCCTGGGAAGCTTAGTAATAAAATCCATAGTTATGTCCTCCCATTTCCACACAGGGATGTCTAACGTCTGCATCTTGCCATGCAGCCTATGGTGCTCCGTCTTGACCTTCCTGCTGGTCAGGCATCTCTCCACGTACCAAGCTACATCCCACTTCATGCAGGGCCACCAGTAATCGGGTCGAAGATCTCTGTGCATCTTCGTCGCCCCCGGATGGATGGAGAATCTGGACTTGTGGGCCTCATCCATCAATACCTGTCGTACTCCGCCCCAGTACGGTACCCAGACCCTTCCATGCAGGTTCAACAACCCTCGGCTGTCATAATCAAACGAGGCCACCCTGCCCACAATCCTTTCGCACTTCTGGCGCTCCTCCTTCAAGCCCTCAACCTGCGCCTCTCTAATCTGCTCCAATAGTGGAGTAATCACTGTCATCCTCAGACAGATGTCTCGAATCGGGGCCGCTACCGCATTGCGGCTCAGGGTGTCGGCCACTACGTTGGCCTTGCCCAGGTGGTAAAGGATCTCACAAGCGTAGTCCTTCACCACATCTAACCACCGATGCTGCCTCATGTTCAGATTCGGCTGATCCATGAGGTACCTCAAACTCTTGTGGTCCGTGTAAATGGTACATCGGACCCCATAGAGATAATGTAGCCAAATATTGAGGGCGAACACCACTGCCCCCAGCTCTAATCGTGTGTCGGATAGTTAGCCTCGTGAGGCTTCAACTGTCTCGAGGCATAAGCTATCACATGACCTCGCTGCATCAGTACTGCTCCCATGCCTGTGATCGAAGCATCACAGTAGACTACGAAGTCATCTACGCCTTCTGGCAGAGTGAGAATCGGT
The DNA here is from genome assembly GCF_052849685.1 of Lactuca virosa. Lineage (NCBI taxonomy): Eukaryota > Viridiplantae > Streptophyta > Magnoliopsida > Asterales > Asteraceae > Lactuca > Lactuca virosa. The sequence continues at coordinate 56,240,607 of NC_136430.1, forward strand.
GCCTCGCACAATCGCTGTCTGAGCGTCTCAAAGGCTACCTGCTGCTCAGGTCCCCAGCAAAAAACCACCGACTTCTTGGTCAGTCGGGTCAACGGAACTGCAATCTTGGAGAAGTCCTGGATAAATCTCCTGTAATACCCTGTCAGACCCAGGAAACTCCAAATCTCAGATGGAGACCTCGGAATCTCCCACTGCATCACGGCCTCTATCTTGGTCGGATCGACCAGAATACCCTTCTAGTTGACAAGACGCCCAAGGAACTGCACCTCGCGCAACCAGAACTCACACTTGGAGAACTTCGCATACAATCTCTACCTCCTCCGTGTCTCCAGCACCTCCCTCAGGTGCTCCTCATGCTGCTCCTGAGTCTTGGAGTAAACCAAGATGTCATCAATGAATACTATTACAGACCGATCCAACATCGGCCTGCACACGCGGTTCATGAGGTCCATGAACGCGGTTGGGGCATTGGTGAGCCCAAACGGCATCACCACAAACTCATAATGTCGAGTCCTAAAAGCTGTCTTCTGCACGTCATCATCCCTGACTCGCATCTGGTGATATCCTGACCGCAAATCAATCTTGGAGAACCAAGATGCTCCCTACAGCTGATCAAACAAATCATCTATCCTCAGAAGTGGGTAACGGTTCTTCACCGTTACCTTGTTCAGCTCCAGGTTATCGATACACATGCGATGTGACCCGTCCTTCTTCTTCACAAACAGGATCGGGGCTCCCCATGGTGAACTGCTCGGCCTGATGAAACCCTTGTCTAGCAGCTCCTGCAGCTGCGTATACAACTCCTACATCTCGGGAGGAGCCAACCGATATGGTGCCTTGGCTATCGGAGCCGCACCAGGACCAGGTCAATCCGAAACTCAACCTGTCTCTCTGGAGGTATCCCAGGTAAATCCTCTGGGAATATTTCCGGGTACTCTCGCACTACCGGTACATCATCCACCGTTGCCTTACTCTTATCCCGGGTATCCATGACATAAGCGACGTATCCTGTGCAACCCTGCTGAATGTGGCACCTTGCTCTCACTGCTGAACAGAAAGTCGGTCCGCGCTGTGGCCTCTCGCCCTGGATCACTAACTCTCCCCCACTAGGAGTGCGAACCCTAACCAGCTGCTGCTCGCAGTCTATCACTGCCCCATTGGGGCTCAACCAATCCATACCCACTATAACCTTATTCCCTCGCAGGGGAATAGGAACTAGATCTACTGAAAACTGCTGATCAAATAACTGAAGTGTACATCCTCTATGAACCCTCGTGACCCTGACGGTCCTATTATCTGCTATCTCTACATCCAATGGACAACCTAGCTCCCCTGGAGCTCCTATAAGCCGCCTGCTGAGCGTGAGTGACACAAAAGATCGGGTGGCACCCGAATCGAACATTACTAAAGCTGATATACCGTTCACGAGGAACGTTCCTATAATAAAACATGAAAACATAAGCAACAAAAAATATCAATAAAGAGATGAGAGAAAGATACATACCCGTCACCACGTCAGGAGCCGCTCGTGCCTCCTCTGCAGTAAGCTGAAAACCCTACTCCGTGCCGTAGACGCCTTAGCCCGGCCCTGACGACCATCTGTAATCCTCAACGTGGCAGGAGAAGGTGATGCCACCTTCCCTGATGCTGCTAAAATCGGGCACTGGGACCGCTTGTGTACCTTCTGATTGCACTAAAAGCAAATCCGATCTGATGTTGTCGTGGTGGTGGTAGTGGCTGTGCAATCCCGACTCATATGACCAGTTCGGCCGCACTTGTAGCAACCCGAACTCCCCGCCTTGCACGTCCCCTTATGCATCCTGCCGTATTTTCCACAACGGCCATGGCTATGCTGGATCCGAGATCTGTGATCTGATACCTTGGGCTTCTTGTCCGAACCCCCTGACTGAACCCCCTCTGGTTTCCTCTTCCTCTCCATCTCTAAATCCAGCTCCCTCTCTCGAGCCCTATCAATCATGTCCTCCAGCGTCTTGCAGCTGGAGCGACTCACAAACTGTCTAATGTCACTCCTCAACATCTCATGGTATCTGGCTTTCTTCATCTCCTTGTCTGCCACATACTGCGAAACAAGTAGGGCTCTCTATCTAAACTTGGCGGTAATCTCTGCCACTGTCTCCGTCGTCTGCTGGAGATCCTGGAACTCCCTAGAAAGCTGTTGCACCTCAATAATAGGTGCGAACTCGGCCCTGAATCTGGTCGTGAAGTTACCCCAGGTTATCACATCCAACATTGTGTCATCACCAATGGCTCTCTTAACCTCCTCCCACCATTCACATGCCCTGTCCTTCAGAAGACAGGACGCAAGCCTAACCTTGTCCCCCTTGGGACATTTGCTGGTGCGTAATGCGTTGGCGACATCCGCCAACTATCTGGTACTCGCAATGGGGTCCCGGTAGTCGGGAGCTCCACAAGCTCTAAACTCCCTGAAAGTCAATGTGCGTGATCCCATCATGGCCGCTATCTCAGTGCGGAAAGCGCTCAACTTCTCATCCAGAAGCTCTAAGATACCCTCCTTGACCGATCCAAAAATCACCGGATTCTGGTGTAGTATGTTGCGCATAATCTCCGAGGAGATGAACTCCCTGGTCTGCTCATCTAACTGCTCGGCTCCAGAGCCTGAGCCCGATCGCTCTCCGGCACCTGAACTGCCAACCGCTGGTCTAGGCCGCAAAAACCACCATTCTGAAAAACACATCATAACAAACGTTAGAATACTAACATAACTCAAGGGATCATATACACTACAAGTTCCCTGGTCTTATCTCGGCCTTCCTTGATTTGAGTACGGATCCTCTGCTTTCAGTAGTACGGGCCCATACTACCTTCTACATCTATCCGTACTTTCCTCAAGAACTGCCTCGACTCCACTAAGTCCCTTCTACCACTGCTACTACTGACCTCATACTAAACTCTTCCTAGGCTTGCCCTAGGGTAATCACCAACCCACTCTCCGCTATCAGCTGCATAAGAAGTCCCTGCTACCTCCCCCTAACTAGCTCGTGAATATTATTACATATTGCTAAGACTAGATAATTCTTCGAATGAGAGATCCTACCCTACAACGGTTGGACTCAAACAAGAGCTGTGCAATAGAGCTAGACATAACCTTCTGAAATTATTTAATCCTCGCAATATGTAACGTAACATATTCACTTACTATTTAGTAAAAGATAACTAGAACTCCTAAAATCACAAAGCAAGCAGCATTCGAGCATCGAGTAACATAATCAAGCATATCTCTCTCAGGCTACCCCTGTCTAATCTGTACTAGCATGCAGTTCATAAAGCTGAGATACATATAACAGACACATCAGGCATCCTTTCTAGATCCTTAGTCCTAAACTAGCATGCAATTCTCATAAAGCTGATACACATATAATAGGCACATAAGGCATCCTCCCTAGATCCTTAGTCCTAATCTAGCATATTATTCTCATAAAGCTGATAATCATAACATAAAAATAACTTGTATGGGTAATTTGCGAGTACTTACTTGAGCTCGGCTGATCGCATGCGCCACACCCTTTTCTCTTTTCAAAATTCTTTTCTTTTTCTTGAAGTTCTTCTTATAAAAACAATTTTCTGTTGAAAATTTTCATACCAATTCCTTAGTTTGAGTTCAGACACACCCGAGAGTGTGCCCAAATCCCTCAAATCATGGATATGATACCAACTTGAAACAACCCAAAAATACAGACCAAAAATTTCGTTTTCAAAATTATTATAAAACCATAAACCATCCATAATCACAGAGAAAAACCATGTATCATGTATCTCAAAACATCATATCAAATACTGTGACAGAAACATGTGATAAAAATATCAGAGTAATCTCCCATGCTAGAAAGACTATGGTGTGTGCCATGCTATCAACCCGAGCCCTTCCCTTTGCTAGCTGAAGTACCTGAAACCAAAACTGAAACTGTAAGCACGAAGCTTAGTGAACTCCCCCAAACTACCAGATACCATACAAATAACATAACTCTGGGACTACTCCCAATTGCATTGGGATGAACCCGACATCGGCTTACCCGACATCGGACTCCTGCCCGACATCGGGCTCACCCCGGCATAAGACTACATCTAGCATCGGGCTCACCCCGGCATCGGGCTTGCCCCGACATCAGGCTTACCCCGACACATACATAACATAACATATATCATAAACACATAACATATAAACTGCATCGGGCGAAACCCGGAACACATAACATATAACAGATAATCTAACATACATCGGGCTTGCCCCGGAACACATAATACATAACATGCATGAATCACAAAGACATCAAGCATACATATACTCTTCTCGGGACCGCCCCGACATCAGACTGATGTCCGAAACTACTAACATCTAAACGGGCCGACATTGTGGTCTTAGAGCCGTTCCTACTGGAGAGAAACTCACCTCTCAATCTGGCTGCTGAGAACTCGTGCAAGGTAACTCTCTCTGCTACTCCAACTACCCTCCGACTATTATGACCAAATAAACACTTAGTCAAAAACAGAGAATCCCACTAAGGTTAAAATGACCATTTTACCTCTGCTCTAACTTTAGGCCATATCCAAGACCCAATTCCAACTAGTCCTTATAAGTCCACTCATGGCCCACTAAGGCCCACTAATGGCCTAAATTTCTAAAATGGGCCCAACTTTTCAAATGGGCTTTTCCTCACAAGCCAAACAAGTCCTTGGGCCCTTGACCAACTTCTGAAGGCCCATCTCGGCCCAATTACTGCTATATCCAAGGCCTGGCCCAAACCAAAGCCTAATTACAAAAAGCCCACTGTCTGAGCGTACGCTGAGTGTACCCTTCTGTACGCTGCGCGTACTGCTTGAATGGCTTGTACGCTGCGCGTACTGGCGTGTACGCCCAACGTACTCTCCTGTTAAGCCATCTTCTCCAAAACTGCTTAATCCCTTAAGCCACTACGTCCAAACTACAGATATGAGTCCAATACTTCATCCTAACCCATAAAGTCGATCACTTGATGGCTTGTAACCCACCAAATGAACCCAACTCTAAAAATAGCAATAAACTTCCATTGAAATGGCTAGATCTCATCCATGGCTACATAAAAGCTCCAATGCTTGCAACTTTACTACTTAAGGGACACTTTGAGCTTCAAGGGTGGCAACCCTAAGCTCAAAAACGAAGTTGCATGAACAAAATCCATCCTTTGGACCTAAAAGGGTCCAAAGCTTCAAAACCCTAGATCTATACTGGTAAGAGGAAAGGTATGAGCTTTATACCTCCTGTGGGTGCCAAAAGATGAACTTGTTCCAGATCCTTGAGCTCAAGATACTCAAGTGCTTCTCCTCCAACTTCTCTTCACTCCTTCCAAGCCTTTCTTCACAAAAATGAACTCAAAAAGGTCAAGCACACACAACAATGGAGTATGAGGCGAACTAAGCTTTTCTAAGGGTGAGGGACTGGTGAGGAGGCTAGAGGGGAGGCTATAATGGGGTATTTATATGTCTTAAATCCTAAAAATTAGGGTTTGGCATCTGCCCGCGTACGCTGGGCGTACCTCTTGGTTCGTTGCGCGTACGCCCCCGAGTCCCTCGAATCCAATGTGCCACTACACCCCGCGTACGCCAGGTTACGCCCAGCGTACGGATTATGGGCAACCTAACTTCTTGGCCCATTTTTGCTAAGGTCCACCCCTAAAGGTCTATTGTCCAAGTGTTAGCCCAACGCTCATATTAATTTACATAATCTAAAGAATACCTCGCGAGACGGATGTTACACAATTTTTCCAAAGCATTTTCCTAACTAGCATACAAATTACCAAATGAATAATACATCTAGATAGATGACATACCTTTTAGAAGGACTAGTAGTTCTTGACCTTTAAAAGCTTGAGCACCTCAAGTGTGATGCCTCTAATGGTTCACAAACACCAATATGCAAAAGGATGATTTAAGAGAATAAGCTACTTATCTCAAAGAGAAGGTGCAACCGATTTTAGCTCATGGAGGGTTCTATTTATAGTGTTGCACATGCTAGGGTTACACTTGGTAAACCCTAATAACCCATGACTTTCCACATTCTCATGCTCCATGGGTTTAACCTCCATGGACTATCCATGGATTAACTTATTGGTTTAGCCCATAGTCATGGATCATTAGCCCACACTACAAGAATTATTGATTTACATAATCAATCCCCATATATTTAATTAGTATCTTTTCACCACAAAATTAATTCCAAATTAATTCTTGATCAATACTAATTAAATAATTTCGTATTAATATATTATACTTGTAATATATTAATAAACCATAAATAACCTTATTCTCAAAATCCATCCTATCAAATTCCACTGGTGAAGGCAACCCAAAAGGACCATGCTACAATCGGGTCAAGTACATACCAGTTATAGTTATGGGCTTAGACACCAAATCCAACAATTTGGACTCTTGGGAACCTGGTGGTTGGACCAGGTGCGAGACTGGTAGTCTCAGCGATGGATTGGAAACATTTATATCTTCGTCTAGGAAGGGGTTGTCGTTATCAGAAAGTCTTGGGTGAAATGAAAGTGTAGATCTGTGGATCTCGGGATATGAGTTAAATGTCGGGTTGGTTTCTGAGTAAGATCTTGAGCCGGGTATTGCGAGTGTTTTGTACATAATTTTCATTTCTGTGGGTTGAGGATCGGGGTATCTATATGCCGGGGGAATTGATCGAAGGGTTCAAGGGTAATGAATGGATTCAGTTTTGAGGGTAGGTCAGCTATTATGATTGTGTCTTGGATTGGTTCTATTTTTGAAGGGCAGCAAGATAAGTCAAGGTAGTATTTTTGATTTGGAATTTGTGTGTGGGGTGGCTTGTTATTCGGAGGAGATGGTAGGTCACTTGCATTTGGGATTGGATAATCTTAGAGTAGATGATTTGATCCTGTTGTGCAGCTCTCGTCTGAGTCTAACCGTTGCAGGGATGAGTCTCCTACTCGAAGGAGTATCTGAGCCGCTGTCAAGTGTAAGTGTTCTGCATGGATAATTGGTACGTGATTATGTTTTATAATGGGAAACTAAAGTATCAGAAGTCGATTATTCAGTTGGGAAACTAAGTGGGATGGATTCAACAATGGTTCAGTGTGGGCGGTCTGGAAGGGAGTCAGACCATCTCGAGACTTTAGAATTCAGGTTGAGTAGTTATGGTTAATTCGCAAGGGATTATTATCGGATGGTGGAAGGATTCTTTCATATGCGGGTTGAAGAGCCCTACGAAGGTTGGTCTCGGTTGCATTGGGAAATATGTAGTATGTTCGAGGTTGTGGTCATGTTGCTCAGGTTATGTGGCTTGCCAGGATTGGTAAGGAATGATTTCGAGGATGAAATCTAATTTAAGTGGGGCAGAGTTGTAACGCCCTGTTTCTGATCGTTTCCATTTTAGAGTGGTGATCAAGGATTCTATATTAGCAGGCTTAGGATCCTTGAAGAATTGATTTTTGGGCTCATTTGGAGGTTGATGACGTAAATTAGATGATCCGGGTATTCGATTGTGTTTTGGAATCAAAGGGTATTTTGGTAATTTGTCAGCTTGGATTTCTATGGAAAATGGATGTTTGTTCGGGATATGGTAAGGCATGTACGGCTAGACTAAAGCGTAGAGCTTCTCGTTACCATTTCATGGATATAAGGATCGTCAGAATCGAGTTTATAATGAAGAAGTTATGTCCTTTGGAGTGATTAAGGGTTTAAGAGGAAACCCTAGTACACGGGGCGTACCTAGGGAGTACGCGCAGCGTACTGATGCGAGGGGTGTTATGTAACGCCCGCAGATTCGGGCTAGCCAATTTAGAGACAATAAGCGTCAAAAATGACTTTTTGATGGAAGATTATTTATAATAAATAATCTTAACTAAGTTATAGTATATGTCACAAGGATTCCAAAGATATAAAAGAACGCCGAAATCCGAATTATAACGAAGAAGTTATGACCTATCGAAGTTTCGCGATAAAACCGGCACGACACCGAGAATCGTAAAAAGTGAGTTTACGATAAAGTACTTTTATCCTTAGTGATCTAAACGAAAGTTGTAGAGTACGTCTCCACCTACGCATGGATATAAAGGACATCAAAAACGGAGTTCGTATGCATATGTTATGATCTTCCGAAGATGTAGCTGTCTGAGGGCATGACACGAGGCAGAAACCTTAGCCGCCTTAAGTCCACAACGTGAACATTAAATCCATGATGTGAAATTAGTCAAGGAAACTAATCGAGGCTAGAAAACACGTGGTAAGTCTACGTGATGACTCATGGAATTTCACGACGTGAACTTAGGTATTTCACTATGTGGAAATGTCATCCGGACACCTTTCGAAACTAGAAAGCAGATGGCAAGCCTACGAAGTGATTCAACCATGCGCCACGATGTGAACATGTCATGTCCGTGACGTGAACTTGCCCTGGACACCCTATAAATAGAAAGTTCGACCCTTGCTCTTCCTACACCTAAAATTCTTACCTCTCTCTCTCTCTCTCGTTTGCTGAAGGCATTCTGCGTCCTGAGCCCGACGATCACGAACCACTGACTGTTTCTAGTTAGATTCTATTAAATCATGCTACTAATCTGAGTGCATAGTTACTTTCATCTTACACATAGATATGAAGTATTTAATATAAATTACGTGCTATGTGTGCATATTTTTTGTGTTCTTGATATCTATGCTGGATGAACGATTTATACATGTTTTAAATGATTTAAACTATATATATATTATATCTACGAAAATGTTCGGTAAAACATGGGTAGATGAAATAGTTGATGTGTGATAAAATGATGAGAGACCTCGATGTTTACGATGATCCAGTCATCTAGCGGAGTATAGATGACAAACACAGACTATTCTAGACAATCTAGTGGAACGCTAGCGGCTCGCAACCTGTAAATCACTAGTGTAAATGAATGTAATGATACAAAGACACATTACACTGTGAGATTAAAAAAGATGTAAATCACTAGTGTAAATGAATGTAAGGTCTATTTATGCTTATGTTTCTGTATTGACGATGACATCTCAAACTTTTAATATAATGAAATACATTTCTTCGGAAATGATTTGATAAAATCTTTATCATATTTTTGGGAACAAATTCCGCAACATATTTCTTTAAAAATATACTCTTATTTTGAAATAAAGCATAAAAAAATCGGTCTTTTCTAGCCGTGCAATTGGGGATGTCACAGTTGGTATCAAAGCATTAGTTTAAGCGAACTAGGAATTTGTAGGATTTCTAGACTTAAACTTAGAATGCTAAGCGATAATTGTGAGATGAGTGTCTATTATATTTTAGGTAGTACACCTGAATTGACACAAGCACTAGCTTACTTTAGGATTAGATGCCTAAATTGCTTTTATGTGCTAAATGATTTATGTTATAGCTATAAAGATGCCTTATATGCTATTATTTGATCGGATCTATGGTCTGTTGCCGACCGGATCTGGAAACCCTATGTGTTTATGATTCTAAACGTTCGACTACGATATTAGAACTAGCATGTAACGTTTCAGAGTGACAAGGAGGATTTAATCGTCTATCGTAAATAAAGCTTTCCTATCTAAATTCTCATCACTGCACACCGAACGTCTGATTTGGTGTATAGATCATCATGGCTAGAACCCGAAGCGGATTCAGAAACGCCAATGGAAATGCTAATGGCAATCAGCAACCTCAACCCCAAGTAATTGAGCGTGCACCGGAAGTAGCAGCTGCACCTGATCCAATCACGATGGCAGGAGTGCAAGCCATGATTCGGGCTATGATTACCGAGCAGATGGAAGAGATGAGGAAAATGTTGCTGAATAATAGGGATGAACCTACGATGCCTGTTGAACAGCCTGAACTGAATGAGGTCAGTCAGAAGAAGGGAATTACAGTAGGACCGTTAGTCAAGCTGAACCGTCAGTGATTAAGAGGAATAACCAAGATGAAGGAATCGAGAGGAACGAATGCAAGTATAAGGACTTCACAACTTGCAAGCCATCAACTTTTACTGGGAATGAAGATCCAATCGGAGTTATGGACTGGATCTCTGAAATGGAGCTAGCTTTCATAAGATGTGGTTGTAAGGGCAAGCTAAAAACCACATATGCAGTACGTCAGTTCATAGGTGGCACTGTTCGCTGGTGGAACACTCTAGGGAAGACCATAAGCCCCAATGAGCCACTACAACTGACTTGGGCAGAGTTCTTGGTACACTTTAAACGCAAGTTCTGCTCGGCCCAAAAGCTGCTAGAGCTGGAGAACCAATTCCTGACGTTGAAGAAGGGTAGCATGACCATTGATGAATACACCAATGCCTTCACAGACAAAATCGAGTTTTCTTTGCGTATCATCCCTGACGACCTGATGAAAATCGATAAGTATGCAAAGGGACTTCCATGGGAGTACGCTGTGCCAGTGCGTCAGGCACCTACTCTTGAGGCAGCTATCTAGGCTTCCAAGTCTATTGAGGAGATGATTGAGGGAAGAGCCTGCAACAAGGTTGAAGTTGATGAGAAAAGGAAGTTTGATGGATCTTCAAGGTCCAACAAGAAGAGCAAATTCTCGAAGTCTGATTCGAAGAAATTTAGAGGTGGAGGAGGTGAAGCGAAGTGGTGCGAGAAGTGCAAAAAGAAACACTTCGGGAAATATGACATGGAGGTCACTTGTTTTAAGTGTGGAAAGGCTGGGCACTATGCCAACGAGTGCACATTCAATAAGAAGGTCTGTTATGAGTGCAATGAAGAAGGGCATATTTCGAGGGACTGCCCGAAGAAGAAGGAGGCGGCAAGGCCTAATGTTCCACCAAAGCCAAAGGCAAGAGCATTCCAGATGATCCTTAATGAAGCAGGTGACAATGCAAGGGATCAGGAGTGAGGATCTATATATTCGAAGATCAGGATATGAAGTGGCCATATAGATAGTATCATCTGGTGTAGTTTAATATAATAGGCATAGTGTAGGGCGAACTTGAATATCTATGTAATAGTTTCAAGAAGTAATATAAGCCTTAGTTATGTTATACGATGTGTTAAATGAACATGTGAAATACTTGTATGGTGACTTGGAGAACTGCGAGAGAATACTTGGGACAAGTATGAGTAGGTGTGAAAGGTAGTAGAGGCCTATACTACCGGAAGCACAAGACTCGCACATGGATCAGGGAAAGTCACAAGGTTACCAAGGCACTAGTAATTGATTTGTTTTATTCAAGTATGTCGTTGCCATCATTTCGGTAATAACTAAGAAGACGATTGTTTTTCCGGCCCTAGTGGTCATATCAAATCGAGTCTGACTAAGACGAGTATGTTACGTCGTTCAGAGAACCAATTTCGATGTAGTATCCAACTTAAGACAGAAGATTAAAGGGAAAGATAATCAAAGCAATCAGTAGAAGTATCGCGGTCATTGTTAAAGTAAGAAGCTTGTAGATAGAAGTGCTACATGTTAGAATGTGATTATATCTCATTATAACATGAAGGAAGGTATATTCCATTCCGGAATTTGACTCTAAAAGACATGAGTCTAAGCGTTGGATCATATGATGAGAGGTCATTAGAACATGACCCATCAGTCTATTATGGTAATCGAAGGAAATAACTTATCTTAAACCTGTTAAGAAGAAAAAAGAAGTTTCCAATAAGAATCGAGATTGTAACTTGAAGGTTACAATTGAAAGTCCAACATAGTACGAAGAGCGATGCAAGATTGAGCACTGCCAACAATCAAGTCCAAGAGTTAGGTACTCATTTGAAAGGAAAATAGAAGTTGCGGTTATTACATAGGATGAAGAGATAACGCATGGATTCATTATGCAACTCCTGTTTTGTTGATGATTCTGGGACATAATCATCCTACGGGGGAGATAATTGTAACGCCCGCCGATTCGGACTAGCCAATTTAGAGACAATAAGCGTCAAAAATGACTTTTTGATGGAAGATTATTTATAGTAAATAATCTTAACTAATTTATGGTATATGTCACAAGGATTCCGGAGATATAAAAGAACGCCGATATCCGAGTTATAACGAAGAAGTTATGACCTGTCGAAGTTTCGCGACAAAACCGACACGACACCGGGAGTCGTAAAAAGTGAGTTTACGATAAAGTACTTTTTAGCCTTAGTGATCTAAACGAAATTTGTAGAGTACGTCTCCACCTACGTGTGGATATAAAGAACGTCAAAAACGAAGCTCGTAAGATGTAGCTGTCTGAGGGCATGACACGTGGTAGAAACCCTAGCCGCCTTAAGTCCACGACGTGAACATTAAGTCCACGACGTGAAATTAGTCAAGGTCACTAATCGAGGCTAGAAAACACATGGTAAGGCTACGGGATGACTCATGGAAGTTCACGAAGTGATTCATCCATGCGCCACAACATGAACATCTCATGTACACGACGTGAACTTGCCCTGGACACCCTATAAATAGCAAGTTCGATCCTTGCTCTTCTTACACCTAAAATTCTTACCTCTCTCTCTCTCTCGTTTGCTGAAGGCATTCCACGTCCCGAGCCCGACAATCACGAACCGCTAACCGTTTCTAGTTAGATTCTATCAAATCATGCTACTAATGTGAGTGCATAGTTACTTTCATCTTACACATAGATATGAAGTATTTAATATAAATTACGTGCTATGTGTGCATATTATCTGTGTTCTTGATATCTATGTTGGATGAATGATTTATACATGTTTTAAATGATTTAAACTGTATATGTATTTTATATCTATGAAAATGTTGGGTAAAACATGGGTTGATGAAATAGTTGATGTGTGATAAAATGATGAGAGGCCTCGATGTTTACGATGATCCAGTCATTTAACGGAGTATAGATAATGACCACAGACTATTCTAGACAGTACAGTGGAACACTAGCAGGCTCACAACCTATAGGTGTTTTTGAACTATGTGTTCACCAGATGTACTCTAAATATCCTGCCAGTTGTGCCTAAAGGATAATATCGGCAGCTGCGCCTAATAGAGAACGTCATAATCCTGGCAGCTGCGTCTAAATGATAATATTGGCAGCTGTGCCTAATAGATAACATTGGCAGCTGTGCCAGAGGCAACGATGGACTTTTTGCCTATCCCTTAGGAGTGAAAAAGTGAATGATAGATGATTCTTAGGGTATATCCTTAAGAAATAAAGAAGATAATGGGGATGGGTAATTGGGTTAATTGTGTGTTGATGAAACATAATAACTTTATTATTACGGGTTGAAAACCCTATGTACTCACCAAGTTTCCCAACCTGACCCACTCAGTTTATTTGTATCACATGTAATGATACAAAGACACATTACACTGTGAGATTAAAGGAGATGTAAATCACTAGTGTAAATGAATGTAAGGTTTGTTTATACTTATGTTTCTGTATTTACGATGACATCCCAAAGTTTTAATATAATGAAATACATTTCTTCGGAAAGGCTTTGATAAAATCTTTATCATATTTCTGGAAGCAAATTCCGCAACATATTACTTTAAAAATATACTCTGATTTTAAAATAAAGCATAAACAAATCGGCCTTTTCTGGCCGTAAAATTGGGGATGTGAAAGGTCTTATATTGTGGTTTGGGCTAGGCAATTGAATGCATTGATGATATACGACTTTTGTGGTTGTTTTAGGGCTTATTGTGTGTTTACGGTTTTTTGTGACCGTAAACATGTTTACGGTCTGCTGACCGTAATCAGGTTTACGGTCTGTCCTCCTATATAGAGATTGTCAAAGTCTGTCAGAAGTGGTTGTTGTCAGTGGATGTTAGAAGTGCTGTCAGTCCGTCAGTCGAGTTTACGGTCATCGAGTTGTACTTGATGTTTTCAGTTATTGAACGTGTGCAAGCTTCATTATTATTCTTCTTTTACTCATTTCTTATTGTTTGATTGATCACTGGTTAAGATCCTTGTATTGAGGACCTTACAATTGGTATCAGATCTCAAACTGGTGTCAATTCATTTCTTTTCACGATTACGGTCTCAATCAGTTTGTGTTTATTCACATTTGAAGCTTGGTTAGGTGTTTTCATAGCGTGGGGAATCAATTCAGCATTAAAATCTGTGTTTTCATCGAAATTTGGGTGTTTACGGTCAAATTAGTTCCAACCGTGAACTCTAATTCAACCGTAATCTCAAGATCTTCATCAAACGTAATCAGACAATCTTCATCAACCGTAAACTCCAACCGTATTCTCAACCGTGAACTCATACCGTATTCTCAACCGTGAACTCATACCGTATTCCCGACCGTAAACTGTGTTTACGGTCAAAAGTTCTTCAACCGTAAACTAGTCTTTTGATTAAATTTTTCTTTATTTTCAATTAAAAAAATGGAATCTCAAACTATGTCTGCTCATCATGAATTGGATGCCATCATGGGTACCACCTCACACATTCCTAGACTGTTATCCGCTGAAGGTTTTCCTGAATGGAAGTATCGCATTGAAAAATACATTAAGATGAAAGACTTCAAGATTTGGAGAAGCATCTTGAGAGGACCAATTCGCATCACCATAACACTTAAAGATGGAACTGTTACAGATAAGCAAGTTGAAAACTATACTGATGATGATTTTGAGAAAATTGAAGAACAAGAAAAGGCACTTGCCACTCTTACCATGGCTTTGTCCCCAGAAATTGCACAGGGTTTTCGTGAGTACACTTCTGCAAAAGCGTTATGGGAAGCGTTGATTGAAGTATATGAAGGGAATGAAGATATGAAGCAAAGTCGTCAAGACATGTTGAGACAAAAGTTCAACATGTTCAATCATGTATTGGGGGAATCTCTTGAAACTCAATTGCAAAGGTTCATCGCTCTTACCACTGAGATGAGTTCTACTGGCGTTCTGGTTACAAAATCTGAAATCAACAAGAAATTGTTGAATTCGTTGCCAAAATCTTGGGATATGAATGTATCTGTAATAAAGAAGACTAAAGATCTGAATCGGTTGAGTCTAGCTGAGACAATGGCGATTATTAAATCTTGTGATCTAGATGACAAGCAGAGAGAAATTAATCATGTTAATTCATACTCTTCTGTTAATCTTGGCATTCAATCAAATAATGCTTTTTCATCCTTCACTACTCCTCATGTTCAGACCTTCCCTGCTCATCAGCCCACATCATATGTCATTCCATCTGTGCAAAACGTTCAAGTTTCTCACACTCCAACTCCTTTTCAACAAGTTGGTTCATCTTCAATTGCATCTGTTTAGATTCCTGGAAATACTTCTCAAGTTCCGGTATCCAAAGAAAATGATGAAAATCTGGCTTTTGCTACTGGACTTGTGAATTGTTATAATGCGTTTGTAGCAGGAGAACTTTTCCATCAATTGTCGTTTGCTGATCTGGATCAAGTTCATCCAGAAGATGTTGAAGAAACGGATATCACATGGCAAATGGCAATGGCAGTGTTTAGAGCAAAACAGTTTGCAAAGAAAACCGGAAAGAACAACTGGGGAGTGAATTCTGACAAGAAGGTGGGATTTAATAAGGGAAAGCTGTGGTGCTATAACTGTCATGAACCTGGATACTTCGCCAGAGAATGTCCAAAACCAAATAGAAGAGAAAATACTGAACGAACTCTGGTGCCGGTGAACAACAACAGGGGATCTAATGTCACCAATCAGACAACAAATCTTGCTATGGTGGCTCAATCATTTGATTGGGAAGATCAAATTCAAGCCCTGAACATTTCAGGACCTGAAAATGCTCATCTTTCCCAGATCAATGATGGTGCGGAAGAAGAAGCTGAAACGGATCCTGAGGCTGAAATGATGAATCTTCAATTTGCATTCATGGTTAAGTCCACACCAGAGTCTGCTAAACCTGAGGTTAGTGAACTAGGTTGCTCTCAATCTTGTATTAAAACTGTTCAATTCTTACGTGACCAAATTGAGATAATTAAGAGAGAGAATGAGGACCTTAAGTATGAAGGCTATACACTCAGGAAAAATCAGAAACCTCTGAAAACTCAATTAGAGAACAAAATAAAAGATTTCAAGAAATTGCAAGAAGATTACAGCAACAAGTGTGAGAATTATGATCATATTAAACGAAAACTTGCTGTTGTAACCGCTGAACTTGACACATTGAAAATCCGTTTTGAAAATGCTGATTTTAATTTTAAAAAATTCGATGTGTCAAGCGAAAGGGTTGCAAAAATAATCGAGGAACAAATGCAGTGGAGGGACCAAAAATCAATAGGAATAGGATATGAGAGTGTCCCCCCTCCATTTAATCATTCATATTATGTTACTCCTTTATAAAAAGAAGAGATCGACAGAGAACCTTATATGGTTTATGGCAAACCTGCTGCTGAACAGGCTACAGGACCTAGTGTTAGGGTTTTGGATACTAACATTTCTACTTCAAGTGCAGATGTGTCAGTAATCCAGGGGGAGCAAGAGGCTGAGAAGTTTGAGTCAAATAATTTGGTGTCTAAGTTTGGTGTTCAAATGTGTGATGAGTCTATGTCAAATTCTAAAACTGATGATTTTGTTTGTGATGATGTGATGTCTCAGACTAATTGTGATGTTGTTTTTGAAAAATTTGCAAAATCTGATTCGAGTGCATCTACATCTTCTACATTTGCTACATAATCTAATACGTGCACTTGCAAATGTGGAAATGTTAGAAATGATAATAAAAGTCAGAAATCTGATAAGAATGGTACCAAGTCTAGTAATAATAAGCAAATCTGTTTTAATTGTGGTACTATAGGTCATATTGCTCGAAATTGTTTCAATTGAATGTTTGTGCATTTCTTGTCTCCAAGAGGAGAGAACGAATCTCGTGGAAGGTCTTTAACTAGAAAGTCCTCGAGATCTCGTCCTCGAGATGATGAATGGAAGGCAAATAATAACACGAAAAGGGCTGTTTTTCAACCAAACAGACAGGTTTTTAGAAATAAAGTCACAAATAATTTTCCGTAATCGAACAAAGCTAAGCCGAGATCGGTTTCGTCAAAAGGAGGATCTGGATTTTCAACCAGTAATGGTCAAAACTCCATATGCTCAGAGCAAAAAGGAATGAAAAACATTTCAAAATCACCTGTGTCTTTTCAAAAACCTAAAATTCAATGGGTGCTCAAATCTGTTTCCAGCCAATCATCATCTACCTCTAAAAGTGTTTTAAGTGAAAATTCAAAAACAAAAGTCTCCAAAGATGAATCTATGATTGTCAAGGGTAAACCTAGGGTAGTAATGACCTGGGTCCCCAAATCTCAATAATCCCGCTCATTTTGCAGGGACAGTTGCGGAGGAATGTCGTCAGACCTTGGTATGTCGACAGTGGCTGTTCCCGGCATATGACAGGAGACATCTCCCAATTGAACAACATTCAGACTTTTAATGGGGGGTTTGTTTCCTTTGCGGGCGGTGAAGGTGGTAAAATCACTCAAAAAGGAACAGTGTCTAATGGAGTGCTTAGTTTCGAGAACGTCAACTATGCTCCCGAGTTAAAACATAGCTTGTTGAGTGTTTCTCAGATATGCGACAAAGGATATTCAACCCACTTTACTGATAAGGAATGTCTGATCTTAAAGCCTGGCATTGTCATCCCGGAAGATGATGGGTTTTGAGCATTCTAACACTTCCTAAGTGTACATGCAACCCTAATAACCTTGAATCTATGTTTTCTCTATATACATGCAAATTTCTTTTTCAAGGTTATTTCCTAACTAGCATGGCATGGGGATTACATAAAACATAAAAACTAGTAGAAATATGTACCTTGTTGTTGCTTGGATTCCTTCAAGACTTTGTGAGCCAAGCACCCCAAATGTTGTGCCTCAAATGCTTCACACAACACCACAAGACTTGGAATAACTTGAGAGAATACTTCTAGCACTCAAAATCGGTTATGCCCTCTCTAGTAACATTAGGTCACAATTTTGCTAGCCATAGGGTTCCTTTTGTAGTGTTGTCACAATTAGGGTTTACACATGAATGCCCTTAATTGTCATGACTCTTGATTTCTCATGACCCATGGGTTTGTAACTCCCATGGACTATCCATGGAGCTCCATATGGTTATAACCAAACCCATAAACCATGGATCATTAATCCACCATAAAAGAATTGATGATTGTCATAATCAACCCTATATATTTAATTAGTCTCACTTTGATCACCAAATTAATACTAGATTAATACTTGATCAATACTAATTAAATAATACTATTATTAATATATTAGAACTTATAATATATTAATAATCATAAGTGCCTTATTCTCTCATCTAGTCTATCCAAGTATTGCAATGCCATGCAACCCAAATGGACCATGCCGGGTCGGGTCAAGTACATACCAAATAAAGTTATGGACTTAGACACTATATCCAACAGTCTCCCACTTGGATAAGTCTAATAACTATATTTGCAAATATGACTTCAAAATCCGACTAGCAATCGTAGCTCTTTCAAAGTCTCTCGGAACTAAGATGATGATGATACGCCATTTAAGATAAGTGATCATATAATCCTCTGTTCTCATGATATCAGTCGGACAAACACATGGAACATGGTCTTTCTTATTGTCCAACATTTGTTTCTCGATCTCTGATTTGTTTCGACATAGAACTAAATTGAACACATCAATTAGGTTCTGACCGGGCCCGGTACATAGGTCAAAACCAAATCATCGAGGGGCCCAGATATCGCTTCTATTTCTAGAAGGAACAGATAAACTTCGACTGATATGCTTGTACTAACTACTTGTTGAATTATTCACAAAGGCACGTTTTATGACATCGAGTTGCCAATGCGTTTTCGTGCAATCAATGAATAACCAACTCATAGTCAACAACTCATATCTCTAGGTTTGAAGATTTATATGATATTACCGTCTCACGATCACTCGAGATAAATTCCATGAAGTGATGCAAGTGAGTGTGGGTTGGATCCAATACTCAACCCTTATGAGTACTCATGAATGTTGTAGCAACCATTGCATTGTCCAAAGCACTTTTAGACAAATCATACAAGCCAAATTCATGACAGTCTTAAATCAATACTTACTTCCAAAGTTTGACTGACTGTGGATGGTTTGAATAATAACATAATTATTCTGGAAGTAAAAACATGCAAAATTGAAACATAGTAAACAATCAACACAAGATAGTAACACCTTACTCATAAATAAATAACAACTTTTATTTATCATCAAATGTCAATTACATTTTACAAGTTTCAGGAATCTAGTTATTGAAACTAATATCATCCTTCAGCCCAATGCGCCTCGCATGCTGTAAATGCTTAACCCTGCTCAGTCCCTTCGTGAGGGGATCTGCCGGGTTCTCATCTGACGATACCCTCTTAGCCACGAGGAGTCCTTCTTCTATTCGATGTCTGATGAAATGGTATTTTCTGTCAATGTGCCTAGATCTCCCGTGATCTCTCGGTTGCTTAGCCAAAGCAACCGCACTTTCGCTGTCACAGAAAATTTCCATTGGCTCCTTTATAGCTGGTACAACTCCAAGGTCTCCGATGAAGTTCTTTAGCCATATCGCCTCCTTAGCTGCTTCACTTGCTGCTATGTACTCTGATTCACAAGTAGAATCAGCTACTGTCTCCTGCTTGGAACTTTTCCAAGTAATTGCCCCTCCATTTAGGATAAAGACCCAGCCTGACTGAGAGCGGAAATTATCCCTATCAGTCTGGAAGCTAGCATCGCTATATCCTTCCACTCTCAAGTCATCACTGCCTCCGAGGGTAAGGACCCAATCCTTAGTCCTCCGCATATACTTGAGAATGTTCTTTACCGCTGTCCAGTGTGCCTTGCCAGGGTTCCCTTGATATCTACTGACCATGCTCAAAGCAAAGGCCACATAAGGGCGAGTACAAGTCATAGCATACATGATCGAGCCCACAGCGGAAGCATATGGTATATGACTCATCTCAGCTATCTCATCCTCTGTACTCGGACTCTGAGTCTTACTCAGCTTGGCATTACCCTGGATGGGTAACTCCCCTTTCTTGGATTCTTGCATGCCGAACCTCTTCAGCACCTTATCCAAGTAAGTACTTTGACTAAGTCCAATTAGTCTCTTACTCCTATCTCTCAATATCCTTATCCCTAGGATATAGGCAGCTTCTCCAAGGTCCTTCATAGCGAAACACTTCCCAAGCTAGGACTTAACCTCCTGCAAGGTTGGGACGTCGTTTCCTATGAGAAGTATGTCATCCACATACAACACCAAGAAGCTAACTATGCTCCCACTAGCCCTGACATACACACAAGACTCATCCTCACTCCTAGAAAAGCCAAACTCTTTGACTTTCTCATCAAAGCAAAGATTCCATCTGCGAGATGCTTGTTTTAATCCATAAATGGATTTATCAAGCTTACATACTCTATTAGGGTATCTTGTATCGATTAAGGAAAGCGGTTTTGACATCCATTTGCCATATTTCATAATCATGAAATGCAGCTATGGCTAACAATACTCTAATAGACTTAATCTTAGCTACTGGTGAGAAGGTCTCATCATAGTCAACTCCCGGAGTTTGAGTAAAGCCCTTCGCAACCAGTCGCGCTTTGTAAGTATGTACCTTCCCATCCATGTCGGTCTTCTTCTTGAAGATCCATTTGCACCCAACTGTCTTACGACCTGGTACATTGTCAACCAAGTTCCAAACTTGATTGTCATACATTGACTGAATCTCGCTGTCCATAGCCTCCTTCCATTTAGCAGACTCAGGGCCTGTCATGGCTTCCCTATAATTATTAGGTTCATCCAAATCTATTAGTGTACTATCACTAATAAATGTATCACCTTCAGTGGTGATGTAATAACCATAATAAAAATCAGGTGTGTTCCTCACCCTAGTGGAACGTCTTGGAGGTACAGACTCATCTATCGGATCAACAGGAGTTTCCTCCTCAGGTTGGTCGATAGCATTTGAGGTTCCTTCACCACGTGACTCTTGAATCTCTTCAAGGTCAATTTGCCTCCCACTGTCCCCTTGGCTTATGAATTCTCTCTCACGAAAGACTCCTCTTCTTGCTACAAAGACCACATTATAACTGGGTCTGTAGAAGAGGTAACCAAAGGATCTCTGTGGGTAGCCGATGAAAATACACCTCTCACTTCGAGGTTCAAGCTTATCATGAGTCTCACGCCTCACGAAAGCTTCACAACCCCAAATCTTGATGTGGTCCAAATTGGGAACTTTCCCAGTCCACATCTCGTGAGGTGTTTTGGTGACCTTTTTAGTAGGGACTAGATTAAGGATATGGGCGGCAGTCTCTAAGGCATACCCCCAGAAAGAGATTGGTAACGAAGCTCGACTCATCATGGAACGAACCATATCCAGCAAGGTTCGATTGCGCCTCTCAGCTACACCATTCAACTGTGGTGTTCTGGGAGGTGTCAATTGTGAGACAATCCCACATTCCTTAAGATAGTCAAGGAACTCAATGCTAAGATACTCTCCTCCCCGATCGGATCGGAGCATCTTGATGTTCATGCCCAATTGATTCTCCACTTCCTGCTTAAACTCTTTGAACTTTTCAAAGGTTTCTGACTTATGTTTGATTAAGTAAATATATCCATATCTACTGTAATCATCAGTAAAAGTCACATAATAGCGATTAGCATCCCTTGTAGCAACTTTGAAGGGCCCACACACATCCGTGTGTACAAGGTCCAACAAACCTTCACCCCTATCACAAGTATCTGTGAAGGGTGACTTTGTCATTTTTCCAAGTAAACAAGACTCGCAACTATCATCTGACTTGAGGTCAAATGATTCCAAGACTCCAGCCTTTTGGAGTTGGCCTATGCGCTTCTTGTTAACATGTCCAAGACGATAATGCCACAAGGATGCTTTATCCAAGCTATCTGAAGAATCAATATACAACACATTATTTCCTAGATTGTCTACAACATTCACGGCTTCATATACACCATCACAAGGTAATGCTTTAAAGTAAAATACATCATTGTAATAAACATTAATAGCACCATTTTTATTATCAAATGAAAATGAAAAACCTTGTTTGTACAAGCCATGAAAAGAAATAATATTTCTCGCCATTTCGGGCGAGTAACAACACTTATTCAAATCTAACATTAACCCATTATTAAGCAATAAAGAATAAACTCCTATCTTGGTAACAGGTGATGCTTTCCTGTTGCCCATGACTAAGTTTATCTTCCCGTGCTCCACTTGCTCACTTCTTCTTAGTGCCTGCAAATCAGTACAAATGTGAATACCACAATCTGTATCAAGCACCCAAGAATTAGCATTAGATGAGTTATTAGACAATATTGTGTAAATACCTGCATGGGTGGGTTTAACCTTCCCATCCTTTACATCTTGCAGATATTTAGGGCAGCTTCGCTTGAAGTGTCCCTTATCCTGGCAATAGAAGCACTGTGCTTCCTTTGGGTTTGAAGAAGGAGTAATGGGACCTTTCTTTGTCCCACTTGAAGAGGAACCATCAAGAGTCTTACCCTTGGTACCCTTCGAAGGGCTTTTCCTCTTCTTACCCTTTCCCTGCCCAATAGCCAGAACAGGGGCTGTTGAAGGAGTAGAAGTAGCAACCGATTTACCCTTAAGGCCATTTTCAGCTGTCCTTAAGAGTCCTTGAAGTTTTCTAAGTGTGACTTCCTCCTTGTTCATATGATAAGTCATACGAAACTGATCATAACTTGGAGGTAAGGAATGGGGAATGATGTCAATCGCCATTTCCTCAGGAAAGTCAACATTTAGCTTCAGCAACCGGTCAACGAACCTTTGCATCTTCTGCAAGTGACTGGTGATGGGTTCACCATCCTTCATCCTTGCGGTTATCATGGAGGAGATGATTTCATACCTCTCCTGACGCGCGCTCTGATGGTACCTTTCCATCAGATCCAGGTGCATCTCATAGGGGTAGAAATCTTCATAGGATTTTTGAAGTTCAGGAGTCATGGTGGCCATCATGATGCATGCTACTTTAGTAGCATCCTTTTCATGTGCAAGAAACTCCGCAAACTCTTCAGGAGTAGCAGTGGCTTCATTCACAACCTTAAGCTCCCTATCGAGGACATATTCTTTGTCCTCATAGCGGGTAATCATTCTGATGTTTCTGATCCACTCATTGAAATTGGATCCATCAAAGATGACCTTACCACACAAGTTTATAAGGGAAAAGGAGCCTGTTGGGTTTGAGCCAGAAGCATTGTTGGAAGACATCTGAAAGGAAAGAAAGACAAGTTTCATTAGATTAGGAATCCTTAATAATTCACCCAAATGAAAAATTAAGGCTAGGATCCAACAAACTATTTATAGTTGGAAGAGGGATGCCGTAATCCACACTATAAAATATTTGAAGGTAGGTAAATGACGATTTACCAATTTCCACCATAAGAACGAAATATTTTATTATTAGGTTTTATTGGTTTCGAAACTCCTAGATCCTTTGAGATACATTGAACTTTTCAATGGCATGTTTGAATCTCGATTGTGCCCTCTCAAGTTTGTGACTGGGATGCCGAGGATCACAAACAAGGTGTGAATAACCATACAAATTGACTTGGTACCCTCAACAATATTACCTAATCGATGTGCCGGTTAACCACACACGCTCCACCGATCTATAATAAGGTCAAGTTACCCTTTGCCACTCTTACTAGTCCATGTTAGTGTGCCGGTTAACCACACATGCTCCACTAACGACTTGGTAAGGTACAAAGTGTAATTTTATGGGCTAGCACCAATTTCACATTTTCCTAAAGTAACTAAGATTGGGAATTTATAATGTATAGTTACTTTATAATTAATTATACTTTTAACAAGTATTTAAAGTTGTATCCTACCCGTTCGGCTAACGACCCTCCACCGATCAAGGAAGCGGTGGGTGAGAGTGGACACCCATTAAGTCACCATTTTATAGGCAACAACCTTATACCCCCCTTATAGACCGGCTTCGTGAATGAGACCTACTAACGGTAAGAATGACATATTCTTATACATATCTATATAATAAAATTATAATAATAGTATAAGTGTTGATTTTTAAACTTTTTAAAAATCTAAGGTTTAATTTGGAATTAAAGTATTAAAGTGTAAGACTTTTCAAATTCCAAAACTTGAGGGCAAGATTTGAAACTATTCCAAGTCTCTTCAATTTGTAACTTATGAGTTTTAATGATTCATAAAAATGAAGACTCTTCATTTTATGAAACTTCTTTAGTTCTTTAATCATAATTAAAAGAAGTGACTCTTGGTTATCCATAACTTGAGGACAAGTTATGGACACCATCATTTCCATTAAGATCATGAATTAAACATACATGGAGGTTAGATATAATTCCTATGATCTTCTAAAACTCATAAGAACACAAATTCATGTCAAGCAATTTCAAGAAATCATATAAACATATACAATACTTGAAAATTGATAAAAGTCATGTAAAATGGGTTAACATAATCATTATCATTTTGAAAAACAGATTTTACAAGTCCAAAACAGATTGGGATAATGATCTTAATCCATTTCCAGCAACAAAACTCGAAAAAACTGCCCAGCACGCTCCTACTCGCCGAGTGCATTAACCTACTCGTCGAGTAGGATGAATTTGTTCATGGACTAGGCGAGTCCTCCCCATGGACTCGGCGAGTCCAGTCGTCAGAGTGCAGAAGTTTCGATTTTTAAGCAGTTTTGCATCAAGTATACAGAAAACAATCCTAGGCTCTGATACCACTGAT
The DNA here is from genome assembly GCF_052849685.1 of Lactuca virosa. NCBI lineage: Eukaryota > Viridiplantae > Streptophyta > Magnoliopsida > Asterales > Asteraceae > Lactuca > Lactuca virosa. The sequence goes on from NC_136430.1 coordinate 56,265,323, forward strand.
GGGTTTTGAGCATTCTAACACTTCCTAAGTGTACATGCAACCCTAATAACCTTGAATCTATGTTTTCTCTATATACATGCAAATTTCTTTTTCAAGGTTATTTCCTAACTAGCATGGCATGGGGATTACATAAAACATAAAAACTAGTAGAAATACATACCTTGTTGTTGCTTGGATTCCTTCAAGACTTTGTGAGCCTAGCACCCCAAATGTTGTGCCTCAAATGCTTCACACAACACCACAAGACTTGGAATAACTTGAGAGAATACTTCTAGCACTCAAAATCGGTTATACCCTCTCTAGTAACATTAGGTCACAATTTTGCTAGCCATAGGGTTCCTTTTATAGTGTTGTCACAATTAGGGTTTACACATGAATGCCCTTAATTGTCATGACTCTTGATTTCTCATGACCCATGGGTTTGTAACTCCCATGGACTATCCATGGAGCTCCATATGGTTATAACCAAACCCATAAACCATGGATCAGTAATCCACCATAAAAGAATTGATGATTGTCATAATCAACCCTATATATTTAATTAGTCTCACTTTGATCACCAAATTAATACTAGATTAATACTTGATCAATACTAATTAAATAATACTATTATTAATATATTAGAACTTATAATATATTAATAATCATAAGTGCCTTATTCTCTCATCTAGTCTATCCAAGTATTGCAATGCCATGCAACCCAAATGGACCATGCCGGGTCGGGTCAAGTACATACAAAATAAAGTTATGGACTTAGACACTATATCCAACAGAATAATGGATTCTTGTTAAATCAAAGCGAGATGAAAATGCCTACATAATTGACATGAATAGCAATGTCCCTGATCAAGTTACTTGCCTCGTTTCAAAGGTCTCCGAACAAAATGCTATGCTGTGGCATCGAAGACTCGGGCATGCAAATGCAAAGAACCTGAATCGTCTTGCGAAAAACGAAATGGTTCGTGGTCTTCCAGTCAGAGATTTCATAACTTTTGAGAAATGTATGTCATGTGCTCAGGGTAAACATCATCGAAAACCACATCTGCCAAAACAGGTTAACTCAATTAGTCAAGTGCTCCAATTGTTGCACATGGACTTATTTGGTCCGGTCAATGTCCTTAGCATCAATAGAAATTCATATTGTCTGGTTGTGATAGATGATTTCTCGCGTTTTACATGGGTCTTTTTCTTATCCAACAAAGTTGGGATTGCTGATATGATCAAGAAGTTTATTGTGATGATTGAGAATCAAAAGAACCACCGGGTGAAGGCGCTACAAACTGATAATGGAACAGAATTCAAAAATGCCGTTCTTGATCACTTTTGCGCAGAAAAAGGAAATTGTGCATCAATATAGTTCTGCTCGCACACCCCAACAAAATGGTGTTGCTGAGCGGAGAAATCGGACGCTGCAAGAACGATGCTCTGTGATTCCAAACTTCCTGTCTTCTTTTGGGCTGAGGCGATCAACACTGCATGCTATGTTCAAAATCGTGTCTTGATCAACAAAGCCCAGATGAAGACTCCGTATGAAATTTTATATGGACACAAGCCATCAGTCAGCCATTTCCGCGTATTTGGTTGTCCTTGCACCCTTCTTCACCTGGAGTCCTACCCTAAATTTAATGCCAAAGCCGATGACTGTTATTTCGTGGGGTATGCTGCTCGCACTGCATACAGGGTCTACAACAAAAGAACAAAGCAAATTGTAGAATCCTTCAATGTGCGCTGGCTGGAGGAGAATGAAATAGATGCTAGAGTGGGTCCTGATTGGCTGTTCGATTACACATCTTTGTTCAAATCGTTCAATATGTGTTCAGATAGTGTATCTGGTTCTACTTCTGGTTCGAAGTTTGTACCTGAAGATGAAGACGAAGAAGTTATCTACAGACCGCCGATTGTTTCTACTGCAATTCCTTCGGTGGAGTCCTCTGTTCCAATTCCTAGTCCAGAATCTCCTAGTCAACAATAAACTCCAGATGTTGATGCCGCTCCTCTTACTCCTGATGAAAGAGAGTTCATGTCACGAGATGCTTCCGCTGTCACTCAAACATTTATGGATCTACTCTTTCCTGAACAAATTACTGATGAGTTTGTGGCAAATCCATCTAACGAAATCGATTCATCTGTAGTGGATTCCTCAGCAAATGATGGAGCTATCAACATTCATAATCTTCCTGTTTCACTCAATGATATCAGCTAGGAGATCCCCTCTCGTATTCAACGCGATCATCCGATCGAGAATGTCATTGGCCAGTTGGGCGATGGTGTAAAAACAAGAAGTCAGAGTGGAGATGTCAATACATGTCTCTATTCTTACTTTATCTCTCAAATTGAGCCAAAGAATGTAGAAATGGCTTTGAATGAGCCCAGCTGGGTAGATGCTATGCATGAAGAGCTCAATCAATTTGAAAAGCTTGGGGTTTGGACGCTCGTTGAGTTACCCAAGGGCAAGAAGTCTCTTGACACACGTTGGGTTTTTCGTAATAAGCAGGATGATTCAGGGATAATTGTACGAAATAAGGCTAGGTTGGTTGTTCGTGGGTTCAGACAAATTGAGGGTCTTGATTACACTGAAGTCTATGCTCCGGTAGCCCGCTTGGAGGCTATCCGTATCTTCCTTGCTTATGCTTCCTACATGAACTTCACTATATATCAGATGGACATCAAGACTGTTTTCTTGTATGGCAAGCTGAAGGAAGAAATCTATGTTGATCAACCTCCAGGGTTCGTTAACTCGATGTTTCCCAATCATGTCTACAAGTTAGACAAGGCTCTGTATGGATTGCATCAAGCTCCTAGAGCATGGTATGCGACACTCACAAAGCATTTGCTCGAACATGGCTACTCGCGAGGAACAGTCGACCAAACCTTGTTTATAAAGCATGTTGGAGCGGATCAAATCTTGGTGCAAATCTATGTTGACGACATCATCTTCAGGTCTACGTGTCCGCAGCGGTGCAAAGAGTTTGAAGGTGTTATGAAGAAAAGGTTTGAGATGAGTTCGTTGGGCGAAATTACCATGTTTCTGGGGCTTCAGGTCCAACAAAGATCAAACGGGATCCTGCTCCATCAAGCAAAGTATGTGGATAATATGCTTGAGAAGTTTGGGTTTAGAGATACAAAACCTGCCCTGACACCGATGGCGGAAAGACCCCTGCTGACTCTAGATACTGATGGCGAATCCGTAGATCAAACTCACTACAGATCGATGATCGGTTCGTTGATGTATTTAACTGCAATTCGACCAGACATTATGTTTGCAGTTTGTCAATGCGCGCGTTATCAGGCCAATCCTAAACTTTCACATCTTAGTGCTGTCAAAAGAATTTTTCGGTATCTTAAAGGCATCCCAAAATTGGGTCTTTCGTATCCGAAAAATTCTGAATTTGATTTATATGCTTTTGCTGACAGTAATTATGGAGGCTGTGAGCATGACAGGAAATCAACTTCAGGCGGGTGTCAATTCCTTGGTGACCGGCTGGTGTCATGGCAGTGTAAGAAACAGCACACTGTCTCAACCTCAACAGCAGAAGCGGAATATGTTGTTGCATCTGCTTGTTGCTCTCAAGTCATTCAGATTGCTAAAAATCTAGTCCAACATTCAAAAACCAAGCACATTGACATCAAAATTCATTTTATCAGAGATTGTTTTGAGCGATCGCTCATTCGGCTAGAACAGGTTCCCACTGCTAATAATGTGGCGGATCTGTTCACAAAGCCGTTTAACAAAGCTCGATTTGATGTGCTTGTAGGATTTTTGAAAATGATTCGTTTTGAGGATTAAAATTTTGTTAGGTTAGTTTAAATTTGCGCATGTTATTTTCATTCTCACCCATGCACAAATTTAGGGGGAGAAATAAAAAAAAAAACCAAACAAAAATATTAAAAACACAAAAAAATCCAAAAACATTAAAAATTCAGAAAATCAAAAAAAATTATTTCTGATAGTTTCTTTTTGTAGGAGATGTTTTGGGAAGTGATATCAACTAAGTGATAACAGGCAATTGGATCTGTGTAAGGTACCAAAGTTGCATTGTCTAGGCTCTGTGTTCGATGCGCTGGTAGGCACGAAAGATTCATATGGACTTGACTAGGATCAGATGAACTTAAGGAATCTAGAGACTTTAAAAATTATGACATAGATAGCTCTATTTAGTCGGACAATACGACGCTCGGATAGGTTGAGCAGGGAGATATACATGGAATCTGTGGATACATTAAATGACCTGTATCTAGAACTGTGGATTAACTCTTTCTCAATGCGCGGATTTTGTCCTTAATTCCGGTTTTGACGGGGCAACTGGGGAATTCCGATAAATTAGGTCTGTAGAAAATTGTTTTCTTTCTTTCTTTTTGTTAGTCATATGTTGCTTCCTCTATGTGATCGAAAGATCCGACCTGGACCGTAACATATGCAATTCTATCTCTCTGCATCTTTTTATCTATGCAATTCTTTCTATCTGTTAGCCATATGCTGTCTCCTTTGCGTGATTAATAATCCGACCTGGTACACAGCATCTGCACCATTCTAATTCTCAATCCCTCTGAATCTGGTTAGTCATATGTTTCGCCCTCTACGTGATTGGAAGAGATCCGACCTGGGTGTACAACATATGCATTCTAAATCTATCCTCTCTACGAATAATTGTCTTCTCACCTAAAGTAAGGAGTATCTCGGAAGTTCTTGATTATTGGGGTATATTAGGAAGCGGGAAACACGTTCTAGTACAACTAAAATTGAACAATTATAGGTTGTCTGTAGATCTCGCTGCTCAATTTAGGTGGACAACAATATCCTTGGTCGTCGTCAGTTGAATGGTCATTTAGGATTATTATTTAAGTTCATAGGATCAAATGCATTGTCACTTATAATATATTCTAATTTTGTCACTTTCTTTCGTGCTTAAGTGGACCACAATACCGGCGATCAACCAGACATCGACATGAAATTAAAAGTACTGATAAACGGATAAAAGCTGCCTAACAACTTTGATCCCACATCATAAAATTATTTTTAACAACAGTAAAGGTGAAATTAGATTTAATTTTCAATTTTATTTTTTTATTTTTTATTTTTAGGATGATAAAATTAAAATTTTGTTAGAAATAATTTTATTTTTCATTCTTTTTATTTTATTTTAGTTTTATTTTTATTCCTCAAAAACGAATTATTTTAAACAGCCTTAAGTTTTTATTTTGGACTTTATTTTTATGCATAAAGGTTTTCGGCCCATTGCTTTTTGGGTCCAAGTATATAAAGAAAAAGATTCAACCGGAAACCCTCATGTGCTTCATTTCTACTCGTGCAGACCGTAAACTACATCATCCTCTCTCTAAAATTTTTTAAATTTTCCTGAAATTGATCCACTAATCTCAAAGGTATACAGATTTCAATCATTGGAAAGTTTATTTCGCATCAAATCGCTGCGTAATCAGGGTTTAATCGAAAAAAAATTGCATTCGGCGAGTTTACGGTCAGACCAAGCTTACGGTCTAATCGGCTTACGGTCCAATCGGCTTACGGTCAAGCCGTTTACGGTCTAGACGACTTACTGTCCAGAGCTCACGGTCTTGACTATCTTGACCTTAAACTCAATTTTTGACTAATAAAATTTGATTTCTATCATTTATTTCATTTCAAAGGCCAATTTAACTTGTTTCAATGAGTAAAACAAAAATTTTAACTGTTAAATCAAAGGTTTTCTCACTTGGCTTGGTTTGTGCAGGATAAGATGGCAAGCATGAAATTCGCAGACAGTCACAATGTGGCTATCATCTTGGCTGACTCATGCAGAGTTTGGATCAATGATGAATGGATTAAGGAACTGTTTCCTGACTACTGCACTCACTGTAAAACCAACCATCTTTCAAGGATTGATAAGAGAATTTTGGATTTCTACAAAAGTGATGAAAGGAGATGATGGTGTGATTTCCATTCAAGCCACTGTCAAAAATTGCAAGGTGATAATTACTGAGCAGTTCATCCGGGATGCTCTCAAGATTGATGATCAATCATCCTTTCCCACTGAAATCGAGGCCAGCCAGATTGAAAGATTTTTGATCAAGATGGGTTATGAAGGCGACTTTCCACCGACATTCAAGAAGTTGCTTCCACCCTATTGGAGGTTTTTGGCTCATGTGTTCGTGAGCTGCATATCTGGGAAAAAGTCGGGATTTGATGAGATTTCCTCTCGTAACACTCAAGCCATCATTGCTATGGCTTCTGGAATTAACTTCAATTTCTCAAAGTTTATATTTGAAGAGATGCCTGCCAATGCCAACGGAAAGGTCAGGGAGAAATTTTTGTTGTATCCAAGATTTATTCAAGCATTTATTGATGAAAAACTTCCGAAGATTATCAAGGCTGGAGACACTCTGGACATGAAGTCCCTTGGACCGAACACAGTAGGTCTTATCAAGCAAAACAGGAAAGGAAATATCAACTTTCAAGGAAAGTATCCGCTTGAAAAGTTTGGTATGTTTTCTGAATCTGGTGAGGCTTATGAATTTCATGAATCATCAGAGCGTGTCTCAACTGAAGAAACTGTCATTCCAGAAGATGATGTGATTTCAGTTTCTGATAAGGAAGAGGATGTGGTCACTCCTAGTGCTATTGTGGCCGAAGAACATGAGTTAGAATCTGTGCGGGTTGATAGTGACTACAGTGAAGGAACTATGGAGGTCATGACTGAAACTGAAGAAGGAGAAGATGATTCTTTTGAAAATATCGATTTATCGGGTTTTGACAAAGATGACATTCCTATGAATTTTGGAGTCAATGACAACCCTCTGCCAAATGATGAATTCGACAACTTTTTTGACAATATCGATGATGTTGTTCATCAAACAATGGAGATAAGGGAGAAAGAAAATGTTCAAGAGACGATGCCTCCTACTCCCATCCAGATGGCCGATACTTCAATTCCAATGGATACATCATCAGGGTTTCGTCCCCTTGATAATGTTGTTCCTACCACTGAGCCTCTCGAGAGTGATCCATTGACAACTCTGACCTCCCAGCCTCCATTGAAAAGAAGAAGACATGATCCGAGGCTGGGAGTGCTCACTCCTGAACAAGCTCAAGCACCTGTGATTCCTCTGTCAACTACTTTTGTCTCTGCATCAGCCGTTTCAACACAAGAAGGTCCAAGCTCAATTCATGAAGTTGGCGGTTCATCAGCCGCTCAGAGATCATCTCCTCCTAGGCCTGAACATGATGTTGCCTCTGTGAGGCTGGCCATGCATTTGGCTTAAGATCAAAGCTCAGTGCCTTCTCCCCGAGCTAAAGGAATTTCTATTGGGGAAGGCCACTCTGGAGAAGATGATCCCACTACCCTTGAGCTTCAAAAGGAAATTAATGTGCTAAATCAGAAAAATATTAAGCTTGACATTCGGGTAGCTGATCTTATGACTGAGACTACCAAGCTCAAAATTCAAGTTACTGATCTTGAAGAGGACAAGACTCTAAAGACAAAGCAAATCACTGATCTTCAGACTCATTTTGGTCTCCTCACTGCCAGTTTTTTTGATCTGAAGAAGAAATTGGAAGAGGAACTTGGAGATAAGTTCAAATCATCTGTTGATGAGTCAAGGATGTATCTGCCTTCTCAATCTCCCCCGGTTGTACCCCCACCTGTTCAAACATCTCGAATTGTGGACCGTTTTGAAAAAGAACCAGCTCAAGCTCCAAATGTCGCAGCCCTGAAACGTGCCAAATTAGCCAAAGCAGCTGAGAAAGGTCAACTCCTGTTTAAAAAGAGCTCAGATCAAAATGCTCCTGGAGATCAGCCAAAAATCACCGTCATAGACCTTCAAGAAAATCGTTTTAGAGACACATCTGGTGATAGGTCAGGAATCGTCTCATGGGGCTTTCGCGATACACTAGACATGTGGCTCGTGAGACGCAAGAGTGGCAACACAGAATACTATAAAGATATTCATGATTTCCATTCCTGGACCAGGGTTGATCTTACAGAATTATCAAAAGCTCCTTTTGCAAATCCTTCACAAAATCCCAAGGCAACACAATTCAAGTTATTTTTGGAAGATCAAGTGAAAAAGGGTTTTCCTTCAATGAAGACTGCAGAGTCAATCATCAAACTATACCCAAGTGTACTTGATCCCAAAACTAAACTTCTTGTTCGAAATGTGATGTGGCCTGCTACTAGTCAAGTAAAACAGATTCTTGTGCTTCATAATTATCCATATGGATCGTTGAAGTCCATGCTCTACTGGGTTTTTGATGAAACTACAGCCTCTGCTGTCATAAAACTTCAAGATGGATGCATTCGATTATATGATAAAAGAGATCTGTTACAGTTTGGGAGATGGGATATTCATCAGTTGAACCTTCATCAGATCAAGGTTGCAGAAGACATTTTTGAGCCAGCTGCTAAAGAGTATACTTCCATGGTTGCTGATATCATAAACAAAAGGATGTGAAACAAGGCGATGGGCAACTCAGATGTTCTTCTTGTTGACAAGGACTAAGTCAAGCTAGTCCCAAACCAAGGGGGAGATTGAAAGGTCTTATATTGTGGTTTGGGCTAGGCAATTGAATGTTTTGATGTTATAGGACTTTTGTGGTTGTTTTAGGGCTTATTGTGTGTTTACGGTTTGTTGTGACCGTAAACCTGTTTACGGTCTGCTGACCGTAATCAGGTTTACGGTCTATCCTCCCATATATAGATTGTCAGAGTCTGTCAGAAGTGGTTGTTGTCAGTTGTTGTTAGAAGTGCTGTCAGTCAGTCAGTAGAGTTTACGGTCATCGAGTTGTACTTGACGTTTTCAGTTATTGAACGTGTGCAAGCTTGATTATTATTCTTCTTCTACTCATTTCTTATTGTTTGATTGATCACTAGTTAAGATCCTTGTATTGAGGACCTTACAGGATGTCACATGTTACGCTAGGCGTAATGTTGTGTACACTTAGCGTACTACGAGGGTCAGATCGGGGTTGCGGGACATCGTACGCTGGGCATACGAGGAGTACGCGGGGCGTACGAGGGTTAAAGGAAAACCCTAATTTTCAGATTTGAACCCTATATAATCTCATTAAGTCTTTTTGGGTTGGAACCTTTACCAGCCTCCAAGTCCCCAAAACCCTAGAAATCATCTCTAAGCCTCCATGGTTATGATTTTAAGCTCATAGTGTGCACTTCGGTGTTTTTGGGTCATTTCCAAGAAGATGGAGTTTAGTGCAAGGTTGTGGATCAAGGAAGATCTTGTGGATCTGGATTAGGTGCTTCATTTCCAGTTTGCTTAAGTTAAAATGCTTTGACCTTTTTCATTGTTAGCTTAGATCTTTGTGGTATGAGTTTTGGTTCATTTTGTCCCAAGAATGAGATCTAGTGGTTTGGTACCACTCCAGGAGCTATGATTTGCCACTCTTGGTGTTTCTGAGGTTCTAGAGGCATAAAGTTGCCTCCTTTAGGGTTTGGAATCCCCCATGTATGAGATGGTGTCAATTTGGTGAAAGTTTAATGCTTTAAGTTGATGTTGGGTTCTTTTGAGGCATGCAAAGTCACCAAGTCAATGACTTTATGGGTCTAGACGTTCTTTAAGAAGTAGATCTACGGTTTGGACTCCATATCTTGAGCATTAAGTGCTTAATGGAATTTGTGGCTTAATTGAGTAGTACGTTGGGCGTACAAGTCTGTACGTACAGCTGAGTACGTCCCGCGTACTCAGTCAGGAGGATTTTGGCTTTGGGATTCTTGTTGGGCTTCTTTTTGGGCTTGGGTGTTTGAGTTCTCAATGGGCCATCTGAGTGCAAGTATTTTGGACTAGGAAATTGGTTGGGCTTTATGGTAAGCCCATGTAAGGAGTTTGGGCCTAATTTGGAAAATTAGGCCTTGGTTGATTATTTGGCTTTTGGGCATTAAGAGTGTGAATTTGGGCTTTAGTCTTGGACTAAGCTTGGTTAGGGGTAAAATGGTCTTTTTACCCCCAAGTATGGATTTATGGACTATGGATTGGAACCCAATTTTTAATTGGGTGTTGTTTTGAGGTTCAAAGTTCGGGGATCTGTCAGCCAGCAGCCAGAGATCGTCAGTGTGTTTCGGAAGTGCGAGGTGAGTCTCCTCATTGGGTTTAGTGGGCCGAAGGCACCAATGTCGGCCCATGGTTTATATGTTGGGATGATAGATGTTTGTTCGACTCTTGCATGTGTTATATGATGGAAAGCTTACCGGGCAAGGCCCGATGCCATGCAGGGCCTGAGGAATATAGTGTATGCTCGTTATGAGTATCTGTGTTATGCTTACCAGGCGAGGCCCGATGCCGAGCAGGGCTCGATGATCGTATCGTATGTTGTAGTCTTTGTGATTATTGTATGTGGTAGTAAGGTTATATGTTTGTATGATTATAGGTTTATATGATTATGTGTGTATCGGGAGGGGACCAATGTCAGGCGAGGCCTGGTAATTGACAGGTTTGTAATCCGATCGGGGCTCGATGCCGGGCGGAGCCCTAGGCCGAGTGGGACTCGAGACCGAGTGAGGCCCGAAGGAGGGCAGGGGCCCAGTATGTGATTTATGTATGTGTGGTATATGGTATCTTGGGGAACTCACTAAGCTTTGTGCTTACGGTTTTCAGTTTATGTTTCAGGTACTTCGGTTTTCAAATGGAAGACCTCAGGATGGTTTCAGGGCACACACCACATGTTTCCGCATTCTGTGATTTACTCTGATTCGATGATGTTTTGCTAAGTTGTAACGCCCGCAGATCCGGGTTAGTCAATTTAGAGACAATAAGTGTCGAAAACGACTTTTTGATAGAAGATTATTTAGAATGAAGAATCTTAATGAATGTTGTAGCATATGTCACAAGGGTTCCGTACATATAAAGAATGCCGAAATCCGAGTTATAACGAAGAAGTTATGGCCCGTCGAAGTTTCACGACAAAACCAGCACGACACTGATGGGTTATGAGCACTACAACATTCCTATGGTGTACATGCAAACCCTAAAGCTTTGGATCTAATTTGTCTGATGAACATGCAATAATCATCCAAAGCCATAAACCCTAGATCTAGCATGTGATAATCAATATTAACATAACAATAGGGTTTAGATCTTACCTTGATTGTTATATAGCAATAACAATCTATTCCTTCTAGTAATTGGCTTCTGAAAAGCTTAGAGTCACAAATGTCACTCCTCTAATGGCTCACAAACACCAAGAGCAAGAGGATGAAGAAAGAGAAGAGAAGAGGCACTCAAAAACGTCTAGAAACCCTACGGGAGCTCTTTACCACGTTTTTGGTGCCCTAGGGGTGCTTAAATAGTGAGGCTATTAGGTTTATCTAACAAGGAAACCCTAATTTGGCTGCTTAGGCCCTAAGCAACCCATGGACTCCTCCTTTAGAGGCCTTGGACGATTTCTAATGGGTTTCCCCATAGAATTCGTCCACCCCTCCAATAAGAAGTCCATTAGCCCAATATTCAACTATCACACAATTGATAGTTCTAGTCCCCTAAGTTTAATTAATCTCTTTTAGCCATAAAATTAATTCTTAATTAATTATTGACTAATATTAATTAAACAATATGATTTCTCCTTTAATATATTATTCTCAAAATATATAAATAAATCATAATTAATCCTCTCTCTCCATAATTCATCCTATCAAGTTGCTTTGGTGAAGGCAACCCAAAAGGACCACGCACCATCGGGTCAAGTACATACCAAAATAGTTATCGGCTTAGACACTAATCCAACAGTCTCCCACTTGGATAAGTCTAATAACTATTCTGCGTATGACTTCAGATCCTGATCAGCAATCGTAGCTTTCAAAAGCCGCTGTCAACTCTGATCTTATCAGAACGCGTCCTTTAGACAAGGGATCATATACTCCTCCATTCTAGATATCGTATAGACGTGAGACATGGATTGAAATCATTCTCTCAGTCTATGTGTTGTTTCCCGATTTCCGATTTATGACAACTGACTAATTGAACAAACCAAATCAGTCCTAGCCCGGCCGAGCACTTTTCTTTGTCATCACTAAATCATCGAGGGGCCCACAGATATCGCTTTTATCCCACTTTGGGTAAAAGGAATGGATAAACTTTGACTCAATGCTCACTTGTACTCCCTCACCAAATCACACACAACAATACGTTTTATAACACCAAGTTACTGGTGCGTTTACATATTATCAATGTGTAACCGACTCGCAAGATACAACTCACACATCTCGGTTTCAAGAATATAAGGTATTATCGTCTCACCAATCACTCGTGATAAAATCCATGAAGCGATCCAAGTGAGTGTGGGTTTAATCCAATGCTCAAATCATATTCGTAAGCACTCATGAACGTTGTAGCAAACTTTTGCTATGTCTAATACACTTTAGACAATCTACACACCAATTCATGACAATCTTCTTTCATACCTACTCCCAAAGTATGAGCGACTGTGGAACGTTCAAATAATTCGATTATTCTCAAATAACTCAATTATTTAGGAAGTCAAAACATGAAAATTAAAACACAAGAATAATATTAATCTTATATGGCCCCAAACTTTTGAGTATAAATAAAACACTTTTATTTAATCACCATATTGATTACTCATTATTTGTTGTTTCGGGTAATCAACTTCTTACTTGAATTATAACGACAATTGTCCCATGCTCTTAGCATGCACACTATGTTTACTTATGGTCCTTACTTTGTGAAATAGTATAATTGAATAACATTTTCAATCACACTCATTTCACAATTCCCAATCCTTACCACAAGTGTAAGAATATCAAATTCTTGCCACTTATAGAATATGTTAGATTCTAACACTTTATGCAACGGTCCTTTCGTAATGTCATGACACAAAAGTCACCAAGACTCGGCCAATGAAATTACAAAATGCTCTATTGGAGATTGTTACAAGACAATTCCATAAACATGAAGTCTCACATTCAAAGTACATTCCTTTGAACATCCTTCTTGCATAAAAGTTTTTCTAATCTACACATAAACTCTTAACGTCCAACTCCCAATAAGGAAACATTTCCGTATTTGCCATATGACAACTCATTATTAATAGAATCATATCTAATAATAATGTCAATATGGTCCTTCCATTACTATACTTCCAACTGTTCACAAGCGATCAATCCTTGGCGAACTTTAGATTATCCTTGATAGTTGTTTAACTAATTCAGTCAAATCCGATTCTAGTCCTCTTTCCCTCTTAATGCCCTAGGCATTCGGAAAATTTTAGAACGGTCGAATATTACAATGCCCTAGGCATTCGCAACAAATATTTCCATATATATAGAATTCTCTTACATTGAATCCTTTTAACATAACATTCATATATCTTTTTGACTAAATTTGATTAAAATTTCTCGATCTAAACCTTTAGATTCGAAACGAAGTATAATATTCTCTCCCTTAATTATAGCAAAACAACTATTCAACCTATGCAACTTTGCAAAGTGAAACTTTTGTTTTCTATAATTAATATTGCTAACTTGCAATAATAATCATGCTCCCACTAACATGATGATTATATCCATACCAGCATAACATTTATGCTCCCACTAGCTTTGACACATATTCAGAAAACAGCTAAACTTCTAGAAAACAATGCTTATTGAATTTCTTAAGTTCATATTTCCAATACGATGTGCTTTGATAAGCCTTTATCTAAGCTTCTCAAATTCACACACCTTTCCTTGGATAACTCACATGTGTGTCTAAACTAATTTAGAACTTATATCACTAAGTACCAAATGTTTAGACTAATTGCCAAATCTCACAATTCTAACTATGAAGAGGGATGCCGTAATCATAATCGCATTTGAGAATGCAATTAACAAAATCGCTATCTCCTTAAAATCTCTCTTAGTGAAAGCGTTTCCTCACACTCATTTTCATGAAGGAGAGAAACCTTATGACACTTAGATTTTATGGTGCATGTATTCCTATCCATGCAAATTTGTCATAAGTATAATCGTAAGATAATGTTTGTGACAAATTCAAACTCTTATGGACAGAACTTGTTCATTCTTAATTTCTTGCCATCAAGGGTCCCACCATTGCTTCCAAGTTATTTAGCAGCTCACCTATGCCAGTCAATGTACTTTCATTGATCAAGGTGTTTGCCATTATGCATTCAATTGAGAATTTGTAGAACTCATATGCATAATCACTTAACTGGATTGGCACAGAAATAAAACTTTGTCAACACGATAGGTTACAATCCTCAAGTCGTGTGCTAGTGTTTAATAGGTTTACTTCTTGATTTGTTCTTGAAACTTTTCAAGATCTTTAGACTCCCATTGACCTCTTGACATACAATATTCTCTTGTCAAGAAACATTTCTTGACAAACAAATACTCAAGAGTTAGTGTGTGTCTTTATCAAGACAAACCTACACACAATTTGGTACTAGTTGGTCTTTGTCTTATCCAAGACATCACAACTTACCAAAATGTGTTTTTGTAAGAACATTCCTACTTAAGATTATGTCACTCAATTCACAATCTTGGAGTATGACTCTAAGAATTGATTTTGGTACGAAGTACGATTCATCTTATTGACATAACCATTTTGACAATTCTCGACTCCTCTTCTTAGCCATACTAGTGCACTAAGGTGTCCTTAGAGGATGAATTGTAATATGGTTCTTATAATCTTTAAGAGGATCATAAAACATGATACAAAAGTACTCTCCCTTCTTCTTAGATTGGAGAAACTTTTATCTTTCTTGCCTAATTGATTCTTCTTATTCGTTCTGCCATTCATTGAAACCTTTCAATGATTCAGAATCATACTTAATTTATTAAGTATAATCATATTTACTAATCTTTTAGCAAATCATGACGAACATTTTATCATTCTTTGTGGTGGATTTGACTAGCACACAACATTGCGTACCAGATCTCATTATCCTTAACTTGACTCACATATTTATGTGAACAAGGAATTAGTCTCAATTTTCCAGATACGAAGGTTCTCATTCATCACACAATACCAGTTGCATGATTCCAAGTTTCTGTCCAATTGAAACTTAGGCGATGAGAATCTTTCCTCATTTGGTAAATTTCTGACATTACCACAAATAACATAACTAAGAATCAAATCCATTCACAATATTGCTAACAATAGAACCATTCAAACACCAATTTTCATAAAATCCATCGCAAGGAAACATAAATAAGATAAATCAAAATTTATTTTATTGCGGAAAAATATTGTCCTTACAATGCGATTACAAATGAAAACTATGTAAATATTACTTAGCAATCTATCCTAACTCTAAAGTAGTAGCTTAAATATCTGATCCTTGAATCATGCGATCGAAATCCATTTCTTCGTGATCAGACTCAGCTTGCTCCTTCCTTTAAGCTTCCTTTCCTTTCTTTGATCCTTTCAAAACATCGAAATGTAATCTTATCACATCATGTATTAAGAATCTCCAAATAGGAACTTAATAGAGTTAGATAGTGGATATATCCTGAAGCAGAGTCATACATCTTGACTCTCCCATCTCTTAGATCTCTCAGGTAGCCAGGGCAACTTCATAACCAATGCCCCTTCCTTTGGTAGTAGAAACACATGGATTCTTATGGAATGTTACACGGGACTATCTCAGACTCAGCCTTTCTCTTGCGTCGGGAAAACTTTTTTGGACTTCCAATGTTACCATTGCCCATAGAGGGTTGGGATATTGACTTACCAGACAAATTTGCTGACCAGTGCGCCAAATCATTTCTGATTCAGCAGCAATAAGCAAATAAGTCAAATCAATAAGAGTTATGTCGTGTTCCATCATATAGTACTCTCTAACGAACTTACCATATGATTCGGGAAGTGACTGAAGAACCAAGTCAACAGCCAACTTCCTTTAAACATCGATACCTAACAATCCCAATCTATCAATATGTAACATTTTATCCAAGACATGAGCACAAATAGACTTTCCATTTTCATGTCTTTTGCCAATAGGGCTTGAATGACCTTGAACTTTTCAAGTCTTCGAACACGTGGGTCAGGGAGAATTATTGGAGGAGGTGGAGGAAATGAAGCATGATTTCCATTTCCACAATACAATCATGGAACATCATCTTCACATGGAAAACTTTTTTCCAACGGATTTAGGAAGACCATAGTTGTCAGAGTTTGACATCTATGAAACGGGAGAAAATTCAAGTTTAGTTGATTGAGTCCTTAATAAAACACGCAAATGAGATATTAAGGCTAGGACCCAACACAATATCCTACAAATTGGAAGAGGGATGCCGTAATCCAACTCGCAGAACATTTGAAGGTAGGTAAATGACGATTTACCAATTTCCACCATGAAAAACAAAAAAAAAAGTTAAGTTGTAAATGAATTGAAACTCCTAGATCTTTTGAGATTCATTGAAATTTTCAATGTCATGTTTAATCTCGATTATGCCCTTCATTTGTGACTGGGATGCCGAGGATCACAAATAAGGTGTGAAGAACCATGCGAATGTACGCGGTGCCCTCAATGTTACAGTCACCTAATCGACGTGCCGGTTAACCACATACGCTCCATCGATCTATGACAAACATCGAGTCACCCTTCGCTACCAATGCCAAACCCAACTTAGTGTGCCGGTTAACGACACAAGCTCCACTAATTGTCTCGACAAGGGTACAAAGTGTAATTCCATGAAATTGCATCGATTTCACTTTTTCCTAAAGTAACTAAGATTTGGGATTTTAGTAAAACATTTAGTTACTTTATTCATTATACTTTTAATGAGGAGAGGGGTTTGCCCTATCCTACCCGTTCGGCTAACGACCCTCCACTAGTCAAGAGTGCGGTGGGTAAGAGTGGATACCCATTCAATCGTCATTTTATAGGAAATTTCCTTAAACACCCCTTATAGACCAGCTTCGTGAATGAGGCCTACTAACGGTAAGACAAGCAGTTTAAGTTATATATATATATAATATTAGACTTTTAATGTTATATATAGTATATGGTGTATTTTACACTTTTAAAATACTAGGTGATTTAATTTTATAAATTACACTTTTAATTTAATTAAATATAAACCATATCATTACGGATTTATTAACTCTCTTTTAATTATACTATTAATTAACTTAATAAAACCATAAGGGTGTAATTTGAACTTTTTCAAAACTAGGGTTTTAGAATTTAAAATTTCAAAATTAAACTTTTAATCAAAAATTTAAATTCCAAAACTTGAGGGCAAGTTTTGAAACCTTTCAAAATATTAAGGTTCAACTATTTAAATTTCAAAACAAAAAACTTTTAAAGTCCAAATTTAAACTATAAAACCTAAAGGGTGAAAAATGAAACTTTTCCAAACTTTATCAAGAACATTCTAGATCAACAATTCAAATAAGGCAATTAACAATTAATTATGGTTATCTAATTTTGACCTAGTCCAATTACTTGCAAGATAATTCACCAAATAACTAAAATAATTAAACATTATCTTATAAGGCAACAAATATTTGATTAATTGGTAATTATCTACTATTTTGGCAAGGATATTCACCCAAAATCAATAAAAATCGGATTTTACTAATTAAAAATGTTTATGGTAAGTATCCCAAGCCAAAACAGCAAGCAAATTGCGAAATTGTGCTGTCAGACCCTTTGACTCGTCGAGTCAGGCCTGGACTCGTCGAGTTCAGACGACTCGGCGAGTTCACCAAGTGACTCGGCGAGTCATGCAGTCAGAACCAAAAGAATTTCGATTTTTTAAGCAATAAACGATCAAAATAGCATCAATTCATCAACAAACAACCCTAGGCTCTGATACCACTGATGGGTTATGAGCACTACAACATTCCTATGGTGTACATGCAAACCCTAAAGCTTTGGATCTAGTTTGTCTAATGAACATACAATAATCATCCAAAGCCATAAACCCTAGATCTAGCATGTGATAATCAATATTAACATAAGAATAGGGTTTAGATCTTACCTTGATTGTTATATAGCAATAACAATCTATTCCTTCTAGAATTGGCTTCTGAAAAGCTTAGAGTCACAAATGTCACTCCTCTAATGGCTCACAAACACCAGAGCAAGAGGATGAAGAAAGAGAAGAGAAGAGGCACTCAAAAACGTCTAGAAACCCTAAGGGAACTCTTTACCACGTTTTTGGTGCCCTAGGGGTGCTTAAATAGTGAGGCTATTAGGGTTATCTAACAAGGAAACCCTAATTTGGCTGCTTAGGCCCTAAGCAACCCATGGACTCCTCCTTTAGAGGCCGTGGACGATTTCCAATGGGTTTCCCCATAGAATTCGTCCACCCCTCCAATAAGAAGTCCATTAACCCAATATTCAGCTATCACACAATTGATAGTTCTAGTCCCCTAAGTTTAATTAATCTCTTTTAGCCATAAAATTAATTCTTAATTAATTATTGACTAATATTAATTAAACAATATGATTTCTCCTTTAATATATTATTCTCATAATATATTAATAAATCATAATTAATCCTCTCTCTCCAATATTCATCCTATCAAGTTGCTTTGGTGAAGGCAACCCAAAAGGACCATGCACCATCGGGTCAAGTACATACCAAAATAGTTATGGGCTTAGACACTAATCCAACAGACACTACGTGACGTAAATAGTGAATTTACGATAGAGCGATTTTTAGCCTTAGCAATCTAAACGAAAGTCGTAGAATACGTCAAACCGAGAGCGTGCATAAAAAGAACGCCCAAATCTAACTTCGTATGAGGAAGTTATAATTTTTCGAAGTTTCAGCTTAACAGTATGCAGCCCGGAGTTCGAATATTAGATCGAACGATTTTTAGCCGACACAACCTAAACGAGAATTGAAGATCTCATTAATAGTAGCGTAACGATAAAAAGACAGACGAAAACGGACGTCGGATGAAGACGTTATGAATTTTTAACGACTATTCCTGTCCCGGCCTGTTAAAAATTTAACTTTAAAAATAAAGTCAAAATTAGCCGACGGAGTCTAAACGAAAGTTGTAGAGTACGGTCCCGCCTACGTGTGGATATAAAGAACGTCGAAAACGGAGCTCGTATGCAAACGTTACGAATTTTCGAAGTCGGGATAGCAAATTGCGAGACTGGTCGTGAGGCTACGCCCAACGTAGCCAAGGAGCGCCTCGCGTACGAGGTAAGCACTGCGTACGAAGAAGGACCGCAATGCGTAGAAATCCTCAGCCTCGGATGGACCACGTCGCACCATGAAGATTCAGACACATGACAGTACGAACGCATAGCGTAGACCAAGAGCGCCCTGCGTCCGAGGAACCCCCCGCGTAGATTCGAGGAATGCAGCGCGTAGACCACAGCTCAGCGCCTATAAATGGCATGCGAGGGCTGCCGGATTTCACACACCATTCCATCACTTCTTTCTCTCTCTACTTTCTCTCTCTAGCCCCTAAACCTCCTAAAGCCTAGGAAAACCCCCTAGCACCCGAAAGAAGCCCCGGAGCTCCCGACGGCTCCGAGAAAAAGAGCTTTTCGGCTCGGAAACGCTGCTCCGGCGAAGCCCGGTTTTAAAAAAAATACCCCCGTTGAAAGTGAAATACACCTACCGTACTTAAAATATAGCTTTTATATAAATATAATATCGTTATTTTGGACCTATAAATAAGATTTATTAGTGATTCAAAGTCGTTATACTAATTGATCTACTTACGGGGATGATGTCTAGGCTGTGATTTAGTGATTTGCTTAAAGTGGGATTTCCAAACAGTATACTTCGTATACCAAACGGACCCTACCTACGATATGATCCTACCTGGTGGTTCCTTACTTGATAGATCATGAAGTAGACTCTGAGTTAATGACGAATCTAGACTAATAATTAGTCACGGTGAATATTAGACTAAAATCTAGTGGTAATAATACTTGGTTTCGTCGAAGGAAATTATATTGTTAAGAAGCGAAGCGCTGTCCGAGTTTGGAATCGTCACTTTAACGAGTGCATAGTCCCTTTCATGAACATGATTTTAATACAAGTATTGATTGAAGTATTAAATATATGTTTATGTGCGAATTATTTGATGTTGCCTGAAATACATGTTAAAGAACATACCTGATAATATATCATGATTTAGGTTAAAGAGTAAACCTAAATTAATTATGAGGAATATAGGGTAGTATTTTCTTATGAGTACGTGTGAGATATACACAGAGAATTGAACCCTTAAACATGTCATTAGTCCGGAAGCATATATTAGACATAGTTATTCGTCCCTAGTTCGAGAGTATGGATTGGACTTAGTCAATTGTCATTAATCCGGGAGTATGGATTAAGACATAGTCAATTGTCCTTAGTTCGGGAGTATGGACATAGTTATTCGTCATTAATCCGTGAGTATAGATTTAGACATAGACATTTGTCCCTAATCCGAGAGTATGGAATGGGCACAAATATTGATCCGAGAGCATGGATTAGATCCGGGAGTAAGAGGTAAAATTTAAGGTCCGAGAGTACGATAGTCTCGTTGTAAGGATTGAAGGGGTGGGGTAAGAGTCGATTATATATATGGGGAAATTGTATATTTTGTGAGATCTAATATATATATATATATATATATATATATATATATATATATATATATATGTATGATATAACATTGTGGGATTGAAATCCCTATGTACTCACCAGGTTTCTTAACCTGACCCACTCAGTTTATTTGTATCACATGTGTCGATATGATGTTACATTATACTGAGGGATTAGGGAGATATAAATCACTAGTGATAATGAATGTAAGTTCTGTTTATGCTTATGTTTCCGTATTGACGATGACATCCCAATGTTTTAAAATGAATAAAAATACATTTCTTCGGAAATGCTTTGATAACATATTTATCGTGTTTTTTCTGGGAACAAATTCTGCAACACTTTTATTTAAAATGTTACTCTGATTTTCATACAAAGCATAAACAAAATCAATCTTTTCTGGCCGTGAAAAATGGGGATGTCACAGTTGGTATCAGAGCATTAGTTTAAGCGAACTAGGAATAAGGATTTATTTCTAGACTTAAACTCAGAATGCTAAGCATTGATCGTGAGGAGTGTGTCTAATAAATTTAGGTAATACACCTGAATAGACATAAGGACTAGCTTATTTAGAGAAAATGCCTAACATGCTTTTATGTGCTAAATGATTTATGATATATATGATCGGATTCATGGTCTGTTGCCGACCGGATCTGGAAACTTTATGTGCTTAGATTTCTAAACGTTTGATTACGGTATTAGAACTGGCATGTAACCTTCGGAGTAATAAGGAAATTTACACGTCGATCGTAAATAAAATCTTTCGTATCTAAATTCTCGTCACTACACGCCGAGCGTTTAAATTGGTGTATAGATCGACATGGTAAGGACTCGAAGCGGACTCGGAAATGTTAACGGATATGATAATCAGCGGCCTATGATTGAACGTGCACCAGAGGTAGCAACTGCACCTGAGCCAATCACAATGGTGGGGTACAAGCGATGATCCAGATGATGTTGGATCATCAAATGGAGGAAACAAGGCGACTACTGCTACAAGATAGGGATGAACCTACGATGCCTATTGAGCAGCCCGAATTGAATGATTGGCAATCTGGGGAGGGAAATTATAGCAGAACTGTTGGTCAAGCTGATCCACCGGTGATTAGGAGGAACAACCAAGATGACGGAGTAGAGAGGAATGGATACAAGTACAAAGATTTTCTAACTTGCAAGCCATCGACTTTCACTGGGAAGGAAGATCCGATCGTTGTTATGGATTGGATCTCGGAGATGGAACTAGCCTTCATGACATGTGGTTGCAAAGGCAAGCTACAAACCACGTTTGCAGTGTATCAGTTTAGAGGAGGCGTTGTTCGCTAGTGGAACACCCTGGGGAAGACTCTAAGCCCCAATGAGCCCCTGCAACTGACTTGGATAGAGTTTTTGGTGCATTTCAAGCACAAGTATTGCTCAGCCCAAAATCTGCTCGAGCTAGAAAACCTCCTGACTTTGAAGAAAGGAAGCATGTCCATCGATGAATACACCAACAACTACACGGACAAAATGGAGTTTGCTTTACGCCTTGTCCCATACGAGCTGACAAAAATCGACAAATACGCAAAGGGACTTCCATGGGAGTATGCGGTGCCAGTACGACAGGCACCTACTCTAGAGGCAGCTATCTGAGCTACCAAGTCTGTTGAAAACATGATCAAGGGAAGAACCGCCAGCAAGGTTGAAGTTGGTGAGAAGAGAAAGTTTGAAGGACCCACAAGGTTCGACGAGAAGAGAAAATTCTCGAAGTCTGGTTCGAAGAAGTTCGAAGAAGGAGCACAAGGGTGTGACAAGTGAAAAAGGAAGCACACTGGGGGATGCTCTAAAGAGATGACATGCTTCAAATGCGGGAAGACTGGTCATTACGCCAACGAATGCACAACCAAAATAGAAGTCTGCTTTAAGTGTGGTAAAGAAGGACACTTCAAGCAAGACTGTCCAGGGAGAGAAGAAGCCACAAAGCCAAATGTGCCGCCAAAGCCAAGGG
Source organism: Lactuca virosa (assembly GCF_052849685.1). NCBI lineage: Eukaryota > Viridiplantae > Streptophyta > Magnoliopsida > Asterales > Asteraceae > Lactuca > Lactuca virosa. Next base: position 56,287,838 of record NC_136430.1, read on the forward strand.
CATTCCACATGATCCTTGACGAAGCAGATAACAACTCAAGGAATCAAGGATGAGGACTTCATATCCAAAGATCGAGTTATGCAGTAGCCGTGTGGATAGTATCGTATGGTGTAGCCTATTAGAGGCATAGTCTAGGGTGAACTTGAACACCTATGTAATCGTTTCAAGGAATAATATAAAACCTTTGTTTTGTTATCTGATGTGTTGAATGATTGTGTGATTTTCTTGTATGGTGACTTGGATAAATTGAGGGACAATACTTGGGACGATTATGAGTAGGTGTGAATAGTAGTAGAGGCCTATACTACCGGAAGCACAGGACTCACGCTTGGATCAGGGAAAGTCACAAGGTTACCAAGGCACTAGTAATTGATTCTGTTTTGTTCACGTCTGTCGTTACCATCATTTCGATAATGACTAAGAAGATGATTGTTATTCTGACCCTAGTGGTCATATCAAATTGAGTCCAACTACGATGAGTATGTTACGTGGTTCAGAGAACCAAGTTCGATGTAGCATCTGACTTAAGCCGGAAGATTGAAATAAAAGATAATCAAAGCGATCAGTAGAGGTATCGCGATAGTTGCTTGTAGCTAGAAATGCTACCTTTTAAGATGTGATTATATCACATTAGAGCATGAAGGAAGGTATAGTCTGTTCTGGAATTTGACTCTAAGAGACATGAGTCTAAGCGTTGCAACATACGATGATAGGTCATTAGAATATGACACATCGGTCCATTGTAGTAATAAAAGAACTTATCTTAAGTTTGTTAAGAATAAGAAGGAGTCTCCAATAACGATCGAGATTGCGACTTGAAGGTCATAATTTGGAGTCTAACGTGAGATAGGTAGCAGGTGCAAGATCGAGCACCTCCTGCAGTCAAGGAGTCCAAGAGTTAGATACTCGTTCGAAGCAACATAGAAGTTACGGTTATTAACTAGGATGAAGAGATAACGTATGGAATCATTATACAAGCCCTATTTCGTTGATGATTCCGGGACGTAATCATCCTAAGGGGGAGATAATTGTAACGCCCGTAGATCCGGGCTAGTCAATTTAGAGACAATAAGTGTCGAAAATGACTTTTTGATATAAGATTATTTGGAATGAATAATCTTAATGAAAGTTGTAGCATATGTCACAAGGGTTCCGTACATATAAAGAACGCTGAAATCCGAGTTATAACGAAGAAGTTATGGTCCGTCGAAGTTTCACGACAAAACAGCACGATACTACGTGACGTAAATAGTGAATTTACGATAGAGTGATTTTTAGCCTTAGCAATCTAAACGAAAGTCGTAGAATACGTTAAACCAAGAGCGTGAATAAAAAGAACACCCAAATCTGAATTCGTATGAGGAAGTTATGATTTTTCGAAGTTTCAGCTTAATAGTATGCAGCCCGGAGTTCGAATATTAGATCGAGCGATTTTTAGCCGACACAAACTAAACGAGAATCGAATATCTCATTAATAGTAGCGTAACGATAAAAAGAGAGAAGAAAACGGACGTCGGATGAAGAAGTTATGAATTTTTAACGACTATTCATGTCCCGGTCTGTTAAAAATATAACTTTAAAAATAAAGTCAAATTTAGCCGACGGAGTCTAAGCGAAAGTTGTAGAGTACGGTCCCGCCTACGCGTGGATATAAAGAACGTCGAAAACGAAGCTCGTATGCGAAAGTTATGAATTTTAGAAGTTGGGATAGCAAATTGCGAGACTGGTCGTGAGGCTACGCCCAGCGTAGCCAAGGAGCGCCTCGCGTACGAAGAAGGAGTGCACTGCGTAGAAACCCTCGGCCTCGGATCTACCACGTCGCACCATGGAGCTTCAGACACGTGACAGTACGAACGCGCAGCGTAGACCAAGAGCGTCGTGCGTCCGAGGAACGCAGCGCGTAGACCGTAGCTCAGCGCCTATAAAAGGCATGCGAGGGCTGCCGGATTTCACACACCATTACATCACTTATTTCTCTCTATACTTTCTCTCTGTAGCCCCTAAACCCCCCTAAAGCCTAGGAAAACACCCTAGCAGCCGAAGGAAGCCCCGGAGCTCCCGACGGCATCGAGAAAAAGAGCTTTTCGGCTCGGAAACGCTGCTCCACCGAAGCCCGGTTTTTAATAAAAACCCGTTGTAAATGAGATACGCCTACCGTTCTTTAAATATAGCTTATATATAAATATAATATCGTTATTATGGACCTATAAATAAGATTTATCAGTGATTCAAATTCGTTATACTAATTGATCTACTTAATATGATGATGTCTAGGCTGTGATTTAGTGAGGTGTTTAAAGTGGGATTTCCAAACAGTATACTTCGTATACCAAACGGACCCTACCTCTGATATGATCCTACCAGGTGGTTCCTTACTTGATAGATCATGAAGTAGACTCCGAGTTAATGACGAATCTAGACTAATAATTAGTCACGGTGAATATTAGACTAAAATCTAGTGGTAATAATACTAGGTTTCGTCGAAGGAAATTATATTGTTAAGAAGCGAAGCGCTGTCCGAGTTTGGAATCGTCACTTTAACAAGTGAGTGCATAGTCTCTCTCATGAACATGATTTTAATACATGTATTGATTGAAGTATTAAATATATGTTTATGTGCGTATTATTTGATGTTGCCTGAAATACGTGTTCAAGAACATACCTGATAATATATGAAGATTTAGGATAAAGAGTTAACCTAAATTAATTATGAGGAATATCGGGTAGTATTTTTTCTTATGAGTACGAGTGAGATATACACGGAGAATTTAACCCTTAAACATGTCATTAATCCGGAAGCATGGATTAGACATAGTTATTCGTCCCTAGTCTGAGAGTCTGGATTAGACTTAGTCAATTGTCAATAATCCAAGAGTATGGATTAAGACATAGTCAATTGTCCTTAGTCCGTGAGTATGGACATAGTTATCCGTCATTAATCCGGAAGCATGGATTTAGACATAGACATTTGTCCCTAATCCGAGAGTATGGAATGGGCACAAATATTGATTCGAGAGCATGGATTAGATCCGGGAGTAAGAGGTAAAATTTAAGGTCCGAGAGTATGGATAGTCTCGTTGTAAGGATTGACGGGGTGGGGTAAGAGTCGATTATATATATGGGGAAATTGTATACTTTGCGAGATCTAATATATATATATATATATATATATATATATATATATATATATATATATGATATAACATTGTGGGATTGAAATCCCTATGTACTCACCAGGTTTCCCAACCTGACTCACTCTGTTTATTTGTATCACAAGTGTCGATATGAGGTTACATTATATTGAGGGATTAAGGAGATATAAATCACTAGTGATAATGAATGTAAGTTCTGTTTATGCTTATGTTTCCGTATTGACGATAACATCCCAATGTTTTAAAATGAATAAAAATACATTTCTTTGGAAATGTTTTGGTAACATATTTATAGCGTTTTTTTTTCTGGGAACAAATACCGCAACACTTTTATTTAAAATGTTACTCTGATTTTCAAACAAAGCATAAACAAAATCGGTCTTTTCTGGCCGTGAAAAATGGGGATGTCACATAAGTCTTGACTACCATGGTTTTATAGAAATGATATGTATTAACGATTTACTTATCATAAAATGAAAATTTTATGTTATTATTTTTGGGACGTTACAGACCTACCTTGTAAGTTTGATATTTTTCTATTCTAATTGACATGAACATTGATGTATGATAACGTCTAGTTTATACATATATTTATGGCGTTTTCTTATTATTTTATACTATGTTTTTAGCTATTTGGAACTAAAAAGGTACTTATAATACTTTAATTTATATTTTACAGGTATAATATGTTGCTAGAGGGAAAAGGAAGCGAAAAAGCTGGAACATGGAGTTGGATTGCAATAATGAGGAAGTTGGCTTAAACAGCCCATTACGTCCAGCGTACGCGGCTGGGTCAAGAAGCATTTTTACTAACTTACGCCCAACGTAACTATATGTACGCCCAGCGTACGACGTCGATTTAAAAACATATATATTTCCATTTTTCGTTAACCTAAAAGGAGATTACGACTTTTATCCATCCTTGGTCGATAACAAACATATTTTGTGCCATTTTGATGGTCTAAAAGGCAGTCGGAAGGCCGTTAAGCAAATAGGAGCGAAGATCTGAAGGATTAGAGAGCGGATTCAAGCCGGAAATCATTTGGTTCGTTGTTCCGACCACGATTAGCGTTCCAATGTGATTCTTTATGCATTTACTTTTTGATTTAGGGATGTAAAAACCTTTTTGCTTTGCGTTTATGATTAGATGAATTCTTGAATCTGTGGATTAATTGCGTTGAGGTTTATTTGTTCTTATTCAATTTATTATGATTGCTTGATAAAGATCCTTATGTGTTGAAGTTGCATTCTTATCTGTTTATTGTTGAGCATTGTTAGGTTAGATGAACAATCTAGTTTGATGTGCTTGAATCATATGAGTTTATGAGTTATAAATTTGTAAGACTAGTGTTTGATCAAAACCTAGGGTTAAACAGTAAGTTTGTGATTTAAATGTGTAAGTCTACATGTGATGACCATTTATATATAATTAGCTTCATGATCTTGATGGTAATAGTTCAAGTCTCTCATAATACGAATTGAAAACTGATTTTTAGGATAGTTAGTGCAGTTGATTACTGTTACTAAAAGTCTTGAAAGTCAAAGGATTAGTTGTCTAGACCTATAAAGTAGTCAAACTAGGAATAAAATAAATAACTTCTGTGTGAGCAATTATCTATGATTTTGAGATGTAATTTGTCTAAACCAAAGTACCTAAAGAGATTCTTCATCAGTCAATTTATCGAGATTTGTTGTTTAGCTGTTTATTTGATTTGGGATTTTAAGTCCATAAAACCCCTATTTACTGTTTTTGTGTGTTTAGTGTAACCTATAATCAAAACTCCAAATTAATTCACCATCGTTCCCATTGTGTTCGACAGTTGGTCTTACCGTAACTATACTATTGCATGATTAGGTACACAACCTAGTGTTTATTAGTTCGGTTGCGATAAAATCAGTTTTATAAATTAAAAACTTGAGCAGTAATTCATATATATATATATATATATATATATATATATATATATATATATATATATATATATATATATATATATAAACACATCAAGTTTTTGGCGTCGTTGCCGGGGAACAATTTTCAATTGATTTGGTTTGTTTGATTATTCGTTATTTGTTTTTAATTTTTAGTTATATTTTATTTTTAATTTCTTTGATAATGTGTCACTTGTCGGAGGATTCCTACTGTTGTTTTACAGAATTAAAATATACTAAAGTGCCCAAGGGTGTTAGAATGAAAAAGAAAAAAAATATTAGAAGATTTTTTTTAAAAAAAGAAATTTTATGCCCGACGTATGATGTTATTACGCCCCGTGTAACGAGAAGATGCACGTTTTCGGAATCTGGCTTCATCGCGTACGCCCAGCATACCTGATTCTTACGCCCAACATACTTCAACCCAAGTTAAACTTTTCTTACCTGATCTCTTTTCACTTTCCACACATTTTTCAAACTTCTCTCGACTGTATCGGCAATTCTTCACAAAAGCTACGATTTTTTGTCTTCTTTTTCTGAAATCGACACTAAGGTATGTTACTTGTTAATCCTTTTCACTTAGATTGTGGTTTAATTTCACGATTTTGCTGCATTGGGAGAATTTTGATTTCTAAGGTTTATACCATTTATGATTTGTGTCCGATTTTTCATGAAATTGGTGTTCAATAATGCTTTGTTGGATATATTACGACCCTTAGAATTAATCCTTTGCTTGATTTATGGTCTGGACCTTGATTGGAAGAAACAGAGATTGTGCCAAGCGTGCGTACGCAGGAAGTACACATAGCGTACTTGAGACTAGGGATGAAAATGGGTCCAAACCCGGACCGGATGCACCCGGACCCGGAAAACCCAGAACCGGTTAACGAAATTTTGTAGAACCGGAAACCGGATCGGTATATAGGAACATGTTTCGGTTCGGTTCCGGGTACGGTACCGGGTAAAGTGGTTTTAGAACCGGAAAACCCGGAAACATCAAAGTGGGTAGGTTGGAACCGGATAAAGTGGGTTTAGAACCGGAAAACCCAAAAAAACCGGAATTTTTGGCAATTACTTACTTAGTGGGTTGAACTTTGAAAATTTTCATATTGATATCCCGACTTCGGGGGACATTAAGTCATTAAATATGAAACCAAAATTGACAAAATTATAGTCTAAAATCATGTACAAACTCTAAACTACACTCCAGAAAAAACCGCATGTAAATCGACTTTAAACGAATGAGATATGCATGTGTTAACGTTTTCAAATAATACAAAATACAAAAACAAATAGCTGAAAAGTTGAAAATTTTCATCTTTGATATCTCGACTTCGGGGGACTGTAAGTAATTGAATATTAAACCAAAAAATGACAAAACTATAGTCTAAAATCATGTACAAACTCTAAACTGCATGTTGGAAAAAACCGCATGTCAGTCAAACTTCAAACAAATTAGATATACATGTTTTAAAATTTTCACATAATACAAAAAACCTGAAAAACTAAAAAATTCTAGCTTTGATATCTTGACTTTGGGGTACTGTAAATTAATGAATATAAAACTAAAAATGACAAATTTATAGTATAAAATCTTGTACAAACTCTAAACTACACGTTGGAAAAAACTGTATGTCAATCCGAGTTAAAACGAATGAGATATGCATGTTTTAAACGTTTCAAAGAAATTGGTTCCGGCCCCTAAAAGGGCTTCCGGTTAATAACACCGGTTCCGGTTCTTAGACCCGGTTTATACGGACCCCATGGACCCAAACCCGGATTACTTGGAACCCAGATAAAGCCAATTTTTAAACCCAAAACCAGAACCGGTTCTATATATTTCGATTCTAACAGTTCCGGTTCCGATCCTAAATCTCATCCCTACTTGAGACTGCCCAACAAAAAAAATCTTAATATGTTAATATTTGTTTTGGGGTGGTTGTTTGTGCTTAGTTTTTGCAGGATTATGGCTAGGGAAAATCAAAGCAGAAATCAAAATCAACCTCCCGAGGAAATTACCGATCATTGATTTTTGTAATTCCAACGGACTTTGAATGAAGGAACATGTTCTAGATATCAAGGCAAGCTTAGTTTGTTGCTCACTAAGGAAATAAACATCGCACCATCATTCGATTGGGGATTGGCATCCCAAACTGGACTCGATGAACTGATTCTGGATTTTTTGACATGGACCCACTTGGACGCAGGTGGTGTGCCCTTGTTTGTATGTCGTGGTTGGGATAGATTGTTCAAGATTCAGGAACCTATCTACCGAGTATTTTTGTTGGATTTTTATGCTACAGTTGCCTTTGATCCTAGGAAGGCTCCTGGTGATAGGACAACCATTTCTTTTCGACTTGGTGGAGTTAGCATGGAGTGCAGTGCTATTGAGCTTGTTGTGAGAGTGGGAGTTTACACTTTAGACGAGACGAGGAGTGTCCACTTTTAGGCATTTCTTGATGATTGTGTTACAGGACCGCCTGATGATTATAGCGAGAGTTTATTTTGGGCTGAGCTTACAGGTGGAGGGTATATTCCGTCGACTGCACGAGGCAACATGATTCGTTCCACCACTTATAGATTGTCGCATCGTTTAATTTCTAACTCTCTCACGCATCACAAGAATAGCGAGAGGGTGCCTTCGACTGATTTACTTTTCCTATGGACACTTGTTACTCCAGGGAGGCACCTGAACCTCCTAATTTCTTTAGCTACATATATGGGGCGAATGGACAGGAGGCTTTGCGATGATAGTCCAATTTGTGGTTAGCACTTCATCACTCATTTGGATAGATCATATTTACTATTGACGAGAGAGATCACGAGGTCGATGGTGCATTAGGACACGAGGGTGATGAGTTTAAAGATGTTGGAGTCGATGAGGGTCATTGTGCATGGTGATGATGGTATTTTGAGGATATGACTCGATGACGCAACACCAGAGGAGGGCGCAGCAGCGCCGAAGCCACATAGATGAGGGAGGGGTAGATATGCTCCACGAGGAGTGTAGCAGTAGGAGATCGATATACATTACCTTGGTCAACGCATGGATGCCTAGTTTGATGTGGTCGAGACTAGGCAACAGTGGTTTGAAGGGACATTGACTGGTTTTTTTGCTTCTCATGGTTATCATCATCCAGTTCCTTTTCCTCCACCATATCGACAATAGGGTGATGGAGCAGGCACATCTGGGACGCAACAACGGGATGACGAGTGACTGCAGTTATCCTTTTGATTTTTTAGTTTTTAGTTTATTGTGATTTAGTAGACTTAGTAGTTTTATTCTATTTTGGTGTGTATTTAATTTGTTTAAATTAGGATGTTTGATTTTATTCTTAGTTGATGTAATTTTGTTTTCCATGTTAATGCTCTTTGATCTTTTAGATTTTTGTAGAACTTTCGCCTTTAGAATGTTGGCAGTAAGTTCAGCCACTAGGACCGAGTGCAATTTTGTCATGATAGATACTTCACGAGAGGCATTGTATCACATAAGTGTGGGGTCACTTATTCACACGAGAATAGGGTCTTCATGTTTTCTGTTATATGTTGTTTTTTCCAATCGTTTCGCGCAACAAGGTCCCAATCTGAGAAGAAAGCATAAATTACAGTTTCTAGTCTTCCAACAAATTTTGGAGCGACTTTTAGCAGCCCCCATTCATTTCGATCTCACCACTACTACCCCAGGGGAGTCCGTTCCTTTTTCTCCCTCTTTATTTTTATGTTCTTTAATTGTTTTTTGCATGAAATGGGGACATTACATGAATTAAGTGTGGGGCAGGGGGTCGAAATCTAAAATTAAATTTCAAGATTAATTGACATTTCTAGATTGGAAAATTTTAAAAAAATAATAATAATAAACACTTGTAAAGTTAGTCTAATTTTGAAAATCTAGTTACATTTTAAATTAAATTGTTGTATTATTGTGTAGAGACCTAGGTTGCTAGTGTTTTGTGGGACGATCCGATGTGAGCCTCGATGTTTATTTGAGCCAACATATGTTCTAGTGTATTTGTGGCTTCCCTGTCCTAGTGATATCATGGGACAAAAATATAACCTTGTTTAGTTTGAGGGACATAATATGTTTAGCATCGTGTACCAGGAATGTATCCATGAGAACTTAAGTAGTTATTGCACTCTAGACTAATACCTTTAACCAATAAGGGTTGAAGTTAAGTTCCTTTGCTTAAGCACATGTTTTTATTTTAGTTTTTTAGTTTTGAGAGAAAAAAAAAGTGATTTACTAAAAAAAATTGTCAAAAGTTGTTGAGTGACTAAAAGCTATCAAAGTATGAAGATCGTGAAGATTCAGGAATAAGGCAATTTACCAAGTTATTATTTATTGTAATTTTTCTTTCTTGGTTATTTTTCCATATGTATGCTTGGGGGCTTAACCAAAAATTACCTTGAGGTTAAAAAAGTTTGTTGAGGATATATTCGGAGGGATGCATAAAATGAATGTTGTTCAGAATAACTAGGAAGTGTTTATCAGGATTGTGAGTATTTAGGATTAGGGAAGTTTATAGGAATTAGACACAAATACATGTATTGTGTTCTTGATGTAATGGAGAAGTTTAAAATGGATTGTCTTGTGCGATGTTGGTGACTAGGGATTTGATTTGATGATATGATAATAAAAACCAGTTTTGCTTGGGGCAAGCAAAAGACTAGTGTGGGGTAGTTTGATAACGTCTATTTTATCCATATATTTATGGCATTTTCTTATTATTTTATACTATGTTTTTATGTTATTTGGAACTAAAAGGTACTTATGATAATTTAATTTATATTTTACAGGTATAATATGTTGATAGAGCGAAAACGAAGCGAAAAGGCTGGAAAATGGCGTTGGATTGCAATAATGAAGAAGTTGGCTGAAGTAGCCCTTCATGCTCAGCGTAATGGTGAGTACTCCCAGCATACACGGCTGGGTCAAGATGCATTTTTACTACCTTACGTCCAGCGTAACTATATGTACCTCCAGTCTATGACGTCGATTTAAAAACATATATATTGGCATTTTCGTTAACCTAAAGGAAGATTATGACTTTTATCCATCCTTGGTCGACACGAAACATATTTTCTGCCATTTTAAGGGACTAAAAGGCGGCCGGAAGGCCGTTAAGCTGATAGGAGCGAAGATATGAAGGATTAGAGAGTGGCTTCATGCCAGAAATCATTTGGTTCGTTGTTCCGACTGCGATTAGCACTCCAATGTGGATCTTTATGCATTTACTTTCTGATTTAGGGATGTAAAAACCTTTTTTCTTTGCGTTTATGATTAGATGAATTCTTGAATGTGTGGATTAATTGCATTGAGGTTTATTTGTTCTTATTCAATTTATTATGACTGCTTGATAAAGATCCTTATGTGTTGAAGTTGCATTATTATCTGTTTATTGTTGAGCATTGTTAGGTTAGATGAACAATCTAGTTTGATGTGCTTGAATCATGAGTTTATGAGTTATAAATTTGTATGACTAGTGTTTGATAAAAACCTATGGTTAAACAGTAAGTTTGTGATTTAAATATGTAAATCTACATGTGATGACCATTCATATGTAATTAGCTTCACGATCTTGATGCTAGTAGTTCAAGTCTCTCATAATACGAACTGAATACTGATTTTTAGGATAATTAATGCACTTGATCACTGTTACTAAAAGTCTTGAAAGTCAAAGGAATAGTTGTCTAAACCTACAAACTAGTCAAATTAGCAATCAGTGAACAAAGAATAAATAACTTCTGTGTGAGCAATTATATATGATTTTGAGATGTAATTTATCTAAACCAAAGTAACTAAAGAGATTCGTCTTCAATCAATTTATCGAGATTTGCTATTTACCTGTTTATTTGATTTGAGATTTTAATTCCATAAAACCCCTCTTTACTGTTTTTTTTTTGTGTGTTTAGTGTAACCTATAATCAATAACTCAAAAATAATTCACCGTTGTTCCCTTTATGTTCGACACCTGGTCTTACCACAACTATACTATTTCATGATTAGGTACACTGCCTAGTGTGTTTATTCGTCCGGTTGCGATAAAATCAATTTTATAAGTTTAAAACTTGAGCAGTCAATTTATATATATAAAAACACACATCAATGTACTTACATGGTGGCACTTTCGATTTTGTTTTAGGGTGATCCCCTGTATGGTTATTTTCTTTTGAAAATTAATGAGTAGCTACAGTCTTTTCGAAGAATTTGTTCAACTATATGTGGTTTCGTTGAATCATTGACTATTGGTCATTCAGAGAAGGACATATAGAGTCAAAATTGAAAATTGAAGAACATGTAGAAAGTGTTTTACTGATATCAATCCTTATAAAAAGCGTTTTTTTAATTTTTATATGTAGTAAGATTACTCTTGAAAAGTGTTTTACTAATATCAATCCTTTCGTAACAAATGTTGTCCAGACCCATTCAAACCCGCGCCAATGACGCGGGGGGGGGGGGGGGGGGGGTTGCTTCTCTAGTTTGAATGAAAACAAATTGATATATTTTTGTTGTAATGAAAGAAAATTGTTATAAAATGGTTACAAAACAAAAAAATGATTTTCATGGAGAAAAATATGTATAATGGAATTTTGAACATTAGAAGATCATACATTAAGTGTTTATAGGTTTTTGCATCTCTAAAATTAAAATCTGGCATATATGATTAATTTACTAATATGTATATGATTTACTCGACGTCACCGACAACTTTGTAGCTAAAATATTTATGTGATTTCGACTCCCTGAGGTTTCGTTTCTATTAGATAACCTTTTTCTCTCTCACTATGAAAATCTAGTAAAACTGTAAATGAGCTAATATATCTCATCACTAAGGGTGATCAAAATAGGATATTCGGAATCTCGGATATTCAAAAATTTCGAATAATAGATATTGTATTCGAACATTTACAACATGGAATAACCATGTAATGCTATGTATCCCTTCAATTAACAAAAAAAAAATACAAAACTGCAAAATGGTCCCTGTGGTATGTATTTTTTTTCCGGGTTTTGGTCTAAACCCTGAATTTTTTGGATTGGTAGTCCTTTTCAGCTAGTTTGATTGTGGAATTCGTCGTTTTTAAACTTGAAAAAGTCTAATATGCCCTTTTAATTTGTTTTTTTTTCATTTTCTTAAAAATTTTCTTTTCATTTAAATATAAATGTTAAAACAAATAAAGAAGGACCCCTATCCCTCTCTCTCTCTCTCTCTCTCTCTCTCTCTCTCTCTCCTGCAACCTAAAAGCACCACGGTTGTATTTTCTAGCTACCGTTGCCCCTTTTTTCACCTCCTAGATCGAACCCCGTCCATGCCATCCACTGCAATTAGTCACCAATCTACCACATCCCACCCTTTTGTATGACCAACAACCATCTAAATCCATCTACATAGCTCCAGATCAAAACCATTATTGCACCCACGACCAAACACATCACCAGATCACCCCATTCTTTCACCTTCATCTCCCAGCAGTTCCCCACCCATGTACAAAACTAGTTTTGGAATCGATTTCTTTAAATACTAAAAGGGATAACACCACCAATCACCTATGACCTAAAATTAAATCCAATCTTTAAACCTGTAATAAAATCCAACTCAAAATCAACATCAAACAATTCAAAACCAAACCTGAAGTTAAAACTAAAACCAACACCAAACTTGTATCAAAAGACATGACATCGTTTAAGAGGTGGGTGTTGTCTTGTGAAATCGTACAAATAGAAGCCTACAAGAGCTCCACCATTTATCGCCTTTCAAGTTGCAGAGCCGGTGAGTTCCTCACCCACATCTGTTCAACCTCCGATCTCGTCTCCTCCAGTGCCAGTGGGTGCTCCGACTATTGCAGTTCCTGCTCCAACGCCTAGCAAGAAGAAGACTAGGGCAAAGAGGCACAATGCTCTAACACCTGCACTAGTAGTGACATCATCACTTATTCCCACTAAAGGTCCTGGAACGAGCATCGATTCTCCTTCTTAGTTCAAGTTCTCAAAAACATAACCAAAAACATTTCCCATGAAACCGAACTGGGTCGCAATGGATTTGGGGTCGTTTACAAGGTTCAATTACACGATGGAACAAAAATTACAGTAAAAAGCATGGAATCAGGAGTTATAAGCAACAAGGCATTGAAGATACATATGAAAGAGAGATGCTCTGGATGAAGATACAGATGAAAGAGAGAAAGAGAGATAAATCGTGTAATTGACGATATTGATGTAATGGAGAGAATTTTCGAGTTTTGTGAGGATTTTGGTTTGGAGATGCTAGACAGGATCAACTCTGGCTGAATATTTTATGTACTGTGAAGGACACACTTCAAGCATTTATGATGATCCCTCTAAACAAGCCTAAACTTATCGCCAAATGTCTCTTATATTACGAAGAACGGCTGGGCGTGAAGCTTATCAAGTAGTGTTCGATCGATTACGTATTAATCAATATTCGATTAACTGGTTTGAGGATATCGACATTTATTCCTCCAGATGTGTCAATTGGGAAAATACGCCCATAGTGACTGATAATTTATGTTATTTCCTTCTTTTTATAGTTTATTTTAACACTTTTAGCCATTTTTTATTGGTATTGCATTGTATATTCTTTCTCATTCTGCATCTTGGATCGTATCGGGTACTTTCTATTTTGCATGAGGTGTTTTGCAGGCTTTTGGAGTCTCGATGCGGTTGCAGTTTAGCTTGGTGGGCTTTCGAGGCATTATTGGGCTTTCTAGAACCATCAAAGAATAATTGGGCTTAAAATGTTGAAGACTTGGATGAAATGGGCTTATGAAGATGGGTCATGGACTCTTATTATTGGGCTTGCATATCCATTTTTGAAGCTTGAAGATGATTGGCCAAATTTGAATCATGTGATGTGTGAAGGGGGCCAAGGGAAACTTAAGTAGTGGGGTGGAGTAGTGGATAAAAAGTTCCAATAGTGTTTTGACACCATTTGCGAGGGTGGGGGTCTCAGTTGTGCAAACTTGCGAGGGTACCCGCATAACTGCCCACTTTGCGGTATTTTTGGTCCTTTACCCATCATTTACCTTGGGGGATTAGGTTTGGCAGCCACATTTTGATTTTTCCACCATTGGAGCACATTGGAGACGTTTTTGGAGATCTAGAGCTATATTCTTTTCATCCTTCTAGTACTTGCTAGTTTCTTGATGCAAAAACACTTTTGTGATTGTTGTCTTGTTGCCATGAGTGGCTAATATCTTTATTTTGGTTGACTTGGGCTAAAACCCTTGGATTTTTGTGGGTTTTGAAGAATTCATGTTTGATAGTCATTTATCTTATGCTATTGATCCTTAGTTCATAATTCTCATGCTTGTTTAATACTTTGATCATGAGTTTGGTATTTTAATGAATAATTGTTGGTTTATTTATTTAGTTTAGCATTGAATCGTTGAATTTGCTTAGAACAAGGGCGTTATGATGGTAGAAATCATCTCTAGCTTATGGATCATGACTCCTTTATGGATGTGTAAACATTGACATCCTCCAATAATTGGGGATTCCTTCATTCTTAAGGCTAATCAACTTTCTTGGATTCAATTTCTTCAATTGAATCCTTGATTTTGATTAAGAAGGTGTGTTGTGGGGTTCCCCAACCTCCATACTACCTTTTAGGAATCTTGGCATATCATACTTCATGATTGCTATAACCAATTTTGTAACACCCGATTCAAGGTAATTTTCATTTTGACCCTTGGCGTGTAAATAGTTTGCAAATTTGGTCCCTAGGGGCATTGTTGCCATTTTCGGAAAAGTAGGATACAATGGGCGTACTTCTCGTACGTTGGGTGTACGCAATCAGGGGACAAACCCTAAATTTTAGGGTTTGGACCCTATTTAAGCAACATTATGACTCATGACCCTCTCATTTCCCAGCCTCCATTACCATTTGAGCCTCATTTCGAAACCCTAACCCATCTGGAGAATATTTGACCTCTTTGTGTGTGTTTTAGTTTGTGTTGGTGAACCTTGAGGAAGAAGAAACTTGAAGAAGGAGCTTTGATCAAGGGAGAGCTTGTAGATCCAGATTCCATTCATCATTTCCAGCTTCATTGAGGTATAAATCTTGGAACTTGCTCATTGTATACTTAGATCTAGTTACTATGGAGTTTTGTTCACTTTTTAGTCCTATGAATGAGATCTAGTGGGATTCTTCCACTCCAAAAGTTAGGAGTTGCTTATCTTGACGTTTCTGAGGTCCCTAGTCCATAAAGTTAGCATCTTGATGGATGAGGATCAACCATGCATGTGTTTATGTCCATTTGGTGAAAGTAGGATGCTAAATCTACGGTTTGAGTTCATTTGAGCCATGCAAAGGCTCTAAGTTACTAACTTTATGGATTAAGATGTTCCCCAAGGCTTGGATCTGAAGTTTAGACGTATGATTGTGAGCATTAAGTGCTTAATGGGTGCATACGTTGGGCGTACGCAAGCATATGTGTTTGAGTCCCCGATCAGGCAAGCCACCCAGTACGTCACACGTACTTTTGGTACGCGTAGCGTCCTAGGCCTGGTCATGGGTTTTTGTGGTTTGGGCCATATTTGGACTATTAGGGTTTTGGGATTTGTTGGGCCACTAGCCATTCCGACTTTGGGCCATTGTTAGGCTTTGGGCCTTCTTGGATTTGGGCCCATATTGGGCTTTGGGTGTCCTTTAGGATCTGGGCCACTATTGGGCTTTTAGTGCCATTGAGTTTGGGCCTCGGTTATTGGGCCAAGTGAGGGAAGGGTAAAATGGTATTTTACCCTGGGTGTTGGACAAATGAACTAGATTCTCGATTATGGTTTATGGTCCAATTATTAATTGGGGTTTTATTTGATTGGTTAGCACGGGTATTCTTCGGTTCAGCAGCCCGAGCATCTGTTTGATTGACACCAGACTGAGGTGAGTCTGCTCACTATATTGTAGGACACTAGGATATGTTATGTGCTTGTAGTCTTTGTGACTCCTGTTGTATGTGTTATATGCTTGTGTGCCTGGTTGCTATATGTATGTGGGGTGAAATAGACGCCTGGTTGCTATATGTATGTGGGATGAAATAGACCCAGGGGTGAAATAAACCCGGTACAACCTTGTGCTGACATATGAGTTGAAATAGACTCGGGGGTGAAATAGATCCGGTACGACTTTGGTTCGACGCATGAGTTGAAATAGACTTGGGGGTGAAATGAACCCGGGGGTGAAATAGACACGACAGAGCCTTGAGCTGGCGTATATGTATGGTATGCGGTATTTTGGGGAACTCACTAAGCTTCGTGCTTACGGTTTTCAGTTTATGTTTCAGGTACTTCCGGGTTGAAGGGGAAGAGCTCGGGATGATCGCATCGCACACACCATGACTTTTCACTTATTTGACTCTGATGTGTTTTGGATGATTATAAATACATTATGATTTCCTTTTTGTTCTGATAAACACGTTTGGGTGATGTTTTATTTAATATAAAAACAAAAAAAAATGGTTTTGAGTTTTGGGACGTTACAAATTTAGGATGAATGATAAGCTTGCATATTGAATCCTAATGATAAACACACAAATGTTCATTGTGTTGAATTGCCTTGGTTGACCAATTCTCTCTAATATTTGAGCATCTCACCATCTTGCTTAATTACAAGTATATTAGTTCTTCAAGTCTTTTAGTTTTCAAACAATCACAAAACCCCCTTTAGTTTAATTGTAGTTAGTTAGTTTCATTAGACTAGTTCTAATGGACTGCATTGGTGATTGAATACAACCATTTCCCCGATGATCGATACCCATTTTTACCATTATATTACGTTTTATTTGCAAGCAAATGGTGTAATTTTCTTGGTGGATGGTGGTTATCGAGGCCAACAAAATAAATAACCCTAAAACTTTTACACTAAAATAATGTATAGCGGTAAAGAGATCGAATCCACGAAGATTGGTTTAATTTGTTACTCAATGTAAATCTCTTTGTAAAAATACTTATAAAATGACAATAAAAGTAAAATGGGGGGTTTTAGTCTTTTGATATTTTTAAAGAAAACTAGATTTAAACTTGGATTTAAAGAACACAATAAAAAAAGCAATAATTTGATGTAAAATCAATGAGAGAAAGATGGTTGACTTAAGGTTTCATTACATGAACACTTGGTAAACATATCATTAGAATCCAAAGTGCAATACTTGTCATAAATCTCTAATTTGGCTATAGTAATCCAAGAAGTTTGAGATTACCTAGACTTTTCTTAGTTATTAAAATAGCTAGAGGAGTTCATAACATATTTCCTTAGTTAAAGTCACAATTTCCATTAAGCATGTAATTAGTGAAAATTAACTAGCATTAAGAACAAAAAAAATCACAAAATCCAAGAGGAGTCAAAAGTTTCGACTACCATGTTGGAGAAAATGTTTTTGTGATGGTGTGATGTGAAAAATAACACAAGAATCACTTGTTTCTTGCTAATTTGAGGATCCATTACTTAATCAAGAAATTAGCCAACTAATCACTATAAATACATTTAAACTCGAATACAAAATACAAGTAACAAGAAGATGTTAAATTATAAAACATTCTCATAAAGATTCAAGAATAAGTTCATGGAGTTCTTCAATATTCAACCTAACATTCAAGTGATTTCATAAAATCCAACCAAGATTAGTTTAGCCTAGCATGGCTAAACTCAAGAAAACAAAATAAGAGTTAAGAGTACCAAACATGTAGCAAGAATCAAGATTAAAATGATGATGTTCTTTAAGTGTTTTTGGTGTTCTTGAGCCTTCAAAATGCAGAGAAAAAGCTCCAAATCTCGGATGTGAGGAAGTGTGCAAAAGATGCACACCAACCTTCCCCATATAGCACAAAGAAAGAATTCCCAGAAATGCCCCTGCAGGCCTGTGCACGACCCGCGTGCTGCTGCACGGGTGGTGCCTAATGTGGGCCCTTTTGATATTTGGGCTTTCACAGCTTTAGCCCACTGGACCATATCGCTTCCCATTTTAATCCCGAATGCACAAATGTTCCAACATTTTCTTTTAATCAAAAGCCCATCTTCTTCAATTCTCCATGGTTGCTAGCCTACTCAATGCACCATCTCCACTAGTCATCAAGCCCATAGTCCTTGTTATCCTCCATGTCTAATTGCTTCCTAAAGGTCTCGAACATTCCCGCTCTGCTAGCATTCTTGAAATAGTATGAAGATTAGCTAAATTATGAATGAAATACGATAAAATAAATTATAAAAAGAAGTAAATAAAATGAAACTATCAGTGGACTTGACATTCTACCAGTGACTAGGATGGATATCTCGTATTGGACGAGTAACACATACACACACACACAGAGAGAGAGAGAGAGAGAGAGAGAGAGAGAGAGAGGTGAGACCATTTTTATTTGTTTTGACATTTATATTTAAATAAAAGAAAAAATGTTTAATAAAATGAAAAAAAACAAATTAAAATGGCAGATTAGTCTTTTCAGGTTTAACATGGACCAATTCCACAATCAAACTAGTTGAAAATGACCACCAATCTAAAAAAGTTGGCGTTTGGATCAAAATCCGAAAAAAATACATATCACATGGACCATTTTTGCAGTTTTGTAAAAAAAGTTTAGCCACACAAATTTGAATGTAACAACTCTTCAATTTTATATTATGATAATTAAATGTTTATGGTGGTTTTTTTTAGGTGATGATCCATACACAACAACTTTTAGCAATACATTACAAATTGTACTTTATACAGTTGTACAATATAATCATCTAAAACATAAATTATGTGTATGGCTAAAAAATGATGTGTACAAATCACTACCCTTCTTTTTAACCCAACAATGTTTGGTATCCTTAAGTGTTAAGTTTCTTTGTGAACGTAGGAAAGCATAATTACTTCGAACATCTCTTTCTTTTATAGAAAAGTGTTTCCCATGCTTCTTATGTATTTCATGCATTCATTTCTCTACTTTCGTTTCAAAATATAAAGTAATTGTACCTAAAATAAATAAGAGACAGAGAAAGGAAAGTAGTTTTGTAGGTGGCTTTATCACTATCTTCTTAATTCAATAAATTCCGTTGAGAGTATAAAATGAGAATATAGTGTCGGCCTTTTTGATTAAAAAAGTTCGTAAAAACTATATGCCACCTTTTTGATTAAAAAAGTTCGTAAAAACTATATAGGCGATAGCGTAGCTTGATTGTTGCTAGTTTTTGGAAAGACGTCACTAAAAGCGAGCTAGAAGTATGATGAGGTTTGATGAAATTATTGAGAAAATCAGTGTTTAGTGGTTTAAAGGATCTGACCAAAGAAAAATAAAGGCCTCTTTGATGCCTATTCTCCATGCCGATCTAAATCACAAATGGATCCATCAATTGCTTGAGAGTTAATAAAAAAATATAATAATAATAATAATAATAATAATAATAAAATAAAATAAAAAATAGCAATGGTAAAAAAAATCCAATTAATTTGAACTTGCTCATAAAATACCATTATTCCAACAATCACTGTTCTAATAAATGAATAATTTTAATCTCTTTTTGCCAAATGTTACTCTAATACAACTCCTCATTAATATTATGTCATGTGTCATATAAATATATTAGGCAACTCATTTTAAAATTCAAGTTTACTTTTTATAATTATATGTTAAATTTGAAGTTATAATAACTTTAAAATTTTGATATATCTCTTAATTAATAATTTATTTAAAATGATTTATTTAAAATAATTGATTAATAATTATAAATTTTTATTATGAAAGTTTAATTAATTTGATAACCCGTGGTTCCCAAGGGCTATAAACTAGTAATTTATAAACAAAAGTATAATCCGTTAATTAGTAAAACTAATATTATCTCATCATTTTATTTAAATTCTACCTAATAAATGAAAATAATTTTGCCACTTGTTATCTTTTTATGCATTATGACACATGTCATTTTGTGGTAAATTTAAATTAAATTATATCCATGTGTCATTTTATGATTTTTTTTTTTCATTTTATTAAATTTCATATAATACTTAAATGTAATAATAAATGCATATCTAATTCATTAATATAATTTCCTTATAATTTCTAAATTTCTAAATTGAATCCAATTATTTTAGTTGTTTATTTATTTAAATTATTAGTTTAAATTTAAAAGATAAATAAACACTTCAATTTTAACAAATAAATATATTTTTTTCTTATAAATTTAAAATTTTAATATTGTTAGATCTTCATGTTTGTATATTTTTTTTTGGATAAACCTATGTAATATATGAGTTTCACAACTAATATTAATATATTCATTAGTTTAAACTATTGTTATATAAATATTTACTAATTAGATTATTCAAGAGGCTTTTCAATTGGTTCTTTGACGGAAGTAAAAACTTTTGTGGAGGGTACTTCTTCTTTTCAAAACCGCATTGGTGTCTACATAGAACATGAGCAAACTGATTAAGTGCAGCTTTCTATATTTATTTCACAAAATTATTACTCAATTTTTTTTTGACGTTTTCATAGAAGCAGTAAACTTTAACTTAATTGGTGTTGGTGATTTTAATGTCAACATGCATTAATGTCAGCATGCATTTTAAATGCAGCTGGATTTAATATGAGTGTCAAAAGCAATTATTAATTGTATTCTAATGTAAGTTAGGTGGTGCGTAGTGCACAATTACATAAGATTAGTTTGATCCCGAGACGACAATGACAGTGGTCTAGGGGCTCATGCCCGCTTGCGGAGTCTTAAGAGTTATGTGCAAGGCCGTTAAACCTCTTCAAAAATTTTAGTTCAAATTGTTGGAGGAAAACATGTTTAATGGGCGAGTTATGGTAGTTTTGTAAGTTTTGAAAACCATGAATTCTTCATTAAAATCATTAATGACTAAAATTAATTCAAACATCACCCTTAATTTTGTCAAAATATATATTACCTTTCTAAAAAGAATGCAAATAGACATCTCTTGAGTATTTGTTTTCTGTTTTCTCTGGTTCTAAACATTCATCATTATCTTTAATAAATTGGTTTTTATTTCTGTGCCTAGAATAAAAGATTTCATAGTGGATCAACCTAGGTTGAATTTTGTGATATCTTGTCCAAATATCAATTCTGAAAATAAACCTACACGGTCAACAAACCATCCAAATTTTGTCTTTGTGCACCTACTCCAACAATTGAGTAGGTTAGTTGGCTATTTATGCTTTGTAATCTTTTATTTTTATTTTTTATTCTAACATATTGTTAGTTTAATAAAATCCTTTACGGTTTAAAAGAAAAAAGATCAAGTAAATGAGTAATCATGATAACCATGTTTAAAACGGAGTTGATAAAACCACGTTGAAGGTGGATTCTCTTCCACAAAACACTTAAGTTGTCTTTTAGAGCACTCGTGATTTGTTTATCTTTGACTCCATGCCACTGTACGAGTAGTAAAAACACATTTCGTATTGTTATCTTCAAATTTAGAATTCTCTTTTAAACCAACTACAAACTTTTTAAGTCGACTAACGAATTTGTTTGGATTTTTGAGCATAGGTGAAAATGAATGAAGTTAAATAAGAAAGGTAATTGATACGTAACTACCAATGTAACAACCAACCATTATCATTTCAATAAATGGATGAGTTGATAAAATGAAATAACGATTTAAATATATAATTTCTATACATAAATAAGCATTTAAATAAATTTATACTGATAGCCAACAAACCAATTAGCCTCTAATGGCCATAAAATTTTATTCTAATTTAAACAAGTGGTTATGATTTTTCTATTAGCTTAGATAGTAGTTAATAAGAATATTTTACCACCAATAGATATCTAAAATGTATTTTAATAAATATTTTACGTTATTAAAAATTAAAAATAATACTTTTATTACATTTTAATTATAAAAATAAATTTGTCATTTGTTGAATGTATTTGCAGGATGAATTGTATTTGTAGGATGCCACTTTCTCATCGTGGTGGTGGTTGATGAAGCCCACTTTTGGGTACGCTTATATTGAATTTTTTAAAAAAACAAAAGTTTTCGTTTATTGAAAGACAAATGAGAGGATTTTTAATCCACAAACTCCATTCTAACTTTGCCCTGTCACCACCATGTTTAACCCATACAAAAGTTTGAGACTTTACAGTACACTACTAGAAAAACAGCATTTTACGACGCTCATTGCGCGTCGTAAAACGCTCAGATGACGCGCAAATGCGCGTCAAGGAAGGCCCTGTCATAAAGAGAGACGACGCGCATTTACGACGCGCATTTATGACACGCAATGCGTATCATTAAAACCCCTGTCAAGAAAGGCCATTTCATAAACAAAGATGACACACATTTTTGCGTATCGTAAATTTAAATGTTTAAAAAAATATATTTATATATTTCTTAATTTTTAAATTAAATTTGCATTTAATGTCTCATAATAGAAATAAAATACCATATAGAAAAAATACAATCCATTACATAATATAAAATAAAATTTCATACTCAAAAAATAAAATAAATTGTACAAATTATAATATGTCATACAAAGAATCATTCAAATGTTAAACAAAAATAATACATTGCTAACATGGGTTATACATTCCTATAAAACTAACAAATAATCATCCATGTCCAAAGTCAGATCTACCTTCCTAATTTGTATGTATAACAAAGACACATGTGTTAAACTTGTTACCATTAATATCTGATCGTATGGACTCGAGTGTTAAACTTGTTACCATTTACATCTGATTCATATGGTCCACAGAAAGTCATGTGTTCTTCACCTCTAATTCAACAAGATTGTTACCTACATAAATGAAAACAAACAGGAACATTAACAACCCAATTATAAACAATTTCACAGGATGCCATATCATGTATTACCAAAAATGATGATCATTAATAAGTCCTTTCAAGGATAATTTGGTCTGAATAGAAGATTAAACTAAATACAAATCATAAAGATTCTAAAAAACAGTCAACTGCATTGGAACAAACTTACAGTAAGCAGAAACCAGAGACAATACATTGGGGTAATACACCTGATCAACCAACAGACCATTGTGCTGCCTCACTTTGTCAACCACTTCCTGAGCTGCAGCCTTCATCAAATTTCTCTTGATAATAAAGAACAAGATGTTAACAGATAGCATATTCGATGTAACTTGAGTAGTACATGAAATAGGAACCAAACACAGACCTCTACTCTTAGTATCTAGCTTTGTATCTCCTTTATCAAAGTCTTAGAATTTAATTCAAAAAGTATCAAAGTCTTACAACAAAACTTGTTCTAAACTATAATTGGTTGGTGAATTTTAAAAAGTATCAAAGAGAAAGACATGGAAAAAAATATGATATGCACAAAATCTCAATCAAATTTCACTAACAACTTACCAGAAGAAAAATTCTTGATGAAGACAAAAATTACCTCTTGATTAGCACAATAACCACCATATTGCTGAGTGACTTCACAGCTTGATACCTTAGTTGATCAAGTAACAAACCTAAGTTCCTACTTGAATTATTATGACCATTTCACAGCTTGATACCTTAGTTGATCAAGCAACAACTATTTGGATATATTATAAAGGGTATTAAAGTAATACTTGTTTAAGTTTTTATCCTTATTCAATGAGCTTTGACTTTTCTTCTCATCTTCTGATGGAATGCTGATAGCTTTATAAGCTTCTAACATTTCTGCATGGTTTGCCAACATATATAAAATAGAATTTTAATCGAAATTAATGTTTAATTATAAAACCAAAATTAAGGTGCTAAAATATTTATTCTTACCTTGCTCATTAACCATGTCAAAGAAAGCTTGAAGCTTCAACGCCCTTCTCTAGTACATCATCCCTCTAACTGAACCGGTGGATAAAGGAAAAGCTTTTGCAAGAAGGTAGCTTACGAATATAACAAGCAGCCATAAAGAATTCCTAACCAAAAAAAAAAAGAATTTAACATCAGTGGAAGTGAGAATAGAAGACTGGTTTTATTTAATGTAAAAAGATGAAAATAACCTCATTCATCTGCTTAATCAAATCACTGGCAAACGTAACCCCTGCTATTTTCCTCCCTCTCACTATCACTAAAAGACGTTTTTGTCCCTTGAAAACGAAACCTTGCTAATACCAAGTCCCTGAATTCCAAAATTTGCTTTATCCTGCAAAAACAAAATATGTCAATTTTGTAGATTTTTCTACAATACTATAATAGGAAAAAGTAGAAGTGTAATAAACAATTTTAACATTTGCAAGTTCCACCATCAGAGTGATCTTCCCTACAATGACAAAAAAACTGGTTCATAAGACAGTTGACTTTTATGGTCAAACATGTTACAACATTAATATATAAATACCTTAACCTCTCACAAAGACGAACCAAAGCATCTGAACCAGTTCGATATGCAACATCTTCAATCATAGAAGCATTCCATGGTGTCACAGAGTCTGCAATTTGAAACTCACACAACTCTTTCAATGAACACACATCTGTTAATACAGCAGAGTGGCCCCCACCAGCTGCTAGCTTCCTTACTTCCCCCAAACACCTGTTTCGATTATTCATCAGTCAAACCTTCAAGTCAAATAAGAGAGAGAGAGAGAGAGAGAAAGAGAGAAAGAGAGATATACCAATCAACTGGAGATGGGTACCAAGTATAAGTGCATTTCTGGTTAGCTGCTTAGCCATAGCTGTTATAACCCCAACTATGGATTCTACCATCTTGTGTGCAGATAAGTTTGTGAGAATGTCCACAAGCAACCTGTTTTACACCAAATGGCAGTTTCGCCCTTTGCTGATTTCCTGGTTTTGATCGGACACTGAAAAGCTGTAATCTAATCCCAGTTTCCAAAAATTCAAACAAATTTGCAATCAAAGCGGAGGGAGGTGAAGAAAAGTATAACGAACCTGAACAGTGCAATCATCGAGTTATGATTCCTAAAAAACGAGATATATTGAAAACCCTAGATACCTTCTTTTTGGTGGTGAAAGCGGACTGAACGAGAATCATGAACTGGGTAGCAGTGTGTGCACCACGTATCTTCTTCTACAATATTTATTCTCTCTAATTCTTACGAAGTAGCTAGAGGAGGTGTGACACTGGGGAGGGTCGACGGTGGCGTGCTAGCGATGGTGGGCGGAGGTGGGTTTGTCTCAAGGAAAGTGGGTTGGAAGCTGGAAAAAAGTGTGTGCTGAGAGGGGAAACAGGGTAGAGCAAAGAATAAATCTAGTGATGACAAGCATGTTGTTGCCTTTATGGATGCCGACAACCGGAAAGAGAAGGGGTGGCGGTCGGAGTACGAGCGAAAGAAGCAGCGGTAGTCGTTGCCGATTACGGAGTCAATCCAACTTCCTTCCACACAATTCTATTAGGGTTGATGGGGTTCGATGGCCCAGCTGTCGATTTCATCAGATGCATTCCGCCCTCGTAGGGATGATGGGGTTCGATGCTGGTGGTGGAAGTTAGGGCTTCCAAAGGGAAGGGATAGAGAATGCATAGGTAGAGGAAGACGGGCTGCTTCAAAAGGATTGACAGCCTCACAATTCTATTAGGGTTCATTGGTAGAAGGAGAAAAAGGAGATACATGGCGGGGTGTTTAATTTTTTGGGATTTCATTTCCCGGCTATTAAAAAAAATGGAGAATTGCGCGCCTTCCTAAAAAAATATAAAACAACACCTTTAGAGGACACGCTTTTTTCCGTAGGTGCCCTCCGTGTTTTTTATTTTTTTTCTTGAGACACCAATTTAAGGGCACGTAAAAATGTGTGTCTTCTATCCTTCAGTTTTTGGTAACCTAACATTATTTTTAAGGACGCACACAAATGCGTATTGTAAATCTGCGAGTGTCATTGTTTGCGCGTCATTAGTGGTAGAAACTATTCTCGCCGGTTGTCATTCAATTTTGTTGAAGATTCTATCATTTCTGGCCCTCCATAAACACCACAATGCACCGAATAGGATCGTGATTAATGTTTTCTTTTTTTTGGGGCAATTTCCCCATTTGGAAGCAAAGTCAATCATGTTAGTGACCGACTGGAAAACCGTCACTTGAACGTTACACCAATTAAAAATCGAGTGAAAAATATCCTTTGCTAGAGGACACGAGACTAGGAGATGATCTCCTGTCTCTTCTGATTCTCGACCGACTCCACACAGGGACGAGTCCAATACAATACCCCTATTCCGGAGGGCACCAGATGAAGCAATCTTGTTTTGTTTAGCCCGCCAAACGAATCCCAAGACTTTCAATGGAATCGTTTTTAGCCATGGGAACCTTCCATCGCAAACAGGGAAATCTGTCCTTTCTATTCTTTCACGTAGGAGAGCCACACAAAATTCCGTATTCACGCCAAATGGAGATACCCACCCCTGTTCCACACAAAAAGATACACGTTTTGCTGTTTAAAATACGAAACGACGAAATCGCAAAACTCAAGAACATAGCCTTTTTGAAGATTTTTTTTCTCAAATTGGTAAATAAAATTATTATAGATCTTAAAAATGAATAATTCATAATTATTTATATAAAAGATTCTTACATTTTGATTTTTTTTTGTTAAATATAAACTTTTTTTATTTAAAAAAACATCATTTTTTAATTTTATTTTTGTTTTTGCGAAGGTTAACGGTAATCTTTCGATTGAAATTGAAGACATTTTTTTTCCGAAAAAACCCAATATTTGGCAATCTTTTTTCGTTTTGACTCATAATGTGAATGTTTTTGTTGTTGTTGGCACTTGAGGTGTTCTTGATGAGGAGGATAGAGGTTTGATTGTACATGAGTTTGCTAATTTAGAAACTAAAAGTTTTGTATCTACTAACTTGGATGGAATATCACAAATAGTTTTGTGTATGCTAATTAGATGATTCAAGATTCTGTTTGTGAGTTATAGGTGAAATGCGCTTATAGTTTGATTTCTATATCACGCATTGCATATTTGTACACTGTTTTTATTGATGTTTAGATATTATGATGTCATAAGACTATACTCGTCTTTTGCAATGTTTCCCTGGATGTTTGAAGCTTGGTGTTTAATGAGTTTTAAAAAAAGAATAGAGTTATGTCCTTTTTGTTTAACATTAATATTTACTCATTAGGCTTTACACTCTAACCCACTATTTTAGAATGTGCTTAGGTTGGTAGCATTTACTTAGTGACCGTGAAGATTGAGAATCATACCTATATTTAGAAGACCTTCATATGATTATTCTTGAAATAGAAATTAACATTTAACGATTACATTATTTCTTGATTTAAATATTATAATCATCATACAAACTTTTTAACAACATACATTTGTTTGTTAAGACAATTTTAAGTTTGAGATTTTTTTTCCGCAAATTGTTTACTCAATTGATACCTAAAATCATTTTATAAGTATTTCTACTATACTATTTCAAACTATTCATACAATGAGTGCTTCATAAAATTAAATAAAAACTAACTTTTTGTATGTCATTGGCAGCAACGGGTACCCAATCAAGAACTTCTACATAACCATTATCAATATGGACACCATTAAATGAAACTTGAACCAAAAACTTTCAAACCCTTCTCCAATTTAAGGAACTTCTTCTACAACCAAACAAAACCTTTGCTTTCCATTGAAAAAAAAAAGAATTGAAACCAGTAGACATAATAGATTGCATAACCATATAAGGTTTTAATTTTATATGTGATTTTTGAGGGTTTGGTTAATTTTGATTTGAATTTATAATCTTTGGTATATGGTTCTTAATGATAAAAGACAAAGATGAGATGGTGATGATGAAAAGGATTGGGGAAGAGATGTTAGGAATCGGACCGGGTACACGCAGCGGAAACACACTATCACACACTCACAAACGAAACGAGAAAATAAAGCAAGAAGAACACAAGAATATTACGTGGTTCGGATTCGGTACAAATCCTACATCCACGGGCCGCAACTAGAGATTTTATTATTGCTAGAAGATTACAGTACAATTTGGTACATATACAAATGAATGATGAATGTTCTATTTATAGGCAAAGAGCCGATGCTTAAGGAAATAAAGAATGGATGCATTCCTTTGCTTTTCCTCCAAATGAGGTGTTCCACATTCATTTGTCTGCCACTTGCTTTTCCCTTTTTATTGCTTTGTGAGTTGGAAAAGACACCAACTACCCAACAATCTCCCACTTGGGGATTTGAACAACTCAGGCTTTTTCTACCATCCAACTCTAGCAACATTCCTCAGTCACTTCAGTAATCTCTAAACCAGACAAGTCTTCCAAGCTTCCTGTTCCCAAGAACAAGCTAAACTTAGTCTCATTTCTCTAGTTGCAGCCGCCCCTCATCATCAAGTACAAGAAGGGCCAGTTGAAGCTCCCACTAGCTCCAACTCAGCCGTGGCTAATCCCGCCACCGACTCATCCTCTGTCTCAACCGGTTTGGACACTCCACCGGATCCAGAGATACACCGAGGACCACTAACACTCTCCAAACTTAGCAAACTTCCAACATGAGAGAATTTTTCAGTCTTAGTCTTCAAAACCCAACGGCTCTTTGTAACTGTACCCGGAACACGCCCCGTGCTCCCACTGTCACAGAATCTCCTGACTGGTTTAGACTTTCCGACTCGTTCAGCTAACATTCCATTGGCTCCAGAATTCATGTTTGCAAAATGAACTCTCTTAGCCGTAGATTTAGCGAACCAGATTTTGTCTTGCTTAACAGGGACGGTCATACTTTCCTCAGCAGGTACCTCAACCATATATAATGACCCACACTTTATACCATGAGCAATCACCGAATTACCATTGACCACCCTCCATTTACCACCACCAAACCTTACTTCCAGTCCTTGTTTATCCAGCTGACCAACAGAAATCAATTTCTTTTTCAGCTCCGGAATCACCCTGACATTCTTCAGGTTCCATGTAGTTCCCAATGAAGTAACCAGATCAATATCTCCTATGTCCGTTACTTGAAGCATCTCGTCATTTGCCAACCGTACCTTCCCAAAATCTCCTTCTTTTAGATTCACCATCGCTTCCCCGTTGTCCATGGCGTGAAGCGAAGCCCCTGAATCCATGACCCAAGAGTCTACAGAACTTTCCATACTGAGTAACAATGCATCATCCCCAGAAAAATTCTCAGCATCAGCAATGTTCAATTCTTTCTTTGGACATTGACTCTTAACATGTCCCACTTCTTGACAGTTCCAGCATTTCACATTCTTCAAAGTTCTAGAAGAACTTTTTCCCCGACTCCCACTGCTCCCACTATTCCTGCTATTCCCTCTACCTCTTCCGACATTTAATAAATCAGAAGAGGAAGATCCACCTTGATTCTTGCGTCTGATATCCTCGCCTAGAACCAAATCTCTAACCCCTTCAAAAGTCATACCACTGGTCCCCACGGAACTCGTAACAGGAGTAACTGTTCCGGACCAGCTATCAGGTAGAGAAGCTAGTAGCAGCGAAGCTTGAGTCTCATTATCAAATTTAATTTGCAAAAATGATAATCTGGACAGAATTGAATTTAGATTGTTAATGTGAACCGTAACTGAGCCTTCCTCATTCATCCTTGTAGTGAACAGCTCCTTCATCAAGAACACCTTGTTAGCCGCCGATGGTTTCTCATACATATTTGACAGAGCCTCCATCATACCACGCGTCGTGGTTTCATTCATGATGTTGAAAGCAACGCTCTTCGTCAACGACAATGTAATAACCGCCTTGGCTTTCTTGTCCTTTGAGTTCCACGCATCTTCAGCAACTTTTTCCATTTTCTCCGGTTTGTCTCCGAGTACCACGTCCAAGTCTTTCTGACATAGCAATGCTTCTAATTGCATTTTCCACCAGCTAAAATCAGAACCATTGAACCTTTCGATTATAACCTTGTCTTCAGCCATTACGGCAAACAAAAAAAAAATAAGGTACACTCGTGTGTGACAGAAAAACGATCGTACCCTCCAAAACCTCGCTAACCAGGCTCTGATACCAGTTGTTAGGAATCGGACCGGGTACACGCAGCGGAAACACACTATCACACACTCACAAACGAAACGAGAAAATAAAGCAAGAAGAACACAAGAATATTACGTGGTTCGGATTCGGTACAAATCCTACATCCACGGGCCGCAACTAGAGATTTTATTATTGCTAGAAGATTACAGTACAAGTTGGTACATATACAAATGAATGATGAATGTTCTATTTATAGGCAAAGAGCCGATGCTTAAGGAAATAAAGAATGGATGCATTCCTTTGCTTTTCCTCCAAATGAGGTGTTCCACATTCCTTTGTCTGCCACTTGCTTTTCCATTTTTATTGCTTTGTGAGTTGGAAAAGACACCAACTACCCAACAAGAGAAGGGA
This sequence comes from Lactuca virosa, assembly GCF_052849685.1. Taxonomy (NCBI): domain Eukaryota; kingdom Viridiplantae; phylum Streptophyta; class Magnoliopsida; order Asterales; family Asteraceae; genus Lactuca; species Lactuca virosa. The sequence goes on from NC_136430.1 coordinate 56,318,223, forward strand.
AAATACGTTATTATGTTGAGTTAACGACCTAAGGCCATGCGAAGTGCTTAACGTGTGAAAGATGGACACATCATCACCAACACCACTCCACCAACATCAGAAAATGGAGTTCACAAGTGACTTGAAAAAATATAGAGATAGAGAGAGATATATGCAAGTTGGCAAGTTTCTCATTATCTCACATCGGTGGGAGAAGAAACATTTTGTCGGTTTATAATGTTTTTCTCTTGATAGACTTTCAAAGTTTTTGAGTGGATCAAGAGATGGATCAAGTCCACACACACACGCCTAGTTTAACCGATGATGTTAGTGCGCGAAATGGCACAATTTAGGTGCATTTGGCGCTTCACACGACACTTTCGATCGTAGGGAGCTGGTGAGATTTCATTTTTGGCGATGCTCAGCCCGAGCCGGTTCGGATCGGGTTTGCCCGACCAGCTCAGAGAGTTGACCAATATTGACATCGTGGATGAGGAGGCAAAACCTTTTAGAATCCTTTGAAAAGATTGGATATACTTTAGGTTTGAATTCGGATAAGAGCAAATAACGATATCTAATTCAAATTTCAAACTGCCACGTGTCAGTCTGAGAGAGGCCATACATAGGCACCAGGTCCGATTTTTTGGGGCCTCTTGGGTTTCGTTTCACTATAAATGCTACCTCCCAGGTCCCATTTACGACACACGAAATTCACAACGCTTTCCTCTCTTTTAAACAATCGCAACTTTCTTCTTTTCCGAGTATTCATTTTGCATTTATCGTTTTCTATAAATGTTGGAAAAGCGTTAATCTACATTAAATCCTGAGGTTTTACTCTGTTGTTTATATCTGTAGAAGCAAAGTAAAAACTTTAAAGGAAATGAGACGAATTTGTGTAGGATTCTACAAACAATACCAGCTATCTACAAGTTGGTTTAATTTATTGTTTCGTATTTAAATCCGTCCAACAACAAAACAATTTGTTTCTACTCCTTTCTTACAATCAAATTTGGTCGTGAATGATCTTTCTAAATTCTGGACGAAACTCGGTAACAATATTATTAATAATAACTGAATTTATTGTTAACAACTTCTCAACGTTTAATCATCAATATTAATCGTTGTTTGTTTGCTTATATGAAAGCGTTTTGGATATTTAATCATAAATATTATCTATCCACTTGTTTGTTTAACATTACCAAATAATTCATTATTAATTTATAATACTAATTATCAAATTGTTTATCAATTATGAATTTCAACAATTTACTATTGATCCACTTTGAGTTGCCACATCATCTTATTAAAGGTCTTACGTGACTACTAGCCTAAGTGTTAAACGCTCAGACGTAATATATTAAAGTATACAGAGGAAAGTAAAGTTTAGTGGGTTGTTAGTTGTTACTCGCATTTTCTTGGTTTTTACTTTTTTGACATTGGTTAATTAGTATTTAATATATATATATATATATATATATATATATATATATATATATATATATATATATATATATATATATATATTCTCATACTCCAAGTTGTTTCACCAATACTTCCATCGAGATTTGTGTTGGTTTCCCATTTCCATTGACCATTATAACATGTGCCCCACGATAAGTTTTCATTCTATTTTATTAGTAAGATACGAAACTTAACTAGAAAATATTATTTAGTTTTTTTTAAATGACATATCATCTCATAGTTAAAGTGTATTATACTAAGTGATCACAATTAATAGGCCACTTTGCAGTTAAAAAAAATTATTATGTTATTACTATAAAATACATATAAATTGGTTGAACATAATCATCATGATAGATGCTTTTTGTTGATTTTAACATGAAGATCTCGTATTTTCATTACTATCAAAGACGTAATAATATTTCTCGTGACTAAAGGAGTAATTAAGATATGATAAAATTATTATATATTTATTGGGGCAATGCGATCGAGAATTCGAGATATGTATACCAAAATATATAAACGTGTGTTAATATATAAAGTGATGATTAGTTAGTGATGAATGTAAAGTTAACGAAGATTCTAAAATTTGTAGTTTCCAGTGGGGCTTTGGATCTATAGACATTGAGATTGATGAGATTCAGGAATCAACAAATTCCTAATGAGAGGGAACCAGAACTTTATGTTCCAACGTGTTCTCATCTATTCCCAAGAGATACAATATGCAGATATATAAAGTACGTACAATATGACATGGCTAAAATACAATGGCTTCATAATTAAAATACATATACATACAAATACGTCTAACAAATGCATTAAAAAACTAACAAGATGTTATAATGTCCATTCTAACTTCTTAATGGTATTGATTTTGACATTAACGGTTTTTCATTTTCTCTAACTAATTAATAATAGTTTCGATATTTAATTAAATATAAGACATGTGTCTAAGTCCTAAGATTTATATAGAAAAATCGTTATGCTATTTAATTTAATTGGCATTATATGTTTATTCTAAAAACCGAATGTAAAAACTCTTAAATAATGAGATTTATTTTGAAGAGTAGACAACTTTCATTTCCCAACTTTTTGCGAGATTTTAAGAGTCTTTTATATATATATATATATATATATATATATATATATATATATATATATATATATATATATATATATATATATATATATATATATATGTAAAGTTTTATATAAAAGTTTTAAGTAAGTTTTAATAGTGAATTACCGAAATAGCCCTTAATGCTTATTCATCAGAAATAGATCCTGAAACTTAATGTCACGGGGCGGGGACCAGTCCTATATATATCAACCGCCGTCCGCACACCTCCACATTCATCTTTCGTCTGTCTAAACTCTAAACCTCCAAAATATCTTCTTAATTTGGTCGGTAATTCATATTAAAATCGATCAAAAATGGAGGAAGATGTCCTCGATTTTGTGTTAGTGCCACTAGGATTGTTCCTCATGGCTGCATATCACGTCTGGCTCCTTTATCAGATTCGTCGCCACCCTGCTACCACCGTCATCGGCATGAACGCTATCAATCGTCGATTCTGGGTGAGCGCTATGATGGAGGTATGTGTATCTACATATTATCTATCATACTATGATTGTATGTGCATGCAATTAATGAGATCGATCTATCATCTATACACACACACACACATGAATCACATCTCAAATCCTTAGTTTCTGCCGATTAATTAGTAATATGGAAGAGATATAAAATTGGGGGAATCAGATGATTCCAGAAACACTTAGATGCGTGTATGCATTGGTATGAATGTATGATATGTTTACTGTTTACACTTTACATGATGCATGTATTGTATGACGCGTGTGGTAACTGTCTATTGACATATGCATGCATGATGCACCATAAATTACATTTACATATGTTTGATGATGAGAGGTTTTAAACTTCAGTATCCAAATTCCAACCCCTTTGTCGATCTTTATTTTTTAATAAAAAAATATTTTGTTATCTTTTTTTCCCTCAACATTTTTGTTATGACAAATTGAACTCTAAAATTACGGTGTAAGATTATAAATTAATAATGAAATGAAGGTAATGGAAGTTTCAAAGTGAAATAGAAATCAAAACATTTCTTTCTAATCAATTAAACCACGTTTTCTAAAACAAATTAAATAGACTATCTCTTCATTTAATATTCACTATAACTAACCTTTTGAATTAAAAAATCAAAAAGTTGATCACCAAATTCTGAAAAATAGAAACATCATGTTACACATTTAATACATTTTCAATTATTATCACAAAATAAACATTTTTCTTAGAAAATGTCGCAAAATAATCATGTTAATTAGTTAACTTTACATTTCTTTACGAAAGAAAAAATGGTGTTATAATAACTGTCGAAAAGTTTGTAATTTTGCAATGACTATCGATTAATTTATATAACAAACATTCTATTTTCTTTAATTTGATATTGTGTTTTTTTTTTTTATAATTAACTCTATTAAATAAATACGATTCGCTACTTTTTAAAATAGGGTAAAAAGAAGTTGTTTATATAATAAAAAGGGTTAAACTTTGGTGGACAGGACACGCAAAAGACTGGAGTTCTAGCCGTACAAACATTGAGAAACAACATCATGGCATCCACTCTGTTGGCTTCTACAGCCATCATGCTCAGTTCTCTAATCGCCGTCCTTATGACCGGAGGAGTTACCGGACATGGCTCCGCCGCCGCCGGAAGCATCACCGACCACCACTTCATTGGTATAACCTTCAATCAGGGCACCAAGTTCATGTCAACGATCAAGTTCTTCAGCATACTCGTCTGCTTCTTGGTATCCTTCTTGATGAACGTTCAATCGATCAGGTACTTCAGCCACGCCAGTATGCTAATCAATGTTCCTTACAGAAAGATCACGAATTTCACCAGCCACCGTCTGACGGCGGAGTACGTCGGATCCACGGTGAATTTGGGTAGTTACTTTTGGTCTTTTGGTCTTCGTGCTTTCTACTTCTCGTTCCCATTGTTCTTGTGGCTATTTGGTGCTATAGCCATGTTCGTTTGTTGTATTTTCATGGTATTCATGTTGTATTTTCTGGATATAACCTTCGAGCTTGGGTGGAAAGCTGATGCGATCTCGACAGATGAAGAAACTGGTTAAGAAATAAGAATAATTAATGCAATGTTCTTGGATTCAATCGAAGTTGAATCTCACATTGTGGAAGCTTATGTCTTTCTTCTGAAAACATACATACGATGAATGAATAAACAAAATTTACTTGCATATATCTCATCTCGTTTTGCTTGATCCAAGATTTTTTTTTTTAAAAATGCATGAGCGATTCAACATTAAATGAGTAGTCTACTTGATGATTTCCGGTTTCTTTTTATTTATTTATTTATTTATTTATTTATTTATTTTTAAGATTTAATCCGGACCTAAGAAAAAAAAAACTTGGTTTTACACTTTTATTTATTTATTTTTAAGATCTAACCCTTTTACCAATTTGTTTTCTTTTCTCACAACTTGATCAAGTTAAACCTCACGAAATTGTTGAAATTTTATATATCTTGTGAAATTTTCTTTTACGAATGTTAGGATAATCTAATCATTTTGTATGATTCATATGATCTATTTAGTCTAGAAAACAAGCCTACCTTAATTAATGTATAAGCTACTTTATACAAAAATGCACCATTATCCATTATGTAATTTTAACGGGTTGTTTGATAAAACCGAACCTTTTAATGTTGAATAATTTTAATATTTTAACAATTAAGAGAATATAATGTTTCTTAACCGTTCAAATGTTATATTTAAACACGGTAAATGATGATCAATTCAGATGTGACATCTAAATATTTCATTTAGGGTTCGAGAGAGAGAATATAGTGTTTCTTAACCGTTCAAATGTTATATTTAAACACGGTGAATGATGATCAATTCAGATGTGATATCTATATATTTCATTTAGGATTCGTTCAAATGTTATATTTAAACACGGTGAATGATGATCAATTCAGATGTGACATCTATATATTTTATTTAGGGTTCGAGAGAGAGAGAATATAGTGTTTGTTAACCGTTCAAATGTTATATTTAAACACGGTAAATGATGATCAATTCAGATGTAACATCTAAATATTTCATTTAGGGTTCGAGAGAGAAAAAAAAACAACCTTAACTACATGACAAAGAAAAACCACAAAGAGAGGAAGATTAGAGGAAGAGAGCTTTGATTTTCGTGAATGTTAAAATACTTAAATGATGATCAATTCAGATGTAACATCTAAATATTTCATTTAGGGTTCGAGAGAGAAAAAAAAACAACCTTAACTACATGACAAAGAAAAACCACAAAGAGAGGAAGATTAGAGGAAGAGAGCTTTGATTTTCGTGAATGTTAAAATACTTGTGCGAAGTACACGCCTAAATCGCACACTCACAGCATCAGCTTGGGCTAGGCTTGTCTCATTCTTTTGATCCACTAAAGCCTTTGATTGTCTATCAAGGGAATATGCTTATAAACTCACAAACGTTTACTCCTCCCATCAATGTGGGATACAAAGGAAATTACCAACTTGCAAAATTCTTTATATATATAAAGTTCCAACATAAAATGTAAAACTCTATTTTCATAATGCGTTGTACAATTTCATATCATAACTACATGACCAAAACTTATAATAATCGTAGTCAAATAATATATCGAAAATGGTACTTGTATCTCTTCTTGTTTTCGCTTGATCCAAGATCTGAAGAATGGATGGGTGATTCGAAATTAAATGAGTAGTGTACTTGATGATTTCAGGTTTGTTTTTATTTATTAAAAATTTGTTATAAGACCAAATGAGTTAAGCCAAAAGTAAACTTAACTTTAGGTATCAAGACATTAAGCCCTCTATCAGTTTGTCTTTTGTTTTTTTTTTTTTACTTTTTTTTCATTGACTATCTTTTCACATTAAATTGACCAATATTGTTGAAATTGATATATCTTGTGAGATTTGATTTTTGGAATGTAAGGTCATTTTGTTAGATTATGTGGTTTATTCCGTCTAGAAAAAACATATATGCAATTCAATCTTATTTATACAAGACTTTGTGGAAAGAGAGAAAAAACAGTCATTTTAAGTGTTTTGTGTACTAAAATATAAAATGGGTTCTCCATTGCCCATTATGGCTTTTCGCTTTGCGAGGATACGGGAGAGGAAATCCATTTGGACGATACATTAAGACACCGCAGTACGTCGCAAATCTTCTCCTAACAAAATACCAACTGAAATCCTCAAAACCGATCAAATACTGAACATCCAGTATGGAATGACAATTGTCTTACCGGATAAGTCACCATGTAATTGGTTTGTGTGCTAATATATAATACATGTTAATGCACTAAACAAAATACAATATTTAAATTATACAACGCTATTTTTATAAAATTTTGTACAATTATCGATAACAAAATGTTAAAATTTTATAATAACCGTGAATCTAGAAATGCAACATTTAGTAGAGATTAGCAAAAGGACCGAACCGGCCGGAACCGGCCCGAACCGGACCCGACCCGGGAACCGGCTTCGGCCAAAATCAAGAACCGAACCGGCCCGGCGGTTCTACCGGTTTCTACCGGTTCTTGTCGTGTCTTCAAATGTTGGAACCGGTCCTCTAAAAATAGCATCATACGGTTCCGGTTTTTGCCGGTTCTATCGGTTTTTGCCGGTTCTACCGGTTCCGGTTATATCGGTTCCGGTTCCTACCGGTTCCCGTCCAAAAATCCACAAAAATAACGTCCCGGTCCCGGCCCGACCGGTTCCATCGGGTTCCGGTTCCGGTGCCGGTGCCGGTTCCGGTTCCGGTGCCGGTGCCGGTTCCGGTTCCGGCCGGTTTCCCGGTCCATACTCTCATCCCTAACATTTAGCATGTAAAATGTCATACAACATATAAATACGTAATTTATGTATAAATCTTAGTTTTGTAAAACTAATCATGGAACTAATCTTGATATGGACGAGGACGTGATTCAAAGTTTATGTCTATAACCAAAAAGTTGTAACACCCTAATTCTCTATAACCAAAAAGTTGTAAAAGGATAAAAGATCTATTTTGTCCTAATTAAAAGTTGATAATAAGATATCATTCATAAAAAAGTCATTTTTTATAGTGTTAAATAAAACATTGTCATTGAGACTAAATAGCAGAATACTTTACAGTTTCAAATTAGTTTTATAATTGTAATGTGGATGCTGCTGCAGTCAATCCATTTCACATATACCTATACTTGAAGATTGATCACACTAGCATTATAATCGTCTTCCCCTGTAACTGATTCAATGAAAGATATCATAATTAGTCCATCCATATAACCTATTCCACTGTATCGAAGAGGGTATCCTTAGAAAATATTACACATAAATAGACAAAACTAACATAATAAATGAATTATTGTAACTTAACTCAACAATACTTGAACATCTAACTACGGTTCAACTGGTGAGTAGACACGCCAAGCACGAATTAACCTATAATACTATTTCTGATTAATAACTATGGAATCTAGTAACTAATAACTAGATGCTTCATTAATCCTATTTATACTTTCATAACAATGACAATGGGAATACTCTATATCTAGTTATACCTAAGCGAAAGTATAACTTACTTGATTGCCGAATGACTCGGAAAACAAAGAGCCTGACTTCGATGTTTAATCCTTTTTCTTGTTGGTTGCTTCCAACATTTCAACGTTTCGCTGCGATACTCAAGAACGAAAAATCAAATCACGAGGGATTGATATCTCGAGGGAAAGAGCAAGAGTTTTTTTAAAGAGAAAGTGGTGAGAAATGAAGAGGCTTGAGGTTGTATTTATAGGGACCTAAAAATGCCATCGTGTCGCGTCCAAGGAAGAGACGCGCGCCATCCATAAGACGTGTTGAATATTTGCCATGTGTCTTACTCTGCGAAATGTTACCTACCACCCTCTTGTCGACGCACCGTGTAGAAGAGTTACACGCCTCGTAATTTGATTTTGGTATTATCTTCATTTGGGCGTAATTTTCTCATGCGAACTCCGTTTTTTGACGTTCTTTATATCCATAGAATCGTCTTTGAATGAACTATAACTTTCCTTTAGATTACTTTGGCTAAAAAGAAACATATATTCCCTTTGAAATTTATAAACAAACATTTATACTCTATTATCTTTAAAAGGGAACACATGTGTTACAACTCTCACCCGCTTATAATGATTTCGTCCTCGAAATCGCTTCTGACCCAAACTAGGTCTCTAGGCCTCATCTCTTAATGGATCTATGGTCCATATTAGTCCTTTATATCAAGAAGTTTCTCGAACTCCTTCCTTGAATCTCAACTTATCAGTATATCTCATGGCATTAGGACTTAATTTGTATCATACTTTTTCTATGAATTATATAACATCAAAACATCTAAGGCTTACAAAATCCTTGACTTCATACTAAAATTAAGTTTTTGATTTATTCATACTTAACATTCTATTCCTAGATCCTTACCAAATGAAGTTTACAAATAACACCTAACACCTATTATCCATACTTAGCCTTATCATAGTAATCATCTCCTTAAAAGCACATATACATATTTGATGCTTAAATATTCCAATCTTGCCTATTAGTAGTCTATATCAATATTTGTTGCCATCAACCTATTCCATAAGTTATTATGATCGAACTATATCATATGATCCTAAAAGTATTGGTCATTATGTATGTAATGCCACTTCCATCATTCCAATCATGATGTATTCCTAAAATAAAGTTATTTTCCCAATCTTTAAATTTTTTCTACTAATTGTTCTTGTAAAATCACTTTCTTAAGATCTCATTTTTGTTATCAATTCTTTCTTGTCATGCATTTGGTTGATTCTTGTTTTTTCTTCATGAAATACTAACATTTCCTTATACTATATTTCAATGATTATAACTCACGTGTCACATTTTTAACAACAATGCTTCATTAATTTCCCTTAAAACATTAATAGCCTCTTAATAAAATAGCATATTAATTATATCCATCAACGGACTCACTCCTGGAATTTAGAAGTCTTTACCAACATTATCCCAATACTATCTCCATACCAAATTCTACTTGACCTTGCTAACTTGAGGTCTATGACACTTATTCATAGCATGTCGCTAAGAGGTATATCATACTATCATTTATTTAAGAATGGCGTTCTGCACTGAACTGAAAAACTATCATTCTGATCCTTGTGAATCCCCTTTAATACCCTTAAGGAATGACACTCTAGAACATTATATATAAATTTCTCATAATATCTAACTACAATCATGACACTAGGCATTTTTATGTTTTTAGATGGTATTACCATCCTCAGGCCTTGTTTTATATCATTAAATCTATTTTCTGCAAGGATTAAATGTTCCTAGTCAAATCTTGCAATCGTCTACCTTAAAGTTAGGAATCTTTCCTAATTTAACCATTCTAGCCAAGGTGTAACTTCTACTTGTCTACTTCTATCATCTTGACACTAATTAGGGTTTCACTTTACCCATAATTATAATCTATGGACCCGATCGTATTTATTATAGTGCACAGAATCGCTCAGATGCACTTTATGAATCTCATATGCTTCTATCCTTATCATGATCTCTTGCATTCTTCATTTGTGTTATGCCTGCAACATTCAGATTTCTAATCTTTCTGAGTGCATACTTTTTTCTCTTGTTGTTCTTTTATGCAATACTGAGAAATACCTCTAAGTGTTTTCTACTCCTCGTCTTCATGCAGTTACTTCCTTATGATAATTTGATCAATCTTGGAAATTAGGATTTTCTCTTTGGAATTGATCAACTAAAACATCGGGAATAATTTTCCTTACTCGAACAACTTCAAATGATGTTTTCCTCTTTCCTGTCAATGAATAAGTACCTAATACTTTTGTCATGTAAGTGTTTCTTAACCCTTACACTCATGTAAAGTATGTTGGGTTTTGAGCATAACATCATTCTTATGGTGTACATGCAACCCTAATTGCTTTGATCTAAGTTTTTCTAATTTGAACATACAACTATGAATACCAAAGCAATAAACCCTAATCTAGCATATAACAATCAAAAAGACATATAAACTAGGGTTTAGATCTTACCTCACTTGTTATGTAGCAATAACAAGTTCACCTTGAATATCCTTGACCTTTGAAAGCTTAGTGCCTCAAATGTTGCACCTCTAATGGAATCACAAACACCACTAGCAACAACAAGGAAGAACAAGAAAGAGAGGAGGAGGCTTCAAAAGTCGGCTAGGGTTCCTTCTAAAGGCATAGGTCGATTTTGGGAGCCATTGGGGTTCCTTTTATAGTTGAGGATTTTAGGGCTATCAACTTGCAAAACCTAATTCCCTTGCTTAGGCCTTAAGCAACATAATATGGACTCCCATTGGACAAGCCTTGGACAAAATCTTTATGGACTCTGTAACGCCCGTAGATCCGGGCTAGTCAATTTAGAGATAATAGGGGTCGAAAACGACTTTTCGACAAAAGATTATTTAGAATAAATAATCTTAACCAAGTTATAGAATATGTCTCAATGGTTCCGTACATATAAAGAACGCCGAAATCCGAGTTATAACGAAGAAGTTATGTCCCGTCGAAGTTTTTCGGCAAAACCGGCACGGCACCGGGAGACGTAAATAGTGAATTTACAATAGAGGACTTTTTAGCCTTAGTGATCTAAACAAAAGTTGTAGTATATATTAAACCGAGAACATCCATAAAAAGAACGCCCAAATCTGACTTCGTATGAGGAAGTTATGAATTTTCTAAGATTTGGCATAGCAGTGCACGGCCCGAAACTCGAATTTTAGTTCGAGCGGTTTTTGGCTTACGCAACCTAAATGAGAGTTGAATATCTCATTAATAGGAACTCAACGGTAAAAAGACAGACGGAAACGGAGTCCGTATGAAGGAGTTACGAATTCTTCGTGGTCATTTAACAGTCTAATTTCATCCTACTGTTAAATTTAAGATCGGTCGAGAATTAGCCGATGGAGTCTAAATGAAAGTTGTAGATCTTATTTTTACCTACGCGTGGAAAAAATAACGTCGAAAAGGGAGCTCGTATGCGAAAGTTACGGGGTTTAGAAGTCGGCAGGGTGTTGCTGCAAAAGGGGTGACGTGGCTGATTATGGGCCAAGGCTTTCTCCCCAAGGCAAGCCACCAGAAGGTGACATGTAGCATGGACTCGACGAGTAGGAGGACCTACTCGACGAGTAGTGCTGTTTTCTAGCCTATAAATAGAGGTGCTGGGTTCCCTCATTCTTCACACCTTTCCAAACCATTCTTTCTCTCTCTAGACTCTCTCTCTAGCACCCAAACCCCCCCTAAAGTCTAGGTAAACCCCCTAGTACCCGGAGGAAGCACCGAGGCTCCCGGAGTCCCGAGAAAAGAGCCTTTCGGCTCAGAAACGCTGCTCCAGTGAAGCCCGGTTTTGAGAAAAACCCGCTGTAAGTGTGCTACGCCTAACCTATCTTTAGTATAGCTTATGTTTTAATATAGTAATGTTATTAGGACCCTATAATATTTATTTGGGCTATTATTATGAGTTATATAGTGTTGTTTAACGCTTATATAATAATAATAATAGCTAGACTATTAATTAGTCTCGGTGAATATTGAGCTAAACCCTAGTGGTAATGATACTAGGTTTTGTCGAGGGAAATTCTTTTAAGAAGTAACGAAGCGCTGTCCGAATTCTGAATCACCACCTTATCAAGTGAGTGCATAGTTACTTTCATCTTACACATAGATATGAAGTATTTTATATAAATTACGTGCTACGTGTGCATATTATCTGTATACTTGCTATCTATGCTGGATGAACGATTGTATACACGTTTTAAATGATTTAAATTGTATATGTATTTTATATCTACAAAATGTGTTGGGTAAAACATGGGTAGATGTAATAGTTGGTGTGTGACAAAAAATAAAATGATGAGAAGTGATGTAGACCCTAAGATAAGGGTGAGATGTAAACCATGAGAGAAGCCTTTTACCCATGTGTTGGCCCCGTCATTCAGCAGAGTATGGATGACAACCACGGACTATTCTAGACAGTCCAAAGGACACTAGCAGACTCGCAACCTGTAGGTGTTTTGAACTGTGTATTCACCAGATGTACTCTAAAAACCCATTGACATGTATTGCGAGTGGATTCTCGGAAACGATACTGTCGATAAACAAACCCTGGCGACTATGAGACGTAGTGCCTAAACCCTGGCGACTATGCGGCGTAGTGCCTGTTGTATAAACCCTGGCGACTATGAGACTTAGTATCTAAAACCTGGCGACTATGCAACGTAGTGCCAAATGAGTAGACTCTGGCAACGATGGATTTCGTGCCGATTCCTTAGGATAATCCTTAGGAATAAATGAACGAGGAATAGTTGATTCTTAGGGTAGAATAATGAAGATAATGGGGAAGGGTAATTGGGTTGATTGTTTGTTGTTTAAACATAATAATTATATTATTGTGGGTTGAAAACCCTATGTACTCACCAGGTTTCCCAACCTGACCCACTCAAACTTATTTGTATCACAGGTGTCGATATGAAGCCACTTTACACTGAGGGATTTAAAAGAGATATAGATCACTAGTGATAATGAATGTAAGTTTGGTTTATGCTTATGTTTCTGTATTGACGATGACATCCCAAATGTTTTAAAATGGATAAAAATACATTACTTCGGAAATGCTTTGATAATGTATTTATCATGTTTTTCTGGGAACAAATTCCTCCACATTTTTTTTAAAAGAGGTACTCTGATTTTTTTAAAAGCATAAACAAAATCGGTCTTTTCTGGCCGTGAAAATGGGGATGTCTCAGTTGGTATCAGAGCATTAGTTTAAGCGAACTAGGAATTTGTAGGAAATTTCTAGACTTAAACTTAGAGTGCTAAGCGATGATTGTGAGATGAGTGTCTGCTATATTTTAGACACGAGCACTAGTTTATTTTACGAAAGATGCCTAAAATGTTTTATGTGATAAATGTTTTATGTTATAGCTATAAAGATGTCTTATATGCTATTATTTGTTCGGATCTATGGTCTATTGCCAACCGGATCTGGAAATTTTATGTGTTCAGATTTCTAAACGTTTAATTACGATATTTGAACTAGCATGTAACTTTTCAGAGTAATAGGGAGATTTATACGTCTATCGTAAATAAAACTTTCCTATCTTAAATTCTCGCCTCGGTACACCGAATGTCTGCTTTGGTGTACAAAACGTCATGGTGAAGACAGACTAGGAAATATCCGAGGAAGATGACAACCTGAGCCGAAGAATGTGACGGGTCATGCATCGGTCGTTGCGCCTGCACCCGAACCTATCACAATGGCAGAAGTTCAGGAAGTGATGCGAACCATGATAGACTGATAAAATAGAGGAAATAATAAGGCTTACGATAATGAATGATACCTATCAGAAGATATCGTAAGAGAGGTATTTTGCCTTTAGAATGCGTCTAATAAATAATACGTCTAGTACGGGAGAAGTACACTTTCGATTGGCAGAAAGAAAGAATTTTTGGTATAATCCATAAAGTTATCCCATGGTCTTGAATTTCCAATACCAACCGAGTTGAAGCAGAATTGATGATTGAAGATGTGCATGGAAGAAGTCCTAGTAGAGTCTAGGGAAATTTTTTTTATGATTATTTGGACACACTCGTATGTGTTAAATTGTTTTGTGATTTTAGGACTTGGGGACTACGAGACAATACTTGGGACGAGTATGAGTAGGTGTGAAAGGTAGTAGATGCATATAATACCCGAAGCACAGGACTCACGCTTGGATCAGGGAAAGTCACAAGGTTACAAAGAAGCTAGTAATTGATTCCGTTTTATTCAAGCATGTCGTTACCATCGTTTCGGTAATGACTAAGAAGATGATTGTTATTCCGACCCTAGTGGTCATATCAAATTGAGTCCGACTACGCTGAGTATGTTATGTAGTTCAGAGAATCGAGTTCGATGTAGCATCTGACTTAAGACGGAAGATTGAAATAAAAAGCGATCAGTAGAGGTATCGCGATAGTTTCTTGTAGCTAGAAATGCTACCTTTTAAGATGTGATTATATCCCATTAGAACAATAAGGAAGGTATAGTCTGTTCTAGAATTTGACTCTAAAAGACATGAGTCCAAGCAACGCATCATACGATGAGAGGTCATTAGAACATGACCCATCGGTCTATTATGATGATCGAAGGAATAAACTTATCTCAAGTTTGTTAAAGAAGGAGTCTCCAATAAAGATCGAGATCGTGACATGAAGATCATGATTGAAGTCTAACATGAGATAGAGAGCGGGTCCAAGATCGAGCACCGCCTGCAGTCAGGAACTCTTAGAGTTAGATACTCGTTCGAAGAAATATGAAAGTTACGGTTATTACTTAGGATGAAGAGATAACGTATGGAGTCATCATGTGAGCCCTGTTTCATTAATGATTCCGGGACGTAATCATCCTAAGGGGGAGATAATTGTAACGCCCGTAGATCCGGGCTAGTCAATTTAGAGATCATAGGGGTCGAAAATGACTTTTCAACAAAAGATTATTCAGAATAAATAATCTTAAGCAAGTTGTAGAATATGTCTCAATGGTTCCGTACATATAAAGAACGCCGAAATCCGAGTTATAACGAAGAAGTTATGTCCCGTCGAAGTTTTTCGGCAAAACCGGCACAGCACCGGGAGACGTAAATAGTGAATTTACAATAGAGGACTTTTTAGCCTTAGTGATCTAAACAAAAGTTGTAGTATATGTTAAACCGAGAACATCCATAAAAAGAACGCCCAAATCTGACTTCGTATGAGGAAGTTATGAATTTTCTAAGATTTGGCATAGCAGTGCACGGCCCGAAACTCGAATTTTAGTTCGAGCAGTTTTTGGCTTACGCAACCTAAATGAGAGTTGAATATCTCATTAATAGGAACTCAACGGTAAAAAGACAGACGGAAACGGAGTCCGTATGAAGGAGTTACGAATTCTTCGTGGTCATTTAACAGTCTAATTTCATCCTACTGTTAAATTTAAGAGCGGTCGAGAATTAGCCGATGGTGTCTAAATGAAAGTTGTAGATCTTATTTTTACCTACGCGTGGAAAAAAATAACGTCGAAAAGGGAGCTTGTATGCGAAAGTTACGGGGTTTAGAAGTCGGTAGGGTGCTGCAGCAAAATGGGTGACGTGGCTGATTATGGGCCAAGACTTTCTCCCCAAGGCAAGCCACCAGAAGGTGACATGTAGCATGGACTCGACGAATAGGAGGACCTACTCGATGAGTAGTGCTGTTTTCCAGCCTATAAATAGAGGTGTCGGGTTCCCTCATTCTTCACACCTTTCCAAACCATTCTTTCTCTCTCTAGACTCTCTCTCTCTCTAGCGCCCAAACCCCCCCTAAAGTCTAGGTAAACCCCCTAGTACCCGAAGGAAGCACCAAGGCTCCCGGAGTCCCGAGAAAAGAGCCTTTCGGCTCAGAAACGCTGCTCCAGTGAAGCCCGGTTTTGAGAAAAACCCGCTGTAAGTGCGCTACGCCTAACCTATCTTTAGTATAGCTTATGTTTTAATATAGTAATGTTATTAGGACTCCATAATATTTATTTAGGCTATTATTATGAGTTATATAGTGTTGTTTAACGCTTATATAATAATAATAATAGCTAGACTATTAATTAGTCTCGGTGAATATTGAGCTAAACCCTAGTGGTAATGATACTAGGTTTTGTCGAGGGAAATTGTTTTAAGAAGTAACGAAGCGATGTCCGAATTCAGAATCACCACCTTATCAAGTGAGTGCATAGTTACTTTCATCTTACACATAGATATGAAGTATTTTATATAAATTACGTGCTACGTGTGCATATTATCTGTATACTTGCTATCTATGCTGGATGAACGATTGTATACATGTTTTAAATGATTTAAACTGTATATGTATTTTATATGTACAAAATGTGTTGGGTAAAACATGGGTAGATGTAATAGTTCCTGTATGACAAAAAATAAAATGATGAGAAGTGATGTAGACCCTAAGATAAGGGTGAGAGGTAAACCATGAGAGAAGCCTTTTACCCATGTGTTGGCCCCGTCATTCAGCAGAGTATGGATGACAACCACAGACTACTCTAGACAGTCCAGTGGACACTAGCAGGCTCGCAACCTATAGGTGTTTTGAACTGTGTATTCACCAGATGTACTCTAAAAACCCATTGACATGTACTGCGAGTGGATTCTCGGAAACGATACTGCCGATAAACAAACCCTGGCGACTATGAGACGTAGAGCCTAAACCCTGGCGACTATGCGACGTAGTGCCTGTTGTATAAACCCTTGCGACTATGAGACTTAGTGCCTAAAACCTGGCGACTATGCGACGTAGTGCTAAATGAGTAGACTCTGGGAACGATGGATTTCGTGCCGATTCCTTAGGATAATCCTTAGGAATAAATGAACGAGGAATAGTTGATTCTTAGGGTAGAATAATGAAGATAATGGGGAAGGGTAATTGGGTTGATTGTTTGTTGTTTAAACATAATAATTATATTATTGTGGGTTGAAAACCCTATGTACTCACCAGGTTTCCCAACCTGACCCACTCAAACTTATTTGTATCACAGGTGTCGATATGAAGCCACTTTACACTGAGGGATTTAAAAGAGATATAGATCACTAGTGATAATGAATGTAAGTTTGGTTTATGCTTATGTTTCTGTATTGACGATGACATCCCAAATGTTTTAAAATGGATAAAAATACATTTCTTCGGAAATGCTTTGATAATGTATTTATCATGTTTTTCTGGGAACAAATTCCTCCACATTTTTTTTAAAAGAGGTACTCTGATTTTTATAAAAGCATAAACAAAATCGGTCTTTTCTGGCCGTGAAAATGGGGATGTCTCAGTTGGTATCAGAGCATTAGTTTAAGCGAACTAGGAATTTGTAGGAAATTTCTAGACTTAAACTTAGAGTGCTAAGCGATGATTGTGAGATGAGTGTCTGCTATATTTTAGACACGAGCACTAGTTTATTTTACGAAAGATGCCTAAAATGTTTTATGTGATAAATGTTTTATGTTATAGCTATAAAGATGCCTTATATGCTATTATTTGTTCGGATCTATGGTCTATTGCCAACCGGATCTGGAAATTTTATGTGTTCAGATTTCTAAACGTTTAATTACGATATTTGAACTAGCATGTAACTTTTCAGAGTAATAGGGAGATTTATACGTCTATCGTAAATAAAACTTTCCTATCTTAAATTCTCGCCTCGGTACACCGAATGTCTGCTTTGGTGTACAAAACGTCATGGTGAAGACAGACTAGGAAATATCCGAGGAAGATGACAACCTGAGCCGAAGAATGTGACGGGTCATGCATCGGTCGTTGCGCCTGCACCCGAACCTATCACAATGGCAGAAGTTCAGGAAGTGATGCGAACCATGATAGACTGATAAAATAGAGGAAATAATAAGGCTTACGATAGTGAATTATACCTATCAGAAGATATCGTAAGAGAGGTATCTTGCCTTTAGAATGCGTCTAATAAATAATACGTCTAGTATGGGAGAAGTACACTTTCGATTGGCAGAAAGAAAGAATTTTTGGTATAATCCATAAAGTTATCCCATGGTCTTGAATTTCCAATACCAACCGAGTTGAAGCAGAATTGATGATTGAAGATGTGCATGGAAGAAGTCCTAGTAGAGTCTAGGGAAATTTTTTTTATGATTATTTGGACACACTCGTATGTGTTAAATTGTTTTGTGATTTTAGGACTTGGGGACTGCGAGACAATACTTGGGACGAGTATGAGTAGGTGTGAAAGGTAGTAGATGCATATACTACCGGAAGCACAGGACTCACGCTTGGATCAGGGAAAGTCACAAGGTTACAAAGAAGCTAGTAATTGATTCCGTTTTATTCAAGCATGTCGTTACCATCGTTTCGGTAATGACTAAGAAGATGATTGTTATTCCGACCCTAGTGGTCATATCAAATTGAGTCCGACTACGCTGAGTATGTTATGTGGTTCAGAGAATCAAGTTCGATGTAGCATCTGACTTAAGACGGAAGATTGAAATAAAAAACGATCAGTAGAGGTATCGTGATAGTTGCTTGTTGCTAGAAATGCTACCTTTTAAGATGTGATTATATCCTATTAGAACAATAAGGAAGGTATAGTCTGTTCTGGAATTTGACTCTAAAAGACATGAGTCCAAGCAACGCATCATACGATGAGAGGTCATTAGAACATGACCCATCGGTCTATTATGATGATCGAAGGAATAAACTTATCTCAAGTTTGTTAAAGAAGGAGTCTCCAATAAAGATCGATATCGTAACATGAAGATCATGATTGAAGTCTAACATGAGATAGAGAGCGGGTCCAAGATCGAGCACTACCTGCAGTCAGGAACTCTTAGAGTTAGATACTCGTTCGAAGAAATATGAAAGTTACGGTTATTACTTAGGGTGAAGAGATAATGTATGGAGTCATCATGTGAGCCCTGTTTCATTGATGATTCCGGGACGTAATCATTCTAAGGGGGAGATAATTGTAACGCCCGTAGATCCGGACTAGTCAATTTAGAGATAATAGGGGTCGAAAACGACTTTTCGACAAAAGATTATTTAGAATAAATAATCTTAACCAAGTTGTAGAATATGTCTCAATGGTTCCGTACATATAAAGAACGCCGAAATCCGAGTTATAACGAAGAAGTTATGTCCCGTCGAAGTTTTTCGGCAAAACCGGCACGACATCGGGAGACGTAAATAGTGAATTTACAATAGAGGACTTTTTAGCCTTAGTGATCCAAACAAAAGTTCTAGTATATGTTAAACCGAGAACATCCATAAAAAGAACGCCCAAATCTGACTTCGTATGAGGAAGTTATGACTTTTCTAAGATTTGGCATAGCAGTGCACGGCCCGAAACTCGAATTTTAGTTCGAGCGGTTTTTGGCTTACGCAACCTAAATTAGAGTTGAATATCTCATAAATAGGAACTCAACGGTAAAAAGACAGACGAAAATGGAGTCCGTATGAAGGAGTTACGAATTCTTCGTGGTTATTTAACAGTCTAATCTCATCCTACTGTTAAATTTAAGATCAGTCGAGAATTAGCCGATGGAGTCTAAATGAAAGTTGTAGATTCTATTTTTACCTACGCGTGAAAAAAAAGATCGTCGAAAACGGAGCTCGTATGCGAAAGTTACGGGGTTTACAAGTAGGGAGAGCTGCTGCAAAAGGGGTGACGTGACTGATTATGGGCCAAGGCTTTCTCCGCAAGGCAAGCCACCAGAAGGTGACATGTGGCATGGACTCGACGAGTAGTGTTGTTTTCCAGCCTATAAATAGAGGTGTCGGGTTCCCTCATTCTTCACACCTTTCCAAACCATTCTTTCTCTCTCTAGACTCTCTCTCTAGCCCCAAACCCCCCCTAAAGTCTAGGTAAACCCCCTAGCACCCGAAGGAAGCCCCGAGGCTCCCGGAGTCCCGAGAAAAGAGCCTTTCGGCTCATAAACGCTACTCCAGCGAAGCCCGGTTTTGAGAAAAACTCGCTGTAAGTGCGCTACACCGAACCTATCTTTAGTATAGCTTATGTTTTAATATAGTAATGTTATTAGGACCTTATAATAATAATTTGGGCTATTATTATGAGTTATATAATTTTGTTTAACGCTTATATAATAATAATAATAGCTAGACTATTAATTAGTCTTGGTGAATATTGAGCTAAACCCTAGTGGTAATGATACTAGGTTTTGTCGAGGGAAATTGTTTTAAGAAGTAACGAAGCGCTGTCCGAATTCAGAATCACCACCTTATCAAGTGAGTGCATAGTTACTTTCATCTTACACATAGATATGAAGTATTTTATATAAATTACGTGCTACGTGTGCATATTATCTGTATACTTGCTATCTATGCTGGATAACGATTGTATATACGTTTTAAATGATTTAAAATGTATATGTATTTTATATCTACAAAATGTGTTGGGTAAAACATGGGTAGATGTAATAGTTGCTGTGTGACAAAAAATAAAATGATGAGAAGTGCTGTAGACCCTGAGATAAGGGTGAGAGGTAAACCATGAGAGAAGCCTTTTACCCATGTGTTGGCCCCGTCATTCAGCAGAGTATAGATGACAACCACGGACTATTCTAGACAGTCCAGTGGACACTAGCAGGCTCGCAACCTGTAGGTGTTTTGAACTGTGTATTCACCAGATGTACTCTAAAAACCCATTGACATGTATTGCGAGTGGATTCTCGGAAACGATACTGTCGATAAACAAACCCTGGCGACTATGAGACGTAGTGCCTAAACCCTGGCGACTATGCGGCGTAGTGCCTGTTGTATAAACCCTGGCGACTATGAGACTTAGTGCCTAAAACCTGGCGACTATGCGACGTAGTGCTAAATGAGTAGACTCTGGCAACGATGGATTTCGTGCCGATTCCTTAGGATAATCCTTAGGAATAAATGAACGAGGAATAGTTGATTCTTAGGGTAGAATAATGAAGATAATGGGGAAGGGTAATTGGGTTGATTTTTTGTTGTTTAAACATAATAATTATATTATTGTGGGTTGAAAACCCTATGTACTCACCAGGTTTCCCAACCTGACCCACTCAAGCTTATTTGTATCACAAGTGTCGATATGAAGCCACTTTACACTGAGGGATTTAAAAGAGATAGATCACTAGTGATAATGAATGTAAGTTCGGTTTATGCTTATGTTTCTGTATTGAAGATGACATCCCAAATGTTTTAAAATGGATAAAAATACATTTCTTCGGAAATGCTTTGAAAACGTATTTATCATGTTTTTCTGGGAACAAATTCCACAACATTTTTATTAAAAGAGGTACTCTGATTTTTATAAAAGCATAAACAAAATCGGTCTTTTCTTGCCGTGAAAATGGGGATGTCTCAGACTCTCATAGAGATTTCGTCCACCTTATACTAGTAAGGTCCATGAGCCCAAACTATAAATATTACCGATTTACATAATCAGTCCCTGTTAATTTAATCAGTCTCTTTTGATCACCAAATTAATTCCAAATTAATTTCTGATCAATACTAATTAAATAATATGATTTCTCAATATATTATTCTTATAATATATTAATAAATCATAATTAATCCTCTTTCTCCATAATTCATCCTTCAGTTGTTATGGTGAAGGCAACCCAAAAGGACCATGGTCATAATCAAATCAAGTACATACCAAAAATAGTTATGGGCTTAGATACCTAATCCAACAGTCTCCCACTTGGATAAGTCTAATAACTATTATTGCGTACGACTTCAGAATCTGATTAGCAATCGTAGCTTTCAAAAGCTGCTGTCGAACTCTGATCTTATCAACAACGCGTCCTTTAGATAATGGATCATATATTCCTCCATTCTCAAGATATCATATGAACTGAGACATGGATTTTAATCATACTCTCTGTTCATGTGTTGTTTCCCGATTTCCGATTTATGACGACTGACAACAGACTACAATTGAACACATCAACTTAGTCCAGGCTTGGCCAAGCGCTTAGGGTGTCATCACTAAATCATCGAGGGGCCCACAAATATCGCTTTTATCCCACTTTGGGTAAAAGGAACGGATAAACGTTAACTCATATTGTTGCTCTATTTACTCATCAAATCACACACAACAATACGTTTTATAACACCAAGTTACTGGTGCGTTTACGTATTATCAATGTGCAAACGACTTGTTAACTGCAACTCATATCTCTCTGTTTCAAGAATATAAGATAGTATCGTCTCACTAATCACTTGTGATAAAATCCATGAAGTGATTCAAGTGAGCGTGGGTTTAATCCAATACTCAATTCTTATCTCATGAGCACTCATGAACACTGCAGCAGACTTTTGTTATGTCTAAATACTTTAGACAATCTACAGTCAGATTCATGACAGTCTTACCTCATTACCTACTTCTAAAGTATGATTGACTATGGATGTTTGAATAACCTAGTTATTCTAGAAGTCAAAACATGCGAAGTGAAACACAAGAACAATCGAATCCAATATGGCCTCAAAACTTTTGAGTATAAATAAAACACTTATTATTTAATCACCATATTGATTACACATTATTCATTGTATAATGTTTCGGATAATCAACTTAATACTTGAATTATAACAATAGTTTTCCCATGCTCCAAGCATGCATACTACGTTTAACTATGGTCCTTACTTTGTGAAATAGATCAATTGAAAACATTACCAATGATGCTCATTTCACAATTCCTAATCCTCATCACAAGTGTAAGAATACCAAATTCTTGCCATTATTAGAATATGTTAGATTCTAACATTTTATCAAATGATCCTTTTGTATTGTCATAGCACCAAAGTCACCAAGACTTTACCAATCAAATTACAAAGTGCTCTATTGGAGATTTGTAGAAGACAACCCCATAGATAGGAAGTCTCACATTCAAAGTACATTCCTTTGAACATCCTTCTTGCATAAAAGTTTTTAACCTACATAGATTCTCAATGTCCAACTCCGACTATAGAAACATTTCCATATTTCCCATATGACAACTCATTCTTAATAGAGTCCTATCTATTCATAATAATGCCAATATGGTCCATCCATTACTATACTTCCAACTGCCCACAAGCGACCAATCCTTAGCGAACCTCAGATTGTCCTTGACAGTTGTTTAATTATTTTAGTCATATCCGGTTCTGGTCCTTTTTCCCTCTTAATGCCCAAGACATTTGGAAAATCAGAACGGACGAATATTACAGCATATGCAATCGATCCTATACCCGAAGCGTATGGGATAAGATACGCAATGGAAACGTGATGCTTTATTAGTCTCTTGCCATAATATTGCCATATATAGAATTCATTTATGTTGAATCTTTTCAACATAACATGCATATATGTCTTTTGACTAAATTTGATTAAAATTTCTTGATCTAAGCTTTTAGATTTGAAATGAAGTATAATATTCTCTCCCTTAATTATAGCAAAACAACCTTTCAACTTCTGCAACTTTGCGAATTGAAACTTTTGTTTTCTATAATTTACATTGCTAACCCGCAGCATAATAATCATGCTCCCACTAACATGATAATTATCAGCATAACACTTATGCTCCCACTATCTTTGACATGTACTCAGAAATCAGCTGGACTTCTAGAAATCAATACTTATTGACTTCCTTTACCAAAGTTCATATTTCTGATACGAGATGCTTCGATAAATCTTTATCTAAGCTTCTCAAACTCATACACCTTTCCTTAGATAACTTATATGTGTGTCTAAACAATTCTAGAACTTATAGCAATAAGTCCCAAATGTTCAGATTGATTGCCAAATCTCACAATTCGAACTATGAAGAGCGATGCCGTAATCATAATCGAATTTGAGAATGCAATTTGCACAATCACCATCTCATTAAAATCTACTTAGTGAAAGCGTTTCCTCACAATCATTTTCATGAATGAGAGAAACCTTATGCCACTTAGATTTTGTGGTGTACGTGTTCCTATCCATGTGAATTTTTCATAACCATAATCACAAGGCAAGGTTTGTGACAAATCCAAACTCATATGGAATGAACTTGTTCATTCTTAGTTTCTTGCCACTTGGAAGCACAAGGGCCTACCATGTCTTTCAAGTTGTTCAGCAACTCACCTTTACATATTAATGTACTATCATTGATCAAGGTGCTTTGCCCTATATGCAGTCAAATGAGAACTCATAGAACTCACCTGCATAGCTAAGTTAACTGGAATGGCACAAAAATAAGAATATGTCAACACGATAGGTTACAAACCTCAAGTCGTGTGCTAGTGATAAACAATAGATTTATTCTTGATTAGTTCCTGAAGCTATTCAAGACCATTAAGACTCCCACTGACCTCTTGACATATAAGATTCTCTTGTCAAGAAACATTCTTTGACAAACAAATATTCAAGAGTTAGTGCGGGTTCTTATCAAGACAAACACTTCACACAATTGGTCTTAGTTAGTCTTTGTCTTATCCAAGACATCACAATTTTGATGGGTTTTATACTGTGACATCCCCATTTTCACGGCCAGAAAAGACCGATTTTGTTTATGCTTTATAAAAATCAGGGTACTTCGTTTCATAAAAATGTTGCGGAATTTGTTCCCAGAAAAACATGATAAATGTGTTATCAAAGCATTTCCAAAAAAATGTATTTTAGTCCTTTTAAAACTTTGGGATGTCATCGTCAATACAGAAACATAAGCATAAATAGAACATACATTCATTTACACTAGTGATCTACATCTCTTTTAAATTTCTCAGTGTAAAGTAGCTTCATATCGACACTTGTGATACAAATAAGCTTGAGTGGGTCAGGTTGGGAAACCTGCTGAGTACATAGGGTTTTCAACCCACAATAATATAATTATTATGTTTAATCGTCAAACAATTAACCCAATTACTCATCCCTTTTATCTTCTTTATTCTTAAGGGTCTACCCTAAGAATCAACTATTCCTCGTTCATTCATTCCTAAGGATTATCCTAAGGAATAGGCACGAAGTCCATCTTTTCCAAGGATACAACTGTCAATATTATCTATTAAGCACAGCTATCAATATATCGTTTAGGCGCAACTGCCAGAACTATAACATTCAACATTAGGCGCAGCTGCCGATATTGTCCTTTGGGCGCAGCTGCCAGGGTTATGATGCTCTCTATTAGGTTCAGTTGTCGATACTATCCTTAGAGCACAGCTGCTAGGATGTTTAGAGTAGATCAAAAACATCTACAGATTGTGGCGCAGCTGCCAATGCTCATCTATAGGGTACTAGGTCCATTGCTGCCAATGTTCACCTATAGGGCACTGTGTCCATACTGCCAATGTTCCTCTATATTAGCTTTCATCCCTTATCATTCATCTACCCATGTTTTACCCAACATTTTTATAGATATAAAATACATACACAGTTTAAATCATTTAAAACATGTATAAAATCGTTCATTCAGCATAGATAACAAGTATACAGATAATATGCACACATAGCACGTAATTTATATAAAATACTTCATATCTATGTGTAAGATGAAAGTAACTATGCACTCATTTGTTAAGGTGGTGATTCCGAACTTAGACAGCGCTTCGTTTCTTAAAAATAATTTCCTTCGACGAAACCTAGTATTATTACCACTAGATTTTAGTCTAATATTTACCGTGACTAATTATTAGTCTTATTATTATTATTATTATTATTATTATATAAGCGTTTAAACAATATTTTCCAACCACTATGTACAGACAGGGGCCAGACATAAAACACCGGAGGGCAGAACCATTTTGGCATATAGCACTTCTGAAATCCAACAACCCTATGCGGCCCTTTAAACCAGATTCCCCGTACTACGAGTAGTTAAAAAGATATTATAACGACACTTATATAAGTCATAATAATAGCCCAAATATCTATTATAAGTTCATAATAACAATACTAATTTTAAATATAAGCTATATTTAAAATAGGGTAAACATAACTTACTTACAAGGGGGTTTTAGCTAGGTGCCGAGCTCTGCAGGGGCAGAACTTCGTCGCTGAATCTTTCTAAGAAAGATTAGTGTAGCGCTTCAGCGCTCACCTTACTATACTAAAACTATAGAAAGAGAAGTCGAATCACGAGGGACCGAAATGCTCGGGGGATAAGAAGAGAAAGACTCTTGAATGAAGAGAATGGTGCAAGAAATATGAGAGCCCAAGGCTCTTATTTATAGTAATTGAATTTTCAAAAACTACCTTCATAGTTAGTTAATGACCTTATAGTTATATAAACAACTAAATACCCATTTATAATACTATTTTAAATAGATTTAACGATATTTGTACTAAACTAATATCGAAAGTATT
Organism: Lactuca virosa; assembly: GCF_052849685.1. NCBI lineage: Eukaryota > Viridiplantae > Streptophyta > Magnoliopsida > Asterales > Asteraceae > Lactuca > Lactuca virosa. The sequence goes on from NC_136430.1 coordinate 56,344,628, forward strand.
CAACACTAGTCTTATAATGACCGCATCGTCGATACCTTTCTAATGATATATACATATGTATATATATGTGTACATATATATGATTTATACTTTATTTTAATACGTAAATATGCTATTATAATTTGTAACTCCTTCATACGAACTCCGTTTTTGACGTTCTTTATATCCACGCGTAGGTGGAGACGTACTCTAGAACTTTCATTTAGACTCCGTCAGTTAATTTTGACTTTATTTTTAAAGTTATATTTTTAACAGGCCGGGACAGGAAAAGTCCGTTAAAAATTCATAACTTCTTCATCCGACGTCCGTTTTCGTCAGTATTTTTACCGTTGCGCTACTATTAGTGAGATATTCAATTCTCATTTAGGTTGCGTTGGCCAAAAATCGATCGATCTAAAATTCGAATTTCGGGTTGTGCACTACTATGCCAAATCTTAGAAAAATCATAACTTCCTCATACGAAGTCAGATTTTGACGTTCTTTTTATGCACACCCTTGGTTTAACGTATATTACAACTTTCATTTAGATATCTAAGGCTAAAAATTAGTTTATCAAAAATTCACTTTTTACGTTACGCGACGTCGTGCCAATTTCGCCGTAAAACTTCGACGGGCCATAAATTTTTCGTTATAACTCGGATTTCGGCGTTCTTTATATGTACAGAACCCTTGTAACATATACTATAACTTGGTTAAGATTAATCCTTCTAAATAATCTTCCATCAAAAACTCATTTTTGATGCTCATTGTCTCTAAATTGACTAGCCCAGATCTGCGGGCGTTACAATTATCTCCCCCTTAGGATGATTACGTCCCGAAATCATCAACGAAACAGGGATTGTTTAATGACTCCATACCTTATCGTAGGTAATAATCGTAACTCTATGTTTCTTTAAATGAGTATCTAACTCCTGGTTTTCTTGACTGCAAGTAGTGCTCGATCTTGCACCTGCTCTCTATCTCATGTTAGACTCCAAATTATGACCTTCCAGTCACAATCTTGATCCTTATTGGAGACAAACTTAAGATAAGTTATTTTATTACTACAATGGACCGATATTTCATATTCTAATGACATATCATCGTATGTTGCAACGCTTATACTTAGGTCTCTCAGAGTCAAATTTCCAGAACAGACTATACCTTCCTTCATGTTCTAATGTGATATAATCACACCTTAAAAGGTAGCATTTCTAGCTACAAGGAATTATCGCGATACCTCTACTAATCGCTTTGATTATCTTTTATTTCAATCTTCCGGCTTAAGTCAGATGTGACATCGAACTTACTTCTCTGAACCACGTAATATAATCATCTTAGTCGGACTCGATTTGATATGATCACTAGGGTCGAAATAGCAATCATCTTCTTAATCATTACCGAAACAATGGTAACGACATACTTGAATAAAACAAAATCAATTACTAGCTTCTTGGTAACCTTGTGACTTTCCATGATCCAAGTGCGAGTCCTGTGCTTCCGGTAGTATAGGCCTCTACTACCATTCACACCTAATCATACTCTTCCCAAGTATTGTCCCTCAGTTTATCCAAGTCACCATACAAGAAAATCACACAATCATTCAACACATCAGATAACAAAATGAAGGTTTATATTATTTCTTGAAATGATTACATAGGTGTTCAAGTTCACCCTATACTATGCCTCTAACAGGCTACACCACATGGTACTACCTACATGGCTACTCGATCTTTGGATATAAAATTCTTATTCCTGATTCCTTGCATTGTCATCCGCTTCGTCAAGGATCATTTGAAATGCTCTCACCTTTGGTTTTGGCGGCACATTTGGCTTTGTGGCTTCTTCTCTCCCTGGGCAGTCTTGCTTGAAGTGTCCTTCTCTACCACACTTAAAGCAACCTTCTCTCTTGGTTGTGCATTCGCTGGCGTAATGACCAGTCTTCCCGCATTTGAAGCAGGTCATCTCTTTAGAGCATCTCCCAATGTGCTTATTTTTGTACTTGTCACACCATTGTGCTCCTTCTTCGAACCAGACTTCAAGAAATTTCTCTTATCGTCGGACCTTGTGGATCTTTCAAACTTTCTCTTCTCACCAACTTCAACCTTGCTGGCGGCTCTTCCCTTGATCATATCTTCAACAGACTTTGTAGCCCAGATAGCTGCCTCTAGAGTAGGTGCCTGTCGTACTGGCACCGCACACTCCCAGGGAAGTCCCTTTGCGTATTTTTCGAATTTTGTCAGCTCGTCCGGGACAAGGCGCAAAGCAAAATCCATTTTGTCCGTGAAGTTGTTGGTGTATTCATCGATGGACATGCTTCCTTTGTTCAAAGTCAGGAATTGGTTTTCTAGCTCGAGCAGATTTTGGGCTGAGTAGTACTTGCGCTTGAATTGCACCAAAAACTCTGCCCAAGTCAGTTGCAGGGGCTCATTGGGGCTTAGAGTATTCCCCAGGGTGTTCCACCAGCGAACAGCGCCTCCTCTGAACTGACGTACTGCAAACGTGGTTTTTAGCTTGCCTTTGCAACCACATGTCATGAAGGCTAATTCCATCTCCGAGATCCAATCGATGACTCTGATCAGATCTTCCTTCCCAATGAAAGTCGATGGCCTGCAAGTTAGAAAATCTTTGTACTTGCATCCATTCCTCTCGACTCCGTCATTTTGATTGTTCCTCCTAATTACCGGTGGATCAGCTTGACCAACGGTCCTGCTGTCGTTCCCTTCCTCAGACTGCCCGTCATTCAGCTCGGGCTGTTCAATAGGCATCGTAAGTTCCTCTCGATTTTGTTGAAGTAAACGCCTTGTTTCCTCTATTTGACGATCCAACATCATCTGGATCAATGCTTGCACTCCGACCATCGTGATTGGCTCAGGAGCGGCTACTACAACAGGTATTTGCTCAATCACTGGTGGTTGATTCCAGTTTCCATTTGCGTTCCCAACTCCACTTCGGGTTCTTGCCATTTTGATCTATACACCAAATCAGACGTTTGGTGTGTAATGACGAGAATTAAGATAAGAGAGATTTTATTTACGATCGACGTGTAAACCTCCCCATCACTCCGAAAAGTTACATGCTAGTTCTAATACCGTATTTAATCGTTTAGAAACCTAAACACATAAAGTTTCCAGATCCGGTCGGCAACAGACCATAGATCCGATCATACATTTAGCATCATAAAGCATCCTAAATCATTTAGCACATAAAAGCATGTTAGGCATTTTCCCAAAATTAGCTAGTGCTTGTGTCTATTGAGGTGTACTACCTAAATTTTATTAGACACACTCCTCACGATCATCGCTTAGCATTCTAAGTTTAAGTCTAGAAATAAATTCATATTCCTAGTTCGCTTAAACTAATGCTCTGATACCAGCTGTGACATCCCCATTTTCACGGCCAGAAAAGACCGATTTTGTTTATGCTTTATAAAAATCAGAGTACTTCTTTTAATAAAAATGTTGCGGAATTTGTTCCCAGAAAAACATGATAAATGTGTTATCAAATCATTTCCGAATAAATGTATTTTAGTCCTTTTAAAACTTTGGGATGTCATCGTCAATACAGAAACATAAGCATAAACAGAACTTACATTTATTTACACTAGTGATCTGCATCTCTTTTAAATTTCTCAGTGTAAAGTAGCTTCATATCGACACCTGTGATACAAATAAGCTTGAGTGGGTCGGGTTGGGAAACCTGGTGAGTACATAGGGTTTTCACCCCACAATAATATAATTATTATGTTTAATCGTCAAACAATTAACCCAATTACCCATCCCTATTATCTTCTTTATTCTTAAGGCTCTACCCTAAGAATCAACTATTCCTCGTTCATTCATTCCTAAGGATTATCCTAAGGAATAGGCACGAAGTCCATCGTTGCCAATGACACAACTGTCAATATTATCTATTAAGCACAACTGCCAATATATCGTTTAGGCGCAGCTGCCAGAATTATGACATTCTCTATTAGGCGCAGCTGCCGATATTGTCCTTTGGGCACAATTGCCAGGGTTATGATGCTCTTTAGTAGGCGCAACTGTCAATACTATCCTTAGAGCGCAACTGCTAGGATGTTTAGAGTAGATCAAAAACATCTACAGATTGTGGCGCAGCTACCAATGCTCATCTATAGGGTACTAGGTCCATTGCTGCCAATGTTCACCTATAGGGCACTATGTTCATACTGCTAATGTTCCTCTATATTATCTTTCATCCCTCATCATTCATCTACCCATGTTTTACCCAACATATTTTATAGATATAAAATACATATACAGTTTAAATCATTTAAAACATGTATAAAATCGTTCATCTAGCATAGATAACAAGTATACAGATAATATGCACACATAGCACGTAATTTATATAAAATACTTCTTATCTATGTGTAAGATGAAAGTAACTATGGACTCACTTGTTAAGGTGATGATTCCGAACTCAGACAGCGCTTCGCTTCTTAAAAATAATTTCCTTCGACGAAACCTAGTATTATTACCACTAGATTTTAGTCTAATATTTACCGTAACTAATTATTAGTCTTATTATTATTATTATATAAGCGTTTAAACAATATTTTCCAACCACTATGTACAGACAGGGGCCAGACATAAAACACCGGAGGGCAGGACCATTTTGGCATATAGCACTTCTGAAATCCAACAACCCTGTGTGACCCTTTAAACCAGATTCCCCGTACCCGAGTAGTTAAAAAGATATTATAACGACACTTATATAAGTCATAATAATAGCCCAAATATTTATTATAATTTCATAATAACAATACTAATTTTAAATATAAGCTATATTTAAAATAGGGTAACATAACTTACTTACAAGGGGGTTTTAGCTAGGTGCCGAGCTCTGCAGGGGCAGAACTACGTCGCTGAATCTTTCTAAGAAAGATTCGTGTAGCGGTTCAGCGCTCACCTTACTATACTAAAACTATAGAAAGAGAAGTCGAATCATGAGGGACCGAAATGCTCGGGGCATAAGAAGAGAAAGACTCTTGAATCAAGAGAATGGTGCAAGAAATATGAGAGCCCAAGGCTCTTATTCATAGCAATTGAATTTTCAAAAACTACCCTCATAGTTAGTTAATGACCTTATAGTTATATAAACAACTAAACACTCATTTATAATACTATTTTAAATAGATTTAACGATATTTGTACTAAACTAATGTCGAAAGTATTCAACACTAGTCTTATAATGACCGCATCATCGATACCTTTCTAATGATATATATATATATATATATATATATATATATATATATATATATATATATGATTTATACGTACATATACATATATATATATATATATATATATATATATATATATATGTACATATATATGATTTATACTTTATTTTAATACGTAAATATGCTATTATAATTTGTAACTCGTTCATACGAACTCTGTTTTTGACGCTCTTTATATCCACGCGTAGGTGGAGACGTACTCTACAACTTTCATTTAGACTCTGTCGGCTAATTTTGACTTTATTTTTAAAGTTATATTTTTAACAGGCCGGGACAGGAAAAGTCCGTTAAAAATTCATAACTTCTTCATCCGACGTCCGTTTTCGTCAGTATTTTTACTGTTGCGCTACTATTAATGAGATATTCAATTCTCATTTAGGTTGCATTGGCCAAAAATCAATCGATCTAAAATTCGAATTTCGGGCTATGCACTATGATGCCAAATCTTAGAAAAATCATAACTTCCTCATACGAAGTCAGATTTTGACGTTCTTTTTGATGCACACTCTTGGTTTAACGTATATTACAACTTTCATTTAGGTATCTAAGGCTAAAAATTAGTTTATCAAAAATTCACTTTTTACGTTACGCGACGTCGTGCCGATTTCACCGTAAAACTTTGACGGGCCATAACTTCTTCATTATAACTCGAATTTCGGCGTTCTTTATATGTACGGAACCCTTGTAACATATACTATAACTTGGTTAAGATTAATACTTCTAAATAATCTCCCATCAAAACCTCATTTTTGATGTTCATTGCCTCTAAATTGACTAGCCCAGATGTCACTCCTCTAATGGCTTACAAAGACCACAAATGTCACTCCTCTAATGGCTTGAATCTTCTTCTCTTGGAGCTTAGAGTCACAAATGTCACTCCTCTAATGGCTTACAAACACCACAAGAAAGAAGATGATATTGGAGAGAGGGGAGAGGCACAATTTCGGCTATGAACTCTTCTAGGGTTTCCAGTGGCCGAAAACTGATGCCCTAGGGGTCTACTTATACTTGTGCCGCTAGGGTTTCAGTCAAAACCCTAATGGACAACTTAGGCCTTAAGCAATCCAAGGAACCTTCTGGAATAGGGCCCTTATGGACGAAATTAAGATGGACACATCCTTAATTTCGTCCATGCCTAATCCATAAGGCTTCTCAGCCCAATATTCAACTATCACACAATTGACAGTTCTAGTCCCCTTTATTTAATTAATATCTTTTACCCACATAATTAATTCTCAATTAATTCTTGTCTAATATTAATTAAACTATATGATTTCTCCTTTAATATATTATTCATATAATATATTAATAAACCATAATAACCTCTCTCTTCATAAATCATCCTATCTAGTTGCTTTGGTGAAGGCAACCTAAAAGGACCATGCACAACCGGGTCAAGTACTTACCAAATATAGTTACAGGCTTAGACAGTAATCCAACAGTCTCCCACTTGGATAATTCTAGTAACCATAGTCTAGGTACAGTTCGATTAGCAATCGTAGCTCTCAAAGACGTTGTCGAACACTGATCTTATCAATAACCTGTCCTTTAGATAAGGGATCGTATAGTCCTCCGTTCTAGATATTGTGCGGACAAATACATGGAACATAGTCATACTTATTGTCCAGCAGTTTGTTTCTCGATCTCTGATTTGTCTGACATAGAACTTAATTGAACACATCAATTCAGTCCTGATCGGGCCCGACACATAAGTCAAACCAAATCATCGAGGGGCCCATATATCGCTTTTACCCTCTTAGGATAAAAGGAATAGATAAACTTCGACTTATATGCATTTACCATTCACTCATCAAATCATGCAGAACAATGCGTTTTATAACATCAAGTTACTGATGCGTTTACGCATTATCAATGCACAACCAACTTGCAAATAATAAACCATATAACTAGGTTTTAAGACCATATGATATTATCGTCTTGCGATCACTCGAGATAAATTCCATGAAGTGATGCCAGCAAGCGCGGGTCTAATCCAATGCTTAAATCCTGTTCATAAGCACTCATGAACGTTGCAACAAACTCTTGCTATGTCTAATACACTTTAGACAATCTACACACCAATTCATGACAGTCTTCTTTCATACCTACTTCCAATGTATAAGCGACTATGGACTGTTCGAATAATCTTATTATTCAGGAAGTCAAAACATGCAAAATGAAACAATAGGTAAATAATTAACATAAGACAGTAACTTTACTCATAAATAACACTCTTTTATTTAATCATCAAATGTTAATTACAATTTATCTATTACACGTTTCTAAACTATCTAATCTAAACTAATATCGTCCTTCAGCCCGATGCTCCTAGCGTGCTGCAAGTGTTTAACCCTACTCAGTCCCTTCGTAAGGGGATCTGTTGGGTTATCCTCCGACGATACCCTCTTCACTTCGAGGAGTCCTTCTTCTACCCGATGTCTAATGAAGTGGTATTTCCTGTCGATATGCGTGGATCTACCATGATCCCTCGGTTCCTTGGTCAAGGCAACCGCACCTTCGTTATCACAGAAAATTTCCATAGGTCCCTTTATGGACGACACAACTCCAAGGTCTCCAATGAAGTTCTTCAACCATATTGCCTCATTTGACGCTTCGCTCGCCGCTATGTACTCTGATTCGCACGTTGAATCAACTACGGTCTCCTGCTTGGAACTTTTCCAAGTCACTGCTCCTCCATTCAGGGTAAAGACCCAGCCCGACTGTGAAAGGTAGTTGTCCTTGTCGGTCTGAAAACTGGCGTCACTATACCCTCGCACTCTTAAGTCATCACTCCCACCGAGGACTAAAAACCATTCCTTGGTCCTCCGAAGGTACTTAAGAATATTCTTGACTGCGGTCCAATGTGCTTTGCTAGGGTTCCCTTGATATCTGCTGACCATGCGCAAAGCGAAGGCCACATCAGGGCGAGTACAAGTCATAGCATACATGATTGAGCCAACTGTGGAAGCCTATGGTACTCGGCTCATCTCTGCTATCTCGACTTTGGTACTCGGACTTTGAGTCTTACTCAACTTGACATTACTTTAGATTGGTAACTCCCCTTTCTTATAATTCTCCATACTAAAACGCTTTAGTACATTGTCCAACTAAGTATTCTGACTAAGTCCTATTAGTCTTTTACTTCTGTTTCTCACTATCCTTATTCCCAAAATATAGGCAGCCTCTCCGAGGTCCTTCATAGCGAAACACTTCCCAAGCCAGGACTTGACTTCCTGCAGGGTTAGGACGTCGTTTCCTATGAGTAGTATGTCATCGAAATATAATACGAGGAAGTTAACTATACACCCACTGGCTTTGACATACACACATGATTCATCCTCGCTTCGCAGAAACCCAAACTCTTTGACTTTCTCTTCGAAACAAAGATTCCATCTGCGAGATGCTTGCTTCAATCCATACATGGATTTTTCAAGCTTACACACTCTATTAGGATGCTTCGCATCGACAAAACCCTTTGGCTGACTCATGTAAACATCCTTAGCCAACTTCCCATTAAGGAAAGCGGTTTTGACGTCCATCTGCCATATTTCATAGTCATGAAATGCAACAATGGATAGCATCACCCTAATAGACTTTATCTCGCAACCGGTGAGAAGGTCTCATCATAGTCAACTTCGGGAGTTTGAGTAAATCCCTTCGCAACTAATCTTGCTTTATAAGTGTGCACATTCCCGTCCATGTCGGTCTTCTTCTTGAAAATCCACTTGCACCCGACCGTCTTACGACCTGGCACATTGTCAACGAAATTCCAAACTTGGTTGTCATATATGGACTGAATCTCGCTGTCCATAGCCTATTTTCATTTCTCAGACTCCAGGCCCGCCATGGCTTCCTTGTAGCTATTAGGTTCATCCAAATTTATTAATGTACTATCACTAATAAACGTATCACCCTCACTTGTTATATGAAAACCATATAGCACGGGCGGAACACTAACTCTACTGGAACATCTAAGAGGTAAGGATTCGTCAATCGGTTCAACCGGAGTTTCCTCCTCGGGTTGAGCGCCAACGTTAGAGGTTCCTTCATCGCTCGACTCTTGAATCTCTTCAAGATCGATTTGCCTCTCACTGTCCCCTTGGCTTATGAGTTCTTGCTCTCGGAAAACCCCTCTCCTCACAACAAAGACAACATTGTCACTCGGTCTACAGAAGAGATATCCAAAGGACTTCTGCGGGTAGCCGATGAAAATACACCGCTCACTACGAGGTTCGAGCTTGTCGTGAGTCTCTCGTCTTACAAAAGCCTCGCAACCCCAAACCTTGATATGTGCCAACGAGGGAGCTTTCCCTGTCCACATCCCGTGAGGTGTTTTGGCAACCTTCTTTGTAGGGACTAAGTTAAGGATATGGGTGGCAGTCTCTAAGGCATACCCCCAGAATGAGATAGGTAGCAAAGCACGACTCATCATGGAACGAACCATGTCCAGCAAGGTTCGATTACGCCTCTCAGCCACACCATTCAACTGCGGTGTCCTAGGTGGCGTCAATTACGAAACAATTCCGCATTCCTTGAGGTAGTCGTGGAATTCAAGACTTAGATACTCTCTACCTCGATCGGATCGAAGCATCTTGATTTTCCTGCCCAACTGATTCTCCACTTCTTGTTTAAACTCTCTGAAATTTTCAAAGGTTTCTGACTTATGCCTGATTAAGTAGATATAGCCATATATGCTATAATCATCGGTAAAAGTCACGTAGAAGCGGATTGCATCCCTTGTGGTGGATCTAAAGGGTTCACATACATCTGTATGTATGGGATCCAATAAACCCTCACCCCTTTCACAAGAACCAATGAAGGGTGACTTGGTCATCTTTCCAAGCAAACAAGACTCGCACACGTCATCGTCCCTAAGGTCGAATGACTCCAACACTCCATCCTTTTGGAGTTGGGCTATGTGTTTCTTGTTGACATGTCCAAGACGACAAATCCACAAGCATGATTTATCCAAACTATTGGAAGAATCGATACATAACACATCATTTCCTAAGTTATCTACAACCATCACAGCTTCATATATTCCATTACAAGGCAATGCTTCAAAATAGAAAACACCATTAAGATAAGCATTAATAGAACCCTTTTCATTATCAAACGAATATCTAAACCCTTGTCTATATAAACCATGAAAAGAAATGATGTTTCTTGCCATATCTGGCGAATAGCAACAATTATTTAAATCTAATCCTAATCCATTACTAAGCACTAAAGAGTAAACTCCAATCTTGGTGACAGGCGACGATCTTCTGTTCCCCATGATCAAGTTTATCTTCCCATGCTCCACATCCCTATTTCTTCTTAGGCCCTTCAAGTCAGAACAAATGTGAAAACCACATCCTGTATCAAGAACCCAAGAAATAGCATGTGATGAATCATTAGATTTAATAGTGTAAATACCTGCGTAGGATGGCTTGATCTTTCCATCCTTGATGTCTTGCAGATATTTCAGGCAACTTCGTTTCCAATGCCCTTTATCATGGTAGTGATGGCACTCTGCCTCCTTGGGGTTGGAGTTGGGTTTAGCAGAACCAGCCTTGGTTCCACTAGAAGAGGTGCCATCATGGGACTTTCCCTTATGGTGGCCCTTTGAGGGAGCCTTCCTCTTCTTACCCTTTCCTTGCCCAATTGCCAAGACTGGGGCAGCAGTAGGAGTAGGAGTTGATGCAATAGATTTGTCTTTGAGGTTGCTCTCAGCAGTCCTCAGCAAGCCTTGAAGCTTGCTCAAAGTGACCTCCTCCTTGTTCATGTGGTAGGTCATGCGGAACTGGTTGTAGTAGGGAGGCAAGGAGTGAAGGATGATGTCAATTGCCAGCTCTTCATCAAAGTTAACAATTAGGTTTAGCAGGCGATCGACATATCTCTGCATCTTTTGCAGATGAGCAGTAAGGGACTCTCCATTACCCATTTTGGCAGTGATCATCGAAGTGATGATCTCGTACCTTTCTTGCCTAGCGCTTTGGTGGTACCGGTCTGGGAGATCTTGATGCATATCATATGGATACATGTCCTCATAGGACTTCTAGAGTTCTGCAGTCATAGTCGTCAGCATGATGCAATGGACTTTCGTAGCATCACGCTCATGGGCCTCAAAGGCCGCGATCTCTTCAGCAGAGGCAGTGTTGATGTTGATTTTCTTCAGCTTCTCATCGAGGACATACTCTTTGTCCTCGTAAAGAGTGACCATTTGGATGTTGCGGATCCAATCATTGAAATTGGACTCGTCAAAGATCACTCTCCCGCACAAGTTAATGAGTGAGAACGAGCCAGAGGAATTTGAGCCGGAAACGTTGTTGTTCACGTTAGACATCTGAAATAGAAAAGAGACAAGTTTGATTAGAAATGAATCCCCAATTAAACACCCAAATGAGAAATTAGGGCTAGGATCCAACAACATTATTTGCAAATTAGAAGAGGGATGCTGTAATCTAACAAGCAAATAATTTGAAGGTAAGTGAATGACGATTCACTAATTTCCACCATGAAAAACAAATTAAAATTAAGTTTTTAATGTATTGAAAACTCCTAGATCTTTTGAGATTCATTGAACTTTTCAATGGCATGTTTAAATCTCGATATGCCCCTCAAGTTTGTGACTGGGATGCCGAGGATCACAAAGCGGGTATGAATAACCATGCAAATATACATGGTGCCCCCAATGTTACAGTCACCTATTCGACGTGCCGGTTAACCACACACGCTCCATCGAACTATGACAAACATCGAGTCACCCTTTGCCACCTTTGCTTAGAGCCCAATTAGTGTGCTAGTTAACCACACACGCTCCACTAACGTCTTAGCAAGGGTACAAAGTGTAATTTCATGGAATTGCATCAATTCACTTTTTCCTAACGTAACTAAGATTAGGAATTTTTTGAAAATATTTAGTTACTTTATAAATTCATTATTCTTTTAATGAGGAAAGGTTTGCCCTATCCTACCCATTCGGCTAACGACCATCCACCAATCAAGGAAGCGGTGGGTGAGAGTGGACACCCATTAAACGACCATTTTATAGGCCATAACCTCATACCCCCCTTATAGATTGGCTTCGTGAATGAGGCCTACTAACGGTAAGACTAGCATTTAAGTTATACATATATAATAATTATTCTTATAATATTATAATAGTATAGGGTGAATTTTAAACTTGTAAAATTCTAGGGTTTGGAATTTAATTATTTCAAAATTAAACTTTTAATCCAAAAATTTAAATTCCAAAACTTGAGGGCAAGTTTTGAACTTTTCAAAACACATAAGATCAAATAGCAAATAATTTAAATCAAACATTTAATTTAATGATTATCTAAATTTGACCTATTCCATTTTATTCACAAGATAATTCATCAAATAATTTAAATAATCAAATATTATCATATAAGGAATTTATTATTCAAATAATTGGTAATTATCTTTTGTTTTGGTAAGGATAATCACATAATAATAATAATTTTATTAGTCAAAAACAGTTTTGGTAATTATCCTTCAGCAAAACAACAAGAAATCCCGAGTATCCCTCTGTCTGGCTCCCCGACTCGCCGAGTCACTCACTGGACTCGCCGAGTTGGGCCGACTCGCCGAGTTCAGCAAGTGACTCGCTGAGTCAGGTTGGGCAGAGGCAGAAAAATGATTTTTTTAGCAAGATGAACATACAAGGCATCAATACAATAGAAACCAACCTGGCTCTGATACCACTGATGGGTTTTATACAAAAGAACATCCTATGTGCTCATGCAAACCCTAAATCTTGGATCTAGGTTTCTCTATTGTACATACAATTCATCCAAGACTTATAAACCCTAGATCTAGCATACATATTTTGAAATTATCATATGAAATCAGATCTAGATGATTACCTCTTCAACAATCGCTTGAATCTTCTTCTCTTGGAGCTTAGAGTCACAAATGTCACTCCTCTAACGGCTTACAAACACCACAAGCAAGAAGATGATATTGGAGTGAGGGGAGAGGCATAATTTAGGCTATGAACTCTTATAGGGTTTCCAGTGGCCGAAAACTGATGCCCTAGGGGTCTATTTATACTTGTGCTGCTAGGCTTTCAGTCAAAACCCTAATGGACAACTTAGGCCTTAAGCAATCCAAGGAACCTTCTGGAACAGGGCCCTTATGGCCGAAATTAAGATGGACACATCCTTAATTTTGTCCATGCCTAATCCATAAGGCTTCTCAACTCAATATTCAACTATCACACAATTGACAGTTCTATTCCCCTTTATTTAATTAATATCTTTTAGCCACAGAATTAATTCTCAATTAATTCGTGTCTAATATTAATTAAACTATATGATTTCTCCTTTAATATATTATTCATATAATATATTAATAATCCATAATAACCTGTCTCTTCATAAATCATCCTATCTAGTTGCTTTGTTGAAGGCAACCCAAAAGGACCATGCACAACCGGGTCAAGTACTTACCAAATATAGTTACAGGCTTAGACGCTAATCCAACAAATTTACCAATTTCAAATGTGCAGGAGTAGGAAACTTTTCTACTCCACATTTGATGAGTGTTATAAACCTTTTTAAGATCGCTTCACTCAAGTCACAATCTTGGAGTATGACTCTAAGACTCGATATTGGTTCGAAGTACGATTCACCTTTTTGATTTAACCATTTCAACAATTCTTGATTCCTCTTCTTAGCCATGCTAGTGTACTAAGGTGTCCTTAGAGGATCAATTATGATTTGGTTCTATAATCACTAAGATGATCATAAAACACGATACAAAAGTACTCTCCCTTCTTTTCAGATTGGAGAAACTTTTTATCTCTCTACCTAATTGATTTTTCTTATTCGTTCTGCCATTCATTGAAAATTTTCCAATGTTTCAGAATTACACCTAATCTTGTAAGCATAACCATATTTACTAAATTTTTAGTAAAACATGACGAATAGCCTTCATTGTTATTTGTGGTGGACCTGACCAAAACACAACAATGTGTACTAGATCTCCTAGTCCTTCACTTGACTCTTTGTCAAGGAATTAGTCTTAATTTTCCAAATACGAAGGTTCTCATTCATCACACAAAACAATTTGTATGATTCCAAGTTTCTGTCCAATTGAAACTTGGGCGATGAGAATCTATCCTTATTTAGTAAATTCCCGACCCTATCACAAATAACATAATAAAGAATCACATCCATATCAATATTGCTAATAATAGAAACATACAAACATCAATTTTCACAAAAGTCATTGCAAGGAAATATAAATAAGATAAAAATAAAAATTTATTTTATTCATGAAAATGCGGAAAAACTTGTCCTTACAACGCAATTACAAATGAAAACTATATTACTAAATGTTCCTAAGCAATCTATCATAACTCCTACGTAGCAGCTCAAAAATCCGATCATCGAACCATGCGATCGAAATCCATTTCTTCGCGATCAGACTCAACATGCTTCTTCCTTTAAGCTTCCTTTCTTTTCTTCGATCCTACAAAACATCAAAATGCAATCTTATCACATCATGTATTAAGAATCTACAAACAGAAACTTAATAGAGTTAGACAGTGGATTTTACCTGAATAAGAGTGATACATTTTGACTCTCCCATCTTTGCGATCTCTCAGGTAAGTACGGCAGCTTCGTAACCAATGCCCCTTCTCTTGGCAGTAGAAACAAATGGACTCTTTTGGAACAGCACATGGGACAATTTCAGATTCAGCCTTTCTCTTTACCATCCGGTCAAACAGTTTGACCTTGGCCGATCCCTTTCCATTAGGAAGAGAAGACTTTTCTAGACTTCCAATGTTTCCATTATTAGTGTCCATGGAAGTTTGGGAGGTTGATCTACCATTCAAAGTTGCTTTACCAGTATGCCAAATCGTTGCTGATTCAGCAGCAATAAGCAAATACGCTAGATCAATGAGGGTCACGTCATGGTCCATCATATAGTACTATCTAATGAACTCACTATATGAGTCAGGAAGTGATTGAAGAACCAAGTCAATAGCCAGCTTCCTTGAGACATCGACACCCAACATTCCCAACTTGTCAATACATAACTTCATCTCCAAGACGTGAGCACATATAGACTTTCCATCTTTGTGTTTGCTTGCCAATAGGGCTTCAGTGACCCTGAACTTTTCAAGTCTTCGAACACGTGGGTCAGGGAGAATTATTGGAGGAGGTGGAGGAAGTGAAACATGATTTCCATTTCCACGATCCAATCGTGGAACATCATCTTCTTGTGGAAAGCTTTTTCCAAAGGGTTCAGGGAGACCATAGTTGTTAGAGTTTGACATCTACAAAAGGGAGAAATTCAAGTTAGTTGATCGGATCCTTAATATAACACCAAAACGAAATATTAAGGCTAGGACCCAACACAATATTTTACAACTCGGAAGAGGGATGCCGTAATCCAGTTTAGAATATTTGAAGGTAGGTAAATGACGATTTACCAATTTCCACCATGAAAAACAAAAAAGAAAATTAAGTTTTAAATGAATTGAAACTCCTAGATATTTTGAGATTCATTGAACCTTTCAATGGCATGTTTAATCTCGATTATGCCCTTCAAGTTTGTGACTGGGATGCCGAGGATCACAAACAAGGTGTGAATAACCATGCAAATTAGCTCGGTACCCTCGATGTCAACTACCACCCAATCAATGTGCCGGTTAACCACACACGCTCCATTGATCAATGATAATCTTACAAGAAACTCATTGCCATCCTTCGTTAGTCCCATATTAGTGTGCCGCTTAACCACACACGCTCCACTAACGACCAACAAGGTGCAATGTGCAGTTTCATGGATTAGCACCAAATTCACATTTTTCCTAAAGTAACTAAGATTTTGTGAATTTATAAAAGTGTTTAGTTACTTCGCATTTCATTATACTTATAATGGAAGGTTGCGTCCTATCCTAACCGTTCGGCTAACGACCCTCCATTAGTCAAGGGTACGGTGGGTAAGAGTGGATACCCAATGACGGTCATTTTACAGGCCACTTCCTTAAACACCCCTTAGAGACCAGCTTCGTGAATGAGACCTACTAACGGTAAGACTGACCTTTTACTTATATATATATAATATATTAGACCTTTAATTTTATATAATATAAGGGGTTATTTTACACATTTAAAATGCTAGATGGTTTATCTATTACTAAATTAGACTTTTAATTTAATTATATTTAAACCATATTATTATGGATTTTTTAATTTTCTTTTAATTAAACACTTAATTAATTTAATAAAACCATAGGGTGTAATTTGAACTTTTTCAAAACACTAGGGTTTTAGAATTTAATATTTCAAAATTAATAATTTTTAATTAAATTTTAAATTCCAAAACTTGAGGACAAATTTTGAAACCTTTCAAAATATTAGGGTTTAACTATTTAAATTTCAAAACTAACACTTTCAAGTTCAAATTTAAACTATAAAACCTAAAGGGTGTGAATTGAAACTTTTCAAACTTACTAGGTTAAATATTTGAATCAAAATAATCCTATATTATCTATATTTAACAAAATCCACCAAATCTGATAAGGATATCCATACCAATCATAAAAAAACGAATTTAGGCAAGAGAAACAAGTTTTGGTAGTAATCCTCATCAAAATATGGTCAGAAAATCGAAAATCCCGGCACTAGAGCACTCAACTCGTCGAGTCCACTATGGAACTCATCGAGTTCATGCAACTCGTCGAGTCCATACATGGACTCGACGAGTCAGTCGTTCAGACAGCAGAATTTTTGATTTTCTTGATCTATGGCAGTTCACTTTTGCATCTATTCAATAGAAAAACGACCTAGGCTCTGATACCACTGTTGGGTTTTGAGCATAACATCATTCCTATGGTGTACATGCAACCCTAATTTCTTTTATCTAGGTTTTTCTAATTTGAACATACAACTATGAATACCAAAGCAATAAACACTAATCTAGCATATAACAATCAAAAGACATATAAACTAGGGTTTGGATCTTACCTCACTTGTTAAGTAGCAATAACAAGTTCACCTTGAATATCCTTGACCTTTGAAAGCTTCGTGCCTCAAATGTTGCTCCTCTAATGGAGTCACAAACACCACTAGCAACAAGGAAGAAAAAGAGAGACAGGAGGAGGCTTCAAAAGTCGGCTAGGGTTCCTTCTAAAGGCATAGGCCGATTTTGGGAGCCATTGGGGTTCCTTTTATAGTTGAGGCTTTTAGGGTTATCAACTTGGAAACCCTAATTCCCTTGCTTAGGCCCTAAGCAATATATAGACTCCCATTGGACAAGCCTTGGACGAAATCTTTATGGACTCTCATAGAGATTTCGTCCACCTTACACTAATAAGGTCCACGAGCCCAAACTATAAATATTACCGATTTACAGAAACAAAAGACTATCCAACCGAAGCGTATGGACGACTCTCAGACTACCGAATAAGATGGTGATTAAGAAAATACTCGACATGAAAGCCTCTTCCATAAGTGAACATCCCTGAAAGTTGTGTCGCTCGATGTTTCCGCTACCAAGCCGAGGATGTGATAGATTGGTATCAAAGCTTAAGAGTTATATCGAATTAGTATTTCTTTAGGAAATATACCTATAACCTAGGGACATATACTATATAAATATTTTTCCTCAGATCTACAACTAAAAGTATTATTAAAATACACTACCGATAGACTACTTACGGGAAAGGTGACTAGTTTGAAGTATCGCTTAGGTTGTTGGATTCCAGAACGATTATATGCTAAAACGGTCCTACCCACTGGTACTTCTCACCTGGTTGATCCTTATTTGATAGTCTTGAAGTACGAAACCGAAAATTAATAAAATACACAAGAAATCAAGATTTTAGATTAAGTACCCTAAATAAGTTTGATAGTACAATGGCCAAGCCAAGACTAGACATATAAATGATCAACTATGTTTTATTTTGGATGGGTCTAATGCACTACTAAACCTTAATATGGAAATTAATAGATTAAAAGCTTGAGAAATCTAGAAGGGAATTTAACAAATACAATGATAAACCAACCAAGACATAAATATATATACAATATCAAAAGAAATCCACATAGATACATCATAAAGTCATATACCAAAAAAGGGCATCTACGCCCATATAAGTACATACAAAAATAAGAGTATCAAAAAGTAGTCTACATACCCAAAAGCAACAATGAATAAACATAACTAATCGACATACTCCTCGTCATCTCCATCACCATCACCATCGTCATCACTACCATCATCATCGTCGTCGTCGTCATCGTGATGTGTCCCTAATATGCCTACCCCATCACTCAGTCACTGTTAGAGAGGATAAGCAAACCCCTGATAAGAAAACCAATCGCTCATAGCCACCGCCATGCACTGCTGGCAATGACGGACCTCACGAACCTACCTACTCAGCTCGTCCATGTGCCTAGAGAGATGGGATATATCCATCTCAGGTTGCAGACCCCGCTGAGTAGAAGGGGGAGCATGACGAATTTGATGCTGACGATAACCCTGCTCAAACTCTCACTCCTCTCCATACTCTGGATCCACCTTATGGATGGGCACAACAACGTCATCAGGAGGAATCCTCAAAATCTGATCTGGCCCACGTACAACCGCTTGTAACCACCTCAAGGCCGCCTCATCCAGCTCCCAAAGGGGATAATGAGTCAAACCATGGGTATAAACCCCATAGAACTGAGCCAAGCGGCTGATGAATAGCCACCACAGATCTTGTTCCGTGGCTGAGCGCCCAAAGCTAAACCACAGGAAAGAAAGGAGGCAATGGTGTAAGGACTGTGGAGGTGAAAATCAGTGTGAATAAGGAACCACATATATGATGGGTTTTAAGCATTTTAACACTCCTATGGTGTACATGCAACCCTAGAAACCTTGGATCTATGTTTGACTAAGATACATGCAAATAATTCTTTTTCCAAGGTTCTTATCCTAACTAGCATGGCATGGGATACTTGAATCAAATAAAAACTAGTAGAATTACTTACCTTGTAGTAGTAGTTGATTGCTTGGAGTTTGAGAGCCTAGCACCAATAATGTGGATGCCTCAAATGGAAGTCACAAATCACCACAAACTTGGAAACTTGAGAGAATACAGAAAGTTTTTAAAATCGGCCCTCTTGGTTTACACACATCAACTAGTGCAATTTCAAGAACCAAAGCCTCCTTTATATAGTGTGGTGGATTAGGGTTACATCCATGTAAACCCTAATACCCATGTCTTTTCATTTCCATGAGATCCATGGGTTAAAGCTCCATGGAGTATCCATGGACTTTCCATGCAAGCCTAGCCCATTCCAAATAAGCATTAGCCCACACTACATAAATAAAAGAGCCCATATTTAATTAGTCATACTTTTGATCTCTAAATTAATTCTAAATTAATTATAGATCAATACTAATTAAATAATATCATTTTATATTAATATATTACGACTTATAATATATTAATAAATCATAACTTATACTATTCTCAAACGATTATCCATAAATTGTTCGGGTGAAGTGCAACCCAAATGGACCATGCCGGGTCGGGTCAAGTACATACCAAATATAGTTATGGACTTAGACACTATATCCAACAGTCTCCCACTTGGATAAGTCTAATAACTATAGTTGCAAGTATGACTTTAGGAACCGATCATCAATCGTAGCTCTTTAAACTCTGTTGAACTATGAAGCGCCATTTTAGATAAGTGATCATATAATCCTCTGTTCTAGATATCAGCCGGACAAATACATGGAACATGGTCTTGCTTATTGTCCAGCATTTGTTTCCCGATTTTCGATTTGTTTGACATAGAACTTAACTGAACACATCAATTTAGTTCTGACCGGGCCCGGTACATAGGTCAAAACAAAATCATCGAGGGGCCCAGATATCGCTTCTAATCCTAGAAGGAACAGATAAACTTTGACTCATATGTTTGCTCTACTACTTGTTGAACTACACACAAAGGCACGGTTTATAACATCGAGTTACCAATGCGTTTTCGTGCAATCAATGCATAACCAACTCATAGGCAACAAATCATATCTCTAGGTTTGAAGACTTATATGATATTACCGTCTCACGATCACTCGAGATAAATTCCATGAAGTGATACAAGTGAGCGTGGGTTGAATCCAATACTCAGAACTTATGAGCACTAATGAGTGTTGTAGCCCCGCTTTGTCTAACATCTTAGACCTCTACAAGCCAACCCATGACAGTCTTGATTCATATCTACTTCCAACATATGACCGACTGTGGAGAGTTTGAATAATATGATATAAACCATAACATAATTATTCTGGAAGTCAAAACATGCAAAAAGAAATAATAGTAAACGATTGACAAGAGATAGCAACACTTTACTCATAAATAACAACTTTTATTTATCATCAAATGTCAATTACATTTTACAAATTTCAAGATTATCTAACTACTAAAACTAATAGCATCCTTCAGCCCTATGCTCCGAGCATGCTGGAGATGCTTAGCCCGAGTCAGTCCCTTCGTGAGGGGATCTGCTGGGTTCTCATCCGATGATACCCTCTTTGCCACGAGGATTCCTTCTTCTATTCGATGTCTGATGAAGTGATATTTTCTGTTAATGTGTCTGGATCTCCCATGATCTCTTGGTTCCTTGGCTAAGGCAACCGCATTATTGCTGTCACAGAAAATCTCCATTGGCTCCTTTATAGCTGGTACAACTCCAAGGTCTCCGATGAAGTTCTTTAGCCATATAGCCTCCTTTGCTGCCTCGCTTGCTGCTATATACTCTGATTCACAAGTGGAATCAGCCACTGTCTCCTGCTTGGAACTTTTCCAAGTAATTGCCCCTCCGTTTAGAGTAAAGACCCAGCCCGACTGAGAGCGGAAATTATCCCTGTCAGTCTGAAAGCTAGCATCACTGTACCCTACAACTCTCAAGTCCTCACTGCCACCGAGGGTAAGGACCCAGTCCTTAGCCCTCCGTAGGTACTTGAAGATATTCTTTACCGCAGTCCAGTGTGCCTTGCCAGGGTTCCCCTGATACCTGCTAACCATGCTCAAAGCAAAGGCTACATCAGGTCGAGTACACGTCATAGCATACATGATCGATCCTACAGCTGAAGCATAAGGTATTCGACTCATTTCTGCTATCTCAGCCTCAGTACTAGGGCTTTGTGTCTTACTCAATCTGGCGTTACTCTGGATGGGTAACTCTCCTTTCTTGGAGTTATGCATGTTGAACCTTTTCAACACTTTGTCCACATAGGTGCTTTGACTAAGTCCAATTAGTCTTTTATTCCTGTTTCTCAAAATCCTTATCCCTAGGATATAGGCAGCTTCTCCAAGGTCCTTCATAGCGAAACACTTTCCAAGCCAGGACTTTACTTCCTGTAGGGTTGGGATGTCATTTCCTATGAGTTGTATGTCATCCACATACAGTACCAAAAAGCTAACTATACTCCCACTAGCCTTGATATAGACACAAGATTCATCTTCACTCCTTGAAAAGCCAAATTCTTTGACTTTCTCATCAAAGCAAAGATTCCATCTGCGAGGTGCCTGTTTTAATCCATAAATGGATTTCTCGAGCTTACACACTCTACTGGGGTACTCTGTACTGACAAAACCCTCTGGCTGAACCATGTAAACATCTTCATCCAAGTTTCCATTAAGGAAAGCGGTTTTGACATCCATTTGCCATATTTCATAATCATGAAATGCATCAATGGCTAACAGAACCCTAATAGACTTAATCTTGGCCACTGGTGAAAAGGTCTCATCATAATCAACTCTCGGAGTTTGAGAATAACCCTTTACAACCAGTCGTTCCTTATAAGTGTGTACATTACCATCCATGTAGGTCTTCTTCTTGAAGATCCATTTGCACCCAACTATCTTACGATCAGGTACATTATCAACCAAGTTCCAAACTTGATTGTCATACATGGACTGTATCTCGCTATCCATAGCCTCTTTCCATTTAGCAGCCTCAGGGCCTGCCATGGCTTCCGTGTAGCTGTTAGGCTCATCTAGATTTACCAGTGTGTTATCACTGATAAGTGTCTCACCTTCTTCAGTAATATGAAAACCATAATAATGCTCAGGTGCATTCCTAACTCTGGTGGAACGCCTCAGAGGTATAGATTCTTCAGTCGGCTCAACAGGAGTTTCCTCCTCAGGTTGAGGGCTAGGGTTTGAGGTTCCTTCACCACTTGACTCTTGAATTTCCTCAAGGTCAATTTGCCTCCCACTGTCTCCTTGGCTCATGAATTCTCTCTCTCGAAAGAATCCTCTTCTTGCTACAAAGACCACATTATCATTGGGTCTGTAGAAGATGTAACCAACGGATTTCTGTGGGTAGGCGATGAAAATACACCTTTCGCTTCGGGGTTCGAGCTTATCGTGAGTCTCGCGTCTCACGAAAGCCTCGCAACCCCAAATCTTGATGTGGTCTAGATTGGGAACTTTTCCAGTCCACACCTCATGAGGTGTTTTGGCAACCTTCTTTGTAGGGACTAGATTAAGGATATGGGCGGCAGTCTCTAAGGCATACCCCCAAAATGAGATTGGTAGCGAAGCTCGACTCATCATGGAACGAACCATGTCCAACAAGGTCCGATTGCGCCTCTCAGCTACACCATTCAACTGTGGTGTCCTAGGAGGTGTCATTTGTGAGACAATCACACATTCCTTAAGATAGTCAAGGAACTCAGTACTAAGATACTCACCACCACGATCGGATCGAAGCATCTTAATGTTCCTGCCCAACTGATTCTCTACTTCTTGCTTAAACTCTTTGAATTTCTCAAAGGTTTCTGACTTATGCTTGATTAGGTAGACATATCCATATCTACTAAAATCATCAGTAAAAGTCACATAGAACCGATTAGCATCTCTTGTGGCGGTTCTGAAGGGTCCACACACATCCGTGTGTATGAGGTCCAACAAACCTTCACCCCTAGCACAAGTGCCAGTAAAAGGTGACTTTGTCATTTTACCAAGCAAACAAGATTCACAACTATCATCTGACTTTAGGTCAAATGACTCAAAGACTCCATCCTTTTGGAGTTGGCCTATGCGTTTCTTGCTTACATGTCCAAGACGACAATGCCATAAGGATGCTTTATCTAAGCTAGTGGAAGAGTTAATACACAATACATTATTTTCTAGATTATCTACAACAGATACAGTTTCATACACGCCATCATAAGGTAATGCTTTAAAATAAAGAACATTATTAAAGAAAGCATCAATACTACCATTATTATTATCAAAATAAAAGGTAAAACCTTGTTTATACAATGCATGAAAGGAAATAACATTTATTCAAATCTAATGTAAACCCACTATTTAGCACTAAGGAATAAACTCCTATCTTGGTGACAGGTGAAGCTTTCCTGTTTCCCATGATCAAGTTTATCTTTCCCTGCTCCACATTCTCACTTCTTTTTAGTCCCTGCAAATCACAACATATGTGAATACCACAACCTGTATCAAGGACCCAAGACTTAGAATGAGGTGAGTTATTAGACAATATAGTGTATATACCTGCATGGTTGGGTTTTACTTTCCCATCCTTCAAATCTTGCTGGTACTTTGGGCAGTTTTGCTTCCAGTGCGACTTTTCATGGCAATAGAAGCATTCAGCCTCATTAGGGTTAGCAGAAGGAGTGACAAAACCTTTCTTGGTTTTGCTTGAAGAGGAGCCTTCAAGGGTCTTACCCTTGTACCCTTAGAAGGGTTCTTTCTCTTCTTCCCTTTGCCATGCCCGATTGCCAAGACATTGGCCGCAGTTGGAGTAGGAGTAGGAGTAGTAACAACCGACTTACCCTTTAGACCACTTTCGGCGGTCTTCAAGAGTCCTTGAAGTTTGCTGAGGGTGACTTCTTCCTTGTTCATGTGATATGTTTTGCGGAATTGATCATAACACGATGGCAAGGAGTGCAAAATGATGTCTATTGCTAACTCCTCAGGGAAGTTCACATTCAGCGTCAGTAAACGGTCCACATAACTTTGCATTTTCTGCATGTGGCCCGTGATGGGTTCACCATCCTTCATTCGGGTTGTTATCATGGAGGAGATTATTTCATATCGCTCTTGACGAGCACTTTGATGGTAGCGGTCCATCAAGTCCTGGTGCATCTCAAAAGGATAATAGTCCTCATAGGACTTTTGGAGTAGCAAGCTCTTCAGGAGTAGCAGTTGGCTCGGGTACCTTCAGCTCCTTGTCGAGAACATATTCTTTATTCTCATACCGAGTGACCATCCTGATGTTTCTGATCCAATCTGTAAAGTTGGACCCATCAAAGATGACTCTCCCACAAAGATTCATGAAATAGAAGGAGCTAGTAGGGTTTGAGCCAGAAGCATTGTTATTGGAAGACATCTGAAAAGAAGAGGGAATAGATTAGATTAGATATAGAGATAGCCCTTAACAAAACACCCAAATGTAATATTAAGGCTAGGACCCAACACAATATTTTATAACTTAGAGGAGGGATGCCGTAATCTAAGCTATAAGATATTTGAAGGTAGGTGAATGACGATTCACCAATTTCCACCATGAAAAACGAAATATTTAATTAGGTTTTAATTGGTTTAGAAACTCCTAGATTCTTTGAGATTCATTGAACTTTCTTCAATGGCATGTTTCAATCTCGAGTGTGCCCTTCAAGTTTTGTGACTGGGATGCCGAGGATCACAAAACAAGGTGTGAAGTAACCATGAAAATTACTTGGTACCCTTAATGTATTACCCCTCAATCGATGTGTCGGTTAACCACACACGCTCCATCGATACTATGATAAACATTAAGTCACCCTTTACCTACCTTGTTAAGTTCAAGTTAGTGTGCCGGTTAACCACACACGCTCCACTAACGACTTAAACAAAGTGTAAAGTGTAATTTCATGGATTAGCACCTTATTCACATTTTCCTGAAATAACTAAGATTGGGAATTCAATAAAGTTTAGTTACTTTAGTATTATCATTATACTTTTAATGAGAATTTATAAGTCCTTGTCCTACCCGTTCGGCTAACGACCCTCCACCGATCAAGGAAGCGGTGGGTGAGAGAGGACACCCATTAAGTTGCCATTTTATAGGCAACAACCTTATATCACCCTTATAGACCGGCTTCGTGAATGAGGCGTACTAGCGGTAAGACGACTTGATCTTATACATATATAAATATTATTAAACTTATAATATTATAAAGTATAAGGGTTGAATTTTAACTTTTAAAATTCTAGGGGTTGGAACTAAAGTTTTTAATATGACTTTACATGTTCCCAAACTTGAGAGCAAGTTTTGTAAACTTTCAAAACTTGCCATTTCTCATAACTTATGAGTTAATGGTTATTAAAAATGAAGACTCTTCATTTTTTGTAACCTATGTGTTCTTTTAATGGTTATTTATAAATGTGACTTTTGGTTATCCATAACTTAAGAACTAGTTATGGACTCCATTAAAACACATAAAGATCAAGAATTAATCTAATCAATTATTAGCACATAATTTCTATGATCTTCTAAACTCATATGTTTATGAGTGTTCATATAAAAAATTTCAAGAATCGTAAGTACATATACAAAACTTGAAATTTTGATACGAGCTTTTGAACAAAACTTCGATTTTTCAAGTTTTTTTTTTATTTTTTTTTTATTTTTTTTTTTGCATCAAGTATCAAATAAACAAACCAGGCTCTGATACCACTGATGGGTTTTAAGCATTCTAACACTCCTATGGTGTACATGCAACCCTAGAAACCTTGGATCTATGTTTGACTAAGATACATGCAAATAATTATTTTTCCAAGGTTCTTATCCTAACTAGCATGGCATGGGATACTTGAATCAAATAAAAACTAGTAGAATTACTTACCTTGTAGTAGTAGTTGATTGCTTGGAGTTTGAGAGCCTAGCACCAATAATGTGGATGCCTCAAATGGAAGTCACAAATCACCACAAACTTGGAATCTAAGTGTTTTCTAAGTCCTAGGGTGTTTTCCTTTCACTTGGCACTTAGCATCCTACAAATCGAACTTTCATTCGTACCACTCACTGCAGGTGAGTTCATACCCCTTAACTTATCTTTTAAATGATTTTAAATGCTTTTATGGGGGGGGGGGAATACACGTTGAGCTATTATAGTTATTATATCAATTACATGTGATTAATAACTATCAAACAAATGGATTTTGTAACATTTCAAACTGTGTTATCAAATAACCTGCTTCAAATCGTTTTACAAACTCTTTTATATGCAAAACTCTTTATCAAACTCTTTTAAACTTATATTTTTGTCAAAAGCATATCTGTATCGATATAGTTATATAAGTAGGATTGAAGGGACTTAGGACTGATAGCTCGCCTTACTTCCTGTTCCTTGTTTGGTTGTGGACTTAGGGTATCGATTGTTTGTCCGAAGGTCGTTTGAATCTTCGTTATATATTATGTGTATGTATAGATATAAAAGTCCTTCATTCAGCTCAATACCTTTGGGTAGTAAAGGTGTACAAACATGTTCATACATATAAACAACATTGCTAGTAAACTATAATAGGTATAGTTTAGGAAGTCACTAATACTATTACTAGAACAACGAAACATACAAAGAGTCAGTTCATACATGAGTCAATACTCACTATAAAGAGAAACAGATAGAGAATACTATAACGAGAAACAATACTCACTATAAAGAGAAACAGACAGAGAACACTATCACGACAAACAATACATACTACACACTATACACTAGAGAACATACACCACACTAGTACATACTATAGAAATACAAGAATACTATAACATTAATGTGAGATACTACTTCATGGCTCGGCAAATACTGTTGTGTCACGTTTTGTACCCAGAGTCTCCTGGAGGGAGAGCGTGAATTTATGTATAGATCTATACGGGATTGACCATCCCACACCCTGCTGCTAGCTACAGTGGGACCTGCATGTCTACGGGTGACGAATGTCATATCTTTTCGATGTCTCGAACGTCGTGTTATACGGTCAATCGAGTATGGATACAATCATATAACATTTTACCTTAATTAAACTAACTAGTTTAAGGGTAGTTAGTACAATTAGTAGTACCCAGATAAACTACTAGTACATCTTTATTTCACATTTTCATTCATATTGTGATCTTCACACATAAACGGTAATGGAAAACTATATTCTTGATAATGATAGTCATACTTTGGGAAAACTCACACTTTTACAAAAGAACAAACATAGAAAACAGATGTGTCTTGGTAGTAGACCACTTGAGTAGAAAATATAGGATTTCCTAGGAAGTTACAAACATTTTCAACAAACTCTTACATCAAACATTTACAAATACTTTCTTCAACTTATACAAACAATGACACTAAAATACTTATGAACTCACCAGCTTAAATGTTGATCTACGCTTTCAAAATAACTTGTATACTCAGGTCGCCAGTAGACAGGTACCGGTGATCAGGTTTTTGAGAAGATGGAGCACATTCAAGACTCATCTTCTATTTTGTTTATACATTTTTGGTGTCATATAAACTACAGAACACATTTGTATTAAAATTATTACTATTAATGCAATGGATGATGTTGTTGCTTGTTTACTATTATGCATTGTTGTGATACTATACATGACGTCCTCCACCCCCGAACGTTCCGCCATTTCGGTTTTGGGGTGTAACAGATCCGGTCTCAAGACGTCTCGTAACCACATTCTGATAATACACCAGAAAGATCTCTGATAACCCATATAATGACAAAGAACCAATTCCCAACCAAACCCTAGGGGTTGTGACTTCCTTGCTACGCGTATGGGTCCTGTGCTTTCAGTAGTATAGGCCCCTACTACCTTCCACACCTACCTATATTTGTCTCAAGTATCACTACAACACCCTAACACTATACATACACCTGGTGGTCGCTCAACCTCACTCCTAGAGGAAGGCTAACTGTCTCACAACTGACCTACCGGTCTCACACAACCCACCCCTCCATGAAACTTCCACCAACCCTGCAGTACTAGTGTATTCTAGCCATACATAACGCTGGACCCTATAGACTTTCGAATATCCAATCCTACCCTAAGCTCCCAATCAAACAAGAACAGAACATAAGGTCGATTCAAACATTCTCAAGCTATAAGATCTTAATTATGTATAACCGTGATGCATACACTAAGCAACTACAGTAATGATGTCAATCTCATATAAAGGAAACCCTAGGCTAGCAGGCATCATGTAATCAGGCAATTCTATCATGCAATTCCTAAAGATCCCTAGCCTAGCACTAGCATGTTGTTCTAACATATCACATAATCAAATAAATGTATGGTATTTTGGGGTCTACTTACTAGCTTCAGCTGATCGTACACCCTGCATCCTCCTTTACTTATTTTGAAAACCATTTGAAAATCATTTTGAAAATCTTTTCCTTGATTTGAGACTGGAGTCACACGAGTGTTCCTCCAATTCAATCAAATCAAGGCTCTGATACCAACTTGTAACACCCGTAAAATTCAACCCAATTTAAAACTTTTTAAACAATTCAAAACCCATTAGTCATTACAAAATGTTTTCAAAATAGTTTAATATCAGAGTATCCCAGAAACAAAGTTATAAAAAGTGAGGAGCTATACGATCACGCCTTTGCCTTGCCACGATTCCCTAATGTACCTGAAACAATAAACTGAAACTGTAAGCCCGAAAGCTTAGTGAGTTACCCCCAAAATACCGATACACATACAGTCCAGTAACACATAAACAAATAACATATCATAACAAACTGAACAGAACAGCACGTAACTGGTCCACAGCTTTATAGACTGGAATACCCCTGGGCCCACAGTGTGAGTCTGGAATGCCTATCGGGCCCTCAGCTCACATCTGGATTGCCACCGAGCCCTCAGTACGAGTCTGGAATGCCTATCGGGCCCTCAACTCGTATCTGGAATGCTCCCGAGTCCTCAGTATGAGTCTGGAATGCCTACCGGGCCCTCAGCTCATATCTGGAATACTATGGAGTTTGTTGGCTACCGCACGGAGCAGTACAACCTCAACCCATCCCACATAACATATCAACACATAACATAACCACTGAGCATGCAGATAATCGTATAACAACACAGGTAGTCCTACAGATCTACCTAACTGGCATAACCACTAGCATGCAACATTAACTTCATACTCAACATACTAACACTGCTAGGATAACATATCCAATGGGCCGGCCTTGGTGCCTTAGACCCTTTAGTATAGTGAGGATAACTCACCTGGCATTGCTGAAGTCCTGCAGATACACTCCAGCTGTTGGTTGACAGATTCCCGAACTGTCAACATCAAACAATACCCAATTAATAATTGGGTTCCAAGCCCAAGGTCCAACTCACACTACAAAAGCCCAAACGTCAAATAACGGGCCAAAGCCCAACATATGGCCCAACTTTCCAAATTGGGCCCAAACCTCTACATGGTCTTTCCTTAAGGCCCATCCAATTATTCCAACCCAATTCCCATGGCCCAATATCACATAATCATAAAGGCCCCATTTATGGCCCATCTATGGCCTAATTTTCCAAATTGGGCCCAAGTCCTCACATGGGCCTTATCCTAAAGCCCATCTAATTACTTTGGTCCATTAACTTGTTCTTGGATGGCCCACTAATAGTCCAATGGCAAAGCCCAATAAGAAGGCCCAGTTCAAGGCCCGAGTGAGATTAGGGCTTTCACATGAAATGATGATTAGGGTTAAGTGTTTCTTACTTAACCCATTAAGGACTTAATCCATTAAGTCCATTATTGCCTTAAGCTAGTTTGCCAATGATTATTAATTATTATTTTAGGTTTAATAATTAGTGCTCGTGTGTGTCCCAAACGATTCCCACAATTAGGGTTTTATGCCCTTAGGGTTTTCCAAACCCTAATTAGGGTTTTCCAACCCAATACTAGCCCATTAGTCCATTGGTTGGGCTTTTAGGTCACATTGGGCCTTATTGGCCCATTAGGGTTCCATTGGGTTCACTAGGGCTTCTTTGGGCCCATTAGAGTTTCCTTGATTCCACATTGCCCAAACATCCCCCAAACGAGGTCCAAACGCAATCAACGCACACCGCCACCCGACACGGCGGCCGGTGGCAGCAGGAGGCGGCAACCACCACTCTACGGTGGTGGTTTGGGTTCTTCTTTTCATTATTTCACTTTTGTTACAAATTACAATATTATCCACTTAACACACGCATACACTAATAACACATACTGATTACACACACACACAGCCGCACCGTGGCGGCCGATGGTGATAGAGGATGGCAGCCACCACCTCACTGTGGTGGTGGTGGCCCCTTTTTGATTTCCCAGCCAACAACTACACACCCTACAGCAGAACCAAACACCCACCCGCTTTCTTTCTAGCAAACGGATCCAGCCACCCCCCGGCGGCGGTTGACGACGGCAGCAGCAACCCAAGCGACATAACGGCGGCAAAGCGGCGGTGCTGAGATTTCCCTCCGGTTCCTGGCGATTCTCGATTGCTCACGACCACACAGCAGCGAAGCCACCCCCTAGTGGTCGTCTCGGGTTCTCACAGCGTCACAGGCATCGGACTACGGTGATGGCGGCGCTGGAGATCGTTGAAACGGAGGTGGCGGCTTCGTTGGTCGACGGTCTCAGTGGTGGTGCGGCTGGAGGTTCGTAAGGCGGCTGATGAAAGCTTCCATGACGGCGACGAAGGCTGAGGAGTGATCCAATAAGCAACCAACGGTAGTAACAGACGCAGCCACGTTTTCCCGACGTTAGGTTGAGTACGAGGTGGTTGCTCCGGTTATTGGCTTCGATTAGCGATGTCGGCTGGCAAGGAGGCTGCAGGACATGGCAGCAATGGAAGTGGCGGCTGGAGGTTAAGGGTAGAGGGGAGTAGCGGCTGCAAGTGTTGCGATTAGGGTTAGGGTTACCAGGTGGGTAACGCTTAAATACCCCTTCCCTCTTAAGCATTTTTTCCATAATGACAAAATCAGTCCCTCCATCTTCTTTTCTTTCAAATTAAATCCACAATTTACCATTTAAACCCCTCATTTCCAAAATCCTTTCATCTTAGGTCCGGAATTTACTCTTTTAACCCCAGTCATTCAAGATCCTTTCAAATTAAGTCCAATAATACTCTTTAACCCCCGAAACTAACATTCCAATAAATCTTATTTAATTTTGAGCTCTAATAATATAAAATAATCAAAATAATTACTTCCCGGGGTTCCTGATTTATTATTTAATTACTCTTCTTAAAACGGGATGTTACATATTTTTTAGAGAGCTCTGCATAAAGTTCTTTGCTACTGTTCGATTTAACCGGGAGACCAAGATTTGGTCAGATAACTCAGCCTTATTTTTCAGGCTGGGTGGATTTGCCCGTTCTTGTAGTGTTATAGAGTTTAGGCAACGATTGGGGGTATATCCTGCCGATGATGCTGATCATCCTTTCTTGGAGGCCTACTTAGACAATTGTATTCTGTCTAAGACGAGGGAATGCAACCATTTGAGTGGCTGGGCCCTTGCCATCGGAGAGTACGTATCGAGGTCGGCGAAGGAGAGTAGTTTCAGATCTCCTTTGCACAGGTTCATGCACCGTCTGATCGCCTCCACTATTCACCATCATGAGGAGAATGATAAGGTCCCTTCATGCGATGTTTTTTATATTGTTGGATATAGTGTCTAAGTCCATAACTATATTTGGTATGTACTTGACCCGACCCAACATGGTCCATTTGGGTTGCACTTCACCCGAACAATTTATGGATAATCGTTTGAGAATAGTATAAGTTATGATTTATTAATATATTATAAGTCCTAATATATTAATATAAAATCATATTATTTAATTAGTATTGATCTATAATTAATTTAGAATTAATTTAGAGATCAAAAGTATGACTAATTAAATATGGGCTCTTGTATTTATATAGTGTGGGCTAATGCTTATTTGGAATGGGCTAGGCTTGCATGGAAAGTCCATGGATACTCCATGGAGCTTTAACCCATGGATCTCATGGAAATGAAAAGACATGGGTATTAGGGTTTACATGGATGTAACCCTAATCCACCACACTATATAAAGGAGGCTTTGGTTCTTGAAATTGCACTAGTTGATGTGTGTAAACCAAGAGAGCCGATTTCAAGAAGTTTGTGACTATTCTCTCAAGTTTCCAAGTTTGTGGTGATTTGTGACTTCCATTTGAGGCATCCACATTATTGGTGCTAGGCTCTCAAACTCCAAGCAATCAACTACTACTAGAACGGATCCTAATAAGCATTATTGGTACATATATGTATATAATTACTCTTTATACAACTAATAATGAAAGGAAAACACCCTAGGACTTAGAAAACACTTAGATTGAAGTGTTAAAAGCATCAAATGTTGCATAAATTGGGTGTACGGCCGCACACGGGCGTGTGCGGCCACCAGGTGTGCTGCCCATTGGGTGTGCGGCCTGGTGTGTGCGGCCATGGAGTGTGCGGCCGCACACTCCTAGGAAAAGTGGTCAAAAACGTATTTCCAAGGTCATATCTTGCATCCCCGAAGTGTCTTTGATCATGTGCTAGCATACTACTTGAGTTTGAGGCCCTTAAGCACTAAAATAAGGGGTGTACGACCACATGAGTGTGTGCGGCCACACACTCCTTTATGATCGAGTTCTGGACGTTTTCTAAGGCTCAAAACTAGCAAATAACATGCATGAGAAGGGTACTTACGATGTAGAAGCGTTTAGGGGTGTTTGGAGCCCAAGAACTTAGTAGGTGTTCTTGGTGAAACTAAAGAACACTTGAAGATCTACCAAAATGGAGTGATTTCATGGATGAAATCAGTGGTCTATACTAGATGGAGTAAGGAATCAACAAATCAAAGGAAAGAAACACTTACCACGTGAAGATCTAGTTGAAAAATCGGATGCTACTTGAGAGAAAACGATTTCTGGTCTAGGAGGGTGAAAAGGATTGAATGAAGGCCAAGACTCTTTCTTATAGTCGTGAGTGTGCTGCCAGAGGAGGGGTGTGTGGCCGCACGCCCAAGTGTACGGCCGTACACTCCTTAAGTTGGAGTGTTTGGCCAATTTTTGGGTCGGGTGAACTTGCGGAACTCAAATCCAAACTTCTAACCCGAAGATACTTGGTTTAGAACACTCAAATCGACTCAAAAGAACGCTTGAAGGTAGCAGAAACGAGTCTGACTAAGATTGATTTGAATAACAGTACAAGATAGAAAGTTCGGGTTGTCACATCAGGTACTATGTTCGCCTTGCCAGGATGATAACGAATTTCACATTCGTAATCACTGAGTAGCTCGACCCACCGTCGTTGTCTCATGTTGAGCTCATTCTGGTCGAATATATGTTGTAGTCTTTTGTGGTCTGTAAAGATAGTGCTTTTCGTACCGTATAGGTAGTGTCTCCAGATCTTCAGAGAAAACACCACTGCTCCTAACTCAAGATCATGTGTGGTGTAATTGACCTCGTGTGTCTTCAGCTGTCTTGAGGCATAGGCGATGACCTTACCTCGTTGCATCAGTACACAACCGAGCCCTTGGTTAGATGCATCGCAATAAACCACAAAGTCTTCTGTCCCTTTGGGGAGGGACAGTATCGGTGCAGTGCATAAGGCTCGCTTTAGCATTTGGAACGCTTCTTCTTGCTTCTCTTCCCAGACAAAGGCCACGCCCTTCTGGGTCAATGTTGTAAGTGGTTTCGCAATCCGAGAGAAATTCTGAATGAACGTGCGATAGTAGGCAGCGAGGCCTAGAAATTGACGAATTTCCGTAGGCATCTTCGGTGCTGACCAGTTCTCAATGGCTTTGATTTTGGAAGGGTCCACGTGTATCCCCTCTTCATTAACCACGTGTCCTAAGAATTCGACTCTTCGGATCCAAAATTCGCATTTCGAGAACTTCGCATAGAGTCTCTCTGATCGCAATGTTTCTAAGACCTGTCGAAGGTGTTGACTATGCTCCTCCTTACTACGAGAGTAGATAAGTATGTCATCGATGAAGACAATGACGAAATGATCCAAGTAAGGACGGCACACCCTATTCGTTAAACCCATGAATACTGCGGGCGCATTGGTTAATCCGAACGGCATCACTACAAACTCGTAGTGCCGATAACGAGTTCGGAAAGCTGTCTTCGGAACATCCTCCCCTAGTACTCGTAACTGGTGATATCCGGATCTCAGGTCTATCTTTGAAAAGAAATTCGCCCCTTGAAGTTGGTCAAACAAGTCGTCTATGCGAGGCAGAGGGTAACGGTTTTTGATGGTCAGTTTGTTCAGTTCTCTGTAGTCGATGCACATACGGAACAATCTGTGCTTCTTCTTGACGAACAAGACCGGCGCTCCCCATGGTGAGAAGCTTCGCCTAATGAAGCCCTTGCTGAGCAATTCGTTAAGTTGACTGGATAGCT
Organism: Lactuca virosa; assembly: GCF_052849685.1. Taxonomy (NCBI): domain Eukaryota; kingdom Viridiplantae; phylum Streptophyta; class Magnoliopsida; order Asterales; family Asteraceae; genus Lactuca; species Lactuca virosa. Next base: position 56,379,314 of record NC_136430.1, read on the forward strand.
CTTGCGCCTCAGCTGGTGCTAGACGATAGGGCGATTTGGCTACTGGGGTAGCCCCTGGAACTAAGTCGATTCTGAACTCGACCTGACGTTGCGGAGGTAATCCTGGGAGTTCTTCTGGAAAGATGCCGGGAAAATCGCGTACTACTGGAATGTTCTTTATGTCTTTCGTCTCTTGGCTCACGTCGACAACATGAGCAAGGAATGCGCGAAATTCCTTTCGCAAGAATTTCTGGGCTTGAATGCTCGAGATGAGGCGGAGGTTCGTGCCGGGTTTGTCTCCGTAGATTACTAGAGTTTCGCTAGACGGCTGATTAAGGCGAACCGCCTTTTCGTAACACATAATGTCAGCACAATGAGCACTCAACCAATCCATGACGATTATGACGTCAAAACTTTTAATTGAGACCGGCATGAGGTCGATTGGAAACGAATGGCTATCTAGTGTTAGTGTACATCCTATGTATATGCTGCTAGTGCTTTCTGTCTTTCCGTTAGCCATTTCTACAGTGAACGGTTCTTTAAGTGCATGCGATTTATTTTTAAGCAAGTGAGCAAATTTCTGGTTCACGAAACTCCTCTCCGCTCCACTATCAAACAGAATGCATGCATAAGAGTTATCGAGGAGAAACGTACCAGTGACCATTGTGGGGTCAGCAGATGCTTCCTCGTGGCCTATGGCCAAAACCCTTCCCACTCCGCCGGTGTTCTCTGCCTTTGGGCAGTTCCTTTTGTAGTGACCCACCTCGCCACAATCGTAGCAAGCCTGGCCTACACCAGCGCCGGGGACTTGAGTGATTGGCCTCGCCGTAGCCTTGCAGAAACGGGCAGTGTGCCCCTTCCTGTTGCAGTTAGAGCACTGCATTTCCCGGCAGGGTCCATTTTGATGGAAGCTGCATTTATTGCACTTGGGCAAGTTACCCGCGTACTGATTCACCGGCACAGCAGTGGCAGGTGCTACCGCAGCATGAACAGCTACGACCTGCTGATTTTTGGCAGTTTTCTTCTTCTTCTTGTCATCCCAGAACTTCCGCTTGTTGGTAGCGGTTTTGGAGGGTTCTGAGATGGCTAGGGTTATTGTTGCTGACAGGGTACAGACCCCATGGTCAATGAGCCTTTGTGCCAATCGCTTAGCACTGTCGAAGGTAGTGGGGTTGGAAGGTAGAACGTTCCCCTGAAATGGAGGCACCAACCCCCAAATATAACTTTCCACCTTCTTTGCTTCGGTGGGGACCATTGATGGACATAGCGCCACCAGATCGCTGAATTTGGCGGTGTAGGAAACTATGTCGTAGCCCTTCATGCTTAGGCTCCAGAGCTCTTGCTCCAGCTTCTGGACTTCGCCCCTTGGGCAATATTCTCCAATCATAAGCTCTTTCAGAGCTTCCCAGCCCATAGCATTTGCCACCATAAGAGACAGTGACTTGACATGGCTATTCAACCACGTCAGAGCTCGGTCGGCGAAGGTGCAAGCAACAAATTTTACCTTGCTCCCTTCCGGACAGGAGCAGATCTCAAAGATCGACTCCGTCTTCTCGAACCATTACGAGAGGGCAATGATTCCGTCAGTTCCATTGAAGGCCCTGGGTTTGCAGCTGGTGAAGTCTTTGTACGAGCACTCTCTAGAGCGCACTGGAGTTTCGACTGCAGTGGGAGGCACATTAGTCCCACTCCCGCTAGTACCGGTAGTGGTGAATTATGCTAGGGCTACCGTAACAGCCGCATTCACAGCAGCTTGGATGGCTGCTGGGTTGTATTGGGGAGGAGGAGGTGGAGTTTGATTCGGAGGGTTGCGTCTCGTTACCCGGCGTGCAGGCATCTTGTAGCTATAAGTTTAACAGATGAAGACATTGATAAGAATTTAAGAGAGAGAATGATGAGAGTGAAACATGGACTAACTCCCCATAGCCCAACAACACAAATGAAAGTATGATTGAATAGAAATTTACCACTAGAAAATGAAAGTATTTGGATAAAAGTTTCCATGAGATTAGATAGTCTCAATAAAGTTGGTATTACATATGTAATAAGTTTGGGAAAATTGACCTAAGAGAAGGTCTTACATCACACCAAGGTAAGAAAGTTTTGACAGAATGAAGGCCTATCGACCGAAAGTTCAAGGTCTTAACATAGACAGGAAACTAAAACTAGAGTTTTTACATAGGCCTAAGTTATATCCAAAAGAAAAGGGATGAGCAGAGCATCACCTACTGACGGCGGGAACCCCTTGGACGAACCCTTAAATCATCCATCAGACGCTCCATTTCCAGAAGGCGTCGCTCGTACACTCGCTGGCGCACACGATGCTCTATGACTTCAGCCCAAGTCTCAGCTAGTGCTTGCAGTAGAGACTCACGGTCTCTTTCAGCTCTCTCACGAGCATCTTCCAGCCGACAAATGCAGACAGTGTTGACCTGTATTGGCATCAAGTTCCGCAATTCTTTGGAGGGCTGTCCTTCCCTGAATTTCGTTACGAGCAACCCTGCGGGCCAGGATAGGCAGGACCCTGTCCGCTGAGCCTTCGTTCACATTATAGAAACTTCGGTCTCCATTGAACGGGATGGGTTGGCCCTGTCCCTGACTCCAGGTCTCCAGACTCTCCACCCACAGAGGCATCGGGCCTTGAAAAGCCGGACGAGGGTTTGGATTTGGGTTTTGAGCCATCAGTGGTTGATCGTTGACTTCGGGCTCGGAGTCAGAATCCTCCGGGAAGTTCTCAGCAAAGTCATCGTCCAGTGGAATTGCAGGTTCCTCTTCAGGCTCAATATCAACCCATCCTCCGTTGCGTTGGTCGGGAAAGTACGGGTCTCCGGGGATATGGAATCCAGCCATGATATCTAAGCGAGAAAAGGGGGTAAAAGGGATAATTAATAGATGAACTAATTAAGATAATTATAAGATGATCCTTATCAGTTACTCCAACATTTGCGTAGTGCATACCAGTCATATGTAACCAAAACAGGATAGACCTTCGAATAAGTGACCCTAACTCTAAATCCACAACCAAACAAGGAACAGGAAGTAAAGCAAAGATCACAGATTCTAAGTCTATAACGCCTTAGTCACATATAACCTTAGTGTATCCACTCAGCAACTACCGATATACTAATAAAGATCTTTTTAGTTTGCACATAAGTAATTATAGTAACACGAAATACTCCTATAGTATTTTAAGTTTATGTTCTGTTCTAATGTTTTCATTGTAGTAGTGTTGGTAAGTTTTTAGACTTGCTGCAACATCACAAACATTCCTGGACACATGCTAATCACTTCTCGGAAAGATATAGTTGATCAGGTTATATCACTCCCAGATCTGATTATATGTCCCCAAGTCTACTCGTGCTGTCCAACAATCGTAATACTTTTGTTTTGTCCTAGTGACACTGATTTTAGTATGAATGCATTGGTCAAATATTTTATTATTTAAAAGTATTTACTCTTGGTCATAGTATTTTAATCTCCTTGTGTGTATAGTTGTATATCTTTTATGGGTTGATATACTCAATTCACTATAACAATGCTCTGATAGCAATCTGTCACACCCCAAAACGGAAATGGCGGAACGTTCGGGGGTGGAGGACGTCATGTATAGTATCACAACAATGCATAATAGTAAACAAGCAACAACGTCATCCATTGCATTAATAGTAATAATTTTAATACAAGTGTGTTCTGTAGTTCATATGACACCAAAAATGTATAAACAAAATAAAAGATGAGTCTTGAATGTGCTCCATCTTCTCAAAAACCTGATCACCGGTACCTGTCTACTGACGACCTGAGAATACAAGTTATTTTGAAAGAGTAGATCAGCATTTAAGCTGGTGAGTTCATAAGTATTTTAGTGTCATTGTTTGTATAAGTTGAAGAAAGTATTTGTAAATGTTTGATGTAAGAGTTTGTTGAAAATGTTTGTTGAAAATGTTTGTAACTTCCTAGAAAATCCTATATTTTCTACTAAAGTGGTCTACTACCAAGACCCATCTGTTTTCTATGTTTGTTCTTTTGTAAAAGTGTGAGTTTTCCCAAAGTATGACTATCATTATCAAGAATATAGTTTTCCATTACCGTTTTTGTGTGAAGATCACAATATGAATGAAAATGGGAAATAAAGATGTACTAGTAGTTTTATCTAGGTACTATTAATTGTACTAACTACCCTTAAATTGGTTACTTTAATTAAGGTAAAATGTGATATGATTGTATCCATACTCGATCGACCGTATAACACGACGTTCGAGACGTCGAAAATATATGACATTCGTCACCCGTAGACCTACAGGTCCCACTGTAGCTAGCATCAAGGTGTGGGATGGTGAATCCCGTATAGATCTATACACAAATTCACGCTCTCCCTCCAGGAGACTCTGGGTACAAAACGTGACATAGCAGTATTTGTCGAGCCATGAAGTAGTATCTCACATTAATGTTATAGTATTCTTGTATTTGTATAGTATGTACTAGTGTAGTGTATGTTCTCTCTGTCTAGTATGTAGTATGTTCTCTAGTGTATAGTGTGTAGTATGTATTGTTTCTCGTTATAGTGTTCTCTGTCTGTTTCTCTTTATAGTGAGTATTGTTTCTCGTTATAGTATTCTCTATCTGTTTCTCTTTATAGTGAGTATTGACTCATGTATGAACTGACTCTTTGTATGTTTCGTTGTTCTAGTAATAATATTAGTGACTTCCTAAACTATACCTATTATAGTTTACTAGCAATGTTGTTTGTATGTATGAACATGTTTGTACACCTTTGCTACCCAAAGGTATTGAGCTGAATGAAGGACTTTTATATCTATACATACACATAATATAGAACGAAGATTCAAACGACCTTCGGACAAACAACCGATACCCTAAGTCCACAACCAAACAAGGAACAGGAAGTAAGGCGAGCTATCAGTCCTAAGTCCCTTCAATCCTACATATATAACTATATCGATACAGATATGCTTTTGACAAAAATATAAGATTAAAAGAGTTTGATAAAGAGTTTTGCATATAAAAGAGTTTGTAAAACGATTTGAAGCAGTTTATTTGATAACACAGTTTGAAATGTTACAAAATCCATTTGTTTGATAGTTATTAATCACATGTAATTGATATAATAACTATAATAGCTCAACGTGTATTCCCCCTAATAAAAGCATTTAAAATCATTTAAAAGATAAGTTAAGGGGTATGAACTCACCTACAGTGAGTGGTACGAATGAAAGTTCGATTTGTAGGATGCTAAGTGCCAAGTGAAGACTTGAGCACAACGGATCCTAATAAGCATTATTGGTACATATATGTATATAATTACTCTTTATACAACTAATAATGAAAGGAAAACACCCTAGGACTTATAAAATACTTAGATTTAATTGTTAAAAACATCAACGGTTGCATAAATTGGGTGTACGGCCGTACAGGGGCGTGTGCGGCCACCAGGTATGCTGCCCATTGGGTGTGCGGCCTGCTGTGTGCGGCCGTGGAGTGTGCGGCCGCACACTCCTAGGAAAAGTAGTCAAAAACGTATTTCCAAGGTCATATCTTGCATCCCCTAAGTGTCTTTGATCATGTGCTAGCATACTACTTGAGTTTGAGGCCCTTAAGCACTAAAATAAGGGGTGTACGGCCGCACACTCCTTTATGATCGAGTTCTAGACGTTTTCTAAGGCTCAAAACTAGCAAATAACATGCAGGAGAAGGGTACTTACGATGTAGAAGCGTTTAGGGGTGTTTGGAGCCCAATAACTTAGTAGGTGTTCTTGGTGTTCTTGGTGAAACTGAAGAACACTTGAAGATCTACCAAAATGGAGTGATTTCATGGATGAAATCAGTGATCTATACTAGATGGAGTAAGGAATCAACAAATCAAAGGAAAGAAACACTTACCACTTGAAGATCTAGTTCAAAAATCGGATGCTACTTGAGAGAAAACGAGTTCTGGTCTAGGAGGGTGAAAAGGATTGAATGAAGGCCAAGACTCTTTCTTATAGTCGTGAGTGTGCTGCCAGAGGAGGGTTGTGCGTCCGCACACCCAAGTGTACGGCCGTACACTCCTTAAGTTGGAGTGTTTGGCCAATTTTTGGGTCGGGTGAACTTGCGGAACTCAAATCCAAACTTCTAACCCGAAGATACTTGGTTTAGAACACTCAAATCGACTCAAAACAACGCTTGAAGGTAGCAGAAACGAGTCTGACTTTGATTGATTTGAATAACAGTACAAGATAGAAATTTCGGGTTGTCACATCATCCCCCTGTTAGAGATAATTTCGTCCCGAAATTAGATTTTAAACAAGTAAGCTATTACAAATAACTAAGCGAAAATATGAGGATATTTCAGTTTAAACTGATCCTCGCGCTCCCAAGTGAATTCAGGTCCTCACCTGGCGTTCCAGCGAACCTTCACTATCGGGATACGGCTTTGTTTCGTTCGCTTGACCTCTCGGTCCATGATCTCTATGGGTTATTCCACAAAGTTGAGGCTCCCGTTGATATCGATCTCGTCGAGTGGGATAACAAGAGTCTCGTCGGACAAACACTTTTTCAATTTCGAGACGTGGAAAGTAGAATGTACATTACTGAGTTCGCGTGGTAGTTTGAGTTTGTAAGCTACAGGGCCGATTCTAGCGAGAATCTCAAAAGGCCCTACGTATCTTGGATATAGCTTTCCATGCTTTCCGAAGCGTATCAAGCCTTTACAGGGTGAGACCTTCAATAGAACACGGTCACCCACCTGGAACTCCAACGATTTCCTTCTCTTGTCTGCGTAGCTTTTCTGTCGGTCTCTAGAGGCTTTCAGTCGTTAACGAATCTGAACGATTTTCTCTGTCGTTTCCCGAATGATTTTCGGACCTGTGAGAGTGCTGTCAGGAACTCGTCCTTTAGCTAACTGTGTGTCGCCCACCTCAGTCCAGCACAGAGGGGATCTTCACTTACGGCCATAGAGGGCTTCAAATGGAGCAGCCTTTATGCTCGTGTGATAACTATTGTTGTAGGAAAATTCGACAAGGGGTAAACGAGTATCCCATGCTTTCCCAAAGTCTATAACGCAGGCTCGCAGCATGTCTTCCAAGGTTTGAATAGTCCTCTCACTTTTTCCGTCGGTTTGAGGATGGTAAGCTGTACTCATGTCCAGCCTAGTTCCTAGGGAACTTTGTAACGACTGTCAGGACCTCGAAGTGAACCTACTATCTCTATCGGAGATAATGGATATGGGAACACCATGCAGTCGTACTATCTCCCTAATGTAAGTTCTTGTTAGCTTCTCCATCTTGTCAGTTTCTTTGATCGGCATAAAGTGTGCGGACTTTGTTAACCTGTCTACGATCACCCAAATGGTATTGAGACCACCCGTTGTCTTGGGTAATTTGGTTATGAAGTCCATCGTGATATGCACCCACTTCCATTCAGGTATCTCTGGTTGCTGAACCAAACCTGATGGTTTCTGGTATTCGACCTTAACCTTGGCGCAAGTAAGGCATTTACTTACGAATGTAGCAATCTCTGCTTTCATGTTAGGCCACCAGTATAACTTTTTAAGATCCAGATACATCTTATCTGAACCTGGGTGGACGGAATATCAAGTGTTGTGCGCTTCTGTCATGACCAAGTCTCTGAAACCACCATGCTTCGGGGTCCAGATCCGATCCATGAAATATAAAGCTCCGCCACCCTTGACTTCTAAGTTTTTATCCATCCCTCTTAGGGATTCACCCGCCGTATTTTCAGGTTTGAAAGCTTCGAGCTGAGCCTCCTTAATTTGTGTGGACAAGTGTGAATGGATAGTCATAGTCAGTGATTTGATTCTACGACCAGAATATTCTTTCCGACTTAGGGCGTCAGCCACTATGTTGGCCTTGCCAGGATGATAACGACTTTCACATTCGTAATCACTGAGTAGCTCGACCCACCGTCGTTGTCTCATGTTGAGCTCATTCTGGTCGAATATATGTTGTAGGCTTTTGCGGTCTGTAAAGATAGTGCTTTTCGTACCGTATAGGTAGTGTCTCCAGATCTTCAGAGAAAACACCACTGCTCCTAACTCAAGATCATGTGTAGTATAATTGACCTCGTGTGTCTTCAGCTGTCTTGAGGCATAGGCGATGACCTTACCTCATTGCATCAGTACACAGCCGAGCCCTTGGTTGGATGCATCACAGTAAACCACAAAGTCTTCTGTCCCTTCGGGGAGGGACAGTATCGGTGCAGTGTATAAGGCTCGCTTTAGCATTTGGAATGCTTCTTCTTGCTTCTCTTCCCAGACAAAGGCCACACCCTTCTGGGTCAATGTTGTAAGTGGTTTCGCAATCCGAGAGAAATTCTGAATGAACGTGCGATAGTAGGCAGCGAGGCCTAGAAATTGACGAATTTCCGTAGGCATCTTCGGTGCTGACCAGTTCTCAATGGCTTTGATTTTGGAAGGGTCCACGTGTATCCCCTCTTCATTAACCACGTGTCCTAAGAATTCGACTCTTCGGATCCAAAATTCGCATTTCGAGAACTTCGCATAGAGTCTCTCTGATCGCAATGTTTCTAAGACCTGTCGAAGGTGTTGACTATGCTCCTCCTTACTACGAGAGTAGATAAGTATGTCATCGATGAAGACAATGACGAACTGATCCAAGTAAGGACGGCACACCCTATTCATTAAATCCATGAATACTGCGGGCGCATTGGTCGTTACAAACTCGTAGTGCCCATAACGAGTTCGGAAAGCTGTCTTCAGAACATCCTCCCCTAGTACTCGTAACTCGTGATATCCGAATCTCAGTTCTATCTTTGAAAAGAGAATCGCCCCTTGAAGTTGGTCAAACAAGTCGTCTATGCGAGGCAGAGGGTAACGATTTTTGAAGGTCAGTTTGTTCAGTTCTCTGTAGTCGATGCACATACGGAACGATCTGTCCTTCTTCTTGACGAACAAGACCGGTGCTCCCCAGGGTGAGAAGCTTGGCCTAATGAAGCCCTTGCTGAGCAATTCGTTAAGTTGACTGGATAGGTCCTGCGTCTCAGCTGGTGCTAGACGATAGGGCGATTTGGCTACTGGGGTAGCCCCTGGAACTAAGTCGATTCTGAACTCGACCTGACGTTGCGGAGGTAATCCCGGGAGTTCTTCTGGAAAGATGTCGGGAAAATTGCGTACTACTGGAATGTTCTTTATGTCTTTCGTCTCTTGGCTCACGTCGACAACATGAGCAAGGAATGCGCGACATTCCTTTCGCAAGAATTTATGGGCTTGAATGCTCGAGATGAGGCGGAGGTTCGTGTCGGGTTTGTCGCCGTAGATTACTAGAGTTTCGCTAGACGGCAGATTAAGGCGAACCGCCTTTTCGTAACACATAATGTCGGCACGATGAGAACTCAACCAATCCATGCCAATTATGACGTCGAAACTTTTAATTGAGACCAACATGAGGTCGATTGGGAACGAATGGCTATCTAGTGTTAGTGTACATCCTATGTATATACTGCTAGTGCTCTCTGTCTTTCCGTTACCCATTTCTACAGTGAACGGTTCTTTAAGTGCATGGGAGTTATTTTTAAGCAAGTGAGCAAATTTCTGGTTCAAGAAACTCCTCTCCGCTCCACTATCAAACAGAATGCATGCATAAGAGTTATCGAGGAGAAACGTACCAGTGACCATTGTGGGGTCAGCAACTGCTTCCTCGTGGCCTATGGCCAAAACCCTTCCCACTCCGCCGGCGTTCCCTGCCTTCGGGCAGTTCCTTTTGTAGTGACCCACCTCGCCACAATCATAGCAAGCCTGGCCTACACCAGCGTCGGGGACTTGAGTGATTGGCCCTGGGTTTGCAGCTGGTGAAGTCTTTGTACGAGCACTCTCTAGAGCGCACTGGAGTTTCGACTGCAGTGGGAGGCACATTAGTCCCACTCTCACTAGTACCGGTAGTGGTGAATTATGCTAGGGCTACCGTAACAGCCGCATTCACAGCAGCTTGGATGGCTGCTGGGTTGTGTTGGGGAGGAGGAGGTGGAGTTTGATTCGGAGGGTTGCGTCTCGTTACCCGACGTGGAGGCATCTTGTAGCTATAAGTTTAACAGATGAAGACATTGATAAGAATTTAAGAGAGAGAATGATGAGAGTGAAACATGGACTAACTCCCCATAGCCCAACAACACAGATGAAAGTATGATTGAATAGAAATTTAGCACTAGAAAATGAAAGTATTTGGATAAAAGTTTCCATGAGATTAGATAGTTGTCAATAAAGTTGGTATTACAGATGTAATAAGTTTGGGAAAAATGACCTAAGAGAAGGTCTTACATCAATCCAAGGTAAGAAAGTTTTGACAGAATGAAGGCCTATCGACCGAAAGTTCAAGGTCTTAACATAGACAGGAAACTAAAACTAGAGTTTTTACATAGGCCTAAGTTATATCCAAAAGAAAAGGGATGAGCAGAGCATCCCCTACTGACGACGGGAACCCCTTGGACGAACCCTTAAATCATCCATCAGACGCTCCATTTCCAGAAGGCGTCGCTCGTACACTCGTTGGCGCACGCGATGCTCTATGACTTCAGCCCTAGTCTCAGCTAGTGCTTGCAGTAGAGACTCACGGTCTCTTTCAGCTCTCTCACGAGCATCTTCCAGCCGACGAATGCGGACAATGTTGATCCCTGTATTGGCATCAAGTTCCGCAATTCTTTAGAGGGCTGTCCTTCCCTGAATTTCGTTACGAGCAACCCTGCGGACCAAGATAGGCAGGACCCTGTCCGCTGAGCCTCCTTCGTTCACATTGTAGAAACTTCGGTCTCCATTGAACGGGATGGGTTGGCCCTGTTCCTGACTCCAGGTCTCCAGACTCTCCACCCACAGAGGCGTCGGGCCTTGAAAAGCTGGACGAGGGTTTGGGTTTGGGTTTTGAGCCATCAGTGGTTGATCGTTGACTTCGGGCTCGGAGTCAGAATCCTCCGGGAAGTTCTCAGCAAAGTCATCGTCCAGTGGAATTGCAAGTTCTTCTTCAGGCTCAACATCAAGCCATCCTCCGTTGCCTTGGTCGGGAAAGTACGGGTCTCGGGGGATATGGAATCCAACCATGACATCTAAGCGAGAAAAGGGGGTAAAAGGGATAATTAATAGACGAACTAATTAAGATAATTATAAGATGATCCTTATCAGTTACTCCAACATTTACGTAGTGCATACAAGTCATATGTAACCAAAACAGGATAGACCTTCGAATAAGTGACCCTAACTCTAAATCCACAACCAAACAAGGAACAGGAAGTAAAGCAAAGATCACAGATTCTAAGTCTATAACGCCTTAGTCACATATAACCTTAGTGTATCCACTCAGCAACTACCGATATAATAATAAATATCTTTTTAGTTTGCACATAAGTAATTATAGTACCACAAAATACTCCTATATTATTTTAAGTTTATGTTCTGTTCTATTGTTTTCATTGTAGTAGTGTTGGTAAGTTTTTAGACTTGCTGCAACATCACAAACATTCCTGGACACATGCTAATCACTTCTCGGAAAGATATAGTTGATCAGGCTATATCACTCCCAGATCTGATTATATGTCCCCAAGTCTACTCGGTGCTGTCCAACAATCGTAATACTTTTGTTCTGTCCTAGTGACACTGATTTTAGTATGAATGCAGGTATGTATACTTTGGTCAAATATTTTTTTATTTAAAAGTATAAACTCTTGGTCAGAGTATTTTAATCCCGTTGTGTTTATAGTTGTATATCTTTTATGGGTTGATATACTCAATTCACTATAAACAATGCTCTGATACCAATTTGTCACACCCTAAAACCGAAATGGCGGAACGTTCGGGGGTGGAGGACGTCATGTATAGTATCACATAAATGCATAATAGTAAATAAGCAACAACATCATCCATTGCATTAATAGTAATAATTTTAATACAAGTGTGTTCTGTAGTTTATATGAGACCAAAAATATATAAACAAAATAAAAGATGAGTCTTGAATGTGCTCCATCTTCTCAAAAACCTGATCACCGATACCTGTCTACTAGCGACCTGAGAATACAAGTTATTTTGAAAGCGTTGATCAGCATTTAAGCTGGTGAGTTTATAAGTATTTTAGTGTCATTGTTTGTATAAGTTGAAGAAAGTATTTGTAAATGTTTGATGTAAGAGTTTGTTGAAAATGTTTGTAACTTCCTAGAAAATCCTATATTTTCTACTAAAGTGGTCTACTACCAAGACCCATCTGTTTTCTATGTTTGTTCTTTTGTAAAAGTGTGAGTTTTCCCAAAGTATGACTATCATTATCAAGAATATAGTTTTCCATTACCGTTTATGTGTGAAGATCACAATATGAATGAAAATGGGAAATAAAGATGTACTAGTAGTTTTATCTAGGTACTACTAATTGTACTAACTACCTGTAAATTGGTTAGTTTAATTAAGGTAAAATGTGATATGATTGTATCCATACTCGATCGACCGTATAACACGACGTTCGAGACATCGAAAAGATATGACATTTCTCACCCGTAGACCTGCAGGTCCCACTGTAGCTAGCAGCAAGGTGTGGGATGGTCAATTCCGTATAGATCTATACACAAATTCACGCTCTCCCTCCAGGAGACTCTGGGTACAAAACGTGACATAGCAGTATTTGCCGAGCCATGAAGTAGTATCTCACATTAATGTTATAGTATTCTTGTATTTGTATAGTATGTACTAGTGTAGTGTATGTTCTCTCTGTCTAGTATGTAGTATGTTCTCTAGTGTATAGTGTGTAGTATGTATTGTTTCTCGTTATAGTGTTCTCTGTCTGTTTCTCTTTATAGTGAGTATTGTTTCTCGTTATAGTATTCTCTATCTGTTTCTCTTTATAGTGAGTATTGACTCATGTATGAACTGACTCTTTGTATGTTTCGTTGTTCTAGTAATAGTATTAGTGACTTCCTAAACTATACCTATTATAGTTTACTAGCAATGTTGTTTGTATGTATGAACATGTTTGTACACCTTTGCTACCCAAAGGTATTGAACTGAATGAAGGACTTTTATATCTATATACGTACACATAATATATAACTAAGATTCAAAAGACCTTCGGACAAACAACCGATACCCTAAGTCCACAACCAAACAAGGAACAGGAAGTAAGGCGAGCTATCAGTCCTAAGTCCTTTCAATCCTACTTATATAACTATATCTATACAGATATGCTTTTGACAAAAATATAAGTTTAAAAGAGTTTGATAAAGAGTTTTGCATATAAAAGAGTTTGTAAAACGATTTGAAGCAGTTTATTTGATAACACAGTTTGAAATGTAAACAAAATCCATTTGTTTGATAGTTATTAATCACATATGATTGATATAATAACTATAATAGTTCAACGTGTATTCCCCCCCCCCCCCCATAAAAGCATTTAAAATCATTTAAAAGATAAGTTAAGGGGTATGAACTCACCTGCAGTGAGTGGTACGAATGAAAGTTCGGTTTGTAGGATGCTAAGTGCCAAGTGAAGGCTCGAGCACAACGGATCCTAATAACCATATATTGGTACATATATGTATATAATTAGTCTTTATACAACTAATAATGAAAGGAAAACACCCTAGGACTTAGAAAACACTTGGATTGAAGTGTTAAAAGCATCAAAGGTTGCATAAATTGGGTGTACGGCCCTACAGGGGCGTGTGCGGCCACCAGGTGTGCTGCCCATTAGGTGTGCGGCCTGGTGTGTGCGGCCATGGAATGTGCGGCCACACACTCCTAAGAAAAAGTGGTCAAAAACGTATTTCCAAGGTCATATCTTGCATCCACTAAGTGTCTTTGATCATGTGCTAGCATACTACTTGAGTTTGAGGCCCTTAAGCACTAAAATAAGGGGTGTACGGCCACATGAGTGTGTGCGGCCGCACACTCCTTGATGATCGAGTTCTGGATGTTTCTAAGGCTCAAAACTAGCAAATAACATGCAGGAGAAGGGTACTTACGATGTAGAAGCGTTTAGGGGTGTTTGGAGCCCAAGAACTTAGTAGGTGTTCTTGGTGAAACTGAAGAACACTTGAAGATCTACCAAAATGGAGTGATTTCATGGATGAAATCAGTGATCTATACTAGATGGAGTAAGGAATCAACAAATCAAAGGAAAGAAACACTTACCACTTGAAGATCTAGTTGAAAACTCGGATGCTACTTGAGAGAAAACGAGTTATGGTCTAGGAGGGTGAAAATGATTGAATCAAGGCCAAGACTCTTTCTTATAGTCGTGAGTGTGCTGCCAGAGGAGGGGTGTGCGGCCGCACACCCAAGTGTATGGCCGTACACTCCTTAAGTTGGAGTGTTTGGCCAATTTTTGGGTCGGTTGAACTTGCGGAACTCAAATCTAAACTTCTAACCCGAAGATACTTGGTCTAGAACACTCAAATCGACTCAAAACAACGCTTGAAGGTAGCAGAAACGAGTCTGACTTTGATTGATTTGAATAACAGTACAAGATAGAAATTTTGGGTTGTCACAGGATCCGGGTCAGGATCGGGAGCTGGCAGCCAGGATAGGCTAGTATTGTCAGAGGATCGTGTCAGGGAGACCATCCGGGAGGAGGTGATCGAGATCGTTCGGGGACAGATTCCGGAGATGATTGGGTCTTTCAAGACCGTAATGGTTGAGTATTTGTCGAGCGCCATGCAGCCATTGCTGAGACGGCTGCCGCAGCAGCTTCAACAGCTGTAACGACAGCAGGGGGAGGAGCTGGTCGAGCTTTCCAGTATCGGTACTTGTTACTGGGACATATTCTGATGAGCAGAGGGCTGCAGTTACTTGGGATCGGGGAGATGTTCTGTACTTGTTACATTCCGCGGGTTAAGCGGGAGAGTCTAGCACATGAGTTTCTAGATTTGAGGCTTCAGGGGTTTGCTCGAGGCCGGAATGTGAGTCGTGAGGACTCCGGAAAGGAGTAATGATTATGTTCAGCTGGAGGTAGAATGGTTAATTGATAGATATGAAAGTCGTTTCCCAGGGCAAGGATTGTGACCTTTCAGCTTTTCGAGCTCGAAGGATTGAGCAGGTTTGTGGCCCAGGATCAGGTTGTGTTCCAGCTCAGGTCAGTTAGTCGCAAGGGTTGGCGACAATATTTCAGCGCTAGTAAGCATAGTTGGGTCGATGTGGCATGAGTATCTCCTGAGGCATACGCGATTACCGTTCCGACCCGTAGGGGCTGTGTAACACCCATAAAATTCGAGCCAATTTAAAACTTTTTAAACCATTTGAAACCATTCAATTATTACAATTTGTTTTCAAAATGGTTTATACATGAGAGTTCCCAGAAATCATAATCGTCAATCGAGGAAGTGTACGGTCACGCCTTCGCCTACCCGTGGCCATCCGCTGAACCTGAAACAATAAACTGAAACTATAAGCCCGAAAGCTTAGTGAGTTACCCCCAAAATACCAACCTCATATAACCATAATCATAACATATAAAACAAGTACAGAACAACCATGCATCTCGAGTCTACAGTGTGACTGGTCCGCCCACACCGGGCCTTCAGTCCACCTGGTCCACTCTCTGAGTCTACAGTAGAGATGAGATTTAGAACCGGAAAACCGGACCGGAACCGGAATCGGACCGGAACCGGAACCGTTAGAACCGGAATATATAGAACCGGTTCCGGTTCCGGGTCTAAAAATTGGCTTTATCCAGGTTCCGGGTAATCCGGGTTTGGGTCCATCGGGTCCGGGTAAACCGGGTTTAAAAACCGGAACCGGTGTTTGGAACCGGAACCACTTTTAGGGCAAGAACCGGTTTTTGTGAAACGTTTAAAAGATGCATATCTCATTCGTTTCAACTCCGATTGACATGCGGTTTTTTCCAACATATAGTTTAGAGTTTGTACATGATTTTGGACTATAAATTTGCCATTTTTAGTTTTATATTCATTGACTTACAGTCCCTCAAAGTTGAGATATCAAAGCTGGAAGTTTTTAGTTTTTCAGTTTTTTTGTATTCGGTGAAAGTTTTAAAACATGCATATCTAATTCGTTTGAAGTCGGATTGACATGTTGTTTTTTCCAACTTGTAGTTTATAGTTTGTACATGAGTTTAGACTATAATTTTGTTATTTATAGTTTAATATCCAATGATTTACAGTCCTTCGAAGTCGGGATATCAAAACTGAAAATTTTCAACTTTTCAGCTATTTTTTTTGTACTTTGTAATCTATGAAAATGTTAACACATGCATATTTCATTCGTTTAAAGTCCGATTGACATGCGGTTTTTTCCAGAGTGTATTTTAGAGTTTGTACATGATTTTAGAGTATAATTTTGTTCATTTTGGTTTCATATTCAATGAGTTACAGTCCCCCAAAGTCGGGATATCAATATGAAATTTTCAAAGTTCAACGCACTAAGTAGTAAGTAATTACCAAAAAATTTCTTTTTTTCCGGGTTTTCCGGTTCTAAACCCACTTTATCCGGTTCCAACCTACCCACTTTGATGTTTCCGGGTTTTCCGATTTTAGACCCACTTTACCCGGTACAGTACCCGGAACCGAACCAAAACCGGTTCCTATATACCGGTCCGGTTTCCGGTTCTACAAAATCCCGTTAACCGGTTCCAGGTTTTCCGGGTCCGAGTCCTTCCGATCCGGGTTTGGACCCACTTTCATCCCTAGTCAACAGTCTGACTGGACCACCCGCATCGGGCCTTCAGTCTATCTGGTCCACTCTCCGAGCCTCGGCACGTCTGGACCGCCCTCTCGGGGCCTTCATCCTATCCGGACCGCTCGCCAGGCCTTCGACCTGACTAGATTTGCCCAGCCCGGGCCTGTAGTCTACCCGGTCCGCCAAGGGTGTCTTGGCCTACTGCACACAGCAGGACCTGCCTCAACCCTTTCCCCCAAACCAATAAACATGTGCACATATAACAAATAATCACATAACAGTCTATAGGCAAACAAACCGATCTAACAGATCATATAGCATAACAACATCCTATAACCAGGATACCGACCTAACCGGTCACTAACATAGCATCATCCTATATACCAGGATACCGACCTAAACCAGGTCACTAAACATAATACCGTCCTAACTACCAGGATGCATATCTACAGATCAGTAAACATATCATGTAAATACCCGGATACAAATCCGATAAAGGGCTGGCCTTGGTGTCGTAGACCCTGTAGATATAGTGAGGATAACTCACCTTGTAATGCCGGATTGAACCACGAAATCTTGCTCCTGAAACACTGCCCTAACTCCAACACCTATAACCATCAATGATCCAATTTATAAATACCCGCTTACCAATTATCCTCAAAAGTCAAAACGGTCAACCCTTGGTCAAAGTCAAAGTCAACTATCAAGGTCAACAGTTCATTTTGACCTCAACTCGCCGAGTACCCTCAGCTACTCGACGAGTTCCTTGCATAACTTGCCAACTCGCCGAGTCAGCATGCCACTCGCCGAGTCCAAGGCAATCTTCATCGGACTCGCCGAGTTGTTCCTCCAACCCGTCGAGTTCATGACCATCTTCATATGACTCGCCGAGTCTACCATGCGACTCGCCGAGTCCCTTCAGTCCTTCATCCATACAGATGCTTTTTAAGCCTAGCTAAGGCTCCATACTGCAGATCCAACTTCCCAAGGCATGCTTATCACGTAAAGTTGCAAACTTTACGTGCATGCAAGGCTCTAATGACTCAAAATGCCAAACCCAAGCTTGAAATGGGGTTTTACACTTAAGGAGGGCTTCATACATGCCAATGCTGATAGCTTTATGGACTTACAAATCAAAGAGAGTTCAGATCTGAAGTTACAACTTCAGATCTGAGCTCATACCTAAGAATAGCTTCATAACCAAGTCAAGAAGTCCTAACTTCATCCAAATAGATCTAGAAAGGAATGAGGCCAAGATCATGAATTGATACCTCAAATGAAGCTAGTTGAGATAGACTTCAGACCCACAAATGTTCTTGCCTCCAACTTCTTGATCTTCAAGCTTCTTGCATCAAGGTCTTCTTTCCAAGCTTGAAATTTACACTAATATGGAGCACACACACGAATTAGGGTTTCTGGACTCTCAAGAGGCTGCAAAGGAACTAAGGGAGGCTAATGATCCCTTAAATAGGGTGCCAAACCCCGGAAATTAGGGTTTCACCCTCCAGCTCCAACTCGTCGAGTCACTCTTCCGACTCGGCGAGTTGGTCACTTAAACACGTGGCCCAAACCCGCTGCTACTCGATGAGTCATGCAACCAACTCGTCGAGTAGATATTGAATTCATGAGAATTTATAACCATCAATTGGTATTCGAGAATCGGGGCGTTACAATTCTCCCCCACTTAAACTAGACTTCGTCCTCGAAGTCTGCTGCGGTGAACATCCTCGGATAGTGCTCCCGCAACTGTGCCTCCGGCTCCCACGCCCACTCGGACCCTCTTTGGTGCTCCCACTGTACCCTTATTAAAGGTACCTCCTTGTCCCGCAGAACCTTCACCCCTCTCTCTAGAATGGCCACAAGCCTCTCCACATAATCTGGGTGCTCACTGACCTGAATGTCATCCAACAATACTACCCCCTCCTGATCCATGATGCACTTTCGCAATTGCAAAACGTGAAAGGTGATGTGAATCCCAACCGAACCTTTTAAAAGGTCTATCCTGCATGCCACCTTTCTAACTTGACAAAATCCTAATGATCCAACGTATCTGAAACCCAACTTTCCTCTTCTTGAAGCGAACCCTTTGAGCTGACATCATAATGCATCCTTCAGCTCTCGGAATATCATACATAATCAATCCACTAATGAATACGAACACTCATGCCTGGCCTAATCAACCCTCGGGTTGGAATACCAATCATACCCAATCAATTAAATTATCGTGCTGAAATTCTCAGGGTTTGTTGGCCTACCGCCTCAACCCTACCGCTCCCTTTGAGCCTCCGCGCCTACGACTTTCAGTCGGCCCGCACCGGGTATCTTGGCCTACCGCATAAAGCAGGACCGCCTCAACCCTATCCAACTGCAATAGATGATCATGAGAAAGATCTAACCCGGTTCCCAGAACCTGAACGACAGGATATTCTAATCCCAAACCTTCCCAAAACTGACGAATACCCATTGGGATCCACTCTCATTCCCCAACTGGAGTATTACCCGATCCAAGAAGATGAAACCTCGGAGACACTCCGAACTGATGAGATCACCAAGATCCTTTGAACTCCGTCCGACCACTAATAACAACTTCCGATCAACCAAAAAAAACTGGAGTTCTCAGCCTACTCCAGCAGCATGATCAATACTTGGAACAGACCTATTGATTGCTATAGCATAGCAGCCTACTCAATACCCAAACATAGATCTACAAACATATACAGAGTCTTCAGCATGACTGGACCGCCTTACCAGGCATTCAATCTATCTGGACCACTCTCAGAACCTTCAACATGACTGGACCGCCTCTCCGGGCCTTCAGCCTGTCTGGACCGTTCTCCGAGCCTTCGGCCTGACTGGTACGCCCCACCGGCCTTCAGTCTATCTGGACCGCTCTAAACTGTTGAGCATCTCCCTGGACCATCCCTCCTAATGCTCTCTCCCATGCATCCTGTTCTCACCCACTTGGGGCTTCGAACTCCTGATCTACTCTGCAGACTATATCCCCAGCCTAACCCTAGGCCTCTTGTCGATCGTCCACCCTCTCGGAAATCCGTGGTTTGTTCCCTGGCCCGCGTGTCTACCACATACGCTAAATAACCCGCACTCCCGTGCTGAATGTATTGCCGAGCCCTGACAGCTAACAAAACCCTCAATCTATCAATCCAAAAACCCTCAGAGTCGAGCACACCCTCGACCGGATACTCGACTGAACTCAATCCCTGACTAGAACTCCAACCTGTTTCCCCCAATTTATGCTATCAAGCACCAAGAAGACGTGTTCCTTATGATGGGGAGTTTTGTCGAACCCTTAATCAACACAACTCTCAAACTAAGCAACCACTATGGCCTCCATTCTCCTTGTCGTGTTGTGAAACTTATCCCCATTTCAAAACCTCTCCCACTTCCGCATCTCGGGGTAACACTCCCCCACTTAGATTCGACTAAGCCTTCATAATACATGAAAATTGGAGGATTCCCAATCCTTCTCACTTCCCAACGATCGATCCGATGACAACCAACTCTTTCCCACTAGTGCTCCATTACTAGTTAGTCCCAATTGATCACACACTTCTAAGAACCAGATGAACACTTCCTGAATCCCAGTGAAACCGACAGCCACTAATGCGTGAATGACCCCACACTCATGTCCTGAAGACCAAAAGATAAATGCTCCCACTAATACCTCGGCAACGAACCACTTCCATTGGCGTTTTCGTCCGTCAATCACGAACAATTGCTAAAACCACTGAATCTTGACAATGCTGAATAACCATCCTGTGGAACCCTATCCGCAAACCTCCCACATAATACCCCTTTTCCCAAGGTGCTCCAAACAAGTTTCCTGCTCTCGGGCTCTAGAAATCAATTCATTCAGGGTTCGCACCCTGACTCATCCACCTGCTCAACGTCCACAGCTGAACTGCAGTAGCTGATGCAACCTCTGCCCTAAACCGGGCTACAACTACTCCGAAGACATAGTCTACAATCCCAAATGTGCGATAGGCCGCGCAATCAATCCTTACCGCTTGATATAAAAGATCCAAGGCAAACCAGACCTCACAAAATACTCATGCCACATCGACCCACCTGCGCTCACCGGCGCTGAAATAATATCGCCCATCCCTGCAACCAACTGACCCGAGCTGGAATACAGCCTGATCCTGGGGTCACAAACCTGCTCACTCCTTCGAAAAACTGAAAGGGCACAACCCTTTCCATAGATGATAAAATTCTAATCAATCACTCTACCTCCCCTCTTCTAATGAATCCCTGAACGCTAATCACCTACCATCCTTTGATAATAAATTTCTCCTAACACCTCCAATGGCCTAACAACACATTAAACTCCACGACACATAAATCAGACAGAACAGGCAACTAACCCGAAGTTACTGCTTGTCCACATTCAACAATATTCCAAGACAAAATAAATACCGATCACGAATGATTTGACCACAATATTATTATAGAATGGGTGCTTTCCAATTACATACCAGAGACTTCTTGTGGCTCGACCATGACCTCCTGAGCAACGATGACCGCTGGAATCTGAATTCCCTTTCGTCCTCAACGCAAGACAGCTGGACCTGAAATGACCTGGCTGGTGACAGTGAAAGCATATCTGATCCTTCTTGCAATCCCGTTGCACATGCCCTCTCTCCCCGCACTTGTAGCACCTGAATTTGTGACAAGCAAATATGTGGGTTCCCCCACAATTGCCACACACCTCCTGACCCTCCTGACTTCCAGTACTTAGGTTAGTTGTCTCCAACTCTTTGTCCTCTGCTGAAAAGTCCCTCCTCCTCTTTCCTAGTTGTGACCCCACCACCGGCACTACCCCAGAAGTCATCTCGGTAGCAACATCTCTCATAGATTGCAACGCTGCAACATGCTCCTCGAACTTGGCGATCACCCTGGCGGTGACCCGGTCCACGACACCGAACAATTCTTCTCGCAAAATCTGAGAAACCTCCACGGAAATCATCTCTCATATCTGATCGACGGACAATACCGGCCTATCCTGGCCACTCGCTTCCGATCCTGATCCGGATCCCGCCTCAAATCGATTCACCATCACCATACTGAACATATACCAGGAAGATATCAGATAATCCACATACACGACGGGGAACCTACTCCCAACCAAACCCTAGGGGTTGTGACTTCCTTGCTACGCGTATGGGTCCTGTGCTTTCAGTAGTACGGGCCCATACTACCTTCCACACCTACCCATATTTGTCTCAAGTATCACCACAACACCCTAACAATATTCATAAACATAGCGAGCGACCCATCATCACTCCTAGAGGAATGCTAAATATCTCATAACTGGCCTCCCGACCTCTCACTACCCACCCATCCGCCAACTGCCACACAACCCTCTATTGGTGCCAGTTAACTATTGCATGAATACAATCACATACCGTATGGCTTAAACAATCTTAGACTAAAAGATTTATTCCTACAACGGTTGGACTCAGACAAGAGCTGTGCAGCAGGACCAAATCCCTTACCCTACGACCATTTAACCCATGTAGCATATGACTTGGAGTATTCACCCAATAGTTAGTTCACACGCGAAAGAGTCATACAACAATCAATGAGGTACTCTACATAAGATAAGGCATCAAAGATCAGACAATTCTATCATATGGTTACTGAGGATCCCTATCTTATCACTAGCATGTTGTTCTAACATATCACATAATCAAAAACTGCATGGTATTTTACGGTCAACTTACTGGCTCCGGCTGATCGTACACTTCACATCCTCTTTTACTTATTTTGAAAACCATTTAAAAAAAATCATTTCGAAAATCTTTTTCCTTAGTTTGAGACTGGATTCACACGAGTGTTCCTCCAATTCACTCAAACCAAGGCTCTGATACCAACTTGTAACACCCATAAAATTCGAGCCAATTTAAAACTTTTTAAACCATTTGAAACCATTAAATTATTACAATTTGTTTTCAAAATAGTTTATACATTAGAGTTCCCAGAAATCATAATCGTCAATAGATAAAGTGTATGGTCACGCCTTCGTCTACCCGCGACCATCCGTTGAACCTGAAACAATAAACTGAAACTGTAAGCCCGAAAGCTTAGTGAGTTACCCCAAAATACCAACCTCATATAACCATAATCATAACATATCAACAAGTACAGAACAACCATGCATCTCGAGTCTACAGTGTGACTGGTCCGCCCGCACCGGGCCTTCAGTCCACCTGGTCCACTCTCTGAGTCTACAGTCTGACTAGACCGCCCGCACCGGGCCTTCAGTCTATCTGGTCCACTCTCCGAGCCTCGGCACGTCTGGACCGCCTTCTCGGGGCCTTCTGCCTATCCGGACCGCTCGCCGGGCCTTCGGCCTGACTAGATTTGCCCGGCCCAGGCCTGTAGTCTACCCGGTCCGCCCAGGGTGTCTTGGCCTACTGCACACAGCAGGACCTGCCTCAACCCTTTCCCCAAAACCAATAAACATGTGCACATATAACAGATAATCACATAACAGTCTATAGGCAAACAAACCGATCTAACAGATCATATAGCATAGCAACATCCTATAACCAGGATACCGACCTAACCGGTCACTAACATAGCATCATCCTATATACCAGGATACCGACCTAAACCAAGTCACTAAACATAATACCGTCCTAACTACCAGGACGCAGATCTACAGATCAGTAAACATATCATCTAAATACCCGGATACAAATCCGATAAAGGGCCGGCCTTGGTGCCGTAGACCCTGTTGATATAGTGAGGATAACTCACCTTGTAATGCCAGACTGAACCATGAAATCACGCTCCCGAAACATTGCCCCAACTCCAACACCTATAACCATCAATGATCCAATTTATAAATACCCGCTTACCAATTATCCTCAAAAGTCAAAACGGTCAACCCTTGGTCAAAGTCAAAGTCAACTATCAAGGTCAACAGTCCATGTTGACCTCAACTCACCGAGTACCCTCAGCTACTCGCCGAGTACCCTCAGCTACTCGCCGAGTTCCTTGCATAACTTGCCAACTCGCCGAGTCAGCATGCCACTCGTCGAGTCCAAGGCAATCTTCATCGGACTCGCCGAGTTGTTCATCCAACCCATTGAGTTCATGACCATCTTCATATGACTCGCCGAGTCTACCATGCGACTCGCCGAGTCCCTTCAGTCCTTCATCCATACAGATGCTTTTTAAGCCATGTTAAGGCTCCATACTGCAGATCCAACTTCCCAAGGCATGCTTATCACGTAAAGTTGCAAACTTTACGTGCATGCAAGGCTCTAATGACTCAAAATGCCAAAACCAAGCTTGAAATAGGGTTTTACACTTAAGGAGGGGTTCATACTTGCCAATGATAATAGCTTTATGGACTTACAAATCAAAGAGAGTTCAGATCTGAAGTTACAACTTCAGATCTGAGCTCATACCTAAGAATAGCTTCATAACCATGCCAAGAAGCCCTAACTTCATCCAAAGAGATCTAGAAAGTAATGAGGCCAAGATCATGAATTGATACCTCAAATGAAGCTAGTTGAGATAGACTTCAGACCCACAAACATTCTTGCCTCCAACTTCTTGATCTTCAAGCTTCTTGCATCAAGGTCTTCAATTTTTTTTTGTTTGGTTTTTGTTTATTTCTCCCCCTAAATTTGTGCAAGGGTGAGAATGAAATCACTAAAATGCGCAAATTTAAACTAACCTAACCTAAAACAAAAATTTAATCCTCAAAACGAATCATTTTCAAAAATCCCACAAGCACATCGAATCGAGCTTTGTTAAAAGGCTTGGTGAACAGATCCGCCACATTATTAGCAGAAGGAACCTGTTCCAGCCGGATGAGCGAGCGCTCATAACAGTCTCTGATAAAATGAATTTTGATATCAATGTGCTTGGTTTTGGAATGTTGGACAGGATTTTTAGTAATTTGAATCGCAGCCTCATTATCACAGTAGATGGGGGTTTCTAGATAATTCAAACCGTAATCCAACAACCGATGTTGGATCCAGATAACTTGAGAGCAACACGCAGATGCAGCAACGTATTCCGCTTCTGTTGTTGAGGTTGACACGATATGTTGTTTCTTGCACTGCCATGACACTAGCCTGTCTCCAAGGAATTGACACCCTCCTGATGTAGATTTCCTGTCAAGCTCACAGCCTCCATAATTACTGTCAGCAAAAGCATATAAATCAAATTCGGAATTTTTCGGATACCAAAGACCCAATTTTGGGCTGCCTTTGATATACCGAAAAATTCTTTTGACAGCAATAAGATGTGAAAGTTTAGGATTAGCCTGATAACGTGCGCATTGACAAACTGCAAACATGATGTCTGGACGGCTTGCAGTAAGATACATCAACGATCCGATCATCGATCTGTAATGTGTCTAATCTACAGATTTGTGATCAGTATCTGGATTCAGCAGGGGTCTTTCGGCCATCGGCGTCGATGCAGGTTTTGCGTCTTGAAACCCGAACTTCTCAAGAATATCCTCCACATACTTAGCTTTATGGAGCAGGATTCTAGTTGAATTTTGTTTGACATGAAGCCCCAGAAACATGGTCATAAATGGGTTTATCAATCCCTCCTCAACCACCTAACACCTATATATATACTTGGGGAATATGGGCCATAAATGGGTTTACGGCCGGGCCGTAAACCTGTTTACGGTCGTAAACACCCCCTTGGCCATAAACCTGACAGTAAACTCATAAAACATTACAGAAAAATACAATTGCCTAGAAAAGTAAAGTACAAACCATATTTTTGACCCAACAATCTCCCCCTTGGTTTATAGCTTTCTTTTCTTAATTGACCCAACAAGCTCCCCCTAAAAAGTAGCTGGCTTTTCTTGTCAATCTTCATCGAGAGCTTGGCTTCAGCATTAATCTTCAAATTCTTCATAACTTCAAGATGAACTTGATGAATCTTCAATGAATGACTTCATCTTGAGCAGTTGGGCTTTTCTTCAGAATTTGACATTGAACGCACATTGGGTGAGGAGGCTTCTTGTACTGATTCTTGAAAGATAGCGCTTTCAGCTTGAGAATCTTCAGAGAGAACATCAGAGAGAACAAATCTTCTGGATCACTTCAGCAGGTTCAAAATAGCAGCAGATTGATTGAGGAGGATTCAATGCAATCCGTCACCTAATCTTCAAGTGCAGCTTCACCTTGCTTCTGGGGTTGAAAGATTGAATGTCGAAAGAATAATCTTCATTTCTTGCTCCTTCGAATGAGAATTCTTCGATGATCACGGATGAAGCCTTGGCTCAGAAATCTTCGACACAAACTCCATGAGTTTCATCTTCACCTGATTTCACTTTTCAAGACAAAACAAAACTAAAAGAAAACTTAGCACACAATATTTTTGGATTTTTCATATTTTATGAAAAAATAAAACAGAAATAACACTATTTTTGGATTTTTTTTTAATTTTCTGATTTTTGTTTGGTTTTTAAAATTTTTAATTCTCCCCTGATATTTAAATTAGAAGAAAACTATGAACAAATTTAACAAAAATAAAAATGATATCTAACTTTAAGAGTGATTTGGGATCAAAGTTTTTAGACAGCCTTTATCCGTTTATCAGTACCTCTCCCTTCATGAATAGATCTGGTCAATCGCCGGTATTGTGGTCCACTTAAACACGAGAGATTGTGACAAAATTAGGACATACTATAAGTGACAAGACAATGTGATCCTAAGATCCTAGATAATATTCCTTAAGGACCATTCAGCTGACGACGACCAAAGATATTGTTGTCCACCTAAATTGAGCAGCGAGATCTACAGACAACCTAGTGATTGTTCAATTTTAAATGTACTAGAACATGTTTCCCGCTTCTTGACATACCCCAATAATCAGGAACTTCCAAAGTACTCCTTACTTTAGGTGAGCAGACAATTATTATGAGAGAAGTCAGATTTAGAGTGCATATGATATACACCCAGGTCGGATCTCTTCCAATCTCGCAGAGGGTGAAACATATGACTAACCAGATTTGGAGGGATTGAGAAGTAGAATGGTGCATATGTTGTGTACCAGGTCGGATGTATTTCAATCACGCAAAGTAGACAGCATATGACTAACAGACAGGAAGAATTGCATAGATAGAAGATGCATAGAAATAGAGTTGCATATGTTGCAGTCCAGGTCGGATGTATTTCAATCACGCAGAGGAGGCAACATATGACTAACAGAAAGAAAGCAAGAAAATAATTTCCTACAGACCTACTTATCGGAATTCCCCAGTCGCCCCATCAATACCGGAATTAAGGACAAAGTCCGTACATCGAGGAAGAGTTAAACCACGGTTCTAGATACAGATTATTTTAGTGTGACCGGTGGATTATCATGTATATCTCCCTGCTCAACCTATCTGGGCGTCGTATTGTCAGGCTAAATGGATCTATCTAGGTCAAGATTTTTCAAGTCTCTAGATTCCTTAAGTTCATTAATGCCTAGTCAAGTCCATTTTAATCTTTCGTGCCTACCAGCACATCAAACACAGAGCCTAGACAATTCAGATTCAGTCCCTTACACATGTTTTAGACTGCCCGTTATCACTTTATATTTATATCACTTCCTAAAACATCTCCCTTAAGCACATTTCATTAACACCATATTTTTGGATTTTCTGATTTTCTAATGTTTTTGGATTTTTTTAAATTTTCTAATTTTTTCTTTTGTTTTTATTTCTCCCCCTAAATTTGTGCATAGGAGAGAAACGAAAGTAAATGCACAAATTTAAACTATCCTAAAACAAAAATTAGTCTTTAAAGCGAATCAGCTTAAGAAAAACTCAGGAGTATAGAGAAGAAAACTCAAACCGTAAGTCACCGATTGAATTTGCATCCAGAAGGTCTGAGAACAGCACGCGTAATCTCAGAACAGATCCAAAAATTCTTCACATCGTTAAGCACTAACCCCATGAGTGATCCCTTCCTTTCTTCCCTTCCCGCAAAGGATACATACTCTCAATTAATGTTCTGAGTGTTGTACAGTTGAGAGATGTCCCCTATCATGTGCCTGGAACAGCCACTACCAACAAACCGAAGTCTGATGATTTGCCTCCATAGCTGCTCCGACACAGAGCGGGATTAGTTGGTCTTTGGAACCCAGTCCATTTTGAAACTGGGTTGACATTTTTCATCCTTGCACGGTACTCTCTCCCATGACATATCCTGTTTATCACAAACAGAAGATGAAGAAATATTAGAATCGTTAGAAGATTTGGGAGAGTGAGCCTTTGGAACCAATTTGTAGTTGGGTTTAACCCATTTCTTTTTCGATCTGATGGGTGGTTCAGTACTTGCTTTTGATCTTGATGTCGGCCGTTGAGATGACTTTGATTTTGGCTTCAAGGGAGCATCTCTTGGATTGGACTTCTTGGCTGGCATTCCCTTCTTGTTCTTGGGAGTTGGATTCCTGGCCTTCTGCGCGTTCCAGTCATCATGGTCTGAACGTGACCTTGAGGGGTTTCTTTTGAAGTATCTCCCTCTTGGCGCGTTCTGCCAGCCTTGTGCATAGTAGGGAACGTATACGCGATTAGGACAATTTCTGGCAATGTGTCCAGGTGTTCCACAGTGAAAACATGTCTTTTTCTTCACTGTGAAGTTGTTTCTTCCTGACCCTGGTGGCGTATCCTTGCCTTGTCTGTTATTGTTCCCACAAGCACAATTACAACAGACACTCTGTTTCACTGGAATTGGTGGCCTGTATTTCTCAACAGCAGGTTTATCAGAAGCAGCTGAGTTCGAAGCAACAGATTCAGAGTTCAAGGAGATGTTGGTTTGTTCAATGGTGTTCTCCTTGTTCTCATCCTCTGCTACTTTACCTGCATATGAAGTAGATGTGCTAGAAACAGGAACATCAGTATTTTCAAACAAATCATCAAATATGTCAAAAAAAATTAACTCAACATGATCCGGAGCAGAAGCATCACAAGATGTATCATCAATTTTAACATTAGAAACAATAGAGTTTTCATTCGAAACAGAAACAACAAGTTCAGACACAATTTTGTTATCAGAAACAGATCCTTCAACTTCGTGCTTTGACTGATCTAAGGATTGATCTGCAGGGGAAGTAGAAACGTTAGTACTTTCAACATTAATAAATCCTCCTGAAACAAAACCAGATGGCTTGCCATAAACCATGAATGGTTCGTTGGCAATCTCCTCTTTCGTCAAAGAGTGATACTGATATGTATGACTAAAAGGAGGAGGTACATTATCGTATCCTAAACCCTTTTGCTGGTTTCGTTTGAACTGCAGGCAATGGTCAATCATGTTGGCAACTACCTCGCTTGATACATCAAACCTTTTAAAATCAAAATTTGCAGTTTCAAATTGCCCTTTTAATGTATCAAGCTCTGTAATTAACTCAGCATTCTGTCTCTTGATATAATCATAATGTACACATTTGTTACTGTAGTCTTCCTGAAGTCTCCTAAAGTCCTTTATTTTTGTTTCTAACTGGGCCTTTAGGGGTTTTTGTCCTTTCCTGAGTTGATAACCTTCATATCTCAGGTCCTCAACTTCTCTTTTTAATAAATCAATTTGTTCCCGAAGAAATTTAATCGTAGTTTCACAAGCTGGAGTACATGAAACTTCATTTACCGGAATGGATTCGGAACTCATTTTTTTTTTGTTTGTTTTTTTTTTTTTTTTTAAATTCTTTGACTAAAAACTCAAAAGTCAACCTTAAAAGTCAAATTTAAAGAGTCAAACTTAAAAGTCAAACCGAAAAGCTAAATTTGAAAATTTAAATGTTAAATGAGAAAGTCAAAGTTTAAAGTCAAAGGTCAAATTTTAAAAGTCAAAGTCAAAATTTTAAGTAAAAAGTCAAAAATAAAAGTGAAAATTTAAAAACTAAAATTTTTGGTTGAAAATGTAATTTAAAAATGAAAGAAATTGAATTTTCGGGCTAAAAGTGTCAATTTGCGAAATTAGGAACCAAAGGGGAGTCTTTTTGAATTAAAAACGGAAGGTTTGGAACAAGGAGCTTGGTAGATCAACTATTAAGGCGCAGGGGAAAGGAGGTGGGTGATCCGGGTTCGATTCTTGGCAACCCCAAAATAAATTCCGATTTTTGCTGATGTTGCGTGCGAGGATAACTGCTGCGAAGCTTCCTGAACGTGCGAGCGCGAGGTGCGAGGCGCGAGACCGAGGCTGCTGAACGAGAAGGCGTGCGAGGTGCGAGGTGCTGGCCGCAAACCGAGGACCGCAAACACCGGCCGTAAACTCCGGGAAACCCTAGCCGTAAACGCTGCCGCTGCCGCCGACCGTAAACCCTTCAAAGGCCGTAAACTCTTCGCAGATTACGTGAAAAACAGCGTTTTTCACTTCTTTTTCCTCCAAAACTCGATCAAAAACTCGTTTTTATAAAAAACGCGAAGAACAAACCCCCCTTAATTTTCAAAAATCTATCCAAAAACGCAAGAATCTTTCAAAAATAAGATCAAATATGCTTCAGATCTGATAAAATTGACTGATACAATCCAAGCTTTGATACCAATTGTAAGGTCCTAAAACGGATCTTACCAGTGATCAAACAATCAAACAATCAACAAGAACAAGAATTGGAGTAGAAGTAGAATAGAAACAAGCTTGCACATGCTTTATAACTTGAAAACGTCAAGTACAACTTGCTTACAGCAACCGTAAACTCTCTGGCATCAACAACCAATAATGACCTACAACACCTCTATATATAGGGAACTTGGGCCGTAAACATACAACTGGGCCGTAAACTACTAATTAACCCACTAAACCAATATAAATACACAAAAGAGTTATTACAATGAAAATCCTAGCCCAAACCACTAACTGGACCCTTCATAGTTTACCAGGAGCATTCCAGTCATGAGCTGAGGGCCTGGTAGGGAATACCAGACTCATGTTGTGGGCTCAGAGGCAATCCAGACCTATGTTGAGGACCGTGTAAGGGTATTCCAGTCATAGGCTGTGGGCCTAGTGATCTTAGTAGTTCATTTATTCTGTGGGAGCGCTTTCGGAATGGGCACATTGTTGAGTTTCGGGCGAGCCGTAATCGGCTGCGAGGAATCAGAAGATTTTGTGAGGAATACAAGGGCAGGTCCTTGAACCTCAAGTTATGAGTTTAGACCCGAGTTTCGTATATAGTGGTATTCTAATCTAGGGTATTCCATCCCGAGGATGACCGGACCCTATGACTGATTGGACTTAATATGTTTGGTATTCCAACCCGAGGGTTGATTGGGCCAAACATGTGCAAAATATGCGGGTATTCCATCATGACGATGACTGGACCCGTCATAGGCATGCCTGGTATTCCAGCCCGAGGCTGATTGGGCCAGGTATGAGTGTTTGGGCTTATAAGCCAGTTATTATATGTATGTGGTTCAGGAACCAAAGGAAACATTGTCGTGTTGGTCCAAGAGGGATTCATCTTCCATTTTACACCCCGTTGTTCGTTTTATCGCTAGGAATCGGTTATCAGAACGAATTTCTCCTGAAGGAGTACCTAATCTCTTGTCGAGAAGAGAATTTCAGGTAGCAGTGTAGGATTGTGACTCTGTTTTCGGGTGGGAACCCCAGGGTTTATTAGTTGAGTAGCCAGTTGGGAGATAAGTGCAAATAATTCAACAATAATGATCCAGTGTGGGCAGTTTGTCAGGCAGTCAGACCATCTCGAGACTCTAGATTTCGGATTGAGTAAATATGATCAGATTGTAAGGGATTCGTTTAGTTTCCTGGTTTTAGAACCCTGCGAGGGTTGTTTGCGGTTGCCTTGGAAAGGCTAGGGTTACGCTCGGGATTTTAGCCAAGTAGTTTAAGTTGTTTGGCGTGTAAGGATTGTTAAGAAACGATTTCGAGGACGAAATCAAATTTAAGTGGGGGAGAGTTGTAACATCCCGTTTTAAGAAGAGTAATTAAATAATAAATCAGGAACCCCGTGAAGTAATTATTTTGATTATTTTATATTATTAGAGCTCAAAATTAAATAAGAATTATTAGAATGTTGGTTTCGGGGGTTAAAGAGTAACATTGGACTTAATTTGAAAGGATCTTGAATGACTTGGGTTAAAAGAGTAAATTCCAGACCTAAGATGAAAGGATTTTGGAAATGAGGGGTTTAAATGGTAAATTGTGGATTTAATTTGAAAGAAAAGAAGATGGAGGGACTGATTTTATCATTATGGAAAACATGCTTAAGAGGGAAGGGGTATTTAAGCGTTACCCACCTGGTAACCCTAACCCTAATCGCGACACTTGCAGCCGCTACTCCCCTCTACCCTTAACCTCCAGCCGCCACTTCCATTGCAGCCATGTCCTGCAGCCTCCTTGCCAGCCGACATCGCTAATCGAAGCCAATAACCAGAGCAACCACCTCGTACTCAACCTAACGTCGGGAAAACGTGGCTGCGTCCGTTACTCCCATTGGTTGCTTATTGGATCACTCCTCAGCCTTCGTCGCCGCCATGGAAGCTTTCATCAGCCGCCTTACGAACCTCCAGCCGCACCACCACTGAGACCGTCGACCAACGAAGCCGCCACCTCCGTTTCAACGATCTCCAATGCCGCCATCACCGTAGTCCGATGCCTGTGACGCTGTGAGCACCCGAGACGACCACTAGGGGCCGACGAAAGGTCGGATTCGCTGTTGTGTGGTCGTGAGCAATCGAGAATCGCCGGGAACCGGAGGGAAATCTCAGCACCGCCGCTTTACCGCCGTTATGTCGCTTGGGTTGCTACTGCCGTCGTCAACCGCCGCCGGGGGGTGGCTGGATCCGTTTGCTAGAAAGAAAGCGGGTGGGTGTTTGGTTCTGCTGTAGGGTGTGTAGTTGTTGGCTGGGAAATCAAAAAGAGGCCACCACCACCACCGTGAGGTGGTGGCTGCCACCCTCTACCACCACCGGCCGCCACGGTGCGGCTGTGTGTGTGCGTAATCAGTATGTTTTATTAGTGTATGCGTGATTTAAGTGGATAATATTGTAATTTGTAACAAAAGTGAAATAATGAAAAGAAGAACCCAAACCACCACCGTAGAGTGGTGGTTGCCTCCACCGGCCTCCGTGTCGGGTGGCGATGTGCTTTGATTGCGTTTGGACCTCGTTTGGGGGATGTTTGGACAATATGGAATCAAGGAAACCCTAATGGGCCCAAAGAATCCCTAGTGAACCCAATGGAACCCTAATGGGCCAATAAGGCCCAATGTGACCTAAAAGCCCAACCAATGGACTAATGGGCTAGTATTAGGTTGGAAAACCCTAATTAGGGTTTGGAAAACCCTAAGGGCATAAAACCCTAATTGTGGGAATCGTTTGGGACACACACGAGTACTAATTATTAAACCTAAAATAATAATTAATAATCATTGGCAAACTAGCTTAAGGCAATAATGGACTTAATGGATTAAGTCCTTAATGGGTTAAGTAAGAAACACTTAACCCTAATCATCATTTCATGTGAAAGCCCTAATCTCAATCGGGCCTTGAACTGGGCCTTCTTATTGGGCTTTGGCGATTGGACTATTGGTGGGCCATCCAAGAACAAGTTAATGGACCAAAGTAATTAGATGGGCTTTAGGATAAGGCCCATGTGAGGACTTAGGCCCAATTTGGAAAATTGGGCCATAGATGGGCCATAAATGGGGACTTTATGATTATGTGATATTGGGCCATGGGAATTGGGTTGGAATAATTGGATGGGCCTTAAGGAAAGACCATGTAGAGGTCTGGGCCCAATTTGGAAAGTTAGGCCATATGTTGGGCTTTGGCCCATTATTTGATGTTTGGGCTTTTGTAGTGTGAGTTGGACCTTGGGCTTGGAACCCAATTATTAATTGGGTATTGCTTGATGTTTACAGTTCGGGAATCTGTCAACCAGCAGCTGGAGTGTATCTGCGGGACTTCAGCAATGTCAGGTGAGTTATCATCACTATACTAAGGGGTCTAAGGCACCAAGGCTGGCCCATTGGATATGTTATCCTAGCAATGTTAGTATGTTGAGTATGAAGTTAATGTTGCATGCTAGTGGTTATGCCAGTTAGGTAGATCTGTAGGACTACCTGTGTTGTTATACGATTATCTGCATGCTTAGTGGTTATGTTATGTGTTGATATGTTATGTGGGATGGGTTGAGGTTGTACTGCTCCGTGCGGTAGCCAACAAACTCCATAGTATTCCAGATATGAGCTGAGGGCCCGGTAGGCATTCCAGACTCATACTGAGGACTCGGGAGCATTCCAGATACGAGCTGAGGGCCCGGTAGGCATTCGAGCCTCGTACTGAGGGCTCGGTGGCAATCCAGATGTGAGCTGAGGGCCCGGTAGGCATTCCAGACTCACATTGTGGGCCCAGGGGTATTCCAGTCTGTAAAGCCGTGGACCCGTTACGTGCTGTTCTGTTCAGTTTGTTATGATATGTTATTTGTTTATGTGTTACTGGACTGTATGTGTATCAGTATTTTGGGGGTAACTCACTAAGCTTTCGGGCTTACAGTTTCAGTTTATTGTTTCAGGTACATCAGGGAATCGTGGCAACGTAAAGGCGTGATCGTACAGCTCCTCACTTTTTATGACTTTGTTTCTGGGATACTCTGATATTAA
The DNA here is from genome assembly GCF_052849685.1 of Lactuca virosa. NCBI lineage: Eukaryota > Viridiplantae > Streptophyta > Magnoliopsida > Asterales > Asteraceae > Lactuca > Lactuca virosa. The sequence continues at coordinate 56,413,530 of NC_136430.1, forward strand.
ACTATTTTGAAAACATTTTGTAATGACTAATGGGTTTTGAATTGTTTAAAAAGTTTTAAATTGGCTTGAATTTTACGGGTGTTACAAAATGATTTCCTGAAACCCCAAAACGTGGCGCCATGCGTGACTGACGAAAATCATGAGACCCGCCTCATTACGAAGTGATCGCGTAGGAAACGGTTGCGATAGCGTCGTCAAACCCAAGTCACCCGCAATACGCCAGTCCAGAGACTGTGGAATGCTGATATGCTTACCAGACCCCTCCTAATACAATACCCCCAGTCAGGAAGAGTAGCATGGAACGATAGTAACGGGTGTATCGGCCAGTCATGAGGAAACAATCCAGCTCGTTGTCTCATGTTCATCGTGGAACCTGATAAAATTAACTAGGAACATTAGTAAATTAAAATAAAAGTTAAAAATAGAAAAATCTGGGAAAAAATTTCTCCTCGCACGCATTTCATAACGCGTGGCGTGTATTTGAAGACCCCCCGGACATCTTCATATGTGTCGTGCGCCTCAAGAACACGTTGGCGACAGATCGAGATTTAGGCTCGATTTCGTCCAATTTTCAACCTAAGAAACATTAGGGTTCGATAATCAATACTCCTACAAGTTTATTACACCATCAATTTGATTTAAAACGCAATAGGAATTCAGATTCAAACAAAACCCTAAGTTTTTCCCAAAAACCAGAAATGCATCAAATTGAGGCAGTATAACAAGTTTTTAACAACAATCGACTATAGAACCACTATAATCGGTCGATATAATAGCTATTTAAACCATCAATCTCACATTATCACACAAAAATCGGAAAAAAAACCCAAATAACTCAAAAACCTAAAGACGGGAAATTAGGGCCCGTTATCATCGGAAAGGTGTTAGGTATTTGAACACGTGTACCTGAGTAAGAGAAGAAATGAATGGAAGAAAATGACAAAACCCGGAAAACACGGCGTGCAAATTTCGTATGGGGCCCGAAATCGCGAAAAATGAAAAGAAACCGGTGGTGCATGTCGACAGGGGGGGACAAGTGCGCCCTTTTTATACTTGGACCCAGTGCACGCGGCACACTCGCTTGCCCAACGCGCATTCCAAGAAATTTAGAATCTTCATTTTTTGCTCGACGCTGTTTTTTCTGACCTCTTCCAACTTAAAGCCCTAGAAGTTGACCTAGAATACCCATCCCTGAAATTAAAACGAGCTCTAGATGCACCAAAAAACTATAAACTAAAATAAACAAACAATAAACAGATAACGAAAGAACGTAAACCAACTTAAGTCAACAAACCTACCCACGAAAACGATAAGCAGACAAGTTGCTAAGAAATTTGATTAACACAAATACAACCTGAAACTTAAAACACAAATCATTAATCAAAAGGCAAGAAGGAGAGGAATTTTAATAGAACATGAAGATACCTCTAACATGGTAGCAACCAATAGAGAATAAACTACCAGGAATTTATGAGCAAGCAAGCTAGGATCCTTTCGCAAAGACCAATAGGTGTTAAGAAGAGTTAGGTTAAAGAATACTACAGACCCACAACGATGTTAAGAACATTTAGATTAAGATTACCGCCTATAGTAAATCATTCATCTAGTAGAATACTAAGATCAAAATTTTAAGAATAGATGATGCATCCTCCATTCTTTAGAAAAGTATGAATAACTTGATGACAGTAGAAATCTACCCCCATAAGTAATCCCAAAAGTAGAAAAACATGTCAAACCTAGTGTAAGTATAAGCATCGCCTACTCGACAATAATAGGAATTTGAGAAATGAAGAAGCACACAAAAAGATAGAACTCCAAGGACTTGAACGCTTACTAGGATTAAGAAGGCCCTAACCACTTATGATATGACACACCATTTTAGGGCAAGACACACTGTAGTCCTAGAGGAACTCCCACTCCATGAATCCATACCTATACCACCATAAAAAGAGAATAGAAAACTAAAACTGAAAGTCTATGACACAAAGGGCCATACAACTAGGAAACATATAGATCCGACCCTCATAATAACTACTACGAATGAAAGAAACTACCCATAGACTTAGTCAGGAAGTGTATTCGATTATTCATTAAAATAAAGAAAACTTTGAAATTCACGAAAAACCATTGGGTTAAGTAATTCCTCAACATTTCAAATACCTCACATCATTTAGTCAGAAGTAGAACCCTGAGCAAACTCTACAAAAGCCAACTAAGACAGGTCAAGCATCCAAACGTAAGATGACCTAATAAGAAGGATCACCACATCTAGCACGAAACGATTTAGACTATAGACAGGAAACCACAACTCAAAGTAAACACATAAGCACTCCTAAAAGAAAAGAAGCAACGAGATCGCGGAACGAAAAAGTAGTGGTTCATGAGAACCTTAACATGATCAATCAATAGAAACTTTAGGCTTCCTCTTAGTGTAAAACAAAATAGAAATGGGACCCTAAGCATATAATCACTAAGGGAATCACAAGAAGGAATATACTGATGGGTTTTGAGCACTACATCAATCATATGGTGTACATGCAAACCCTAAAGCTTTGGATCTAGTTTGTCTAATATACATGCAATAATCATCCAAAGCTCATAAACCCTAGATCTAGCATATGATAAACGATATTAACATAAGAATAGGGTTTAGATCTTACCTTGATTGTTATATAGCAATAACAATCTCAAAACCTTCTTGATCTTGACTTCTGAAAGCTTAGTGCCTCAAATGTTGCACGTCTAATGGAGTCACAAACACCATGAACAACAAGATGACCTAGGAGAGAGGGAGGAGGCACCAAAAACGTCCTAGGGTTTCTCTTAGAAGGTTAGGCACGTTTTTGGCTTGCCAAAGGTTCCTTTTATACTTAGGCTATTAGGGTTTCAACCAGGAAACCCTAATCTGACTGCTTAGGCCCTAAGCAGCCCATGGACTCCCTCCTTAAAAGCCTTGGACGAATTCTAATGGGTTTCCCCATAGATTTCGTCCACTCCAACTTCTATGGAGTCCATCAGCCCAATATTCAACTATCACATAATTGACAGTTCTAGTCCCCTTTATTTAATTAATGTCTTTTAGCCACAGAATTAATTCTTATTAATTCTTGACTAATATTAATTAAACAATATGATTTCTCCTTTAATATATTAATCATATAATATATTAATAAATAATAATTAATCCTCTTTCTCCTTAATTCATCTTATCAGTTGCTATGGCGAAGACAACCCAAAAGGATCATGCTCACAATCGGGTCAAGTACATACCAAAATAGTTATGGGCTTAGACACCTAATCCAACAGTCTCCCACTTGGATAAGTCTAATAAGTATTTGCATATGGCTTCAGAACCTGATCAGCAATCGTAGCTTTCAAAAGCCGCTGTCAACTCTGATCTTATCAGAAATGTGTCCTTTAGATAAGGGATCATATATTCCTCCATTCTAGATATCGTATGAACTGAGACATGGATTTTAATCATATTCTCTGTTCATGTGATGTTTCCCGATTTCCTATTTATGACGACTGACAACAGACTACAATTGAACACATCAACTTAGTCCAGGCTTGGCCAAGCACTTAGGGTGTCATTACTAAATCATCGAGGGGCCCACAAATATCGCTTTTATCCCACTTTGGGTAAAAGGAACGGATAAAATTTGACTCAATGCTCGCTTGTACCTACTTATCAAATCACACACAACAATATGTTTTATAACACCAAGTTACTGGTGCGTTTACATATTATCAATGTGCAACCAACTTGCAGAATACAACTCACACGTCTCGGTTTCAAGAATATAAGATATTATCATCTCACCAATCACTCGTGCTAAAATCCATGAAGCGATCCAAGTGAGTGTGGGTTTAATCCAATACTCAAATCATATTCATAAGCACTCATGAACGTTGCAGCAAACTTTTGCTATGTCTAATACACTTTAGACAATCTACAAACCAATTCATGATAATCTTCTTTCATACCTACTCCCAATGTATGAGCGACTGTGGAACGTTTGAATAATCTTATTATTCAGGAAGTCAAAACATGCAAAGTGAAACACAATAATAATAGAATCCAATATGGCCCCAAACTTTTGAGTATAAATAAAACCCCTTTTATTTAGTCACCATATTGATTACACATTATTCATTGTATAATGTTTCGGATAATCAACTTATTACTTGAATTATAACAGCAGTTGTCCCATGCGCTAAGCATGCACACTCTGTTTACCTGTGGTCCATACTTTGTGAAATAGATCAATTGAAAACATTTCCAGTGATGCCCATTTCACAACTCCTAATCCTTATCGTTAGTGTAAGAACACAAAATTCTCGCCACTACTACAATATGTTAGATTCTAACATTTTATGCAATGATCCCTTTTGTAATCTTATTGCACAAAAGTCACTAAGACTTTGCAAATGAAATTACAAAGTGCTCTATTGCAGATTGTTATAAGGCAATTCCATAGACATGAAGTCTCGCATTCAAAGTACATTTCTTTGAACATCCTTCTCGCATAAAAGTTTCTAATCTAGACATATATTCTTAACGTCCAACTCCCAATATGGAAACATTTCCATATTTTCCATACGACAACTCATTATTAATAGAATCATATCTAATCATAATAATGTCATTATGGTCCATTCATTACTATACTTCCAACTGCTCATAACCGACCAATCCTTAGCGAACCTTAGATTATCCTTGACAGTTGTTTAATTAGTTTAGTCAAATCCGGTTCTAGTCCTTTTTCCCTCTTGATGCCCTAGGCATTTGAGAAAATTTTAGAACAATCAAATATTACAGCATATGCAATCGAACCTATACACGAAGCGTATGAGACACGATTCATAATGAAAAACGTGATACTTTACCAGTTTTTTGCTATAATATTGCCATATATAGGATTCCCATATGTTGAATCTTTTCAACATAACATCCATATATGCCCTTTGACTAAATTTAATTAAAATTTCTCGATCCAAGCCTTTAGATTTTGAAGCGAAGTATAATATTCTCTCCCTTAATTATAGCAAAACAATTTTTCAACCCCTGCAACTTTGCAAAGTGAAACTGTTATTTTCTATAATTAATATTGCTAACTTGCAATACTTAAAATAATAATCATGCTCCCACTAACATGATGATTATATCCTTACCAGCATAACACTTATGCTCCCACTAGCTTTGACATGTATTCAGAAATCTGCTAAACTTCTAGAAAAACAATACTTATTGATTTTCAAGATCATATTTCTAATATGACACGCTTCGAAAATCTTTTATGTAAGCTTCTAGAAAACAACTCATACACCTTTCCTTAGATAGCTCACATGTGTGTCTAAACAATTCTAGAACTTATAGCAATAAGTCTCGAATTTTCAAACTAATTGCCAAATCTCACAATTCGAACTATGAAGAGTGACGTCGTAGTCATAATCGAATTTGAGAATGCAATTTACATAATCGTTATCTCATTAAAATCTTCCTATTGAAAGCGTTTCCTCACAATCATTTTCATGAAGGAGAGAAACCTTATGACACTTAGATTTTATGTTGTATGTGTTCCTATCCATGTGAATCTGTCATAACCATAATCATAAGATAATGTTTGTGACAAATCCAAACTCTTATGGACAAAACTTGTTCATTTTTTATTTCTTGCCATCAAGGGTCCCATCATTGCTTCCAAGTCTTCGAGCAGCTCACCCCTACCTATCAATGTACTTTCCATTGATCAGGATGCCTTGCCTCTATGCAATCAATTGAGAACTCATAGAACTTATATGCATAGTTGACTTAAACTGGAATGGCACAGAAACAAAAATTGTGTCAGCATGATAGGTTCAAACCTCAAGTCGTGTGCTAGTGTTTAACAATAGGTTTACCCTTGATTAGTTCTTGAAACTTTTCAAGATCATTTAGACTCCCACTGACCTCTTGACATATAAAATTCTCTTGTCAGGAAACATTTCTTGACAAAACAAATATTCAAGAGTTAGTGTAGGTCTTTATCAAGGCAAATACTACACACAATTGGTATTAGTTGGTCTTTGTCTTATCCAAGACATCACAACTTACCAATTTCAAATGTGCAAAAGCAAGAAAACATTTTCCTACTTCACATTTGATGAGTGTGTTAAAATTTCTTAAGATGATGTCACTCAAATCACTATTTTGGAGTACGACTCTAAGACTTGATTTTGGAACGAAGTATGATACACCTTTTGATTTAACCATTTCAACAATTCTCGATTCCTCTTCTTAGCCATACTAGTGTACTAAGGTGTCCTTAGAGGATCAACTGTGATACGGTTTCATAATCACTAAGTTAATCATAAAATAGATACTTAAGTACTCTCCCATCTTTTCAGATTGGAGAAACTTTTATCTTTCTGCCTAATTGATTCTTCTTATTCGTTCTGTTATTTATTGAAACCTTTTCAACGATTCAGAATCATACTTAATCTTTTAAGTATAACCACATTTACTAATCCTTTAGCAAATCATGACGAATATTTTGTCGTTCTTTGTGGCGGACTTGACCTAGTGCACAACAATGCGTACTAGATCTCCTAGTCCATCACTTGACTCGTATACTTATGTGAACAAGGAATTAGTCTTAATTTCCTAAATACGAAGGTTCTCATTCATCACATAATACCAGTTGCATGATTCCAAGTTTCTGTCTAATTGAAACTTGGGCGATGAGAATCTTTCCTTATTTGGTAAATTTCTGACATTACCACAAATAACATAGCTAAGAATCAAATTCATTCACAATATTGCTAACAATAGAAACATTCAAACACCAATTTTCATTAAAATCCAACGAAGGAGACATAAATAAGACAAATCAAAATTTATTTTATTGCGAAAAAATCTTTTCCTTACAATGCGATTTCAAATGAAAACTATGTAAATATTATTTAGCAATCTGTCCTAACTCTAAAGTAGCAGCTAAAATCCGATCTTTGAATCATGCGATCGAAATCCATTTCTTCATGACCAGATTCAGCTCAATTTTTTTTCTTTTAAGCTTCATTTTCTTCGATCCTACAAAACACCAAATGTAATCTTATCACATCATGTATTAAGAATCTAAAAAGGAACTTAATAGAGTTAGATAGTGGATTTTACCTGAAGTAGAGTCATACATCTTGACTCTCCCATCTCTCAAATCTCTCAGGTAGTCAGGCCAGCTTCGTGACCAATGCCCCTTTTCTTGGTAGTAGAAACACACAGATTCTTTGGGAATGGCACAAGTGACTATCTCAGACTTAGCCTTTCTCTTGCGTAGAGAAAACTTTTCTGGACTTCCAATGTTGCCATTTCCCATAGAAGGATGGGACATTGATTTTCCAGACAAATTTGCTTGACCAGTGCGCCAAATCATCGCTGATTCGGCAGCAATAAGCAAATAAGTCAAATCAATGAGGGTTACATCGTGGTCCATCACATAGTACTCTCTAATGAACTTACTATATGATTCGGAAAGTGACTGAAAAACCAAGTCAACAGCCAACTTCCTTGAGACATCGACACCCAACATTCCCAATTTATCAATATGCAACTTCATATCCAAGACATGAGCACATACAGACTTTCCATCTTTGTGTCTTTTTTCCAATAGGGCTTGAGTGACCTTGAACTTTTCAAGTCTTCGAACACGTGGGTCAGGGAGAATTATTGTAGGAGGTGGAGGAAGTGAAGTATGATTTCCATTTCCACAATCCAATCGTGGAACATCATCTTCATGTGGAAAACTTTTTCCAACGGATTTAGGAAGACCATAGTTGTCAGACTTTGACATCTACAAAATGGGAGAAATTCAAGTTAGTTGATTGGGTCCTTAATAAAACACCCAAATGAGATATTAAGGCTAGGACCCAACAAAATATTCTACAACTTGGAATAGGGATGTCGTAATCCAAATTGCAGAACATTTGAAGGTAGGTAAATGACGATTTACCAATTTCCACCATGAAAAACGAAAATTGAAGGTTTAAGTTTTAAATGAATTGAAACTCCTAGATCGTTTGAGATTCATTGAACCTTTCAATGGCATGTTTAATCTCGATTATGCCCTTCATTTGTGACTGGGATGCCGAGGATCACAAATAAGGTGTGAATAACCATGCGAATGTACGTGGTGCCCTCAATGTTACAGTCACCTAATCGACGTGCCGGTTAACCACACACGCCCCACTAATTGTCTCGGCAAGGGTACAAAGTGTAATTCCATGGAATTGCATCAAATTCACTTTTTCCTAAAGTAACTAAGATTTGGGAATTTATAAAAGTGTTAGTTACTTCGTATTTCATTATACTTATAATGGAAGGTTGTGTCCTATCCTACCCGTTCGGCTAACGACCCTCCACTAGTCAAGAGTACGGTGGGTAAGAGTGGATACCCATTCAATCGCCATTTTATAGGCAATTTCCTTAAACACCCCTTAGAGACCAGCTTCGTGAATGAGGCCTACTAACGGTAAGACTGACTCTTTACTCATACATATATAATATGTTAAACTTTTAAATGTTATATAGTATAAGGTGTATTTTACACTTTTAAAATACTAGGTGGTCTAATTTAATAAATTATACTTTTAATTTAATTAAATATAAACCAAATCATTATGGATTTATTAACTCTCCTTTAATTATACACTTAATTAACTTAATAAAACCATAAGGGTGTAATTTGAACTTTTCAAAAACTAGGGTTTTAGAATTTAATATTTCAAAATTAAAGTACTTTTAATCAAAATAATCAAATTCCAAAACTTGAGGGCAAGTTTTGAAACTTTTCAAAACTATCTAGATCAAATTACAAATAATTCAATTAATCAAATAATTGGTAATTATCTAAATTTGACCTAATTTAATTTTCACAAGATAATCAAAATTACAAATAATCAAATCTTTATCTAATAAAACAAGTTATTATCTTAATTTTGACAATTATCTTTTATTTTGGTAAGGATAATCACACCAAATCAATAAAAATCAGATTTTATTAATAAAAAAAGTTTATGGTAATTATCCCACAGCCAAATCAGTAAAAATCCCGAGATTTCCTCTGTCTGACCCTTGGACTCGCCGAGTCATGGACTGGACTCGCCGAGTCTGGCTGACTCGTCGAGTTCATCCACTGACTCGCGTATCAGTCAGACAGAGGACCAAAAATTTGATTTTCATGCCAAGAATGATCATACAAGCATCAAATACATCAAACAAACAGCCTAGGCTCGGATACCACTGATGAGTTTTGAGCACTACATCAATCCTATGGTGTACATGCAAACCCGAAAGCTTTGGATCTAGTTTGTCTAATATACATGCAATATTCATCTAAAGCTCATAAACCCTAGATCTAGCATATGATAAACGATATTAACATAAGAATAGGGTTTAGATCTTACCTTGATTGTTATATAGCAATAACAATCTCAAAACCTTCTTGATCTTGACTTCTGAAAGCTTAGTGCCTCAAATGTTGCACCTCTAATGGAGTCACAAACACCATGAGCAACAAGATGACCTAGGAGAGAGGGAGGAGGCACCAAAGACGTCCTAGGGTTTCTCTTAGAAGATTAGGCACGTTTTTGGCTTGCCAAGGGTTCCTTTTATACTTAGGCTATTAGGGTTTTCAACCAGGAAACCCTAATCTGAGTACTTAGGCCTTAAGTAGCCCATTGACTCCCTCCTTAGACGCCTTGGAAGAATTCTAATGGGTTTCCCCATAGATTTCGTCCACTCCAACTTCTATGGAGTCCATCAGCCCAATATTCAACTATCACATAATTGACAGTTCTAGTCCCCTTTATTTAATTAATATCTTTTAGCCATAGAATTAATTCTTATTAATTCTTGACTAATATTAATTAAGCAATATGATTTCTCCTTTAATATATTAATCATATAATATATTAATAAATCATAATTAATCCTCTTTCTCCTTAATTCATCCTATCAGTTGCTATGGTGAAGGCAACCCAAAAGGACCATGCTCACAATCGGGTCAAGTACATACCAAAATAGTTATGGGCTTAGACACCTAATCCAACATATACATCCAACTACCTAACGAAACAACCCATCGCTAGTCGACAAATACCCGATAGAATTAAAACTAAAAAAGGGTTGAACATTAAAACACTTATGGACATTACCATCAGCCTCGCGAAAGAACTCAAAATAGTTCCAAACCTCATTGAAAAAAAAAACCTTAAGAAGAGAGAATACTTCTAAAAAAACTACGTCATAGGTATTATTCCATTAAGATGGTCTCAACCAAGTGCCTTCATATTAAGCACTACCAGTAGAATTTCGGGGACGAAATTTCCTTCAACGGGGGGAGGATGTGACAACCCAGAGAATACGTCCTCAGTTTCCATTGATAGCCAACGTCAAAACACGATAATACAATCTTGAAAATGCCTAATATTTTCAACTATCACCTTATTGACGTCAAACCATAGGCTCAAAAATAAGTGTATGAAAATCCGTTTCACTTTGCGAGCAGGTTAACATACTAAGATTCTACATGCTACCGTGATCCCAAAAATATAAGTTTCGCAACAACGCTACTCAATATGAGGGAACTACAGCTACCGCAATAAATAAAATTCTACCGTACTTGAAAAGTTATAGTGACGAAAAATACAAAGAGAATTGTTGACTTTTGGAAAAAGTAGCTAACTAGGCAATCGTAGTACTATTTAAAGTAGAAATTATAGAGCAAAGAATGCCTAAAATGGAAATCGTATGAGAAAGTTATGATTTTTTATAAAATCATAACAGTAACAAATACTAGTTGAAAAACGGAATTCAAAACCTGCAAAAACAACCAAAAGGAATGTTGTAGAGAACGATGAGATCTACAAGGATATATAAGAGTCGTAGAAAACAGAGTTTGCACATGAGATTTACATACTTTTAAAGATAGGAAAACATCCTCGTGTGCACTCACGCGCCATGCACGGCGCACTTTTTGACACCCCGGTCCTCCAGGATACGAATGACGTGGCCCCATAGGTAGAGGACATGTGTCGGCATCAAGGTGGTTCATGCACATATTACGCGTTGCGCAATGCGCGACATGCAACCCAAACCATCTATAAATAGCAAGTCTCGACTGATCCTTTCTCACACCTCAACACACACGTCTCCCTCTCTTAAAATTGGTGCCAAGGACTCCCGAGCGCTCTCTAGTGTTGACCTTGTGGTTTTTCTACCCTACATCAATGGTTTCATGAATTACAGGTGAGTTCACGGTCCCATTTTCCAAAACTTTTTTTTGGGGGGGGGGGGGGGGAATACTTGTTTAAAATGCAACTTTACATAGTTATATAATAATGCTCATAACAATAGGATGATATTATGTCCGGTAGATACTCTGCCCAAACTATATGAATCCCATCACCAAAATACTAAGGAATACGCTAACATGCTGACATAGGTTAGGAACACAATGAGAGCTAACTTAACGAATTCGACCAAGTAGTTTCACGCTTATGAAACCTGTGAACTCACCAACATTATGTTGACCCCCTCAAAATCACATGTATTCCTTGGTCATTAACAGAAACAAAAGACTATCCAACCAAAGTGTATGGACGACTCTCAGACTACCGAAGAAGATGGTGATTAAGACAATTATCGACATGAAAGTCACTTCCATTAGTCAACATCCCTGAACGTCGTGCCACTTGGTGTTTCTGCCACCAGGCCGAGGGTGTGACAATCTTTATGGATTAAGAGTTAAAAATGGAAATGGCTTAAGAAGGTGCTACACAGGGCATACTCTATGTACGCATGTCGTACCACTATATAGTACATAGATTGGTTACGTATGGCTTATGTCAACTGGGCATTGACAATTGACGTTTTGACCAGTTTGACCTTTGATCAACTATGAGGGGTTGAGGAATTGGAAGGGGAAAATGGTCTTTTTTCCCAAATGGGGATTAGCATTGGCTTTTAGACCTGTTAAGTGGGATATTACCTTAATTGCTAATTAGGGTTTGGTTTTGGATATATTTCGTGGGAGAGACTTCATCACCAGCGGCTTGTGTGTGAGATCTATTCGTTTACCGATCGAGGCGAGTTCTTCCTCACTGTAATCGGGGGTCGAAGGCACCAATACCGTCCTTATGGACTTTGTATGTATCTTGGTATATGAAATATGGCAAGCTGTAGAGATTGGATAGTCGGTAGATTTGTATGATTACATGTTTTGGTGGTTAGTATCTGTTATTTGATTATGTGTATTTGTTGACATATTGTGATGAGTTAGGTTGAGGTAGTTGTGACATCCCCTAATTTCTCGGCCAGAAAAGATCGATTTAATTTATGCTTTTAAAATAAAATCATAGGAATCCTTTTAAAAGATGTTGCGGAATTGGTCCCCAAAACAAAACATGATAAAAGTTTATCAAAACCTTTCTTTAAGAAATATATATTTTTCTTTTATATCAAAACCTCGGGATGTCGTGTTTCGATACAGATCAAAAGCATAAACAAGACATTATAAGCCTTACAACAGTTATTTACAATTACTGGCCTATAATCCAAAAATCTCTCATCATCATCCGACTATGCTCGGGGTCCACTACCTGTAATATAAAAAGCTGAGTGGGTCAGGCTTGAGAGCCTGGTGAGCATATAGGGTTTTCAACCCACAATAATAATAAACTTATTAAATTCACCGATCAACAATAACCCTGATTACCCATTCTCGTTATCCTCACTTTACGTCCCTAAACACCTATCACAAGGGACCTAGCCTAAGGATTATCATCGGGGTGGACACTACTGCTAAGGGGACTCCTCAGCCATACATGTCCTAAAGGCAACCATGAGGGGGATGGAGTATAGCAAATGAACACCCAAGCTCATTAACACCTACAGGTTGCGAGCCTGCCAGCGTTCCACTGGACTGTCTAGAAAAGTCTGTGGTCGTCATCCATACTCCGCTAGATGACTGGATTACAATAACATCGAGGCCTCTCATCATTTTAACACACATCGGCTATTTCGTCTACCCATGTTTTACCCAACATATTTGTAGATAAAACACATATACAGTTTAAAACTTGTATAAAACATCTATTCAACAGTCACTTCAATTAAACAATTAATATAATTACACATAGCACATATTTTATAGAAAATACTTCATATCTAGGTGTAAGATGAAGGTGACTACACACTCACATGATTTAATGATAATCGGGCAGCACTTCGTTTCCTAAAACGATCGTTTCTAATAAAACCTGGAGTTTTATTGAGAAACCGGGCTCTGCGAGGGTCGGGCTTCAAAACCGAAAAGATAATTTTCTCGGGCTTCTCGGGCACTTCGGGACGTGTTTCGGGTGTTTGGTATGATACCGGGGCTTTAGGGGAAGTTGGAATGAAAGAAATATGAGTTTAGGGGTGTAAAATGACAAATTTCCAAATTACCACTGGGGGGTCTCACACCCTTCTATTTATAGGGGCGAGACTTCTGATGCAAGGGCTGAGAAGCGACCAGGTGTCAGCAGATCCGAAGGGAAGGCTGATGGCTCGCACGTGCGAGGGTCCGGGTGTGGGCTTCTGATTGGACCGAGGTCTAGGTCCGAGGGGTGGGAGGTGGCGCCTGCGAAGCTCGGACAGCTGGTGTGACACGCGTCGGTGCGAGGTGAGGCGGCTTCGGATGCGAGGAGTCACCTGGGCACACGTCGGGCCGCAGTTGGACCAACACTTCGGATGCGATGGAGTGTGACACGCCTCGCCAGCTGGCCTCGATGACTCAGCAGTTCGGACACGTGGCGCGCATGGAGCGAAGGTGACGTGGCCGAAGCATGACTATGCGAAATTTCTCGGTTTTAGCATTTTTTCTCGATTTTTGTGCAAAAACTTTTAAAATCCATAACTTTCGCATACGGGCTCCGATTTTTACGTTGTTTGTATGCACGCGTAGGTAAAATTACGCTCTACAACTTTCGTTTAGACTTTGTCGGCTAATTTTGACTTTAATTTTAATATTATTATTTTTTAACAGACCGGGACATGAAATCCGTTAAAAATTCATAACTTCTTCATCTGACGTCCGTTTTCGTCTGTCTTTTTACCGTTGTACTACTATTGATGAGACATTCGATTCTCGTTTAGGTCGTGTCGGCTAAAAATCATTCGATCTAAAATTCGAGTTTTTAGCTGTCTACTGCTAAGCTGAAACTTAGAAAAATCATAACTTCCTCATACGAAGTTAGATTTGGGCGTTCTTTCATACTCTCGGTTTAACGAACACTACGACTTTCGTTTAGATCACTAAGGCTAAAAAGTAGTTTATCAAAAACTCACTTTTTACGTCATTCGGCACCGTGCCGGTTTTGTTGCGAAACTTCGACAGGTCATAACTTATTCGTTATAACTCGGATTTCGGTATTCTTTATATATCCGTAATCCTTGTCACAACCACTACAACTTTCTTAATAGATATCGGCTTTATCTAATATTTATTTTCGACACTCATTTTTATTCTTAATTAATTAAATCCTAATAATTAAGCATAAAACACATAATTCACATAATATTCACATAATTCCTCTTCATTTCTTCAAAATGAGTTACAAAGGTTAACCTAGACTATTATGTCAATATTAATGCCTAGCCTAGAAACACGGGCGTTACAATTCTCTCCCCCTTAGGATGATTCCGTCCCCGGAATCACACATCAACAAACAAATGCGGGTAGCGACTCATCATGTCACTCTCCGTTTCCCAGGTGAGATTTGGCCCATTCGTATGTTTCCAACGCACAAGCACTAAATCGACCATCTTGCGTCGCAACTTCTTAGTCTTACGGTCAACGATAGCTTCAGGTTCTTCAATTAACCTCTTGTTTTTATCCAACCTTAATTCAGAAATTGGAATTATGTCGGGCACATCTCCCGTGAACTTTCTCAAATAACACACATGAAAGGTGTTATGAATACTCTCTAGTTCTTCCGGTAATTCTAGCTTGTAAGCTTGATTCCTGATCCTCTAAAGAACTTTAAACGGTCCAATAAACCTTGGACTCAATTTTCCCCTCTTACCAAATCTTATAAGTACCTTCCACGGCGAGACCTTAAGTAAAACCGAATCTCCAACTTCGAATGATATCGGTTGTCTTTTCTTGTCAGCATAGCTCTTTTGACGATCTTGAGCAGCTAACATCCTTTCCCTAATTACTTTCAACTTTTCAGCAGTCTGATGGACTATTTCAAGTCCCATAAACTGATTTTCCCCAGCTTCCAGCCAACATGACGGCGTTCGACACTTTTCTCCATACAAAGCGTAATAAGGTGCCATCTTGATGCTCGAGTGGAAACTATTATTATAGGAAAATTCTACTAGAGGTAAGTGTTCATCCTAGTTTCCTTGGAATTCCAGGGTACATGCTCTCAGCATATCCTCCAGTGTTTGAATTGTTCGTTCGCTCTGACCATCGGTTTGCGGATGGTAAGTTGTACTCAAACACAACTTGGTACCCAATTCCTCTTGTAGACTCCTCCAAAACCTTGAGGTAAAACGGCTGTCACGATCTGATACAATCGTTAACGGAACACCATGAAGCCTCACAATTTCCTTCACGTAAGAATTCGCAAGTTTATCCATAGACCATTTCTCGTTGGCTGCTATGAAATGCGCACTCTTAGTGAAGCGATCAACGACCACCCAAATCATGTCGTGACCGTTCCTTGTTCTGGGCAGTTTAGTCACAAAATCCCTGGTGATGTCTTCCCATTTACCCATGGGTACAGGTAAAGGCTCTAAACTCCCATACGGTTTCTGATGTTGTGCCTTAACCCTAGCACATGTTACACACTCGGCCACATACTTAGCAACATCGAGCTTCATCGTCGGCCACCAGTAATAGGGTTTTAGATCCCTATACATTTTTGTACTGCCGGGATGAATGGAGTACATGGTCTTGTGAGCTTCTTCCATCAGAAGATCTCTTACTCCTCCCGTCTTAGGTACCAAAATCCTATCTTGGAATACCTTCAACCCTTGGTTGTTTGTACAGAATACTAACGTTTTGCCCAAACGTTCTTCCTTTCGGTAATTTTTCTCTAAAGCTTCCTCTTGAGCTTTCTTTATACTTTCCACAATTGTCGAGACAACTTCAATTCTCAACGCTCTTGGCCTTTTCTTTTCAAGGTTTACCTTCCGACTGAGAGCATCAGCAACAACATTTGCTTTACCAGGGTGGTAAAGTATCTCACACTCGTAGTTCTTGAGTAACTCTAGCCAGCGCCGTTGCCTCATGTTCAATTCCTTCTGATTAAAGAGATATTGAAGACTCTTATGATCAGTGAAAAGTTTGCATTTAGTGCCATAAAGATAGTGCCTCCATATCTTTAAGGCGAATACTACCGCTGCCAACTCCTGATCATGAGTGGGGTAGTTCTTTTCATGCTCTTTTAATTGCCTCGATGCATATGCTATCACTTTATCCCTTTGGGTCAGAACACAACCCAACCCAACTCCAGATGCATCGCTATAAACTGCGAAGTCATCAACTCCTTCAGGCAAAGAAAGAATCGGTGCTTCACACAATTTCTTCTTTAACTTCTCGAAAGCTTCCTTATGCTTCTCATTCCAAGTATAAGTAGCTCCTTTGTGGGTCAAAGCTGTTAATGGAGTCACGATTGAAGCAAAGCCTTGGATAAATCTTCGATAATATCCAGCTAATCCTAAAAAGCTTCGAATCTCCGTAGGACTTTTTGGTTGTTCCCACTTCATCACAGCTTCAATCTTTGCTAGGTCAACCATTATCCCATCTTGGTTAACCACATGACCTAAAAATTGGACTTCTTGAATCCAAAATTCACATTTGGAGAACTTTGCATACAGCTTCTCCTTTTTCAGAACTTCTAGCACTTCACGCAGATGCTTGTCATGCTCCTGCTTGCTTTTTGAATAAATCAAAATATTATCTATGAACACTATCACGGATTTATCAAGGTATGGTTTACAAACCATGTTCATCAAATCCATGAAAGCTGCTGGAGCATTGGTTAGTCCGAACGACATAACCAAAAACTCATAGTGTCCATATCTTGTTCTGAACGCAGTCTTCTCAATATCCTGCTCTCTTACCTTTAGCTGATGATATCTTGACCTCATATCGATCTTCGAGAAATAGCTCGAACCTTGCAACTGATCGAACAAGTCATCAATCCTTGGCAACGGGTACTTGTTCTTTATTGTTGCCTTATTCAGCTCTCTGTAATCGATGCACATTCTCATGCTCCCATCTTTCTTTTTTACGAATAACACCGGAGCTCCCCAGGGTGATGAACTAGGTTGAATAAAACCTTTGTCTAATCATTCCTGAAGTTGTGTCATAATCTCTTTCATCTCTGTTGGTGCTAATCGATACGGTGCTTTTGCTATTGGCGTCATTCCTGGTAACAAGTCGATACGGAATTCTACTTATCGATCAGGGGGCAATCCGGGAAGATCTTCGGGAAAGACTTCCGGATAGTCACACACCACCGGAATATTCTACACCTCCTTCTTTTCCTTCTTAGCATCGATCACGAACGCTAGATATGATGTACATCCCTTGGCCAAACACTTTCTGGCTTTCATTAGGGAAATGATTCCAGAGTTTACTCTGCGTTTGTCTCCATACACCATAAACGACTCTTTCCCTGGTGGTTTTACTTTTACTATCTTCTTTCTACACAATATTTCGGCATCATTGGCGCTAAGCCAATACATTCCTAGAACTATGTCGAAACCATTTAACTCGATAGGTAATAATTCCTCGTGGAACTTATTCTCATTCAAGTCAATGAGGATGTTTTTCATACGATGGCTAACAGGCATAAACTTGCCACTAGCAACCTCGACTATTAAAGCATTAACTAGTCTATCTACAGGCAACGCTAGTTTTCTACCAAATTCATGCGAAATAAAGGAGTAATTGGCTCCAGAATCAAACAAAATTTGGGCAGGCAATTCGTTTACGAGAAAGGTACCTGAAGCGACATCGTCTTCTTCTTTCGCAGCTTCAAGTGTCATCTGAAAGGCTCTCGCCTTCGGCTTTGGTGGAAGATTGGGCTTTGCTGCATCCTTCTTCTTCGGACAGTCTTTCAAAACGTGCCCTTATTCGTTACATCCAAAGCATACCCTCTTGTTGGACGGACACTCATTGGCATAATGCCCAATATTTCCACGTTTGTAGCAAGTCACCTCCTCACTACATTTCCCAGAGTTCTTTTTCTTGCACTTTTCACACCATTTCACTTCGCCTCCTCCTCTTCCTCCAAACTTCTTACACTTTGAAAATTTGCTTTTCTTGTTGGAACCTGAAGTTCCTTCAAACTTTATCTTTTCGCCAACTTCTGCCCTCTCCAGACCCTTCTCTCTGATCTGAGTCTCAACATTCTTAGCAGCCCAGATGGCGGCTTTCAAAGTGGTTGCTTGCTTGACCATCAGACCAAAGTCCGCTGGTAATCCGAGGGCAAACTTGTTGACCTTGGAGAGTTCATTCGGAACTAGATAAGGAACAAGCTTCATATTTTCCGTAAAACTAGCAGCGTATTCAGTAACGTTCATCTTTCCCTTCTTCAAATTCTGGAACTCATTATTGATTTCCAGAAGATCTTGCTCAGAGCAGTATTGCAATTTCAATTGTACCACAAAGTCTTCCCAAGACATATTGCTAGCTTCTCCCTTGGGCATCGAATCAGCTAGTAACTTCCACCAGCTTAATACACCAGATTTTAACAGAGGAATTGCAAGTGCGGTCTTCTGTTTGTTGCTGCACTCACAACTTTCAAACATTGTCTCCATTTCGGAGATCCAATTCATGACTTCCACCAGTGTCGGGCTTCCAGATAGACACGGTGGTTTGGATGCCATGAAATCTTTGTATTTGCATCCACGTCCATCACCTCCTCCATCCTGGTTGTTTTGTCTAACTATCGGTGGGTTGGCTTGACCAAGAGTCCCACTGTAGTTCCCTCCTTCTGATTGCCCTTCATTCAATTCGGGCTGTTCAACAGGTATCGTAGTTTCTTCCCTATTCTGTTGTAGTAATCGCGTTGTCTCCTCCATTTGGCGATCCAACATCATCTGCATCATTGCTTGTACCCCATCCATCGTCATTGGCTCAGGTGCAAATCCTGCAACAGGTACTTGCTCAAGTACTTGGGGTTGAGGTTGTTGATTCCTGTTTCCGTTTGCATTTCCAACTCCACTGCGAGTTCTTGCCATTATAATCTATATACCGAATAAGGCAAATTTAGGTCTTTATCCTCGATAGATATTTAAATTCTCCTTATCACTCCGAAACGTTTATATGTTAGTTCTAATATCGTAATCGTACGCTTAAAATCCTACAAACATAAGGTTTCCAAATCCGGTCGGCAACAGACCATAGATCCGAACAAATAATGGTATATATGGCAAACATATAACATTTAGCACATAAAAGCATTTTAGGCATCTTTCCTAAAATAAACTAGTGCTCGTGTCTAAAATATGGAAGACACTCATCTCACAATCATCACTTAGCATTCTAAGTTTAAGTCTAGAAATCCTACAATTTCTTAGTTCGCTTAAACTAATGCTCTGATACCAACTGTGACATCCCCTAATTTCTCGGCTAGAAAAGACCGATTTAATTTATGCTTTTAAAATAAAATCAGAGGAATCCTTTTAAAAGATGTTGCGGAATTGGTCCCCAAAACAAAACATGATAAAAGTTTATCAAAACCTTTCTTTAAGAAATATATATTTTCCTTTTATATCAAAACCTCGAGATGTCGTGTTCCGATACAGATCAAAAGCATAAACAAGACATTATAAGCCTTACAACAGTTATTTACAACTACTGGCCTATAATCCAAAAATATCTCATCATCATCCGACTATGCTCGGGGTCCACTACCTGTAATATAAAAAGCTGAGTGGGTCAGGCTTGGGAGCCTGGTGAGCATATAGGGTTTTCAACCCACAATAATAATAAACTTATTAAATTCACCGATCAACAATAACCCTGATTACCCATTCCCGTTATCCTCACTTTACGTCCCTAAACACCTATCACAAGGGACCTAGCCTAAGGATTATCATCGGGGTGGACACTACTGCTGAGGGGACTCCTCAGCCATACATGTCCTAAAGGCAACCATGAGGGGGATGGAGTACAACAAATGAACACCCAAGCTCATTAACACCTACAAGTTGCGAGCCTGCCAGCGTTCCACTGGGCTGTCTAGAAAAGTCTGTGGTCGTCATCCATACTCCGCTAGATGATTGGATCACAATAACATCGAGGCCTCTCATCATTTTAACACACATCGGCTATTTCGTCTACCCATGTTTTACCCAACATATTTGTAGATAAAATACATATATACAGTTTAAAACTTGTATAAAACATCTATTCAACAGTCACTTCAATTAAACAATTAATATAATTACACATAGCACGTATTTTATAGAAAATACTTCATATCTAGGTGTAAGATGAAGGTGACTACACACTCACTAATAAAACCTGGAGTTTTATTTAGAAACCGGGCTCTGCGAGGGTCGGGCTTCAAAACCGAAAAGATAATTTTCTCGGGCTTCTCGGGCACTTCGGGACGTGTTTCGGGTGTTTGGTATGATACCGGGGCTTTGGGGGAAGTTGGAAAGAAAGAAATATGAGTTTAGGGGTGTAAAATGACAAATTTCCAAATTACCACTGGGGGGTCTCACACCCTTCTATTTATAGGGGCGAGGCTTCTGATCCAAGGGCTGAGAAGCGACCATGTGTCAGCAGATCCGAAGGGAAGGCTGATGGCTCGCACGTGCGAGAGTCCATGTGTGGGCTTCTGATTGGACCGAGGTCTAGGTCCGAGGGGTGGGAGGTGGCGCCTGCGAAGCTCGGACAGCTGGTGCGACACGCGTCGGTGCGAGGTGAGGCGGCTTCGGCTGGGCACGCGTCGGACCGCGGTTGGACCAACACTTCGGATGTGATGGAGTGTGACACGCCTCGCCAGCTGGCCTCGATTACTCAACAGTTCGGACACGTGACGCGCATGGAGCGAAGGTGACGTGGCCGAAGCATGACTATGCGAAATTTCTCGGTTTTAGCATTTTTTCTCGATTTTTGTGCAAAAACTTCTAAAATCAATAACTTTCGCATACGGGCTCCGTTTTTTACGTTCTTTATATGCACGCGTAGGTAAAATTAAGTTCTAGAACTTTCGTTTAGACTTCGTCGGATAATTTTGACTTTAATTTTAATATTATTATTTTTTAACAGACCGGGACAGGAAATCCGTTAAAAATTCATAACTTCTTCATCCGACGTCCGTTTTCGTCTGTCTTTTTACCGTTGTACTACTATTGACGAGATCTATTGCTAAGCTGAAATTTAGAAAAATCATAACTTCTTCATGCGAAGTCAGATTTGGACGTTCTTTTTATACATACTCTCGGTTTAACGAACACTACGACTTTCGTTTAGATCACTAAGGCTAAAAAGTAGTTTATCAAAAACTCACTTTTTACGTCATTCGGCACCGTGCCGGTTTTGTTGCGAAACTTCGACAGGTCATAACTTCTTCGTTATAACTCGGATTTCGGTATTCTTTATATATCTGTAATCCTTGTCACGACCACTACAACTTTCTTAATAGATATCGGCTTTATCTAATATTTATTTTCGACCCTCATTTTTATTCTTAATTAATTAAATCCTAATAATTAAGCATAAAACACATAATTCACATAATATTCACATAATTCCTCTTCATTTCTTCAAAATGAGTTACAAAGGTTAACCTAGACTATTATGTCAATATTAATGCCTAGCCTAGAAACACGGGCGTTACAGCAGTCATGTTTTGTGTTGAAGGCCAAGATACCCGGGGCGGTCCGGATAGACTGTAGGCCTTTCGAGGCGGTCTATTCAGGCCGTAGGCCCGTAGAACGGTCCAGATAAGTTGTAGGCCTTGCGAGGCGGTCCATTCAGGCTGAAGGCTCATATATGCATGTTGTTTTCTGTTTGGTTGTGTGTAGTATTTTGGGGGAACTCACTAAGGTTTGGCTTACAGTTTGATGTCATGATTTCAGGTATATCAGATGATCGTGGCAAGGCAAAGGCGTGATTGTGCACATCATCCTAAGATTTGTCTTGAGAGATGTTTTTGGATACTCTTATTTAATAACTATGTTTTGGAAACAATGTTTTTTATGACTTATGAATTATAAAATGGTTTTGAAAAATGAAATTTTTTACTATGATTTTTGGGATGTTATAGTTATAGAACAAAGTTTTCTAATCTCTAGCCAAAAAGTTGGAAAATTACGAAAAATTTTTAAAACCTTGAGAATTTTGAGCACTTTGAAAATTTTCAAAAACAATGAAAATTCTAAACATTATGAAAGATTTGAAAATTTCAACAACCTTGAAAATTCCAAACCTTGGTTTACATCCAGACACACTGTTGTATGTCCAAATCCCTTAAACTAAGGCTCTGATACCAACTTGTAACACCCTGATTCCCAGAAAGATTAAAGATCTGTTTGGACCCAATTAAAAGTCGATAATAAGATATCATTCATAAAAATCATTTCGTTTGGTGTTACACAAAACATTGTCATTGAGAGTAAATAGTGGAAGACTTTATATTTTCAATGTAGTTTTACAATTGTAATGTGGTTGCTACTACAGTCAAGATGGATCCTTCTCTAATAATCCTGAAAAATATTAATAACAGTAAGCGAAATCGCTTAGTGAGCCTACACAACACTCACCCATTATATTAACCATATACATCCAAATAGGTTCACATAACATATGAATCCTAATATATATACTGGATACACTAAGGTGGATTTATCACACATCCACGTCATGATCAATGGAAGACTAAATCACAAATCGCGTCATGATCGTTATAAGGAAGACTGATCACACATCGTGTCATGATTATCCTCCCCTTAACTGATTCCACGAATGATATCCCCAGTTAGTCCATCCCTTTCACCTATACCTCTATTTGAAGATTGTTCACACTAGCGACACGGTCGTCTTCCGCCTAACTGATTTTGCGAATGATATCCTTAGTTAGTCCATCCCTCTTACATATTCCACTCTTGAGCAGCTAATTGCGGTTCAACTGGCGAGTAGACATGCCAAACACATCTTAACCTATAATACTAGGGAAATGATTCGTACACAACATTTTTTTCCATATACAATAAATTGTGCTTTATAAAGTTGTACAATACAACATTTAAAAACACAATTTGTTATGTACGGATCAACTCCTATAATACTATATATGATTAATAACTATGGAATCTAGTAACTAATAACGTGATCCTTCATTAATACCATTTATACTTTCATAATAATGACAATGGAAGTACTCTATATCCATTTATACTTAAGCAAAAGTATAACTTACTCGATTGTCGAATGACTCGGAAAACTGCGAGCCTAACTTCGACGCTTAATCATTTTCTTGTTGGTTCCTTCAAACGTTTCAGTGTTTCGCTAACGATACTCGAGAACGAGCACTCAAATCTCGAGGACTGAGATCTCGAGGGAAAAAGAGAGATTTTTCAGAGAGAAAGGGATGAGAAATGAAGAGACTTAAAGTTGTATTTATAGGGACCAAAAAATACCGAAGCGTCGTGCCCAGGAAGGGGACGTGTTGTGTCCGTGAGATGTGTTGAAATCTTTTCCATGTGTCTTACTCTGCGACACATGTTCTGTCACCCCTCTTGTCGACGTAAGCGTAGGAGACTTACCGCCGCATAATTCGATTTTGGTCATATCTTCATTTGGGCATAACTTTCTTATAGGAACTCCGTTTTTGAAGTTTTTTATATTACGGAATCGTCTTTGAATGAACTGCAACTTTTCTTTAGATTACTTTGGCTAAAAAGTAACATATGTTCACTTTGAAATTTTATAAAGAAACATTTATATTTTATTATCTTTAAAAACCAAAAGAAACGTTTCAAAAAGTATTTAAGGTTAACCTTTCAATAAACTATATGCTTAATTAAACTTTGCATTTCTTTATATATACAATTTTTTAACAAATAGAATAATATATTAAAGTTAGTGGGTTGTTAGTTTTATAGAAAACTACAAATTCGTTCCCCGACGTCTCCTTTATTGATTTTTCCCTTTCATTTTGAATGTTTGGGTATCTGGGCTTTGAGCCATTAACATTAACCAAGGTTCTAAAACACTGTCATGACCTCAAGGTTTCTATTTGTAGTCAAGTTTTAAGAAAATATCGTCTTAAGTCATATATGTATATAAAAATGAAAAATAGTATAAAATATATATAATTATTAATTATATACAAAATTATCGTCTTAAGTCACGCCTTACAAACAACGTGGTTCGCCATAACTTGAAAAAAACTTGAGATTTCACATTGCTACCAAGTCAGGGTCGTACACTATTTAGAACATTGACATTAACTATATATTTGTTAAAGAGTTTTTTTTTTTCTTTTAATTATTTGTAAAGACATCAAACATAAAATGGGAGATACTATATAGGCATAAATCTTGAGTAATT
Organism: Lactuca virosa; assembly: GCF_052849685.1. NCBI lineage: Eukaryota > Viridiplantae > Streptophyta > Magnoliopsida > Asterales > Asteraceae > Lactuca > Lactuca virosa. Next base: position 56,438,135 of record NC_136430.1, read on the forward strand.
CAAAATCTTAACACGAGTTATTACTCATTTAACTTAAAATTTAAATGTTCTCACTTCTTATCTTTCTATCCTTATTACATTTTTTCTATTGTTACTCTCTTTTTTTTCTAGTTCTTTTAACATCAAGTCGTGTGACGTAAAAAAAATAAGTTATTTTCGCATACTCTTATTTGGGTTCTCGGCCAAGTGTTGCCACTTCCTGCTTTTGCAAGGATAGTGAAAGAGGAGTCGCTCTTTGGACGATATTCTAAGATACCGAATACTTGAACACTTTGAACCGTACCATACCTGATAAACCATAATTCCGTTGGGTTCTCTTTCCCATATGTGACATGTGTATCAATAACACTTTTTTTACATAAAAGGTCAATCTTGTACTATCTTTTCCTTTTCCTTTTCTTTTTTATTCCTTTTCCAAAAGGCCCAATAAGTTAATTGAACATTTTCGATTAAACCAAAGATACATCAACATCATATAAAGTTTAAACTGCTAGAAAAGATCTAAAACAATGCTTCCTAAAAGTTTGAATTTATATATATCATAAGTTTCTTAGACACAAAATTTTAAATCAAAAATATTTAACAACATAATTTACCTTACCACGTGAATATCATGATTTCGGCTTAAAAATCATAGTTTCACCAACAAAATAATATTTTCTATTGTGTAACTAAGGTATATGATATCGTCACTCACCCTACTGTAGCACGGTGTTGATGTGGCACATCGGCCCGATGGGAACACCATGCCGCCCTGCCACCCTAGGCGGCCTTGTCAAGGGAAGACCCAACCATGACTATTGCACTGCTATTTTCCTCTTTTCCATGTACATTATGCATTAAGACTTCTCCATTGCTCCTAAAAAGTTTAAATATTTGTATAACATATTGTGAAAGATGGGGAGGAAAGTGTGTGACACTGACGTGGAAGTGATTGGTAGAAAGTAAAAATGAATATAACATATAGCCTAAACATGTTACATAATCAAAATGCACTATGGATTAAGGTTGTCAAAGTTATACATAATCGTTTTGGTCGTTTAGGTCAATTTGGCAATAAGCCTTAGACTAGAGGGATGTGGGGTAATCTAGTCAAAGTGTTTGATCAATTGCATGGTCTTAATATTATTACTCATGATTCAATCTTTATAAGGTTGGGGGATAGTACTGGTACATTTTTTGGAAGGATGTTTGGCTTACTAATAGTAGGCTTAAAGATGTTTTTCCTAGAATTTATGAGCTTGAGATGTACAAAGATTGTTTGGTAGCTGGTCGTTGGTCGTGATACAATTGGGTATGGGGTGGTGGAGAGAGGTGTGCGGTCGGGTAGAAGCTGAGAAATTCGATGGTATGGTGACTACTATTGTTGTGGTGGCCGTGGGAGCTGGTCTGAATCCTTGGGAGTCGGATTTTGCTCTAGATGGTGTGTTCTCGGTTAGTAATACAAGAAAAGTGATTTATGAAAGCAGGTTACATGCGGTTCGATTAGTACACGATGTTCTAAATATATTATGATCAAGATTAATGTGATGATGAGGCGTATTCTTCTGAATTCCATTCCTACCAGAACCAATTGGGCTAATCAGGAATTGACATGCCTTCCTCGTTATGTTCTTGTGGGAGTGCTATTGAGGATTCTAATGATGTTTTTATATTTTTTTGTTGGTGATTTGTATCACTAATATTATTTAAGTGTAATGGGATTAATTTGTTGATCAATGTTACTTTGATAAATATTAAACAAGTTAGGGGCGGCGTGGAGTGCATATTTGTTTAAGTTTGTCTTAGTTGAAAGTATACTGCTATTTAGGGGGAAAGCCCCTAAACGGACGGGGTCCAAGGGGCAGAGCCCTTAACTGGGGTCGGAAATTTTCGGAAATTTTTTATTTAGGTTAAGTCGCTTTCTTAAAAATGCATCAAAAATATGAATTTTAGAAAATAAACTCGATTTTGTGATCCAAGTTTTAAACCTGATTTTAAGTTAGTTTATGACTGTTTATGACAGTTTATGTGACTGTTTTTGGACAGGAAGTTACATTCATGAAACTTTCATATAGGGGTGAGCATTTGGACATGTGGACTTGACCGGACCCGTGAACCGGACCGAACCGGACCAGAACGGACCGGTTTTTTGGACTCCCGAGCCGGTTCTCAGTTCTAGGATTTGAGCAAAACCGGTTCGGTTTTTTTACCGGTTCGGTCCGGCCGGTTCTAGGTAAAAACCGGTTTTGGACCAGCTTATTTATTAAAAAAAATGTATTTTGTAAAATTCTTTAAAATAAGCATATATCATTCGTTTTAAGTTGGATTGACATGTGGTTTTTCCAACGTGTAATTTAGAGTTTGTAGATGATTTTAGACTATAATTTTGTTGTTTATGGTGATATATTCGATGAGTTACAATCATTCAAAGATGAGATATCAAAGCTGAAATATTTCAGCTTTTCAGTAAAAATTTAAACTTTTGTATTCTGTGAAATTCTTTAAATAAGCATATCTCATTTGTTTTAGGTCGTATTGACATGCGGTTTTTTTCAACGTGTAACTTAGAGTTTCTAGATGATTATAGACTATAATTTTATTGTTTTTGGTATTATATTCGATCAGTTACAATCCTTCAAAGATGAGATATCAAAGCTGAAATATTTAAGCTTTTCAGCAAGAAATTTAAACTTTTGTATTCTGTGAAATTCTTTAAACAAACATATCTTATTAGTCTTAAGTCGGATTGATATGCAGTTTTTTCCAACATGTAATTTAGAGTTTTATAGATGATTTTAGACAATAATTTTGTTGTGTTTTGTCTTATATTCGATGAGTTACAATCCTTCAAAGATGAGATATCAAAGCTGAAATATTTTAGCTTTTTAGCAGGAGATTTAAACTTTTATATTCTGTGAAAGTTTTTAAACAATAATATCTCATTCATTTTAAGTCGGATCTTCATGCGGTTTTTTCTAACATGTAATTTAGAATTTTAAGATGATTTTAGACTATAATTTTGTTGTTTTTAGATTATATTCGATGAGTTACAATCCTTCAAAGATGAGATATTAAAGCTGTAATATTTTAGCTTTTCAGCAAGAAATTTTAACTTTTGAATTCTATGAAATTCTTTAAACAAGCATATCTTATTTGTTTTAAGTCAAATTGACATGCGGTTTTTTCTAACGTGTAATTTAGAGTTTGTAGATGAGTTTAGACTATAATTTTGTTGTTTGGGTGTTATATTCAATGAGATACAACCCTTCAAACAAATGGAATAAAGTATAAACAATCAAAGTTCGACCGGTCCAAACGGCACAAGAAATGGAAACATATTCATTTTTATAAGTTGTACCGTATCAAACCCAAAAGATATTCATTTTAAAGAGTTGTAACGTATCAAACCCAACAACATATTCGTGTTAACGAGTTGTATCAAACCCAAAAAGGTGTTTTAACAAGTTGTATTGTATGCATGTAAAGTTGTACCGGTCCAAACGGGTCCAAGAACTAGAAAACTCGGACCTTGACCTGGACCCGGTAAGTCTCATCTGGTCCGGTCCATGGTCCACAATATTCTTCGAAACCAGTCCGGTCCAAGAGTCGGTCTGGTCCGGTTCGGTCCAAGTGCTCACCCCTACTGTAATATGTCAGTTTTAAGACAGGAAGTTAGTTTCGTGTTATATGATCATTTTTGAAATCAATTTGGTACACACAATATCATATCATCTTCTGCACTTTCTCTTCTAGGAACAGTGAATTTTATCCAATTGGAGATTTTCAAGTGTACTCTCGAAATGATTTAATCTGAAAGTGTTTCACAACTCTCATTGATCCAAGCATTCTATTACCCTGTTTTTCTAACATTTTGTGATGTTACAATTTAAGTGTGGTCATCTATTGCTAGGTGGGTTGGTCTTACGTTTCCTCCCCGTGTCAATATTGTAGATCTTATGTCTTGAATGGAAACGATGGCATTGCATAAAATGAAAAGATAATCCTTGCAGGTCATTATTCTCAAAACCATTTGGATGTTATGGTGGTTTAGGAACAACGTAATTTCAGAAGAGTTCTATTCTTGAAAGGATTGTCATTAAGTCATTCGAATGATTTACTTCTAGGAACAAGAAAATTTAGATTCATTGGAACTTGTGGTTACAAAACCCGTTGATGCATATTTCTTTGCAATTCTTTGCTAGCCACCTGTTAGTTGTTTGAAAAAATCTATAAGCTATTCAGAAAAAAAAATCAAACCATCTCTATAATTAGTAAAACTTTTAATATCATGATATAATAAGAAGTAAATTTAAAGTATAATAGTAGTTTAAAATTAACAATAAGTAGGATGTTATATAAATAAATTATATGAGAAATTTCGTTGCAGTTTCCTATAAATTATTCTGATAATAACATTAGGGTTAACTTCTATACTTACACATATAATAACATTATATAATACGTGTTTTTTTTTCAAATGAAGGTATTCTAAGTATTTAACTAATAAAAATTTTTCATGCTTAACATGGCCGGCCCAAGGCATATTCAAAGTGTGCCCTTGAACAGGGCCCACTGAAATCTAGGGCACAGATATTTCTTGGCTTTTGTATTAGCTTAGGTTATGTATCAGGTAGAAAAACAGAACGACACAGGCTAGAATATAAGTGGGAATCAGAAGTTTTTTGGGAAGAAAACAACACTTAGGTTCCTTCAATCTAGGTGATAGTGATTACAATTTAAGTATTTGGAACAAGTTAATGATGCCATCGATTGATCAAATCATCGTCAAGCTCCTTGGCAACGGTTTCTTTCTTTCACTCTTTGCTTGAAATCAGAAAAATCATTCAAATGAAAACCTTCGATCTTCAAACATCAGAAAAATTTCAGACCCATTAAGTTCTTACTTTTTTATTTCATAAATCTTCCAAATGATAAGGAAATAAAAATTCTTCAATTGTTGGTAGGAAGGTGCTGAAAATTAGAATTCGAGTCAGCCTCTTTGGGACAAAAATCAGATGGTACTATACACTTTTTTTGTCTATCTGATACATATTTTGTATTGTAATAATTTATGTTTTTTTTTTCTTGAATTATGATTTTTTCTTGAATTTATTTTTCTTTTTTCTTGAATTCATATTTGTTTCAAAAGAAGAAATCAGAATTGAAACTAGAAGGAAATCAGACTTCCATAAGCAAAATCCGTCATTCCATATTTTTATTGAATTTATGCTCCTGTTTTCTTGAATTCAAAAACAAGATCTATCAATCCAATTTCAAGGGTTCGAAGTTTTTGATGTTGTGTTGTGTGAAGTGTTAAAAATCAAAAGATAAATTTCTGATTTCTATTTTTTTATTAGAAGAAAATGAGACTTTCACTCTACAGATTGTGTAATATAACATTCTAATTGCTCATTTTTTCTTTATGATTCATTTTGGATTTTTTGTTATAGATTTGTAGACTACATAAATGTTAAAACTTTACTACTTAGTGTTTAAATAGTAACTATTAGAATGATATAATCTGAAAAATTGAGTAATATTAGAAGGATGGTTGTTTTAAGTAGAAGAAAAAAATTATGTATTATTTTGAATCAAATTTTAATTTATGTATTTTGTAATAGAATATGAATTAGTAAAATCGTATTGCTTAAATTTTTATGTATTTTAAGTTTTAGAGCATATTTTTGGTTAAGTTGCACACGGCCTCCGAAATCTCCAGGCCGGCCCTGATGCTTAAACACAGTTTCTTTAATGTAGGGCTCTTTGATAGCGTATTAACTAAAAATTTAAGAGAAAGACTCTTTTTCTTCGTACGACAATAAAGACATTAAAAACAAACTAGGAAGAAGCTAATCAAAGTCAGAAATTACATCAAGCATGTAACACCCCGTTTATTATGTAAATAAATAGATAAAGATTAATAAATGAACCCTGGCCTTAAAATCCAGAATATTTAGTAGGGCATTGGTTTTGGGAGCCAAAAGTTATTATTTGGATTATTCGTGGGTTAAAGTGTAAATTCGAGACTTATTTTGTAAATATTGATGAAGGCAGGGGCTCCGTGGTAATTATTGGGACTTAATTTAGAGGAAAAAGAGAGGGGAAGTCTGAATATGTCATAATTGAGAGTTGGGGGTTAAAAAGGTAAATTATGGATTAGTTTTGTAAAGATTTTAGAAGATGGGGGCTGTTTAGTAAAATCCAGACTTGTTTTGTAAAGGAATTCAAGGGGCAGGGTTTAAATGGTAATTTGTAAACTTCTTTTGTAAAGATTAGAGATGGGAGGGGCTGGAGGTTTCAATCCTCATGAAGTTTGTATGGGACACGGGTATTAAACCCGTTACCTTCTCCATGCCAAACCCTAAACCTAAGGAAACCTCTTCAGCCGCCATGTGAGAACTCCAACCGCCGCCTGCCTTCCTCTTCGCCATTGAAACGTCATCGGACGTCAAGAGAGGACCGCCATACATGAAGTGCTACCACCACCCGACTCCCCCTCGTTCTCCTATCTGTTGAATCTCCGATCGACTGCCGACGTCCAAGCCGTTATCAGAGCCGTTGTTGCTCCAGTTGCCGACGAGGACGCCAACAGGCGCCTTCTCTCCGCCGTGACGCTGTTGCTGTCATCGTGGTTTGTGTCGTCGTCGTCGCCCATGTTATTAAAGGGGCCATCCAAGAACAAGCAAATGGACTAGAATAATTTAATGGGCTTTAGGGTAAGGCCCATGTGAGGGATTTGGGCCCAATTTGGAAAATTGGGCCACAAATAATCCATAGTTTGGGCCTTAATGGTTATATGAAATTGGGTCATATGTTGGGCCTTGAACCATAGTTGGACTTTTGGGCCTTTGGTTTGGGCCTTGGGCTTGAATCAAGCCAAGTTAGGGGCGGAGTAGTCTTTTGCCCCCAAGCATGGACTTATGGTTATGTATTGGAACCCAATTATTAATTGGGTGTTATTTTGATGTTGACAGTTCGGGAACCCGTCATCCAGCAGCTGGGGATTGGGTCTGCGGGACTTCGGCAGTGTGAGGTGAGTTACCTTCCAGTAGAAGTGGGTCTAAGGCCATAATGTCGGCCCACTAGTAGGAGTTGTTTGTTAGATGATTTTCTTTGTGATAATTATCTGGTATGCTCTTATCTGTTATGTTTGTGTGCTAGGATGCTATGTGATACATGTTAGTAGTAGTAGGGGTGAAATAGTTCCCGGATACCGGTTGAAAGATACCGAAGGGGTCGTCAGAACCCATGGATGCTATGTGATACATGTTACTAGCACTATGTTTATGTTATGTATTATGTGGTAGTGGTAGGGGTGAAATAGTCCCCGTTATCCGGTTGAAACAGACCGAAGGGGAAGCCAGCACCCAGATATGCTTGGCAGTTATCCGGTTGAAAGAGACCGAAGGGTAGGCTAGCACCCAGATATGCTAGACAGTTATCCGGTTGAAAGAGATCGAAGGGGAGGCCAGCACCCAGATATGTTAAGCAGGGTTCCGGTTGAAATAGACCGAAGGGGAGGCCGACACCCAGATATGCTTGGCTATGTATGTTATTGTATGGTATGTGGTATGATGGGGGAACTCACTAAGCTTTGTGCTTATGGTCTTCAGTTTTGGTTTCAGGTACTTTCTTTTCAAAGGAAAGGAGCCGGCGATCGCAGCGCATCACGCCATGTTTTCCGCATAAGAGATCTTTGGTATTACACTCTGATATTATTTTATGATAACATGTTTAACTATTGACACTTTGGTTTTGACACAAGAGGTTATTATGGGTGTTGTTATATATATGGTTTTATAATAACTTATTTAAAAATGAAATTTTTGGCCTTGAATTTTGGGATGTTACAAAGCAATACCTAGGATTGGATTTTGCAACCACCCTACCTAATGAATGTTTTTCTAATCCTAGCATTACACCAAAAATATGATTGTGTGACAATGCTATGAAAAAGACCGGCTACTCTCGGTTTTGAAATTCCAAACAACCTAGAATTTCTAGAATTCCAAAGAAACGGCCATGAAGAGTAAACAATCCCCTTCAAGCAATTCTTGACCAACTCGTTAAGCCTTAGAGCCATGAACAATTTCAACTGGTCATCATAAGAATCAATATGAGACAAAATCGCTTAGCAAAAGGACAAACAAAAAACAAGTAGTTAGCCGTCTCAATACCACTATCAGAAAGAGGACATAATAAATAAGTAATTTCCATACCCCAACAACAACCTCTTATAATTTTTTAGATTCAGGGTGTTTGGTAGCATATGAATAAAAACATCTTAATTTTTAGAATCCTCTTAAACTTTCACTCATATGAATAAAAAAAGAGACGACGTTCCCTCTTTTGTCCTCATATGTACGCTTCCATCAAACACACACCCACATTCATTAGATCATCCTTCCGGTCTCCTCCCACCTCAAACCAACTTCAAAGCTGACCACCTCCTCCCATCGTTAACATTGTACATCATCACTGCCCCCATCGTCGACCTCACTAAGCGACGACCTCTACGCCAAGATCCAACAGTGATGCCATTGCCAGTGCACCACCGCCACTTAACCGTCGTGAGTTGCCGCCACTGAATGTCATGTCGCACCAGGTTCATTTTTCTCTGATTTTCTAAATATCGATTGTTGTGAAATCTGTTCTTGAAGTCTACTTTGACGCTCATGTTCCAGATTGGTTTAGCTTCTATTTATCAGGGACTAAAGACAGAATTTCAGGAAAAACTTTGTGCCACTACGTGGTGCAAGGATGCCCACGATATGGCATCAAATAAATGCAACACATGTTTATTGATCGCCACGACATGACAGCTGTCATGGCCCAAACCCATGATTGTTTAGGGTTTCCTTACGTATTTAAACCTTATTACCTTGAACCTAGGGTTCCTTATCAACCTCCATCAACTCCAAAGCCTTTTGAAGAAACCCTAATCCATTTCCTCCATTTTTAGCTCATATTTGTGCCCTTGGTGGATCTAGAAGGAAGAAGTAGACTTTCGTGGTTGTGAGATCATCTTGGCAAGCTTGGAACTTCTGTTTGAGCATCTTCTGGACCTTTGTGAGTAATCAAGTCTAAATCTTTATGAATTAAGTTGATTTTGTTTTGGAATCTAGAACCTAGATCTAGACTTATAGAAATTTCTTAAGGGATAAAGTTAGAAACTTATCCATTAAGACCTTGGAAAGAACTAGATCTGAGCTTTGGAGCTCTTGGAATTGGAAGAAAATGGTTTAAGCTCGTTTGAGCTGTTCAGACTAGTCCCCACGACGTGGCCTTAGGCTGCCACGATGTGGAGGGTTGCTGATTGGCAATTTTGACCTCGCTTTGATCGTTGACTTGTTGACCTAGGTTGACTTTTGGACAAGATTGTTGTCTCTAGTGTGTAGACTAAGGTTGGACTTTCTATGTTTTGATAGGAGTGTCGTAACATCTGTTGTGGGGCATTGAGTTGTGGTTTTGCTGATTTTCGTGAGTCAGGTAAGTCTCTTCACTATACTTGTGGGTCGAAGGCACCAATGACGACCCACTGAATTGTGAATGTAGGATGCTAGCTGTTTTTGTGACTCTTTCATGCATATGTATGATATGGGATGGGCCCAATGATATGGTATGGGCCCGAATACATTGGTTGGGCCCAGAAGCATGTATGTTGGGTTGGGCCCATTATTTGGATGGTATGCGGTATTTTGGGAAACTCATTAAGCTTTGTGCTTACGGTTTATGGTTTGACATTTTTTAGTTACTTACAGTTCCAGAGGAAAGGGTCCGACGTGATCGCACTGTATCCCCTAGAGTTTATTCCGTATTAGCTATTTGTGATTTTTACTTAGATATTGGAGAAAAATATTACTTTGATTATCTTTTGGAGGAAATGAATGAATGGTTTGATTGATGAAAAATGAAATTTTTACTTGGTATTTTTGGGACGTTACATCTACACATGAGGCTTGACTTAAAGAACATATTGGACAACAATTGGTAAATGACAGTAACTAATGTTATAGATTTGGTCACCTGGGGGGATTGACTTAAAGAATTCATTTGTTGTTAAAAGTTTGAAAGTCGATATGAATGAATGTCCGTTTGTATGTTTTTATGTTTCGCAATGTAAATATATAATTCTTTCTAGCAATTGATTTTATGTTGGAATTTTTATAATTTAGTGATATACTTGAATAAAAAAATAACAAGGAAGGGTAAAATAATTATTTTTATCATTCAACATACCAATTCAGAGGTTTTAATCAAACAACATGTTAAAAATTCAGATATTAAAAATTCAAACATTATTAAAAATTCACTCCTCTTAAAAATTTAGATCATACCGAACAACTTTTAACTTGTCCCATGGTATTTTTGACGAACTAACCAACTAACCTATACACCCTCACATAGTCACATGTTAAATGCGGAATGTACTTTTTTGTTAAAAAGAATGTTTCAATAAACAAATGAATCTGTGTTTTTAAATAAGTCTAACATTAACTTTATAGCTAGTTAATATAAACTTTATTAGCGATTTAGTATCTAAAAAGTAATTAACAAGAAAAAATAATGGCGACAGTGCCTTTTGTTCGGATCTTTTGGTCCTCAAGGCTAAAACTTAGTTTAAAAAAGCCAACACAAAGAAAACTTTACTTTAATAAGCTTTGGTGTAACAATTTTAGTGCATAGATCGGCCCTGATGAAGGTGGAGGCCGTTTCATACCGCCGATCAGGTAGCTATTAACCGGTGATGAAAAAGGAAATGAGGAATCTGATTTCTTGATGAATTGCGAGTAGGAAAGGATGAAAAAGGGGGTAGAAGTGGTTGTTCGGAATGATGGATTCATTGGGGCTACAAATTATGTCCTCTGCTTCATGATGCCCAGATATAAAGAGCGATGATGGCTATAAAGGTCGAGAGAGAGAAGATAGAAGTGGTTAACGACAGTTATGCTCATCCATAAAACCAATATCATATGCATAATTCTAAATTTACCCTTACGTGTCATCTTTAATAGTAGGGTTTAGGTCATTTTTTGTCACTTAACTTTTGATTTTGTGCTCATTTGGTCACTTAACTCTTTTTAAGTTTTAAAAGGTCATCAAATTTTTGGCTTTATGCTCATTTAGTCACTTAACTTTTGTTTTGGTCACATTTAGTCACCAAACTTTTAAAACTGTGCTCATTTAGTCACTAAACTTTTAAATTTTTTTAAAAGTTTAGTGACTAAACGAGCACAATTTTAATAGTTAGGTGACTAAATGAGCACAAATCTAAAAGTTAGGTGACTAAATGTGACCAAACCAAAAGTTAAGTGACTAAATGAGCACAAAGTCAAAAGTTTGATGACTTTTTAAAACTTAAAAATAGTTAAGTGACCAAATGAGCACAAAACCAAAAGTTAAGTGACCAAAAATGACCTAAACCCTTAATAGTAACATAATTTATCAATTATTTTTAATCTAAAATTACACGTGTCTTGTTCTGGTTGGTTCTTTTCATTTTCACAACTTATTTGTATTTTTGCATGAACCTACTTTTTTATATATATATATATATATATATATATATATATATATATATATATATATATATATAAAGTTCTATGTAAGGTTTAATGTGTCTATATAAAGAATTGAATTGGTAAAAAAAAAAAAAAAACTTTTCCCCTTCTATAAACATCAATGGAATGTTTTTTGAACGGTTCATGTAAGAAAACAATTTTTTTTTTTGCTATCCCCTAGCCTAAAAGAAAATATCTTTCTTTTATTATGATAACAAAAAAATTCAATTTTGGTCTCTTTATATAGTTGGAATCGATATGTTGAAGGATATTTGTGATATACTTCAAAAAAAAACATTTAAAATGTTTATTAGAGGTGACAATTTGAAATTATACATGTGGCAAAGAAATTGTGGCTAAAGGTTGGTAAATGATGGGATATTTCGATCCTAAGTTGCTGTTGAATATTCATTTGGCGGATACAACTAATCTAAAAGATTGAAATAAGAAACTGTTTGGAATTGTTGTAATAAGATGAAGACGATAGAGATAAAATAAAAACAAGAATAAATGTATACGAAGGAACTTTTTGTGGGAGAATGATAACGCACAAGAACTTGTATTATATGAAAATCGATCATGGTATAAAATTTGATGGGGGATAGAGGATGTAACATCCCAAAATTCATGACCAAAAATTTCATTTTTAATTAAGTAATCATAAAAACCAGTAGTTTGAAAACGTTAATAGTGTCATTCCATATCATAATCAAAACCAATATCTAAAACATGTCATAAGAAAACAACATCAGAGTACAACTCCCAAAGATCTCATGTGCGGAAAATCATAGTGTGATGCGCTGCAATCATGTCAGCTCTTTTCCTTTCAAAGAAGAAGTACTTGAAACCAAAACTGAAAACCGAAAGCACGAAGCTTAGTGAGTTCCCCCATCATACCACATACCATACAATAAACATACTGTCTAACATATCACGGTGCTGGCCTACCCCTTCCGTCTCTTTCAACCGGTACCGCCTAGCATATCAGGGTGCTGGCCTACCCCTTCGGTCTCTTTTAACCGGTACTGCCTAACATATCAGGGTGATGGCCTACCCCTTCGGTCTCTTTCAACCGGTAACTGCCTAGCATATCTGGGTGCTGGCCTACCCCTTCGGTCTTTTTCAACCGGTAACTGCCTAGCGTATCTGGGTGCTGGCCTACCCCTTCGGTCTTTTTCACCGGTTACGGGGTCTATTTCGCCCCTACCACTACCACATAATAGCATACATAATCATACTGTCAGACATATCTGGGTGTCTGACCTACCCCTTCAGTCTTATTGACCGGATACGAAGTCTATTTCACCCGTACCACTATCACATAATATCATAGCATACTAACACATAAATCATAACAGATAGTGGCATAGCAGATAATTATCACAAAGACAATCATCTAACTACAAACTCCTACTAGTGGGACGGCCTTGGTGCCTTAGACCCACTGCTACCGGGAAGGTAACTCACCTCGAATGATGTAAAGTAGCTGAACAGTCCCCAACTCTGAAATCAACCCAACTCAATCCCTGAACATGAAAGATTTCCTTAAGTACCATTTCAAACTCATAACCCCCCTTAAGGGTCAACTTTGCTCAAAGTCAAAGTCAAAGTCGACATCCTAGTCAAAGTCAAAGTCAACATTTCGAGTTGACTCAACTCGCCGAGTTACTCTTCAACGCGTCGAGTTTCCATAAACACATAATCGTGATAACACGATTCAACCCGTCGAGTTCTTCCATGAACTCGTCGAGTTCTCCCTTTTCAACAGAATCGGGAATCCTCAATACAACCCGTCGAGTCCTTCCGTGAACTCGTCGAGTTCTTCAGTCTGTTAACACTTCCTAATGCATTAAGTCCCTGTTCTTCAAATCAAGGCCCTATCTTCTGGATCCAAGCTGGAAATATGTCTTACAAGGGTAAAGTTTCCAACTTTACCGCTAGGGACCTCTCCCCATGCATAAAACTCAAACCCTAACCCAAAATGGATTAGATCCAACTCCAAAAGCCATCAAAACTTCAAGATAGACCATGAGGTCATAGATTTGTACTCAAGGGACAATTTGGTCACGTAAAGCTGCCATATTTACTTGCATTCATGACCTAATAGGGCTTAAAAGACCAAAAAGATGGTCTAAAAGTTGTATGGGACTTCCATGGCCATAAAGTTGGCACCTTTATGCCATGAAGTCCCCTCAAGACCCTAGATCTGAAGGGTTTGCCCAAGTGGGACGTCCAAATCCCAACCATCAACATACTTTGACCAAAAGATGAAGCAAAACATTCTAAGACTTGATCTAAGCATGCCATGGACAAGGTTGAAGCTTTATACCTCAGATGAACCAGAAATGAAGCCCAACTTCTGGATTTACTCTCCTCCCACACGTCCTTGCTCCTCCTTCAAGCTTCTTCTTCTTCAAACTCACCAAGAATGCACAAGGTTAGCTCACAATCACCAAAAATGGCTTAGGGTTTCGTGATTAGGGTTTTGGAAAGTGGAGGCTGGAAATGAGGCCAACACCTTGGGATTAAGGTGTTTAAATAGGGTGCAAAACCCCGAAATTAGGGTTTCATTTCTGCCAGCCTACTCGTCGAGTTGAGGCTCCCCAACTCGTCGATTAGGTTTCCAAACCCGCGGTCCAATTAATCTCTACTCGACAAGTTTGGGGCCTCCAACTCGTCGAGTTTCTATACCAAAAGTGCATAATTTATGAATTTAAATACATACCAGGAACCAGGAGTTATAGAGGAAGTGTAAGAGAGAATAAAATGTGTAAAAAAAATGCATTGGTAAAAAACATACACCAATGCACTAATGCACTTCCCCTTGATCTCTCGAGACATCTCATCCAATATCAAAACAAAGATATATGGGCTAAGAGTCGAGCCCTAATGAAGCACAATTTCAACCTGAATTATGTCTTCGATAGAGGTCCGAACACAAGTCATAGACCGACTATACATATAATGAACAATCGTGAAAAATGTCCCAGGGACCCCTCTAGCGTCTAAGATCCCACATATCGCCTCACGAGGAACATTATCATACGTCCTCTTCATGTCGATAAACACTATATAGAGATCCATGTGGATTGTCTCAGTCTTCGACCTCCTAAGCATTAAATTGAATTGGTTGGTAGTAACGGTCGTGCCATTGTGCAACATAGCATCTAATACTCTCTCCTATATAGTTTCATGAAATGACTAGCTTAATCCCTCAATAGTTACTTTGAGCATCCTAACACTCCTATGGTGTACATGCAACCCTAGAAACCTTGGATCTATGTTTTACTATGAATACATGCAAATTTGTTTTTCCAAGGTTCATAACCTATCTAGCATGGCATGGAGAACTTTAAATATAAAAGCTAGATGAATTACATACCTTTCAATAGTGAGTTGATTCCTTGGAGTTTCAGAGCCAAGCACCAATAATGTGGATGCCTCAAATGGAAATCACAAATCACCACAAACTTGGAAAAACTATGAGAGTGTATGTTTGCTTCTAGAAATCGGCAACCTTCTTACACACACACAACTAGTGCCATTTCAAGCATCATAAGCTCCTTTATATAGTGTGGGGAATTAGGGTTACCTACATGTAAACCCTAATACCCATGACTCTTCCTTTCCAAGGATCCATGGGTTAAAATCTCCATGGACTATCCATGGATTCCCATGCATGCCAAGCCCATTCCAAATGAGTATTAGCCCACACTTATATAAATACAAGAGCCCATATTTAATTAGTCACCTTTTTTATCACCAAATTAATTCTAAATTAATTTATGATCAATACTAATTAAATAATATGATTTCATATTAATATATTATAACTTATAATATATTAACAAATCTTAAACATACAATTCTCAAAGGTTTAACCATACAAATAGTTCGGGTGAAGTGCAACCCAAATGGACCATGCCGGGTCGAGTCAAGTATATACCAAATAAAGTTATGGACTTAGACACCTTATCCAACAGTCTCCCACTTGGATAAGTCTAATAACTATATTTGCCTATATTACTTCAGAAACCAACCGACAATCGTAGCTCTTAAAACTCTGTTGAACTATGAAGCGCCATTTTAGATAAGTGATCATATAATCCTCTGTTCTCAAGATATCAGCCGGACAAATACATGGAACAACGTCGTACTTATTGTCCAGCAATTTCTTTCCCGATTTCCGATTTGTTTGACATAGAACTAAATTGAAAACATCAATTAGGTTCTGACCGTGCCCGGTACATAGGTCAAAACAAAATCATCGAGGGGCCCAGATATCGCTTCTAATCCTCCAAGGACTAGAAGGAACAGATAAACTTCGACTCATATACTTGTTTCTACTACTTGTTGAATTATACACAAAGGCACGTTTTATAACATCAAGTTACTGATGCGTTTTCGTGCAATCAATGCATAACCAACTCATAGGCAACAACTCATATCTCCAGGTTTGAAGACTTATATGATATTACCGTCTCACGATCACTCGAGATAAATTCCCTGAAGTGATGCAAGTGAGTGTGGGTTTATTCCAATACTCAGAACTTATGAGTACTCATGAATGTTGTAGCAACCATTGCTATGGCTAAACACCTTTAGTCATCTACAAGCCCAATTCATGACAGTCTTAATTCATACCTACTTCCGACGTATGACCGACTGTGGAAGTTTGAATAAAGTAATTTATTCTGGAAGTCAAAACATGCAAAGCTGAAACAATAATAAATAATTGACAAAAGATAGTAACACCTTACTCATAAATAAACACACCTTTTATTCATCATCAAATGTCGATTACTTTTTACAAGTTTCAGAAATAGCTATCTAATCTGTAAAACTCATATCATCCTTCAGCCCGATGCGCCCCGCATGTTGTAAATGCCTAACCCTCGTCAGTCCCTTCGTGATGGGATCTGCAGGATTCTCTTCTGATGATACCCTCTTTGCCACGAGGAGTCCTTCTTCTATCGTATGTCTTATGAAGTGATATTTTCTGTCAATGTGTCTGGATCTGCCATGATCTCTCGGTTCCTTGGCTAAGGCAACCGCACTATTGCTGTCACAGAAAATTTCCATAGGCTCCTTAATAGCTGGTACAACTCCAAGGTCTCCGATGAAGTTCTTCAGCCATATCGCCTCCTTTGCCGCTTCACTCGCTGATATGTACTCTGATTCACAAGTCGAATCAGCTACCGTCTCCTGCTTGGAACTCTTCCAAGTGATTGCCCCTCCATTTAGAGTAAAGACCCAGCCCGACTGAGAGCGGAAATTATCCCTATCAGTCTGAAAGCTAGCATCACTATACCCTACTACTCTCAACTCATCATTCCCACCAAGGGTAAGGATCCAATCCTTAGTCCTCCGCAGGTACTTGAGAATATTCTTTACCGCAGTCCAGTGAGCCTTGCCAGGGTTCCCCTGATATCTGCTGACCATGCTCAAAGCGAAGGCCACATCAGGGCGGGTACAATTCATAGCATACATGATCGAGCCAACAGCGGAAGCATATGGTAATCGACTCATCTCAACTATCTCAGCCTCTGTACTCGGGTTCTGAGCCTTGCTCTGTTTGGCATTGCTTTGGATCGGTAATTCTCCTTTCTTGGAATTCTGCATGTTGAACCTTTTCAACACCTTGTCCAAGTAGGTACTCTGACTAAGTCCATTTAGTCTTTTACTCCTGTCTCTTAATATCCTTATCCCTAGGATATAGGCAACCTCTCCAAGGTCCTTCATAGCAAAACACTTCCCAAGCCAGGACTTCACCTCCTGCAAAGTTGGGATGTCGTTTCCTATGAGCAGTATGTCATCCACTTACAGCACCAAGAAGCTAACTCTACTCCCACTAGCTCTGACATATACACATGACTCATCTTCACTTCTCGAAAAGCCAAACTCTTTGACTTTCTCATCGAAACAAAGATTCCATCTGCGAGGTGCTTGTTTCAATCCATAGATGGATTTCTCAAGCTTACACACTCTATTGGGGTACTCTGTGCTGGCAAAACCCTCTGGCTGACTCATGTAAACATCTTCAGCCAACTTCCCATTAAGGAAAGCGGTTTTGACATCCATTTGCCATATTTCATAGTCATTAAACGCAGCAATGGCTAGCATAACCCTAATAGACTTAATCTTTGCTACCGGTGAAAAGGTCTCATCATAATCAACTCCCGGAGTTTGAGAAAAGCCCTCTGCAACCAGTCGCGCCTTATAAGTGGGTACATTACCATCCATGTCGGTCTTCTTCTTGAAGATCCATTTGCACCCGACTATCTTACGACCTGGTACATTGTCAACCAAGTTCCAAACTTGATTGTCATACATGGACTGTATCTCGCTGTCCATAGCCTCTTTCCATTTAGCAGCTTCAGGGCCTGCTATGGCTTCCGTGTAGCTGTTAGGTTCATCCAGATTGACCAGTGTACTATCACTGATAAGTGTATCACCTTCTGTAGTAATATGGAAACCATAGTAATGCTCAGGTGCACTCCTAACTCTCGTAGAACGCCTCAGAGGTACAGACTCGTCAGTCGGATCAACATGAGTTTCCTCCTCAGGTTGATTGCTAGGGTTTGAGGTTCCTTCACCACTTGACTCTTGAAGTTCTTCAAGGTCAATTTGCCTCCCACTGTTTCCTTGGCTCATGAACGCTCTTTCACGAAAGACCCCTCTCCTTGCCACAAAGACCACATTCTCACTAGGTCTGTAGAAGAGGTAACCAAAGGATTTATGTGGGTAGCCGATGAAAATACACCTCTCACTTCGAGGTTCGAGCTTATCGTGAGTCTCGCGCCTCACAAAAGCCTCGCAACCCCAAAACTTGATGTGGTCCAAGTTGGGAACTTTCCCAGTCCACATCTCATGAGGTGTTTTGGCAACCTTCTTTGTAGGGACTAGATTAAGGATATGGGCGGCAGTCTCTAAGGCATACCCCCAAAAAGAGATTGGTAGCGAAGCTCGATTCATCATGGAGCGAACCATGTCCAACATGGTCCAATTACGCCTCTCAGCCACACCATTCAACTGTTGTGTCCTGGGAGGTGTCAATTGTGAGACAATCCTACACTCCTTAAGATAGTCGAGAAACTCTGTACTAAGATACTCACCACCTCGATCGGATCGAAGCATCTTAATGTTCCTGCCCAATTGATTTTCTAGTTCCTGTTTAAAATCTTTAAACCTTTCAAAAGTCTCTGACTTATGCTTGATTAAGTAGACATAACCATATCTACTATAATCATCAGTAAAAGTCAGATAATAGCGATTAGTATCCCTTGTGGCGGTTTTGAAGGGTCCACATACATCAGTATGTATAAGGTCCAACAAACCCTCACCCCTTTCACAAGTACCAGTGAAGGGTGATTTTGTCATCTTCCCAAGCAAACAAGATTCACAACTATCATCTTACTTTAGGTCAAATGACTCCAAGACTCCATCATTTTGGAGTTGGCCTATGCGTTTCTTGCTTACATGTCCAAGACGACAATGCCACAATGATGCTTTATCCAAGCTAGTAGAGGAATCCATACACAACACATTATTTCCTAGGTTATCTACAACCGACACAGTTTCATACACACCATCACAAGATAATGCTTTAAAATAAAGAACATTATTAAAGAAAGCATTAATACCACCAACTTCATTATCAAAAGAAAAGGTAAACCCTTGTTTGTACAAACCATGAAAAGAAATAATATTCATCGCCATTTCAGACGAGTAAACACATTTATTCAAATATAACTTTAACCCACTACTTAGCAACAAAGTATAAACTCTGATCTTGGTAACAGGTGAAGCCTTCCTATTCCCCATGATTAAGTTTATCTTCCCGTGCTCCACATCCTCACTTCTTCTTAGGCCCTGCAAATCACAACATATGTGAATACCACAACCAGTATCAAGGACCCAAGAGTTAGAATATGGTGAGTTATTAGACAATATAGTGTAAATACCTACATGGGATGGTTTCACTTTCCCATCCTTGACATCCTGCAAATACTTTGGGCGGTTTCGCATGCAGTGCCCCTTATTCTGGAAATAGAATCAATCAGCATCTTTAGGGATGGCAGAAGGAGTAGCAGAACCACCTTTGGTTTCACTTGATGAGGAGCCATCAAGAGACTTTCCCTTGGTACCCTTCGAACAGGTCTTCCTCTTCTTTCATTTGCCTTGCCCGATAGCCAAAACAGGGGTAGCTGTAGGAGTAGGAGTAGCAACAACCGACTTACCTTTAAGACCACTTTCGGCGGTCTTCATAAGTCCTTGAAGTTTGCTGAGTGTAACTTCCTCCTTGTTAATGTGGTATGTCATGCGGAAATGATCATAACACGAGGGTAGGGAGTGCAAAATGATGTCAATTGCTAACTCCTTAGGGAAGTTCACATTCAATTTCTGCAAACGGTCCACATACCTTTGCATTTTCTGCATGTGGCCCGTGATGGGTTCACCATCCTTCATTCGGGTTGTTATCATGGAGGAGATTATGTCATACCGCTCTTGACGAGCACTCTGATGGTACCTTTCCATCAAGTTCTGGTGCATCTCAAAAGGGTAATAGTCCTCATAGGACTTTTGGAGTTCGGCTGTCATCGTGGCCATCATGATGCATGCCACTTTGGTGGCATCTCTTGTTGGAATAATGTCTAAGTCCATAACTATATTTGGTATGTACTTGACCCGACCCGGCATGGTCCATTTGGGTTGCACTTCACCGACACAATTTATATGGATAGTCTTTTGAGAATAGTATATTTATGATTTATATTAATATATTATAAGTTCTAATATATTAATATGGAATCATATTATTTAATTAGTATTGATCAAGAATTAATTTAGAATTAATTAAGTGATCAAAAAGAACTAATTAAATATGGACTCTTATATATATATATGGAATGGGCCAAGTTCATTTAGGTTGGGCTAAGCTTTCATGGATGGTCCATGGAGCTTTTAACCCATGGATCCTATGTAAATGAAAGGTCATGGGTATTAGGGTTTACATGGATGTAACCCTAATCCTCCATAATATATAAAGGGGTCCTTGGCTCACAAAATTAACACAAGTGTGTGAAAATAAGAGTGGGCTGATTTTAGTGTGCATACATATTCTCTCAAGTTCTTCCAAGGTGTTTTGGTGATTTGTGATTCCATTTGAGGCTTCCACACTATTGGGGCTAAGCTCTTAAAGCTTGAAGACATCAAGCTACATCAAAAGGTATGTCATCTAACTAGAACTTTGTAGTATAGGTGCTTCATAATATGTTAGTTAGGATGAAACCTTGGAATAGTTAATATTTGCATGTATAATAGAGAAAACATAGATCGAAGGTTTATAAGGTTGCATGTACACCATAGGAGTGTTAGAGTGCTCAAAAAACCCAACAGTGGTGTCAGAGCCATGAGTTGTTTTCTGTTATATTGATGCAAATGTTTTATTTTCAAGTTGGAAAAAAAGGAAAAAAAAACATGACGTTTGTCAAATTTTAAGATAATTACTTGTTTTGTGAAAAACGAATTATTTGTAAAATTTGAATCATTTGTTATATGAGTTGAATTAGGTCAAATTTAGTAAAAGATAAAATGATATAATTATTTTATTAGTTTTAAAAGTTTGATCTAAATGTTTTAAGGAGTTACATATTTTGTCATAAAATTTTGGAGCTCAAAAGTTTTTTTTTTAAAGTTGTGATCTTAAGGTTTTTTGAAACTTCCATAAGTTATGGATATGAAAGTTTTTTTAAAAAAAAAATGATTCAAAGTTTTTATGGAGTTACAAAATTTGGTGATAATGTTTTAAAGAATTTCGTAACTTGTTCTTAAATTATGGAACATGGAAAGTTTCATCATAAAACACCATTAATTCCATAAGTTATGGAATCCAAAGGTTTTCAAGAATTACAAAACTTGCCCTCAAGTTTTGGAATTTGAGAAAAGTTTTTTATGAAAAAAAAAATTGAATTCTAAAACTCTTGGGTTCATAACTTAAACAATTAATTAAATGGTTTTAATTTTGAATTTAATAATTGGAATTATGATGTTTTGTTGAATAGTTCAAATTAACTCTCATGGACTTTATTAATAGTTAATTAAAGCGTTTAATTAAAAGAGTATTATTAATCCATAAATATATGATTTGAGTTTAATTAAATTAAAAGTCTAGTTTAATTAATAGATTAAACCACCAAGTATTTTAAATGTCTAAAATACACCCTTATACTATTATAATATTAAAAGTTTAATATATTATATGTATAAGAGCAAGTCGTCTTACCATTAGTAGGCCTCATTCACGAAGCCGGTCTATAAGGGGGGTATAAGGTTACTGCCTATAAAATGGCAGTTTAATGGGTGTCCACTCTCACTCACCGCTTCCTTGACCGGTGGAGGGTCGTTAGCCGAACAGGTAGGACAAGGACTATAATTCTCCCTTCATTATAAGTATAATGATAAATACTAAGTAACTAAACACTTATAAATTCCCAATCTTAGTTACTTAGGAAAATGTGAATAAGGTGCTAATCCATGAAATTACACTTTGCACTTTTTTTAAGCTGTTAGTGGAGTGTGTGTGGTTAACCGGCACACTAACCTGGACTTAACAAGGTAGGCAAAGGGTAACTTAATGTTTATCATAGTATCGTTGGAGCGTGTGTGGTTAACCGGCACATCGATTGAGGGGTAAATATTAAGGGTACCAAGTATATTTGCATGGTTACTTCACACCTTGTTTTGTGATCCTCGGCATCCCAGTCACAAAACCTGAAGGGCACACTCAAGATTGAAACATGCCATTGAAAAGTTCAATGAATCTCAAAAGAATCTAGGAGTTTCAAAACCAATTAAAACCTAATAATACATTTCGTTTATCTTGGTGGAAATTGGTGAATCGTCATTCACCTACCTTCAAATATTTTATAGCTTCGATTACGGCATCCCTCTTCCAAGTTATAAAATAGTTTGTTGGGTCCTAGCCTTAATATATCATATTGGGTGTTATATTAAGGACTTAAATAAACTTTACGTGAATTTCTCCCATTGTTGATGTCTGGTTTAGACAACAATGATCTTCCCAAACCAAGCTTTCCTAATGAATATGAGTTCCCGAGTTTGGCTCATGGAAGTCATACTTCTCTTCCTCCACCTCCTCCAATTATTCTCCTAAACCCACAAGTTCAAGGTCACTCAAGCTCTAATGGCAAGCAAGGTCTATGTGTGATCACATCTTAGAGATGAAGTCACATATTGACAAGCCGGGAGAGTTGGGTGTCAAAGTCTTGAGAAAGTTGGATGTTCAATCACTTTCTAAGTCACATAGTGAGTTCCTTTGGGACTACTTGTTGGATATAGTGTCTAAGTCCATAACTTTATTTGGTATGTACTTGACCCGACCCGGCATGGTCCATTTGGGTTGCATGGCATTGCAATACTTGGATAGACTAAATGAGAGAATAAGGCACTTATCATTATTAATATATTATAAGTTCTAATATATTAATAATAGTATTATTTAATTAGTATTTATCAAGTATTAATCTAGTATTAATTTGGTGATCAAAGTGAGACTAATTAAATATATAGGGTTGATTATGACAATCATCAATTCTTTTATGGTGGATTAATGATCCATGGTTTATGGGTTATGGATGTAACCATATGGAGCTCCATGGATAGTCCATGGGAGTTACAAATCCATGGGTCATGGGAAATCAAGAGTCATGACAATTAAGGGCATTCATGTGTAAACCCTAATTGTGACAACACTATAAAAGGAACCCTATGGCTAGCAAAATGAGGACCTAGTAGAGCTAGTGGACCTAGTGTTACTATAGAGGGCATAACCAATTTTGAGTGCTAGAAGTATTCTCTCAAGTTATTCCAAGTCTTGTGGTGTTGTGTGAAGCATTTGAGGCACAACATTTGGGGTGCTAGGCTCACAAAGTCTTGAAGGAATCCAAGCAACAACAAGGTATGTATTTCTACTAGTTTTTATGTTTTATGTAATCCCCATGCCATGCTAGTTAGGAAATAACCTTGAAAAAGAAATTTGCATGTATATAGAGAAAACATAGATTCAAGGTTATTAGGGTTGCATGTACACTTAGGAAGTGTTAGAATGCTCAAAACCCATCAGTGGTATCAGAGCCTAGGATTGTTTTCTGTATACTTGATGCAAAACTGCTTAAAAATCGAAAATTATGCACTCTGACGACTGTACTCGCCGAGTCCATGGGGAGGACTCGCCGAGTCCATGAACAAATTCATTCTACTCGCCGAGTAGAATAATGCACTCGGCGAGTAGGAGCGTGTTGGGCAGTTTTTTCGAGTTTTGTTGCTGGAAATGGATTAAGATCATTATCCCAATCTGTTTTGGACTTGTAAAATCTGTTTATCAAAATGATAATTATTATGTTAACCCATTTTACATGACTTTTATCAATTTTCAAGTATTGTATATGTTTATATGATTTCTTGAAATTGCTTGACATGAATTTGTGTTCTTATGAGTTTTTAGAAGATCATAGGAATTATGTGTAACCACCATGTGTGTTTAATTCATGATCTTAATGGCTATGATGGTGTCCATAACTTGTCCTCAAGTTATGGATAACCAAAAGTCACTTCTTTTAATTGTGATTAAAGAACTAAAGAGGTTTCATAAAATGAAGAGTCTTCATTTTATGAACCATTAAAACTCATAAGTTACAAATTGAAGAGACTTGGAATAGTTTCAAATCTTGCCCTCAAGTTTTGGAATTTGAAAAGTCTTATACTTTAATACTTTAATTCCAAATTAAACCTTAGATTTTTAAAAAGTTTAAAAATCAACACTTATACTATTATTATAATTTTATTATATAGATATGTATAAGAATATGTCATTCTTACCGTTAGTAGGCCTCATTCACGAAGCCGGTCTATAAGGGGGGTATAAGGTTGTTGCCTATAAAATGGTGACTTAATGGGTGTCCACTCTCACCCACCGCTTCCTTGATCGGTGGAGGGTCGTTAGCCGAACGGGTAGGATACGACTTTAAATACTTGTTAAAAGTATAATGAATTATAAAGTAACTATACATTATAAATTCCCAATCTTAGTTACTTTAGGAAAATGTGAAATTGGTGCTAGCCCATAAAATTACACTTTGTACCTTACCAAGTCGTTAGTGGAGCGTGTGTGGTTAACCGGCACACTAACATGGACTAGTAAGAGTGGCAAAGGGTAACTTGACCTTATTATAGATCGTTGGAGCGTGTGTGGTTAACCGGCACATCGATTAGGTAATATTGTTAAGGGTACCAAGTCAATTTGTATGGTTATTCACACCTTGTTTGTGATCCTCGGCATCCCAGTCACAAACTTGAGAGGGCACAATCGAGATTCAAACATGCCATTGAAAAGTTCAATGTATCTCAAAAGATCTAGGAGTTTCAAAACCAATAAAACCTAATAATAAAATATTTCGTTCTTATGGTGGAAATTGGTAAATCGTCATTTACCTACCTTCAAATATTTTATAGTATGGATTACGGCATCCCTCTTCCAACTATAAATAGTTTGTTGGATCCTAGCCTTAATATTTCATTTGGGTGAATTATTAAGGATTCCTAATCTAATGAAACTTGTCTTTCTTTCCTTTCAGATGTCTTCCAACAATGCTTCTGGCTCAAACCCAACAGGCTCCTTTTCCCTTATGAACTTGTGTGGTAAGGTCATCTTTGATGGATTCAATTTCAATGAGTGGATCAGAAACATCAGAATGATTACCCGCTATGAGGACAAAGAATATGTCCTCGATAGGGAGCTTAAGGTTGTGAGTGAAGCCACTGCTACTCCTGAAGAGTTTGCGGAGTTTGTTGCACATGAAAAGGATGCTACTAAAGTAGCATGCATCATGATGGCCACCATGACTCCTGAACTTCAAAAATCCTATGAAGATTTCTACCCCTATGAGATGCACCTGGATCTGATGGAAAGGTACCATCAGAGTGCGCGTCAGGAGAGGTATGAAATCATCTCCTCCATGATAACCGCAAGGATGAAGGATGGTGAACCCATCACCGGTCACTTGCAGAAGATGCAAAGGTTCGTTGACCGGTTGCTGAAGCTAAATGTTGACTTTCCTGAGGAAATGGCGATTGACATCATTCTCCATTCCTTACCTCCAAGTTATGATCAGTTTCGTATGACTTATCATATGAACAAGGAGGAAGTCACACTTAGCAAACTTCAAGGACTCTTAAGGACAGCTGAAAATGGCCTTAAGGGTAAAGCGGTTGTTACTTCTACTCCTTCAACAGCCCCTGTTCTGGCTATTGGGCAGGGAAAGGGTAAGAAGAGGAAAAGCCCTTCGAAGGGTACCAAGGGTAAGACTCTTGATGGTTCCTCTTCAAGTGGGACAAAGAAAGGTCCCATTACTCTTTCTTCAAACCCAAAGGAAGCACAGTGCTTCTATTGCCAGGATAAGGGACACTTCAAGCGAAGCTGCCCCAAATATCTGCAAGATCTAAAGGATGGGAAGGTTAAACCCACCCATGCAGGTATTTACACAATATTGTCTAACAACTCATCTAATGCTAATTCTTGGGTGCTTGATACAGGGTGTGGTATTCACATTTGTACTGATTTGCAGGCACTAAGAAGAAGTGAGCAAGTGGAGCACGGGAAGATAAACTTAGTCATGGGCAACAGGAAAGCATCACCTGTTACCAAGATAGGAGTTTATTCTTTATTGCTTAATAATGGGTTAATGTTAGATTTGAATAAGTGTTGTTACTCGCCCGAAATGGCGAGAAATATTATTTCCTTTCATGGCTTGTACAAACAAGGTTTTACATTTTCATTTGATAATAAAAATGGTGCTATTAATGTTTATTACAATGATGTATTTCACTTTAAAGCATTACCTTGTGATGGTGTATATGAAGCCGTGAATGTTGTAGACAGTCTAGGAAATAATGTGTTGTATATTGATTCTTCAGATAGCTTGGATAAAGCATCCTTGTGGCATTGTCGTCTTGGACATGTTAACAAGAAGCGCGTAGGCCAACTCCAAAAGGCTGGAGTCTTGGAATCATTTGACCTCAAATCAGATGATAGTTGCGAGTCTTGTTTACTTGGAAAAATGACAAAGTCACCCTTCACAGGTACTTGTGATAGGGGTGAAGGTTTGTTGGACCTTGTACACACGGATGTGTGTGGGCCCTTCAGAGTTGCTACAAGGGATGCTAATCGCTATTATGTGACTTTTACTGATGATTACAGTAGATATGGATATATTTACTTGATCAAGCATAAGTCAGAAACCTTTGAAAAGTTCAAAGAGTTTAAGCAGGAAGTTGAGAATCAATTGGGCAGGAACATCAAGATGCTCCAATCCGATCGAGGAGGAGAGTATCTTAGCATTGAGTTCCTTGACTATCTTAAGGAATGTGGGATTGTCTCACAATTGACACCTCCCAGGACACCACAGTTGAATGGTGTAGCTGAGAGGCGCAATCGAACCTTGTTGGATATGGTTCGTTCCATGATGAGTCGAGCTTCGTTACCAATCTCTTTCTGGGGGTATGCCTTAGAGACTGCCGCCCATATCCTTAATCTAGTCCCTACTAAAAAGGTTGCCAAAACACCTCACGAGATGTGGACTAGGAAAGTTCCCAATTTGGACCACATCAAGATTTGGGGTTGTGAAGCTTTCGTGAGGCGTGAGACTCATGATAAGCTTGAACCTCGAAGTGAGAGGTTGTGACAACCGTCAAATTTCGGTCAATTCAAAGTCAACAAGTCAAACCGGTCAACTCCAATAACCCTTGTATGCTAGGGTTTACGTTATGAAATCACTATACAATTCGCTATTTTAATGAGAAATCATCATTTGGAAAGTTCATGTGTTTGATTTTCCTTAGCCTTAACAAGTGCTAAACAACGAACCAAAGCGATAAAACACTATTACACAATCATCGGGATTGTGTAAGACACTAAAACACGGTTTAATGGGGTTTACGAACCTTGCGTTGTGAAGCCGGACACTCAAATTAATCACAAACGAAACCTCTCTAAATCGTTTTCACTCTATCTCTTTCTATTTGAAATCTCTCCCAAATCTGTCCCAAATCTCTCTCAAAAGTTACTTTAACTTTTTGTAATCATTTGGGTCATCTCGACCCTTGACCGGGTCAAAAATCGCTTGAAACGGGGTAAAAACGAGTAAAATAGCTTTAAGGATCCGAAACCGAAGCTTCTGGACCGAAGCCTCGCATCCGAGGCCTCTGATCCGAAGTGAGGGTCCGAAGATCCGAAGCGAGGGTCCGAGGGTCCGAGGGTCCGAAGGTCCGAAGGTCCGAAGGTCCGCAGACAGCTCCTTTTTACCGGTTTTTCGACTACAACTTCGTTTTAACTCCGTTTTTCATTATTTTAACGTGGGATTTTCACCCAAAACTTTATTTTATAAACTAAGGCCCCAAAATATATAAATCTCCAGGGTTTTTATAAAATATATTAAAAGAATTGGTGATTGAACTAATTATTGAGGGAATATTTGCTTTTCCTTAATTTATGGCAAAAGCAAACCACTACCACCTCACTCTATGATTAGCCACTCTTTCCCACTACCCCTTGTCTCCTTAGTGGACCTTTACAGCCAATCTCCAGCTCTTCCCACGTTCTAAGAGCTGGAGGATTGATCCTCTCTCCTCATTCTCCATAAAACTCTTTCATTCTACACTTAGCAACCTAGAACACTCTCCAAAATTCTCTCATCTTTTCTCTTAACTTCAAGAACTTCAAGGCTTTCTCCAGGGATTTCTTTCTTCAATTAGTAAGTATCTTCATCATTCACATAATTATTAAACTCCATTCTACTCAAATCATTGATATCTTACACAAGTTCCATCTTATTCGGTGTTAGATTCTCGAATCATCAAGACATCTTCTTAGTGTTCTTGAGTTGAACACTTCCTCTCTCTCACTTTCATCTACTGAAACCACATAAGGTGAGTTCATACCCATACATTTACATGTTTTTCTTAAGTTTTAAGGGGGGAATACAAGTAAAATCATCAAGAACACAATTAAACTTTTTCTAACAGATTACATCAGAAAAGATAGACGTTAATCACGGACTGTTTTGGTCAACTTAAATATTTTAGTTTTCAAAACTGTTTCAGGTGCAAGTAGTTCAAACTCTTAGCTTTAAAATGACTACTTGCACATCTCCATATGATTTTTCTACAATTTATGGTGATTTTTACAAAACTGCCTGTCATTTCAGAGGCAAACCCGGACCAGTCTGTGATTATGAACCTTTTCACCTCTGTTAGAGATCACTAAAAATCATGATAAAATTTACGAACAAACTAGACTCATATTCCAAACTCTCAAAATTTGCGGATTTGGATTTAGAGCTTTGATGATTTTTCTATAAATTTTCTAAGAACGGTAACAGAAACTGTTTTTAACGAAAAGTTGCTGTTAATTTCATTTCACCTTGTAACATGTTGAGCAAGGTGTATATCTTTATGTGATTATATGTTACTGCAATATATGACATTTTATCTTAATATTTAGACACACATCAGTTTACAAATGGATTTGGTCATATAAAATATAAAGAATAACAAGTGATTATAATCAAAGTACAATCGATACATTCAAACATTAAATAAACTATTTTGAATATAGTTTGCATACATTACCACGTACTACCCTTGGTTGATAAACTATAATAGGTATAGTTTATGATACATTACATAACACATACATTTAAAAAGGGTACATTTATACAAAGGATATTTTCATTAAGCAAGGTACGGCCATACGGTACCAAGTTTTCATAACACGTAATTCCGTTAATGACTTTGTGAGACATTTACTTCAAATTACCATTAAGTCCTGTATTGTAACCAGAGTTTCCTTGAGGGAGAGCGTGATACTTGTGTATAGATCTATATTGGGTTTGACAAACCCACACCTAAACTGCATGCAACAGTTAGACCGATAGGTCTGGGGTGACAAATGTCATAACATTTCCGACGCCTGAAGAACGTCGTTTTAGGCAACCTTGGTCATAGTATGGTTATAATAAACTCACATAAAGTATTAACAAACATTGGAATTTACGGGGACTTCATTAAAATTTAACGAGTTTATGTCGATTTAAACTTGCATTGTTTTACTATAAATATGATAAATTACTTGTACATTTCGGTCTTTGGGTTTTAAGACTACATTTACACATTAAGGAAAATATTGGATTTTTCTAACACAAATACTACTTTTACAAACGAAAAGCTTATGAACTCACCAACCTTTGTGTTGACATTTTTTTTCAAACAACTTGTATTCTCAGGAAATCATTAAACAGGTAATCAAGTGCTTTTGAGGATGGGACGCTAAGGCGTCTACTATTTCATATTTTATCAACATATTGTAATTGATTCGTAAACATGTAATTCATACAATGATGTAATTTTTTCAATTATATATATGTTGGTTGTGTTTGCTTGAATTACTATTACAATTGCTGTTATGATACTATACATGAAGTCCTCCACCCCTGGACGTTTCCGCCATCCTTGGTTTGGGGGTGTGACAGATTGGTATCAGAGCGCAGTTTATAGTGAATTAAGTATATCAAACCACATAAGATATACAAACTATAAACACAATTGGGACTAATAGTCTCTGATTTGTGCATTTTTCAAATAAATATACTTTTAGAAAATAAATGATTTTTTTTATTAAAAGTATAAATACATGCATACATGCTCACATAGTGTCATAACTAGAAAAACATAAAATAAAAGAAGAGGAGTTGTACATTATGGGTATGCCTTGGGATATGTAAATCAAGTCTGGGAAGGATATAGCCTGATCAACTATATCTGTCCGGGAATTGACTTGCATATACCGGGGGATGGTCAGGATGGACAACAAATCTAACAAACCTAATAACATACTACAAAGGATACTTTAAGAACTCAAAACTAAACATTTACAAATACTATAGGAGTATTTTGTGTTACTATAATAAAAATATTTTATACTTTCATTTTACCTCATAACCCAATGTATTGGGTCAATAAAAAGTATAAAATCGTATGTATCGTAAACATACCGGAAAACAACGTAATAATATACTTTATGTATAAAAGATTTCTCTCCCTATAAATACACTTTTACTAAAAGTACATTGGTTTACGACTTATGCCAGAACCATGCCGCCAAGGAGAAGACCAAGACCTTCCAGCAACACAGCAACACCTCCTCCGCCGCCGCCTCCACAGTTTGATCCCGCGATGTTCCAGGCTGCAGTAACAGCAGCCGTAGCGGCCGCAATGTCGCAGATAGGGACCAACGGAGCTGGTGGTTCGGGATCGGGAGCTACACACTCTAACCACGGAGACAGTACGTGGCGTGCAAAAGAGTGTTCATACAAAGACTTCACAAATGGCAAACCCGACAACTTCAATGGAAGCGGGGGAGTCATCGCTTTGATGCAATGGTTTGAAAAGACCGAAGTAGTCTTTCAGGTGTGCTCTTGCCCCGAAGCGAGCAAAGTTAAGTTCGCAGCCTTCACCTTCACCGGCCGGGCCCTTACTTGGTGGAACTGCCGGATTAAGTCACTTACTCTCGAAGTGGCTAGCTCCATAACCTGGGCAGAACTAAAAGCGTTGATGATGAAGGAGTACTGCCCGAGAGGTGAAATTCAAAAGCTGGAACAAGAACTTTGGAACCTCAGGATGACGGGCTCTGACCTTGAAACCTACACCACCCGATTCAATGAATTGGCTCTCCTCTGCCCAACAATGGTTACTCCGGAGGAGAAAAAGGTGGAGCGATACCTTTGGGGACTGTCTCTCCACGTGCAAAGTAGTGTCCTGGCTTCAAGGCCAACTACTTTTGACAGTGCCAGGGAGCTGGCACAACAACTTGTTGACCACCGAGCCGGTCATAATACTACAACCACCACCACTGATAAATCAAAAGGAGGAAACAACAAAAGGAAGTTCTGGAACGAAAAGAAGAGCCAACCAGCACAGGACCCCGCTAAGAAGCAACAAATTGTTGCTGTCCATGCTGCCACTAATACTGTCACTACTGCTACCACTCCAGCACCACCGAAGCCATATGCGGGAAAACTACCTAAGTGCAACAAGTGCAACTTTCACCACAATGGTGCTTGTAGGGAGATGCACTGTAACAACTGCGACAGGAAGGGGCACACTGCTCGTTTCTGTAAAGCGCCGGCTCAACCAATCAACCAAGTCGCCAGTACGGGGGCAACCCGGACCTGCTACAACTGTGGAGACGCAGGTCACTTCAAAAGAGACTGCCCCAAAGCACAAGCCCCTAATGCTGGTGGAGTAGGAAGAGTCCTGGCAATAGGACATGGGGAAGCAGTCGAGGATCCCACGGTGGTTACCGGTACGTTTCTCCTCAATAACTCTTATGCATGCGTACTATTCGATAGTGGAGCGGAGAGGAGTTTCGTGAGCCACCAATATAAACATTTACTTGAACAAAATCCCCAATCACTAAAGGATACTTATGTAGTAGAAATGGCAAATGGGAAAGTAGAACGCACTAGCGATATATACTCAGAATGTACTCTCACTCTAGACAACCATACATTTAAAATTGACCTAATGCCAGTCACCATAAAAAGCTTCGACGTAATCATCGGGATGGATTGGTTAGTTCCTCACCGTGCCGACATTCTATGTTACGAAAGGGCCGTTCGCCTCAATCTACCAAATGACGAAACCCTTCTCATCTATGGTGACAAACCTAGTGCGAATTTACAAATCATCTCATGCATCAAAGCCCAAAAGTATCTCCGGAAGGAGTACCACGCCTTCTTAGCCCATGTAGTAGACAAGAAACAAGACGTGAAAGACATCAAAGACATCCCCGAAGTGTGTAACTTCCCGGATGTGTTCCCAGAGGATCTTCCTGGTGTACCACTCGCACGACAAGTCGATTTCAGAATTGACTTAATACCCGGAGCTACCCCCGTAGCCAGAGCTCCATACCGCCTCGCACCATCAGAAATGCAGGAGTTGTCCAGTCAGTTGACCGAGCTTTTGACCAAAGGGTTCATCAGACCAAGCTTCTCACCTTGGGGAGCACCAGTCCTTTTTGTAAAGAAGAAGGACGGATCCTTTCGCATGTGCATCGACTATCGGGAACTAAACAAACTCACCATCAAAAACCGATATCCTCTACCCCGAATCGACGACCTTTTCGACCAACTCCAAGGAGCAAATTTCTTCTCAAAAATCGACCTAAGGTCAGGCTACCATCAGCTACGAGTTCAAGAAGAAGATATTCCCAAAACTGCATTCAGAACTCGCTATGGGCACTACGAGTTTGTGGTGATGTCCTTCGGTTTAACAAACGCACCTGCGGTATTCATGGACCTAATGAATAGAGTGTGTCGACCCTACCTAGACAAGTTTGTAATCGTATTCATCGACGATATCTTGATCTACTCGCGAAGCGAAGAAGAGCATCGCCTACATCTACGCCAAGTGCTAGAGACACTAAGAGCGGAGAAGCTTTATGCTAAGTTCTCTAAGTGTGAATTCTGGATTAGAGAAGTGGATTTTCTTGGACATGTGGTAAGTGAGAAAGGCATACATGTGGATCCCTCCAAGATCAAGGCAATCGAGAATTGGTCAGCACCCAAGACGCCAACCGAAATTCGACAATTCCTTGGGCTTGCTGGCTACTACCGAAGATTTATACAAAACTTCTCCAAGATTGCGAAACCACTCACCACCTTGACGCAGAAAGGTGTGATATTCAAGTGGGAAAATAAACAAGAAACTGCTTTCCAAACGTTAAAACAAGCCCTATGCAGCGCACCGGTCTTGTCTCTCCCAGAGGGAACCGAGGACTTCGTAGTGTACTGTGATGTTTCGAATCAAGGCCTCGGATGTGTGCTCATGCAGAGAGGGAAGGTTATCGCGTATGCATCAAGACAGCTTAAGATGCACGAGGTTAATTATACTACACACGACCTGGAATTAGGAGCAGTGGTATTCGCTTTGAAGATCTGGAGACACTACCTCTACGGCACGAAATGCACTATCTTCACTGATCACAAAAGTCTTCAGCATATCCTCAATCAGAAAGAGCTCAACATGCGACAGAGGAGATGGGTAGAGTTGCTGAATGACTACGAGTGCGAAATTCGTTATCATCCGGGCAAGGCCAATGTAGTGGCCGATGCTCTAAGCAGGAAGGAGTACTCGGGCCGCCGAGTAAAATCCTTAACAATGACAATCCATTCCCACCTGACCATACAAATCAAGGAAGCTCAACTGGAAGCTTTGAAACCAGAAAAGGTGGCAGGAGAGACATTAAGGGGAATGGATAAAAACTTAGAAGTCAAGGATGATGGAGCACGTTATATCATGAACCGGATTTGGACACCGAAGTTCGGTGGACTCCGAGATGTCGTCATGAATGAAGCACACAAGACTCGATACTCCATCCATCCCGGGTCGGATAAGATGTATCTGGACCTCAGGAGATTATACTGGTGGCCGAACATGAAAGCTGAGATTGCTACCTATGTGAGCAAGTGCCTGACTTGCGCTAAGGTCAAAATCGAATACCAGAAACCATCCGGGCTATTACAACAGCCGGATATACCTGAGTGGAAGTGGGAACGAATAACCATGGACTTCATAACCAAGCTGCCTAAGACATCGGGCGGGCTTGACACAATATGGGTAATTGTAGATAGATTGACCAAATCAGCACACTTCCTACCAATGAAAGAAACCGACAAGATGGAGAAGCTGACTAGAACGTACATCAGAGAGATTGTACGACTCCATGGTATGCCGATATCCATTATCTCCGATAGAGATAGTAGATTTACCTCACGGTTTTGGCAGTCTCTACAAAAATCATTGGGAACTAGGCTTGACATGAGTACGGCCTACCACCCACAAACCGACGAACAGAGCGAACGAACCATTCAAACGTTGGAAGACATGTTAAGAGCTTGTGTAATAGACTTCGGTAAAGCATGGGATACCCATCTACCGCTTATCGAATTCTCCTACAATAACAGCTATCATACTAGCATCAAAGTCGCTCCATTCGAAGCTCTTTACGGTCGTAAATGCAGATCACCCCTGTGTTGGGCTGAGGTGGGGGATACACAGCTAGCTAGAGGGCAAGTCTCTAATAGCACCCTCACTGGCCCTGAAATCATAAGGGAAACCACAGAAAAGATCGTTCAAATTCGAGAGAGACTGAAAGCGTCTCGCGATCGGCAAAAGAGTTACGCAGACAAACGACACAAACCCTTGGAATTCCAGGTGGGTGATCGAGTACTACTAAAAGTTTCCCCTTGGAAAGGAATGATACGATTCGGCAAACGCAGGAAACTAAATCCAAGGTACATCGGGCCATTCGAAATCCTTGCTAGGATTGGGCCAGTAGCATACAAACTTCGATTACCTCAGGAACTCGACAAAGTACATCCCACATTTCACGTGTCGAACCTAAAGAAGTGTTTGTCTGATGAGACACTCGTAATACCACTCGACGAAATCAAAGTTAACGAAAATCTCCACTTCGTAGAGGAACCAGTCGAAATCATGGATCGGGAAATCAAACGAACGAAACAAAGTCGTATTCCCATCGTGAAGGTACGTTGGAACGCTAAACGAGGACCCGAATTCACCTGGGAACGCGAGGATCAGATGAAACAAAATTATCCACATCTCTTCCCAAACTCTTGAAATCCCAGTCAAAATGAAAATTTCGGGACGAAATTCCTTCTAACGGGGGGATGATGTGACAACCGTCAAATTTCGGTCAATTCAAAGTCAACAAGTCAAACCGGTCAACTCCAATAACCCTTGTATGCTAGGGTTTACGTTATGAAATCACTATACAATTCGCTATTTTAATGAGAAATCATCATTTGGAAAGTTCATGTGTTTGATTTTCCTTAGCCTTAACAAGTGCTAAACAACAAACCAAAGCGATAAAACACTATTACACAATCATCGGGATTGTGTAAGACACTAAAACACGGTTTAATGGGGTTTACGAACCTTGCGTTGTGAAGCCGGACACTCAAATTAATCACAAACGAAACCTCTCTAAATCGTTTTCACTCTATCTCTTTCTATTTGAAATCTCTCCCAAATCTGTCCCAAATCTCTCTCAAAAGTTACTTTAACTTTTTGTAATCATTTGGGTCATCTCGACCCTTGACCGGGTCAAAAATCGCTTGAAACGGGGTAAAAACGAGTAAAATAGCTTTAAGGATCCGAAACCGAAGCTTCTGGACCGAAGCCTCGCATCCGAAGCCTCGCATCCGAGGCCTCTGATCCGAAGTGAGGGTCCGAAGATCCGAAGCGAGGGTCCGAGGGTCCGAGGGTCCGAAGGTCCGAAGGTCCGCAGACAGCTCCTTTTTACCGGTTTTTCGACTACGACTTCGTTTTAACTCCGTTTTTCATTATTTTAACGTGGGATTTTCACCCAAAACTTTATTTTATAAACTAAGGCCCCAAAATATATAAATCTCCAGGGTTTTTATAAAATATATTAAAAGAATTGGTGATTGAACTAATTATTGAGGGAATATTTGCTTTTCCTTAATTTATGGCAAAAGCAAACCACTACCACCTCACTCTATGATTAGCCACTCTTTCCCACTACCCCTTGTCTCCTTAGTGGACCTTTACAGCCAATCTCCAGCTCTTCCCACGTTCTAAGAGCTGGAGGATTGATCCTCTCTCCTCATTCTCCATAAAACTCTTTCATTCTACACTTAGCAACCTAGAACACTCTCCAAAATTCTCTCATCTTTTCTCTTAACTTCAAGAACTTCAAGGCTTTCTCCAGGGATTTCTTTCTTCAATTAGTAAGTATCTTCATCATTCACATAATTATTAAACTCCATTCTACTCAAATCATTGATATCTTACACAAGTTCCATCTTATTCGGTGTTAGATTCTCGAATCATCAAGACATATTCTTAGTGTTCTTGAGTTGAACACTTCCTCTCTCTCACTTTCATCTACTGAAACCACATAAGGTGAGTTCATACCCATACATTTACATGTTTTTCTTAAGTTTTAAGGGGGGAATACAAGTAAAATCATCAAGAACACAATTAAACTTTTTCTAACAGATTACATCAGAAAAGATGGACGTTAATCACGGACTGTTTTGGTCAACTTAAATATTTTAGTTTTCAAAACTGTTTCAGGTGCAAGTAGTTCAAACTCTTAGCTTTAAAATGACTACTTGCACATCTCCATATGATTTTTCTACAATTTATGGTGATTTTTACAAAACTGCCTGTCATTTCAGAGGCAAACCCGGACCAGTCTGTGATTATGAACCTTTTCACCTCTGTTAGAGATCACTAAAAATCATGATAAAATTTACGAACAAACTAGACTCATATTCCAAACTCTCAAAATTTGCGGATTTGGATTTAGAGCTTTGATGATTTTTCTATAAATTTTCTAAGAACGGTAACAGAAACTGTTTTTAACGAAAAGTTGCTGTTAATTTCATTTCACCTT
This sequence comes from Lactuca virosa, assembly GCF_052849685.1. NCBI lineage: Eukaryota > Viridiplantae > Streptophyta > Magnoliopsida > Asterales > Asteraceae > Lactuca > Lactuca virosa. The sequence continues at coordinate 56,475,257 of NC_136430.1, forward strand.
GTAACATGTTGAGCAAGGTGTATATCTTTATGTGATTATATGTTACTGCAATATATGACATTTTATCTTAATATTTAGACACACATCAGTTTACAAATGGATTTGGTCATATAAAATATAAAGAATAACAAGTGATTATAATCAAAGTACAATCGATACATTCAAACATTAAATAAACTATTTTGAATATAGTTTGCATACATTACCACGTACTACCCTTGGTTGATAAACTATAATAGGTATAGTTTATGATACATTACATAACACATACATTTAAAAAGGGTACATTTATACAAAGGATATTTTCATTAAGCAAGGTACGGCCATACGGTACCAAGTTTTCATAACACGTAATTCCGTTAATGACTTTGTGAGACATTTACTTCAAATTACCATTAAGTCATGTATTGTAACCAGAGTCTCCTTGAGGGAGAGCGTGATACTTGTGTATAGATCTATATTGGGTTTGACAAACCCACACCTAAACTGCATGCAACAGTTAGACCGATAGGTCTGGGGTGACAAATGTCATAACATTTCCGACGCCTGAAGAACGTCGTTTTAGGCAACCTTGGTCATAGTATGGTTATAATAAACTCACATAAAGTATTAACAAACATTGGAATTTACGGGGACTTCATTAAAATTTAACGAGTTTATGTCGATTTAAACTTGCATTGTTTTACTATAAATATGATAAATTACTTGTACATTTCGGTCTTTGGGTTTTAAGACTACATTTACACATTAAGGAAAATATTGGATTTTTCTAACACAAATACTACTTTTACAAACGAAAAGCTTATGAACTCACCAACCTTTGTGTTGACATTTTTTTTCAAACAACTTGTATTCTCAGGAAATCATTAAACAGGTAATCAAGTGCTTTTGAGGATGGGACGCTAAGGCGTCTACTATTTCATATTTTATCAACATATTGTAATTGATTCGTAAACATGTAATTCATACAATGATGTAATTTTTTCAATTATATATATGTTGGTTGTGTTTGCTTGAATTACTATTACAATTGCTGTTATGATACTATACATGAAGTCCTCCACCCCTGGACGTTTCCGCCATCCTTGGTTTGGGGGTGTGACAGAGGTGTATTTTCATCGGCTACCCACAGAGATCCTTTGGTTACCTCTTCTACAGACCCAGTGATAATGTGGTTTTTGTAGCAAGAAGAGGAGTCTTTCGTGAGAGAGAATTCATAAGCCAAGGGGACAGTGGGAGGCAAATTGACCTTGAAGAGCTTCAAGAGTCAAGTGGTGAAGGAACCTCAAATGCTATCGACCAACCTGAGGAGGAAACTCCTGTTGATCCGATAGATGAGTCTGTACCTCCAAGACGTTGCACTAGGGTGAGGAACACACCTGATTTTTATTATGGTTATCACATCACCACTGAAGGTGATACGTTTATTAGTGATATTACACTAATAGATTTGGATGAACCTAATAACTACAGGGAAGCCATGGCAGGCCCTGAGTCTGCTAAGTGGAAGGAGGCTATGGACAGCGAGATTCAGTCCATGTATGACAATCAAGTTTGGAACTTGGTTGACAATGTACCAGGTCGTAAGACAATTGGGTGCAAATGGATCTTCAAGAAGAAGACCGACATGGATGGGAAGGTACATACTTACAAAGCGCGACTGGTTGCGAAGGGCTTTACTCAAACTCCGGGAGTTGACTATGATGAGACCTTCTCACCAGTAGCTAAGATTAAGTCTATTAGAGTATTGTTAGCCATAGCTGCATTTCATGATTATGAAATATGGCAAATGGATGTCAAAACCGCTTTCCTTAATGGAAAGTTGGCTGAGGATGTTTACATGGCTCAACCAGAGGGTTTTGTCGATACAAGATACCCTAATAGAGTGTGTAAGCTTGATAAATCCATTTATGGATTGAAACAAGCATCTCGCAGATGGAATCTTTGCTTTGATGAGAAAGTCAAAGAGTTTGGCTTTTCTAGGAGTGAGGATGAGTCTTGTGTGTATGTCAGGGCTAGTGGGAGCATAGTTAGCTTCTTGGTGTTGTATGTGGATGACATACTTCTCATAGGAAACGACGTCCCAACCTTGCAGGAGGTTAAGTCCTGGCTTGGGAAGTGTTTCGCTATGAAGGACGTTGGGGAAGCTGCCTATATCCTAGGGATAAGGATATTGAGAGATAGGAGTAAGAGACTAATTGGACTTAGTCAAAGTACTTATGTGGATAAGGTACTGAAGAGGTTCAGTATGCAAGATTCCAAGAAAGGAGAATTACCAATCCAGAGTAATGCCAAGCTAAGTAAGACTCAGAGTCCGAGTACAGAGGCTGAGATAGCTGAGATGAGTCATATACCATATGCTTCCGCTGTGGGCTCGATCATGTATGCTATGACTTGTACTCGCCCTGATGTGGCCTTTGCTTTGAGCATGGTCAGTAGATATCAAGGGAACCCTGGCAAGGCACACTAGACAGCGGTAAAGAACATTCTCAAGTATCTGCGGAGGACTAAGGATTGGGTCCTTACCCTCGGAGGCAGTGATGACTTGAGAGTGGAAGGGTATAGCGATGCTAGCTTCCAGACTGATAGGGATAATTTCCGCTCTCAGTCGGGCTGGGTCTTTATCCTAAATGGAGGGGCAATTACTTGGAAAAGTTCCAAGCAGGAGACAGTAGCTGATTCTACTTGTGAATCAGAGTACATAGCAGCAAGTGAAGCAGCTAAGGAGGCGATATGGCTAAAGAACTTCATCGGAGACCTTGGAGTTGTACCAGCTATAAAAGAGCCAATGGAAATTTTCTGTGACAGCGAAAGTGCGGTTGCTTTGGCTAAGGAACCGAGAGATCACGGGAGATCTAGGCACATTGACAGGAAATACCATTTCATCAGACATCGAATAGAAGAAGGACTCCTCGTGGCTAAGAGGGTATCATCAGATGAGAACCCGGCAGATCCCCTCACGAAGGGACTGAGCAGGGTTAAGCATCTACAGCATGCGAGGCGCATTGGGCTGAAGGATGATATTAGTTTCAATAATTAGATTCCTGAAACTTGTAAAATGTAATTGACATTTGATGATAAATAAAAGTTGTTATTTATTTATGAGTAAGGTGTTACTATCTTGTGTTGATTGTTTACTATGTTTCAATTTTGCATGTTTTTACTTCCAGAATAATTATGTTATTATTCAAACCATCCACAGTCAGTAAAACTTTGGAAGTAAGTATTGATTTAAGACTGTCATGAATTTGGCTTGTATGATTTGTCTAAAAGTGCTTTGGACAATGCAATGGTTGCTACAACATTCATGAGTACTCATAAGGGCTGAGTATTGGATCCAACCCACGCTCACTTGCATCACTTCATGGAATTTATCTCGAGTGATCGTGAGACGGTAATATCATATGAATCTTCAAACCTAGAGATATGAGTTGTTGACTATGAGTTGGTTATTCATTGATTGTACGAAAACGCATTGGTAACTCGATGTTATAAAACGTGCCTTTGTGTGTAATTCAACAAGTAGTTAGTACAAGCATATCAGTCGAAGTTTATCTGTTCCTTCTAGAAATAGAACCGATATCTGGGCCCCTCGATGATTTGGTTTTGACCTATGTACCGGGCCCAGTTAGAACCTAATTGATGTGTTCAATTTAGTTCTATGTCGAAACAAATCAGAGATCGAGAAACAAATGCTGGACAATAAGTAAGACCATGTTCCATGTGTTTGTCCGGCTGATATCATGAGAACAGAGGATTATATGATCACTTATCTTAAATGGCGTATCATCATCATCTCAGTTCCGAGAGACTTTGAAAGAGCTACGATTGCTAGTCGGATTTTGAAGTCATATTTGCAAATATAGTTATTAGACTTATCCAAGTGGGAGACTGTTGAATATACTGTCTAAGTCCATAACTTTATTTGGTATGTACTTGACCCGACCCGGCATGGTCCATTTGGGTTGCATGGCATTGCAATACTTGGATAGACTAAATGAGAGAATAAGGCACTTATCATTATTAATATATTATAAGTTCTAATATATTAATAATAGTATTATTTAATTAGTATTTATCAAGTATTAATCTAGTATTAATTTGGTGATCAAAGTGAGACTAATTAAATATATAGGGTTGATTATGACAATCATCAATTCTTTTATGGTGGATTAATGATCCATGGTTTATGGGTTATGGATGTAACCATATGGAGCTCCATGGATAGTCCATGGGAGTTACAAATCCATGGGTCATGGGAAATCAAGAGTCATGACAATTAAGGGCATTCATGTGTAAACCCTAATTGTGACAACACTATAAAAGGAACCCTATGGCTAGCAAAATGAGGACCTAGTAGAGCTAGTGGACCTAGTGTTACTAGAGAGGGCATAACCAATTTTGAGTGCTAGAAGTATTCTCTCAAGTTATTCCAAGTCTTGTGGTGTTGTGTGAAGCATTTGAGGCACAACATTTGGGGTGCTAGGCTCACAAAGTCTTGAAGGAATCCAAGCAACAACAAGGTATGTATTTCTACTAGTTTTTATGTTTTATGTAATCCCCATGCCATGCTAGTTAGGAAATAACCTTGAAAAAGAAATTTGCATGTATATAGAGAAAACATAGATTCAAGGTTATTAGGGTTGCATGTACACTTAGGAAGTGTTAGAATGCTCAAAACCCATCACTACTATCAAACAGACTTTGACATGAACCTTAATGATCATATCTATTTGCTTGGTGCTGCTGAATCAGCAATGATTTGGAACGATAGTAAAGCAAATTTGATTAGAAGATCAACTTCCCAAAAACTTTATGGACAGTGACAATGGTGAAACTGGAAATCCAGAAAAAGCATTATCTTCCCAATGGAAAATCAAGACTAATTACTTGTTCACATGGATGTGTGAGTCAAGTGAAGGACTAAAGGGATCGAGTACACATTCTTGTGCACTGGTTATGTCCACCACAAAGCTCGTTAAGACTATTTGATTTACTAAAGTTTAGTAAATATGGTTATACTTACAAGTTTAAGTATAATTCTGAAACATTGGAAAAGTCTCAATGTATGGCAGAACGAATGAGAAGAATCAAATTAGGCAGAAAGATAAAAGTTTCTCAAATCTGAAAAGATGGGAGAGTACTTTAGTATCATGTTTGTAATCATCTTAATGATTTAGAAATCATATCACAATTAGTCCTCTAAAGGTCATCTTAGTGCATTCTTATGACTAAGAAGAGGATTCATGAATTGCTGAAATGGTTAGATCAGGAAGATGAGTCATACTTCGTTCCAAAACAATTCTTAGAGTCATACTCCAAGATTGTAACTTGAGTGACATATCTTAAAGAAAGGTTTAAAACACTTGTCAAATGTAAGAGTAAAAGTGTCCTACTCTTGTACATTTGAAATTGGTAAGTTGTGATGTTTTGGATAAAACAAAGACCAACTAAGGCCAATTGTGTGAAGTGTTTGTCTTGATAAGGAATATGCACTATCTCTTGAATATTTGGCAAGATAGTCTTATATGTCAAGAGGATAGTGGGAGTCTTAAAGATCCTAAAAAGAATTTCAAGAACTAATCAAGAATAAAACCTGAGGTTCTTCACTAGCACACGACTTGAGGTTTATAACTTATCGTGTTGACATATTCTGTGCCCATTCCAGTTAAAGTTGGATTTGCATAGGAGTTCTGAAAGTTCTCAATTGGTTGCATAACAACTTGGAAGCAATGGCAGGCCCTGTACTGCCAGGTGGCAAGAAGTTAAGATTGCATAAGTTCAGTCCATATGAGTTTGGATTTGTCATTATCCTTGTCTTATGACTATGGTTTTGATGATTCACATGGATAAGAACACATACACCATAAAATCTAAGGGTCATAAGGTTTCTCTCCGATTCATGAAAATGATGGTGAGGAAACACTTCCACCAAGTAGATTTGAAGCAGATGGCAAAAGGTCTAAACAATTGAGACTATGATTACGCCATCCCTTTTCATAGTTCTGAAATTGTTTAGACACACATGCATGCTATCTAAGGAAAGGTGTATGATTTTGATAAAGTTTTATCAAAGCATCTCGTATCAGAAATCTGAACTTTGGTAAGAAAGTCAATAAAGTATTGATTTCTAGAAGTCCAGCTGATTTCTGAGTACATGTCAAAGCTAGTGGGAGCATAAGTGTTATGCTAATAATCATCATGTAAGTGGGAGCATGATAATTATTGTTAGTGTTGCAAGTTAGCAATGTTAATTATAGAAAACAAAAGTTTCAATTCGTGAGGCTGCAGGGATTGAAAAAGTTGTTTTGCTATAATTAAGGGAAATTATATACTTCATTTCAGTTCTAAAGGCTTAGATTGAGACCTTAATCATCTTTAGTCAAGAATATATATATATATGAATTTCATGTTGGATTGGTTCAACTTAAGGAAATTCTATATATTGCGTTCTCAAAATTCGATTATGATTACGGCATCCCTCTTCATAGTCAAATTTTGAAAACATGGCAAATAAAAATATTGTAGCAAAAAACTGGTCTACAATCATGTCTTTATGTGAGACATCATGAATCGTGTACCATTTGCTTTGGGTACAGGATCGATTGCATGTGCTATAATATTTGTCATTTCTAAATTTTTCCAAATGCCCAGAGGCATTAAGAAGGGAAAAGGTCTAGAATTGGACATGACTAAAATGATTAAGCAATTGTCGAGGACAATCTGAGGTTTACCAAAGATTGGTTGCTCAGGGACAGTTGGAAGTATAGTGCTAATTTTGGAAGGACCATATTGACATATTCTGAAAAGAGGCATCTCTTATTCAGAAGTGATAGTCAGAATGAGAATATGGAGTTGTCTCCATAGGTGGAAGTTATCTGTGTAAGATTAGAAAACTTAATGCAAGAAGCATGTCCAAAGCAATGTACTTTGAATATGAGACTTAGTTTCCATGGAGTTGATCTCCATTGGAATACCTTATAATGACTGTTGACAAGTCTTTGTGACTTTGTACATATTCATTACAGGAGTGTTAGTGCATATAAGTTTAAAATCTAAACAGATTTCGATAAATGATAGGAATTTGAAATTCTCACATTTTTCGATAAGGATTTGGGAGTGTGAAATTAGAATCATTGAAATTATGTTCAATTGGTTTATTTCACAAAGTAAGGATCATAGACAAACATAGAGTGCATACTTGGTGTATGGCAAAGCTATTGTTTAAGAAAAACATAGTGTACATGCTTGGAGCATGGGACAACTAGTGTTTTTAATTCAAGTATAAAGTTGATAAAACCGACACAATGAATAATGAGTAATCAGTATGGTGATAAATAAAAGTGTTTATTTATATTCATAGGGTTTGATACCAAATTTTATTCATTTATTCTTGTGTTTCACTTTGCATGTTTTGACTTCCAGAATAACTAAGTCGCTCTTCCTGAATGATTAAGTTATTCAAACCTTCCACAGTCGGTCATATGTTGGAAGTAGATATGAATCAAGACTGTCATGGGTTGGTTTGTAGAGGTCCAAGTTGGTGGACAAAGTGGTGCTACAACACTCATGAGTGCTCATAAGTTCTGAGTATTGGATTCAACCCACGCTCATTTGAATCACTTCATGGATTTTATCACGAGTGATCATGAGACGATAATATCTTATATTCTTAAAACCTAGAGATATGAGTTGTTACTATGAGTTGGTTATACATTGATTGCACGAAAACGCATTGGTAACTCGATGTTATAAAACGTGCCTTTGTGTATGATTCAACAAGTAGTAGAACAAGCCATATGACTCGAAGTTTATCCATTCCTTTTACCTTCGGGATAAAAGCGATATATGTGGGCCCCTCGATGATTTAGCGATGACACATGTGAGTGCTTGGCCAAGCCAGGACTGATTTGATTTGTTCAATCAGTCAGTCATCATAAATCGAAAATCGGGAAACAACAAATGGACAGAGAGAATGATTATAATCCATGTCTCAATCCATATGATATCTAGAATGGAGGAATATATGATCCCTTATCTAATGGACAAGTCATTGACAAGGTCAGAGTTCGACAACGACTTTAAGAGCTACGATTGCCAGTTAGGTTTTGAAGTCATACTCAATAATAGTTTTAGACTTATCCAAGTGGGAGACGGTTGGATTAATGTCTAAGTCCATAACTATATTTGGTATGTACTTGACCCGACCTGGCATGGTCCATTTGGGTTGCACTTCACCGGCACAATTTATATGGATAGTCTTTTGAGAATAGTATATTTATGATTTATATTAATATATTATAAGTTCTAATATATTAATATGGAATCATATTATTTAATTAGTATTGATCAAGAATTAATTTAGAATTAATTAAGTGATCAAAAAGAACTAATTAAATATGGACTCTTATATATATATATGGAATGGGCCAAGTTCATTTAGGTTGGGCTAAGCTTTCATGGATGGTCCATGGAGCTTTTAACCCATGGATCCTATGTAAATGAAAGGTCATGGGTATTAGGGTTTACATGGATGTAACCCTAATCCTCCATAATATATAAAGGGGTCCTTGGCTCACAAAATTAACACAAGTGTGTGAAAATAAGAGTGGGCCGATTTTAGTGTGCATACATATTCTCTCAAGTTCTTCCAAGGTGTTTTGGTGATTTGTGATTCCATTTGAGGCTTCCACACTATTGGGGCTAAGCTCTTAAAGCTTGAAGACATCAAGCTACATCAAAAGGTATGTCATCTAACTAGAACTTTGTAGTATAGGTGCTTCATAATATGTTAGTTAGGATGAAACCTTGGAATAGTTAATATTTGCATGTATAATAGAGAAAACATAGATCGAAGGTTTATAAGGTTGCATGTACACCATAGGAGTGTTAGAGTGCTCAAAAAACCCAACAGTGGTGTCAGAGCCATGAGTTGTTTTCTGTTATATTGATGCAAATGTTTTATTTTCAAGTTGGAAAAAAAGGAAAAAAAAACATGACGTTTGTCAAATTTTAAGATAATTACTTGTTTTGTGAAAAACGAATTATTTGTAAAATTTGAATCATTTGTTATATGAGTTGAATTAGGTCAAATTTAGTAAAAGATAAAATGATATAATTATTTTATTAGTTTTAAAAGTTTGATCTAAATGTTTTAAGGAGTTACATATTTTGTCATAAAATTTTGGAGCTCAAAAGTTTTTTTTTTAAAGTTGTGATCTTAAGGTTTTTTGAAACTTCCATAAGTTATGGATATGATAGTTTTTTTTTTTAAAAAAAAATGATTCAAAGTTTTTATGGAGTTACAAAATTTGGTGGACACCCATTAAGCTGTCATTTTATAGGCAACAACCTTATACCCCCCTTATAGACCGGCTTCATGAATGAGGCCTACTAACGGTAAAACGACTTGATCTTATACATATATATAAATATTAACCATTAATCTTATAATAGTATAAGGGTTGAATTTTAACCTTTAAAATCCTAAGGGTTGGAATTAAAGTGTGTGTGACTTTACAAATTCCAAAACTTGAGGGCAAGTTTTGAAACTATTCAAAACTTTTCATTTCATAACTTATGAGTTAATGGTTGATAAAAGTGAAGACTCTTCATTTTTATGTAACTTATGTGTTTTAAATGAACATTAAAAAAGTGACCTTTGGAAATCCATAACTTGAGGACAAATTATGGATTCCATTAAAACACATAATTGATCAAGAATTAATCATTAAACAATTTAGCAAGTAATTCCTATGATCTAACAAGAACTCATAAGAACATGAATATCATATCAAAATTTCAAGAATCATATGAACACATATAAAACATGGAATTTTTGACATAGGCCATTGTAAATGGATTAGCATAACCATTACACCATCTAAAACAAGTTTTAAAACATCAAAACAGTTTAGGGTAATGTTTCTAGTCCATTTCCAGCAGCAAAAGTCGAAAAACTGTAGTCAGAGCCTCCTACCCGTCGAGTGCATGAACCTACTCGACGAGTAGGATGAGTTTGTGCTTGGACTCGTCGAGTCCCCCCATGGACTCGGCGAGTCCACTGTCCAGACAACTCAATTTTTTCGATTTTTTCACAGTTTGAATCAAGTATTCAAGAAAACAATCCTAGGCTCTGATACCACTGATGGGTTTTGAGCATCCTAACACTCCTATGGTGTACATGCAACCCTAGAAACCTTGGATCTATGTTTTACTATGAATACATGCAAATTTGTTTTTCCAAGGTTCATAACCTATCTAGCATGGCATGGGGAACTTTAAACATAAAAGCTAGATGAATTACATACCTTTCAATAGTGAGTTGATTCCTTGGAGTTTCAGAGCCAAGCACCAATAATGTGGATGCCTCAAATGGAAATCACAAATCACCACAAACTTGGAAAAACTATGAGAGTGTATGTTTGCTTCTACAAATCGGCAACCTTCTTACACACACACAACTAGTGCCATTTCAAGCATCATAAGCTCCTTTATATAGTGTGGGGAATTAGAGTTTCATCCATGTAAACCCTAATACCCATTACTCTTCCTTTCCAAGGATCCATGGGTTAAAAGCTCCATAGACTATCCATGGACTCCCATGCATGCCAAGCCCATTCCAAATGAGTATTAGCCCACACTTATATAAATACAAGAGCCCATATTTAATTAGTCACTTTTTTTATCACCAAATTAATTCTAAATTTATTTATGATCAATACTAATTAAATAATATGATTTCATATTAATATATTATAACTTATAATATATTAACAAATCTTAAACATACAATTCTCAAAGGTTTAACCATACAAATAGTTCGGGTGAAGTGCAACCCAAATGGACCATGCCGGGTCGGGTCAAGTATATACCAAATAAAGTTATGGACTTAGACACCTTATCCAACAGCTTGGGCATCACCTTTGTGCTTATATATTAGGATCATAATACTTGATCTCTACTCCTCAAGCATCTTTGCTGACTCTTGGATAATGTTAAATAAGTTTTTTTGCTACCTAACTCTCACTTCCTCAAAACACTGTCATGCCAAATAGGGATTTGTCCGGACCTACGGCTTCGTTTCTCCCCATCTTCAAATCCCTCTTTACTTTGTCGCTACGGATATGTGCATATTTAGTCATATAATTCATACAATATCTTAATACTTCTTGTTGTTTTTGTCTCAATTTATGAACAAAAGGTGCTTAATTAGTTTAAAATTTCATTTTTAGCTTTAAAGACATGCTTGGATGAAAAAGGAAGCGGATTGAGCGATTGGAAGCTTGGAGATTGGATTTTGAAGAAAGAAGGTTTGAATGAAGAAGAACTCGACGAGTTGATCCCTCAACTCGATGAGTTTCCTGGAAGTTTACCGATACAAGGATGCCTTTCCGAACACGCGCATTTAAAGAAAAATTGGTCGAGTTGGGTCAAAAAACTCGACGAGTTGGGTTAATTTTTGGAATCTATATAAAGATCGTTTCTTATTCGAACCCTAACTTTTGTCGGAGGCTTTGGACGACTTTTGGAGGCTAGAGAGGTTCTGAGAAGCTTTGGTTTTCGAAATTCAACTAGAAGCTTGATTTTGAAGAGATCAAAGGCATAAAACTTCTACTTTTCTCTTAATATTTGTTTTGAATCATGTTTATAACATTATATTTCGAGTTTATGATGTTATTTGCTGTAGTTATGAGCTAAAAACTTATACTTCTGTTTAGAGTAGAGAAACTTATGAATATGGTTTGATTGAGTGGCCTGGATTAATTAGATTTGGTTATTTGTCTTGACAAGCTTGTTAAAAGATCCTGGCATGTTAATGATAATTATATTTTGTTAATGACTAAGTAATTGAGTTGCACGAACATCTTCTTGATTTCTTAAATCTTATAGTTTTGTGAAAACAAGATTGTATGCCTAGTATTAGTGAACATGAACCTATGGTTAACTAGAAAATAAGTAAGTTAATGTGTGATCATATGTGATGACCAACCTCATATGAGTTAATTGAACCAACCAATTTGATTAATTATATTACAAGTCTTGCTTAATTCGAACTAAACACTATGAAATATGTTAGTTTAATCAACTGGCCATTGTTTGAATTAACTTATTTGCTAAACGATTAGTAATAGTGAACATGAACCTAATCACATTAGAAATCGGTAACCCATGACATATTAATCCGTTGGACTTGCCACGAAATCAACCATAAGAATAAGTGAATCGAATCTAAACAAAAGTCTCTTTAATTTGATTCGATCTAGTTGTCTTTTGCTCCTCTACTAGTTGTTAATTGCCTTTTTGCTAAAATGTTTAGGAAGTTACTTAAGTTTCTAGTTTTGTAAAACAAGAGAAAACATCCATTTTAATTAATTGCTTTATTTAGATAAATTTAGTATTAGTTTTAACTGTTTACCATTCCCTGTGTTCGATACCCTACTTGCTTAAACTAAACTGCTATCGATAGGTACATTCCATGCGTGTGTTTGTTTTTATTTGAATTTGTTAGGATTAAAACTGGTATACTTCACACACATCAGCTACTCATTTTCAACTCAAAGCCCTCATCTTTTGTTTCGCGCCTTCCTAAAAATCTTTGTACACTGATAGCTTATTTTATTTCTTTCTTTTTATTAGTTTATTTTAGAATTGTTAGGTCTTTTTATTGGTATTGCATTGTATATTCTTTATTTTCTTTATCATGGATCGTTTCGGGTACTTTCTATTTTACATGAGATATTTTGTAGTGTTTTGGAGCTCGTTGCGGTTGCGGTTTGACTGTAGTTAGGCTTAGTGGGCTTTTCGATGCATTAGTGGGCTTTACGGATCCATCAAAGGAGATTTGGGCTTAAAAAGTTAAAGACTTGGATGAAGTGGGCTTGTGAAGATGGGTCATGGATTCTTATTTTGGGCTTAGACTACCCATATTTAAAGCTTGAAGATGATTGGCCAAATTTGAATCATGTGAGGCATGGAGGGGAAAAAGGGAATCTTGAGTAGAGGGGTGTGTAGTGGAGAAAAATGAGCCAATAGCATTCCAGCAACACTTGCGAGGGTGAAGTCTCAGTCACGCAACACTTGCGAGGGTACCCGCGCAACTGCACACTTTTGGGCATTTTGGTCATTTTGTTTACCATTTACTTGGGGGGATAGGTCTAGCAGCTCATTCTTCGATTTGACATCATTGGAGACCATTAGAGGCGATTTTTAGAGCTTAATACTCATTCTTCTCATCTTTCTAAGTAATTGGTAGATTCTTGATGCAAAAACACTTTTGTGATTGTTATTTTGTTTCCATGAGTGGATAGTTTCTCTATTTTGCTTAACTTTGGCTAAAAACCTTGGATATTTGTGGGTTTTGAAGGATTCATGCTTAATTATCATTTATCTTATGCTTATGATTCTAGTTCATATGTCTTATGCTTGTTTAATACTTTGATCATGAGCTTGGTACTTGAATGAGCAATTGTTGGTTTATGTCTTTGGTTTAGCATTGAATCATTGAATTTACTTAGAACATTGGCTTTATGATGGTAGAAATCATCTCTAGCTTATGAATCATAACTCCTTTATGGATGTGTAAGCATTGACATCCTCTAGGAATTAGGGATTCCTTCATTCTTAAGGCTAATCAACCTCTTGGGTTCAATTGCTTCAATTGAATCCTTGATTTTGATTAAGAAGGTGTGTTGTGGGCTTCCCCAACCTCCATACTACCTATGAGGAATCTTGGCATATCATGCTTCATGATTGCTATAACCAATTTGGGATGAATGATAAGCTTCATATTAAATCCTAATGATAAAGACACAAATGTTCATTGTGTTGAATTGCCTTGGTTAACCAATTGTCCACAATATTTGAGCATCTCACCATCTTGCTGAATTACAAGCTTTTTAGTTATTCAATTCTTTTAGTTTTCAAGCAATCACAACACCTCCCTTTTAGTTTCATTGTAGTTAGTTAGTTTATTTACACTAGTTCTATTGGATTGCATTGGTGATTGAATACAACCATTTCCCCGAGGATCGATACCCCTTTTACCATTATATTACGTTTTATTTGCAAACAAAGGGTGTAATTTGCTTGGTGGACTTGACATCCCAGCAAGTTTTGGCACCGTTGTCGGGGAAATTGGTTATTGTTATTTGATTGTTTATGCCTAGGTCTACAAGAACCGGTGAACTACTCTACAATCCCGAGATTGAAAAAGAAGCAAAAAGGTTGAAAAAGTTAGTCAAACAAGCAAAGCAGCAACAACTCGTTCAAGCTTCTTCCTCTTCTCCACTAATCAACATATAAGATCAAGTTCATACTTCAAGTGATACCGACACCGAACCAAATTCTCCAGTTGTTGGTCATTCCTTTGAAGACATTCCGTTTAAAAACTACATACCCATGAATCACACTCCACCTCACAATTCCTACCCAAACCCAAACAATTAAGATGCCAATACCCCACCCCAACAACCAAGACAAATACAACAACAACAAGAACCTCTCATAGATATGCCACCTTGGAATCAACCCCCTACTCAACCTACTCAAACCAATTACCAACAACCACAACCACAAAACCAAAATTTCCATCAAAACAACCAACCTCAAAACAATGATTTTCAAGTTCAACAACAACAAGAACATCAACCAAATCAACCTAATTACCCACAACCTCTAATGTACCAACAACCAATGTACCCACAACAACAACCTCCCTACAACTAATATCCTAACTACCAACCTTATCCACCACTGATGTACAATCACCAACAATACCCATACCCACCTTACCAACAACCTCCCAATTACATGCAACAATATCCCAATAACCCCAATCCACCCAATCCCCCTCAAGAGTTGACACTTCGACAAATGATGGAGACGGATGTTACTCACACACCCGTTGGTATTGTTTATTCCACAAACCGCTGGGGGATTGAATTGAAGTCAAGTTTCATACATCAACTCACCAAGTTCCATGGTTTGGATAGAGAATATCCTCAAAGGCATTCGAAGTCCTTTCATACGATATGTGTTAGCATGTTTCCCGAATATGTGACATTGGATGATTTCAAGCTAACCGCCTTCCCTCTCACCTTGGAAGATAAAGCTAGAGAGTGGTTATTCAACTTACCACCAGGATCTATTCACACATGGGAAAAGCTACTCAAAGCCTTCAATAGAAAGTTCTATCCCACCTCTCAAATATCAAGTCAAAGAAGTGACATTTTTGGGATTCGTCAAGGGGAGAATGAGACTTTTCATGATTTTTGGGAGCAATTCAACAACTTGTGTACAAGTTGTACTCAACACAACATACCCGAACAACTACTTCTTCAGCAATTTTATGAGGGTATGAATGAAAAAGATCAAAGGATGATTGATGCTTCAAGTGGTGGTGACATCTTCAACAAGACACCTCAAGAGATAAGATCACTTTTTGGTACCATTTCTCAAAATCAAAGAAACTTCGGGACTCGAAATGACATGAAGAGAAATTCTCCACAAGTTGTTGGTGAAGTTAGCAACACCCAATACTTGGAATCAAAGCTCTTGGATTTGACTAATGTGTTAAGTCAAATGGTGGTGGGAAGTGGTCAACAATTAATGTTGTATAGTATTTGTGCAATGACGGGACATTATACGGATAAGTGTCTCACACTTGGTAGTGAACCGGAGGATGTTAATGATGGGTTTTAGGTACAACAAATAAACTAGAAAACAATTCCTAAGTTCACATGCAACCTACTTTGGATCTATGTTTTTAACTATTGAACATACAACTTTGAATTGCAAAACAAGAACCCTAGAGGAGAGGGGCTATTTTCGAAAATAGTAAACTAGGGTTTAGGATTTACATACCTTTCAATTGTTATAGCAAACAATTGATATTCCCTTGATCTTGATCTTGATCTTCTTGGAAGCTTTAGCACCACAAGTGTAATGCCTCTAATGGAGTCACACCCAAGAACTAGCAAGAAGGAAAGTAGAAGAAGAGAGAGGGGAGGGAGTATGCAATTTCGGCCACTAGGGTTTCTTCCAAAGAATTCAGTACCCAAAATGTGAGCCAGGAGGCTCCTTAAATAGTTGAGGGAACTAGGGTTTAGGGAAAACCCTAGTTATCCTTTGCTTAGGGCCTAAGCAAGACCCAAGGCCTTATCTTGGAGCCCTTGGACGAATTCTCTAGGGTTTCCCCTAGGGTTTTCGTCCATCCCCTTCCAAGGGGGTTCTGGAACCTTCCACTCAACTATTAGTTAATTGCAAACTAGTCCCTGTACTTTATAATTAATTCTTTTAACCCCAAAATTAATTCTGATTAATTTCTGGCTAACAATTAATTAAACATAATGATTTCTAATTAATATATTAATCCATTAACATACTAATAAATCATTTATATTAATTTATTAATCTTATAAATTAATATCTCTCCTTTCATAATTTCCTTGTCCAGTTGCTAGGTTGAGGGCAACCCAAAAGGACTGTGCTGCTATCAATTCAAGTACATACCAATTATAGTTATGGGCTTAGACACCTAATCCAACAGTCTCCCACTTGGATAAGTCTGTAACTATAATTGCTAGTATGCCTTCTAAATTTGACCAGCAAATTGTAGCTTCCAAAAAGCTGCTGCCGAACTCTGACCCAGTCAGTTACGTGTCCTAAGATAAGTGATCATATAACCCTTCGTTCTGCTTGATATCCCCAGACAAAATACATGGAATGTAATCAATCTATTTGTCCAGAATCTATGTTTCCCGATTCCTGATTTGTGATGATGTAGGACTTCTAATCGAACACATCAATTTAGTCCTGGCTGGGCCCAGCACATAAGTCAACACCAAATCATCGAGGGGCCCACAGATATCGCTTTTCCTGTTAGGGCAAAAGGAACGAATAAACGTTGACTCATATGCTTGTATCTTTTACTCATCAAACTATGCGTGACAATACGTTTCATAACACCAAGTTACTGATGCGTTTTCGTATCACTAATGTATGACCGACTTGTAAATCACAACTCATATATCTTCGTTTCAAGATTACAAGATATTATCGTCTCAGTATTACTCGTGATGAATTCCATGAAGTAATACTCTGAGCGAGGGTTTATCCAATACTCAAATCTCAATTTCTGAGTACTCATGAACGTTGCAGCAATTCTATTGCCATGTCTATCCTTAGACAATCTGCAATCCAATTCATGACAGTCTTAATTCACTACTTACTTCCAAGAGTACGAGCGACTGTGGAGTTTGAATAATCTCATTATTCAGGAAGTAAAACATGCAAAAATGAAACACAATAATAAACAATTGACAAAAGGTAGTAGCCAAACTTATAAATAATACTTTATTATTTAATCACCAAAAGTCAATTACATTTACTTTGTTACAAGTTTCAAAAACTAATCTAACTACTAAAACTAATATCATCTTTCAGTCCTATGCTCCGAGCATGCTGAATATGCTTAGCCCTACTCAGACCCTTTGTGAGGGGATCTGCTGGGTTATCTTCAGATGACACCCTCTTTACTATAAGATGGCCTTCTTCAACTCTATGTCTGATGAAATGGTACTTTCTGTCGATATGTCTGGTCTTACCATGATCTCTCGGTTCCTTTGTCAAGGCAACCGCTCCTTCATTATCGCATAACAGTTCCATAGGCTCCTGGATGGTTGGAACAACTCCGAGATCCCCGATGAAGTTCCTCAACCAAGCTGCTTCTTTCGACGCTTCACTTGCTGCTATGTACTCTGATTCACAAGTAGAATCAGCCACCGTATTTTGCTTGGAACTCTTCCAAGTAACTGCTCCTCCATTCAGTAAAAACACCCAGCCTGACTGAGAACGGAAGTTATCTCTATCCGTCTGAAAGCTGGCATCACTGTAACCATCTACTCTCAAAGTATCACTGCCACCAAGCACAAGGACCCAGTCCTTTGTCCTTCGCAAATACTTGAGTATATTCTTAACTGCTATCCAATGAGCTCTACCTGGGTTTCCCTGATAGCGACTGACCATGCTCAAAGCAAATGCCACATCAGGGCGAGTACATGTCATAGCGTACATGATCGATCCGACAGCGGAAGCATAAGGTACACGACTCATGTCATCTATTTCAACATCTGTACTCGGGCATTGAGTCTTACTCAATTTGGTATTGCTCTGGATAGGTAGCTCTCCCTTCTTGGAATTTTCCATACTAAACCTCTTTAGTACCTTATCCAAGTATGTGCTCTGACTAAGTCCAATTAGTCTCTTCTTTCTATCTCTCAATATTCTAATCCCAAGAATATAGGCAGCTTCTCCAAGGTCTTTCATGGCAAAACACTTTCCAAGCCAAGACTTAACTTCTTTCAAGGTTGGAACGTCGTTACCAATGAGTAATATGTCATCGACATACAACACCAGAAAAGTTACTATACTCCCACTAGCCTTGATATACACACAGAACTCATCTTCACTTCTAGAGAAACCAAACTCTTTGACTTTCTCATGGAAGCAAAGATTCCAACTGCGAGATGCTTGTTTCAATCCATAAATGGATTTCTCAAGCTTGCACACTCTATTAGGGAACTTTGCATCAACAAAACCCTCTGGCTGACTCATGTAAACATCTTTAGCCAACTTCCCATTAAGGAAAGCAGTTTTGACATCCATCTGCCAGATTTCATAATCATGAAAGGCAGCTATGGCGAGCAATATCCTAATAGATTTAATCTTAGCTACTGGTGAGAAGGTCTCATCATAGTCAACCCCTGGGGTTTGAGCGAAACCTTTTGCAACCAGTCGAGCCTTGAATGTGTGCACATTTCCATCCATGTCTGTCTTCTTCTTGAAGATCCATTTGCACCCAACTGTCTTGCGACCTGGTGCACTATCAACCAAATTCCAAACTTGGTTGTCATACATGGACTTAATCTCGCTGTCCATTGCCTCTTTCCACTTTGAAGCCTCTGGGCCTGCCATTGCTTCCTTATAAGTGACTGGTTCATCTAAGTTTACCAGTGTTCTGTCACTTATGAATGTGTCACCATCTGAAGTAATATGAAAACCATGCAACTCAGGTGGCACACTCACCCTAGTGGATCTTCTAAGAGGTAATGAGTCATCAATTGGTTCAACAGGAACTGTTTCCTCTGGTTGAGTGCTAGTGTCATCTAAGGTTCCTTCATTGGCTGACTCTTGAATTTCTTCAAGATCAATAGTGCTCCCACTGTCCTCTTTGAATATGAGCTCTCTTTCAAGAAAGACTCCTCTTCGTGCTACAAAGACCACGTTCTCACTAGGCCTGTAGAACAAATATCCAAAAGACTGCTTTGGGTAACCAATGAAAACACATTTCTCACTTCTAGCTGCTAGCTTGTCGTGAGTCTCTCGTCTTACGAAAGCTTCACAACCCCAGACTTTAATATGTGCTAACGAGGGAACTTTCCCTGTCCACATTTCGTGAGGTGTTTTGGCAACCTTCTTTGTAGGGACAATATTGAGGATGTGGGCGGCTGTCTCTAAGGCATACCCCCAGAAGTGAATAGGAAGCGAAGCCCGACTCATCATAGAACGAACCATGTCTAACAAGGTTCGATTGCGCCTCTCAGCTACACCATTTAACTGTGGTGTCCTAGGAGGAGTCAATTGTGAGACTATCCCACACTCTTTCAGATAGTCGTTAAACTCGATACTAAGATACTCCCCGCCTCTATCGGATCTAAGTATCTTTATCTTTCTGCCCAATTGATTTTCGACTTCATGCTTAAACTCTTTGAACTTTTCAAAAGTTTCTGACTTATGCTTGATCAAGTAGATATATCCATATCTGCTATAATCGTCAGTGAAAGTCACATAGAATCGATTAGCATCTCTTGTAGTTGATCTGAAGGGCCCACACACATCCGTGTGTATGAGATCCAACAGACCTTCACCTCTTTCACAAGACCCTGTGAATGGTGATTTTGTCATCTTTCCCAAAAGACAAGATTCACACATGTCATCTGACTTTAGGTCAAATGATTCCAACACTCCATCCTTTTGGAGTTGGGTTATGCGTTTCTTGTTGATGTGTCCAAGACGACAATGCCACAAGCATGCCTTGTCTACACTATTAGACAAGTCAATATTAAGTACACTATTTCCTAGGCTATCAACACAAGTCACTGTTTCATACACACCATTACAAGGTAAAGCTTCAAACATAAAAACACCATTCTTATAAACAGAAATTGAACCATTCAAATCATTAAAAGAATATGTAAAACCTTGTCTGAACAATGCATGAAATGAAATAATGTTTCTCGTCATCTCAGACGAATAGCAACAATTTATTAAATCTAATCTAACATCATTACTAAGCAGAAGCTAATAAACTCCGATCTTGGTTACTGGTGAAGATTTTCTGTTTCCCATGATCAGGTTTATCCTTCCTCGCTCTATCTCCTCACTTTCCTTTAGACCCTGCAGATCAGAACAGATATGAAAACCACATCCTGTATCAAGGACCCATGAACGAGAAGATAATGAGTTATTAGCAGAAATAGTGTAAATACCTGCCGAAGATGGCTTCACTTTGCCATCCTTGATATCTTGCAGATATTGTGGGCAAGATCTCTTCCAATGCCCTTTTTGGTTGCAGTAAAAGCAAACTGCCTCTTTTGGATCAGAAACATGGGGAGTGGAACCATTGGGCTTAGCCTTTGGGCCATTACTAGATGACCCAGCTTGAGCCTTGCTCTTCCAGTTTTGTTTGGGAGGACCTTTCCTCTTTTTCCCCTTTCCCTGTCCAATAGCCAAAACAGGGGCACTCGTAGGTGTGGAGGGTATACTTTTACCCTTCATCCCTGCCTCAGCTGTCTGCAACAAGTTGTGCAATTGGGCCAAGGTCTGCTCAGTATTGTTCAAATGGTAAGTTAGAATAAACTGACCATAACATTCAGGAAGTGAGTTCAAGACCATGTCAATGGCCAATTCCTCATCAAAGTGAATATTGAGCTTGACCAAACGCTCTATGTAGCGTTGCATTCTTTGCACATGTGACACTACCGACTCCCCATCCTTCATCTTGCAAGCCATGAGTGACTTGACTACTTTGAACTTTTCTTGACGAGCTCGCTTATGGTACTTTTCCATAAGGTCCTTGTTCATCTCGAAAGGCCAGTAGTCCTCATAGTACCTCTGCAGTTCTGGGGACATAGTTGCCACCATGATGCATGCCACTTTGGTAGCATCATCGTAATGTTTCTTGTAGGTAGCAAGATCTTCAGGAGTCGCTTCATTCTCATCAAGCTCTTTGAGCTCCTTTTCAAGAACATATTCTTTGTTCTCGAAACGAAGAGCCATCTTGATGTTGCGCATCCAATCGTTATAGTTTGAGCCATCCATAACGACTTTGGAGCAGATATTGAGCAAAGAGAAGTTCTGGTTGGAGGAGGATGAAGCAGAAGTGTTTCCAGGAGTAGACATCTGAAAAGAAAGAAAGTTTTAGTTAGATTTCAAGATACCTCAATATAATAACCCAAAGATAAAATATCAAGGTTAGGATCCAACTATGAAGATTCACAACTTAGAAATGGGATGCCGAGATCCAAGTGCAAATTTCATAAAGGTAGGTGAATGACGATTCACCAATTCCACCATTAGACGAAACAAACGAAGTGAAATTCCTAATTCTTTTGAGATACATTGAAACTATTCAATGGCATGTTTTGATCTCAGATTATGCTCTTCTATTTGTGACTGGGATGCCGAGGATCACAAACAAGATGTGAATAACCATGCAAATGTGCTTGGTAACCTCATTGTCTTTATCATTAACTATTGATGTGCTGGTAAACCACACACGCTCCATCAAAATGACAATTATGAGATACCCATTACTACTCTTTATTGGTGCCTTTTAGTGTGCTGGTTAACCACACACGCTCCACTAACGACCAATAAATCACAATGTGCAATTTCATGGATTAGCATACTTTTCACATTTTTCCTAAAGTAACTAGAGTTGGGATTTTGAAAATAATGTTCTAGTACTTTCTTTAATATCATTATACTTTTAATGAGAAGTAGTTGTCCTATCAAATCCGTTCTGCTAACGACCCTCCACTAATCAAGGAAGCGGTGGGTGAGAGTGGACACCCATTCAACTACCATTTATAGGCAGTTTCCTTATACCCCCCTTATAGATTAGCTTCGTGAATGAGGCATACTAGCGATTTGACTGACCATATTCTTATACATATAATATTAAACCTTTAATTATAATATATATATAAGGTGTGTTTTAAAACTTTTTAAAACTTCAAGGGTTTATATAAATTTCGAAATTTAAGCTATTAAATTCAAATTTAAATAAACCAATTAACTAGATTTAATATTTATCTATTAATTAACTATTAATCAAATTATTAAATCTTGTAAGGATTATCTAATTAAATTAATCAATTAATTTAATCCTAATCCTTATCCCTCTAATTTCGAAAAATAGGGTAAGGATAATTATCCAATTAATCTAATTAACTAACAATTATCCAAAAACAAGAAACCCTAGTTATCCTCTTAGCATATTTCGAAATTCATAAGGGAGGAGGCTAGGGTTTTCAAAACCCTAACCCTAATTTCGATTAGGGTTCTTTGGAGGCTAGGGTTTTCGAAAAAAAACCTTTGATCCAAAACCCTAGAAATCGAAAAATTGGCCTTTAGGGTTTAATAGCTATAAACCCTAATTTGCAATTCAACAATTGTAGCAATTCAATTTAAAACAACAATGGCTCTGATACCACTGATGGGTTTTAGGTACAACAAATAAACTAGAAAACAATTCCTAAGTTCACATGCAACCTACTTTGGATCTATGTTTTTAACTATTGAACATACAACTTTGAATTGCAAAACAAGAACCCTAGAGGAGAGGGGCTATTTTCGAAAATAGTAAACTAGGGTTTAGGATTTACATACCTTTCAATTGTTATAGCAAACAATTGATATTCCCTTGATCTTGATCTTGATCTTCTTGGAAGCTTTAGCACCACAAGTGTAATGCCTCTAATGGAGTCACACCCAAGAACTAGCAAGAAGGAAAGTAGAAGAAGAGAGAGGGGAGGGAGTATGCAATTTCGGCCACTAGGGTTTCTTCCAAAGAATTCAGTACCCAAAATGTGAGCCAGGAGGCTCCTTAAATAGTTGAGGGAACTAGGGTTTAGGGAAAACCCTAGTTATCCTTTGCTTAGGGCCTAAGCAAGACCCAATGCCTTATCTTGGAGCCCTTGGACGAATTCTCTAGGGTTTCCCCTAGGGTTTTCGTCCACCCCCTTCCAAGGGGGTTCTGGAACCTTCCACTCAACTATTAGTTAATTGCAAACTAGTCCCTGCACTTTATAATTAATTCTGATTAATTTCTGGCTAACAATTAATTAAACATAATGATTTCTAATTAATATATTAATCCATTAACATATTAATAAATCATTTATATTAATTTATTAATCTTATAAATTAATATCTCTCCTTTCATAATTTCCTTGTCCAGTTGCTAGGTTGAGGGCAACCCAAAAGGACTGTGCTGCTATCAATTCAAGTACATACCAATTATAGTTATGGGCTTAGACACCTAATCCAACAGTTAATGCAATAGGAGGATATCAACGTCAACCAAGACCTATGGGATTTCAAAACACCTATAACCTAAATTGGAGGAATAACCCAAACAACCCATACCCACCAAAGCAAAACCCACCAAATGTTATGATGAGACCCCAATATCCACAATATCCATCACAAAAACCTCCATATCCACAAACATCTCATCCCCCTCCACATTACCAACAACCTCAACAACAAGGCCAATCAATTGGTAACCATCAAATGAGTCTTCAAGAATTCGTTACTTCTCTTGCTCAAAGCCAAACCCAATTTCAACAAGACACCAAGAACACCATCTCCAACATTCAAGCACAAATTGGAGACTTGACTACCGCTCTCAACAAGATGGAACAAAGGGGGTAAACTTCCATCTCAAACCGAGAAGAATCCCAATGTAAGGGCCATCACCTTGAAAAGTGGGAAAACACTTGGAGAAAGTAACCCCAAAAGAGTTTCAAGAGAAGAAGAAGATGAGGTTATTATTGTTGAACCTACGAAGGTCGTAGTTCCTCCAAAGGAACCGGTTGTTCCCAACATTGACCAACCTAAATCTTCCAATGAAAGACCCACACTTTCGTACTTGACAATTGTTACTCCAAAACATGCTACATGCATATTCATAAAAACAATATTTTATATTGATAAAGTGATTACAAACTACTGGATACAAACCGACTATTTCAAAGTTTTATATATTACATAACTTCCCAGGATTCTATAGTTTTATACATATGGGAGTGCAAAATACAATAGTTTCAAACTATTTGAAAATCTTCTATCAATACAATAGTTTCAAACTATTCAAAAATCTTCTATCAGTATATAACTATCCTGGATGCTTATCTCCTGCAATTTGTTAAACATTGAGAGGGTAAGCGGTGACGCTTAGTGAGTTCAATAATAGATACAATATAACGTTATGCCATATATATACTTCAATATGGCAGAAGCAAAGAGGAACAAGGAACAACAAAGGCATATGTGAATCATGTGACAAACTTTCCATATCAATCATTGATTTGATTCAAAGATATACAATCAATGAGACATAACAATTTCCATACTTGATATACATCAATAAAGCTTTGGCCCAAATGGCACAGAAGACATACAACTTCGGATTAACATTTTGGTAGATTTCAGGCTTATAGCCCTGTCTAACCTTCTGCCAATACCATAGAATAGAAATCATTCTCTTACGGAGACATGTTCTACATGGCCAGAGGCTACATACCAGTACCAATGTGAATCTAAGTCCTTTCACTGATCACATGGTCAAAGGTATAACTTTGCTATTAAAAATAGTGAATAAAAATAACACGGGAAAATAACCCAGAATAATAACACTGAAAAGCACATAGCACATATAACACATAACATACAATTGTTCCTATATATTAAACTCACCGTGAAATAACCGGGGGTAAAATAGTAAATTGGGCAGCACTTCGGCTCTAAATATAACTTCCTTCTTTGAAAACCGGGAGATTTATTGAAAACCGGGCTCTGCGAAGGTAGAGCTTCAAAACCGAAAAGATAAATTTTTCGGGCTTCTCGGGAACTTCGGGGCGTGTTTCGGGCGTTGGAAATAATTCTGGGGCTTCGGGGGATGTTGAAATAGTGGAAATATGGATTTAGGGGTGAAAATGTGTAAATTTCCTAACATTTGCCGGGAGGGTTCGCAGGTACTATTTATAGTGCGAGGTCCGGATCCGAAGCGAGAGGAAAGGAGGGCAGGTGGCACGAGGCTCGGACACGCGGCATCAGGAGCGAGGCTCGGACGCGAGATGTCTGTGTGCCGGCTTCGGATTGGTCCAACACTTCGGACACGGGGCGAAGTCAGAAGCGAGGCGCGTCGAAAGGCCATTGGACCACACCCTCGGTCAAATCAGCAAGCGACACGCGTCGGACTCAGCGGGTGACTCGCCGAGATTGGCCTTATCCTTGCGAGATTCCTCGGAAATTGTGCCCAAATCTTCTAAAATCCATAACTTTCGCATACGGACCCCGTTTTCGACATTCTTTATATGCACGCGTAGGAGGGAATATATTCTACAACTTTCGTTTAGAGTTCGTCGGCTAATTTTGACTTTATTTTTAATATTATTATTTTTAACAGACCGGGACTGGTAAATCCGTTAAAATTCATAACTTCTTCATCCGACATCCGTTTTCGTCAGACTTTTTACCGTTGTACTACTATTGACGAGATATTCAATTCTCGTTTAGGTTGTTTCGGCTAAAAATCACTCGATCTAAAATTCGAGTTTTTAGCAGTCTACTACTAAGCTGGAACTTAGAAAAATCATAACTTCCTCATACGAAGTCAGATTTTGGCGTTCTTTTTATCAAACTTCTCGGTTTAACGAATACTACGACTTTCATTTAGATTACTAAGGCTAAAAAGTAGTTTATCAAAAACTCACTTTTTACGTCATTCGGCGTCGTACCGGTTTTGTCGCGGATCTTCGATTGGTCATAACTTCTTCGTTATAACTCGGATTTCGATGAGGTTTTCGCCTAAATGTTTCTAACGAGATTATCTACAACTTTCAATAATAAATTTTTACTTATTCCAAATTTTATATTTTCGTTAAATTTCACTATTTGACATTTGATTGGAATCTCATAAGACTTCCAATACTTTCTGAATGATTCTAAGCATAGTTTTACTTCATTTCTAGTAAAAACCATCTGTTAGAACTCCACATTCAAATTCACATAATATTTCATAATATTATTTACTTAAAAACGATTTCAAAACGTGTATGTTACATCCAACAAGACCATCAAGCCATTGGCCATACCACCACCTTTTCCCTCCCGGTTGGCTCCCTCAAAGAAAAAGGAGGAAGAGAAGGAGTTTCTTGAGACTTTCCACAAGGTCCAAATCAACATTCCACTATTAGATGCCATAAAGCAAATTCCAAGCCATGCCAAATTTCTTAAGGATTTGTGCACCAACAACAGGAAATTTAAGGCAAATGAAAAGATTCAAGTCAATGCAAATGTGTCCGCGGTTATCCAAAAGAAGTTACCACTCAAATGCAAGGACCCGGGAATGTTTGTTATCCCTTGCATTATTGGTGATTTGCATGTTGAAAGTGTCATGCTAGATCTTGGAGCTTCAATCAATTTCATACCATACTCGTTTTTCAATCTCTCAATGTTGGACCTTTGGAAGAAACCGGAGTAATCATGAAATTAGCGGACAAGTCAAGTGTATTTCCAAGAGGCGTTTTGGAGGATGTACTAGTGCAAGTTAATCAACTAGTATTTCCTGCAGACTTCTATGTCATTGACCTTAAAGAGACGAATCCTTCCAAGTCATCTATGATCCTTCTTGGAAGACCCTTCATGAATACCGCTCACACGATTATTGATGTCCATAATGGGAAGATCATCATGGAGTTTGATGGAGAGTCATTCACTTCAACATCTTTGAAGCAATGAGGTACCCTAGCAACATTTCTCCATTGTATCGGGTTCATGTGATTGAGCCAATCACCCAAGAACTATTTGAGTTATCACATGGGCATATTTTGAAGATGGTACTAAACATGAGTCTTGATTGTGAATGTTTGAAGAAAACATTTGATATGTATACATTGGACTCCGAAGTTGAAGAGATTGTGAAGACTTTAGAAGTTAAAAATTCAACAAATAAAGATGTCTCTCAAGTTGCCTTATCTCATTATCCAAACAAGATGCCCCCTTCCATAATCCACCCACCCACACTTGAATTGAAAGTCTTACCTAGCCACTTGAAGTATGCTTATCTAGGTAACGACGAAACTCTTCTAGTGATCATCTCCTCCCAATTGAAAGATTTTGAAGAAGACCATCTGGTTGAAGTTTTGAAAGATCACAAAGACGTCATGGGGTGGACAATAGAAGATATAAAGCGGATTAGTCCTAATGTATGCACTCATAAGATCCTTATGGAAGATGATTGTAAGCCTAGGAGGGAAGCTCAAAGAAGATTAAATCCATGATGGAAGTTATCAAGAAAGAAATAATCAAGCTCCTTGATGCGAACACGATTTACCCCATTTCCGACTCCAAATGGGTTAGTCTGGTTCAAGTGGTTCCCAAGAAAACGGGAATCACGGTTATTGAAAATTACAAGGGAGTAATGGTACCCACTCGAGTTCAAAATGGATGGAGGGTGTGTATTGATTATAGAAAGCTGAATTCAAGCACACGAAAAGATCATTTCCCCTTCCTTTCATTAACCAAATGCTCGAGAGATTGGCGGGCAAATCTCATTATTGTTGCCTTGATGGATACTCGGGTTTTCATCAAATACCCGTTGCCCCCGAAGATCAAGACAATACAACTTTTGCATGCCCTTTTGGCATTTGTCTACAAACGGATGCAATTTGGATTATGCAATACCCTCGCCACATTCCAACAACGCATGGTGAGCATCTTCTCCGAGTATGTTGAGAATATAATTGAAGTGTTCATGGATGACTTCATAGTATATGGCAATTCATTTCATGAATGTTTGGATAACCTTAAGAATATTTTCAAAAGATGCATTAAGAAGAAGTTGGTATTAAACTTTGACAAGTGCCACTTCATGGTCAATCAAGGCATCATCTTGGGACACATCGTCTCCAGAAAGGGAATTGAATTTGATAAAGCCAAAATTTATGTCATACAAACCCTTCCTTATCCAACATGTGTTAGAGAAGTAAGATCTGTAAGTCCCAAATTTGCTTGATGTATCAATCAGATCCAATTGATGGTGCGGAATCCCAATCAATTGGATGATTCAATATCAAATGGAGAAGAAGGAGAAGAAAAATAAGATGAACGTGATGAATCTTCAATGTTTATATGATTAGAATGATGTTCCAACATACAAGATCCAAAGACACACACTAGTTCTCTCTCTAGCACATGATATGAATGAATTCTCCTCTCTCGTCGTGTACTCTTATGACTCCACTAACACTATATATATATATATATATATATATATATATATATATATATATATATATATATATACATATATACATATACATATATATATATATACATATATATATATATATATATATATATATATATATATATATATATATATATATATATATATATATATAAATATGGACCTAAGGCCAAGCCCAAAATACAAGGCCTTGACCGAAAACCCATTAGTTGACCGAAAACACATTCACGGTCGTAAACTGGTTCACGGCCGTGAACACCCATACAACCGTAAACAACAGGCTGTTTACGGTCCTAGAATGAAAAATATAGTTGCCTAGAAAAGTAAAGTATAAACCATATTTTTTACCCAACAATCTCCGCCTTGGTTTATAGCTTTCTTTTCTTTGACCCAACAAACTCCCCCTAAGAATGCTGCTAACTTTTCTTATCAATCTTCATTTGGAGCTTGGCTTCAGCTTTTTGTCTTCTATTTCTTCACAACTTCAGGATGAACAACTGAATCTTCTAGCTGAATGAATTCATCTTGAACGGATGGGCTTTTCTTCAAGATTTGACTTTGAACGCACGTTGGGTGTGGAGGCTTCATGTAGAGATTCTTGAAAATCAACACTTTCAGCTTGAGAATCTTCAGAGAGAACAGAGAACGAACTTTTGGATCACTTCAGCAGGTACATAGATAGCAACAAATTGATTGAGGAGGCTTCAATGCAACTTGTCACATAATCTTCAAGTGCAGCTTCACCTTGCTTCTGGGGTTAAAAGATTGAATGTTGAAAAATGATCTTCACTTCTAGTTCCTTCGAATGAATGTTCTTGAATGATCACCGATGCGTCTTGAGAAGTAAACGTGACTAAAAGGTCCCTGTGGATCACAGAAAGAATCATAAAGACCCTTCTCACCACAGTTGTTCAAGGATGAATCCTTAGCTCAGAAAGAGACTTCTCGCAGTATCTGTGTGAACTCGGACGAACGCACTGCGATTTGTTGAGTATCGGAGAACTACTCTTGGCTAGATTTGATGTTAGCCCCTGTATATCCTTGATCATAGATCTCAATACAGTTATCAAGTTAACGAGTTAACTTGGCCCTTGGCGAGACGTTTAGCGATACCTGTTTCCCTGTTGGGTGAATCGCCCTGGTGCCGTGACAGTTCTTAGGTAAAGAAAGCTGACAAGACCAATCTGAAAATATGTACCGTTTCAGACTTTCAATTCCTTAGATACGAAATATCTTAAAAAAGAAACTGTCTGACTGGCATTTTGTACAGTGTCACACCAGGTATGAGCCATTATCCGTCAATTCATGGGTGAAATATAGAACATATAAGATGTTCACCGTCAATTCATTAATAAACGGTTTTTGGATTTTGGGTTTCACTTAGAGTCATGGTGACAACAACATCTAAGATCATAAACACAGACTTCTTGGAAACCGTCAGCCGATTTGTTTTATACTCGAACCTCAAGAGGTACCGGTATGTGGAAATGATTTGATGGAGAAAATTTTAGATATGGGTGAAGAATGGTTGGGTGTTTCACATTGATCATGGTGAAAATGACCTTTGATCATTAACATTTGATGCGAAGACTCCTATTAAGATTGGTATATGTCTCAATATAGAAGAGTCTATCACTCGCATTTGAATCTTCCGTCAATTCCTTGTGAAAGTAGTGTGAAGTGTAATGGCCTTCAATTTCTTTCCACTTTCAGGTTTCTTCTACTTCCTCAGAATATTTCGATACATACTCCTTGAGTCTCATCTTCTCCTGAATTCACTTTTCAAGACAAATGAAAATTTTTGAGATAAACATAAAAAATAAAAGTAAACTTAGCACACTAAGAAATAAAAATAAAAGTAAAATACGCTCAAAAACACTATTTTTTGGATTTTTTATTTTTCTGAAAAAGAAATAAAAACATAAATGAAAATATTTTTGTATTTTTTTGAAATTTTATAATTTTTTTTGTTTTGAATTCTTTCTCCCCCTAAATTTGTGCATATAAGAAAATATGAACAAATTTAAGCAAAAGTAAAATACAAAATGTAAATTTTTTTTTTTAATTTTTGATTTTTCTATTTTTTTTTTGTATTTTGATTTCTCCCCCTTTAATTGAGCACGGGGAAGAAATAAAATAAATGCGCAAAATTAAAAGAAATTTGTCTTTGAAACGAATCATTTTAAGAAAAACTCAGGAGCATCGAAATAATTCAAACCGAAAGTCGGCAATTGAAGACGCAAGCAGCAACGAATTCAGCCTTAGCTGAGTTTCAATCTCGGAACAGATCCAAAAATTCTTCACATCATTAAGCACAAACCCCATTTGTGATCCTCTCATTTCTTCCTTTCCCGCAAAGGACACATACTCTCACTTGAAGTTCTGAATGTTGTACAGTTGAGAGATGTCCCCTACCATGTGCTTGCAACAGCCACTACCAACAAACCATAGTCTGATGATATTCCTCCATAGCTGCTCCAGCACAGAGTGCCGGATTAGTTGGTCTTTGGAACCCAGTCCATTTTGAAACTGGGTTGACCGATACCGTCTACGCATGCTACTCTCTCCCGTGACATATCCTGTTTATCACAAACAGAAGATGTAGAAATATTAGAATCATTATAAGATTTCGGAGATTGAACCTTTGCTACCCATCTGTAGTTGGGTTTAACCCATTTCTTGTTCGAGCGGATGGGTGCCTCGGCACTTATTTTGAACTTGAAGCCGATCTTCGAGATGACTTTGATCTAACTGATCTTGGTTTCACTGGAGCATCTCTTGAATTTGGCTTCGTGGCCGACGTTCCCTTCTTGATTTTGGGATTTTGATTCTTGGCCTTCTGCGCGTTCCAGTCACCAATGTTTGAACATGGCCTCGAAGGGTTTCTTTTGAAAGATCTCCCTCTTGGCGCGTTCTGTCATCCTTGTGCGTAGTAGGGAACGTATGCGTGATTAGGACAATGCATGGCAATGTGTCCAGGTGTTCCATAGTGAAAGCACGTTTGTTTCTTCACATAGGAATTGTTTCTTCCTGCCCCTGGTGGCGTGCCCTTGCCTTGTCTCTGATTGTTCCCACAAGCACACTTGCAGCAGGTCGTCTGTTTCACTTGCTTTGGTGGCCTGTACTTACCAACAACAGGTTGATTAGAAGCAACATATTCAGATTTCATGGAGTCATTTGTTTGTTCAATAGTGTTCTCCTTGTTCTCATCTTCTACTACTTTACCTGCACATGAAGTAGGAGCATCAGAAACATTCACCTTAATAACCTCAGTAGGCCCAGATGGTTCAGTTTTAACTGAAGCTGGGACAGGGGGTTGGCCATACTGAGCAAGAATTTCTTCCTCATTGGTCTCAAGGGGTGGGTTATAGTTGTCATTGAAGGGAGGTGGCACACTATGATACCCTAAACCCTTAGTTTGATTAGCTTTAAATGTTAACTGTTTTTCAATCATCGAGGCAACTACCTCACTTAACACATCATATTTTCTGAAATTAAAATCTGCATTTTCAAATTTGTTTTTCAATGTGTCAAGCTCGGCAGTCACAGAGGCAAGTTCTCTCTTAACATAATCATAATTTTCACATTTGTTTCTATATTCTTCTTGAAGTGTTCTAAAGTCCTTGATTTTGGCCTCTAGTTGTGCTTTTTGGGGTTTTTGACCTTTCCTTAGGGTATAGCCTTCATATTTAAGGTCCTCATTTTCTCTTTTTAATATATCGATTTGTTCACAAAGAAACTTAAATGTAGCTTCACAAGATTTAGAACATGAAACTTCATTGAACGGAATGTTTGAGGAACTCATTATTTACCAAAAATGTCCTTTCACTTGAAACCAAGAAAGTCAACATTAAAAATCAAGTTTAAAAAGTCAAACTTGAAAAGTCAAACTTAAAAGTCAAAGTTAAATTTTTTTTAAGGTCAAAAGTTAAAACTAATAGTCAAAAATTAAAAACCAAAATTTTTGGTTGAAAATGAAACTTTAAAATTCGAAAATTTTAATTTTGGGCAAAATTTGTCAAAATTGCGAAATTAAGGTCGAAACAGCGAGTCTTTTTGAATTAAAACGGGAAGGAATATAACACCAGCCTTGCTAGATAGACTGGTAAGGGCGTTGGTTGAGTTCCCAAGTGACATGGGTTCGATCCTTGCACCACGCAATAATTTTGAATAAAAACACGCTGTTGAAAGGGAATCTGTGAGTACTACACGCACGAGGACCACACACGAAGGCCAGACACCTGCTGGGTCGTGAACTGTCCGAGGACCGCAAACTCTCGTGGGCCGTAAACGTCAGAAGTCGGCCGTAAACCCTTCTTCGGTTCGACAGTAAACCCTTCTTCGGGTCGGCAGTAAACCCTTCTTCGGCCGTGAAAGCTTCTTCGGTCGTGAACCCTTCTTCAGTACGGCCGTAAATGCTTCTTCTGGCCGCAAACCCCTCACAGATTACGTCAAAAAAGAATGTTTTCCACCCTTTTTAAGCCCAAAACTCGATCAAAAACTCGTTTTTATGAAAAACACGAAGAACAAACCCCCAATATTTCTTCAAAAACTATCCAAAATCGCAAAATCCTTCAAGAAATAATACAAAAACGCTCCAGATCTTGCCAAAATGATTGATACAATCCTTGCTTTGATAGCAACTGTAAGTCCCAAATTTGCTTGATGTATCAATCAGATCCAATTGATGTTGCGGAATCCCAATCAATTGGATGATGCAAGATCAAATGGAGAAGAAGGAGAAGAAGAATAAGATGAACTTGATGAATCTTCAATGTTTATATGATTAGAATGATGTTCCAACATACAAGATCCAAAGACACACACTAGTTCTCTCTCTAGCACATCATATGAATGAATGCTCCTCTCTCGTCGTGTACTCTAATGACTCCACTAACACTATATATATATATATATATATATATATATATATATATATATATATATATATATATATATAAGGCCAAGCCCAAAATACAAGGCCTTGACCGAAAACGCATTAGTTGACCGAAAACACATTCACGGCCGTAAACAGGTTCACGGCCGTGAACACCCATACAGCCGTAAACACCATGCTGTTTACGGTCCTAGACTGAAAAATATAGTTGCCTAGAAAATTAAAGTATAAACCATATTTTTTACCCAACAAGATCTTTCTTGGGCCATGTAGGATTCTATATGAGATTTATCAAAGATTTCTCGAAGATCACGAGACCGATGTGCCTCCTTCTCCAAAAAGATGTTGACATTGACTTCAATGTATCATGTCAAGAAGCCTTTGACAAATTTAAAGACCTATTCACATCCGCTCCTATTATCCAACCTCCAAGTTGGGAGCTTCCTTTTGAAATCATGTGCGATGCAAGAAATTTTTCCATTGGAGCGGTTTTAGGTCAAAAGGAGGGCAAAGCATCACATGTTATCTAATATGCCTACAAAACCTTGGATAATGCTCAAGCCAATTATTCTACCACCGATAAGGAACTTCTAGCCATTGTCTTCGCATTGGAGAAATTTCGACAATACCTTCTCGTAACAAAAGTGATTATATATTCCGACCATGCAGCCTTAAAGTATCTAATGACCAAGAAAATGCCAATCCACAGTTAATTCGGTGGATTCTTCTTTTACAGGAGTTTGATCTTGAGATAAAGGACAAAAGTGGTGTCGAAAACCTAGTTGCGGATCACTTAAGTCGTTTGAATATTGGTGGCTCCTCTCCTTCCATCCTTGATGAATTTCCGGATGAACACCTCTTCTATCTTTCAAACACCATTCCATGGTATGCGGATATCGTCAATTACTTGGTTACTAAATAAATTCCCCACACATTTACCAAGTACCAAAAGGCCAAGTTGAAGAGTGACTCCAAATATTACGTGTGGGACGACCCTTATCTTTGGAAACATTGTCCGGATCAACTAATACGGAGGTCTGTTCACCAAAATGAGGTCGAATCAATATTGAAGTTCTTCAATGAATATGCATGCGGAGGCCATTTTGGTCAAAACAAAACCATGCGAAAGGTGCTAGCATGTGTACTCTATTGGCTAACAATGTCAAGTGATTCCTATATATTTTGCAAGAGTTGTGATAGATGTCAAAGAATGGGAACCGTATCCATGAAGCACGAAATGATTCAAAGCCCTATCCTTATTTGTGAGATCATTGATGTATAGGGAATCGATTTCATCCACCACTGCCCAGGTCCTCAGATTACAACCGGTAAACACTTAGTTCAACATACTTAACGAACACCTAGTTCTAACACTCCTAGTGAACACTTAATTCAAAACATCTAGTGAATACTTAGTTCTAAAACACTTAGTGAACACACTCAATTCAACAACACCAAGTGAACACATCTAGTTCAAAAATACTTAATGAATACAATCCTCTAATGAACACATAGTTCAAAAACACCGGATAAACACATAGTTCAAAACGTCCATTAAACACTCAATTCGAAAATACCTGATGAACACATAAGTTCAAAACATCTAATGAACACTTAGTTCAAATATACCTAATGAACACGTTGAGTTCAAACACCAAGTGAACACATAGAATTCAAAATACTTAATGAACATATTGAGTTCAAAAACACCAAGTGAACACATAGAGTTCAAAAATACCTAATGAACACATTGAGTTCAAAAACACTTATTATTTCGTCTCACATCAACTATTTCATCTACCCATGTTATACCCAACATATTTGTAGATGCAAACACATATACAGTTTAAATCTTTTAAAACCTGTATAAAACATTATTTCAACATCCATCTCAAGTAAACAAACAATGTATAAACACATAGCACGTACTTCATACCAAATACTTCATATCTATGTGTTAGAAGAAAGTAACTACACACTCACTTGATAATACGATGATCGGACAACACTACGACTCTAAATGTGGTATTCTTCGGTGAAACCGGGATGCTTCCTTGAAAACCGGGCCTCTCAAGGGCAGAGTTTCGGCTCGGAAACTTTACTTCTCGGGATCTTCGGGGCTTCGGGACTTGCTTCGGGTGTCGGGATTGATACCGGGGCGTCGGGGGTATAGGTTGCACGTAAAACGAGGTAATACGGGTGAGAGAGAAGAAATTTGGCAACTAAACTCGGTTGCACTTGTGATCTATTTATAGGGTGAATCTGGTCTCGAACGCAGCGCGTTCCCCGAATGAATGCAACGCGTTCCCAAACGCAGCGCGTTCCGCCGTGCGTCTTGGCTTACGAACTTCGGACTTGACATGCGACGGGACAGGCTGTGGGCTCCGAATGCGGGGCGTTCCCCCTTTGGTAAGCGTGCCTCGAACTTCAGAAATTCATATCTTTCGCATACTAGCTCCGTTTTCGACGTTCTTTATATCCACGCGAAGGTGAGATTATGCTCTACAACTCTCGTTTAGACTCTATCGGTAAATTTTGACTTTCTTTTTATTATATTATTTTTAGTAGGTCGGGACAGGAAAACTCTGTTAGAAATTCATAACTTCTTTATCTGACGTCCGTTTTCGTCTGTCTTTCTTCCGTTGCACTACTATCGACGAGATCTTCGATTCTCGTTTAGATTGTTTCGGCTAAAAACCACTCGATCTCATATTCGAACTTTGGGCTGCATACCGCTGAAACTTAGAAAAATCATAACTTCCTCATACGAAGTCAGATTTGGACGTTCTTTTTATGCACGCTCTCGGTTTAACGTATTCTACGACTTTCGTTTGATCGCTAAGGCCAAATATCACTCTATCGTAAATTCACTATTTACGTCGCGCTGTGCCGTGCCAGTTCTGTCGCGAAACTTCGACATGTCATAACTTCTTCATTATAACTCGGATTTCAGCATTCTTTATATGTACGGAATCTTGGTAACATATACTACAACTTTGTTTAAGATTACTCCTTCTAAATAATCTTCCAACAAAAGTCATTTTTGACGCTCATAGTCCTTAAATTGAGTAGCCCAGATCTACGGGTGTTACAATTATCTCCCCCTTAGGATGATTACGTCCCGGAATCATCAACGAAATAGGACTTGTATAATGATTCCATACGTTATCTCTTCATCCTAGGTAATAACCGTAACTTCTATGTTTCCTCGAAAGAGTATCTAACTCTTGGACTTCTCGATAGCAGGTAGTGCTCAATCCTACATCTGCTCTTCGTACTATGTTGGACTTTCAATCGTAACCTTCGAGTTACAAAATAAATCCTTATTGAGGACTCCTTCTTCTTCTTAGGATAAGTACTTTCCTTTATCTATTGTAACAAACCAATGGGTCATGTTCTAACGACCTCTCATCGTATGAAGCAACGTTTAGACTCAAGTCTCTTAGAGTCAAATTCCAGAATGGAATATACCTTCCCTCATATTCTAATGTGATATAATCATATTTTAGTATGTAGCATCTCTAGCTACAAACTTCTTTATCAACGAGCGTGATGCTATCGGTCGCATTGATTTCAATCTTCTGACCTCAGTCAGATGTTACATCGAACTTGGTTCTATGAACTACGTAACAAACTCATCGTAGTCGGACTCAATTTGAGATGACCACTAGGGTTGGAATAACAATCATCTCTTTAGTCATTACCGAAACGATGGTAACGACATACTTGAATAAAACGAGACCAACCACTAGCTTCTTGGTAACCTTGTGACTTTCCCTGATCCAAGTGCGGGTCTTGTGCTTCCGGTAGTATAGGCCTCTACTACCATTCACACCTACTCATACTCGTCCCAAGTATTGTCTCGCAGTTAAACCAAGTCACCATACGACAACAAAAATCACACAATTATCCAACACATCAGATATTAACACCATAGATATCACATAGACATCCAAACCATAAATATCACATAGATATCAAAACTAGGGTTTATATTAAATCTTGAAACGATTACACAAAGGTTCAAGTTCACCCTACACTATGTCGCTAATAGGCTACACTTCCAGATACTAGCCATAGCTTAACATGAAGTTTTTTTTTCATCCTTGATTTCTCGTATTGACATCTGCTTCGTCAAGGATCATGTGGAATGCCTTTGGCTTGGCTGGTTCTTTCTTCTTTGGGCAATTGATCGAGATATGCCCTTTTTCGTTACACTCATAACACACTTTCTTACCAGATGCACACTCATTGGCGTAGTGCCCAGACTTTCCACACTTGAAACATGTGACCTCCTCGCCACATCTTCCCAAATGTTTCTTCTTGCACTTATCACACCATCTTGCTTCATCTCTTCCTCCTTCGAACTTTTTCGAACCAGACTTTGAGAATTTTCTCTTCTCGTCGGATCTTGGGGATCCCTCAAACTTTCTTTTCTCACCAACTTCAACCTTGTTGGCGGTTCTGCCCTTGATCATTTCTTCGACTGACTTAGCAATCCAGATGGCCGCCTCAAGGGTAGGCATCTGGCGTACTGGCACTGTGTACTCCCATGGTAGTCCCTTTGCATATCTATCTATCTTCGCCAACTCGTTTGGGACAATGCGCAGAGCAAACTCCATCTTATCTGTGAAGGCATTGGTGTATTCATCAATGGACATGTTGTCCTTCTATAATGTCAGGAATTGGTTCTCTAGTTCTAGCAGATCTTGGGCCGAGCAGAACTTTCGTTTGAATTGCACGAAGAATTCTACCCAAGTCAGTTGCAGTGGCTCGTTGGGGCTTATGGTTTTCCCCAGAGTGTTCCACCAGCAAACAGCGTTGCCTCTAAACTGACGCACTGCATATGTGGTTTGTAGCTTGTCCTTGCAACCACATGTTATGAACGCCAATTCCATCTTCGATATCCAATCCATAACTCCAATTGGGTTTTCTTTTCCCGTGAAAGTCGATGGCTTGCAAGTTAGAAAATCTTTGTACTTGCATCCATTTCTTTCGAACCCGTCGTCTCGGTTGTTTCTCCTAATCACTGGCGGATCAGCTCGACCAATGGTCCCACTGTAGTTCCCTCCTCCCGACTGGCTTCCATTCACTTCGGGCTCTTCAATTTGTATTGAAAGTTCTTCACTATTCTGCTGAAGCAGGCGTCTAGTTTCTTCCATCTAACGATCCAACATCGTTTGAATCATCAATTGTACTCCAGCCATTGTTATCGGATCAGGTGCTGCTGCTGCAACAACTACTTGCTCAATCACAGGTGGTTGATTCTTGTTTTCGTTCATGTTTCCAGCTCCACTTCTGGTTCTTGCCATTTTTGATCTATACACCGAATAAGGTGAATTTAGATCCTCTTTCACGATAGATATTCAAATCATCCTTATCACTCCGAAACGTTTACATGCTAGTTCTAATATCGTAGTCGTACGCTTAGAATCCTAAACACATAAGGTTTCCAGATCCGGTCAGCAACAGACCATAAATCCGAACAAACAATTTCATATATGGCAAACATATAACATTTAGCACATAAAAGCATTTTAGACATCTTTCCTAAAATATACTAGTGCTCGTGTCTAAAATATGGTAGACACTCATCTCACAATCAACACTTAGCATTCTAAGTTTAAGTCTGGAAATTTCCTACAAATTCCTAGTTCGCTTAAACTAATGCTCTGATACCAACTGTGACATCCCCAATTTCACGGCCAGAAAAGACCGATTTGTTTATGCTTTGTTTTAAAATCAGAGTAATCTTTTAAAGAAAGCAGTTGCGGAATTTGTTCCCAAACAAAATATGATAAAACTTTATCAAAACATTTCTTAAAGAGAATGTACTTTTCATTAATAATAAAACCTCGGGATGTCATGTTCCGATACAGACCAAAAAGCATAAACAGTACAATTAAACCTTACAGCAGTTATTCACAACTACTGGTCTATAATCCAAAATCTCTCGTCGAGTCAACCGACTTATACTCTTGTGCCATTACCTGTAATGCAAAGAAAACTGAGTGGGTCAGGCTTGGGAGCCTGGTGAGCATATAGGGTTTTCGACCCACAATAATATAATTATTATATTCAATCATCAATCAATCAATCCAAATTACCCATCCCCATTATCTCCTTTATTTCTTAAGGATTTACCCTAAGAGTCAACTATCCTTTATTCATTTAATTCCTAAGGATTGACCTAAGGAATTGACACAAAGTCCCACTACAAGAAAAAGACCCTTTTACGACGCGCAAACCATGACACTCCTTGATTTATGTTACGCAAAAGCGTGTGACATTAAAAAAGTGTCATCTCTTCAAAAAATTTAAGGATTTAGGTCACGCATTATTGTGTGCCCTTAAATTAGTGTCTAAATAAAAAAAACACGGAGGGCACCTATAGTAAAATGTGTGTCGTCTAAGGATGTCGCTTTATAAATTTTAATGGAACGCGCATTTTCCAACCTTTAATAGCTAAGCGGGAACAAAATCCCCAAAAATTAGAAAACCCCGCCTTGTTCTCATCTTCCTTCGTTTCTACATTTCTCTTTTCCATGGTTTGGCTTAAAGAAGCTCTTTGAATTCCATGAGTTATCGCTATGAAGTATGGAATGCAAAGCTGATTCTCGTTTGTTTCTGATTTCCCATAGATAAATCAAAACAAAACACAGACGAAGAACCCTAACATGCGTCTTCCTTCGTAGTAGGTAGCGGGAGGTCTTTTATTTTCTTCTAAAATCCCGATTCTCTCATTTTTCTATCGACTTAGTACGTGCTAGGGATTTTGGTGGTGATCAACGGGTACGAGACATAATAGAACAACTGAAGAAGCTATTACAAAGAGTAGAAATTGTATGGAATCGTTTGGAGATGATGGAGTTTAGCTTTTACCTTCGTCAAATCTTAAGGCGAAACAAGACTATTGAGATTGAGGGTTTTTTGCTCTAAAAAATAGACCTTACAAAATCATTACGATTGAGGGCTCTATGACGAAGAACTAGGGATTCTAAGCCCGACAAGGTTTCCTCCTCTCCTTGAATTCACGTTTTCAAAACCTAAAAGGCAATTTAGGTTTCTATCTCCTATTTTAGAGTTATCTTATTAAATCGTCTTATTCCTTCACCCAGCTTGGCTATGGATTCCCGGTATGGCATCACAACCCTGCGACATGGTTACTCTCGAGCCTACAAGGGTCGTTGAAACCCTCAAGAATCTCACCACAAGGTTTCGTGACTACAGAGTGGTTGATGTCGTGAACTTGTTACCCACTGCCAATGATGGAACGATCAGGCCTTTATATATACAGGTGAGTAATTAAATCTTAGTATAGTCATCAGTAAACACTTTTCTCAGAATTAGGCTGTTTGTAAATCTTTTGAATCTTCTAAACACAATTGATGTTTTATTTCTCTACGCTCCTACAACTCGGGCTATGCTTGTTATTTTTGGTTGCTTTGTTACTACATAAGACAGCAACCTGGTAATCTTTGAGTAATTAATCACTGCCTGTTTAGGGATACTTTTTGGTGAACACCAACTGTTTGATAAAATGCCCCAATGAGCGACTCTTGTGTTTTAATGCTATATTATATATTTTGAGCAAGGAACTACACATGTTTTTATTAAATCTGAAGTGTAATGTACAATAGCAATAACATTGAGGTAGATTACATGTATTGTTCTTTTATGTGTTATTGTGAGGCATGAATTAAGCTCTGAAGAATCACCTGTTCAGATGTGATCATTGACAATGCGGAAAGCAAGCAACCAAATAAAAGGATTTATAACCTTGAAAAGAAGTTATAACCTTGCAGTGGATGCTTGAAAAAGACAAGGTCAAAACTGATATGATACACAAATTACGTGTAGCATCTAACAAGTCCCTCAACTTCACCTTTTGCTTTGGAGTTCTATCACCACTGCAAACAAGTGAAGTATGTTTCTATCTCTTGAAATTTGCCTTAATTTATAAAACAAAAATAAGGTTGTAAATCTTAATGACGAACTATAGCAATTACACAACGAAGCTCTTCAGCTTGTCCAAATGAGCTAATGATTCCACTCCCTTGACGTGTTAGTCCTTTAGAAGGCTGAGTTGGCTCGTCATTTTTCTTATGGTCATATGTTGATCTTTTTTCTATCTCAGATAGAATACTGAAAGCTTCATAAATATATTTAAGCATGCCATTATATCTCTTTTAGTCAAGTTGACCAGGATGACCAGTATCTTATAATTTACTTCATTCTTCAAGTGAATATTATTTGTTTGGCTTACAATCCATGAGGTTAAGCACTCTGCATAACATCAAGTAAACCGGGACTTGATTCTAGTTGTTCTCTAGATTTGAATTTTGTCTCCTATCTTTTAAGTGAAATATTTCTCTAAATAATTTTCATATTTCTTTTACCTCCCTTGACCCTTTCCAGTTTCATTAGTCTAAGTTTATGATGCCATTTCTCTTTCTAATTAGCTACTTTTTATAATGGTTATGTGTTGACGATTGATATGTGGATGTATCATAAATCATAATGGTTATGCATGCCACACATGTTTCTCATAAGTATAATACGATACACCTGTAAACTAAGAATGCTTCTTTTAACTAAGCAAAGTCTGACACTTGAGTTAACTTGCTTTTGCATGACCATAGTGATTTATTTCTCTTTGATCAGCTCCAAATATCGTTAATCTGCATTGGA
The DNA here is from genome assembly GCF_052849685.1 of Lactuca virosa. Taxonomy (NCBI): domain Eukaryota; kingdom Viridiplantae; phylum Streptophyta; class Magnoliopsida; order Asterales; family Asteraceae; genus Lactuca; species Lactuca virosa. Next base: position 56,517,445 of record NC_136430.1, read on the forward strand.
ACTTTAGATGTTGATTTTTCCAGACAAAAATTTGTATACCATAAGAAGCAGAGCAACTCCATTTTGTTTCATCATCGAGAATGTTGTTACAATCCTTGGTGCTGAAACTGATCTATTTTATTTGTTATCAACTTATTAACATCTTGGAGTCAGGGAGTTTCTTTTTACAGTTAAATATTTCTTTATTCCCATTTGACAATTGGCAAAATGGTCATTTTCACAAGTTTAACATATGGGCTTTGCGACCCAGATACCAAACCCATTATATTTATGACACCATATGTATGTATATATTTTGGTACTCATTTCATGGTTTCATAATGTTTTTGGTCCATAAATCGTCAACTTTAGCAACAGATTCTCTTTCAAAAAAAAAAAAAAAAAAAAAACTTTAGCAACAGATATGTTAAATTTCTGAACATGACCATTTTGCTCCCGTATTCTTCATCTCTTTCATTTCCATGTTCAACAAGTAAGCCTAACGAAATTCAGATCTTTCCTTAAAAAAATTGCGTCTTATATCTGATATGTTTCAAAGATATTGTTGTTCACAATAAGTAATTTCTGAACATGACCATTTTGCCCCCGTTTATTTTGTTTTCAGCAGCAACATACACATCTAGAACTGCTACAAGTTGGGAAATTCCATCAATATCTGGGTACAAAGTTTAGGCCTTTAAAGAAAATTTCTTGGCCCCCATTATGTCCTTTCTAGAGAATTTTGATTCAACAATTTCTTTATCCCTTGTAGCTTCATCTATATTGCACTCCATTATTCCTTTAAGAAATAGATTAGGACAATTGCACAGGGGTTCACTTGTTATTTCAGGTGACGGTTTTCATCTTACATATGTAATTTCATCTTGTTCTTTCAGGTGATGGTTTTCATAAGAAATGGTATTTCACTAATAATCAGCCTCCTTCTAAAATAGAAAAAGGTTGTCCCCAACTACCTTGTCCCTCCTGCATACAGGTAATGGTCTAGACATAACAAACAGATAATTAAAAAGTACCAAAGACAAAACTACCTTTCATATATGCTGGAACTAGCATCAAGGATAAATGGAAATAAATCATTTAATAATAAACATGTCAAAATATCTTTATTTATTTATTTATTTGTTTATCTTTTTTTTTCATATGTGACTGAAATATATTATACTATTATATATAATAATTACTGCATGCTGTTGAAGCACTCTGAGAACATTGGAAAAATTCTAAAGGAGCTTAGTCCTTTATAGTGTGACTACCAACGTCTGATTACTCGCCATCACTTGTAAGAAAAGAATACATCTTCATTGATTTGTTCATTATAGTATCCTACTTTGATAGCTGGATTATAACTTATTATAAGTGAACCACCTAATAAGATTTTGTTTTCAAGTACAATGCTATGATCAAGCATTTTTCAAAGTACAATAAGCTTAGTGTTTTGGAGAACTATCTGCAACTGAAGCACTAAATAAATTCTTACATCAGTTTAAAGGGAAGCAGCAGGTGTTGTAGGCTAAGGAAAGTGGTTCCAATCTGACAGATGAAGAAAAGCAGCAACATTAGCAGTCAACATGTGATCTTTGAGCTAAAAAGGAATGGATTTATCTTTTATTTTTGAGTTTCTTATGCATGTCACTTCCAAGTATGGTTTGGTATTTTGTAATAATCCTTTATAAGCCATCATCTATTGAGTTTTTCTAAGGGGGGTTGATAAGACCTGTTATTCGAGATATAGAGATTCTCCAAAATAGAGTGAAAACTCTTTAATTCTTATTCCATCATAACCAAAAAGACATATCAAAACCCTATATATAAGTGTTAATAGATAATCTTATCCTAAATTAAAAGATACTAAAAGATATTCTAATTTTGAATAAATAATTATGTACCTTGCTTGCAGGATCGAATCTTTATTTTTGGATTGCTATCATTCCTATTACTGTAAGAAGTCACTTTTATCATTGTTAGCTATTGGCTTTTTTCATATTCTGACTGTGTATATGTGTGTGTTTATGTTCAGCTTGTTTTGCTTGTGGGGAAAAAACTGCAACATGTTATTGCTACTTTGGCACTTGAAAGTGATGCAATACAGGAGGCTTCTTTGCTGAAAGAAGGTTAAAGCCTCGATATGAACTCTTTTGGTTTAAAAAGCCAGAACTTTTGCTCAACTTAATCCATTTTATTCTTTTCCAGGTTTGTGTAGTTTCCTTCCATTTGATTCTTCATTTCCATCAAGTGTTTGATTTTAGGGCTAATAACACAACTTCATAACTCATGATCAATTCGTATGCAGAACGCGTTTGAGCTAGCGTCTTTCTTTTGGTTCTGGGTAATTTCTTCTACTTAATCCCCTAACATATTTTCATCTCAAAAGTTGGCATTATATATTTATACATCAGCTATGCACTTTTGTTATTCCAGTGGCAATTCGGTTATAATTCTTGTTTCATCAAGAACCACATGCTCATGTACATACGCCTGTTTTTAGGGTTTGAATAAAGTTCCTTTCAATTTTGACACGGATTTCATACAAAATTAAACCTCTCAATATTCTTATCTCTTGTTTCCATTATCCAGGTTTGAGGGCCAGTTCTTATGCAGCTATAGCACCCTACAACTTTATCCCCTAGTTACCCAGGTACGATTTTTTCATAAAAATATCCAAAAAGATGTGGGAGACTCCAACATTCCGACATATATAGACACTTATATGACAGTGTCGCAGTGATGTGGGATGCAATAATATGAACAGTGTATTGTTGTACACAGATGGGTACGAATTACAAGGCAGCATTAATTCTGTGGATGTGGAAAGGATGCAAGGAGAAGGAGAAGGCGGTTAGGCATATATGGAGATGATTCAACGGTTCATACTGATACAAGCATGGTCATATCTGTTGAGGAATTTGAGCACCGTGAGCTGGTACCAACATGTGTGTATATGTATCCTTTTCATACCATGAAGCCTTTGATCATCCTGTTACATGTAAGTTTTTAAAGTCTATTGTTTCTCATTTGTCTATTTAAATTGGATTTGTCGCTATCTAACTTCTTATAGTCACTGATTGGTTTCTTGTTATATATGCTTAAATCTTAACAGCTATCATGACAACCTTCAACAGTAGTTTTGGATCGACACCTTGTAGCAGAAGATATCGTCTACATGTTCTTGTGCTGCTATTGTGGATTCAGGAACATCCTTTCTTACTGGTCCAACTGTACGTATCTCACATGAAGCTTCTGTTAGAACTATTAATCTCAGGGATTTCAAGTTTTTCATATTTCTTGTATCTAATTAGTTTGAAAATCTGTTACAACTTCTATTGATTTGTTTTATCTTTCCATGAGACGATTATTTGTATGACATTAAATTTTATACAATGGATTGTATTTTTTGTATATGATGTTTTATTTTCTATTATTAGACATTAATTGCAAATTTAATTTGAATATTAGTAAATCTATAAATAATATTTTTTTTAAACCTTTAAAATTACGATACGCAAAAATGTGTGTCATCTTCATTTATGACATGGCCTTTCTTGACAGGGGCTTCCTTGATACACATTGCGTGTCATAAACACACGCGTCGTAAGGTTACGACATGCAAATGCGTGTCGTCTTCTTTTATGACAGGGCCTTCCATGATATGCATTGCGTGTCATAACTGCGTGTCGTAAATGCGCGTCATAAATGCGCGTCGTAAATGCACGTTGTAAATAGACGTCGCGCAAAAGCGTGTCGTCTCTCGTTATGACAGGGCCTTCCTTGACACGCATTTGCGCGTCGTCTGAGCGTTTTATGACACGCATTGCGCGTCGTAAAAGGCTGTTTTTCTAGTAGTGTCCACCACTACCCAGGTCCTCAGATTACAACCGGTAAACACTTAGTTCAACATACTTAACGAACACCTAGTTCTAACACTCCTAGTGAACACTTAATTCAAAACATCTAGTGAATACTTAGTTCTAAAACACTTAGTGAACACACTCAATTCAACAACACCAACTGAACACATCTAGTTCAAAAATACTTAATGAACACAATCCTCTAATGAACACATAGTTCAAAAACACCGGATAAACACATAGTTCAAAACGTCCATTAAACACTCAATTCGAAAATACCTGATGAACACATAAGTTCAAAACATCTAATGAACACTTAGTTCAAATATACCTAATGAACACGTTGAGTTCAAACACCAAGTGAACACATAGAATTCAAAATACTTAATGAACACATTGAGTTCAAAAACACCAAGTGAACACATAGAGTTCAAAAATACCTAATGAACGCATTGAGTTCAAAAACACTTATTATTTCGTCTCACATCAACTATTTCATCTACCCATGTTATACCCAACATATTTGTAGATGCAAACACATATACAGTTTAAATCTTTTAAAACCTGTATAAAACATTATTTCAACATCCATCTCAAGTAAACAAACAATGTATAAACACATAGCACGTACTTCATACCAAATACTTCATATCTATGTGTTAGAAGAAAGTAACTACACACTCACTTGATAATACGATGATCGGACAGCACTACGACTCTAAATGTGGTATTCTTCGGTGAAACCGGGATGCTTCCTTGAAAACCGGGCCTCTCAAGGGCAGAGTTTCGGCTCGGAAACTTTACTTCTCGGGATCTTCGGGGCTTCGGGACTTGCTTCGGGTGTCGGGATTGATACCGGGGCTTCGGGGGTATAGGTTGCACGTAAAACGAGGTAATACGGGTGAGAGAGAAGAAATTTGGCAACTAAACTCGGCTGCACTTGTGATCTATTTATAGGGTGAATCTGGTCTCGAACGCAGCGCGTTCCCCGAATGAATGCAGCGCGTTCCTTGGACGAACGCAGCGTGTTCCGCCGTACGTGATGGCTTACGAACTTCGGACTTGACATGCGGCGGGACAGGCTCTAGGATCCGAACGCGGGGTGTTCCCTATTTCAACGCGGGGCGTTCCCCCTTTGGTAAGCGTGCCTCGAACTTCAGAAATTCATATCTTTCGCATACGAGCTCCGTCGGCAAATTTCTACAACTCTCGTTTAGACTCCGTCGGCAAATTTTGACTTTCTTTTTATTATATCATTTTTAGTAGGTCGGGACAGGAAAACTCCGTTAGAAATTCATAACTTCTTTATCTAACATCCGTTTTCATCTGTCTTTCTTCCGTTGCACTACTATCGACGAGATCTTAGATTCTCGTTTAGATTGTTTCGGCTAGAAACCACTCGATCTCATATTCGAACTTTGGGCTGCATACCGCTAAGCTGAAACTTAGAAAAATCATAACTTCCTCATACGAAGTCAGATTTGGACGTTCTTTTTATGCACGCTCTCGGTTTAACGTATTCTACGACTTTCGTTTAGATCGCTAAGGCCAAATATCGCTCTATCGTAAATTCACTATTTACGTCGCGCTGTGTTGTGACGGTTCTGTCGCGAAACTTCAACAGGTCATAACTTCTTCATTATAACTCGGATTTCAGCGTTCTTTATATGTACGGAATCCTGGTAACATATACTACAACTTTGTTTAAGTTTACTCATTCTAAATAATCTTCCAACAAAAGTCATTTTTGACGCTCATAGTCCTTAAATTGACTAGCCCTGATCTACGGGCGTTACAATAGGCATCTTGAGGTTTAGCAATGATCTTGGTAAAGTTTGGAAGAAAACCGGAGCTTGTGGAGCGAAAAAAAAGTGTCAAAAATCTGCAATTTGCGCAGCTTGACTGTTTGCCCATGCAAACGTTGCGCGACCCAGCCCCAGTCGCGCAAATCTGAGCTCAAAAATTCCTCCAATACGAGTTGTAAACTGATGTGCGCGCACAGGCTGGTCCCCCACCCGCGCAGGTTTTGCGCAGCCTGATACCCACCCTCGCAGCCACTTGTGCGGCATGCCTCCCACCCTCCCTGACTATTGCGCGGGCAAGACCAAACTGCCCTCTTCCTTTGCGCGACCAACACATCAGCCATATACCTCCTTAACCGACCCGTGCCCAACCCTATAATCCGATCCTACCTAAAGGCCTACCGATACCCTCTTCAACTTAACCCGCCCCGATCTAGCTTTCAAACCCGATAACCCGACCCATTTCCGACCCAACCTTATATCGGAAGGGTTTTGAGCACTCTAACAACCTTATGGTTCACATGCAACCCTAAATGCTTTGGATCTATGTTTTCTCTAATTATACATGCAGTTTGATTGTCCAAAGCATTATCCTAACTAGCATAGAAATCAATGGTACTTGAACAACAAAAACTAGTTAGATGACTTACCTCTTGCTGTAGCTTGTTAACTTGAACCTTTAAGAGCCTAGCACCCCAAATGTGATGCCTCAAATGCTTCACAAAACACCACCAACAATGGAGGACTTGAGAGAGAGTGACTTGCACAAAAATCGACTCTTATGATCTCTTAGAACAACTAGGTGTCGATTTTAGGAGCTAAGGGACTCCTTTTATAGTGTGGCAAAGTCTAGGGTTTCATCCATGTAAACCCTAATGGACATGACCTTTCATATTACTTAGTCTGCATGGGTTAAACCTCCATGGACTATCCATGGACTACCATATTGGTTTAGCCCATCCTAAGTAACCATAGGCCCACACTAATCATTGATTTACCAAATCAATCCCCATACATTTAATTAGTCTCTTTTGATCACTAAATTAATTCCAAATTAATTTTTGATCAATACTAATTAAATAATATGATTTCATATTAATATATTAGAACTTATAATATATTAATAAATCATAAACAACCTCTACTCAAAAGTCCATCCTTTCAAATTGTTCCGGTGAAATATAACCCCAATAGACCATGTTATTTTCGGTTCAAGTACATACCAATTATAGTTATGGACTTAGACACCTTATCCAACAGTCTCCCACTTGGATAAGTCTAATAACTATAGCTGCAAGTACGACTTCAGGAACCGACTAGCAATCGTAGCTCTTCAAGCCTCTGTCGAACTCTGACATGCCATTTAGATAAGGGATCATATAATCCTCTGTTCTCAAGATATCAGCCAGACAAATATATGGAACATAGTCATTCTTATTGTCCAACATTTGTTTCCCGATTTCCAATTTGTTTGACATAGAACTTAATCGAACACATCAATTTAGTTCTGACCGGGCCCGACACATAAGTCAAAACAAAATCATCGAGGGGCCCAAGATATCGCTTTTAATCCTCCAAGGACTAAAAGGAATAGATAAACTTCGACAGTATATTCTTGTACTAACTACTTGTTAAATCATACACAATAGTGCGTTTTATAACATCAAGTTGCTGACGCGGTTTCGCACTCTCAATGTATAACCAATTCATAGTCGACAACTCATATATCTTGGTTTGAAGACTATATGATATTATCGTCTCACGATCACTCGTGATAAATTTCATGAAGTGATTCAAATGAGTGTTGGTTTAATCCAATACTCAGACCTTATGAGCACTCATGAATGTTGTAGCAAACTTTGCTATGTATAATACACTTCAGACAATCTACAAGTCAAATTCATGACAATCTTGCCTCAATACCTACCTCCAAAGTATGATCGATTGTGGACAGTTTGAATACTATAATTATTCTGGAAGTCAAAACATGCAAAATGAAACAATAGTAAATGATTGACACAAGATAGTAACATTACTTATAAACAAAAAACACCTTTTATTCAATCATCAAATTTCAATTACATTTCAACTATTACAAGTTTCTCAAATTCTATCTAATCTTTAAAACTAATATCGTCCTTCAGCCTGATGCGCCTCGCATACTGTAAGTGCTTAACCCTACTCAGTCCCTTCGTGAGGGGATCTGTTGGGTTCTCCTCTGACGATACCCTCTTTGCTACGAGGAGTCATTCTTTTATTCGATGTCTTATGAAGTGATATTTTCTATCGATGTGACTGGATCTACCATGATCCTTAGGTTCCTTGGCTAAGGTAACCGCACTCTCGTTGTCATAGAAAATCTCCATAGGCTCCTTTATTGTTGGTACAACTCCAAGGTCTCCGATGAAGTTCTTCAGCCATATTGCCTCCTTCGCCGCTTCGCTTGCTGCTATGTACTCTAATTCGCACGTTAAATCAGCTACAGTCTCCTGCTTGGAACTTTTCCAAGTTATTGCTCCTCCATTCAGGGTAAATACCCAGCCCGACTGAGAGAAAAAATTATCTCTGTCGGTCTGAAAGCTGGCGTCACTATACCCTGTTACTCTCAAGTCATCACTCCCACCGAGGGTAAGGACCCAGTCCTTAGTCCTCCGTAGGTACTTAAGAATGTTCTTAACCGCAGATCAATGAGCTTTACCAGTATTCCCTTGATATCTGCTGACCATGCTTAAAGCAAAGGCCACATCAGGGCGAGTACAAGTCATAGCATACATGATCGAACCAACTGCGGAAGCATATGGTACTCGACTCATCTCAGCTATCTCAGCCTCTGTACTTAGACTCTGAGTTTTACTTAGTTTGGTATTGCCTTGGATGGGTAAGTCACCTTTCTTGGAATCCATCATGTTGAACCTTTTCAACAACTTATCCAAGTAGGTACTTTGACTAAGTCTAATTAGTCTTTTACTACTGTCTCTCAATATCCTTATCCCCAGAATATAGGCAGCTTCTCCAAGGTCCTTCATAGCGAAACACTTCCCAAGCCAGAACTTAACCTCTTGCAAGGTTGGGATGTCATTTCCTATGAGAAGTATGTCATCCACATACAACACCAGAAAGCTAACTGTACTCCCACTATCCTTGACATACACACAGGACTCATCCTCGCTTCTCGAAAAACCAAACTCTTTGACTTTCTCATCGAAACAAAGATTCCATCTGCGAGATGCTTGTTTCAATCCATAAATGGATTTCTCAAGCTTGCACACTCTATTAGGATACTTTGCATTGACAAAACCCTCTGGCTGACTCATGCAAACATCCTCAACCAACTTTCCATTAAGGAAAGTGGTTTTGACATCCATTTTCCATATTTCATAATCATGAAATGCAACTATGGCTAGCATAACCCTAATAGACTTAATCTTTGCCACTGGCGAGAAGGTCTCATCATAGTCAACTCCCAGAGTTTGAGTAAAGCCCTTCGCAACCAGTCGTGCCTTATATGTGTGTACTTTCCCATCCATGTCGGTCTTCTTCTTGAAGATCCATTTGCACCCGACTGTCTTACGTCTCGGTACATTTTCAACCAAGTTCCAAACTTGATTGTCATACATGGACAGAATCTCGCTGTCCATAGCCTCTTTCCATTTAGCAGGCTCGGGGCCTGCCATGGCTTCCTTGTAGTTGTTAGGTTCATCCAAATTTATCAGTGTGTTATCACTGATAAATGTATCACCCTCAGATGTTATATGGAAACCATATAACACAGGTGGAACACTAACTCTACTGGAGCGCCTCAGAGGTATGGACTCGTCAACTGGATCAACAGGAGTTTCCTCCTCAGGTTGATTGCTAGTGTTTGAGGTTCCTTCACCGCTTGACTCTTGAAGCTCTTCAAGGTCAAATTGCCTCCCACTGTTTCCTTGGCCTATAAGTTCTCTCTCGCGAAAGACTCATCTCCTCGCAACGAAGACAACATTGTCACTCGGTCTGTAGAAGAGATATCCAAAGGACTTCTGCGGGTAGCAGATGAAAATACAACGCTCACTTCGAGGTTCAAGCTTATCGTGAGTCTCACGCCTCACGAAAGCCTCGCAACCCCAAACCTTGATGTGTGCTAACGAGGGAACCTTCCCTGTCCACATCTCGTGAGGTGTTTTTGCAACCTTCTTAGTTGGGACTAGATTAAGGATATGGGCGACAGTCTCTAAGGCATACCCTTAGAATGAGATAGGTAACGAAGCTCGACTCATCATGGAACGAACCATGTCCAACAAGGTTCGATTGCGCCTCTCGGGCACACCATTAAGCTGTGGTGTCCTAGGTGGCGTCAATTGTGAAACAATCCCACATTCCTTAAGATAGTCTACGAAGCTCCACTTCTTGTTTAAACTCTTTGAATCTTTCAAAGGTTTCTGACTTATGTTTGATTAAGTAGATATAGCCATATCTACTGTAATCATCGGTAAAAGTCACATAGAAGCGGTTAGCATCCCTTGTGGCGGTTCTGAAAGTTCCACACACATCGGTGTATATGAGATCTAACAAACCTTCACCCCTTTCACAAGTACCAGTGAAGGGTGATTTAGTCATCTTTCCAAGCACACAAGATTCGCAAGTGTCATCCGACCTTAAGTCGAATGACTATAAGACTCTAGCCTTTTGGAGTTGGCCTATGCACTTCTTGTTGACATGTCCAAGACGACAATGCCACAAGCATGTCTTATCCAGATCATTGGAAGAATCAATGTGCAACACATTATTTCCTAAGTTGTCTACAACCATCACCGTTTCATATACACCTTTACAAGGCAATGCTTTAAAATAAAAAACACCATTATAAAAAGCATTAATAGCACAATTTTCATTATCAAAAGAAAAACTAAAACCTTGTTTGTACAAACCATGAAAGGAAATAACATTTCTCACCATTTCAGACGAGTAGCAACAATTATTCAAATCTATTTCTAACCCACTACTAAGCAATAAAGAATAAACTCCAATCTTGGTGACAGGTGAAACCTTCCTATTCCCCATGATCAAGTTCATCTTCCCGTGCTCCACATCCTTACTTCTTTTTAGTCCCTACAAATCAGAGCAAATGTGAATTCCACAACCTGTATCAAGGACCCAAGAACAAGAAAGTGATGAGTTATTAGATAGAATAGTATAAATACCTTCATGGGTGGGTTTAACCTTCCCATCCTTTACATCCTGCAAGTATTTGGGGCAGCTTCGCTTCCAGTTCCCTTTATCATGACAATAGAAACACTCTGCTTCCTTAGGAATGGAAGAAGGAGCAGCAGAACCACCTTTGGTTCCACTTGAAGTGGATCCATCAAGAGACTTCCCTTGCGACTCTTAGAGGGAGCCTTCCTCTTCTTCCCTTTCCCATGTCCAATTACCAAGACAGGGACAGTAGCTGTAGGAGTAGGAACAACATTTTTACCTTTGAGACTACTTTCAGCAGTCCTCAAAAGGCCTTGAAACTTGCTAAGAGTGACCTCCTCCTTGTTAATATGATAGGTCATACAGAACTGATCATAACATGGAGGTAAAGAGTGTAGAATGATATCTATGGCCAACTCTTCATCGAAGTTCACATTCAACTTCAGCAAGCGGTCCACAAACCTTTGCATTTTCTGCAAGTGGGCCGTGATGAATTCTCCATCCTTTATCTTTGTTGTTATCATGGAGGTGATGATTTCATACCTCTCTTGACGAGCACTCTGATGGTATCTTTCCATCAGGTCTTGGTGCATCTCAAAAGGGTAGAAGTCCTCATAGGACTTTTGGATTTCAGCTGTCATAGTAGCCAACATGATACAAGACACCTTGGTGGCATCCTTCTCATGAGTCCTAAACTCAGCGATCTCCTCAGGAGTAGAAGAAGACTCATCAATTTCCTTAAGCTCCTTATCGAGGACATATTCCTTGTCCTCATAACGAGTGACCATCCTAATGTTCATAATCCAGTCATTGAAGTTGGTACCAACAAAGATGACTCTCCCACACAAGTTCATGAGAGAGAAGGATCCAGAAGGGTTTGAGCCAGAAGCAGTGTTGGAAGACATTTGAAAAAGAAAGACAAAGTTTAGATTAGATAATAATCCTTAATATGACACCCAAAATGAAATATTAAGGCTAGGACCCAACACAATATTTTACAACTTGGAAGAGGGATGTCGTAATCCAACTTGCAAAATATTTGAAGGTAGGTAAATGACGATTTACCAATTTCCACCATGAAAAATGAAATTGATTATTAAGTTTTAATTGGATTGAAATTCCTAGATTCTTTTGAGATTCGTTGAACTTTTCAATGGCATGTTTAAATCTCGATTATGCCCTTCAAGTTTGTGACTGGGATATCGACGATCACAAACAAGGTGTGAATAACCATGCAAATTTACTTGGTACACTTGAAGTCAATTATCACCAAATCAATGTGCCGGTTAACCACACACGCTCCATTGAACTATGCCAAACATCAAGCTATCCTTTTCCACCCTTACTAGTCCATGTTATTGTGTCGGTTAGCCACACACGCTCCACTAACGACTTGGCAAGGTGCAAAGTGCAATTTCATGGATTAACATCAAATTCACATTTTTCCTAAAGTAACTAATATTGGGAATTTAATAAAAGTTTAGTTACTTTGTAATTATCATTATACTTTTAATGAGAATTAATGTCCTATCCTAACCGTTCGGCTAACGACCCTCCACCAGTCAAGGAAGTGGTGGGTGAGAGTGGACACTCATTAAACTGCCATTTTATAGTCAATAACTTTATACCCCCCTTATAGACCGGCTTCGTGAATGAGGCCTACTAACGGTAAGACTGACTTGTCTTATACATATATATATATATATATATTTATATATATATATATATATATATATATATATATATATATATTATTAAACTTATAATATTATAATAGTATAAGGGTTGAATTTTAAACTTTTAAAATTCTAGGGTTTGGAATTAAAGTGTTCATAAGTGTGACTTTACAAATTCCAAAACTCGAGGGCAAGTTTTGAAACTCTTCAAAACCTTTCATTTCCATAACTTATGAGTTTAATGACTTTTTAAAGAAAAGACTTTTCATTTTCCATAACTTGAGGACAAGTTAGGGAGCTCATTAAAAGCATTTAGATCAATATTTTAATTAACACAATAATCAAATAATTTATGCATGATCTAGTTAAACTCATAAGAACAAGATAATTCATATCAACAATCTTCAAAAAATTAGCCTAATCATATAAACTAATACAAATCTTGAAATTATGACAATTATCTTTTAATTGGACAAGCATGATCACTACCATATTAAAAAAACATATTTCATGGTTCAAAAAACAGTTTGGGGTAATGATCATAATTCAATTCTTGCCAAAAACTCGAAATTATGCACACAGGAGCACCAACTCGACGAGTACATGAACTGGACTCGTCGAGTTGGTCTGTTACTGAGTGGACTCGACAAGTCAGCTAGTGGACTCGGCGATTTCACTAGTCAGAAGCCAGAAAATCGATTTTTTCAACTTTGAAAACCAATAAGCATCAAGTATAACAGAAAAAATCCTAGGCTCTGATACCACTGAAGGGTTTTGATCACTCTAACAACCTTATGGTGCACATGCAACCCTAAATGCTTTGAATCTATGTTTTCTCTAATTATACATGCATTTTGATTTTCCAAAGCATTATCCTAACAAGCATACAAATCAATGGTACTTGAACAACAAAAACTAGTTAGATGACTTACCTCTTGTTGTAGCTTGTTAACTTGAACCTTTAAGAGCCTAGCACCCCAAATGTGATGCCTCAAATGCTTCACAAAACACCACCAACAATGGAGGACTTGAGAGAGAGAGAGAGAGAGTGTGTGTGACTTGCATAAAAATCAGCTCTTATGATCTCTTAGAACAACTAGGTGCCGATTTTAGGAGCTAAGGGACTCCTTTTATAGTGTGGCAAAGTCTAGGGTTTCATCCATGTAAACCCTAATGGCATGACCTTTCATATTACTTAGGCTCCATGGTTAAACCTCCATGAACTACCATATTGGTTTAGCCCATCCTAAATAACCATAGGCCCACACTATAAGAATCATTGACCTACCAAATCAATCCCCATACATTTAATTAGTCTCTTTTGATCGCTAAATTAATTCCAAATTAATTATTGATCAATACTAATTAAATAATATGATTTCATATTAATATATTAGAACTTATAATATATTAATAAATCATAAACAACATCTACTCAAAAGTCCATCCTTTCAAATTGTTTCGGTGAAATGCAACCCAAATGGACTATGCTATTTTCAGGTCAAGTACATACCAATTATAGTTATGGACTTAGACACCTTATCCAACAATATCCCCTTCACCCGTCGGACACCCCCCCCCCCCTAAACCTTCCACCCTTGTAACTCCCATCCACAGCGAACACAATAGCAAGTCGCTCACCCACCTTCTGCTGCCGCCGACGAAGACCCCCTGCCACCGCCGCTGCCGCCTGCATCCGCCTCCAGTCGTCGCTACCTCGCGATCACCCGCCATCGTCGCTTTCCCTACCCCCCCCCCCCCCCCTTCTTCTCCAGCCGGCAACCGCCCTTCTTTCCCTTACCACATCGTCGCCGGAAAGTCGTCAACCACTCCTACCGTCGTCCTCCTTGCTGCTACCACCGGCGCCTCCCACCCACCCTAACCCCCAACCAATTCCGACCACCCCACACCATTTTACCACAGGTAAACAGCAAGTCCGCCGCCGGCCGCCGCCCCTCATTTTGACGAAAATTTTCAAAATTTTTGTTTCTCACCGGAGATTCAAAAGACTCAACCTTGCAGGTCCAATTCAAGCTTGGGGTGCGGTTTTAGCATTTTTCCTTTCGGGTTTCGACACTCGAATTTGGTATATTACTTTTAATTTTCTTGCATTCAATTTCTAAGTTTGATAGACTTATGCAATGCATTAGGGTGCTTAGAATTAACTTGCTTTGAATTGATTGAATTACATTACCTTGAATTGTGCCAAATTGCAAGTTTGGAGTGTTTCCCGGTTTATATTTATATTTATATTTATATTTGGATTGAATGGATTGGTGTGAGGCGAGTATGAGGGATAATCTTGGTCAAGTTTTTGTCTTTGCTAGGTTATATTTACAGGTACAATGGGTAAGAACAAAACCTTTCACGTGTCTCATGGTTCTTCCCGTGAAGCTCAATCGTCGAGATCATCCAAAAAAGTCTCAACTGAGCATGTAGATCGTGATGGTAACCTTGTCCTCACTAGTGCACAAATCAAGCAATTCAAGTCAAACCTCCAAAAATGTGCAATCCGAGCCACCAAATTTTACCATCGGGAATCCATGATCAACCTTGGCCTTGACGATTGCTTGCAACAGATGTTCCTCAACATGGGTTGGCATGATTACCTAGCTCTTTCCGCACGCACATACAAGCAACCCACACTCGAGTTCCTTTACACTTATGCACGGGATGACACGGAGGAGGTGCTCACATTTAGACTTCAGGGTCGGCAGCACCGACTCACCTACGACACCCTCAACACTATCATGGGCACATACAACAACCACAACACCAACATCTATAGTTATCAATGGACTCAATTCAAGAGCTTTACCAAAGTAGAGTTTTGGACTGAGATCACCAGTCTTCCAAACTTCAATCCAAATCGACAAAAAGACCCTTACATCATCCATCCTTGTTGGAGAATCGCCCGCCGAATTCTTTGAACTTCCATCTTTGGTTGTCACGAGTCGGGACAAATAAACACAGTTGAGCTATATTTCCTTTATTGCATGTCTAGCAACGGTTGGTCTTGCCCCGGTTTCACCACCTTTTTCTTGGATAAATGTGACAACATACGCATGAAGTCCACCAGAGACATTTCCATCGGAGGTCTCATTACCCTAATTGGTTTTGGTGTGGGCCTTCAATTTCCCAAGTCTGAGTATGTGCCAGCGGATGACCCGCCTATCTACCTCCTTGACGGCGTAGCTCTCACTCGGATGGAATTGATGCTACCTACCAGCACTGGCCATTACTCTTGGCTCAATCATGCCAAGGAATCCTTCTACATCTTACCTCACGCCAGCATTTCAGCCTTTACCACCAGGGACCCCGAAACTTGGTTCTTACCTGAAGAGTTAAGTATTGATGATGAAGAAGGTGATGATGATGACATGCAGGTCGACACTGCCAATGTTGATAGCCCATTTGAGGCCGAAGACCGTTATGACCTCCCAATCCGACAACTGCCACCGCCCTTTCATGATCAGCCGTCGGGAACACTGTAAGGGTCGAATTGTTGTAATTAGTCGAAATGTATTTTGAACTCTTCGAATGTTTTGTAATCTATCTTACTGAGGCGCTTTTATTCGAAGCCTAAGTGTCTATGCCTTAGTATATTTTTTGTACGCTTTCTGTTCCCTATAAATAGGGATATTTACTAGAGTTAGATAAGAGTTTTTTACAGACCTGTCTTTGTACTCTGTAAAGATTCGAAAGCATAATAGAGCTGAAACAAGATCATATTTACATCTGGTGTTCAATCTTGCATTCTTAATTGATTTCATACTTTGATTCGTTTTATACTTGATTCTTTGATTCATCAATTGGTATCAGAGCAGGAATCACATCTGTGATCTGATTTTCATCCATTCAAAAAGTTTTTGAATCAAATTTTTGGTTCAAAAGTTTCCGCACTTTTTGATCGTGAAAAATTTGTCTAGATTTTAGTTTGTGATTTGATTCTGCATTTGAATTGTTGAATCGAGTGTTTTTCTTGCAATTCCGATTTGAATCAACTAGTTTGTTTTCAAATTTCCAAATCTTCTTAAAAAATTTCAAATTCAGCTTCCGTACAACAATGGCGAGTTTCAATCTCAATTCGATGACTTCGTTTTCTCATCTGTTAGGATCATCAACCAAAATTCCAACGCTAATCCCTGAATATTGTGATCAGTGGGCTGATCGTATGCAGGATTATCTGAATGGTCTTGATGAAGAATTATGGTCATGTATCACTCGAAATGTCAATGTTCCAGTGAATGTTCAACCAATTGGATCATCTTCTACAAGTTCTGAAGTTGATAATCAAACTGATCGTCTGAAGAAACTGGAGAAGAGGTGTATGAGAGAATTGCGAGGAGCTTTACCTCCAGTTGTGTACAATTATATAAGGAGTTGTACAACTGCAAAGGAGATTTGGAACAATCTGAAAGATAAGTTTCAAGGAAGTGAGAAGACGAAAATCAATTCAGTCAAACAGTGTTTGGTTGAGCTGAAAGATTTCAGACAAAAAGAAGGTGAAACAATTGAAGTCTACTATGATCGACTGAACGAATTAATCTATCATTGTAATCGCTATGGAATTACCAGGACTTCAATGGAATTCAATCTCATCTTTGTGATGGGTCTTCGAAAAGAATGGAGAAGCGTAAGTATGATGGTGAAGAATCAGCAAAGTTTCGATACATCAACTCTCAATGATTTGTACAATCAGTTGAAAACACACGAAACTGAGGTAAATGAAATTGCTGAAGAGACGAAGCTAAATTTGGGAGGTCCATTGGCACTTGTGTCAAAGATATCTGAGAAAGAAGCAGAAAATGGTGATTCTGAGGAAGAAGAAGGATTCATCATGAATTCGGATGATGAGGCAATACCTTTTTACTCGAATAATCGTGTTAAGAGCTTTTTTAAAAAGCCGTTCAATCCGAAGACTAAGCTTGCTGAGGTAAAAGGAAGTGCTGTGAGTAAAACTGCTGATGAGGAGAAAAAGAAAATTGAGAAGAAAGATTCGAAAATGTCTGAAGGAAAGATCGAGAAAAAGCTGAAAGGTGATGCTGGTATAGATTGTCATTATTGCAACGGAGCTAATCATCTTGCGAATGATTGCATGCTTCGGAAGAAGGATGAGAGGAAGAATAAAGTTAAAGATGAGGCGTATTATGCAGAAAGGCTTGAGGAGGTTCGTGCAAAAGCCAAAAACTTGTCATTGGTTGCAAAAGGTGAACATGAAGATGAAGATGGAACGTATCAAATCTGGTCATCCGGATCAGACGATGAAGAAATGAGGAATCCAACACATGGAGCAATGTATGTGAACATGGAGGAGGACTCAGATGACGAGGAATTTGAAGTGAAAGGACAATGCTTCGTATCCAAGACAGCAGCCAAATATCCAATGACAACAAAGGTACGTAAAATTCTCGAATCTTTTAATATTCCTACACATGCTTATGATTCTGAACTAATATCCTTTGATGAGACGGTTACTTATTTTGATTCAATTGTTGTGTCTGCTAGCAATGAGGCCAACAAGTTGACAATGGAGTTGTTAGAGACCAAAAAGCGATTAGACATGAAAATAAGTAAAATTGATTGTTTGGAATTACAAATAACAAATATAATGTGTGATAGGGATACTTTGTCAAGTGAAGTCAAACTTTTGCTAGCTCAAAGAAACATTTATTGTAATTCAGCTAAAAGACTTTATGGAAAATTAACTGATTTACATCATTCATGTGAAATAAGTAAAGAGCAACATAGAAAATTACTACCTTTTCTAGCATACGAAAGAGCTAAGGTAGATAATATTTCGTATGATTGTGAGCAAATAATAGCTGATTTTGACAAGATTCCTGATGATAGATATAAATATGGAATTGTCAAAATTGATGAATGTCTTGATGAAAATGAATTAGTTAACATAGTAAATGATACTTTGACTAAATCTGAACAAATTCAAATTTTGAAAAAGACTGAGAATTCAACATCTGATTCTCAATCTAATTTTGCTGATATTGAAGATAATTCTGACAATATTAGTGAAATTAGTGAACTTGAGGATGTTGATTGTTCCCAGTTGTCTGTTGTTAATGTTTCATCAACATTTAAAGGGAAAGAAAAAGTTAAGGATTTGATGGTTGAGAAAGAAACTGATATACCTTCAACTTCGAAAGTTTGTGATATGAACTTCGTGGATCTCAAAGACAGTCAAACTGATGATAGCGATGATGAATATGAAGAGACAATTTCGAAGGGAAAGAAATCTTCAAAGGAAGAAGAAACTCCACGAATAGTGGTTGATCAATTGTATGGTGATACACAAAAGTTCGAAAAAGTAATGACTGAAAAAGGTGAACATTACCTTGAAACGAATACTGTGGTTTATCCAAATTTCAAGTGTACAGATGATGTCATTTTTCCAAATCAAGTTTTCGTAACTACTGGAAATGTTGAGAATATCAAACCAGAATTAAAGAAGTTAGTTGAGGAGGATAATTCAAAAACAACTGATGAAGGTTTTTTCGCAAATCAAAGCACAGTTGAAAACAACTTAACAAAGAATTTATATGTGTTTCAACGTCAAAAACCACAAAGAAAATGGGTTGAAAAATCAAAAATTGAAAAAGAGAATTCAAAACAAGTTGTAAAGGAAAATGAAAAAGTTGTCAAACTAAACTCCAAGGAATTCAAAGATCAAATTGACAAATTTTCAAAGGAAAACAACATTTCAAAAAGACAAGCAAGGAAGAAAATATTTTGGCAGAGTATTGAGTCTCAAAAGATGTATGAATCACAATCACCCAAAAATGTTTTCAAAGCTAAAAATTCCTCTTTTTCAACAAAAACTCAACATTCATCACAATCAAATCATTCCAGGTCTGAAGTGAATAAACAACCAAGGTTTTCGAAAGTTTCAGAAACTAATAATTCAAGAACATTTTCAAATAAATCAAATCCAAATCAAAAATTCTTTCAACGTCAACATTTTAAATCAACAGTTGATACATCATATGCTCAATCTTTTCTAACAAATCCAAAAGTTGATTTTGTTCCTCAAAAGCCAAATTTTCCTAATCATACG
Source organism: Lactuca virosa (assembly GCF_052849685.1). NCBI lineage: Eukaryota > Viridiplantae > Streptophyta > Magnoliopsida > Asterales > Asteraceae > Lactuca > Lactuca virosa. The sequence continues at coordinate 56,537,012 of NC_136430.1, forward strand.
AAGAAAGAAACTATGAAAACTTCACGTAAAAAAGGAATGACTTCAAGGAAGAACATTGATCATTGGCTTGAAGGCAAAGGAAAGATGTATCAGTCGAATACATTTTCAAAGGAGCAAATTCATGAAGCATATGAGAAGTATGTGAATACTCCATCAAACGGCAGTTCATCTTCTAAGGATTCGAACGTATCAGTCAAAGCTTGGAAACCAGTAATAAAAGCAAAGAATGTCCATTCACAAACTCAGAATTCAAAGATTAGTGTCAGTGAACAATCGAAACCATCAAAATCTTATGTTTCGGTTTCTTTAAATGAAGATGTGAACTTAATTGATAGTCTCAAAACTAAAGTTTGTGATTGGGTTAAAAGTTCTTCATTACATTCGAAATTGAAATCTAATTTCCAAGGACCCAAAAAGCCTTGGGTACCTAAATTTTTCCACTGATTGCAGGTACTATGTGACGAGAAATATGATAATAAATGGCACATTGATAGTGGTTGCTCTCGTCACATGACTGGGAAGAAAGAGAATTTACGTGATTTTCGAAGCCTAAAAAATGCTGGAGTTGTGAAGTTTGGGAACAATCAAAAATGTCAAGTCAAAGGATATGGGAAGATCACGAACGGACAATTCACAGTGAATCGTGTTGCATATGTTGAAGGTCTTCAAAAAGATGGAAACAACATTGAAGAAGATTGTTCGAAAAATTAAGAGTGATCATGGAACTGAATTTAAGAACAATGTCCTTGATTCGTTGAAGAAGATTGTTCGCATAATTTTTCATCTCCATACACACCACAACAAAATGGTGTTGTTGAACGAAGAAATAGGTCTCTATGCGAAGCAGCAAGGACTATGCTGGCATATGCGAATCTTCCACAATACCTTTGGGCTGAAGCCGTATCCACCGCATGTTTTACTCAAAACAGATCTTTCATTCATCGTCGTTTTAACATTACTGTTGGAGATAGTGTCTAAATCCATAACTATATTTGGTATGTACTTGACCCGACCCGGCATGGTCCATTTGGGTTGCACTTCACCCGAACAATTTACGGATAATCTTTTGAGAATAGTATAAGTTATGATTTATTAATATATTATAAGTTCTAATATATTAATATAAAATCATATTATTTAATTAGTGTTGATCTATAATTAATTTAGAATTAATTTAGAGATCAAAAGTATGACTAATTAAATATGGGCTCTTGTATTTATATAGTGTGGGCTAATGCTTATTTGGAATGGGCTAGGCTTGCATGGAAAGTCCATGGATACTCCATGGAGCTTTAACCCATGGATCTCATGGAAATGAAAAGACATGGGTATTAGGGTTTACATGGATGTAACCCTAATCCACCACACTATATAAAGGAGGCTTTGGTTCTTGAAATAACACTAGTTGATGTGTGTAAACTAAGAGGGCCGATTTCAAGAAGTTTGTGACTATTCTCTCAAGTTTCCAAGCTTGTGGTGATTTGTGACTTCCATTTGAGGCATCCACATTATTGGTGCTAGGCTCTCAAACTCCAAGCAATCAACTACTACTACAAGGTAAGTAATTCTACTAGTTTTATTTGATTCAAGTACCCCATGCCATGCTAGTTAGGATAAGAACCTTGGAAAAATAATTATTTGCATGTATCTTAGTCAAACATAGATCCAAGGTTTCTAGGGTTGCATGTACACCATAGGAGTGTTAGAATGCTCAAAACCCATCAGTGGTATCAGAGCCTGGTTTGTTTATTTGATAGTTGATGCAAAAAAAAAACTTGAAAATCGAAGTTTTGTTTAAAAGCTCGTATCAAAATTTCAAGTTTTGTATATGTACTTACGATTCTTGAAATTTTTGATATGAACATTCATAAACATATGAGTTTAGAAGATCATAGAAATTATGTACTAATAATTGATTAGATTAATTCTTGATCTTTATGTGTTTTAATGGAGTCCATAACTAGTTCTTAAGTTATGGATAACCAAAAGTCACATTTATAAATAACCATTAAAAGAACACATAGGTTACAAAAAATGAAGAGTCTTCATTTTTAATAACCATTAACTCATAAGTTATGAGAAATGAAAAGTTTTGAAAGTTTACAAAACTTGCCCTCAAGTTTTGGAACATGTAAAGTCATATTAAAAACTTTAGTTCCAACCCCTAGATTTTAAAAGTTAAAATTCAACCCTTATACTTTATAATATTATAAGTTTAATAATATTTATATATGTATAAGATCAAGTCGTCTTACCGCTAGTACGCCTCATTCACGAAGCCGGTCTATAAGGGGGGTATAAGGTTGTTGCCTATAAAATGGCAACTTAATGGGTGTCCACTCTCACCCACCGCTTCCTTGATCGGTGGAGGGTCGTTAGCCGAACGGGTAGGACAAGGACTTATAAATTCTCATTAAAAGTATAATGATAATACTAAAGTAACTAAACTTTATTGAATTCCCAATCTTAGTTATTTTAGGAAAATGTGAATAAGGTGCTAATCCATGAAATTACACTTTACACTTTGTTTAAGTCGTTAGTGGAGCGTGTGTGGTTAACCGGCACACTAACTTGAACTTAACAAGGTAGGTAAAGGGTGACTTAATGTTTATCATAGTATCGATAGAGCGTGTGTGGTTAACCGGCACATCGATTGAGGGGTAATACATTAATGGTATCAAGTAATTTGCATGGTTACTTCACACCTTGTTTTGTGATCCTCGGCATCCCAGTCACAAAACTTGAAGGGCACACTCGAGATTGAAACATGCCATTGAAGAAAGTTCAATGAATCTCAAATAATCTAGGAGTTTCTAAACCAATTAAAACCTAATTAAATATTTCGTTTTTCATGGTGGAAATTGGTGAATCGTCATTCACCTACCTTCAAATATCTTATAGCTTAGATTACGGCATCCCTCTTCTAAGTTATAAAATATTGTGTTGGGTCCTAGCCTTAATATTACATTTGGCTGTTTTGTTAAGGACTATCTCTATATCTAATCTAATCTATTCCCTCTTCTTTTCAGATGTCTTCCAATAACAATGCTTCTGGCTCAAACCCTACTAACTCCTTCTCTCTCATGAATCTTTGTGGGAGAGTCATCTTTGATGGGTCCAACTTTACAGATTGGATCAGAAACATCAGGATGGTCACTCGGTATGATAACAAAGAATATGTTCTCGACAAGGAGCTGAAGGTACCCGAGCCAACTGCTACTCCTGAAGAGCTTGCTGAATATGAGGTACATGAAAGAGATGCTACAAAAGTGGCATGCATCATGATGGCCACCATGACAGCCGAGCTCCAAAAGTCCTATGAGGACTATTATCCTTTTGCGATTCACCAGGACTTGATGGACCGCTACCATCAAAGTGCTCGTCAAGAGCGATATGAAATAATCTCCTCCATGATAACAACCCGAATGAAGGATGGTGAACCCATCACGGGCCACATGCAGAAAATGCAAAGGTATGTGGACCGTTTACTGAAGCTGAATGTGAACTTCCCTGAGGAGTTAACAACAGACATCATTTTGCACTCCTTGCCATCGTGTTATGATCAATTCCGCATGACATATCACATGAACAAGGAAGAAGTCACCCTCAGGAAACTTCAAGGACTCTTGAAGACCGCCGAAAGTGGTCTAAAGGTTAAGTCGGTTGTTACTACTCCTACTCCTACTCCAACTGCGGCCAATGTCTTGGCAATCGGGCATGGCAAAGGGAAGAAGAGAAAGAACCCTTCTAAGGGTACCAAGGGTAAGACCCTTGAAGGCTCCTCTTCAAGCAAAACCAAGAAAGGTTTTGTCACTCCTTCTGCTAACCCTACTGAGGCTGAATGCTTCTATTGCCATGAAAAGTCGCACTGGAAGCGAAACTGCCCAAAGTACCAGCAAGATTTGAAGGATGGGAAAGTAAAACTCAACCATGCAGGTATATACACTATATTGTCTAATAACTCACCTCATTCTAAGTCTTGGGTCCTTGATACAGGTTGTGGTATTCACATATGTTGTGATTTGCAGGGACTAAAAAGAAGTGAGAATGTGGAGCAGGGAAAGATAAACTTGATCATGGGAAACAGGAAAGCTTCACCTGTCACCAAGATAGGAGTTTATTCCTTAGTGCTAAATAGTGGGTTTACATTAGATTTGAATAAATGTTATTATTCGCCAGAAATGGCAAGAAATGTTATTTCCTTTCATGCATTGTATAAACAAGGTTTTACCTTTTATTTTGATAATAATAATGGTAGTATTGATGCTTTCTTTAATAATGTTCTTTATTTTAAAGCATTACCTTGTGATGGCGTGTATGAAACTGTATCTGTTGTAGATAATCTAGGAAATAATGTATTGTGTATTAACTCTTCCACTAGCTTAGATAAAGCATCCTTATGGCATTGTCGTCTTGGACATGTAAGCAAGAAACGCATAGGCCAACTCCAAAAGGATGGAGTCTTGGAGTCATTTGACCTAAAGTCAGATGATAGTTGTGAATCTTGTTTGCTTGGTAAAATGACAAAGTCACCTTTTACTGGCACTTGTGCTAGGGGTGAAGGTTTGTTGGACCTCATACACACGGATGTGTGTGGACCCTTCAGAACCGCCACAAGAGATGCTAATCGGTTCTATGTGACTTTTACTGATGATTTTAGTAGATATGGATATGTCTACCTAATCAAGCATAAGTCAGAAACCTTTGAGAAATTCAAAGAGTTTAACCAAGAAGTGGAGAATCAGTTGGGCAGGAACATTAAGATGCTTCGATCCGATCGTGGTGGTGAGTATCTTAGTACTGAGTTCCTTGACCATCTTAAGGAATGTGGGATTGTCTCACAATTGACACCTCCTAGGACACCACAGTTGAATGGTGTAGCTGAGAGGCGCAATCGGACCTTGTTGGACATGGTTCGTTCCATGATGAGTCGAGCTTCGCTACCAATCTCATTTTGGGGGTATGCCTTAGAGACTGCCGCCCATATCCTTAATCTAGTCCCTACAAAGAAGGTTGCCAAAACACCTCACGAGTTGTGGACTGGAAAAGTTCCCAATCTAGACCACATCAAGATTTGGGGTTGCGAGGCTTTCGTGAGACGCGAGACTCACGATAAGCTCGAACCCCGAAGCGAAAGGTGTATTTTCATCGGCTAGCCACAGAAATCCTTTGGTTACATCTTCTACAGACCCAGTGATAATGTGGTCTTTGTAGCAAGAAGAGGATTATTTCAAGAGAGAGAATTCATGAGCCAAGGAGACAGTGGGAGGCAAATTGACCTTGAGGAAATTCAAGAGTCAAGTGGTGAAGGAACCTCAAACCCTAGCCCTCAACCTGAGGAGGAAACTCCTGTTGAGCCGACTGAAGAATCTATACCTCTGAGGTGTTCCACCAGAGTTAGGAATGCACCTGAGCATTATTATGGTTTTCATATTACTGCAGAAGGTGAGACACTTATCAGTGATAACACACTGGTAAATCTGGATGAGCCTAACAGCTACACGGAAGCCATGGCAGGCCCTGAGGCTGCTAAATGGAAAGAGGCTATGGATAGCGAGATACAGTCCATGTATGACAATCAAGTTTGGAACTTGGTTGACAATATACCTGATCGTAAGATAGTTGGGTGCAAATGGATCTTCAAGAAGAAGACCGACATGGATGGTAATGTACACACTTATAAGGCACGACTGGTTGCAAACGGTTATTCTCAAACTCCGGGAGTTGATTATGATGAGACCTTTTCACCAGTGGCCAAGATTAAGTCTATTAGGGTTCTGCTAGCCATTGCTGCATTTCATGATTATGAAATATGGCAAATGGATGTCAAAACCGCTTTTCTTAATGGAAAGTTGGCTGAAGATGTTTACATGGTTCAGCCAGAGGGTTTTGTCAGTACAGAGTACCCCAGTAGAGTGTGTAAGCTCGAGAAATCCATTTATGGATTAAAACAGGCACCTCGCAGATGGAATCTTTGCTTTGATGAGAAAGTCAAAGAATTTGGCTTTTCAAGGAGTGAAGATGAATCTTGTGTCTATATCAAGGCTAGTGGGAGTATAGTCAGCTTTTTGGTACTGTATGTGGATGACATACTACTCATAGGAAATGACATCCCAACCCTGCAGGAAGTAAAGTCCTGGCTTGGGAAGTGTTTCGCTATGAAGGACCTTGGAGAAGCTGCTTATATCCTAGGGATAAGGATTTTGAGAAATATGAGTAAAAGACTAATTGGACTTAGTCAAAGCACCTATGTGGACAAAGTGTTGAAAAGGTTCAACATGCATAACTCCAAGAAAGGAGAGTTACCCATCCAGAGTAACGCCAGATTGAGTAAGACACAAAGCCCTAGTACTAAGGCTGAGATAGCAGAAATGAGTCGAATACCTTATGCTTCAGCTGTAGGATCGATCATGTATGCTATGACGTGTACTCGACCTGATGTAGCCTTTGCTTTGAGCATGGTTAGCAGGTATCAGGGGAACCCTGGCAAGGCACACTGGACTGCGGTAAAGAATATCCTCAAGTGCCTACGGAGGACTAAGGACTGGGTCCTTACCCTCGGTGGCAGTGAGGACTTGAGAGTTGTAGGGTACAGTGATGCTAGCTTTCAGACTGACAGGGATAATTTCCGCTCTCAGTCGGGCTGGGTCTTTACTCTAAACGGAGGGGCAATTACTTGGAAAAGTTCCAAGCAGGAGACAGTGGCTGATTCCACTTGTGAATCAGAGTATATAGCAGCAAGCGAGGCAGCAAAGGAGGCTATATGGCTAAAGAACTTCATCGGAGACCTTGGAGTTGTACCAGCTATAAAGGAGCCAATGGATATTTTCTGTGACAGCAATAGTGCGGTTGCCTTAGCCAAGGAACCAAGAGATCATGGGAGATCCAGACACATTGACAGAAAATATCACTTCATCAGACATCGAATAGAAGAAGGAATCCTCGTGGCAAAGAGGGTATCATCGGATGAGAACCCAGCAGATCCCCTCACGAAGGGACTGACTTGGGCTAAGCATCTCCAGCATGCTCGGAGCATAGGGCTGAAGGATGATATTAGTTTTAGTAGTTAGATAATCTTGAAATTTGTAAAATGTAATTGACATTTGATGATAAATAAAAGCTGTTATTTATGAGTAAAGTGTTGATATCTCTTGTCAATCGTTTACTATTATTTCTTTTTGCATGTTTTGACTTCCAGAATAATTATGTTATGTTTTATATCATATTATTCAAACTCTCCACAGTCGGTCATATGTTGGAAGTAGATATGAATCAAGACTGTTGGTTCCTGAAGTCATACTTGCAACTATAGTTATTAGACTTATCCAAGTGGGAGACTGTTGGAAATAGTGTCTAAATCCATAACTATATTTGGTATGTACTTGACCCGACCCGGCATGGTCCATTTGGGTTGCACTTCACCCGAACAATTTACGGATAATCTTTTGAGAATAGTATAAGTTATGATTTATTAATATATTATAAGTTCTAATATATTAATATAAAATCATATTATTTAATCAGTGTTGATCTATAATTAATTTAGAATTAATTTAGAGATCAAAAGTATGACTAATTAAATATGGGCTCTTGTATTTATATAGTGTGGGCTAATGCTTATTTGGAATGGGCTAGGCTTGCATGGAAAGTCCATGGATACTCCATGGAGCTTTAACCCATGGATCTCATGGAAATGAAAAGACATGGGTATTAGGGTTTACATGGATGTAACCCTAATCCACCACACTATATAAAGGAGGCTTTGGTTCTTGAAATAACACTAGTTGATGTGTGTAAACTAAGAGGGCCGATTTCAAGAAGTTTGTGACTATTCTCTCAAGTTTCCAAGTTTGTGGTGATTTGTGACTTCCATTTGAGGCATCCACATTATTGGTGCAAGGCTCTCAAACTCCAAGCAATCAACTACTACTACAAGGTAAGTAATTCTACTAGTTTTATTTGATTCAAGTACCCCATGCCATGCTAGTTAGGATAAGAACCTTGGAAAAATAATTATTTGCATGTATCTTAGTCAAACATAGATCCAAGGTTTCTTGGGATATTCGCATAATTCAGTCGCATATCGTGTGTTGAATAAAATAACACGAAAAGTTGAAGAAACTTTTAATCTTACATTTGATGATTACTACATTAGACAAACTACATCGCAGTTTGAAAATCATCCAATTCTGAAAAACATACAAGATGAATCTGAATCCTCACAACCCTTAGATATTGATTATGATTTAATTTTTGGAATTTCAGATCATGCTGTTGATGCTGAAATAAATGCAAATGATAATCATCTCTCTGAACTAACGAAGCTTACTGATGATTCAACATCAACTTCTCCAGAGAAAGGCGAAAGTATGCAAAACAATCCAGTGGAGGGGGAGCACTTGGATTCGAATAGTTTAGATGAGGGAGATCATTCTTTCAAGGAGGAGAAAGAAAGATTGAATGCTGATGTTGAGGGGGAGCATGATGTTGAGGGGGAGCATGATGTTGAGAGGGAGCATGATGTTGAGAGGGAGCATAATGTTGAGGGGGGAGCATTTAGAAAACATTGAGAATAATAATGATTTTGATGATGTTTGTTCGATTGCAGGTTCAGAGAATGATGATATATACGAAGATGCACCTTTGGAATTTGATCCAGCATATCCGCCAATGGAAAAGTGGACAAGAGATCATCCGAAGGATCAAGTAATTGGGAATCCACAAGAGGGTGTTTTAACAAGCGCTCAAATTCGTGCAAAGAATGAGGTATTGAATACTCATCAAGAATTTTGCATGTTCAATGTTTTCATCTCTAAAATTGAACCAAAAACAGTTAAGGTTGCAATGGAACACTCAGATTGGGTTGTTGCAATGCAATCTGAATTGTCTGAATTTGAACGAAACAAGGTTTGGAGATTAATTCCTAAACCTGAAAATGTTTCGATTGTCGGGTTAAAATGGATTTTTAAAAATAAAACCGACAAAGATGGAAATATTGTTCGAAACAAAGCCAGACTTGTTGTTAAAGGATATTCACAACAAGAAGGAATCGACTATGAAGAAACTTTTGCCCCTGTCGCAAGACTCGAGGCGGTTCGTATTTTTCTGGCTTATGCAGCTCACAAAGACTTTGATGTTTATCAAATGGACGTAAAGTGTGCATTTTTAAATGGAGAGCTTGAAGAAACAGTTTACGTGGAACAACCCCCAGGTTTTATTAATGAGGAATTTTCAGATCATGTTTATGTATTAGATAAGGCAGTTTATGATTTGAAACAAGCACCACGAGCATGGTATGCAACTCTTACTTCATTCTTGAAACAATCTAAATTTAAACAAGGATCTGTTGATCCCACATTATTTCGAAAGGAATTGTGATTGGTAAATCTACGGAGACTGGTGAGAGTGGTTCGAAACCAAAAGAGGTAATTGATAATTCAGCCTTGAAAGATAAAGGGAAATCGATTGTTGTGGAAAACTCGAAAGAAGAAAAGAAGGCTGAAGCAGAAGCTAAAATCGAAAAACTGAGGTTGATTCAAAGCATTATGACTCAGCGTGCTAGTGATCCGAAGGGAATGGACAAAGGTGATCCATCAAAACACTACAATTACGAAACAATTGAGGCCAAGGTAGCGTATAATCACATGTATTCGTTTGAGAAGAAACCAAAACAAAGTTATTTGGTCACGAATACTGATGCAAGCCAGCTGGATTTTCCAATAAACGAAATGATGTTCATCATGCCTCGGTTCAAAGCAGAAGGAAAATTTAAAGAAAAGGATGAAGGTACACACATGAAAATTCGATTTCATGTTGTTCTTACAAAAGCCCCTGAGGAATTTTGGTCTTTGATAAATATCAAGAAAGTTGTAAGTGTGAAAAAGGATGTGGTGTTCGAAAACACAGTCCAGAACATCAAATATGTGGTTGCCAGGGCAAATGGAAATATTTGCGAATTTACAATTGCAGATTTTCCATTAATGAACTTGTATGATCTAATACAAGTTGCATTGATTTTGAAAGATAAATTATTTTCGTATCTTCAAAACACTGAACCGGATGAATTCAAGCTTGGGGTTGCTCACATCAAGATTTTCATCGAAAATTATTATGAGTTCTTGACACTAACAGATGTGGAGTTAGCTACAGCTAAAGGAATGGAAATAAAAATACCAATGGCTCCTACGAAGACTCAAGCAGATTTGAAAAAGTATGATGATGGTGAAATCTGTTTGAAGCCTTTTGGAATGGTCTTCGCAGGAAAAGACAAAGCTGGAAAAGCTAAACGATTCTTATTTCAAGCATGCGAAGTGGAGAGGTACTCAACGTCTCAATATACGAACTTAATTGTTTGTATGAATCATTGTAGAAAGAATAATGAAGGAGATAAGAAAGAGCTGAAGAAGATAATCTCCTGGTACACGGAGATTCGAAGAGTGTTGCTGTATTCCATCACGCTTCTTACAAATTAAGTATTTCGACTATGATTACATAGGGGGAGATTGTAAGGGTCGGATTGTTGTAATTAGTCGAAATGTATTTTGAACTCTTCGAATGTTTTGTAATCTATTTTACTGAGGCGCTTTTATTCGAAGCCTAAGTGTCTATTCCTTAGTATATTTTTTGTACGCTTTCTGTTCCCTATAAATAGGGATATTTACTAGAGTTAGATAAGAGTTTTTTACAAACCTGTCTTTGTACTCTGTAAAGATTTGAAAGCGTAATAGAGCTGAAACAAGATCATATTTACATCTGGTGTTCAATCTTCCATTCTTAATTGATTTCATACTCTGATTCATTTTATACTTGATTCTTTGATTCATCAAACACACTTCGAGCCACAACATGAGTACCAGTCCTATCAACAACACAACAAGTCAGGACCCGAGTTTCCTCTTGATATATACAGTCAGCTTGCTTCCTTGCGTTGCCAGGGCAAACAGAATGAAGCAGCCATTCGACGCATCGAGGAGCAGCAAGCTCGCACCAACAGCTACATGGAGGATCTTTGGCATCATTTTCAGCCAAAAGGCGGTTACCGTCCTCGCGGGCCTCCTCCACCTTGATCATGGTACGATCCTTCCTTACTCTCATCCTAAGCATTGAGGACAATGCTTAATTTTAAGCTTGGGATGAGGTATTCTTTATCTTTTAATTTTTAATGCATTTAGGATGTATATAGTTGCATTTAGAGTAAGTCATTTAGGTCATTCATAAAAATTGCTTAAAAAAATTCAAAAATATTACATATTTTGTTTCATTCTTTTCTAATTTTCATATTTTTTAGATGCATTCTAGTTTAAGTTCATGAATTTTTGTTCTCTCTTGTCTTCTCATCCCTACAAGTACCATAGCGTCGAGTCATAAGTATTGAATCATAGATTGGTACCGGGTATTGATATGGAATTCCTTGTATTAGATAAATGGGATACGTTTTGAGCCTCACATACCACTTTGATACCACTTGTGTGGGAGTCAGATGCAGGTAGCTTGATTGGGTCTAAGTGCGGAGGGATGTGGTTGGTCAAACCGATGTGTGCGAGCAAAGATTAGCCCGATAAGGTATTTTGAAGACATTGAAGACTCGCATCTTGGTTTTGGGGGGAATACCCTTTAGTACTCCCGAGTCTCGTCCGAGCCTTAGTTAGATTCTCATCACCTTTTTAGGATATGTCATCATTTTTCTAGGGGTCTAGAGTAGATAGTTAGATAGATTTTGTTTATCACACCTCGCATTGAGGTGCTTGATGAACTTTGAAGCGGGTTCCCCAATTCACATGTTTGGGACCAAGATTTTTCGGTAATACCCATTTTTGTGTCATTCCCCACCCTTTTTAGTAGATCTTGACACATTGTCAATGGTCATTAGGTGTTCTTGTTATCCTTTATCTATTACTTCATTTTCACTAGTGGAGTCCTATGTTGTATGGTGAAATTCCTTAGACCTTCCAAGAAGAAAGACAAGAAGAAAGCACAAAAAATGAAGAAATTGGAAAAGCAAAGACAATAAGAAACGATAAAAGAAGATTCAACAAAATCAACAAAAAGAAAGAAGAAAAATAAAGAAAAAGAGCAACACAAAAGAAGAACAAGAATCCAACTTCAAGACTTCTCTCCAAAAAAAGAGAGAGAGAGAGAGAGAATTAAGAAGACAGAAGGTCGAGCATCAAAGAGACTAAAGACCAATAACAGAAGTTCAAGATTGAAGATTTAAGTTGTTAGGTTTAGATTTAGGTTAAGTGGATTTTTTTTATCATTTTATTTTATTTTTGATTTTGGTGAGAAAAGGCAATGAATATGAGACGGTAGACTGTAAAGGACAGTACAAGGGAGAAGCCCCTGAAATCGGATGTTTGCCCGGAGGCCGTGCTGCAAAACCCTATTTCGTTACTATACACTTTAGCTTGACAAATGTAGGAATCATCGCGTGTGAAGAGGCGCCTTTCCTTCATGCATTATGATCTTCATTGGTGATTTAAAGTGCCCCCACTGGACGCATCCTCTGTTTCCTTTGTCTTGCACACCGGAACTACATCCAGACATGATCTATTCGCCCTTCAAGTGGTTTGAGAATGTGGTTTATGGCTCGAAAGCAGGGAACATTTTGAATATGCGTAGGGTCCATGAAAGACTGATTATGACCATGTTGACTGATGTTGACCAAGTTCTATGGTATCTTTCTTTTTCCATTTTTAGTTTAACTCATCCTGAGCTCATTTTAGTCTTGTTCTAACTTGAGGACAAGTTAGGTTTAAGCTTGGGGGATTTGATAGCTTATTTTATTTCCTTCTTTTTATTAGTTTATTTTAGAATTTTTAGGTCTTTTTATTGGTATTGCATTGTATATTCTTTATTTTCTTTATCATGGATCGTGTCGAGTACTTTCTATTTTGCATGAGATATTTTGCAAGGTTTTGGAGCTCGTTGCGGTTGCGGTTTGACTGCAGTTGGGCTTGGTGGTATTTTCAATGCATTATTGGGCTTTACGGATCCATCAAAGGAGATTTGGGCTTAAAAAGTTGAAAACTTGGATGAAGTGGGCTTGTGAAGATGGGTCATGGATTCTTATTTTAGGCTTGGACTATCAATATTTAAAGCTTGAAGATGATTGGCCAAATTTGAATCATCTGAGGCATGGAGGGGACCAAGGGAATCTTAGGTAGTGGGGTGTGTAGTGGCCAAAAATGAGCCAATAGCATTCCAGCAACACTTGCAAGGGCAGAGTCTCAGTCGCGCAACACTTGAGAGGGTACCCGCGCAACTGCACACTTTTGGGCATTTTGGTCATTTTGCTTTCCATTTACTTGGGGGGATGGGTCTAGCAGCTCATTCTTTGATTTGACACCATTGGAGACCATTAGAGGCGATTTTTGGAGCTTGATACTCATTCTTCTCATCTTTCTAAGTAATTGGTAGATTCTTGATGCAAAAACACTTTTGTGATTGTTATTTTATTGCCATAAGTGACTAGTTTCTCTATTTTGGTTAACTTTGGCTAAAACCCTTGGATATTTGTGGGTTTTGAAGGATTCATGCTTAATTGTCATTTATCTTATGTTTATGATTCTAGTTCATATTTCTTATGCTTGTTTAATACTTTGATCATGAGTTTGGTACTTGAATGAGCAATTGTTGGGTTATTTCTTTGGTTTAGCATTGAGTCATTGAATTTACATAGAACAAGGGCTTTATGATGGTATAAGTCATCTCTAGCTTATGAATCATAACTCCTTTATGGATGTGTAAGCATTGTCATCCTCTTGGAATTGGGTATTCCTTCATTCTTAAGGCTAATCAACTTCTTGGGTTCAATTGCTTCAATTTAATCCTTGATTTTGATTAAGAAGGTGTGTTGTGGGCTTCCCCAACCTCCATACTACCTATGAGGAATCTTGGCATATCATGCTTCATGATTGCTATAACCAATTTGGGATAATGATAAGCTTCATATTGAATCCTAATGATAAACACACAAATGTTCATTGTGTTGAATTGCCTTGGTTAACCAATTCTCCCCAATATTTGAGCATCTAACCATCTTGCTTAATTACAATCTTTTTAGTTATTCAATTCTTTTAGTTTTCAAGCAATCACAACCCCCCCCCCCCCTTAGTTTAATTGTAGTTAGTTAGTTTATTTACACTAGTTCTATTGAATTGCATTGGTAATTGAATACAACCATTTCCCTGAGGATTGATACCCCTTTTTACGATTATATTACGTTTTATTTGCAAACAAAGGGTGTAATTTGCTTGGTGGACTTGACATTCCACCATACACCTATGTACCTTACGAGGGAAAGACTATCATTATATAGGGAATGAAAATAAGCGTCTTACTTCCTTTTAATATCCTCATTGTTTACAAGAACTTGGTCGTTGTTGTACATAATATACTTATTGTTCTATAAGTTCCCATGTCTTCTTTGTCTTCTTTGTCTTCTTTGTCTGACTTTAGCTAACTTGTATATTCATGCTCTCTATCATTTGTGTCCAATCTCCTATACATCTCCTCATACACCATCGCCTTAGCTATAGCTAATTCTTTCTTCGCCTCACGATAGGCCTCTTTTGTTGTTTTCTTTCACATTTCCTCTCTTTTCTACCCCATTAGACTTTAAAAACTCCTTAAATTGAGCATGTTCACCCTAACATCCTCTTGTATTGATACCTACTCTACTATTTGCACTATCTAGATGTAAATAACATAGCTTATACGTGTTACATTCTTTGGATTTTCTCCCTTCCACCTAATATTTTGAATACAATCTATATCCATTTTCCTTTAGCTTACCTCCATTACGTCCAACAATTTCGCACTCAAAGAGGCAACCTTCAAGTTTTAAACCCTTAATTTAGTGTCCTTCACAAGTCACAACCCTACCTATCCCCTCCCTTTAGAACCCCTTAATCCCCTAAACGACCCCCCCCCTCTTCTGAAACCCTTGCATCCCTAAAATGAGGACATATCCTCAGTCTATCCTCGACACACGTAGTCGCGATTTGCGGGCCCAACGCTAAATATATAGGCGTAAGCAAACAAGAACGATGATATAATTAACCTAATAGATAGTTAATGGAAGCATGCACTCTAAGATGTAATAATAATAATTTGGTGTATAGAAAGTAAATTGTGAACAAATATAAAGCAAAAACTACTAAAAGAGAAAGAAAATATTCCAATCCAAATAATGCATATAATGGTAAGTAATATAAATTTTGCAAATAAATAGCTTTACAATGACAATATGCAAAAGATACAATACAATACAATACAGGGTGATAAAGTGGTAAATATGGTATAAATATTACAAGACCTAATTTGTAACGCCCGTGTTTCTAGGCTAGGCATTAATGATGGTGTAACAGTCTAGGTTAACCTTTGTAACTCGTTTTGAAATAATAAGAATGTATTATTTGAGTATTATGTGTTTATTGCTTAATTGTGTGATTTAAATGAATTAAGGATAAAGATAAGCGATAAAGTAAAATATTAGATAAGCCCGATATCTATGAAGGAAGTTGTAGTGGTCGTGGCAAGGTTTCCGAATATATAAAGAATGTCGAAATCCGAGTTATAAAGAAGAAGTTATGACATGTCGAAGTTTCGCGACAGAACCGGTACGACACTGCGTGACGTAAATAGTGAATTTATGATAGAGCGATATTTAGCCTTAGTGATCTAAACGAAAGTCGTAGAATACGTTAAACCGAGAGCGTGCATAAAAAGAACGTCTAAATCTGACTTCGTATGAGGAAGTTATGATTTTTCGAAGTTTCGACTTAGCGGTATGCAGCCCAAAGTTCGAATATGAGATCGAGTGGTTTCTAGCCAAACAATCTAAACGAGAATCGAAGATCTCGTCGATAGTAGTCCAGCGGTGAAAAGACAGATGAAAACGGATGTCAGATGAAGAAGTTATGAATTTCTAACGGAGTTTTCTTGTCCTGGCCTACTAAAAATAATATAATAAAAGTTAAAGTCAAAATTAGCCGACGGAGTCTAAATGAGAGTTGTAGAGCATAATCTCACCTACGCGTGGATATAAATAACGTCAAAAACGGAGCTTGTATGCGAAAGATATGAATTTCTGAAGTTCGGGGCACGAACTTCAACCCCTGTGTCAGAGCTCACGACGGGAGCAGGTGATAGACATCTTTCAGGGCAAGTGGCCTGATGACGAACGCCATGACATCAAGCTCACGACGTGAGCATTAGTGGCTCACGACGTGAGCATAGATTTTCAGCCTCCTATAAATAGAAAGCAAGGCCAACCGAGTTTTGTTGCTCAATTTCTTTCCTCTCACCCATATTACCTCGATTTACGTGCAAGTTATACCCCCGAAGCCCCGGTATCATCCCGACACCCGAAGCGAGTCCCGAAGCACCGAAGATCCCGAGAAGAAGAGTTTCGAGCCGAAGCTCTGCCCGCAAGAAGCCCGGTGTGTGAAGATATCCCGGTTCAACTAAAGAATACAACTTTAAGAGTCGTAGTGTTGTCCGATAATCTTCTTATCAAGTGAGTGCATAGTCTCTTTCATATACACGATTTAATACAAGTATTGATGAACGTATTAGATATATGATATGAGTAAGTGTGTAGTTGCTTTCTATAATACACATATATGAATTATACTCTATGAGATACGTGCTATGTGATTATATACTATTTGTTATGTGGTATGAGTATTGAATGAATATGTTATATAGGTTTTAAGCTGTATATAAACAAGTATATTTTATCTACAAATATGTTGGGTATAACATGGGTAGATAGTGATGTGTGATGAAATAAAAATGATGAGAGGCATCGATGTTGTTGTTGATCTAGTCATCTAGCGGAGTATGGATGACGACCACGGACTCTTTCTAGACTGTCCAGTGGAACGCTGGCAGGTTCATAACCTGTAGGTGTTGTGAACGATGTGTTCACCGGTGTACTCTATCCCCCTCATGGTTGCCTTTAGGACATCTATTGTCAAGGAAACCCCTTTGCAGTAATGTCCATCCCGATGAAAATCCTTAGACTAGGTCCCTTATGATAGTTGTTGTTTTAGGGACGTAAGGTGAGGATAACGGGAATGGGTAATCGGGTTATTGTTGGTTGGTGAAATTAAATATAATTATTTATTGTGGGTTGAAAACTCTATATGCTCACCAGGCTCCCAAGCCTGACCCACTCAGTTTTATTTGTATTACAGGTAGTGGCGCGAGAACATAAGATGGATGAATCATCAAGTTATTCTGTTTATAGGCCTGTAGTTGTAAATAACCGTTGTAAGGCCTATAATGTGCCGTTTATGTTTTTGGTCTGTATCGGAACATGTCATACCGAGTTTTGTTATATATGAAAATACATTTCTTTAAGAAATGCTTTGATAAATTTTATTTTATCATATTTTATTTTGGGAACAAATTCTGCAACTCTTTTAATCAAATGATTACTCTGAAATTATTTTAAAAGCATAAATTAAATCGGTATTTTATGGCCGTGATTTTGGGGATGTCACATAATTGAATAGGTCAAATACAATGCAATATAGGGTGCTAATTAAAAATAAGTTTAGCGCTAACACATTGAATTAAAGAGTTCCTAATTGATTATTCTAGCTCCTTTTTAATGTTGGCATGATAAAATGGATCGATTGTTCAAAAGGAAATGGGAAAATGACTTGTAAAGTAATAAAGTATGAGAATTATACAAAAAATACAATGGGAAAATGACTTGTAAAATGTAGGATGCAATCATAAAAGGAGTGATTAATATCATCGTCAAAAGCGAACCCTCTCCCCCAAACCTTGCAAAATCGGGGAGTTGCAATGGGCGATGAAGAACCCATTTTTAACTAATAATATGTACTTTTTGAAATGATATTTTTTTGAATAAATTATATAAGATTAATGTACAAAAAAATTTAATGATAAAATGAGTACAAAAATATGTTTAATGGTATAATGTGTACATATTAAACAATAAAATCCATGTCAACACCACATGACATGCCAAGTGGCTGGTTACCTTGTTGGGTCTAAAATATGGTTTATACTTTGTTTTTCTAGGCAATTGTATTTTTTTAGTCTAGGACCGTAAACATCCTTGTAGTTTGCGGTTAGATGTGTTCACGGGTGTGTTCACGGGTGTGTTCACGGCCAGGTTGTGTTTACAGCCGTGAACTGGTTCACGGCAGTGAACCTGTTCACGGCCCATGTTCCATATAAATAGATGTTAGATGAGCATAAAGAGAGAGACGGCTAGAGGAGCTTAAGTGTGTGTATTCTAAGGTGTTCTAGAGAGAGAGAAAGGAGAGAAGATGCATGTGTGTGTGAATCTTGTGTATTGTTCATCATTCCAATCTTGAATACATCATAGATTCATATTATTCTTCTTCTCCTTCTTCTTAATTTAGATCTGGCATCATCCGTTTGATTGGGATTCCGCACCATCAAACGAGTCTGATTGATACACAAGCAGATTTGGGACTTACAATTGGTATCAGAGCTTGGATTGTATCAATCAATTTTTCCAGATCTGGAGCGTATTTGATCTTATTTTTGAAGGATTTTTGTGTGTTTGGATAGATCGTTGAAAATTAGAGGGGGTTTGTTCTTCGCGTTTTTCATAAAAACAAGTTTTTGATCGAGTTTTGGAGCAAAAAGTGGTGAAAAACGATGTTTTTCACGTCATCTGAAGCTGTGTTCGCGGCCATTGAAGGGTTTACGGTCATTGAAGTGTTCACGGCCATTGAAGGGTTTATGGCCGTAAACCCGTTTACGGCCCCGAGTCCGAAGAAGCGTTTGCGGCTAGGGTTTCTCGGAGTTCACGGTCCAGCAGTTTGCGGCCCAACAACACTTCGGCCCAGCACGTGTTCGGCCCACTTGCTCGTTCAGCAGCCTCGGTCTCGGTCAGCAGCGTGTGCGAGACTTTGATCAGAGAGTCCGAAGTTCGCGGCCAGCGTACACTTAAAAAAAGGGAAACGATTTTGGGGGTTGCCAGGAATAGAACTCGGGTCCCCTGATTCATTAGTCCAGCGCCCTTTCCACTTGATCTAGCTTGCTAGATGGTTTTCTTCTCCCAAATTTAATTCAAAATGACTCCTTTCTCGGTTCTTAATTTCGAAATATAGTCACTTTCAGCCCAAAATCAATTTCCTTTTATTTTTAAATTCCATTTTCTTCCAAAAATTTTAGCTTTTAATTTTTGAATTTCTAAATTGACCTTTGACCTCAAATTTTGACTTTGACTTTTCAAGTTTGACCTTTGACTTTAAACTTTGACTTTCTCGTTGAATTTTCAATTTTTCAAATTTAGCTTTTCGGTTTGACTTTTTAAATTTGACTTTTAAGGTTGACTTTTGAGGTTTCAAGTCAAAGGGCATTTTTGGTAAACAATGAGTTCTTCAAAAATCAAAGTCAATGAAATTTCCTTGGAGAATTTACGTGAACATTACGAATTACTACGTAGAGAGAACGAGGAACTAAAATACGAAGAGTACCAACTTAGGAAAGGCCAGAAACTATTGAAAGATCAATTAGAGGCCAAAACAAATGATTATAAGAAATTACAGGCAGAATATAGTGACAAGTGTGTCCATTATAGATATCTTAAGAAAGATTTTGATGTTGTAACTACCGAACTTGATGCATTAAAAGCCAAATATAAAGATGCTAGATTCAACTTTAAGAAATTTGATGTGTCAAGTGAGGTAGTTGTGTCCATGATAGAAAAATAATTAACATTCAAAGATAATCAAACTAAGGGGTTAGGGTATCACAGTGTACCACCTCCTTTCAATGACAACTATAACCCACCCCTTGAGACAAATGAGGAAGATTTCCTGCTCAGTTTGGCCAAATCCCTGAACCAGCTTCAGTTAAGACTGAACAATCTGGGCCAACTGAGAATATTAAGGTGAATGTTTCTGATGCTTCTACTTCATGTGCAGGTAAAGTAGTAGAGGATGAGGACAAGGAGAACAGAACTAATTCTAGTTCTGCAAATTTTGTTGACTGTCAAACCAATGACTCCTTGAACTCTGAATCTGTTGCTTCTAACTCAGTTACTTCTAAACCTGCTGTTGGAAAATACAAGCCACCAAAACAAGCGAAACTGACGGCTTGCTGCAAGTGTGCTTGTGGGAACAATCAGAGACATGGCAAGGGCACGCCACCAGGGGTAGGAAGAAACAACTTCCCAGTGAAGAAAAATACATGTTTTCACTGTGGAACGCCTGGACACATTGCCAGAAATTATCCAAATCGCGCATACGTTCCCTACTACGCACAAGGCTGGCAGAACGCGCCAAGAGGGAGATTTTCCAAAAGAAACCCTTCGAGGTCATGTTCAAACAATGGCGACTAGAATGCCACGAAGGGCAAGAGTTCAACTCCCAAGGCCAAGAAATCAACTCCCACGGGCAAGAAGGGAATGCCGGCCCAGAAGTCAAGTTCAAGAGATGCTCGTGTGAAGCCAAGACCGGTTAGGTCAAAGTCATCTCAGCAGCCGACTTCAAGTTCAAAATCAAGTTCCGAGGCACCCATCCGCTCGAAAAAGAAATAGGTTAAACCCGACTACAGATGGGTACCAAGGTTCAATCTCCCAAATCACTTAATGATTCTAATATTTCCACATCTTTTGTTTGTGATAAGCAGGATATGTCATGGGAGAGAGTACCGTGCAAGGATGAAAGAGGTCAACCCAGTTTCAAAATGGACTGGGTTCCAAAGGCCAACTGATCCCGCTCTGTGTCGGAGTAGCTATGGAGGCATATCATCAGACTTCGGTTTGTTGGTAGTGGCTGATCCAGGCACATGATAGGGGACATCTCTCAACTATACAACATTCAGAACTTTGTTTGAGAGTATGTGTCCTTTGCGGGAAGGGAAGAAAGGAAAGGATCACACATGGGGTTTGTGCTTAACGATGTGAAGAATATTCGGATATGTTATGAGATTATGCGTGCTGTTCTCAGACCTTCTGGATGCAAATTCAATCGGTGACTTACGGTTTGAGTTTTCTTCTCTATACTCCTGAGTTTATCTTAAACTGATTCGTTTCAAAGACAATTCTTTTATTTTGTTATAGTTTTTCATTAGTAGGTATTATTGGGAAGTGATATCAAGAAAGTGATAACGGGCAGTCTAAACATGTGTAAGGGACTGAATCTGAACTGTCTAGACTCTGTGTTCAATGTGCTGGTAGGCACGAAGGATTTGACAGTGTGGATTTAGATAGGATTGTTTGGACTGACCATACGACGCTCGGGTAGATTGAGCAGTGAGATAAACACAGGAACCTACAGGATACACTAAATTAACACGCATCTAGAACTGTGATTTAACTTTTCCTTGATGTACGGACTTATGTTATTAATTCTGGTTCTGATAGGGCAATTGGGGGGTTTTGATAAAGTAGGTCTGTAGGAAATTATTTTCTTGCTTTCTATCTGTCAGTCATATGTTGCTTCCTCTACGTGATTGGAAGAGATCCGACCTGGATTGCAACATATGCAACTCTAATTCTACGCACCTCCTTATCGATGAAATTATTTCTATCTGTTAGCCATATGTTGTTCCCTCTGCGTGATCGGAAGATCCGACCTGTGACACAGCATATGCACTATTTTACCTCTTAATCCCTCTATATATGTTAGTCATATGTTGTCCCCTCTGCGTGATTGAAAGCGATCTGACCTGGGACACAACATATGCCCCTATCTCTAAATCTGTCTTCCTCCTTAATAATTGTTTACTCACCTAAAGTAAGGAGTTCTTTGGAAGTTCTTGATAACCAGGGTATATCGGGAAATGGGGAACACGTTCTAGTGCAACTAAAATTGAACCTTTTAGAGGTTTCTATAGATCTCGCTGCTTAATTTAAGTGGACAACAATACCCGTGGTCGTCGTCAGCTGAATGGTATATTTGGAAAAGTTTGTCAATATTCTTCGTGTTTAAGTGGACCACAATACCGGCAATTGACCAGATCTATTCATGAAGGTGAAGGTACTGATAAACAAAGTTAAGACTGTCTCACAACTTTGATCCCAAATATTTTTTGTTTTTGTTAAATTTGTTCATAGTTTTCCTCTATGCACAAATTTAAGGGGGAGAATTAAAATAAAAAAAAATCAGAAAATTCAAAAATCCAAAAATAGTGTTATTTTTGTTTTATTTCTTGTTCAGAAAAATCAAAAATCCAAAAATATTTTTGTTTCTGTTTTATTTTTTTAGAAAATATGAAAAATTCGAAAATATTGTGTGCTAAGTTTTCTTTTAGTTTTCTTTTGTCTTGAAAAGTGAATTCAGATGTAGATGAGACTCATGGAGACTGTATCGAAAATTTCTGAGCCAAGGCTTCGTCCGTGATCATCGAAGAATTCTCATTCGAAGGAGCAAGAAATGAAGATTATTCTTTCAACATTCAATCCTTCAACCCCAGAAGCAAGGTGAAGCTGCACTTGAAGATTATGTGACAGATTGCATTGAAGCCTCCTCAATCAATTTGCTGCTATCTTTGTACCTACTGAAGTGATCCAGAAGATTAGCTCTCTCTATTGTTCTCTCTGAAGATTCTCAAGCTGGAAGCGCCATCTATCAAGAATCTTTTCAAGAAGCCTCCTCACCCAACGTGCGTTCAAAGCCAAATTCTGAAGAAAAGCCCAACTGCTTATTCATTGAAGATTCATCAAGTTCATCTTGAAGTTGTGAAGAATGTGAAGATTAATGCTGAAGCCAAGCTCCCGATGAAGATTGACAAGAAAAGTCAGCTACTTTTTAGGGGGAGCTTGTTGGGTCAATTAGAAAAGAAAGCTATAAACCAATGGGGAGATTGTTGGGTCTAAAATATGGTTTATACTTTGCTTTTCTATGCAATTGTATTTTTTTAGTCTAGGACCGTAAACATCCTTGTAGTTTGCGGTTAGATGTGTTCACGGGTGTGTTCACGGCCAGGTTGTGTTTACGGCCGTGAACTGGTTCACGGCAGTGAACCTGTTCACGACCCATGTTCCATATAAATAGATGTTAGATGAGCATAAAGAGAGAGACGGCTAGAGGAGCTTAAGTGTGTGTATTCTAAGGTGTTCTAGAGAGAGAAATGAGAGAAGGTGCATGTGTGTGTGAATCTTGTGTATTGTTCATCATTCCAATCTTGAATACATCATAGATTCATATTATTCTTCTTCTCCTTCTTCTTAATTTAGATCTGGCATCATCCGTTTGATTGGGATTCCGCACCATCAAACGGATCTGATTGATACACAAGCAGATTTGGGACTTACAGACCTACTATTACCGGTAATGTAATGATATTTTTTGAACAAATGTAAAGTTTAATGGTCCAATGTATACACACGCTATAGTTGGTTGGCAATACCTTGATTGAAACCTAGAATGTTTGAACTTGAGACTTCCTTCTAGAGTGTCAAGCCTTACCCGGCGAGCCACCAAGATGACAATTTAATATTATTATATAAGTATAAAATATTTTTGCAATTAAGCACAAAGTATTTCAATGTATAAATATGTGTTTTTACATACATAAAAAGCATATTTACAATAAATATGTGTTTTTTTATGTATAAATACATATTGACATTTGAAAATCATATGTTGGTCATCTTGTATATATTATTATATTTAAATGTATAAATACATAAAATACTCAATTATCCATTATTTTAGTTGAAATTTAATACATTTAAATGTATAAATATATATAAATACCCAATTATCCATTATATTAGATTTTGAATCCCCCCTTATGGATTATGGTCGATGATTAGAAAAATGCATTGAAATTATGTTGTTGTTTACCGATAGGAAAATGACTTATAAGGGTAAATTTATTAAACTTTAGCTAACATAATGTATAATTGAATATTTCTTGGGCACTGCAAAGGGAAGTCTCAAGTTCAAACCTTGTGTGTCGCAGTCGACGTATGGCCAACATAAATGTGCGATGCAATTGTAAAAGAGAGTGTTTAGTATCATTGTCAAAAGCGAACCCTCTCCCCCAAACCTTTCAAAATCAAGGAATCACAATAGGTGATGGAAAACCCATTTTTATGTAATGATATGTATTTTTGAAATGATATTTTTTTTAATAAATTATATAAGATTAATGGTAAAATGTGTACAAAAAAAAGTTTAATGGTATAATGTGTACAAAAAAAATTGAATGATATAATGTGTACATAATAAATAGTAAATCCACGTCAGCAGCCATGTGGTTGATGACCTACTATCTATTACCTGTAACATAATGGTATTTTTTGAACAATTGTTAAGTTTAATGGCCGTACGTGTAAAAATGCTATAGTTGGTTAGTGATATGTGTACAAAGAAAAGTTCAACGATATTTTTTGTACAATTCTGATACTTTGTTAACCTTACAAGTCATTTTCCCAAAGAAAATTACTAATATTTATACAATTAATTAGGTTTTTCATTAAAAAATATGGAATGAGTAAAACAAACAAAATTAGATATTAAAAAAACAAGTCTAACATATTAAATGGGTCGGGAGAGTCGCAATATGCTTAAAACAACTACAAACGCCAAATACCATAAGAGTTTCACGGGTAACTTCAATGTTGTATGATATAGACAGTCATGCATCCATCGGAGATTAGAGTGATTCTTCCTAAAAATGACCTTCGGCAATTGAAACGTTGAAATAAAAACAACATAAATAAAAATAAAGATGAAAGTACATACGACAAAGCTAACAGTAAAAAGAAGACAAAAGTGAAAAGGTTAGTACCGAACATAAAACATTAAACACCTTCCTATCTTTATCTTAGGTAAGATTCAACCATTCATGTCTACCCTCACGCTATCTTCCAACATAAAGATTAGCACAAATTCAAGATTTCAAAAACGCATTTACACAATAAAAAACCCGACACGATTGCATGATAAAAGTCTATATATGTCATTACTAGCATTGAAGTATCAACATGCTTTTGGAACCATTACATTAAAGGTAACCAAAAACAAGCAATGTAGTTCTAAATCTCATATAAAATCCAACCAAAAAAGATTTACATCCTATCTTAAACAACAACCGAATTAAAACCATTCACTGTACATGTTCTCCCATTGCAAGAACATGATCACACATCTCGGATCCATTTTCAACATATTCAAAACCAGTAGCAGCAGGGCAAGGACTCTCACTTGAGGAACTGGAGCTAGGGCTGGAGGAGGTGAACAGCTGTCCATCTTCTTCACGAACCGGTTGTAAAAAGCTCTGCATTCTAACAAGGTAACTAGACGGTTGGATTCTAACATGATGATGGCTCGCTGAGTCAACCGGGATAGTCAACGTATTACTTAGGTTAAGATTAGGAAACACATAACACCGGCATCTAGGGCATTTCATATTTACTCTAAGCCATTTATCGATACATGCAACATGGAAATTATGCGCACAAGGAAGCCCACGTACCTGAAAAAAATAAAAAATAACCGCTTTTCATTAAATGATTTTCACAATATTAAGGAAATAATATTATATTATGGATTTACGGTTTTACCCCTTGCCCAACATGAAACTCTTCCAAACAAATCGGGCAGTCACTGCAGTCGGTCGGGACGGCTTTTAAGATAAAAACTGGAAGCCGTTGAATCGATGTTTCCACCGCTGTCCTCTACATTGCCATAATTAGAAAGTCATACAATACATTTCAACTTTTAGTTTTGTATTATTATTTTTTTTATAATCAAACTTGCTAAATTTATATACCTGTGATTCAGATAAATCGTGTCCAGGACTATACGGGGCGGCATCTTGGTCAATGCCTCTCATTTCTTGACCAGCAGTTTCAAATACCCAATCGGGTTGACGAATCATATTAAGCAAAACCTGAGAAAAAAAATTTGTAAGTGATGTCTGCGTGCAAAACACAGTACAATCTGATCTGTTCTGTTATGTACTATCATGTCAGGTCAGGTCAGGTCATGTCAGTCTGTTGAGGTTACCCTATATTCTGAGATACGAGTCCCATGTGGAGCGCGTCGCAAATGAGCTTGCCTTCTTGTTAACCACTAGAGAAAAAAATAAAGAAAAATATATTGTAAGATTATATTTCCAAAATAGCAAAATTATTAGAAACGAACTTCAACGGTTACCTTTTTACCGAAATTACCCGCAAGGCAAATGAGTCCACAGAAGCTAAAAAGTAACCATACAAGAAATCCCCATTTCTGGTTTTTTTCAGGCAACTGTGACAAATATGAAATAATATCAAATATAGAGTTTACATTTTGATTTATTTTGATGAATCAATTAAAGAAACCAAAATCATGCACACATACACAGTTTCTTGCTCCAGCAAACCAAACAGCCCCAACAACACTCCATGCCCAAAGAAAGGGGTAGAGCACTGCATACAGAATAGATAGAACCACAATTCTTCCAAAAAAATGACGCCCTCTTAGTTGTCTGCCAAAATCCCTGCACAATTTACACAATATAAACCCTAAAATCAAAAATATTGTATCTTTCTTTTCCCCTTTTTCTGATTCAAAATGATCTAAAATAATCTACTTAATGAAAACGTACATTAGGGTATCGTTTATCAAGTTTCGATTGTTAGTAATTTGTTATGATTTAGGGGCAAGGTGGACTTACAATCGCACTTCAGCTGCAATCGCATTGTCTACGAACATCAAGAGGCGGAAAACAAAGACCGCGGCATAATCAACCTTGTTTGAAGAATCGAAAGCGCAAATTAGTGTCTATAGATGTAAAATTCAGGTGAGATTAAAGATTTGACGAAAGATTTAGTTCACAAACCGATATCCATAGGTGCAATGGTAATTTACAAAGGTGGTAATGGTCCCAACTCAAGCCGACCATTATTCTATTAAGTGGCAATCGTCAAGAAAAACAAGATAGATGATGATTATACGAACTAATATTATATATATCGCGATTTGATCTCAATTACAAAAAAGGATACATGCTAAACGCAAGCATTGATAGAAAGAATCCATCGTACCTGTAAAAAATCAGGAATTCAAAAAACCAAACAATCGCGATCAACAAGAACTCAAAAGGGGGTCGAAATTCGAACAGAAAAATGCAGAATTGCGTATCGAATGAACTAACCACTTAAAACCTGCGCCTGTGATCGCCATTGAAGAATGAAGGAGCTACTTGGAGAAAACCCTAGGCTTGAGTTGTTTAAGAAATGAAGTAAAGTATTAAACTGCTTCGAGATTATATAGGATTGAAATTGAGAAGACTGAGATACAAAATTCGAAAAAAAAAACCACCGACTGAGAGAGGGAGGGAAGGGGAGTAACGCACACAGTGGTGTGTGTGAGAGAGAGGGGAGATAGCGACGAAAATGGCGAAGGTCAATTTGGTGAAATCATTTTCTTCTTTTCTCGGGAAAAAGTTATTTCTGTGAACAGATGATTTCTGTAAAGGTGACGAATGAATAACCGGTGGGAATATTTGGGCCAACTGATTTACAGCAGTACTCAAGCCCATTTCTATATGGTCGGTTCACTTGATGACTTCATATATTCTATACTTGGATCTTTTCTAATTCATCGGTGCACAAAATAAAATGTTATGATAAGAAACCAGTTTTTAAACCAAGTCATTCCGATTGTATAAAATAAGTACGAAACCAATTCGTGAAAAAATATAAAAATAAAGTAAATGTATGAAGTTATAAAAACGGATTGTAAAAAAATCATATAGAAGTGAAGAAAAAGTGAAGTTGTAAAAACCGATTTAAAAAATAAAATTAAAAACAAAGTAAATATATATGACGCTAAAAAATAGATTGAAAAAACTAATTGAAAATAAAGTTATAAAAAGAATTATGCCAAAAAAAACATGTAAAAACAAAGTTAAAAATTAAGATTTAAAAATAAATTGTGAAAAAACATGCAAAAATGAAAGAAAAAAATAAAGTTGTAAAATTGAATTGTAAAAAAATATATAAAAATCAAATAACATAATTTTAAAAATTTAGTAACTAATTATAGCCCGAAATTGTTCAATGACCTTAACGCAATAAAAAATAGTTCAATAATCAAGTTTGTATAGATTAAAAAATCCAATAATATTTATAGCCCGAAATTGTTCAATGACCTTAACGCAATAAAAAATAGTTCAATAATCAAGTTTGTATAGATTAAAAAATCCAATAATATTTTAATATTTAAAATAAGTTAAGTGACCAATAAATATAAAATCAAAATTTAAACAGCTAAAAATATGATCTTAATCTAAAATAAAAGACTCCTCTTATTGTAGTGAACTTAACATTTGTAACCAAACATTTAAGTTGATGAAAATTAAGTAATTTGATCATTATAAATGTGTTTTTTCAAAAAAAAAAAAAAAAAAAAAAGAACCATATTTTTTCAGTTTTAAAAAATAATCATTTTCTTCGGAATGTCTTCATTCCGGAGTATTGTTAATATTCCGGAGTACTGTTAATATTCCGGAGTTTTGTTTTAAATTTTTTTCAAAGAAATCTTTTTTAATATTTTTTTGAGATTCTGAATGTTACATTTCGAAGTATTTTAGGTGTTGTTTGTTTTTTTTAAAAACCTCTTCAAACCACTTTCTGCTGCGCGGCGCAGCACACGCGCAGCACTTTCCCTCTCGCAGCAGTTTGTTTTTTTGGAAGGCTTCAGACTACAAAACCTCTGTGTGTGGCGCAACACTTGACTTGCCTCTTCAAACCTCTTCAGCCTTCATTTTTTTCCAAGTGTTTTTTTAGAATTTTGGTATAACTTATTTTTTTTAAAACTTTTTTTTTTAAATCTTTGATTTTTTTAAACTTTTATTTACACATTTGATACAATTTCTTTTTATAGTTTCCCACAAATTTTTTAAACTTAATTTAAAAAAAAAACTTTAAGTTTTTAAATTTTTTTACATTTTCTATTAATAATATTTTTAGTTTTAGTTGTATCTTTTTAACGTGTGTAATTTTTTACAAATTTTGTAAAGATCGTTTGCAATACTTTCTTAATTTTTTTTTATTTTCTTTTTTTATGTTTTTTACAATTAGTTTTTTTCTAGAATAATATTAGCTTCTTTTATATTTTTTAAAGTTTTTTTTTAAAAGTTTTATATTTTTGTTTTTTTACATGTTCTTTTTAGTATTCTTTCAATGTTTTAAGACTAAAATTATTAAAATTTCGGTGTTGAAAACTATTTTCAGTTTATAAAATTAGTTTATTTAAATTTCAGTTTACTGCAGCAGTCTGCAGATGTTAAAAAACAAACACGCTTCTTATTACAGGCTGCAGCCGTTTGTTCCACCTCTTCTGCTGCAGAGGATTGCAGAGGTGGTCCGCAGACTTAATGAAATTTCTCTTCGAAAAAACAAACAGCACCTTAATGTCACCATTTTTCAATAAAATGTTTAATTTTATGCACTAATATCGTATGTAGTTCACATTACTATGTTTTTTTAAGTTTTTGTTAGATTTAAATATTATCTTTCTGTTCATCTAATTTGAAAATGCTTATATACACCTCATGATTGACACTTCAAACCACAATCACGTCTATCCCGCAATTCTCCATATTAGTCCGTATTTTCTGTAATTTTAATATTTTTGACACAATTTGCACAAACATAGACACAATGGGCTTTCTACATTGATTTTTTTGTACAATCCAAACATAACAAAAGATAATATGGAAAACTTTTTCACATAGTGAAAATCTATATCGGTGAATTACATGATTTCATAAAACCCGTGAAAGAAATATCAGAATACCCTGGAAAAAAATAATACTAATTGTCCTTTTAACTAAAAATTGGCAAAATACAACAGATAAAATGAATAAGACCCCCTTTCATAATAAGTCATATTTTACAAACGAAACCCTTGTTAAATCCAAATGACCGTCTTGTCCCTTTTTTCCTTGCAATACAAAAAAACATTAATTTCTAATATGTTGTGAAAAAAAATGCCCATGCCTAATATGACCTGAAAGAAAAAGTCCAAGTCTATCCCTAATCAAAATAGCAATTGTCGTTGCTATAATTTGGTGGGTTTTTCAAACTACAATGTCCTAATAAAAAAACTTTGAAATTACATCATTGTCAATGGTTGGATTTGTGAAACTACACATAAAAACCGGCATAGACACACACACACATCAGATAGACAGATATACAAACATGCATCCCACTTTTCATCTAGAGGTATGTTTGTTAGATAGCAAAGTATGTTGCCACTTTTAGCATTTAGTCCATATTTAAAAAATTTATAAGTTATAAATAAAATAGGACATACTACTATGGCATTGTAGCTGATTTGGCAATATAACCGGGTAGATTTTCAAAAAAGAAATAAAAAAAACTGAAAGTGTAATGCCATATTGATAAAACAAAGTAAAAAATGTAATTTTGTAATACAAAAACAAAACACCGAGTGGGACATCATTTTTTTTTTCAATTATTATCCAAACATCATTACACACGCAAACACACCTGTGATTTATAAGATGAATTCAATTTTAGCCCATAATTTATGAAAGTGATGTGCTCTTTGTCGGTAGGAGGTGCAACAATTGCAAATTACAATACAAAAATTATGGGTTCATGAATCAAAGTTGTATTTTACCAATTTTAGTTGTAAAGGTAGGAGATATTCGGGATAAGTCCTTAAGATTTTTTTAGACAAAATGAACAAAATCAACAACAGAAAAACAGGAAATAAAAATACTTACGTAAACTTTCTACTAACTCAAAAGGACTACCGAAAGGCAATTTGTTTTTTCCTTATTCTATTTACAGCATATAGCATCTTTATGCTTTTTTATTTTCTTTCGGTTTGTATTTTTCTGATTTTTCTTTTCTTTCTCTCTCTCTTTTTTCCGATAGGGATATCAAAAAGAGACTTCATATTAATGCAAACAAATGGCGTGAAGATGTACGAATTCTATTAGCGAAAGCCATCTGGTATATAAACATCTGGACTACTATGGTACTCAAAACTTACAAACATGAAACAACCCCATTTATCATAATTTACTTAATCAATCAAATGATCAATAATACATTATACATAAATCTGTAAACAAGGATCAAAACTTACACCTCATTCACTCATGAGGCGGGAGGTCAAAACAATCATTGTTCAGGCTGTGTACTACTTGTATGATGAAGACCACGATTCTCAGACGGTTGACCACCGTTTTCCGCCCTTTCCAAAGCACAATCGGAATCGGAACTAGAGGCGGAATCGGAATCGGCATTTCCAGTGCGAACAGGACGAAGGAAACCTTGCATTCTCAACAGATAACTCTGACTACCTGGTTGACTCCTCATGTAACGAGTCGATGAAACGGTCAACCGGTCATGGTCAACCGGAATGGTGGAGAGAGCCGTAAGGTCAAGATTAGGGAAGACCGAACATCGGCATCGAGGGCATTTCACATTCAATCGTAGCCATTCATCAATGCATGCTACATGAAAGTTATGTGCGCATGGTAGACCCCGCACCTGAAAATTTCATTTTCACAAATAAAAATCATTATTTACATTTTAACCCGAAAAAAAAAATTAAAAAAAAAAAAAAAATCAATACCTCATTCCCGACATGAAACTCTTCCAAACAAATCGGACACTCGCTACAATCAGTTGGAACCGCTTTCAGCATGAACTTTGGAAGTTCTTGGATTAGTGCCTCTACCGCTTCTCTCTAAATGTCAAATTTAGAAATAAGATAACGTCTCAGTCACAGTCACAGTCAGAATCCAAAAGCAATAACAGTACAACTTGTTATGTCATGTCATGTGTACCTGGGGTTCAGTTAAGTAAAGCCCAGGATGATATGAAGTAGCATCTTGAGCCATGCCTCTCATCTCTTGGCCTGCAGCAGTTTCAAATGCCCAATCCGGTACACGAACCATATCAACAAACACCTTGATCAAGGATTTTAGTTTTAATAAAATTTGTGTAGATGAATATAATTAAAAAAAGTAAAAATTATATTTATCTAGGGTACCCCGTATTCTGAAATTGGAATTCCTTGTTGAGCGCGTAGTGAATGAGCTTTCCTTCTTGTTAACCACTGCACAAAAAACGTTTTAATCTCAATAAAAATGAAATCTTGAATGCACAGTTGACTTTCTGTTTATTACCTTTTTCATACACAATGCAGCAATGCAAACGAGCCCGCTGTAGCTGAAAAGCAACCATATCAGAAAACCCCATTTCTGACCTTCTTCAGGGAGCTGAAATCAAATTATACAAAACAAGTTACCTCTTGCGATTATGTGCTAAAAATTGAAGTAAAATAGGAGGCGTACACAGTCTTTTGAACTACTGAACCATAGAGAACCGATTACAGTCCATGCCCAGAGAAAGGGGTAGAGAAACACAGAGAGAATTGATAACACCACCACCCTTCCACAAAATCGAGCATGTCTCTGCTGACGACCAAAATCCCTACGTTGTTTTGGATTAGCGATTTTGAGAATGAGATTTGTATGTAATCTTCAAAAACAATAATCCAGAAAGGAGTATATATGAATGACTTACAATCCCATTCCAGCAGCAAGCCCATTGTCCACAAACATCAACAGACGAAATATGAAGACCGTGGTATAATCAACCTAATAAACAAGCAATAACAGCAAAACAAGTAAAAAAAATCAGACGTTGTAATTCGAGTAAGCGGAGTTTCGATGAGCATTTGAGATGATTCTGTCTATCGGTTTTCAGTGATTGAACAATTTCTGATTTTTTTTGTGAAAAGGCTATCGCTTTCGAAAAGGGCAAGATCCAGAGTTATTTACTGATTACCTACCACGATCCATATGTGTAGTGGGTTTGTGCATAGATGGTAACGCTTCCAGTTGATTGCAACTATAATTCTATTAGTAGCAGTCGTCAAGAATCAGCAAATTTTTGGTAAAATTTAAATGCATACAAGAGAAAGAAATCATATACTATATATATGTGAAAGTAAAAGTGAAAGTATCTTCCCCAAAAGGATACATACTAGTGGCAAGCATTGACAGGAAAAACCCATCATACCTG
This sequence comes from Lactuca virosa, assembly GCF_052849685.1. NCBI lineage: Eukaryota > Viridiplantae > Streptophyta > Magnoliopsida > Asterales > Asteraceae > Lactuca > Lactuca virosa. The sequence goes on from NC_136430.1 coordinate 56,570,049, forward strand.
CAGAAGATATAGAATCGGCGGTTACAAAACTCGTAAAAATGAAATTAATTTTCATATCAAACGAAAGCGATTACAAACCGTGTAAACAATGAAAACTAACCACTTAAAATCGACGCCCCTCACTGCCATACAAGATTATAGAAGGAAGCCAAGAGGTTGAAAATCCCTAAAGGCAGCGATTGAATTGTGGTTGAAGGTTTAAATCAGAATGAGTGGTGGATACTGGATATAAGTAAAGGAGATCGGGAAATCGTGGAAATGGGAGATGGGTAATGATAATATCTGATTTGATATTAAGGGGGAGATAGGAAAAGGCTCTTGCAGAGAGAAAAAGGGAAAACAGGAACCGGTGAGCTGAAATGAGAATTGACGAATGAGGAAGAGAGTGAAAGGAATTGCAATTTGGAGTGATATTTTGCGGGGTCTACTGAACTAGTGATGTTAATTATTTGAGATCAAAATAGTTGTAGGGTTTATCGTTTGAAAAATATTCAATAAGAAATTAAAACGTTATTTTTCTTTTATAAATTGGTTGGAAATCCATATCTATCCATGTTTAAGCAACATGCTAAATATATAAATCCCCCAAAATTAGGGATCTTGAAAATCAACCACCCATTTGCTTCAACATTGCTTGAGGTTTGTCAAAGCTTAAAAAGAATAAATAATATATCAACAAATCAGAAAAAAAAAGTTTTATATTATTTTAACAACGGTAAACATATCGGCCTAGATTGATGATCGTCAATGCGGTGGATTCGAGAATGAGATAGGGTGATCATGTATCAGGATTGACTGACTGCCTCTTTTTTTTTATGAACTTTCCAAAATGTATTTCAACACGTCAGATGATATGTCTTTGCTCGTTAACGCAAAGTTACATGTATCTATATTGTTTCTAAGAATTACAAACAAGGGGACAGCTTTGGTTTAATTTGTTCGTTTTCGTAAAGTTATTGATGAGGTGTTTTGTTAGGACTTGGGATGAAATATATATTCAACCATTCCACTTGTTTGTTTCTTTTGCTAAGTTCAACACCATACTAAACCTCATATTCGAAAAAGAAAATGTGAATCAATGAATATAATAAGGAAGCAAGTGTTGTGGATTAGAAGCAAACGATTAACAACAATGATTATACCACTTTCAAGTATGGATGTGTCTAAAAGATAAATGATGACCATTGTTGGTTTTAACACTGCCCCAAAAGGTGTAGATGGAGGTGTGTTACGCAACATCAATCTTCCTTATAGTTAAAAGTTGAAAATTTTAAAGTATAATCGGTGTATGCTATGAGGAACATCAAAGTATAATTCAGCTTCAGGGACAGTAACAAAGTAGCATATGAGATTCAAAGTGCCTTGGATATGAGGTCGGGTTATGGGTTTTGACCTTAGTAATTCTCCATGTGGACTGGAAAAGGGGTAGAACAGGTACTAATATTGTGGGTTTACGTATTTCAGTTAAAAGACCCGCAGTAGCAAAGCTCTGCCCTGGGGTGTGTGTTAAAAAGGTTATAAAATATACTTTAAATATAAATATCCATGGTATTGAAGAAGTAGAGAAAAGATTTTGCATTTGGGTTCTATGTAAAATTAATAAGTTGCATTTCTTGGGGGTTAAATAGACTTATGATGAGAATGGACATTTTCATGTTATGTGGTGTGTGAGGGAATGCAACATATGATTTTTTAGTTAGTGCCACGTTCAGTAGATCGGATGGTATCATTTTCATATGGGACTCTTTGTTTTTTCCTAAATAAAAAATTAGTCGTGATGCTAATTTTATAGCTGTTGAGGGAAATTATCTAAATCTAAAGGTTTCATGTATGTGTGCTAACATTTATGTTTCTCAAGATCTTCAAGCTAAACATGTTTTATGGGATAAGTTAACAAGATGTTTTAATCGTTTATCGGGTATGTTTATTGTTTTGAGGATTTTAATGAGACCGGTGAGCTAATTAGAGATTCGGTTCTTCTTTTAATCTGGACAAGTTGGTTGATCTTCCTATAAGGCAAGTTGTTTTAAGTGTACCCATATGCCAATATACAAGGCTCAAAAATAAGCAAATTTGATAGATTTTTGGTATCACAGATTTTTTGATTTGGTTTCACAATTTTCACAAGATCCAAAAAGATTTATGAAAAAATATTTTATGTATGCAACATCATATTCTGCAAAATAATAATAGATATTTTACAAAAAACTATTTTTTTTTTTTTTGCAAAATTTCATAATTCATCTATAGGTTTCATTTTTATTAGTTGGGTGTATTTCGTTTGGGTACTACACAAGAAAAGTCCTAATTATGACATTATGTTACAAGAATTTCACAAAAAGCTTTGTGAAATTGAAGTTACTTTAAGTTACAAAAAAAAAAGGATAATAAAATAGGTAGAAATAAAATCATTTCATAAATGTCATTTTGCATATTATTCGGTGGTAATCTGCCTCATATTTTGTATTTTGATTATATAAGTGAATATTGATTTTATAAAGTAGGTAGGTTTTAATTTACAGAAAATAAATTATATAATTAAAAAAAAAAAAAAAAGTGACAGAAGAAAACCGATATTTTAGGTGGAAGTGAGGTCCACTCTGTCTATACGTGTGATGATGTACGTAAACCATGAGGTTTTTAGTTTTACATGCCGGAATACAGAAGACACGGCCAATATCTTGCAAAAAAGGAAAAATAAAAAAAACAAATAAACAAAATGAGGTGGAACTCGTCGGCAAGACTCATGCTACTCACTTGTTAGTCAAGGATTCAATGATTCATCCATTGTATAATCTACTTTCTGTAGTCATCAGGCATCACACCATATACATGTCAATGTGATCGATAATACTTTACGTACTTGTAAAATTCTTGAAACACAATCACTTGGTAACTTTTGTTTCCTTTTTTAAAGATATAGTTATTAAGAAGGGATAATGACTTAAAAGGGTAACATATTATTCAATTTGTACACATTTGGTCACTGAGGTTTTTTTTCGTCCACATTTACCCCTTAAACTTGTTAAACTGTACACATTCAGTCCTTATGACCTGTTACTCCAGGTTAGCCGGGAAAAATGACTTGATAAGGTAATATATTTTTCATTTTGTACACATTTAGTCCTTAATATTTTTGTACATATTTAGTCCTTAACATTTTTTTTTTGTTTCAAAATAAGTCCTTTTTTTGTACTCATTCAGTACTTATGAATGATTTCTTTAAGTTTTTTTCATGACATCTTACGTGAGACAATCATTGATGAGGTGCTTGGGGTTGTTGATGCTTATGTCCAATGCGATCTCGACTGCTTGGTTGCGTAAGTCTTGTGGTTTGGCTTAGGTCTTGTATTTTGAACATCGTAACTTCTTCATACGATATCAGATTTTAAGGATCTTTATCCACGTGTTCATTTTTTGAGTCTACTACAACTTTCTTTAAGATTACTCCCGTTAAAATGTAATATATTTTTACTAACGATTTTATAAAAAAAAACATACATACATGCATTCATAAAAACGTATGGACAGGGGAAGACGCAGTAATACATAGTAGTTGTTGTCGAGATGAAATAGGTGTTGCCGATGCATAGAAAATAGGTATAAACGTAAAAAAAAGCGAAAAATTTTCCACTGCGAACAGAAAAAACAGGTGTTGTCGGTGCAACACCGGGACCATACTAAATCCGCCACCGCGTATGGATATAAAAATCGTAAGTAAAAATATATTATTTTTTAATGGGAGTAATCTAAATGAAAGTTGTAGTAGACTAAAATACGAACGCATGGATATAAAGATCGTTAAAATCCGAGATCATATGAAGAAGTTATGACGTTCAGAACACATGACCTAAGCAACCAAGTAGTCGAGATCGCGATGGATATAAGCATCAAAAGCCCCATACACCTCATTAATGAATGTCTCACGTAAGATTTCGTGAGATAAAACTAAAAAATCATTCATAAGTACTGAATGAGTACAAAAAAAATGACTTATTTTGCAAAAAAAAAAAAAAAAAAAAAAAGAACTAAATGTGTACAAAAATATTAAGGACTAAATGTGTACAAAGTGAGAAATATATTACCCTATTAAGTCATTTTTACCGGATAACTTGGAGTAGCCGGTCATAAGGACTGAATGTATACAGTTTAACAAGTTAAAGAGGTAAATGTGGACGAAAAAAAAAACTCAGTGACCAAATGTGTACAAATCAAAAAATATATTACCCTTTTAAGTCATTATCCCTATTAAGAATTGGGAGATGTAAAAGCAATAAGCAACAACCTTTATTTGGATTTAGCTAGGTAGAGACTAGAGAGTTTTTGCTTTGCTGCGTGATCTTAACACAGTCTTTCCTCTATGCTCCCTATTCCTTATTGACGCGGAGTTTATTTCTTGTTATCATGTGTTTGGGGTATTTTTTTTATTATTATTCTAAAGTTGGCGTGTTCCTGGCCTTGTTTGATTGTTTCATGTTTTTGGGATTAATGACTTGTAAGAGGAATTTACTTTGCTTGTATATAAATTTAGTCATTAAAGTTATTCCGTAAACGATTTACCAGTAAACTCTTTATCAAAAATACAAATATGACCGGGTATCATAGGTTTAGCTGATTTTCAGCAACCCTTGCATCTCCGATTATCTTCTCTGGTTCTCCTCTATGGCTAAAATTAAGTTTTTCGATCATCTTCTTCGTACAAAACTCAAGAACTCAGATTTTAAGTTCAAACATCTTAGAAACGGTTTTATGACCAAACATATCAGAAACGATTATCATATCTAGCATCTCAAATTTTCAGTCAATATTGTTATGGGAAACTGAGATTAAACATCTCATAAACGATTTTAAGATCAAACATCTCATATTAAAACGATTTTCATATCAAAAAACAATTATTTTTCTCCATCAATCGTGCAAGATATATGTGTGTTTGGACCATATTTTAAACGCAAAAACAAGATAATATTCAAACACAAAATGTAATGAAAATAAAATCCATAAAACGGAGGATGATAGTTTGTAAATGATGAAATGTCTAATTATTTCTCTTGTATGGGAATTAAATGGTGTGTCTTGCCTTCTCCTGAATACCCATCTCTTATGGAAGCTGTATACGGTTTTGTTGATGACATTGTTGCGCTTTCATCAACATCATACACATCCGAAATGAATTTATAATGTTATAGACAATACACATGAAAGTTGTAACACCCTATTTATTTATTAGATAAATAAATAAATTAATGAATGAATAGTAGCCCTAAAATAAATAATTATATTTCAAAGGTTGATCTTGAGGAGCTAATTGTCACACTTTAAGAGATTGGGGGTTAAAAGTGTACGTCCCATACTAGTTTTGTAAGTATTTAAGAAGGCAGGGGCTAAATGGTAATTATTGGGACTTTATTTGAAAAGATCTTGAAGGGAGGGGAGCTTTTTGGTAAGGATTATACTCAATTTGTAAAGGATTTTATGGCTGAGGGTTAAAAAGGTAAATTGGGGATTTGTTTTGAAAGAAAAGGAGGGCGGAGGGGACTATCTAGCCATTATGGCAAAGTTATGTATGGAGGCGGGTATTTAACGGTTCAAACCCTAACCCTAGCGCAAGAACTACAGCCGCAATCTCCTCTTTCATTCCAGTAGCCGCTGCTACCATTGGAGCCTCCTCAGCCACCATTTGCGTCACCAAGCCCGACAGCCCGGTCCCGCCTACTGCCTCGTCGACAAACGCCATCATCCTGTCACCTGCTGCCGCCTGTAGATCCATGAACGATCGGAAGTAGACAACCGGAGCCGCTGCTATCCTTCCTCCGCCATCGCGATGCCACCATGACTTTTTCCCGAGCAGCGAAGGCCGCCAGCGACCTCAGCGCTGCCACCGCTGCTTCCTTACCCACCGAAGATGGAGCACCCTTCGTTGCTGCCCTTGTCGGAGTTGTGAAGCTACCGTGGTCTTCTTCTGCCGGCGTGGGTGTAGCGCCTTGCACCAGACAACATGATGGACGGGGTTAAGGTGTTGCTAGGCAGTGGATCATCAGCGAACGCCACATCCACCGCGAGGTGGTGGCTGTCAAAGCAATGTCGACGTTTCTGTCGCCTCCGACCACCGTAGGTGGGAGTTTTGGATCCATTTCTCGATCATAGGAGAGTATTTTTCTTAGTGTGTGTTGTGTGTGTGTGCCATGCTTGGTCGGAAAAGTGAGAAGAAGGGTCACCACCACCGTGAGGTGGTGGCTGCCGCCACGAGCCACCGCCGGCACCACAGTGTGGCTCTGTGTATGTGTGATTAGTTTAGTGTGTGTGTGTGTGGTTAATTGAGTTAGCTTTGTAAAATGTAATTTGAATTTGGAATAATGAAAATGAACCAAACCACCACCGTGAGGTGGTGGCCGCCGCCGTGAGCCGCCTTGACCACCATTACCCGAGGTGGTAGTGGGTGGTGCCCCACTAGCAAACCCTAATTGACCTAGCAAAACCCTAATGGGCTTAAGGATTGGTTTTGGGCCTATTGGGCCATGTTTGGGAGAAAACCCTAATTGTGAGTATTGAGCCTTAGACCTATTGGACCCACTTTTGGGCCATTGAGATTGGATTGTGTATTAAGCCCAAATATCACATATTACTTATGTAGTAGAGTAAAGGACTTAATGGATTAAGTCCTTAATGGGTTAAGTAAGAAACACTTAACCCTAATTATCATTTTATGTGAAACCCTAGTTTCACTTGGGCTTTGTGTTGGGCCATCCAAGAATAATCAAATGGACTAGAGTAATTAGTTGGGCTTTAGGGTAAGGCCCATATGAAGGATTGGGCCCAATTTGGAAAATTGGGCCATTGATGGGCCATAGTTTGGGCCTAGATGGTTGTATGATATTGGGCCCTTAGAATGAGACATGTTGGACTGGACTGAACAATTGGGCCTTAAGGGAAGTCCATGTAGAGGTTTGGGCCCAATTTGGAAAGTTAGGCCATATGTTGGGCTTTGATCCCTAGTTGACTTTGGGCCTATGGATTGGGCCTTGGGCTTGGGTAAGCCAAGCTAGGGGTAATATAGTAATTATCCAAAGTATGCATTTATAGTTATGTGTTAGAACCCAATTATTAATTGGGTGTTATTTTGGTGTTGACAGTTCGGGATCTGTCATCCAGCAGCTGGGGTTGAGTCTGCGGGACTTCAGCAGTATGGGATTGTGTCTACGGGACTTCAACAGTGTGAGGTGAGTTCCCTTCCAGTAGGAACGGGTCTACGGCCACAATGCCGGCCCGTTTAGTTAGCAGTAGTTCCGGACTTCGGTCCGATGCAGTAGTTCAGTGTGCTTGATGTCTTTGTGATTCAAGCATGTCCTTGTGTTATGTGTTCTGGACTTCGGTCTGATGTAGTATGCAGTATATGTGTTTATGCTAGTAGTTATGATTATGCTATGCTATGTTCAGTCAGTTCTGGACTTCGGTCCGATGCAGAGGGCAAGGCCCTGGTTAGTTCCGGACGTCGGTCCGATGCAGTTTTCGGACCTCGGTCCGATGCAGAGGGCAAGGCCCTGGTTAGTTCCGGACATCGGTCTGATGCAGTTTCCGGACTTCGGTCCGATGCAGTGGGCGAGGCCCTAGTTAGTTCCGGACTTCGGTCCGATGCAGTGGGCGAGGCCCTAGTTAGTTCCGGATTTCGGTCCGATGCAGTGGGCAAGGCCCTAGTCAGTTCCGGACTTCGGTCCGGTGCAGTGGGCAAGGCCCAATATGTGCTTTATATGTTATTGTATGGTATGTGGTAGTTTGGGGAGACTCACTAAGCTTCGTGCTTACAGTTTTCAGTTTTGGTTTCAGGTACTCAGTTTCAAAAGAGGAGCTCGGGAAGATTGCAGTGCACACACCATTTGTTCAGCCTGGGATGTTTATACTCTGATATACTTGACAGTTGTTATAATATTTTGAGATACATTGCTTATGATTTTTATATGATATATATCGACTATGGTTTTTATTATTAAATTAAACGAAATTTTCAGACTGTGTTTTTGGGATGTTACAAGTTGGTATCAGAGCCTTGGTTTGAGGGATTCGGGCGCACTTTCGGGTGTGTCTGAACTCAAACTAAGGAAGTGGTATAAAGTTTTCAAAAGAAAAGAGTTTTAGAAAAGCGAAAAGAATTTTTAGAAAGAAAAGAACTTTGAAAAGAGAAAAGGGTGTGGTGCATGCAATCAGCCGAGCTCAAGTAAGGACTCCCAAATTACCCATGCAAGTTTATGTTATGATTATCAGTTTCAGTTTCAGTAGAACAGCATGCTAGAATAGGACTAAGGATCTAGGAGGATGCCTTATGTGCCTGCTATATGTGTTCCAGCTTTATGAGAATTACATGCTAGTATTGAGTAGACAGTAGTAGGATAGCCTGTTTAGGTTATGCCTGATAGTATGAGTTTAACATTGTATGCTAGTACAGTTTCTTGTTATGAGGATAGATTTACCTGAGTAGTTTCCTATGTCTGAATGCTGCTTGCTTTGTGCTTGGTGGGACTCTGAGTGATGGGAGTTAGCCATTAGGTGAATATGTCACGTCACATGTGATCAGGGTTGAATAATCTCAGAGTGCTGGATTTGGCCCTATTGCACAGCTCTCGTCTGAGTCTAACCGTTGTAGAGACGAGTCTTTTACTCGAAGGATTATCTGAGCCTCGTCACAAGTGATGGTATTCAGGTGATGGCTAATTGGCATTATAAGGAGGCCTTCAGCAGCTGAGGACTGGTTTGGGTGGAGTCAGAGATTTACCTAGGGCAAGCCTAGGATGAGATTAGCATGAGAACAGCAGTGGTAGTAGAAAGGACTTGGTGGAGTCAAGGCAGTTCTTGAGGAAAGTACGGATAGATGTGGAAGGTAGTATGGGCCCGTACTACTGAAAGCATAGGATATGTACTCGAATCAAGGAAGGCTGAGATGAAACCAGGGAACTTGTAGTGTGTGAGATCCCTCGAATTTGGATGAGTATTGTGATGTTAGTGATGGTATATTGCCAAGTATGGTGATGTTATGTGGTAGACCAGATGGTAGTTTTGGTGTCGACGAGGGATCAGGCTCGAACTCTGTAGCCGGACAGCTCGATGATCAGATGAGGGAGTTCATTCCATATGAGGTTATGCGCAGTATCATTGACCAGACTCCTGTGATCCTCAGTATGATCAAGGAGGGCATTATAGAGATCCTCGGTATGATTAAGGAGGGCATTATAGAGATTTGTGATGAGAGGCCGAGCGCTTTCTGCACTGAGGTTGCAGACATGATAGGGACCCGTACGTTGATGTTTCGGGAATTCAGAGTTTGTGAAGCTTCAGATTGTCATGGGGGTTAGGGAACCTATTGTTAGCAGCAGATGAGTGGCATATGTCGCCAACATTTTTCGTACCAGACGTCTCGAAAGGAGACAAGATTCGACTTGCTTCCTGTCTCTTGAGGGATAGAGCATGAGATTGATGGGAAAAGGTTGGTAGTGAGTTGAGTAATGATGCGGTTGATGCTATGTCATGGGATGACTTTTAGACTAGATTTTGTGCAGAGTGTGCCCAGGCGATTGAGGCGCAACAGTTGGCGCAAGAGTTGTTAGATCTCCACCAGACGAATGAGACTGTGGCAGAGATCACTGCCAAGTCTCGAGAAAGAGCTTATATGGTACCGCAGTATGCAGTAGATGAGGAAATGAAGAAGGTAAGTTATCAGAACATAGTGTAGAGTGATAACAGGGAGATCGTGGGTATCTCGGGGTGCAAGACCCTGAATGATATGACTTCTTGAGCTTGAGAACGAGATATGGACTTGGAGCACATTGGTAAGAGGGAATTAGATCAGTTGCTTATATAGAGGTGTCTCGGGAGAAGACCCTAGATTTCGGATCAGCTTTTGAGGGACCAGCAGGGTTAGATTCAGTACAGCACATGCGGGAAACTACACGATGGAGTCTTTCGTTTCAAGGGTTTGAGTAAGTGTAGCCCTGAGTTATCCTCGGTTTGTGTCTGAATTATATTTTCAAGAGATGTCATATGCCAATTGCATACCGAGAAGCATTAGCGAATAGTGATAGAGCATTTCCCAAATTGCGGGATTGGAAGAGTATAGCGTCATCTTGGTTTATTCCAAGACTGAGGAGCATCACGAGAGGCACCTGAGGGAAGTGCTAAAAACTTTGAGAAGGGAGCGACCTTTTGCAAGGTACTCCAAATGTGAGCTCTGGTTGCGCGAGGTGCAATTTCTTGGGCACCTTGTCAATCAGAAGGGTATTCTAGTCGTTCTGGCCAAGATAGAGGTCGTGATGCAGTAGGAGATTCCGAGGTCTCCAATTGAGATTCGGAGCTTCCTGGGTCTAGCGGGTTATTACCGGAAATTTATTCGGGTACTTGGAGGTGGTGTGATCTTTTTGATTGGCTAGTATTGAATCACTAGCAATGGTAGGCGTGGTTTTCAGCAGATTGGGCATAGAATGGTAAGAAGGATTGAGAATCCTTCCAGTATTGTGTGCCGTAAGGCGTTAGTTAAATCAAAGTGGGGGAGAATCATCCAAGGATTCAGAAGTAGGAGCAGTTTTGAAACTGGGAAGAGTTTCGCATCCTTGTTTGGAAGGAAAACAGCCCAAGTGGCGGTATGGTTTGAGGATAGTGTGAGATGGAAGTTCGGAAAAACTTGCCAATAAGGAGATCGTGTTCCCGTAATGTTTGCTAGCAAGCCTTAGGGAATCAGGTTGGGGATTCCATTCAGGACATGAGTTCAGCTGAGTGCGGGTCAAACGCGTTTTCGATCCAGTATTAGAGTGTTGTAAGTCTGCGGGTGTAGTCGTAGCATTTACTAGCAGCCAGATAGTATTAGAGTGGTGTAAGTCTGCGGGTGTAGCCGTAACATTCACTAGCAGCCAGATAGTATTAGAGTGTTGTAAGTCTGCGGGTGTAGCCGTAGCATCCACTAGCAGCCAGATAATATTAGAGTGTTGTAAGTCTGCGGGTGTAGCCGTAGCATCCACTAGCAGCCATATAGTATTAGAGTGTTGTAAGTCTGCGGGTGTAGCCGTAGCATCCACTAGCAGCCAGATAGTATTAGAGTGTTGTAAGTCTGCGGGTGTAGCCGTAACATTCACTAGTAGTCAGATAGTGTGAGAGTGTTGTAAGTCTGCGGGAGTAGCCGTAGCATTCACTAGCAGCCAGATAGTGATAGAGCGTTGAAAGTATGCGGGTGTAGCCGGGTTGGTAGATAGCGTGAGTGTGTTGTTAGGACGAGGAAAGAACAGTAGTACCCACCAGTTCGGGTGTAGCAGTGAGGATATGGAAATCCACGAATTGGATTTCGGAATTACCCAGACGGATTAGACCTGGTTAAGCCAGTGGTAAGACTGTGGAAGCGCCACTACAGCTATAAGAGCAAGGAAGCAGTGGACTGCTTAAGGTCATTTGTGACAGAAGGCTACCAATGGTCATGTAGCAATCGTGTTTAGCTGTGGTTTGGTAACCTCAGGATCCGACATGCGGAATCGATCAGTTAGATCAGAAGGCCGCTAGGGCCACAGTGACAAGATAACTAGTAGCTGTAGTTTCAGAGAAGGATTTCGTTCAGAAGTTGTGTGAGGCGACTAAGTAGGGAGTCCTTTGGCTCCGCAATCGGGCTGGAAACCGGTATTTCAGATGACTGACGAATGAATTGAGACCAGGAAGGTCTCGATAGATGTTGGGAAATAGCCATGTAGCAGCATACTGTTTCAGGCAGTTCAGTGTTCAGGCAGTTCAGTGTTTCAGGCAGTTCAGTGTTTTCAAGCAGATCAGTGTTTCAGACAATTTTAGGTCTCCAGCGGTAATGGTAACTGAGGATCTCATGTATGGTAAGTGTAACAGATTGCTGAGTAATGCTAAGTTACCCACCGCGGGGTTCATCTATAATGATTCAGTATGAGTGGTCTGTTAGGGATTCAGATCATCTAGAGACAGCAAATTTCAGACAGAGTACATGTAATCTTGTTGCGAGGTATTTGTTCACCTGAGGATTTTTAGGGCTTTACGAAGATTGGTCACGACTACCCTGGGAAGCCTAGGGTGTGCTCAGGATGGTGACCATGTTACTTGAGTGGTTCGGCGCATACGAGATGGTAAGGAGTGATTTCGAGGACGAAATCTAATTTAAGTGGGGGAGAGTTGTAACATCCTATATATTTATTAGATAAATAAATAAATTAATGAATGAATAGTAGCCCTAAAATAAATAATTATATTTCAAAGGTTGATATTGAGGAGCTAATTGTCACACTTTAAGAGATTGGGGGTTAAAAGTGTACGTCCCAGACTAGTTTTGTAAGTATTTAAGAAGGCAGGGGCTAAATGGTAATTATTGGGACTTTATTTGAAAAGATCTTGAAGGGAGGGGAGCTGTTTGGTAAGTATTATACTCAATTTGTAAAGGATTTTATGGTTGAGGGTTAAAAAGGTAAATTGGGGATTTGTTTTGAAAGAAAAGGAGGGCGGAGGTGTTGGATTAATGTCTAAGTCCATAACTATAATTGGTAAGACTTGACCCGACCCGGCATGGTCCATTTGGGTTGCATGGCATCATGCATTTAGATAGACTATAATGAGAGAAATAACACTTAAGGTTGGTTAATATATTATAAGTTCTAATATATTAATAAGGTTACTTAATTAGTATTGATCAAGAATTAATTTGGAATTAATTAAGTGATCAAAAGGAGACTAATTAAATATATGGGTTGATTGTGTAAATCATTCATTCTTATATATGTGGGCTTGTGATCCAAGATTCCTTATGTTGGACTAAGTCCATGAGGTGACCCATGGATACTCCATGGAGGTTAAAATCCATGGAGCATAAGGAATGGGTAAAGTTATGAGTTACATGGTGTAACCCTAATAGCCACCATATAAAAGAATCCCATGGCTCAAGAAATCGTGCACTAATGTGTGAGTGTGAGGGCTAGACGATTTCAAGGAGTGTTCAAGTTTCTCTCAAGTTATTCCAAGTGTATTTGGTGTTGTGTGAACCATTTGAGGTGTCACACTTGGGGCACTAGGCACTCAAGCTTCATGAAGACATTCTACATCAAAGAGGTATGTATTCTATCTTGTTATATTTATTATTTTCTATGCTAGATTAGGATAATACCTTGGATGTTCATAATTGTATGTATAATAGAGAAAACATAGATCCAAGGTATTTAGGGTTGCATGTACACTTAGGAGTGTTACAATGCTCATAACCCAACAGTGGTATCAGAGCCTAGGCTTGTTTTCTTGTTATACTTGCAAAAGTAGCTGAAAAATCGAGTTGGATGCATATATTCGATTGTTTTGGCTGGAATTGGACTAGGAACATTACCCTAAGATGTTTTTGGACTTATAAACTTGTTTTTGATGTGGTAATGTTCATGCTAATCCAATTTCTAAGATAATTGTCATAATTTCAAGATTTGTATTAGTTTGTATGTTCATGCTAATTTCTTGAAGATTGATGATTTGAATTATCTTGTTTTTATGAGGTTCTTAGATTAATAGAAAAGTTGTGTGAAATAGTTGTTTTCAATCCATTTTAATCTAAGAGTTGATTCCAAAGTGTGTTTTTGTAACTTGTCCTCAATTTATATGAAAAGTCACATTTAAGAATCATAAAACTCATAAAAGTTGGCAAAGGTTACAAAATGAAGAGTCTAGTTCTAATTAAATGGTTTTATGACTCCATAACTTGTCCTCAAGTTATGGAGGTTCAAGAGTCTCTTCATTAAATTAAAAAAAAAAGTGTAACCTTAATTAGTTCCATAAGTTACAATAAAAAAAAAGTTATTTTTTTTATTAATTAGTTTAAAGTAGTTTTAATTAAAAGTAGTTTTTTTTTTAATTAAAACTACTTAAAATCATAAGTTATGGAATTAATTAGTTTTGAATAGTTTCAAACTTGCCCTCAAGTTTTGGAATTTGAAAAGTTTTCACTTATGAATACTTTAATTCCAAGTTAGCCCTTAGAATTTTAAAAGTTAAAATTCAACCCTTATACTTTATAATATTATAAGTTAATAATATTTATATATATGTATAAGAGTAATGTCAGTCTTACCGTTAGTAGGTCTCATTCACGAAGTCGGTCTATAAGGGGGGTATAAGGTTACTGCCTATAAAATGGCAGTTTAATGGGTGTCCACTCTCACCCACCGCTTCCTTGACTGGTAGAGGGTCGTTAGCCGAACGGGTAGGACAAGGACTATAATTCTCCTTTCATTAAAAGTATTAATGATAAATACTAAGTAACTAAACTCTTATTAATACCCAATCTTAGTTACTTAGGAAAATATGAATTTGGTGCTAACCCATGAAATTACACTTTGCACTTTGCTTAAGTCGTTAGTGGAGCGTGTGTGGTTAACCGGCACACTAACCTGGACTTAACAAGGTAGGCAAAGGGTAACTTAATATTTATCATAGTATCGGTGGAGCGTGTGTGGTTAACCGGCACACTGATTAAGGGGTAAATATTAAGGGTACCAAGTATATTTGCATGGTTATTCACACCTTGTTTTGTGATCCTCAGCATCCCAGTCACAAAACCTGAAGGGCACACTCGAGATTGAAACATGCCTTTGAACAGTTCAATGAATCTCAAAGATCTAGGACTTTCAAATCCAATTAAAACCTAATAAATTATTTCATTTTTCATGGTGGAAATTGGTGAATCATCATTCACCTACCTTCAAATATTTTATAGCTTGGATTACGGCATCCCTCTTATAAGTTATAAAATAGTTTGTTGGGTCCTAGCCTTAATATTTCATATTGGGTGTCATATTAAGGACTTTAAATCAACTATCTTGAATATCTCCCAAAAAGATGTCTGGTCTAGACATTTATGATCTTCCCAAATCTCTTGAAACAAGCTTTCCTAAATGAAGATGATGTCCCATGGATATCATACTTCTTTCACCTCCTCCAATTATTCTCCCTAACCCATAAGTTCCTAAAAAGTTTAAGGTCACTCAAGCCCTATTGGCAAGGCAAGGTCTAGGTGTGATCACATCTTGGAGATGTAGTCACATATTGACAAGCCGGGAGAGTTGGGTGTCAAAGTCTTGAGAAAGTTGGTGGCTCAACTACTTTCTAAGTCATATAGTGAGTTCTTTTGGGAATCTTATGAAACAGACTAAGACAAGACCCTTAATGATCTTATCTATTTGCTAAGATCAACTTCCTAAAACGTTATGGACATTGACAATGATGACATTGGATATCCAGTAAAGCTCTCTCTTCCCAATGGAAAGGGATCGGCCATAGTCAACTCGGTTGACCCAATGGTAAAGAGAGAGGCGAAGTCTGAGATAGTCCCATTATCAAGGGTCCATAGGTAACTATTGCCAAAGGAAGGGGCATTGGTTACGAAGCTGCCAAATTTACCTAAGGATGTTAAAGTCAATAAGTTTGGCTCTACTTCAGGTAAAGTCCATTGTCTAACTCTATTAAGTACATGTTGATTCTGATCGCGAAGATGGATTTCAATCGCATGGTTCGGTGATCAGAATTTTGGGCTATTACTTAAGAGTTATGATATTTATATTGCTTAGGAATAGATAACAACAAGGTTTTCATATGGATTGTAAGGATAAGTTTTTCCGCAAAGTTTTAAAATAAAAGAAAAAAGGTTTTGATTTTATTTATTTTAAGTATCCTTACAATGGCATTTGTGAAAAGTTATTGCTTATAAGATTCCATTGATAGCAATATTGGAAAAATGGATTTGATTCTTTCGGTTGTGGTAGTGTCTAATATTACCAAATAAGGAAAGATTCTCATCACCCAAGGTTCAATTGGACCGAAACTTGGAATCATGCAAGTTGTATAGTATGATGAATGAGAACTTTCAGCTTGGAAAATTAAGACTAATTCCTTATGTGAATAAGGAAAGGAATAAGGGATCGAGTACACATTCTTGTGCACTGGTCAAGTCCACCACAAAAGATCAAGAAGACTATTCGTCATGATTTACTTAAGTTCAGTAAATATGGTTATACTTATAAGTTTAAGTATAAGTCTGTAGCATTGGAGAAGTTTCAATGTGAGACAGAACGAATAAGAAGAATCAAAGTATGGCAGAAAGATAAAAGTTTCTCAAATCTAAAAAGATGGGAGAGTACTTTAGTATCATGTTTATGATCATCTTAATGATTAAGATACCATATCACAATTGGTCCTCTAAAGTCATCTTAGTGCATTCTTATGACTAAGAAGAGGAGTCATGAATTGTTGAAATGGTTAAATCAAAAAGATGAGTCATACTTCGTTCCAAAACAATTCTTAGAGTCATACTCCAAGATTGTAACTTGAGTGACATATCTTAAAGAGGGTTTGTTAACACTAGTCAAATGTAAGAGTAAAAGGTTATCTACTCTTGTACATTTGAAATTGGTAAGTTGTGATGTTTTGGATAAAACAGAGACCAACTTAGGCCAATTGTGTAAAGTGTTAGTCTTGATAAAGAATTCGCACTATCTCTTGAATATTTGACAAGGGAGTCTTATATGTCAAGAGGACAGTGGGAGTCTTAAAGCTCTTGAAAGTTTCAAGACTTAATCAAGAATAAAACCTAAAGTCCTTCACTAGCACACGACTTGAGGTTTATAACCTATCGTGTTGAAATTTTTGTGCCTATTCAAGTTGGATTTGCATAGGAGTTCTGAGAGTTCTCAATTGGTTGCACAACTACTTGGAAGCAATGGCAGGCACCTGAGCTGCCAAATGGCAAGAATTTAAGATTGCACAAGTTTAATCAATATGAGTTTGGATTTGTCACTAACCTTGTCTTGTGATTATGGTTTTGACAAATTCACATGGATAAGAACACATACACTATTAAATCTAAGTGTCATAAGGTTTCTCTCCGATTCATGAAAATGATGGTGAGGAAACACTTTCACTAAGTAGATTTTAGCTAGATAGCAATTGTGATATTTGCATTCTCAAAGTCGTTAGTGGAGCGTGTGTGGTTTACCGGCACACTAACATGGACTTGTGAGAAGTGGAAAAGGTCTAAACAATTGATACTATGATTACGACATCCCTTTTCATAGTTCCAAAATTGTTTAGACACACATGTGAGCTATCTAAGAGAGGTGTATGATTTTGATAAAGTTTTATCAAAACAATCTAGTATCAGAAATCTGAACTTTGGTAAGAAAGTCAGCTGATTTCTGAATACAAGTCAAAGCTAGTGGGAGCATAAGTGTTATGCTAATAATCATCATGTTAGTGGGAGCATGATAATTATGACAAAGGTTGCAAGTTAGCAATGTTAATTATAGAAAACAAAAGTTTCAATTCGTGAGGTTGCAGGGGTTGAAAAAGTTGTTTTGCTATAATTAAGGGAGAGGAAATTATACTTCATTTCAATTCTAAAAGCTTAGATTGAGATTTTAATCGTATTTAATCAAGGATATATATATGAATTTCATGTTGGAATGGCTCAACATAAGGAAATTCTATATATGGGTCCATTATTTGCGTTCTAAAATTCGATTATGATTACGGCATCCCTTTTCATAATCTGAATTTTGAGAACTTGGCAAATTGAAATGGAAATATTATAGCAAAAGACTGGTTTAGTCTTTATGTGAGACATCATGAATCGTGTCCCATATGCTTCGGATATTGGATCGATTACATGTGCTATATTCATCCTTTCTAAAATTTTCCAAATGCCTGGGGCATTATGAAGGGAAAAGGTCTAGAATTGGATATGACTAAAATGATTAAGCAATTGTCGAGGACAATCTAAGGTTTACCAAAGATTGGTTGCTCAAGGACAGTTGGAAGTATAATGTTAATTCTGGAAGGACCATATTGACATAATCTGTAAGGAGGCAACTCTTGTTCAGAAGTGATAGTCAAAATGGAATATGGAAATGTTTCAAAGTTAGAAATTATTCAATATGTGTAAGATTAGGAAACTTAATGAAAGAAGGATGTTTCCAAGGAGCTGATCTCCTTTGGAATG
This sequence comes from Lactuca virosa, assembly GCF_052849685.1. Taxonomy (NCBI): domain Eukaryota; kingdom Viridiplantae; phylum Streptophyta; class Magnoliopsida; order Asterales; family Asteraceae; genus Lactuca; species Lactuca virosa. The sequence goes on from NC_136430.1 coordinate 56,588,056, forward strand.
CTCTGTAATGATTGTTGTCAAGTCTTTCTGACTTCGTGCATAATCATTAAGAGGATCAATGCATATAAGTTTAGAATCTAACAGATTTCAGTAAATGGAATGAATTTGGAATTCTTGCATTTGCAGTAAGGATTTGGGACTGTGAAAAGAGGATTATTGGAGTGATGTTCAATTGATCTATTTTACAAAGTAAAGATCATAGACAAACATAGTATGCATACTTGGTGTATGGCATGACTAGTGTTTAGAAAACATAGTGTACATGCTTGGAGCATGGGACAACTATTGTTTTAAATTCAAGTATAAAGTTGATAAAACCGAAACAATGAATAATGAGTAATCAGTATGGTGATAAATAAAAGTGTTTATTTATATTCATAGGGTTTGATACCATATTTGATTCATTTATTCTTGTGTTTCACTTTGCATGTTTTGACTTCCAGAATAACTAAGTCGCTCTTCCTGAATGATTAAGTTATTCAAACCATCCACAGTCGGTCATATGTTGGAAGTAGATATGAATCAAGACTGTCATGGGTTGGTTTGTAGAGGTCCAAGTTGGTGGACAAAGTGGTGCTACAACACTCATGAGTGCTCATAAGTTCTGAGTATTGGATTCAACCCGCGCTCATTTGAATCACTTCATGGATTTTATCACGAGTGATCATGAGACGATAATATCTTATATTCTTCAAACCTAGAGATATGAGTTGTTACTATGAGGTGGTTATACATTGATTGCACGAAAACGCATTGGTAACTCGATGTTATAAAATGTGCCTTTGTGTATGATTCAACAAGTAGTAGAACAAGCCATATGAGTCGAAGTTTATCCATTCCTTTTACCTTCGGGATAAAAGCGATATCTGTGGGCCCCTCGATGATTTAAAGGTGATACATGTGAGTGCTTGGCCAAGCCAGGACTGATTTGATTTGTTCAATCAGTCAGTCATCATAAATCGGAAAACGAGAAACAACAAAGGGACAGAGAGAATGATTGATAATCCATGTCTCAGTCCATATGATATCTAGAATGGAGGAATATATGATCCCTTATCTAATGGACAAGTCATTGACAAAGGTTAGAGTTCATCGACAAGGTCAGAGTTCGACAGAAGCTTTTGAGAGCTACGATTGCTGATCGGTTCCTGAAGTCATACGCAATAATAGTTTTAGACTTATCCAAGTGGGAGACTGTTGGATTAATGTCTAAGTCCATAACTATAATTGGTAAGACTTGACTCGACCCGGCATGGTCCATTTGGGTTGCATGGCATCATGCATTTGGATAGACTATAATGAGAGAAATAACACTTAAGGTTGGTTAATATATTATAAGTTCTAATATATTAATAAGGTTACTTAATTAGTATTGATCAAGAATTAATTTGGAATTAATTAAGTGATCAAAAGGAGACTAATTAAATATATGGGTTGATTGTGTAAATCATTCATTCTTATATATGTGGGCTTGTGATCCAAGATTCCTTATGTTGGACTAAGTCCATGGGGTGACCCATGGATACTCCATGGAGGTTAAAATCCATGGAGCATAAGGAATGGGTAAAGTTATGAGTTACATGGTGTAACCCTAATAGCCACCATATAAAAGAATCCCATGGCTCAAGAAATCGTGCACTAATGTGTGAGTGTAAGGGCTAGACGATTTCAAGGAGTGTTCAAGTTTCTCTCAAGTTATTCCAAGTGTATTTGGTGTTGTGTGAACCATTTGAGGTGTCACACTTGGGGCACTAGGCACTCAAGCTTCATGAAGACATTCTACATCAAAGAGGTATGTATTCTATCTTGTTATATTTATTATTTTGTATGCTAGATTAGGATAATACCTTGGATGTTCATAATTGTATGTATAATAGAGAAAACATAGATCCAAGGTATTTAGGGTTGCATGTACACTTAGGAGTGTTAGAATGCTCATAACCCAACAGGAGGGGCCTATCTAGCCATTATGGCAAAGTTATGTATGGAGGCGGGTATTTAAGGGTTCAAACCCTAACCCTAGCGCAAGAACTACAGCCGTCATCTCCTCTTTCATTCCGTTAGCCGCTGCTACCATTGGAGCCTCCTCATCCACCATTTACGTCACCAAGCCCGACAGCCCGGTCCCGCCTACTGCCTCGTCGACAAACGCCATCATCCCGTCACCTGCTGCCGCCTGTAGATCCGTGAACGATCGGAAGTAGACAATCGGAGCCGCTGCTATCCTTCCTCCGCCATCGCGATGCCACCATGACTTTTTCCCGAGCAGCGAAGGCCGCCAGCGACCTCAGCGCTGCCACCGCTGCTTCCTTACCCACCGAAGATGGAGCACCCTTCGTTGCTGCCCTTGTCGGAGTTGTGAAGCTACCGTGGTCTTCTTCTGCCGGCGTGGGTGTAGCGCCTTGCACCAGACGAAATGATGGACGGGGTTAAGGTGTTGCTAGGCAGTGGATCATCAGCGAACGCCACATCCACCGCGAGGTGGTGGCTGTCAAAGCAATGTCGACGTTTCTGTCGCCTCCGACCACCGTAGGTGGGAGTTTTGGATCCATTTCTCGATCATAGGAGAGTATTTTTCTTTGTGTGTGTTGTGTGTGTGTGCCATGCTTGGTCGGAAAAGTGAGAAGAAGGGTCACCACCACCGTGAGGTGGTGGCTGCCGCCACGAGCCACCGTCGGCCACCACAGTGTGGCTCTGTGTGTGTGTGTGATTAGTTTAGTGTGTGTGTGTGTGGTTAATTGAGTTAGCTTTGTAAAATGTAATTTGAATTTGGAATAATGAAAATGAACCAAACCACCACCGTGAGGTGGTGGCCGCCGCCGTGAGCCGCCTTGACCACCATTACCCGAGGTGGTAGTGGGTGGTGCCCCACTAGCAAACCCTAATTGACATAGCAAAACCCTAATGGGCTTAAGGATTGGTTTTGGGCCTATTGGGCCATGTTTGGGAGAAAACCCTAATTGTGAGTATTGAGCCTTAGACCTATTGGACCCACTTTTGGGCCATTGAGATTGGATTGTATATTAAGCCCAAATATCACATATTACTTATGTAGTAGAGTAAAGGACTTAATGGATTAAGTCCTTAATAGGTTAAGTAAGAAACACTTAACCCTAATTATCATTTTATGTGAAACCCTAGTTTCACTTGGGCTTTGTGTTGGGCCATCCAAGAATAATCAAATGGACTAGAGTAATTAGTTGGGCTTTAGGGTAAGGCCCATATGAAGGATTGGGCCCAATTTGGAAAATTGGGCCATTGATGGGCCATAGTTTGTGCCTAGATGGTTGTATGATATTGGGCCCTTAGAATGAGACATGTTGGACTGGACTGAACAATTGGGCCTTAAGGGAAGTCCATGTAGAGGTTTGGGCCCAATTTGGAAAGTTGGGCCATATGTTGGGCTTTGATCCCTAGTTGACTTTGGGCCTATGGATTGGGCCTTGGGCTTGGGTAAGCCAAGCTAGGGGTAATGTAGTAATTATCCAAAGTATGCATTTATAGTTATGTGTTAGAACCCAATTATTAATTGGGTGTTATTTTGGTGTTGACAGTTCGGGATCTGTCATCCAGCAGCTGGGGTTGAGTCTGCGGGACTTCAGCAGTATGGGATTGTATCTACGGGACTTCAGCAGTGTGAGGTGAGTTCCCTTCCAGTAGGAACGGGTCTACGGCCACAATGTCGGCCCGTTTAGTTAGCAGTAGTTCCGGACTTCGGTCCGATGCAGTAGTTCAGTGTGCTTGATGTCTTTGTGATTCAAGCATGTCCTTGTGTTATGTGTTCTGGACTTCGGTCTGATGTAGTATGTAGTATATGTGTTTATGCTAGTAGTTATGATTATGCTATGCTATGTTCAGTCAGTTCTGGACTTCGGTCCGATGCAGAGGGCAAGGCCCTGGTTAGTTCCGGACTTCGGTCCGATGCAGTTTCCGGACCTCGGTCCGATGCAGAAGGCAAGGCCTTGGTTAGTTCTGGACATCGGTCTGATGCAGTTTCCGGACTTCGGTTCGATGCAGTGGGCGAGGCCCTAGTTAGTTCCGGACTTCGGTCCGATGCAGTGGGCGAGGCCCTAGTTAGTTCCGGATTTCGGTCCGATGCAGTGGGCAAGGCCCTAGTCAGTTCCGGACTTCGGTCCGGTGCAGTGGGCAAGGCCCAATATGTGCTTTATATGTTATTGTATGGTATGTGGTAGTTTGGGGAGACTCACTAAGCTTCGTGCTTACAGTTTTCAGTTTTGGTTTCAGGTACTCAGTTTCAAAAGAGGAGCTCGGGAAGATTGCAGTGCACACACCATTTGTTCAGCCTGTGATGTTTATACTCTGATATACTTGACAGTTGTTATAATATTTTGAGATACATTGCTTATGATTTTTATATGATGTATATCGACTATGGTTTTTATTATTAAATTAAACGAAATTTTCAGACTGTGTTTTTGGGATGTTACAAAAGTACATTGTTATTTCTTGCATTTAGACACTTTTTAGAAAAATGCAATATATAGCAATGTACATTCACACACAATTACATATGAAAGAAGGATATTATAATCAACAACTAAACAAAAGTATGTTGCTATAACGACAAACACATGAAAGTGTATTTTTGGATTTTTTTTTTCTTTTTGAAGTGACATATTCTGAAGTTTATAACACAGAAGATTTTTGCATTTTATATAACAACACCCACACAAACACACAACAACAACATACACAGTGACATAGAAAATCACCACTAGAAAAACAGCCTTTTACGACGCGCAATGCGTGTCGTAAAACGCTCAGACGACGCGCAAATGTGTGTCAAGGAAGGCCCTGTCATAACGAGAGACGACACTCTTTTGCGCGTCGTCTATAGACGACGCGCATTTACAACGCGCAGTTATGACACGCATTTACGACGCTCGTTTACGACACACAATGCGTATCAAGGAAGACCCTGCCATAAAGGAAGACGATACGCATTTGCGTGTCGTAACCTTACGAAGCACGTTTACTACACGCAATGCGTATCATTAAATCGCCTGGCATAAAGGAAGATGACACATTTTTGCGTGTCATAATCTTAAATGTTTCAAAAAATATATATTTTTATAGATTTACTAATTTTCAAATTAAATTAACATTTAATGTCTCATAATACAAAATAAAATATCATATATAAAAATACAATCTATTGCACAAAATTAAATGTCATATAGATAATCGTTTCAATCGTAATAAATGTAATATCAAGTGTGAAGGAGATGAAAATCATCAACAAATAATAGTAGAACCACAAGAACTTGGTCACCACCTTCACAAAATCCGAGCTACTTTGCTTGACACTACACACATCAACAAGACCTATAAATTTGAATCATGCAACCATACCTCATATTCATCCAAGATGCCTATGAGAAATTTATTAGTTAGCAACTTAGCATTAGCAAGATCAGATAAGATAGATATACCACAAAACATGCAATGCAACTATACCTCATATTCATCCAAGATGCCTATGAGAAATTCCATGAGCAAAGTAGAAGAAGGTGAAGAGTGATTGTCTTCTGAGGCATTGGGTGATGCTATAATGCTATCAAGATCATTAAGTACCATAAGGGAAGGAGCATGATCCAAGGCTTCAGATATGTAACTAGAAAGGGCCTGATGGATAGCTTGGGACTTACTCAAAGCAAGTTTAGAACAACCTGCATACACTCTATGAAAAGTAACCCTCCATCAAAACAATTTGTCATAATAAATCAATAGTAGCTAGAGAATTCATGTGATACGCTACATGTGTGCCAAGACATCTTCATGTTCTTCAACAGTTTTTGCAACAGTTGTGGCTAATAATGTCTTCACATAACCCTGACATACCAGATATTTGCATAGTTTAAGTAAATGCTAATATGGAAGGAGTAAGTATGAAGAACTCACTTAAAAGTAAAATGTTGATTCTTTTCTTTTTTTATGGAAGGAAGCAAATGCATGTCAGACAATCACAGCTTCATTAAAGTTTAAAGCCAGATATGGAGAATTAAATATATGAACAAATATTACCATAAGCAAAAGACTACTCTATTTCTGTTTTCTCATTGCACCTTATAATATGCATCACTCATAATTATCACAAAAACAAGTTCGAATGCGTATGTTTTAGAAGTGAGAAAATTAAAGCTAAAGTACCTACTATTAGTCACATCAGCAGTTGTTGTGCCCATCCATCTCAAGGAAGAAATCTCCAAGGTAGAACGCTTGTTAGATATTCTTTCTTTGACTGTATGAAGAGGTAAACCATCACCTTTTTCCACTTTTTGAAGAAAGAAATCTAAGCTTTTCTTATTCGTTGTCTTCTTGTTTCCTTCAGAAAACTCGACTTCATAAGCTGCTCCACCTTGCATAGAATCCTCAAAAACCGAGAGAACATACATGATATGAACTGATGGCATCAAGTTGAGCCAAAATCCATGCATGCATTCGATCCTACACAACAACATTTGACAGTTTATAAGATAGAAGGTAAAATTTATTCAACAATATATTAAGAAGTGTTGTAATGCTATTGCTCACCAAGAACAACACAAGGAAAATTGAAGGCTGTAATAACACCAACTACTCTAATAATAATTATTATAATTATAATAATGTTTTGAAGGTTTGGAAAGTTGTTGAGGCTCCAACAGATGATAAATTTCAGTACACTCATTTTGCACATAAAGTAAACAGTTTCAATAGATTGGTAGATGTCAGTAATTAGTTAAAGTCAAGATATTGCTTGGTAGGCTAATTTTGCTTAAATTGTGCTTATTGTAGATTGGTAATTGTTTATGGACAATTCTTCCTCATATCTGTCAACACAAATCTAGTAAGGTTCCACTGGCTTCCGGAAGTTTGCTCCTGCATAAACTGCCTCTGAACCAAGCTCTTCTTCAATTCTCAAAAGCTGATAATATCATCCACCAATAAATTTCGTTAAAAACTGTCTTGAATAACATATTGTATAGACTCATTTTCTTGACTTATTGTTTTCTAACTTAATTTTTATGATAAAGTAAAAACAATAATTATGAAGGAAGAAAGGGAGAAAAAGTCAACATGGTTGTATTTTGCTAGATGCTCAGATCTGCAAGGAGCTCCAGTCTTGATTTGACCCTGGAAGGTTCCATTGCATTGTTTGAATCAGTAACAAGAAATTTATAATTTTAAATTAATGAAAGAATAATAATGATATAATTTGTATAAAAATGTTATAATTACCGTAGCCAAACCGACAGAAAGATCAGCAATGAAGGTGTCCTCTGTTTCACCACTGCAAACATAATAAATTATTTCATATTTCAAGAATATTATATATTTTTTATTTTTTTAGAAAAAGTAATTTATATATATTTTGAAAGGGATTTTTGTACCTTCGGTAACTGGCCATTACACCCCGCCCAACATGCTTGGACATCTTCATAGCTTCAATACTCTCAGTCACAGATCCAATTTGGTTAACCTAATAATAGTAAACAATAGAATTAAGGGAAAAATTTAAAATAAATAAATAAATAAATATGTGGGAGAAGCTATAGCTTTCATTTCTTTTGAAGCTATACCAAATGGTTAAATTTTATACGCAATTTCAGTAACAACATAATGTTAAAATATGTGGGAGAAGCTATAGAAACTTGAATCTTGAATGTGATAGGTTTGACTCACATGTTGACCAGCCTTGACTGATATTGGACATGTCAAAGAGAATATTTGATCACTGGAGAATAGTTAAACCCATTTGATCTCATATGCATAATCTTCTTTATTTATACCGGGGCTATGATTAGTTTGAAATTTATGTACGTATATGTCAGGAAAGAACGCTATGAAGGGCATTTTGGAAATTAACCATATTGTGAAAAAGAGCTGTTGAATCATGAAAAGTGACCCTCTTGAACTTCAGCTACCGCAGTCCACAAGGATCCGCAGTCAAGCTCTCTTCAGCATCCTCACCCGAAGTCATCATCTACCGCAGTCAATCTTAGTTACTAGATTACTTTACTTTGTCTATTTTTATTGTAATACTCTCTATTGTCCAGTATGCCTTGCATGGCTACTCTTAGAGACGTAATCTAGTGTAACTCTTGAGACTCTATAAATAGAGCTCATTCTCACTTATTCAATACATCTCTGAAGCTATCTTTTCTATCTCTCTATCTGATTACACATCTCTCCTTACTCTCAAACTTTACTAGAATATAACTCATTACAATCTCTCTTCAGAGAAAGTCTCTTGTGACTTAATCACTAAGTTTGATCTCACTTATTAACTTGGTTTGAATGCATTCCTCGTTATGAATCAACTTATGTGTATACTTGATATAACAATTGTTGTCATTTCCATTTCTTTACTTTTCCGCAACTAACTCTCTAACTATCTAACTCTAACTTATTAATATTATTGTTGAGCTTTTAGATCCTTCGAGATTAACTATTCCGCAACTATACTTGTTCTAACATTTGTTCAAGTGTGTCTCAAAGTTTTTCTCTCAACAATTGGTATCAGAGCCATAGTGGTTGCTTTTTGAAAAACAGAACTCTGATTTTCAAAGGGCCTTCTATAATACTGAAGCTCATTTCTTAAAACAAAAAAAAACAAAAAAAAACAAGGAAGAATGGCACAATCGTTATCTCTGAATGTCTCCAACAGTGTTGGTGGTTCTAATCGAGCCCCAATATTGGTGGCAAATGAATATCATCACTGGTCTCAGAGAATGGAAAGATACTTAAGGAGACTTGGTAGAGATGTATGGTGATACGTAGAAGAAGGACCACATGTCCCAGTTCTTACACCAGTCCAAACTGATGGCGCTACTGCTAGACTAGGAGGAGGTCAACCAGTCATGAACCGTCCTACCAAGGATGATCTCGATAAAATGGAAAATGATGCTGTTGCTTTTTATGAAATCTCTTGTGGAGTTGCTCCTGACAACTTCGATATTATCATAAATTGCAAATCAGCAAAAGAAATCTGGGAAGTTCTCAAGAATTTGTACGAAGGCTCAGAACAAGCACAAGATAAGAAGCTTACAACCGCACTCAATGAGTTCAACAACTTCAAAGCTCATACTGGCGAAAGTTTGGAAGACTCCTTCAAAAGGTTCAATCTGATAGTCACCAAGTTATCCAATGCGGGCACCATCCGCAGTAACCATGAAACAAATCTTCAGTTTCTTAATGGTTTGGGAAGACATTGGACTACGGCTAAGATGATAGTCCAAGGCGATAGAAAAATTCATTCTTTGTCTCTCTACAAGCTCTACGGGGAACTGCAAGCACAAGAATCCACCGTACTCAAAGACTGTGCTGACTTCGGAGGACCACTTGCTCTCATAGCACAAACTCCATCATACTCTCCCTCGTATGACACTCCTCCGCAGTCATACAAAGCTGACTCAGAGTATGATGATGAAGAATAATTTCAGAAGGCTATTGCTCTGGTTAGCCAACAGTTCAATCGACTACCACCTCCTTCCTTTCGCAAAAATCAACAGTTCAACAAACCTCCATTCAACCGTAACTTCAATCCACAAAATAACCATTCTCGTTACCCCAAAAGTTCTCATCCACCACCGCAATCTAAAAATACTCAACCAAAGGAGGCACCACAGTCTACTCAAACCACTGACTCCGGTACTCCCTCAGAAGACAAAACTGATGTTGTGATTTGTCACAAGTGCAATAAAGAGAATCATTTTGCAAGAGATCGTAAGGCCAATGTAGTAAAAGACAGAGCATTCTACCTTAGAATGGATCAAGAATTGGAAGATAAGGAAAAGGCAAGGGCGTACGTTGCTCATGTCAAAAGAGACCATCAAGTTTAGTCATCTGGAGATGAAGAAGAAACCATCAGCAATATCAAAGGAAAGGGCAAAATTTGCATGCTAGCAACTGCGGATGACGATGGGTCTTCAAAGCTGGAAAAGAATTACTGCTACATGGCTAAGGATGGAACTCTAAGCATCGTCGAACAGGTAAAACTCATTATCCAAACTCTAAACTATAGCATGCATGACTGTCAACCTTTCATAGATAATCTTAATGACACATGTGTTGTCGTCCTTACAGACTATAACAAAGCCTTAGATGAGAAGAACATTGCGTCCCAAGAGATGTTCCATGTAAGAGGACGACTGGATAACAAAAGACTCAAAATGGCTATGTTAGAAAAGGACTTAGAGTTAGAAAAAGATGCAAGAATGTTGAGTGAAACACAATTAGAGATAACTTTGAACCAGAGAGATTTAGCTCAGAGTGAAATTGTACGCTTAAATCTTTTAATCGAAAAATTGTTCAATGAAAGTGAAGCTATTGAAAATTTAGTAAATAATGGAACCGTGGACAATACATACAATTGGGGTTGGTCAAATGGATATCCTACCGCAATGGATTCCTCACCCCGATTCAACAAAGACAGACTGTATGTCCCTCCAGACCGAGAATTTCATTTCCCAGTCAATGACACGACTTTTCCCGAAGACATCAAAACACACTTCGGTAGACTTCATAATCTAAGCAATAATTGTGTCATTGAGGAAATTGTGCCTGAGGTTTCGGTTCACATAAGTGATCAAATTCCTATCTGTGGCACCATTTACCCAAATTCTCAAACCTCATCCGTAGTTGATGAAGAAATTGTTATTGAGGGTCCTGAAGTCTCTCAAGACTTCCCATCTCTGCCCTCAGACCGCAGTGTCTCTCACTGTAGTCACAAACCACAGAAGTCCCACAAAAGTCCCACTGAAGTCCCAACTCAGACTTACTCTGCGGTAGTCAAATCATCCCTACCGCAGTCCTCATTAAAAAGATCTGCTACTCTTCAGCCAATTCATCATGAATTACCCATAGAAAACTTTGAAGTGGGTCAATGCTCTCAAACCCCTGAATCTTCAAGTTCGGATGACTCAAGCCCTCGATTTCAAAAAATTTCAAAGACTTCCAGGAAACCGCATCTGAACACTAATGACTGCGGTTCTCCAAAAACTTTAGCAAAAAAGGCTTTCAAAGAAGAATTTCGATCCCGAGGTACAAACAGACAAAACTTTTCGAAAAACAAAAGACATATCAGATTTCCAAAATCTAAGAGTCTAGAAAAATTTGTTTTCTCACATTACTTTTCAAAAAACTCTCCCATCAAGAAAACAGGCAAAAAGGAATGTACAGTTTCAACAGTCATTCCTAATTCATCTGACACAACCCAAAAGAGTGTAAAGTCTTTTCGAAACAATGGTTTTCAAGTCTATTCCTAAGATGATCCAAAATGGAAGGGTATCTTACCCACTCCAACACTTTTAAAGTCACATCAAAATTTTAACAAGTGGAAGGGTATTCTACCAAATCCGACAAAAAGGTCTCAAAGATCTACACGTGCTAAACCTCTTTCGAAACAAACTTTTTCAAAACCCAACAACACTCATGTCAGATATTACCAACCTCGGACCGGTCACAAGCCCAACTCATCCTTTAGACCGCTGACCAAACCAAGTGTCAGAGCAAAAGACAAAATCTCAACCTGTCAATGTCAGTGTAGTTGTCAAAATGGTTCATCACATGTCAAATCTAGTCGGATTCAGAAACCTCGTAACTTTTCAAAAAAACAAAACACTCCAGAACTGCACAAACACCTCGGACTAGGATTAAAAGTTGACAAGAAACCCATCCCTGCAACCTCGGTCCATGCATCATTCAGAAATTCACCTATTGCCCCAGGCTCCAAACTAGTTTGGATGCATAAACTAACCGTGTAATTCTCAGGCTTTGTGCAAGGAGGAACAAGAAGATGAATGGTTGGTTAATTGACAGTTCCTGTTCCTTGCACATGACCGGAAGGTTAGAATACCTTCGGGATTTCAGGCCAATTTGCAACGGTGGAAATGTTACATTCTGCAACAATGCGAATGGGGTCATCCGAGGTTATGGTGTTCTCACTACGGGAAACTTCTCTATTCAAAAGGTTGCTTATGTAGAAAGCCTTAAACACAATCTCATCAGTGTTGGCCAACTATGTAAGGCAAGCCATTGAGTTGAATTTGATGATCAATTTTGCTATGTAATGACAAGTGATAGGAACACGTGTCTGATCAAATCACGATCCGAATGTACTATGTATCCTCTGGATGTCTCTCTGATCATAGGCAAACCGCAGTTATGTTTCCTATCCAAAGCCGTATCCGAAGTCAGCTGGCTATGGCACCGCAAGCTAGCTCATCTCAACTTCAGGTACATCAACAATTTGGTCACCGGAGAACTAGTCAGAGGACTCCATATTCTCAAATTCAGCAATGATACTCTCTGTCCTGCATGTGAATGTGGAAAGCAATCCAAAGCAAGTCACCCCATGGTGATTGACTCTTCAATTTCTGAACCACTAGAGCTCTTACACATTGATCTCTGCGGTCCATCCACCGTAGCCAGTCTCCATCACAAGAAATACATACTGGTTATGGTAGATGACTTCACACGCTTCACATGGGTTTTCTTCCTCAGACTCAAGTCAGAAACACCGCAAATTCTCATCAACTTCATCAAGGAAATAGAACTTCAGATCAAGTTACCAGTACGACGTATCCAAAGTGATAATGGAACCGAGTTTACTAATCATCTCCTAAACAGTTTCTTGGTTTCCAAGGGTATCACTCACAACTTCTCCGCTCCTTACACACCACAACAAAATGGGGTAGTAGAGAGAAGGAACCGCACTCTAGTAGAAGCAGCCAGATCCATGCTCAACTTCGCACACCTTCCTCTCTACTTCTGGGCTGAAGCAGTGGCCACCACATGCTTTGTACAGAATCAAAGCATTGTGTGCAAACGTCTCAACAAAACACCGTATGAAGGCCTTAACAACCACAAGCCAAATGTCCGCTTCTTTCATATCTTTGGGTGTAGATGTTTTGTGATCAATAACAGAGATCATCTTAACAAGTTTGCACCGAAGTCTGATGAAGGCATCTTCCTTGGCTATTCCACAAACAAAGTTGCTTACAAGGTTCTCATTAGACGTACAAGGCTAATCATTAAAAGCTTCGATGTGAAATTTGATGACTATCACATCCACAACACCCCTCCATCCACTGAAACCACAGCAATCCTGGAAAGTGATATTCCTGCCTCTTCGGGTCCATTAAATCTAGTTGAAGTGAACTATGACGATCTCTTTGACCCTGTTGAAACAACGAAACTATCCGAAGTTCTTGTGTCTCCGGAAGCTCAACAGCAGCACGCAGATGTATCTGGGCCATCACTATCCGAAGTAGCATCTCTCAATACTTCCACCTCGTAGGTTGAGGGGGAAAGCTCTACTCCGGATCAAGCAACAACCATCGAGGTTCCAGTACTTGATGTAGCTCAAGTTACTATCCGCAGAGAATCATTACCATCAAACGTCTCTTCGGACTCGGATGATGAAAACATAGAGAACATTGACACAAGAACAAACTCAAGGATTATCACTCTCCCATCCGCAGTCCAGGGGGAACCTTCTCAGGTTCCAGGGAAACTCCCATCAGCAATCCAGGGGGAACCTCTTCCAACTGCTCAAGAAAATTCCATTCTCGCTCCAACAATCCAAGATGATTCCGCAGGATGTTCTCTAGTCCAGGGGGAACTGCCATCTCCAACCGCAGAGTCTTCCGATATCGAAGACATTCCCTCTACCGCAGCTGCTGATCATCTGCAACCCCGTCTACACATATGGACGAAGGACCACCCACCAGGACAAATCATTGGCAACCCATCCGCAGGTATCCAGACTCGATCTTCCAAGGACTTATCTGATCATTGTCACTACGCATCATTTATGTCCTCGGTCGAGCCCCGAATGATCAAAGAAGCATTGCTAGAACCAGACTGGATATCCGTAATGCAAGAAGAGCTAGAAGAATTCAAAAGAAACAAAGTGTGGCAACTCATCCCGAAGCCGCATGGTCACACCATTATTGGTACTAGATGGGTGTTCAAAAACAAGCTGGATGAATCTGATGCGGTAGTCAGAAACAAGGCAAGGTTAGTTGCAGAGGGCTATAGTCAACTTGAAGTTATTGACTATGATGAAACGTATGCTCCGGTGGCACGAATGGAATCCATCCGAATCTTCTTAGCATACGCAGCCCACAAGAACGTCAAGGTACACCAAATGGACGTAAAGAGTGCCTTTCTCAATGGGGAATTAAAAGAAGAGGTTTATCTTCAGCAACCTCCAGGCTTTGAAAGTATTGAATTCCCAGACCACTGCTACAAACTTGAAAAAGCAGTCTACGGTCTGAAGCAAGCCCCAAGAGCGTGGTACGAGACTCTCTCTGAATTTCTCGTCTCGTCCGGATACAAAAGAGGAGTGATTGATCCCACTTTATTTAGAAAAGCAAATGGTGATCACCTTATGCTTGTACAAATATATGTGGATGATATCATCTTCGGATCAACTGATCAAGGAATGGTGAATGAATTTGCTAAGCTCATGACCAACAAGTTCCAAATGAGCATGAATAGAGAGATTAACTTCTTTCTAGGACTTCAAGTGAAACAAGTTCCGCAAGGGATATTTATTCATCAGGAGAAATACACCACTGAACTGTTAAAGAAATATTCTATGGACAACTGCTCTTCGGCTAAGGTCCCCATGGCCTTCGGATATAAGATATTTGCTGATCCCTCTGGCGAATCAGTGGATCACAAGACTTATAGAGGTATCATTGGTTCATTAATGTACTTCACCGCAAGCCGACCGGACATTGTCTTTGCAACAAGTGTATGCGCAAGGTATCAGGCTGACCCAAAAGTGTCACACATGACCACAACCAAACAAATCCTATGATACCTGAAGCGAAGCAAGTCTCTTGGATTATGGTACCCCGCATGCAATGACTTCAGCGTTCAAGCATTCACAGATGCGGATCACGCCGGATGCAGACTAGATCGAAAAAGCACCTCAGGTGGATGTCAATTTCTGGGTGGAAGACTCGTTAGCTGGTCATCTAGAAAACAAAGTTGTGTATCTCTGTCTACCGCAGAAGCTGAATATGTGGCCGCAGCCAGCTGTTGTTCACAAGTACTATAGATGAAGACACAACTTATGGACTATGGATATAGAATGTTGCGGATACCAATTTACTGTGACTCTGAAAGTGCTATAGCGATTTCTCATAATCCTATTCAGCACTCCAAGACCAAGCATATTGAACTACGGTATCACTTCATCAAAGACCACATCCTGAAAGGTAACATTGAACTCATCTTTGTCCATACTCATGAAGAGATTGCTGATGTGTTCACAAAGGCACTTGACTCTACAAAGCTCAACAGTTTCTTACAAATGTTAGGAATGATGAATCCGAACCCATAATTCTTCTTGAATTGATAGGTACCGCAGTCCATCCTGGGTCTCTGTTGCAGTCCTAACTGAAGTTACTTATGATAGATGGTTTTGGTATATCCTGTGTACCGCAGTCTATGTACCGCAACCATATATCATATTTATCTCTCAATGGTCCTTATTGTTTGTTATTACTAATTTTTGTTCAAGTGATCTCCTCAGTTCTTCTACCGCAGTCATTCATCCGACAACATATGATCCATCCGCAATAAAGTCTCAATCCGCAACCATCTTGATAGTTTCTCAACTGTTTCATTAACCTTTGAATCATGGTGTGCTATTTAATGATCCTTCATTAATTAAGAAAAACATTAAATAAAACATTCTTTGAGAAACTGTCCCATCTTCTTTTTGAATAAACCTTGTGTCAGTCCTATTTTAGGAATGATGACAAAAAGAACGTTTTTCCATAAATAAATCCTCTTAATCTGTCTTTTCCTATTACTCTAAAACGTCTAATCCGCTACAACTTCCCTTTACCCAACGGATTAATCTCACCCTCACCACACGTTCTCCAGACGTGGGTCTTAAATCTGACATTTCATTAAATGCAAACCTCTTTTTGGTAAATCTCAAAATACAGATTTAATCCTTTTTCTTAATCTGTGGCTGAGATTAACTTTCTTAATTCGAAATAAAAACCCAAACGTTTTCCCAAATTCACTCAGGGTAAAATCGTTTCCCGCTCCCATAAGCCACCATAAAACCCCCTTTCTTCTTCCCAAAGAGAAGTTTACGCTCTCTGAACTTCAACCTCCATCTTGCACTCTGTTTTTCCTTCTCTTACAAAGCTTCATCAAATCCCTACAATGGTGAAATCAGGTGTATCCAAGAAACACTCCAAAGCATCTGGATCAGTGAACCCTACTGGTTCAGACTCTGCCTCAAGACATCCTACGCCTACAATTGCCTCAAGCAATTTCAGAGCTGTGTTCGAAGATCATTCATCTTACAATGCTCCGATCAAGCTAATGATCAAGTTCTTGACCAATCACCCTCTGTTTGGCCCCTTCGATTCGTTCACAGACGTTGTTCCTCTTTCAACCCTATTCAAGTGTGCCTTTTCAGCGTATCGACCACTCGAGAATCCACAAGAAGTGCATCTTAACCTTGTTAACGATTCTTTGGTCATTCTGTCTAAATAAAAGTTTCTCACTGCCATTAACCTTCTTGTTCATCCCTCAATTAAGATTTTTACTCCATCCACGACAGACATCATTTATGCGCTTTACCAAATGGGATATCAAAAGAAAATCAAAGGCATTGGGGAATTCAAGAAAAACCAACTGCCCGCGGTTTGGCAATTCGTTTGCCATTTTGTAATCCGCAGTCTATCAGGCAGAACCGGAGGCACGGATAACATGGGACTCAAACTCCTAGAGTTAGTATGGAGTATCTTCACTGACCATGACGTCAACTACGGTCAGATACTATGGGACGATTTCTTGCAATACATTCCAAAGGAAAGCCTAAGAGAGAACCCTACCGAACTCACGTTTGCAAGGTTCTGGTCTCTATGCATCTCAGACCTCCATGCGGATGCAGGAATTAGCATGGGCAACGACATCAACCTCTTTATCACCAAGGATCTCAAAAGGTACAACCCCTCATCTGATCAGTCTGTTTTTGGACCCATTAGAAGACTACCAACCCACATTCTCTCCACTCTTGGTCTTGAGACTGCTGATGTCTCAGATCATATTGAGGCTACGGAAGGTATTGCCCCATACCTTCCTACCCCGCCTCTTCAAACCCCATCCGCAATCATTGCCCCTGGAAGTACCGCAATCCCTTCTTCCACTACTCTCTCCAATCTTTCTCAAAGAAGAAAGAAATTAGTCTCAGTCCATCAAGGGCCCCGCAACGTCTCCAAGAAATAAAGAACTCCAAAGAAAGATGCTCCCAAAGCAACCGAACCCTCAAAGAAACGCAAAATCACCCAAACCGCACCCTCAAATGATAGTGATTCTGATGAGGATGCACAACCCATAGCTATTCTCAAGAAGAAGAAAACCAATCCCACTGACCAAATGCGTGACCGGACTGATACCTCAGCCTCTCAAAAGGCTCCGGTAGTCCTTGGGGTGGCCACAGACCCATTCAACACCACCATCGAATTCCACTCAGACTCAGAAAGTGAGTCTGTTTCACCGCATCGTGGAGACTCCCCTCCAGTTCAATCCCAAGAGGATAACACTGGTTCTCGCCCTAAGGTCTCCAGGGCTTCCCGACTGCATTTCTTTTCTCTTGAGGAGTTGAACTCCATCCTCTTGAATGTAACCCAAACACTTCAAACACCTTCCCAACCGCAGGACACTTTTTCCGACCTTGCCAGAACTGAGCCGAGGCCAGACTTGACCACAGGTCAAGGAGACCGAGGAAGCTCAGGAAATCCTACTCTGCTTACATCTGTAACAGGTGGTTTAGGCACGGTGAGCACAAATATGCAAGGATCCGTGAACCCGAAGGACACTTCGGTGCGATACCAAGGATTTGACAGAGAAGAATCAAATGACTCGTGGTTACACTACACTCCGATGTCCGAGGCCGACATCAAGAAATATGCCGCTTTCCGTAGGGCATTCCAAGCAAGGAAGGAACAGCAAATCAAACAACTGCAACAAAAGGATTAGGAAATTCAATCTGTGGCAAAGTATTGGGCAGACGCAATAAATAATGCCAATACCGTAGCCACCATCCTGAAAGTTCAAGATTGGATGACTGAAATGGCTGAGACGATCCGCAAGGCTCAGTCGACTCATGACGGTGCATGTATCTCCAAAGTCCCTCCAACTCCAACTGTTCAAGAATCACAAGAAGAAGGAAGCGCAATCGAAGTCAGCTCAGCTCCCACATTCGGCTTCGATGACATCGATATGAATGAGGTAAATCAACCCTCTCCCCCTGATGACGAATTAATGATGTTTGATGAAGAAGAAGAATCTAGTGGCTCTCACCATTCAACCTCTAAGCCCAAAGAGAAGAAGAAGAAGAAGAAGAATGCGGTGACCAGAAAAGAATTTTTAAGCCTGCAAGCAAAGGTCGATCAGATTCTCACTGCGGTCAAGCCAACACAACCGTAGCCAGAAGACATACCCGGACCGCAGTCCTTGATCGAAAGGATAGAAAGATTGGAAACTCGTGAGAGATTGGCTGCTGAGCGCATCTCCCTCAAGGTTGAAATGGGAATGCGGTCCCTGGACACCAGTCGCCAAGCTGATCACAAGCAATTCCTGGCTGCTGCGGAACGCCTCATCTCTGAGGTGACCGCAATCAAAAAGGACTTACAAGCAGCCATTGCGGACCAGTCTACTCAATCCTAAAAGCTGATAGCTGAGACTCACATTGCATATGAGTCCACTATCTCAGTCCTTCAAGCTACAATCAACAGACTGCAACGATCTTTATCATCCAACTTCCATGGTCCTGAAATTCTTCAACTCACTAAGGAAATTCACAGACTACTCTTCAACACCACCATCCCCAACAATCAACAACTAACGGATGCTCTTAAAGCCTAGTTCCAGGAAGTTTATGCCAAGGTCGATGGTCTCAGACAATGGCTTGAGGATGCTCCGGCGTTGCATTCCTCAAGAGGGGGAAGTGAGAAAGAAGACCATCACTCCAATCATTCCAACAGCATCTCACACCATCAAAGTCCCCCCATCATTACTGAAAGAGTTCCTTCACCGCAACCTTCACCGCAACCATCTCATCAGACTCCACCACAAAAGGAGATCACTCCTGAGCGACCAGAGACTCCCCCTCACTTTAAGAATCTGGTGGATCACATGTCCTCTCCAAGCTCAAATGACTCCCCTGTCACCAAACAGAAGAAAGCTGACTGGAAAGCAGCTAAATTTGCTGAGCTCATATGGAGAGAATGCGGTTTCGACACTGTTATGGATGAATCCTTGATAAACTCTTGGATCAATCCCCACCGCAGACTGCTGGATGATGACTACAAACCATAGCTTACCTATGCTGAACCCCCCTCTGATGGCTACTGGGATGTTCCAATCTCCCCAAATGCTAAATACTTCACAGTATTTGAGCAGTTTGACCGTAGCCTTCCAGACCACAAAAGACTGTCAATGGAATTCGAGAGACTTAACTGATTCTATGCAAAGCATGCCTCTTCCATTGAGAACATCTGGTCTAACGATAGACCATCAGCAGTCAATAACTTTAAGCCCCGGAAATTCATGAAAGCTGACTTCATTCAATACACACTCACAAGAAGGAATCAGGACTATGTCCGCACCCAAGCTGACTTCCCCTGTATGAACCCAGAAGAAGTTTTTCTTATAGCAAAGGTGTTCCAAAACAAGTGTGAAAAGCATCCGAAGATGAAGATAGCACTTGAAAGGGCAAGCACATTTCTGAGGGAAACTGTCTGTGACTTTTCTAAAATCGACGCAGACATCTACCCCATAATTGCCAAAAAGTTCGATCTACCACCACTTGATCCTGCACCAATGCCTACCGAAGGTTATCAAGAAAGATCCTTAGGTGCAACTAACTTCCCTGAACTCGAAGTCATTTTCAAAAGGAAGGCCGATAAAATCAAATACTTCATTCCTATGACTGCCATGAATCGCCTCACAAGGAAGCAACTTGAAATCTGTCGAACCGCAGTTGAAAGATCAAAGCACACAACTGCCGAAGTCAAGTTCGAGATTTTGAGAAGGATCACCTGGTTAGAAAACATCAGGAAATTTTGGTGGATACTGATCAAGTTTCTAAAACTTGACAACTGAAGAGAAGTTAAAGAGGTCACTTAGGGGGAAATTGTTGAATCATGAAAAATGACTCTCTTGAACTTCAGCTACCGCAGTCCACAAGGATCCGCAGTCAAGCTCTCTTCAGCATCCTCACCCGAAGTCATCATCTACCGCAGTCAATCTTAGTTACTAGATTAATTTACTTTGTCTATTTTTATTGTAATACTCTCTATTGTCCAGTATGCCTTGCATGGCTACTCTTAGAGACGTAATCTAGTGTAACTCTTGAGACTCTATAAATAGAGCTCATTCTCACTTATTCAATACATCTCTGAAGCTATCTTTTCTATCTCTCTATCTGATTACGCATCTCTCCTTACTCTCAAACTTTACTAGAATATAACTGATTACAATCTCTCTTCGGAGCAAGTCTCTTGTGACTTAATCACTAAGTTTGATCTCACTTATTAACTTGGTTTGAATGTATTCCTCGTTATGAATCAACTTATGTGTATACTTGATATAACAATTGTTGTCATTTCCATTTCTTTACTTTTCCGCAACTAACTCTCTAACTATCTAACTCTAACTTATTAATATTATTGTTGAGCTTTTAGATCCTTCGAGATTAACTATTCCGCAACTATACTTGTTCTAACATTTGTTCAAGTGTGTCTCAAAGTTTTTCTCTCAACAAGAGCGGTTTTAGAGCTTACCAAGTCTGCTATTGGAATAAAGACAATATTTTGACCACGAAGCCATGAGAATGCTCTTGATCCGAGAATCCGAAAAGCCTAGATGAAATCATTGAGTGTAATTGGAGAAGGGAAGAGTTTTTTTGTTTGGAAGAATCACTTACTCTTGGACTTGCATAAACTCGTTAGTCACATATTCTTCTGACCTGTTCTGGAAAAGCATAAGGAAATCAGCCAACTTATCAGTTATCATCACCAAAATACTTCTGAACGTGAAGTGGAAGAAAACCCCAAAATTCAGAAAACAACTAGAGAAAGAAAAAGGAAGACTCACCAGAAGATTGTGGAATCGACATGCTCAGGAAGAATATTAATGTAATTTCTCAAAGAAAAAGGCAGACTCTCAATGGATTTAATCCATCACACACCCTATTGATTTTAGAAGTTGAAATTGTATATGTATTTTAGAAGTTGAAACTGTATCTCCATGGCTTTAATCCTCCAAAACGACTTCATTTCGACCTGATAAACACTACACGAGAAGATGCTCTGCTGTAATGGTTGATTTTAACCTAGATACAGTAAGAAATTAGAACACGTCAAAGGAGTAGGGGGTCGATTTTTTTCATTGCCAAAAACCTAAGTGTTATGAGAGAGATTATGAGAGGTGAAAGATTTGTCTGGTTTTTAGGGTAATGAATAAGGCTGTGGTTTGTTGGTGGCGGTGGGGGAGAAGAAGATAGCTCCGACGAAGGTCAGTGGCTGTGTCTAGGGTTAGAAAGAGAGAGAGAGAGAGAGAGAGAGAGAGAGAGAGAGAGAGAGAGAGAGAGATAAGAGGGAGAGAATGGCTCTGTGCGATTTTACGAGAGATAAGGCGATCCAAAGGAGAGAGAGCAGAAGCGGGGTATTCAAAATTTTAGAATTTTAAAGGATCCCTCTTTAAAAACGCACATTTAGTTAAAAAAAAATATAAAGCGACATTTGTAGATGACACACACTTAAAATAAGCGTCTTCTGTGTTTTTAATTTTGTTTTGTTTGACACTAATTTTCGGGCACGCACAAATGCGTGTCCTCTATCCTTCAAATTTTGGAAAACTGACATTAATTTTTAGGGCACGCACAAATGCGCGTCCTCTATCAGTGTGTGTCATTATTTGCGTATCGTAAAAGGCTGTTTTTCTAGTAGTGAATCCTACTTTCTATTATTTGTATTAAAAAAATATACTTTAGTTTTATTTTTTTATTTTTTACCATGTGCTATACTTTGAAAAAAAAACAAACGTTATCGATGCCTTTCACGCGTACCAATTCACCATTAGAAATTGTTACTGAGGATCGTTTTTTTAACGGCTAAAGGATTCATATAAAACTAGCAAATTGCTAGGAAAGAAACAATTACACATTGTTAATTGGGTTTTTAACCAATTAACCTAACTAATAGAAATTCTCTTGTTTCAACTTCCAAACCATAAAAAAGATAAGTCTTTAACCGTGTCTAAAATGGTATCTTTTCTCTGTTTAATCTCTCGGAAAAACCTATGAATTTCTAAGCCTCCAAAGTACCTACAACATAGTAGAGACAATAGCTTCAATGGCCACAATTTTAGAAGAAGACATATGGCTCGAGTCAAGCCAACTGAAAAGATCACCAACTTCTTCAAAACCAGAACCTCCATCTACATAAATATCGAATTCTATGTTCTAACTGCAACTTCACAGTTGATCAACCAATGGTCTAAATCTTCCACTTCATCATTATAATTCGGACATAGAGTCGAAGGGACATCAATCTCACAATGGACTACGATTCGACCTAGTTTGATAGTTTATTCCAAAGAACTCTCCACACAAAAACATTAACTTTCTTAGGGACAAATTTATTCCATTTTGTCTGGTGATCCCTATCCGGGAGTAAAAAACCATCTATAATATTACGTGTGATATGAACCGTGAAACCATCATCATTCTCCAACTCCCAACCCCATCTATTATTTTGATCAAAAAATTGCACATTATCAACTAAATCAACCAAGGTCGTGAGTTGGTTGGACTCAACCCTTAGAATCTATTTATTCACAGCTCCATATACGTCGTTTAGGCCTATTAAAAAAACCGTATATTTTTTTTTGGTAACATTATAGGTACATCTATTTTTATTTATCAGGTAATCTAGGCTATTTCTTTCCACACCACAAAATGCAAAGAATATTGCACATGTTATCTACTTTTCTTACTCTTCTTTTTTGGTCTTACCTTCTCCCCATATTCAATAACCTAAAACAAAAGATTTTAAATAAGTCATCTGGATAATAAAAATGTCAAATAAGGAAAGTCAAAATTCACAATATTCTCAAATGTAAAGTAAGACAAAGTCCTGATTTTTTTATTTATAAAATGTAATAACTTAATTAAAGTATAATTTTTTATACTTTTTACGAAAACAAATTTAACTTGAAAATTTTCCAAAACATATATTTACTCCAATAACTACAAACATTGTGATACAAATATTAAACTCGTGTACAATTAGGAGGTTTTAAACATTTATACAAAGCAGATGCAGGTTGCTTGTAAGTAGGAATGCTACTCGGGTCGAAAAACCGAACTTCCCCAGGCTCAAACGAAAGCTCGCTATGCCTGTAAAAATCACCAACCATGCTTCTTATCAAAAAAATATAACTACGATTGTACGAATGTTTTGATATTTTTATCAAGAATATCTTTAACCCAACTTTTTTATCTAAAAAAAAGATGTTAGACCAACCCTTAATAATGTTTGCAAATGGGTAAAGGAATTCCCACCTTCGAAGATCGAGTCCGACAAGACCCGCTTGTAGGATCGTCAAATTATCAGAGTCGGGGGAGACAATGATAACAGTGTCCTCAGAATACTGAGTTTCAAGAATCGACATTAGTTGTGTCACCCGAACAAACACATCCGCAACACTCTCGTTAGGTGTTCCATCGTTGATTGGGGGTGGCTTAATGTTCGTGGATACACTATCTGATGCATATATCTAATACATACAACACATAGACAGACATAACTTTTAATCTGACATTACATGCAGTAATTAGATAAAACTACTAGAGATAAATCTTACTTCGGAAACGGATTGTAACGCCTTTCCTTCATACGCTCCTAATCCACGGGCATCCAAGAAACTGTACTCCGGAACTATATTACTATATTCAAAAAGATTTTTTTTTTTTTTTTTTCAAAAGAAACAAATAGTGAATCCATGGTCAATGGAATGGAAATGAGTCAAGATTTTTTTACCTACCTTCTATTGATCCCATTAATGGCAGCAATGATCTCAGCAGCCTGGTAAGCTCTCTGAGTAATAGAAGGCCAAATCCAGCACCCATTATCACAAGCCCCAATTTCCTTCAATCTCAAAGCTGCTTTCACTGCCTGTTTCTTCCCGATCTTCGATAAACCATTATCTACAGATGTTTTCCCAACAGGGTTTGTGTTAATTATACCCAAACTCTCAAATTCAGACTCCCCTGCCCTCACTAGGAAGTACCTGAGAAATCAAGGAAGTTGAGTTAAGAAATTATGCAAAAATTGACATAAAAATGTTAGCATAATTACCGATTGGAGAGACGAACAGGGGGCATTTGGAAGAGGCCGCGAGCATCGGCGGAGGGAAATAAAAACACGGGAGGAAGAGGAGATTCTTCGTGGTTGAGGTGAGGGTTAGGAGCCAAGAATGGGGTGATAGAAGCGGCGAGTGAAGCGAGAATGCGACGGCGATCGATGGATTTAAGGTGAACTTTTGGGGTTTCGGGGTGGCTTGTGGCGGCGGAAACGGTGGTCGGATAAGGTGGCGGGGTTTTATTTGAGGCAAATGTTGTTACCAACATTTTCACCGGCGAAACTGAACCACTGGCGACGGTGGATTGAATCATCGGTTTGGTCTGGTATGAAGCAGAAAAATATCAACCGTTTTTCAGAATGATACATTTTAGCCCCTCCTTCTTTACCTATTACAAAGATGATCCCTCAGCAAAACTTTTGTTTCTTCCTCTTAGATCGGAAGAAGTGGGAGGGAAGCTTCCCTCACTTGTGGGTCATACCCTCATTTCTCTCATTTTTCTTTCACTCACCTAAAACCCAAGGAATGGGTGGAAAGCCATTCCCTCACTTTTTTTTTATTAAATAAAATTAATTTTTTTGTTATGAATTATAATTTTTAAATTAATACTAAACATAAAATTTAATTAAAAATAAAAAGCATTTCATTAATTAAAATAAAACTTACATTAAACCTAAAATTTAAAAAAGTAGAAAATTAAAAAAAAACACACACACACAAACTAAAAATCAAACAAACCAACAACGACCTATGAAAAATATTTTTTCAGAATTTTTTCCCTCTTCTTCATCACGAGCTCGAGAGCCGGTCCCGAGAGATGATCGACGTTTTCCATCAAAAACTTCATGTCCTCCATTTCTTGTCTCTCCGCCCGCTCCTTTTTCCTTGTTTCTTCTTTTTCTTTGTCGAAAGCCAACCGTTCGGAGAAATTTAGATTATATCGATCAAACGACGATGTTATCTTCCGCATTTCGTCAATGTCCACGCTGAAATCAGATGCACTCGAAGAAGTCCCTTTTCCCTTTCTCTTCGCTTTGTCCCTACCCATTGGGCGGACAATTTCTTCTAGCTCAAGTTCGTCGTCCTGATTTAAATCAAGACCGACCCGAGCATCGGAGGAGGTTGTGTAACCACTAGAGCCCGTTTTCGTTCGCTTTGATTGTTGGACTCCAAAAATAAAATTTTGCTCGTATTTTTTCCACCTAGGACTTCGGACCAATAATTTCCAACAATCGTGTCACTTGAATGGTTTTCCGACTTCCTCAAGGTAAAACTACAACGCTTCTTGAAGTATTTCTTCGTCGTCTTGACCGCTTTTTCGTTGGGTTTTTAGGTTGTTGTACAACCCGTTTATTTTTGAAACCCCCTTTGCTATTTCTCGAAACTTCGAATTAAGTTGATGTTTCGTACGGTAGTCGTCACATTTTCCTAGCTCCTTTCGAAATCGTTCTAAAATGCGAAACCAAAAATGTTCTCCCGGTTGTGCGTTTTCCTGAATCGAATCTTCAGAAATATCAACCTAAGCTTTGACCAAAACTAGCTCTTCGTGTGGAACCCATGTTGTCGGCTTTTGTCTTCCCGGTTGTGCGACACCCTCGCGCGCTTGTTTTTTCCCTTTACGTCTTTGTGGTGGTGGTGTTGGTTGAGTTTCGAGAACCATGTCTTCTTCTTCTGCGTCATCCGATTCATCGACAAGTTGGTGTTGTTGTTGGGTTTGGGTTTGAGTTTCAGTTTGAGTTTGGGGTTGAGGGTGATTTGGCGATTGTTGATCCGGAAACACAACAAAGTTTGAAAACATTTGCGACGAAACATTTGGAACTTGCATCGGGTAATATTGGACAACATTTTGGTATTGAAATTGTAGTGGGGATTGAATGGGAGCATCGAGTTGGGGGCGGTAAACTCCTTGCGGGGATGAATCGATAGCAAAAATGTTTCGAGGAGGGATGTTTATACTTGAACCATGACTTTTTTTCCTTCGATCGGAAGTTGGGATTTGATTGTCGGGATTCATTTTTTTTTGTTGATATAAAGTAGAGAGAATAGAGGGTAGTGTGATGTTTGATGTTATATGTATGTATTTATAGGAGTGGAAAAAGGATAAAAAAAAAACAAAAAAAAAACATAATTAGCCGTTACAGCCAAAAAAAAAAAATTACATTTTTACCGTTGATTAACGGTTCTTTTTCAAAAAAAAAAAAAAAAAATTCTCAGCCAATCGCAACAAGAGAGAGAGAGCGGGAGAGGCTCCCCTCTCCGTTTCCCGCACAACGCTTCCCCGCGCCGACGGTGCGGTGTTTAGCCGGGCGGGAAGCTTCCCGCTGCCGTTCCCCGCGCCCGTTCCGTCCGGCCTTATGAACTGAGACTAAAGTTGACTGATTTACCTGGATATTTGGTTGGTTTATATAGTATTTTACATCTAATAAATAGTTGAAGATAAACTTTAAAATAATCGATTATAAAATAGATCAATCAAAAGTAAATATAATATTGTATCAGTATTATGAATGAAGTTCATATATTTTTTTTTTTCATCCTGAATTCCGAATAGAAGTTGTTAGTGGGCCGGACGGCCCAACGGTGAAAAATGATAAGTCAAAATCGGTTTTGTGTAATTGTGAGGTACGGGAAGAGGTGCACAAATCCTTTTTTTAATCGGCCTGGTTCAACAAAAGTAAAAATCGGTTTGAGTCAAAATGGGTTTTCAAGCAAATATAAACAAACCTATAGAAATTGGTTAGGATCGGTTCGAAACCTGTCTGAGTGAAACCAACTCTGGAAAAAAAAAAACATATTTTTTTTTTCGTATTCTCACAAAAAAATTAAAATTGGTGTCGGAATCTAACTTTAACGGTTGATTAGAGTTGCTACAATAAGTAAAACTCCAGGCATTTGGGATTGTTTAAGGGGTTCAAAACACCCTTTTTCAACTTTTAATTTTAGAAAAGTCTTTTGCGGACGTCTGGGACAGGGTGAAAACCGGTCTTGAAAAGTTTCAAATCAGTTTCAAATATCAAATTGTACTATATGAAATCAATTTTTTTTATAGTTTTGAAAACCGGTTTCACTCAAATCGGTTTTCAATTGTAAAATTCTCAAACCATTACAAACCTGCCGGACCGGTTTCAGCCAAAGCGTATTCCAAACCATATTGGTTTCGGTTTGAAAGCCAATTTCGGATCATATAAATCGGTTTTTTTTGTACAACTCTAGATACTCGTAATATTATGTGAACTTGATCGAATTTTGGATTTGTATTTTTACTTTTTAGTAAGGATGACAAAAAGTGATCCAATGTAAGATACAGTGGGATTGGTTGATATTATAAGGTGAGTAAGCTTGTTTAACTAATAAGTTGAGTTAGAGTTAAAATTTTGTATTTCATTTTTTTTTAACCGGCAAATACAAATATATATTAATTTAGGTTAAAATGTTATGATTTCGACTCGCTAACCTATCCAACTGTAATATTTATTATTTTATTATATTTATATTTCCCAAATCCTATTTTTATCAACATATAACTATAATTTTAAGGTTGAGTTGTTTATAGTTTAGACATTTCAGATAACATCTTGGCCAATTGATTTATATTTAAGATTGGATTTCTTTGAAAACTTTGACAAATTGATTTGTATTTGTAGGGTAGTTTGGCAGTTCATTGATTTTCAAACCCACGTGCGAAAAATAAAAATGAGTCCTAAATATAGTTTTGTTATACAAACAAAAATTATTGATAAGTAAATAATTGTTATAAAATTAATCAAAACAAAGATTATCATTGATCTGTCTAATCTGTCAGTAATCCGTCACTAATATTAATGTGCGTAAAAAAATTAGACCCCCTAAACGACACGGGCCATGTGCGGTGACACACTCTTCTGCACATGCCGAGGCCCTTTGTATTTGTGGTGTAATAATGAATCACCAAAAGGATGAGTAGTCTGCAAGTTTATAGTTTGTTTGCGTGTTTATTTGATTTTTTTTTTTAATCTGATAATTTTCCCATAGAAGTAATGTTCTTTCAACCCCACCATATGTTCCATTTCTATTCTTTAATGAAGTCTTTATCGTATACAAATTGGCATCGAGCAAATAGAACAATAAGCTTATATTAAATTTGCATTCCCAAAATAATGTTCTTTGATTTCCTTTTTTCCAAGGTGTCTTTGATATCGTCCGTACTACAAACAGTTGTGAAGAAGATCTATGTTAAAGGTTCTACTTGGTGATGCCTGCTCCCAAATGTATTTGATTCTTGATTTTTGAGATAAAGCTATTACATATCTTCACCTTTTATGAGATAAAGTAATTCAAAGATTAAAGTGTTGCTTTAAGCATTGCCTCTTTTTCTCACGAAGATATACTTTCATTTATTATTTATTCACACAGCATAGTCATGATTTAATTGAGAACGACATTACATTGAATACAAGGCTAGGTGACAACATGGTTTTTGATTTGTATGCGAGTTTCGTTGTTTATATTGGATTCAAGTGTTTTTTTTCTTTCTTGTGACCCAATGTTTTTAAAATACTTTTCACAAGCTTGTGTATGCAATATCCCATATTGGTGCAATATAGTTTTTTATGTCTCTATATTACTATATATGTTGGATATATATCTTCCTCTCTCTATAGATATATCTTACAATTCCTACTTCTACTCATTCATTACAATTTCAAAGCTTTTATGAAATTATATATAGATCCAATATAACAAAAATGAAGTTACTTATTTTACAAGCAATATTCAAAGCACACATGCAAAGATAAATATTTTAGAATGTTATTATATGTTTCACTCACTCACATAACATTAAATCATGAGGATACATTATTTCCCACTCACACAGGATACACAAAACAATTTAGAGATAGGTATAGATATGAAGATATCTATAGTCATATTTACATACAAAGCTAAGTGTATAGATTCGCAGTAAAGTACTATATAACAGTCACACATTAAAACATCACATCAGTACCATTAATAACTATGAAGATAAATAGCAAGTGAAGTTAACTTGGAATTAAAATGGTAAACTTTGTCTAAACCTTTTTATTACTATTTATTATTTACCGAATTAAATACTAAATAGAGTTAGGCAAGAAGTATAGTATATAGTGACAGTGGTGTGTTTGTGGAACTGCAAAATTTCATTAAGATTCCTGTCATATTTTGTCTCATTGTTTTTGGTCTTCGAAAGTGGTGCCTGTTGCAGGAGGAATCTATTCCACTATTGGTCCCTCCTCCATATTATATTAAACTACTCTTCATTCATTGCTTTCTGCGCATCACTTAGATACTGGTTTATAATTAATTAAACATTATCTAGCTATAAGTATTCTGCATCTTATTACCTTTAATAGATGTCAAAAGGTGATATTATATGTCGACCTTAGTTTACCCAATTCTTATATAAAAAGATTAATAATATTTTGAAGATCGTCAGTTACGGCTGTTTGGTAATCAATGAATGAAATCATATAACCTCTAAATTGGTCAGCGTCAAATATGTTTGATGCAATATGTGAACGAATCAAAAGTTTTGGAACTCACTGTGAACATTTAAACAATTTTACATTCTCTTAACCACAAAGAATTTAAAATTATTCAGTTCATGTTTGGAGCAATTTACCAAACAACCCTTTAAATTTAGTGTTATAAAATGCAAGTTTACAGTGGAGTGGGATTTGTTGCACATCCCCAGTCCCCACTATGCTTGTCTTGTTGTGTTATTATCGTTAGATCTATTGCCTACAATTTCAAGCTGCTATACGGGAATATTGTTTATAAAAGTCAGGGTCTAGGTGAGCAACCATGTCAGTGAATGTTATGGATCAAGGTGAGAGAAACTAAAATGGAGTAATAATAAATGCTAATCATTTGGTGTTCAAATAATAATCATTTGGTGTTCAAATAATCCGTGCCACAACAGTCAATTAGAATATTTGACTGTGAAAAATATGTCAACAATTTAAATGTCATCCTTTTAAATTTAAATTGGGATTTGCTAAAAAGACATCACATATTATCATATAGAAACCTTAATTAAGTTTTGAACTATATGTAAGAACTTGTAAGACCAAACGGTATGCCGACGACGAATATCATCGTGGTATACGTGGCCATGAAATCCCATCGTGCACACTATCCCGACCATTCGTGGTCGGGCGTGCTCGTTGTGGGTTGTGGTGCGTACCACGAAACCAAACGCCGAATCAGGGCATCTCTCTCGATTTGGAATGGAAATAGCCATTTAACGGCTAATTTTTTAATTTTTTTAACGACATTTTTATCTATAAATACCAAACTTTTAACCCTCATTTCTTACACCATTCTTTTCTTTCTCTATACACAAAAAACAAACAACATTTTCACAACCATGAAAAATGGATCCCAACCAAAATACACCCCCCTCCCAAAACAAACTTTAGAAATCGCAAACCCGATAACGTTTTTGCGTTAGATACCACCCATCGCCAATTCCTGACCATGGAATCATGTCAAGGTGGTTTTGTCAATTTACTTCAAACCGGTTCCCCTATCCAACAAACACCATTTTTCCAACAACAATACCAGCCTTTCCCATCATTTCAACAACGATTCCACAAATTTCAACAATTTCAACAACAATTCAAGCCACAATCGTCACAACCACCACCTCCACGACCACAACAATTACAACCACCACTTTCACAACCACCTTCAAAACATACATAAAAGCGGGCCAAACGATTTCGATGTCTTCTAGGCGACCTTGGAACAATTTGAAAAAACAACGACAACCCGTAAAGCTTTTCCGTATGTGAAAGTGTGGCTAAAATTGAAGGACGCTCCAAAATGGATACAACAAGCGGAAGGAACTTCACAAACCTCTACTAGTTCAAAGCGTTCAAGAAACTCGGATGCAACTTCCCAACAATCGGACGAGTGAACACACATCGACATCAACGATGATCTACTCGATCTTGAAGACGAGCAACCTCTATGTCGGCCGGTTGGAAGAAATAAAGCAAAAGATCAGCAGGTTCGTTGACTTCGGAGTCTAGTGTTATCGATCATTTTGGAGAGAAATTTGATCGATATGTCCACATTCAAGAAACCAATGCAGAGATGTTGAGTCAGATGGAGCAAAAAATGATAAAAGCGCAAACGTCATTCCAAGAGGCGCAAAGGACACTTCAAACAAAAACCGACATAGAGATTTTGAAGATGAAAACGGGCGATCTCGAAGGCGAAGATTTGGAGATTTTTCTCACGATGAAAGAATCAGTTCGAGCCCAATATAGGAATAGGGGGTAATTTTTTTTAGTTATATTTGGTATTTTTAGGCGTTTTATTTTTATTTTTATTGTTTTTTTATTTTTTTATTTTAATTAATTTAATTTTTTAATGTAATATGATATTTTAATTTAATGAAAAAAGTAGTACTTATTTATATATATATATATATATATATATATATATATATATATATGTTTTTAATGTATTTTTAAATTAAATTTAATTAAAAAATGATGGGGAGTGGAGTTATAGTGGTTGGTATCTCATAGGTTTAGAGGATATGGTGTGGACACATCTCGTGCTCGTTGTGGCTGAGGTGGACGCCAAAAACGGCGTTATAACGGGGAACACCCCCCCTTCTTGTTTCTGCTTGTTATGGCACTTCTCGTGCCTGTTCCCACTTATTGAAACGGGGAAAATGTATACGTTAGGTATGTGACCGTTTGCAACGGTCAAAATTTATTTATTTATTTATTTACTTTTTTTTTACTTTATATAAATACTCATTTTACTTCAATTGTTTTACATATTTCTTTCATTCTCTCTATATTTTATACTTTCTTTTAATCAAAAAAATGGAGCAAAACCCAACCCCCCCCCCCCCCCCCTCCATCATCAAACCCAAACACACAACCAAACACAACATTGCCTCTCGGATTTGCGGGTTATGAAAATTATTTCAACATTTTATCGTCTCAAGGATCACCACAAATCCCATACCAAGACGCCACTTTCAATCTCGCTTCACCACCACTGCAATTTCCCAACTCACCTTAACAAAATCTATTTGGCCAAAACCCAAATTTACAACAAAATCTTTTCCCTGCTTTTGCTTCGATGCAACAAACAACCAACCAACCACCACCTACAACACAACCATTGGTTGAAGTGGAAGCGGGAGGTAGTAGGAGAGGGAAAGGGAAAGGAAAAATGAAAGGGAAATCGATAGTGGTTGAAACGGAAAATGCAGACGTTCCACAATGGTGAACACCGGAGGAGGAATATGCTTTGACGGCGACATGGTGTACTACTTCAAAAGACGAACTCCGCGGAAATGGAATGAAGAAAGGAGCTTATTGGGGGGCGGTGCGCGACAAGTTTCACGCTGTTTTGAAGAAAAATCCGTATCGCAACAATGACATGTTGAACAGCAAATAGAGTCAAATAATTAAGCGGTGCAGCAAATTCAACGGTATTTACAACCGGCTTGAGGCGCAACAGCAAAGCGGAACCAACGGCTTCGATTTGTTCAAATATGCAAAAAAAACAATATCGGGTCGAAATGGGACATGTTTTCAAGTTTGAGAAATCTTGGGAGTTGTTGAGTGCGGATCCAAAGTGGAATAAAAAGCCTACGTCGTCGGAGGTTCAATCCAAAAGGTCTCACAATTCGAGCTCGGTCGACGTGTCGAACGCACAGACTCACATCGACCTAAACGCCGACACCGATGAGATCCCGGATGATATCGAGGAGATATCCCCACCATGACAACCGCTCGGTCCCGACAAAGCAAGACGCGCTGCAAGGCATGCGAAGGAGGTTAAGGCGAAAGCAAAAGATGCGGCGGAAATGAGAGTGAAATTCGATGAGCACAATTTATTAATAAAAGGAAAAAATGACTTGAAACGTCGTCACTTGGAGTTTCTAGAAAGGAAAACACGAGGAGAAGCAGGAGCTAAAAGAGAGAAAACTAATGACACATCAGTTGTCAATTCTTCGGACTAACGATGAGGGTTTGGGGCCTGAAGATCTAGCGGTGCTACAAGCAATGAATGATCAAATTAGGAAGAAGTATTTGGAATAATTAGGATTAGTAGTAAAATGTTATGGTTTTAGGTTTAATTTAAATGTTATTTGGGTTAAGTAGGACTTAGAAAAAATGTTATCTTTTGAAATTATGTCTTTTTTTTTTATTGTAATCTTAATTTTAGTTTTTAAATATTATGTCTTTTTTCGTTTTTTAAATATTATATTTTATAAAAAAATATTTCTTTTATTAATTTAAAAAAAAAGACAAACAAAAAAAAGTAAAAAAAAAAAATACAAACTCGAAAAGAAATACAAAAAAAATATATGACATGGAAAAAAATTAGTGTTACATCTTGTTAAAACAAGCAAACCATTTTCCCATTTGGTGTTATAACACAATTTGTTTATGTGACATGTAAGGTGACACAACTTGGTGTTGCATCTTGTTACCCACACCCAATGCTTTTAGTGGTAGCTAGTGTTGATGATGTGACACCCACAACTAACTATAATGGTTAGTGGTTGGTATAACGGATGACCTAAGTTCACAAACAAGGTGAAAATATTATAAACTAAAAAACTCTCACAATAGTTTATTGAGTTTGAAAAGCTTATTTGACAGGAAAAAAACGTTCCAATAAACTCATATAGTAGATGTTTTCAATATAAAAGCTTATCATTTTTAGTATTTTAGGTAAAAGTATTAAATTGTTAAAATTTTGGATAATTTGTTATATTTATTGATTACGATTTATATAAATTAGTAAAAAATTGATAACCTCGGAAGTTTACAAGATATGTTATATAAGTTAAAAAAAAATATAAATTATTTTTGTAATTTTTTGTAGATACATCGTAACAGGTTTTGTTTGTACTACTTATATAGTTTCATATAAGAGTGTTTGCGGTGTGGTGTGGAACGGTTATGAGGTAAAACTGTAAATCGTACTGCATATGCGGTTTGGGTTTTAGGAAACCGCAAACCGCACCATAAGAAATTTAAACCAGATTATGTTGTGTTGTTTGATACGGGTGGTTTGTGCGATTTATATGGTTTGATGAACATCCGATTTGTAATATTGCGTAGTTTTAGTTCTACATCTTGTAAGCTAGATTTAACTATTATTATTATAAGATTTTTATATATAAACTAAGGCTAATTAAAAGAAATGTTACTAATAAGTCATTGTAATTATGTTGGCGTAATAACATGTGTTAAATATTTTATAATTCATTCCAATTGATAAATACATGCTGAAATGTATACATGATATATAAATAATATTCATGGGCCGCCATCAAGACCCAAATTTTAAGATTAATATATTTGTTATTTGAAGAAATAATATCTATATTTTCATTAGTAATACTTTAAGAAGTGTAGTTTATATAGCCTAAACCAGAAGTTACATAATTTTGTGATTGAGTTTCATAAAGAGTGAAGATATCCTTGTTTTATAGCACATGTATTCTCAAATGTTTTGAGAATACAAATATGGTGCGGTTTGAACTGCAATTTGTAATTGGAACCACAAACTGCACCACATAGTGCAGTTTGATAAAATTACATACTACACCATGCAAGTTTTAAACTATATTATTATGTGGTGGGTTGTGGTGTGTACGGTTTGATGAACATCCATATTTTCTTTTAACCATGCTTACATTGTTACATGTTTCTTTCCCTTGTTAGTAGTTGCTTTCTACTACTTTTATAAACAACTTAATGATTATATTATAGAAAGCTAGAAGAAACTAGTGAAAACGAATAATTTACAAGGGAATAGACAAACTAGGTTTTGCAATAACGACACCCAACTAAGTTTAAGTGTTTTATTCCTATTTATAAGGCAATTATAGGAATAATCACAAACTAAATCATGTAACGAATCCCATTTACAAATTTTTATGCCAAAGATTGTATTGGGCATGTACTTCCAAATGACCTACCACATAGCTCAAACAATAACATCCAAGGCTAACCTTTTAGTTGCAAAAAGTTAGACCGTATCCACCAAACTAGGACCTCCTCCAGTACATAACCTCGATGAACCCTTGATACATGTAATGGACGATCGTCGGCGATCTCCACCTCTAGCGGATAATCAAGCTTTCCAAGAGCATCACCAAACTTCTTGCTGAGAGCAAGAGATACAAATGATCGGGTGGCGCCCGAATAAAAAAGGACTAGAGCTGGAACACCGTTCACTAGGAACGTTCCTATATAACAACATATACAATAAGCATAACATAAAAAAATAAATGTGATAAGGAGAAGATACATTGTAACATCCCGAAATTCAGGTACAGCTATTTAACCCTTCTCTTTTGTCAAGTTGTCAAGATTAGTCCCTGAGAGGGAAAAGTTGCAAATGAGTACGCCGGGCGTACTGGAGAGTACGCTGCGCGTACTCATGCGCTTGAAATGGACGCGGACCCTTTAAGGTACGCTGGGCGTACCAAAGTTACACTGGGCGTAACTGGTCCAGATGCAAACCCTAAATGAGACTTGTGCACTATATAAGGAATGATATGGCCTTATCCTCAGCCACCATTTCGAAGAGAGAAACCCTAAGAGAGCATTTCCTTCGTCCTAAAGCTTGTGTGTGAGGGTTTTGAGCTAAAAGTGCCTTTATGTGTTAGTGAAGAAGAAGAGGAGGTTCTTGTGAAGGCTAGAAGTTGGAGTACAAGCTTGGATCTGAGTTCTTCAGAGGAAGGAGCTTCACTTAGAGGTAAAAAGCTCAGAACTTTCCTCTTTATTTTGGTTTGGTGATTCATGGTCCATTTCTAGGGTTAAAGTCCCAAAGGTGGAGACTTTATGAGCACAAGGGACTCCATGGACCTAGATCTGTCCCATTTCAGTGATATATGTGTTGTAGATCCATAAAAATCCCAACTTGGTCGTCATTAGGGAGTCATGTTTGAGTTATGGGCTTTAAAGTGTTGGAAGTGGAATGATTTGGGTGTTGGTGACTCTTACAACCATGCAAAGGCTTAAAGTCACCAACTTTATGGATTAAGAGGCTAAGGGGTAGTCAGATCTGAAAGTTGGACGTGTGTCTTAACTGTTTAAGACCCCAAAAGCTAAGGAGTCTGAAACTGGAAGTTACGCTGGGCGTAATCCCAGTACGCGCGGCGTAGGGGGTCGCGTTCCCCATTTCTGTGAGGTCGCCGGGTACGCCCAGTGTACAGGTTCGGTACGCGCAACGTAACCCGGAGATTTGACTTTTGTTGACTTTTAGGGTTTGGTCAAACAATTGGACTTTTGGGACCGTTGAGGGGTAAAATGGTCTTTTAGCCTTCTGAGAGTGCTAAGAGAGGGAACAGTCTAGCCTTGAGAGTTGTATTTGATTAGAGTGCTTATTCCATGTGATTAGGCGGAGGCTAGAGCAGATTTTACCGAGTTCGAGATTACCGAGTTACCCGAGGTGAGTCTTCTCACTATACTGTACCTGGAAGGGTACCCATGTGTGACCGGAAGGTCTTGTATGCTATGATGTATGTGCTATACGCGGTTATGTGATATGGGTGACCGGAAGGTCTTGTATGCTATGATGTATGTGCTATACGCGGTTATGTGATATGGGTGACCGGAAGGTCTTGTATGCTATGAGATGTATGTGCTATATGCGGTTATGTGATATGTATGTGCTATGTATGTTATGTATGGTATGGACCGGAAGGTCAAGATGACATGGACCGGAAGGTCAAGATGATATGGACCGGAAGGTCAAGAGGTTACGGACCGGAAGGTTGATACGGGTAGGACCGGAAGGTCTACCGGGATTCGGATCACTCCTTTCCAAGGGGACACTTTCAGGAGTACGAAGTCCCCCACCTGGAACTTCAGCTCGGATCGTCGCCGATCCACATAACTCTTTTGACGACTCTGAGCCGTCAATAACCTCTGTCTAACCTGCTGTATCTGCTCTGTCGTCTGAAGCACTATCTCAGTCCTACCCATCACGTGCTGCCCTACCTCTCCCCAACAAACGGGAGTTCGGCACCTCCTCCCATACAACAACTACCTCGGCCCAGTGACACTCAAGTCACGAAGTTCGCTTAACCCTAAGCGAATGCTACCTTCCCAACCGGAGATCGACTCAACACCGACCTCTATCATCTGATACCCATCGTTCCATGCAACTTGCGGTACCACCCGTACCTGAGTACTGACCGATACAGGTCTAAGACATCATATGACAACAATATTCCTCAACATTGAACCCACCTCAGAATCCATAATCTCATCTCACCTATCCAATGCACCACCAGAGCCAAACTCAACTCGAGAGTTTGGTCCGTCCAAGAGTTGGAACCACTCGTCCCAACGAGGCACTCAACTCAGAACTCATTTCTCGTAACCCATGCGTACCTCACTTATCCCATTCTTTCGGATTGTGATGACCACATCTCACTTCGACCATAATGACTCCCTATCATTGAGGAGACCCCGGTCTCGCCCCTGGTCCAACCACCAGGTGCCCAAAAACTCGTAAATTAGGGCCATCCCATGCCTAAAACTCTTCTGCACCATGCTCTGATCAAAGAGTACTTTATAATGACAACTTCTCGCTGACTAGCATGAACTACGTTTCCCCCGTAGCATCACATCAACTTCTCATTGACTGGTGAGTACTACGGATTCCCGCGGTATCACCACAACCTCTAACTAGCTAGTACTACGGCTTCCCATAGCATCATAACAACCTCTGACTAGTGGGTACTACGACTTCCCGTAGCATCATAACAACCTCTAGCATCACAACAACCTCTGACCAGTGAGTACTACAGCTTCCCGTAGCATCACAACAACCTCTGACTAGTGAGTACTACGGCTTCCCGTAGCATCACAACAACCTCTGACTAGTGAGTACTACGGCTTCCCGTAGCATCACAACAACCTCTGACTAGTGAGTACTACGGCTTCCCGTAGCATCACAACAACCTCTGACTAGTGAGTACTACGGCTTCCCATAGCATCACAACAACCTCTGACTAGTGAGTACTACGGCTTCCCGTAGCATCACAACAACCTCTGACTAGTGAGTACTACGGCTTCCCGTAGCATCACAACAACCTCTGACTAGTGAGTACTACGGCTTCCCGTAGCATCACAACAACCTCTGACTAGTGAGTACTACGGCTTCCCGTAGCATCACAACAACCTCTGACTACAATCACCATTAC
The DNA here is from genome assembly GCF_052849685.1 of Lactuca virosa. Classification (NCBI taxonomy): domain Eukaryota; kingdom Viridiplantae; phylum Streptophyta; class Magnoliopsida; order Asterales; family Asteraceae; genus Lactuca; species Lactuca virosa. The sequence continues at coordinate 56,626,700 of NC_136430.1, forward strand.
AAAACACCCTTCCCTAGCAGCTCCTAAAGCTGCGAGGATAACTCCTGCGTCTCTGGCGGCGCAAGGCGATAGGCGCTGCCCCCGGAACCAAATCAATGCGGAACTCTACCTGCCTCTCGGGAGGCACACCCGGCAACCCCTCGGGAAAAACATCTGGGAAGTCACGCACTATCGGATCGTCATCCATCGAAATTGGCCTCCCAGCGGCCTCTCGTGTGTCCATCACATAGGCTACAAACCCGCTGCAGCCCTGCTGCAAACTCTGTCTCGCTTTGGCGGCAGAACAAAACGCCGACCCACATTGGGTACCCTCGCCGTACACCGTAAGTACTCCCCCACTGGGGTCTCGTATCGTCACCAACTGTCGCTCGCAGTCTATGACAGCCCCAAATCGGCTCAACCAATCCATGCCCACTATGACACATACGTCCCCCATCGCTATCGGGACCAGATCTATCGGGAACTCAACGCCGAAGATCTCGAGTACACATCCTCGAATCACATCTGTAGCATACACCGCTCTCTCGTCAGCTATGGAAACTAGTAAAGGTCGTCTCAACGCCTATCGTCGGCTACTGATGTGTCGACTAAACGCTATCGACACAAATGATCGACTCGTACCCGAGTCAAATAACACTAAGGCAGGTACAGAACTCACAAGAAAAGTACCTATGCATAGCACAATATCTCATCCCATCATAAATTAAAGAATACATACCAGCCACAACATTGGGCGCTGCGCGGACCTCCTCTGCTGTCAACTGGAAAGCTCTCCCACGAGCCTTCGGTGCCTCAGCCTTCGCTGGCCGAACCTCGGTAACCCTAGCAGCAGGTGCAGATCCCTGTGCTGATTCCTGATGTAGCTGCGGGCACTCGGCCTTTCGATGGCCAGTCTGGTTGCAATGAAAGCAAATCATAAATCCCTTGGGGCAATCCTTGGCGATATGCCCTTCCTTGCCACACTTGTAGCAAGCACCCGATCGACAGACCCCATCATGTCCCTTGCCGCACTTCACACAAGTGCGGCCCTTCTGGCCTCCAGATCTCGTATCTGCGGACTTTTCCCGCTTGGCTGCCGGCTGAGACTGTGCCGGCCGCAGATCCATCCTCTGAGACTCGGCCTCCTCCCTGGCCTGAGTCTCCAACTCAATCTCCCTCTTCCGGGCATTTGCCTGAAGCTCAGCAAATGTCCGGTAAGTCGAGTTCGACACGAACTCCCGTATATCCCTCCTCAAATCGCCCAAATACCGGCTCATGCGTGCCTGCTCAGTAGATACCTGCTCAGGGCAGAACATCGCCCTCTCATGAAACTTCCTGGTAACCACAGTAACCGAATCAGTACCCTGCTTGAGGGTCAAGAACTCCTGAACCAACCGTTCCCTCTCCACAGGGGGAACATACTCATCTCTAAACATGATGGTGAACCTCTCCCAGGTCACCACTGAAATCTCTGCAAGAGTGAAGCTCGCCGTCACGTACTTCCACTAATCCTTCGCTCCCAAGCGAAGCTGGTTCAACGCGAACCGTACCCTTAGATGCTCCGGACATGAACACGTGTAGAAGCATCCCTCGATATCAGCAATCCATCTCATCGCAACGATCGGATCCTGCGTCCCATAAAACTCTGGTGGCTCCGTGTTGCTGACTCTCGAAGCAACAACGAGTCACCTCCCTAAGGTCTGGCAGCAGCTACTGCTGCAGCAGCCGCAACCTCAGTCACCGCTGCATACCGCTCATCAAAAGTCTCAATCAATGTGGTCTTGATAGACCTAACATCTCCGGAATCTCGGCTCGAATCGCCGCTGCCAACTCATCGTGGATCATCTGACGAAGCTCCTCGTCACTCACGCCACTTGGCTCAGGTCTGTGACGTGTCCCAACCATGATGTCTCTCAAATACAACATAATAATATCAGAGACTCGCTCGAGCATACTAGTACTCGATCACTCAACCCTACTTGTTCTCTAGTACCCAAAGGATTCTTACTTAGAGTGCGCACTGCTCCGGTGTCTTCAGTAGTACGGGCCCTATACTACCGTCCACACCGCATCAGTATTCACCCTAAGTCCTCCTCCTTGGATCCTAGATCACAAGTACTCTATATCTTACTGGCATAGGCTACCCTTCGGTAGACCTCTCTTCATCTCCTCACTGCTACCTACTCGCTCTCAAGCATCACATAGCAGCAAAATCCTTCCTAGGCTAAGGCATCACAAATCAGGCCACTCTAGTCCTAATATGAATGCCTAGCCTACTCTAGCATGCATATCATATCATAACATATCTCATAACACATAATGTAAGGGTATTTTGGGAAATCACCGTTCAGGCGCTGGCTGATCGTACACACTACTTCCTTCTGCCTTTCTCAAAATCTTTTACTCTTTTAGAAAAATTGTTTATTTTATGAAAAACTTTCTCAATTCCTCACTTTGAGTTCAGATTCATCCGAAGATGCACCCGAATCCCTCAAACCAAGGCTCTGATACCAACTTGTAACGACGTAATTTTTCAAAACAATTTTTCATTTTTTAATCATACTTTCAATCACACGATAATCATAAAACATAATGTATTCACTGTGTCATAACAAAACATGTCCCAGAATCTCAATAACATAAACTCCGTAAGTGTGTACGAATCATGCCGGCGCCTTCCCGCGATCCTTGCTAGTACCTGACACATATCATAAAAACTGTAAGCATAAATGCTTAGTGAGTTGTTATGATATGTGTTTCAGGTACTAGCGAGGATCGCGGGAAGGCGCCGGCATGATTCGTACACACTTACGGAGTTTATGTTATTGAGATTCTGGGGCATGTTTTGTTATGACACAGTGAATACATTATGTTTTATTATTATCGTGTGATTGAAAGTATGATTAAAAAATGAAAAATTGTTTTGAAAAATTACGTCGTTACATACATACAAGTAACCAAATCTAGGGCTGCACGAGCCTCCTCGGCTGTCAGCTGAAAAGTTCGACTCCTCACAAATGGCGCATCCGCCTTGCCCTGGCGGCTGTCAGTGATCCTCAATGTAACTGGAGCAGGCGATGCAATCGCTCCTCTTGCCAAACTCAAACAATTGGCCTTTTGTGGCTCTCTGATTGCAGTGGAAGCAAATCAGATCAGATACCGGGGTGATGGCGGTGCAATCCCTGTTAAAAGTGACAAGTATTGTCGTACTTGTAGCAGCCATAACCACCCACCCTGCTGTAACGCCCCAAAACTCAACCCAAATTTTTCGATTAAGACTTTAAGTATTTATTTAATTCACAACTACAAGATCTTAAAACATTTATCAGAGTATCATTAAAAGTTATCAAGTACACAAGTCTCCCATTGATGCGATGCAATTGAGTCGTGCCCCTCCTTTAATATAAGAAAACTTGAAACATGTATACCACAAATCGGAAGCACAAAGCTTAGTGAGTTCCCCAAAATACCACACACAGCACAACACAAATAAACATCTATGGGTTATCAGCAGCCCTGGGGACTATCAGCAGTCCCAGTGGGCTAACAGCACGCCCGGTGGATTATCAGCAACCCTGGAGACTATCAACAATCTCAGTCACATATAAACAACATAACACAATAATAACAGCTAGACCCAACTGGTCATCACAAATACAATTATTCTACCACACACACTCATACGAACATGCGAGAGGCACAAAGACAGCTAGTATCCTACATACATAATTTAGTGAGTCGGCATTGGTTCCTTCGACTCACAAGCACCAGGAGAAGACTCACCTGAATCGAAGAATCCTGAAGCGCTACGACACGATCCCTTTTCTGCACTGCTCGCACCCGCAAATCCACTAATACCAGAACTAGATAAAATCTTAATTAATAACCCAAAACCCTTAAGTTTGACCCAAGGCCAGACTTGGCCACAAAGTCAACGATCAACGGAAGTCAAAGTCAACAATTCAACTTCAGGTTGAGTACGCCCAGCGTACTCAGCTCGTACGCATGGCGTACTCACCATCCAGAATCGGGACCCCATACGAGTACGCGCAACGTACTTGAAGATACGCCCGGCGTACTCGGCCAAAAGACACTTTTCCATTAAGTGCTTAATCTCTTAAGTCCTTTCATCCAACACTTAGATCTAGTCCCACAACATCATTCTAAGTCATAAAGTTTCCACCTTTATGACTTTCCATGTCTAGAAAAGGTCCAAAAGCCAAAACCTTAACTTATTAATCCATTAAGACATCATGACACTTTCATGGAAGGTATAGAAGGATCAGGATCACATTTTTATGGATCCTAAAAGCTCCATAATGGATAAAGTTTCCTACTTTATCCATTATAATGGTCCAAACCACCAAGATCTATCCTTTAAGCATCAAAGGACCAAAAGTGCATATTTTTCAACTTAATCCATTAAGTCCAAGACTCCAACATTCAGATCTGAATCACAAGGATGTTTAGATGGATAAAGTTTCCAACTTTATCCATAACAAGGTCACCAACTTTAAAGATCTAAACTTTATGCACTAAAATGACCAAAAGCTCATAACACCCAAAACAAGCTAGATCTAACAAATGCATCATCAAGATTCAAACTTTATACCTCTAAAAGATAAATCAAGGTGAACAAAGTCTATATATACAAGCTCCAATGCAACCAATACTTCTCCAATAAGTTCCTTATTCTCCAAGGTGCACCATGCATACCCTAAAGCACTCAATAACACCTTCTTTTAGCTAACAAGGCTCAATTAGGGTTAGGGTTTCATGGAAGGGGTGTTGGAGAGGTGGAGGCTGATAATGGAATGGTTTTTTTTTTTTTTGGGGGGGGGGGGGGGGGGTTAAGGAGCTTAAATATGGCTCAAACCACGAAAATAGGGTTTGGGCACTGTGTAACACTGTAAATTTTCAAACAAAATTTTCATTTTCAAAACCACATAATTCTCAATATCACATTCCAAAAACCACAATTGTTAAATTGTCAAAAACACAAATTCATAACTGTTTGATAAAATCCAGGATCCTCAAAAACATAAACTCCATCTCATGTGTACAATCAAGCCATCGCCTTCCCGTGATCCTGAGAAGTACCTGAAACACATAACACGGTAAGCACGAAGCTTAGTGAGTTCCCCAAAATACCACACAAAACTCATTAGCCTCTGATGGCTATATCTCAAATAAGACCCTCTGGTCGATGTGTCTCAGTGGAACCCTCCGGTCCCACAACTCGGGTGGACCCTCCGGTCCTAACTCAGTAAAGCTCAGCATAATACACAACATAAATCACAAAGACATAATGCATGATATCACAATACTCAATATAAGCACACAAGACCCTCCGGTCACACAAAATTACCACTCAAGGTAAGTATAGTGAGAAGACTCACTTCATACATGAATCACCAATCTAGCCTCCGCCTAACACATACGATATTATCTCTAATTAACACTTCAATCACAACTCCAAATAAATCAAATTATTTTCTCTCTCTAATCTCTTGGAATGGGTAAAAGACCATTCTACCCCTCCATGGTCTCCATAATCCATGTCTTGACCAAACCCTAAAGTCAACTGAAGTCAACACTCGAGTCAACAGTCCATGTTGACCCGAATCGTCGAGTTCCTTCATAAATGTCGTGAAAACCCAACTAAACTCGTCGAGTTGTCTCATCAACTCGTCGAGTTACTAATGTCTAGACTCGTCCGGGAAAACCCTAGCCGACTCGTCGAGTTGGCTCATCAACTCGGCGGGTCCCTTAAGTCTCTTTTCTCATTCAGACGTTTTAAGGCAGAGCTACAACCCCAAACTCTAGATCTAGCCTCCCAAGGCTGAGATACCACGTAAAGCTGTAAGCTTTACGTCCATGCATGGAACTTAGGGCTTGAAATGCCAAAAACAAGTTCCATTTAGAGTCCTAAGCATAAAAGCTCTCCTCTAGATTGATAAAGCTTGGACCTTTGGGCTTAAGGGACCTCACAAGGTCCAGAACTGAAGTGTCAATCTCTTAGCAAGCTCAAATCACTCAAAATCTCAAGGAAATATGGAAAAAGCCCTAAAAGCTTCCTAGCAACGAGATCTAATCAACATGATGAGCAAGGTGGTGACTTTTACCTTCCCACAGAAGCTAAGGGTGGATGAACACCGGATCCAATAGTCCCTTCTCGTTCCTTTCTTTGATACTTTTGTCTTCTCTTCCAATGTTGCACTAAAATGCCCAAAGATTAGCTCTCTTTCTCTCTTATATCAATATAGACGATTAGGGTTTCACACAGGGGAGTAAAGTGGCTGGTGAGGCGGAAATGAGGGATTAAGGTCCTTTAAATAGGACCCAACCTCGGAGAATTAGGGTTTCCTCTCACAACGCCAACTCGTCGATTTGGTCCATTCAACTCGTCGAGTTGGTCGTAAAACCCACGTGGCCAAATTCGTCTCTACTCGACGAGTTGGGGCATCCAAATCATCGAGTTACTCAATCAACACATAAATATATATATATATATATATATATATATATATATATATATATATATATATATATATATATATACTACCTGGGAGTCGGGATGTTACACACTGATCGTGTACGTCCTGCATACTCCTGGTATGCCCAGCGTACTCACGATGCCTTAGTATGCCCAACTTACTCCCCCGTACTCCCAGTGTACTCAGCTTAACCTAAAACCATCCAAACTTTAAATGGTCATAACTTCTTCCTTTCAACTCCGATTTCGACAATCTTTGTATCCACGGAAAGGTATTGAGGAGCTCTACAACCCTATCTAATTACTTTTGACTTAAAACACATTGAACTAAAATCCATAATTCATAAAAGAGGTTTGAAACACTACTTTCCCATTTTACCCTTTGACTCCAAAGCACAAATCGAACACTGGGATCACACAATCTACATTACCTACATCCAAATGGGTGTAAACCTCTCGTTACTAAAGCCCAAAGCCTTATGATACCTGATCTTCGGGTCACGGCCGCGAATTGTGAAACGACCCGAAACAGAGTGTTACAATTCTCCCTCACTTAAATTGGATTTCGTCCTCAAAATTATTCCTTACTAACTCTTATGTCGAACCAAGTGATCCTGACTGAACTCCCTGAATCACAAAGATGACTGGGAAAGTCACCTCACTCCGATATCCATCCATCCTTACTATCGTCAAACCCAAAATAGTGTAAATCACAAGCCCTAACGAAGAATGAACCTCATTTTTGCTCTAAGCCCACGAGTGTCCAACCGCTACGCTTGAAACTAAAAACCCTGATCGATGTCTGACTCCCAGGAAGGCAAAACCACTCCAAACCATTTCTATAATGACTCAAATTCAGATCCCGAACCACACAAACCTATCTGTCCTGAACAAATTCATGGATACCCGAAACATATACGCCCTGACCACTTACCGGTACTGAAAAATCCTCATCGAAAACAAAATCAGGTCCAGACTAAAAAACTGAACAGGTACAAGTGGTCCTGGTCTATCCGCCAACACGACTCCATCAGTCATTCAGTCCCAATGAAGGATAACTCAACCAACAAATGCTCGATGATCACGAAGTCCGCTTAACCCCAACGATGGCTACAATTAAACCGTGTTCTCACATCACATTGGCCCCAATCCAGCCATGTGATGATCCAAATCATCCTAGAGAATGCCACTAGCCAAGTCATAGACTTCCGTTACTGTTACCACCGCCTACAAACCTAGTGAATGCTACGGCTGCTCCGCAGTCTCACATCACTTCCACAACCACACACTAACTTGGTGAATGTCATGGCTGCTATGCAGTATTACATCACATTCATAACCACACACTAACCTGGTGAATGCTACGGCTGCTCCGTAGTCTTACATAGGGGCGGAACATGAACACCGAAATCGGAGGGGCCGAAATTTTATATATATATATATATATATATATATATATATAAACAAGAATTTGGGTATTAGCAGACTTAGAACCCCTAGAGAATTGAGATTTGGACTCATTTGGGGGTGGATGATTTAAGTTGGATGATCTGGGTATTCGGTTTGTGCTTTGGAGCCAAAGGGTATTTTGGTAATCTGTCAGCTCGTGCTTCTATGGAAAATGGATATTTGTTTGGGATATGGTAAGGCAGGTATGAGTTGATTGAAATGTAGAGCTTCTCGTTACCTTTTTGTGGATATAAGGATCGTCAGAATCGGATTTATAACGAAGAAGTTATGGCCTTCAGAGTGTTTAAGAGTTTAAGGGGAAACCCTAGTAGGCGAGGCGTACCTAGGGAGTATGCGCATCGTACTGATGTGAAGGGCATTACGCTGGGCGTAATGTGATGTATGCTTAGCGTACTGCAAGGATTGGATCGGGGGTGCGAGACCTCGTACGCGGGGCATACGAGGAGTACGCGGGGCGTACGAGGGGAAAGTGAAAACCCTAATTTGGATGTTGTATCCTATATAAGCACATTAAGTCTTTTTGGTTGGCCTCTTTATCAGCCTCCAAGTCCCCAAAACCCTATAAATCGTTCCTTAGCCTCCATGGTGGTGTTTTTGAGCTCATTATGGGCATCTTGGTGTTTTTGGGTCATTTCCAAGAAGATGGAGTTTGGTGCAAGGTTGTGGATCAAGGAAGAGCTTGTGGATCTTGATTATGTGCTTCATTTCCAGCTTGTTTGAGGTAAAAAGTTATGATCTTGTTCATTATTGGCTTAGATCTATTATGTTTGTGTTTTGGTTCATATTGGTCCCAAGAAATGAGATCGAGTAGTTTTATACCACTCCAGGAGCTATGAGTTGCCACTCTTGATGTTTCTGAGGTTCTAGATTCATAAAGTTGTCTCCTTTAGGGTTTGGAATCCCCCATGTATGAGATTGTTTCCATTTGGTAAAAGTATAATGCTTTATTTTGAAGTTTGGTTCTTTTGGGGCATGCAAAGTCATCAAGTCAAAGACTTTATGGTTCTAGACGTTCATTAAGAGGTAGATCTGTGGTTTGGACTCCTGGTCTTGAGCATTAAGAGCTTAAGAAGGATTTTGGCTTAATGGATGAGTACGTTGGGCGTAGAAGTCTGTACGCACACCGTACAAGCCAAATAGTGAGTACACTTAGCGTACAGCTGAGTACGCCCCGCATACTCAGTCAGGAGGGATTTTGCATGTTGGGCTTTGGTTTGGGCCATATTTTGGGCTTAGTTGTCTTGGGCCCTGTCGGGCTATCAGGTTTTGGGTTGATAATTATTTTGTGAAGGCCTACAATGGGTTTTGGCCCAATTTGGAAAATTAGGCCATGGATTGGGCCTTGGGTGGTTTTTGGTATTTGGGCCTTGTGGATTATATGGTTTGGGCCTAAGTCTTGGTCCAAACTAGGTGAGGGGTAAATTGGTCATTTACCCTCGTAATGGATTTATGATTTTGGTTTCGGACCCAAATGTTGATCGGGTGTTGTTTTGATTTTTGATAGTTCGGGGTTCAGTCAGCCAGCAGCCAGAGATTTATCCATGAGATTCAGCAGTGCGATGTGAGTTTCCTCACTATGTTTAGCGGGTCGAAGGTGATGGGTTTTAAGCATAACATACAATCATATGTGTGCATGCAACCCTAAATAAGATCTACATTTTCTCTAATTGAACATACAATATGAACAACCAAGTGTAAACCCTAGATCTCTAAGGAATAATCGAAAATCATATAAGAAGGGTTATGATACATACCTTTAAGATTGTTATTGTAAACAATCTTGAATCCTTGCTTGAAAGACCTTTGGTAGCAAGCGCCACAAGTGTCGCGCCTCCAATGGTTCACAAACAAACCTAGCAACCAAGAAAAAAACTTTAGAGAGAGAGAGAGAGAGAGGAGAGGCCTAAATTTCGTCCAAGGCACTTAAAAAGAAGTCATGGCCTAAATTCTACCCTAAGGAGGGTTTATATAGGTGTTAGGAAGGTATTGGATTAGGCAGGTATCTTCAAGATAACCCTAATCCCTTTACTTCCTCCCTAAGACATCCAAGGCACCCTTAGAGCCCAAGGAAACCCTAGGAGCACTCTATATTTCGTTCCCCTCTCTTTAGGGAGGTTCTAGAATTGCCCAATGCTAAACTATTAAACATTGTTACCTTTAGTCCCTGCACATTTAATTAATTCCTTTAACCCCAAAATTAATTCCAAATTAATTTCTGATTAAATATTAATTAAACAATATGATTTCTAATTAATATATTATATCCATAATACATTAATAAATCATTTATTTTGATTTTTAATTAATTTATTAACCAAGTAATAAATTAATAAATCATTCTTCTCTCTCTAAAAGCTATCCTATTCAATTGCCAGGTTTGAAGGCAACCCAAAAGGATTGTGCTACTATCAATTGAAGTATATACCAATTATAGTTATGGGCTTAGACACCTAATCCAACAGAAGGCACCAATGTCGGCCCATGATTACTATATAGAGTGCTAGATGTCTGCGTGACTCTTGCATGTGTATGTGTTTGTATGCATACTGGGCGGGGCCTGATGGTTATTCGGTATGCTAGTATCTGGTTATGCATATATGGTTTGTATGTGAGCGAGGCCCGATGATTTTGTAGTATGCTACTATCTTTGTGATTTTTGCATGTGTCTGAATGTTATATGATTACATGGATATATGTTTAGTGGGCGGGGCCCGTTATACGAGTGTGGGCAGGGCCCGTACCTCAGTGGGCGGGGCCCGTTATGAGAGAATGGGCGGGGCTCGTATCTCAGTGGGCGAGGCCCGTTATGCGAGTGTGGGTGGGGCCCATATCTCAGTGGACGGGGCTCGTTATCTGATAAGTTATGTATGGTATGTGGTATCTTGGGGAACTCATTAAGCTTTGTGCTTACAGTTTTCAGTTTATGTTTCAGGTACTTCGGTTATCAAATGGAAGAGCTCGGGATGGTTGCAGGGCACACACCACATGTTTCCGCATTCTGTGATTAACTCTGATTCGATGATGTTTTTCTAAATCTTGCTTACGATGGTTTTATGGAAATGATATGTAATAACGATTTATCTATTTTAAAAACGAAAATTTTATGTCATTATTTTTTGGGATGTTACAAATGGTATCAGAGCTAGGGCACGGGTGGATGTGTTCGACAGAGACGTCGAACCCTATAATGGGGGGGTGGAGGTGGGTTACACCTGATCTCACATCGGCTGGGAAGGAGAACTAAGCATTCCTTATAAGGGGTGTGGATACCTTTCCTGTCACAACACGTTTTAAAGTCGTGAAGGCAGCTGATCCCATAAGAACTGTAACGACCCAATTTTCAAAGTAAAATTTTAATTTTAGAATAAGTAAACACATTCCCATACATTAAGAAATCCAGTTATAATTGTTTTCAAAACATAAGTCAAATACAACTTTTATTCCAAACATGAGAGTGTCCCATAAAATGACAGTGAGAGAGTGCACGCCGCGCCATCACGCCTTGCCCTTGCCCTTGGGATCTGAAGTACCTGAAACCATAAACAAACTTGTAAGCACGAAGCTTAGTGAGTTCCGCAGAGCATACCCCACACACAAACCACATAACACGTTGGCTATAAAAGCTACCTCTACCACATAACACATGTCAATTAGCTATAAAGCTACCTCTACCACATAATACATATCAATTAGCTATAAAGCTATCTCTACCACTAGCCACAAGGGCTATCTTTACCCTTAGCCATAAAGGCTATAACTACCATTAGCCCTGAATGCTATCTCTACCACTAGCCCTGAAGGCTATCTCTACCGTTAGCCCTGAAGGCTATCTCTACCACTAGATGTAAAAGCTATCTCTACCACGTATCAATGCATAACAATGCCACACACCTCTACACAGCAAGTATACCAACTATCATAAAATGGGCCGGCCTTGGTGCCTTAGACCCATTGGTATGGTGAGAAGACTCACCTCGATGTAGAAGCTTCCTGAAGAAATCCTCAGCTGCTGCCCTGCCCACTTCGTGAACCATCAATACCGATCAATAAACCCAATTAGCGACTGAGTCCTATACCATAATCATTAATCCGTGCATGGGGGTAAAATTACCATTTTACCCCTGGCCCAGTATGATCCAAAACTAAGGCCCAAATTTCCAAAACAAAACCCAACACTAGGTAGGCTTTCCGAGCCCACTAGTGGTCCACTAATGGCCCAATTTTCTCAATTGGGCCCAAACCCTCTAATGGGCCTTACCCTAAGGCCAAACATATTCCTGACCCAAAACTTCTGACTCCTAATGGCCCACTAAGGCCCAAAGACCCAAAGTCAACTGCTTCGCCCAACCCAAAGCCCAAAACGTCACAAGCCCATAACTGATGAGTACGCGGGGCGTACCCTATGTACGCTAAGCGTACTAGCTGAAGGTGGTGTACGTTGCACGTACCTGCATGTACGCCTAGGGTACTCCTCTGTTAAGCTACTTTTTCCATTAAGTGCTTAACACTCGGGATTTCAACATCAAACTTCGGATCTAAGTCCATTAAGACGTCTTAAGGCATAAAGTTGGCAACTTTATGCCTTTGCATGCTCCATATGCTCCCAACAACCCATTAAGACCTTTCCAAGGGTCTTGATCCATGCATGAGGTTAGAATACTCATCAAGATTGCATTTTTATGAAGTAAATGGACCAAAGGACCTCAGATCTGCTCTTCCTAAGCTCTGGAGTTGCTCAACTCCCAAGAGATAGTCCATAAGCTCATAAGAAACACCAAACAAGCCCTAATCTAGATCTTAAGCTATAAGATAACAAGGTAGGAACTTTATACCTTCAGAGACTTGCAAATGAGCTGGAGAACCTGGATCCAAAAGCTCTTACCTGATCAATGAGACTCCAAGATGATCACTCCTCTTCAAGAACACTAAGATGCACTCCAAGATGGCCTTACAAGCTCACACTCTGACAATTAGGGTTAGGGTTTCGAAGATGGGTTGAAGGATGAGAAGGAGTCTAATCCTGGAGGGTGTAATGTTCTTTATATAATGTCACACCCTAAAAATTTTGGGTTTAGTGACTCTGGGCGTACGTTGGGCGTACTCCTCGTACACTGGGCGTACGTCTCCAATCACCCGCGACCACTTACTCCACCTACGCTGGGCGTACCCCAGCTTACGCTGGGCGTACTCTTGTGCCAGCCACCTTGCATGCATGGGATATTCTTGTCACCAATTTCCATTAGGGGCTAGAATTGACAATAGCTTCAAAGTGTCATAACTCCTTCATTCTAAGTCCGTTTCCGACGAACTTTATATCCACGGAAAGGTGGCGGGAAGCCCTACGCTCCCATCGATGCCTCCAAGTATAAAACGTTCCGGATAAAACCCGAGACCCAAAAAAGACTGAATCGCCCCTACCCTTTGGTCCTCGAGACCCAACCGAGTACTTTCAAACAGGGTGTTACAAGAACTCTGCAGTTAAGCGTGCCCGGGCGAGAGCAATCCAAGGATGGGTGACCCCCTAGGAAGTTTTTGTGCGGGGAGCCCAAAGTGGACAATATTGTGATACGTGCCAGAGAGGGATGTTACACCACGAGTGTCCAACCGCTACGCCTGAAACTAAAAACCCTGATCGATGTCTGACTCCCAGGAAGGCAAAACCACTCATATCCATTTCCATAATGACTCAACTTCAGATCCCGAACCGCACAAACCTATCTGTCCTGAACAAATTCACGGATACCCGAAACATATACGCCCTGAGCACTTACCGGTACTAAAAAATCCTCATCGAAAACAAAATCAGCTCCAGACTAAAAAATTGAATAGGTACAAGTGGTCCTGGTCTATCCGCCAACACGACTCCATCAGTAATTCACTCCCAATGAAGGATAACTCAACCAACAAATGCTTGATGATCACCAAGTCCTGTTAACCCCAGAGATGGCTACAACCGAACCGAGTTCTCACATCACATTGGCCCCAACCCAGCCATATGACGATCTAAATCATCCTAGAGAATGCCATGAGCCAAGTCATAGACTTCCGTCACTGTTACCACCGCCTACAAACCTAGTGAATGTTACGGTTGGTCCACAATCTTATAACACTTCCAAACCACATCCTATCCTAGTAAATGCTATGGCTGCTCCGCAGTCTCACATCACTTCCACAACCACACACTAACTTGGTGAATTCCACGGCTGCTCTGCAATGTTACATCACATTCATAACTACACACTATCCTGGTGAATGCTACGGCTGCTCCGTAGTCTTACACAGAGGCGGAACATGAACACCGAAACCGAAAGGGCCGAAATTAAAATTATATATATATATATATATATATATATATATATATATATATATATATATGTTTAAAAGAAATTGTCAATAATGGAATGTTTTTCCATGTTGTTATACAATACAAACATTATTTAAAAATTAACAAAGTAAAATAATAAAATAACATAACTAACTTATATACTAAACTAACAACTAAACTTATAAATAATACAACTTTATATAAATAATAGGTAATCAGTAGATATATTTTATATTCTAACATTCTAACCATATTATTAATGAATTTCTCTATTTCATTTGGTTGCTTTTACATTTTACCAATAATATGAATTTATTTAATTATAAGAAACAAAAGAAAATAATTGTTTATTCAATAAACTTAAAGTTACCTTTTGTAGCTTTTAGACTTTGGTCTGTTTCATATCTTTGAGATAGATATATGGTGTTTATTCACCACACTTTCTAATTTAGGACTGGTAACTGGTAAGAGAAAGACATAAAAAGGGGGAGATGGAATACCTAATGCATACACCTTGTTTGTTACTCCGGCATACAGGAGACCGGAGAGGAAAGCGGTTGTCGGCAGAAGGCACATCAGAGGTGATAGGCGGCAGTCTGATGACCAGGAGAGAGCAGAGAGAGAGATAGATAGATAGAGAGAGAGAGAGAGAGAGAGAGAGAGACTACGGAGGCGGCGAGCAGTCCGACGACCAGAAATAAGAGAGGCAGAGAGAACTCTGAAATGGCGAGCCGTCCGACAACCGGTGAGGAGGCTAACAGTGGAGAGGGCGTTATTCTTCCAGTCATTTTGAGTTGTTTTTTTTCTAATTGGGGTTTTATTCTTCAGATCAGCGTTAAGAGCTCTTTTTTCTATGACCGGAATGAATTCTTGGGATTTATTGTTTTCTTAAAGAGTTAAACTCAAGGATTGACTAACAACGCTGTAAACAAGATTAGATTGTTGGTTTTTTATATAGTTTTAAGAGTAATTTCTTGAATGAGTTAGTTTAGAAACAAGGTTAGATTTGATTTTATGCAGCGATTTTCGGGATTTCTGTGACATCCCTATTTTCTCGGCCAGAAAAGACCGATTTTTTTATGCTTTATTTGAAAACCAGAGTATCTTTTTGAAGAAATATGTTGCGGAATTTGTTCCCAAAAAAATGATAAGTAAATTATCAAAGCATTCCCGAAGGAGTGGATTTTCATTATATTAAAAACGCGGGGATGTCATTGTCAATATAGTACATAAGCATAAACAGAAATAGTAAAGGCCTTACAACATCTATTATTCTAATGGCCTGTAATTCATAGATCTCTCATCAGTTCAACACTCCTATGCTCTTTTGCCACTACCTATAATACAAGAAATTGAGTGGGTCAGGCATGGAAGCCTGGTGAGCACATAGGGTTTTCGACTCACAGTAATTAAGTTTATTAATTTCATCAAATCATTCAACCCGATTACCCGTTTACGTTATCCTCACTTTCTGTCCCTAAAGCATCTAATTCAAGGGACCTAGCCTAAGGATCATCATCGGGATGACAATACTGCTTAGGGGATTCCTCAACAATATATGTCAGTAAGGCAACCATGATGGGGATGGAGTACACCGATGAACACATCATTCACAAACACCTACAGGTTGCGAGCCTGTCTGCGTTCCAATAGACTGTTTAGAATAGCACGTGGTCGTCATCTATACTCCGCTAGATGACTGAATCAGCTTAAACATCGAGGCCTCTCATCATTTATTTCATCATCTATATCATCTACCCATCATAATTATAGGTATAAAATACATATACAGTTTAAAGCGAATAAAACATGTATATTTTGTTCATCCAACATAGATATCAAAAACATAGATAATATGCACACATATCACGTAATTTATATTAAATACTTCATATCTATGTGTAAGATGAAAGTAACTATCCACTCACTTGTTAAAGTGACGATTCTCAATTCGGGCAACACTTCGCTTCTAACAATTTTATTTTCCTTCGACGAAACCTAGTATCATTATCACTAGATTTTAGTATAATATTTATTGCGACTAATTATTAGTCTAGATTTATCATTAACTCAAGATCTACGCGCAATATTGTTTTTCTTGTATTATATAAGTTTTAAACAATACTTTTCAACTACTATGTACAGACAGGGGCCAGACATGAAACACCGGAGGGCGGGAACATTTTGGCATTTAAGCTGTTCTGAAATCCAACAACCCTATGCGGCCCTTCAAACCAGATTCCCCGTACCATGAGCAGTTAAAAGGTATTATAATAAAATCTTGTATAATTTATAATACATAGCACATGTATTGTTTATAGGTTCATAATAACGGCAATGAACTTAAACACAAGTTATACTTAAAGTATGGTAAGCAAAACTCACTTACAAGGGGGGTTTTAGCTAGGAGTTGGGCTCTGTGGGGCAGAACTTCTAAGCCGAAAGCTCTTCTTCTCGGAGCCTTCTAGCACTCCGGGCTTCTCCTCTAGCACTTGGGAAGTGCTAGGGAATGGGAGGGGCTAAGGAGGGTATTTGAGAGAATAGAATGGGAAAGGTGTGAAAAAATGGAAGATTTGTGTCTCTATTTATAGGCTGGAAACTCGGAGTACGTGGGGCGTAATGTAACATCCCAAAATTTAAGGCCAAAAATTTCATTTTAAATTAAACAATTATAAAACCATTTGTCTGATAACAATCATAGTATCACTCATATCAAAAACCAATGTATCAATAGTCAAAATATGTCATAATAATTAATAAAACATCATCATAGTATAAATCCCAAAGATCCTCGGTGCGGAAAATGTAGTGTGTTCCCCCATCATACCACATACCATACAATCTGGGTGCTGGCCTACTCCTTTGGTCTCTTTCAATCGGTAACCACCTAGCATATCTGGGTGTTGGCCTACCCCTTCGGTCTCTTTCAACCGGTAACTGCCTAGCATATCTGGGTGCTGGCCTACCCCTTCGGTCTCTTTCAACTGGTAACGGGGACTATTTCACCCCTATCACTACCACATATCATCCTAGTACATAAACATATAAGTCACATACTGCCTAGCATATCTGGGTGCTGGCCTACCCTTTCGGTCTCTTTCAACCCGTAACGAGGACTATTTCACCCCTCCTACCACTATCACATAATATCATAGCATACTAGCACATAAATCATAACAGATAGTGGCATACTAGACAATTATTACAAAGACAATCATCTCAACTATAATCAACTACTAGTGGGCCGACATTGGTGCCTTCGACCCACTTCTACTGGAAGGTAACTCACCCCAAATGTTGTGAAGTAGTTGAACTGTCCTCGGCTCTGAAATCAACTCCACTCAAACTCCTAAATATAAAAGATCTCCTTTAATTACCCCTTTCATACTCATAACCACTTCAGGGTCAACTTTGGTCAAGGTCAAAGTCAAAGTCAACACCCTAGTCAAAGTCAGCATTCTGGTTAAAGTCAACATCCTGGGTTGACTTAACTCGCCGAGTTGGTCCATCAACTCGCACAGTTCCATGAATCATAAAACCCTGAAATCGCAATCCAACTCGTCGAATTCTTTCACAACTCGTCGAGTTCCTCCTATCAACAGAATCAGGACTTCTCCAGTCAACTTGTCGAGTCAACCTTGAACTCGTCAAGTTCTTTCTTTTACAGAATCGGGACACTTCGAACCAACTCGTAAAGTTCCTCTATGAACTCGTCGAGTTCTTCAGTCTGTTATGCTTTCTTAATGGATTAAGCTCCTATCCTTCAGATCTAAGTGTTGGATAAGGTGTCTAAGTCCATAACTGTATTTGGTATGTACTTGACCCGAGAGTAGCATGATCCATGTCGGTTGCACTTCACCGGGACAATTTGAAGGATAGACTTTTGAGAAGAGGATAATTATGATTTATTAATATACTAGAAGTTCTAATATATTAATATAAAATCATATTATTTAATTAGTATTGATCAAGAATTAATTTGGAATTAATTTTGTGATCAAAAGAGACTAATTAAATATAAGGGGTTGATTTGGTAAATCATTCATTCTTATAAAGTGGGCTAATGATCCATAGTTCTTTATGTTGGGCTAAACCCATGTGGTGACCCATGGGTACTCCATGGAGGTTTTAACCCATGGAGCATGAGGGATATGGAAGGTCATTAGGGTTTACATGGTGTAACCCTAGTTTGCCACAATATATAAGAGACCCTAAGGCTACCAAAATTGGCACCTAAGTGAACTTAGTAAAGTGCTAGCCGACTTTGTGAAGCAAGGAATTCTCTCTCTAGTTCTTCCATTTGTTGGTGGTGATTTGTGGTTCCATTTGAGGCATTCACATTATTGGTGCCGACTCTGGGCCGTCTGGAGTCTACTCCGGACCTGCTGGATCTTCTCTATCATCTTGAGTACCACTTCGGTACTCCCCATGACTCTCTGCCCAACCTCACCCTAGCATATCGGGATTCAGCACTTTCTCCCATAAAGCATCTCGAAGGGAGGACGGTCGATGCTGGCGCGGTAGTTATTATTGTAGGAAAATTATGCCAAAGGAAGGTAGATATCCCAGCAACCACCGAAATATAAAACGCACGCCCACAACATATCCACCAAATTCTGGATGGTCCACTCGCTCTGACCATCCGTCTGCGGGTGAAAACTTGTGCTAAAGTGCAGACGGGTGAAAAGTCTGGATGGTCCACTCGCTCTCATTAAAAGTATAATGATAATTATAAAGTAACTAAACCTTTCATAAATTTCCAATCTTAGTTACGTTAGGAAAATGTGAAATTGATGCTAATCCATGAAATTACAGTTTGCACCTTACCAAGTTGTTGATGGAGCGTGTGTGGTTAACCGACACATTAACTTGGACTAGTAAGGGTGGCAAAGGGTAGCTTAATGTTTATCATAAGGTCAATGGAGCGTGTGTGGTTAACCGGCACATTGATTAAGGTGATAATTGACGTTGAGAGTACCAAGTACATTTGCATGGTTATTCACACCTTGTTTGTGATCTTCGGTATCCCAGTCACAAACCTGAAGGGCATAATCGAGAATTAAACATGCCATTAAATTGTTCAATGAATCTCAAAGGATCTAGGAGTTTCAAATCCAATTAAAACTTAATTAACAAATTTCGTTTTCATGGTGGTAATTGGTAAATCGTCATTTACCTACCTTCAAATATTTTGCAAGTTGGATTACGGCATCCCTCTTCCAAATTGTAAAATATTGTGTTGGGTCCTAGCCTTAATATTTCATTTTGGGTGTTATATTAAGGACTCTTTATCTAATCTAAACTTTGTCTTTCTTTCTTTTCAAGATGTCTTCCAACACTGCTTCGAGCTCACACCCTACCGGCTCCTTCTCTCTCAAGAACCTTTGTGGGAGAGTCATCTTTGATGGGACTAATTTCAATGATTGGATTAGGAACATCAGGATGGTCACTCGCTACGAGGACAAGGAATATTTCCTCGAAAATGAGCTTAAGGAAATCGATGAGTTTGCTGCTTCTCCTCAGGAGATTGCTGATTTCAGGGCACATGAGAAAGATGCCACCAAGGTAGCTTGTATCATGCTTTCCACCATGTCTCCTGAACTCCAAAAGTCCTATGAGGACTTCTACCCTTTTGATATGCACCAGGACCTGATGGAAAGATATCATCAGAGTGCTCGTCAAGAGCGGTATGAAATCATTTGCTCCATGATTACAACAAAGATGAAGGATGGTGAACCCATCACGGGCCACTTGCAGAAAATGCAAAGGTTTGTGGACCGTCTGCTCAAATTGAATGTGACCTTTGATGAGGAGCTGGCTATAGATATTATTCTACACTCCTTACATCCATGTTATGACCAGTTCCGCATGAATTATCATATGAACAAGGAGGAAGTCACTCTGAGCAAGCTTCAGGGCCTTTTGAGGACTTCCGAAAGTGGTCTCAAAGGTAAATCTGTTGTAACCACTCCTACTGCTAATGCCCCTGTTCTGGCAATTGGGCAAGGTAAGGGGAAGAAGAGGAAGGCTCCTTCCAAGAGCCACAAGGAAAAGTCTCTTGATGGATCCTCTTCAAGTGGAACCAAATGAGGTTTTGCTACTCCCTCGACCATCCCAAAAGCATCAGAGTGTTTCTATTGCCATGAAAAGGGGCACCGGAAGCGAAGCTGCCCCAAGTACTTGCAGGATTTGTTAAGGATGGGAAGGTCAAACCCACCCATACAGGTATTTACACTATTCTATCTAAAAACTCATCACATACTAACTCTTGGGTGCTTGACACAGGTTGTGGATTTCACATTTGTTCTGATGTGCAGGGCCTAAAAAGAAGTAAGGATGTGGAGCACGGGAAGATAAACTTGATCATGGGGAATAGGAAGGTTTCACCTGTCACCAAGATTGGAGATTACTCTTTATTGATTAGTAGTGGGTTAGAAATAAATTTGAATAATTGTTGCTACTAGTCTGATATGGCGAGAAATATTATTTCCTTTCATGGTTTGTACAAACAAGGTTTCACATTTTCGTTTGATAATGAAATTGGTGAAATAAATGCTTATTATAATGGTGTTTTTTATTTTAGAGCATTACCTTGTAATGGTGTATATGAAACTGTGATGGTTGTAGACAACTTAGGAAATAATGTGTTGCATATCGATTCTTCTAATGATTTGGATAAGGCATCCTTGTGGCATTGTCGTCTTGGACATGTCAACAAGAAGCGCATAGGCCAACTCCAGAAGGCTGGAGTTTTGGAGTCATTCGACTTAAGGTCGGATGACACTTGCGAGTCTTGTTTGCTTGGAAAAATGACTAAGTCACCCTTCACTGGTTCTTGTGAAAGGGGTGAGGGTTTGTTGGATCTCATACACACCGATGTGTGTGGGCCCTTCAGAACCGCCACAAGGGATGCTAACCGCTTCTATGTGACTTTTACTGATGATTACAGCAAATATGGCTATATCTACTTAATCAAGCATAAGTCAGAAACCTTTAAGAAATTCAAAGAGTTTAAGCAAGAAGTGGAGAATCAACTGGGCAGGAAGATAAAGATGCTCTGATCCGATCGGGGTGGTGAGTATCTTAGTATCAAATTCCTGGACTATCTTAAGGAGTGTGGAATTGTTTCACTGTTGACGCCACCTAGGACACCACAGCTTAATGGTGTGGCTGAGAGGTGCAACCGAACCTTGTTAGACATGGTTCGTTCCATGATGAGTCGAGCTTTGTTACCAATCTCATTCTGGGGGTATGCCTTGGAGATTGCCACCCATATCCTTAATCGAGTCCCAACTAAAAAGGTTGACAAAACACATCACGAGATGTGGACAGGGAAGGCTCCCTCGTTAGCACACATCAAGGTTTGGGGTTGTGAGGCTTTCGTGAGGCGCGAGACTCACGACAAGCTTGAACCTCGGAGTGAGCGGTGTATTTTCATCGGCTACGCGCAAAAGTCCTTTGGTTATCTCTTCTATAGACCGAGTGACAATGTTGTCTTCGTTGCGAGGAGATGGGTTTTCCGAGAGAGGGAACTTATATTCCAAGGGGACAGTGGGAGGAAAATTGACCTTGAAGAACTTCAAGAGTTAACTGATGAAGGAACCTCAAACACTAGCGGTCAACCTGAGGAGGAAACTCCTGTTGAACCGATTGACGAGTCTGTACCTCTGAGGCGTTCTGGTAGAGTTAGAGTTCCACCTGAGTTTTATGGTTTCCATATTACTGCAGAAGGTGATACATTTATCAGTGATAGCATACTGGTAAATTTGGATGACCCTAACAACTACAAGGAAGCCATGGCAGGCCCCGAGTCTGCTAAATGGAAAGAGGCTATGGACAGCGAGATTCAGTCCATGTATGACAATCAAGTTTGGAACTTGGTTGACAATCTACCAGGTCGTAAGACAGTCGGGTGCAAATGGATCTTCAAGAAGAAGACCGACATGGATGGGAAAATACACACATACAAGGCGCGACTGGTTGCGAATGGCTTTACTCAAACTCCAGGAGTTGACTATGATGAGACCTTCTCACCAGTAGCAAAGATTAAGTCTATTAGGGTTATGCTAGCCATTGCTGTGTTTCATGACTATGAAATATGGGAAGTGGATGTCAAAACTGCTTTCCTTAATTGGAAGTTGGCTGAGGATGTTTACATGAGTTAGCCAGAGGGTTTTGTCGATGCTAAGTACCCTAATAGAGTGTGTAAGCTTGAGAAATCCATTTTTGGATTGAAACAAGCATCTCACAGATGGAATCTTTGTTTCGATGAGAAAGTCAAAGAGTTTGGCTTTTCAAGAATTGAGGATGAGTCCTGTGTATATGTCAGAGCTAGTGGGAGTATAGTTAGCTTTTTGATACTGTATGTGGATGATATACTACTCACAGGAAATGACATGCCTAAGCCCATAACTATAATTGGTATGTACTTGACCCGAGGGTAGCATGGTCCATTTGGGTTGCATGGCACCGGAACAATCTAAAGGATGGACTTTTGAGAAGAGGATATTTATGATTTATTAATATATTATAAGTTCTAATATATTAATATGAAATTATATTATTTAATTAGTATTGATCAAGAATTAGTTTGGATTAATTTTGTGATCAAAAGAGACTAATTAAATAAATGGGGATTGATTGTGTAAATCATTCATTCTTATATATTAGGCTTATAATCCATAATCCTTGTGTTGGGCTAAACCCATGTGGTGACCCATGGATACTCCATGGAGGTTAAAACCCATGGAGCATGAGGAATGTGGAAAGTCATGCACATTAGGGTTTGCATGGTGTAACCATAGTTGTGTCACACTATATAAAGGACCCCATAGCTACCAAAATCAGCACCTAAGTGGAAGGAAAGAGGGCTAGCCGATTTTGAGTGCAAGGATACTTCTCTCAAGTTATTACAATTGTTGGTGATGTTGTGTGAAGCATTTGAGGCATCACACTTGGGGTGTTAGGCTCTTAAAGGCTTAAAGAATCAAGCTACAAGAAAAGGTATGTCATTCTACTAGATTTTGTATTACATATACTTCAGGGTATGCTAGTTACGATGAAACCTTGGAAAATTGAAAGTTTGCATGTATAATAGAGAAAACATAGATCCAAGGTTTCTAGGGTTGCATGCACAGCTTAGGAGTGTTAGAATGCTCAAAACCCTTCAGAAAGTGACTATACACTCACCTGATGTGGTGGTGATTGGACAACACTTTGTCCCTTAAAACAATCTTTTTCGATGAAACCGGGATGTTTTCTCAAAAACCGGGCTTCACGCGGGCAGAGTTTCGACTCAAAAAAATTATTTTCTTAGGGACTTCGGGGCTTCGGGACTTGCTTCGGGTATTAGGGAGGTTCCCTAGGCTTCGGGGTGATTTAGAGTGGCTAGAGAAGTGTTTTAGAGTGAAAGAAGATGAAAATTAGTAACCATTTCCAGAGGGCTTCACTTTCTATTTATAGTAGGAATCTGACCCTCGATACGCTGGGCGTAATATCATGGTACGCGGGACGTACTACTTCACCAGCCACTACGCTGGGCGTAACTTCGGTACGCTGGGCGTACGAGACGTGGTGCCTGATCGGGTTCTGAGCTTCGGACGCGTAATAGCTACCAACACGCGTCCATAATGCGAAGGAGTACGGGGTGACCGACTCCGGATCACGTACACGAGTACGCTGGGCGTACTCCTGTACGTTGGGCGTACTCCTTCGGACTAGCCTTTAAGTTTGTGTCTGAAACTTCAAAAATTCATATCTTTCGCATACGGGCTCCATTTTTGACGTTCTTTATATCCACGCGTAGGTGAATTTATACTCTACAACTTTCGTTTAGGCTTCGTCGGCTAATTATGATTTTATTTTTAAAGTTATATTTTAACAGGCCGGGACAGGAAAAGTCCGTTAATATTTCATAACTTCTTCATCCGACGTCCGTTTTCGTCTGTCTTTTTACCATTGAACTACTATTAACAAGATCTTCGATTATCGTTTAGGTTGTGTCGGCTAAAAATCGTTCGATCTATAATTCGAATTCCGGGCTGCATACTGCTATGCCAAATCTTAGAAAATTCATAACTTCCTCATACGAATTCAGATTTGGACATTCTTTTTATGCACGTTCTCGGTTTAACATGTACTACGACTTTCATTTAGACCGCTAAGGCTAAAAAGCACTTTATCGTAAATTCACTTTTTACGTCACACAGCGTCGTGCCGGTTCTGTCGCGAAACTTCGACATGTCATAACTTCTTCGTTATAACTCGGATATCGGTATTCTTTATATCTCCGGAATCCTTGTTTCAACGAAGATGTAGCCTGGTTACTGGTGGCCCTGCATGAAGCGGGATGTAGCCTAGTTCGTTGAGAGGTGCTTGACCAGCAGGAAGGTCAAGGCCGAGCACCAGAGACCTCACGACAAGACGCAACCGTTGGATATCCCTGTGTGGAAATAGGAGGACATTACTATGGATTTCATCATGAAGCTTCCCAGGACCGCACGGGGAGTGGATTCGATTTGGGTCAGTGTGGATCGGTTGATCAAGAGTGCCTGTTTCATTCCGATCCAGGAGGGCATTTCGGCCGAGAAGCTGGCTGACATCTACATCAGGGAGGTAGTAGCTCGGCACGGGGTGCCAGTTTCAGTGATTTCTGACCGAGATGTATGGTTCACTTCCAGATTCTAGAAGAAATTTCATGACGAGTTAGGTACTCGTCAGCACTTTAGCACGACTTTTCACCCGCAGACGGATGGTCAGAGCGAGTGGACCATCCAGACTTTGGTGGATATGCTGCGGGCGTGCATTTTATATTTCGGTGGTAGTTGGGATACCTACCTTCCCTTGGCAGAATTTTCCTACAATAATAGCTACCGCGTCAGCATCGACCGTCCTCCCTTCGAGATGCTTGATGGGAGGAAGTGTTGAACCCCGATAAGCTGGGGTGAGGTTGGGCAGAGGGTCATGGGGAGTACCGAAGTGGTACTCAAGACGATAGAGAAGATCCAGCAAGTCCAGAGTAGACTCCAGACGGCCCAGAGTCGGAAGAAGAGCTACGCTGACAGATGTCGATCAGACCTGGAGTTTCAGGTAGGAGATATGGTCCTCCTGAAGGTGTCACCTTGGAAAGGTGTCATCCGGTTCAGGAAGCGGGGCAAGTTAGGCCCCGGATACATTGGTAAGTTCAGGGTATTGGCATGGGTGGTCCGAGTTGTATATCGACTGGATCTGCCGGCCGAACTTAGTCAGATCCACAGCACCTTTCATGTCTCCCAGCTGCAGAAATGCTTGGTAGATGACTCCGCAGTGGTACCTTTAGAGGATATTCAGGTGGATAACAGTCTGAACTACATCGAGCGACCTGTAGCCATCCTCGACCAGAAGATGAAGGATTTGAGGAACAAGAGGGTAGAGTTGGTGAAGGTGCAGTGGCACCACCGCATGGGCTCGAAATGGACATGGGAGCCGGAGGATGAGATGTGGGAGCACTACCCAGAGTTATTCCCAGACGCAGCAGACTTCGAGGACGAAGTCTAAAATAAGTAGGGGAAATTTGTAACGCCCGGTTCCTGGTATGTATTTAATTCAAAGTTTATTCACTTTTGTATAGAAACTCGATGAGTTGGAGGCCCCAAACTCGACGAGTAAGAATGGAATTGGACGCGGGTTGTAAAGTCTACTCGACGAGTTGAGAGCCTCAAATCGACGAGTAGGACTTGAAAAGTGAAACCCTAATTGTCAGGGTTTTGCTTCCTATTTAAACACCTAAATTTCCATAGGCTGGCCTCATTTAAAGCCTCCAAGTCCCAAACCCTAAATTTCAAAACCCTAATGCCTTGTGTTGTGAGTCATTTTTTAGAGAAAACTTGTGTATTTGAAGCTTGTGGAAGAAGAAGAAGCTTGAGGACTCAAGAAAGAGTGAGCAGATCCAGAAACTTCACCCCATCCTCGTCACTTTTTGGTAAGCAAGTCTCAAACTTGCTTAATGATTACTTAGATCTCCTTGTTTTCACTTTTATGGGGTTTTTGGTCCAAGTAGCATGGTCCTTGGGAAATGGACGTCCAAAGTGAGTATACTTCTAGATCTAGGACCTTGAAGGGCTTTCATGGCATAAAGGTGCAAACTTTATGGCCATTGAAGCCCCATTCAAGCTGTAGAGTGTCATTTTGGCCTTTTAAGCTCCAAAAGGCCATGCATGGAGAGAAAGTCAGAGACTTTACGTGTTCATGTAGTGTCTAGGGTCTAGATCTCAGTTTGTATGCCTTAGCTTGAAGTATTAATGGCTTTTGGATCAAGATCTAGGTCTTAAATAGTTAGGGTTTGAGTTAAATCCATTAAGGAAGGGTATTAACGGGTAAAGTTGGAAACTTTACCCTTAAAAGGACATTTTCAATATGTATATGAAGTATGGAGCTTAGTGATGGGTTTTGAGCATTCTAACACTCCTATGGTGTACATGCAACCCTAGATGCTTTGGATCTATGTCTTCTCTAATATACAAGCAAACTTTCAAAATTCCAAAGCATCATCCTAACTAGCATACAATGGAGTATCTATACTACAAAATTCTAGTTAGATGACATACCTTTTAGTGTATTTGGAAACCTTGAAGCTTTAAGTGTCTAGCACCAATAATGTGAATGCTTCAAATGGAACCACAAATCACCACCAACAAATGGAAGAACTAGAGAGAGAATTCCTTGCTTCACAAAGTCGGCTAGCACTTTCCTAAGTTCACTTAGGTGCCAATTTTGGTAGCCTTAGGGTCTCTTATATAGTGTGGCAAACTAGGGTTACAACATGTAAACCCTAATGACCTTCCATATCTCTCATGCTCCATGGGTTAAAACCTCCATGGAGTACCCATGGGTCGCCACATGGGTTTAGACCAACATAAAGAACTATGGATCATTAGCCCACTTTATAAGAATGAATGATTTACCAAATCAACCCCTTATATTTAATTAGTCTTTTTTTATCACAAAATTAATTCCAAATTAATTCTTGATCAAAACGAATTAAATAATATGATTTCATATTAATATATTAGAACTTATAATATATTAATAAATCATAATTATCCACTTCTCAAAAGTCCATCCTTCAAATTGTCCCGGTGAAGTGCAACCCAAATGGACCATGCTACTCTCGGGTCAAGTACATACCAAATATAGTTATGAACTTAGACACCTTATCCAACAGTCTCACACTTGGATAAGTCTAATAACTATAATGGTAAGTTTAACTTCAGGATCCGACTAGCAATCGTGGCTCTTAAATGCCTTTGTCGAACTTAGACGTACCATTTTAGATAAGTGATCATAGAATCCTCTGTTCTCAAGATATCAGCCGGACAAACACATGCAACACAGTCAATCTTATTGTCCAGCAGTTTGTTTCCCGATTTCTGATTCGTTTGACATAGAACTTAATCGAACACTGTTGGATGAGGTGTCTAAGCCCATAACTATTATTGGTATGTACTTGACCCGAGAGTAGCATGGTCCATTTGGGTTGCATATCACCAGGACAATTTGATAGGATGAACTTTTGAGAAGAGGTTATATATGATTTTTTAATATATTATAAGTTCTTATTTATTAATATGAAATCATATTATTTAATTGGTATTGATCAAGAATTAATTTGGAATTAATTTTGTGATCAAAAGAGACTAATTAAATATAAGCGGTTGATTGGTAAATCATTCATTCTTATGGTGTGGGCCAATGATCCATGATTCTTTAGGTTGGGCTAAACCCATGTGGTGCCCCATGGATGATCCATGGAGGTTTAAACCCATGGAGCATGAGGAATATGGAAGGTCATGGCCATTAAGGCTTATATGGTGTAACCCTAATCTTGCCACACTATATAAGAAGCCTCATGGCTACCAAAATGGGACTTAAGTGGAATACTAGAGGACTCGCCGATTTTGGTGCAAGAAGATACTCTCTCAAAAGTCTCCTTTGTCCAAAGGTGTGTTGTGATTCCATTTGAGGTGCAACACTTGGGGAACTAAGTTCTTAAAGGTCCAAGGCTTCCAATTACAACAAAAGGTATGTCATCTAACTAGAATTTGTACTAAAGATACTCCATTGTATGCTAGTTAGCATGATGCTTTGGAAAAACAAAGTTTGCATGTATATTAGAGAAAACATAGATCTAAAGCATCTAGGGTTGAATGTACACCATAAGAGTGTTAGAATGCTCAAAACCCTTCAGTGGTATCAGAGCCTAGGGTTATTTTCTCATATACTTGTTTTCAATGCTTCAAAAAATCATTTTTCTGCATTGTAGACAGTGTACTCACCGAATCCACTGACAGACTCCGTGAGTCACCCTTATAAATTGACCAACTCGCCGATTCAGTTCATGCACTCGACGAGTTGGTGCTCCTGAATGCAGAATCTCGAGTTTTAAGGCTGGAATTGGACTAGGATCATTACCCTAAACTGTTTTTGAACTTATAAAACTATTTTTGATGTGGTAATGATCATGCTTATCCAATTTAAAAGATAATTGTCAAAGTTTCATGTTTTGTATTAGTTTATATGGTTAGGCTAATTACATGAAATTTGTTTGATATGAATTGTCTTGTTCTTATGAGTTTAATTTAGATCATAGACAAAATTGTTTGATTTTTGTAAGTTACAATAGTTGATCTAAATGTTTTGATGAATTCCATAACTTGTCCTCAAGTTATGGAAAATAAAAAGTTTTTCTTTTAAAGAGATCATTAAACTTGTAGGTTATGAACTTGAAGAGTCTTTTTCCATAAATATTTTTATGAACTCCATAACTTGTCCTCAAGTTATGGATTTTCAAGAGTCTTTTCATTAAAACCTATATTAGAACTCATAAGTTATGGATTCCAAAAGTTTTTTGAATAGTTCAAAACTTGCCCTCAAGTTTTGGAATTTGTAAATGTAAAAGTCTAACTTTTGAAACATTTAATTCCAAACCCTAGAATTTTAAAGTTTAAAATTCTACCCTTATACTATTATAATATTATAGGTTTAATATTTATATATATTTATAAGAACAAAGTCAGTTTACCGCTAGTAGGCCTTATTCACGAAGTCGGTCTATAAGGGGGGTATAAGGTTACTGCCTATAAAATGGCAGTTTAATGGGTGTCCACTCTCACCCACCGCTTCCTTGACTGGTGGAGGGTCGTTAGCCAAACGGGTAGGATAGGACTCTAATTCTCCCTTCATTAAAAGTATAATGATAAATATAAAGTAACTAAACACTTATAAATTCCCAAATCTTAGTTACTTAGGAAAATGTGAATTTGGTGCTAACCCGTGAAATTGCACTTTGCACCTTGTTAAGTCGTTAGTGGAGCATGTGTGGTTAACCGACACACTATGTGACATCCCCATTTTCACGGCCAGAAAAGACCGATTTTGTTTATGCTTTATAAAAATCAGAGTACTTCTTTTAATAAAAATCTTGCGGAATTTGTTCCCAGAAAAACATGATAAATACGTTATTAAAGCATTTCCGAAGAAATGTATTTTTATTCGTTTTTAAAACATTTGGGGTGTCATCGTCAATACAGAAACATAAGCATAAACAGAACTTACATTCATTATCACTAGTATTTTACATCTCCTTAATCTCTCAGTGTAATGTAACTTCATATCGACACCTGTGATATAAATAAACTGAGTGGGTCAGGTTGGGAAACCTGGTGAGTACATAGGGTTTTCAACTCACAATAATATAATTATTATGTTTAAACAATCAAACAATCAACCCAATTTCCCATCCCCATTATCTTCTTTACTCTTAAGGATCTACCCTATGAGTCATCTATCCTGCATTCGTTCATTCCGTAGTCCCTTGCTTCCAGGGTTATAGGACTGGCACTAAATTCATAGATGCCAACGCTCGTTCGTAAAGCACTAATTCCATAGCTGCTATAGTTTATTCATCGGGTCCTAAATCCATAGCTACCGGTGTTCATCTAATAGGTACTAAGTCCATAGCTACCAACGTTTGTCAGGTACTAAGTCCATAGCTACCAAAGTTTATCCATCAGGTACTAAGTCCATAGCTACCAACGTTTATCTATCAGGTACTAAGTCCATAGCTACCAGTGTTTGTCTATCAGGTACTAAGTCCATAACTGCCGATATTATTTAGGCACTAAGACTATAGCTGCCAATGTTCATTCACATCATCTTTCATCCCTCATCATTCATCTACCCATGTTTCACCCAACATATTTGTAGATATAAAATACATATACAGTTTAAATCATATAAAACTTGTATAAAATCGTTCATCCAGCATAGATAGCAAGTATACAGATAATATGTACACATAGCACGTGGTTTATATAAAATACTTCATATTTATGTGTAAGATGAAAGCAACTATGCACTCACCTGGAAGGTGGTGACTCTGCACTCGAACAGCGCTTCGTTACTTCTTAAAAGAATTTCCCTCGACAAAACCTAGTATCAATACCACTAGGGTTTAGTCTAACGTTAACCGCGACTAATTAATAGTTTAGCTATTATTATTATTATATAAGCGTTAAATAACACTCAATGTAACTCATAATAATAGCCTAAATAATTATTTTAAGGACCTAATAACATTATTATAATTATTTAAAAGTTATATTAAAAATTGCATAGGCGTAGCTCACTTACAGCGGGTTTTATTAAAAATCGGGCTTTGCTCGGAGCAGCGTTTCCGAACTGAAAGACCCTTTTTCTCGGGACTCCGGGAGCCTCGGGGCTTCCTTTGGGTGCTAGGGGTTTTATCTAGGGTTTAGGGGGGGTTCAAAACCCTAGAGAGAGAAAGTAGTGTGAGAAGAAATGAAGAAAGGTGTGAAAATTTCGGAAAGGCTCGCATGCTATTTATAGCCTCCAGCAGCCTCGGACTACGCTGCGCGTTCAGCAGCTACGCTGGGCGTAGTCTCAGATAGGGTTGCCAGGCGTGTTCCAGCTGGCTCGCACTCGGATAGGACCCGGATAAGACCGAAGGTACGCGGGGCGTACCGGACCTCGTACGCGGGGCGTAGTGCGAAGCGACGTGGCGTTCATCGGATGCGAGGCTGGCCTTCATCGGACGGCTCAGATCGAGCCACGTCATCTATCTCGCATCAGATTTCGTGATTTTCTACTCCGACTTCTAAAAATCATAACTTTTGCATACGTGCTCCGTTTTTGACGTTCTTTATATCCACGCGAAGACGGGAACGTACTTTACAGCTTTCGTTTAGACTCCGTCGGCTAATTTTGAGTTTATTTTAAATTTTATATTTTTAACAGGCTGGGACAGGATTGGTCCGTTAAAAATCCATAACTTCTTCATCCGACGTCCGTTTTCATCTGTCTTTTTATCGTTACGCTACTATTAACGAGATATTCGATTCTCGTTTAGGTTGTGTCGGCTAAAAACCGCTCGATCTAATATTCGAACTTCGGGCTGTACACTGCTAAGCCGAAACTTCGAAAAATCATAACATCCTCATACGAAGTCAGATTTGGGCGTTCTTTTTATGGACGCTCTCGGTTTAACGTTTTCTACGACTTTCGTTTATATCGCTAAGGCTAAAACTCGCTCTATCGTAAATTCACTATTTACGTCTCCCGGTGCCGTGCCGGTTTTGACGTAAAACTTCGGCGGGTCATAACTTCTTCGTTATAACTCGGATTTCGGCGTTATTTATATGTATGGAAACCTTGAGACATATTCTAAAACTTGGTTAAGATTATTTATTCTAAATAATCTTTTGTCGAAAAGTCGTTTTCGACCCCTATTATCTCTAAATTGACTAGCCCGGATCTACGGGCGTTACACACTAATCTGGACTGACAGTGTGTGGCAAAGGGTAGCTTGATGTTAATCATAGATCAATGGAGCATGTGTGGTTAGCCGACACATTGATTAGGTGGTTGTAACATTGGGTGTACCAAGCTAATTTGCATGGTTATTCACACCTTGTTTGTGATCCTCGGCATCCCGGTCACAAACTTGAAGGGCACAATCGAGATTTAAACATGTCATTGAAAGTTTCAATGAATCTCAAAGGATATAGGAATTTCAATTCACTTAAAACCTAAAATTCTTTTTCGTTTTTCGTGATGGAAATTGGTAAATCATAATTTACCTACATTCAAATATTTTGCAATTGGATTACGACATCCCTCTTCCAAATTGTAAAATATTGTATTGGGTCCTAGCCTTAATATTTCATTTGGGTGTTATATTAAGGACTTAAATCAACTAACTTGAATTTCTCTCATTGTAGATGTCTAGTTCAGATAACTATGGTCTTCCCAAATCTTTTGGAACAAACTTTCCTCTTGAAGATGATGTCCCATGGTTGGATCGTGGAAGTCATACTTCACTTCCTCCACTTCCTCCAATAATTCTCCCTAACCCACAAGTTCAAAGACTTGAAAAATTCAAGGTCACTCAAGCCCTACTTGCAATGAAACATCAAGATGGAAGGCATGTGTGTACTCACATCTTGGAGATGAAGTCACATATTGACAGGCTGAGAGTATTGGGTGTCATTGTCTCGAGAGTATTGGGTGTACTCACATCATGTGTGTACTCACATCTTGGAGATGATGTCCCGTGGTTGGATCGTGGAAGTCATACTTCACTTCCTCCACTTCCTCCAATAATTCTCCCTAACCCACAAGTTCAAAGACTTGAAAAATTCAAGGTCACTCAAGCCCTACTTGCAATGAAACATCAAGATGGAAGGCATGTGTGTACTCACATCTTGGAGATGAAGTCACATATTGACAGGCTGAGAGTATTGGGTGTCATTGTCTCGAGGAAGTTGGCGGTTGACTAGGTTCTTCAATCACTTCCCGAGTCATATAGTGAGTTCATTAAGGACTACTATGTGACAGACCACGACATGACCCTTATTGATCTTACCTATTTGCTTGTTGTTGCTGAATCAGCAATGATTTGGTGCACTGGAAAAGCAAATTTGATTGGAAGATCTACTCCCCAAGCTTCCATGGACATTGACAATGGAAACATTGGAAGTCCATAAAAGATTTCTCTTTCCAAGGGAAAGAGAAAGGCTAAGTCTGAGATTGTCCTGTGTACCATTCCCAAAGAGTCTATATGTTTCTATCGCCAAGAGAAGGGCCATTGGTTGCGAAGCTGCCCTGACTACCTGAAAGATCTGAAAAAAGGTAGAATCGAAAAGTTTGACTCTGCTTCAGGTAAGTCTACTGTCTAACTCTATTAAGTTCCTAATTGTTGATTCTTAATACATGATGTGACAAGGTTGCATTTTGATGTTTTGTAGGATCATGCAAAGGGACGGAAGCTTAAAGGAAGAGTGTGTTGAATCTGATCGCGAAGATGGATTTCAATCGCATAGTTCGAATATCGGATTTTTGAGCTGCTGCTTAGGAGTTATGATAGATTTCTAGGAAATATGTAATAACATAATTTTCATTTGTAATTGCATTGTAAGGAAAAGTTTTTTCCGCATTTTATAAATAAATAAAATTTTGTTTTTATTTTTATTATATCTCCTTGCAATGGCATTTGTGAAAATTGATGTTTGTATGTTTCTATGTTAGCAATATGAATTTGATTCTTTTGTTTGTGGTAGTGTTGAGTATTTGCCAAATAAGGAAAGATTCTCATCACCCAAGTTTTAATTGGACATAAACTTGGAATCATGCAAGTTGTATTGTATGATGGATGAGAATTTTCATCTTTGGTAAATTAAGACTAATTCCTTGTTCACATGTATATATGAGTCAAGTGAAGGACTAGGGAATCGGGTACACTGGGTGTGCGCTGGTCTAGATCCACCACAAAGATCAATAAGACTATTTGTCATGATTTACTAAAGTTTAGTAAACATGGTTATGCTTACAAGTTTAAGTATAATTCTGAAACATTGGAAAAGGTTCAATGTATGGCAGAACGAATGAGAAGAATCAAATTAGGCAGAAAGATAAAAGTTTCTCCAATCTGAAAAGATGGGAGAGTACTTTAGTATCGTGTTTTATGATCATCTTAATGTTTATGGAAAAACCATATCACAATTGATCCTCTAAATACATCTTAGTGCATTTGTATGGATAAGAAGAGGAATCGTGAATTGTTGAAATAGTTTAAATCAAGAAGATGAGTCATACTTCGTTTCCAAAACAAGTCTTAGAGTCATACTCCAAGATTGTAACCTTGAGTGACATAATATTAATAAAGGTTTAAAACACTTATCAAATGTAGAGTAAAAGTTTTCTACTCTTGTACATTTGAAATTGGCAAGTTGTGATGTTTTTATATAGAACAAAGATCGACTAAGGCCAATTGTGTGAAGTGTTTGTCTTGATAAGAATCCGCAATAACTCTTGAATATTTGTTTTGTCAAGGAATGATTCATGACAAGAGAATCTTATATGTCAAGAGGGCAGTGGGAGTCTTAAAGATCTTGGACAAGCTTCAAGAACTAATCAAGAATAAAACCTATTGTTTATCACTAGCACACGACTTGAGGTTTATAACCTATCGTGTTGACATACTTATAAATAAAACACCTTTATTTAATCATAAAATGTTAATTACAATTTATATATTACAAGTTTCTAAAAGATATCTAATCACTAAAACTAATATTGTCCTTCAGCCCAATGCTCCTAGCGTGCTGCAAGTGCTTAACCCTACTCAGTCCCTTCGTAAGGGGATTTGTTGGGTTCTCCTCTGACGATACCCTCTTTACTAAGAGGAGTCCCTCTTCTACCCGATGTCTAATGAAGTGATATTTCCTGTCGATATGTCTGGATCTGCCATGATCCCTCGGTTCCTAGGTTAAGGCAACCGCACCTTCGTTATCACAGAAAATCTCTATAGGCTCCTTTATGGCTGGCACAACTCCAAGGTCTCCGACGAAGTTCTTCTACCATATTGCCTCCTTCGACGCTTCGCTTGATGCTATGTACTCTGATTCGCACGTTGAATCAGCTACGGTATCTTGCTTGGAACTTTTCCAAGTCACTACTCGTCCATTAAGAGTAAAGACCCAACCCGACTGAGAGCGGAAGTTGTCTCGGGCGGTCTGAAAACTGGCGTCACTATACCCTCACACCCTTAATTCATTACTCCCACTGAGGATAAGGAACCATTCCTTAGTCCTTTGTAGGTACTTAAGAAAATTCTTGACTGCGGTCCAATGTGCTCTACCAGGGTTCCCTTGATATCTGCTGACCATGCTCAAAGTGAAGGCCACATCAGGGCGAGTACAAGTTATAGCATACATGATCGAGCCAACTGTGGAAGCGTAAGGTACTCGACTCATATATGCTATCTCAGCTTCGGTACTCGGGCTTTGAGTCTTACTCAACTTGGTATTGCTTTGGATTGGTAACTCCCCTTTCTTGGAATTTTCCATACTAAAACGCTTTAATACCTTATCCAAGTAAGTATTTTTATTAAGTCATATTAGTCTTTTACTCCTATTTCTCACTATCCTTATCCCTATAATATAAGCAACTTCTCCGAGGTCCTTCATAGCGAAGCACTTCCCAAGCCAGGACTTAACCTCCTGCAGGGTTGAGACGTCGTTTCCTATGAGCAGTATGTCGTCCACATACAAAACAAGAAAGCTAATTATCCTCCCACTGGCTTTGACATATACACATGACTCATCCTCGCTTCGCAAGAAACCAAACTCTTTAACTTTCTCATCGAAATAAAGATTCCATCTGCGAGATGCTTGTTTCAATCCATAGATAGATTTCTCAAGCTTACACACTCTATTAGGGTGTTTTGCATCGACAAAACCCTCTGGCTGACTCATGTAAACATCTTCAGCCAACTTCCCATTAAGGAAAACGGTTTTGACATCCATCTGCCATATTTCATAATTATGAAACGCAACTATGGCTAGCATAGCCCTTATAGACTTTATATTCGCTACTGGTGAGAAGGTCTCATCATAGTCAACTCTGGGAGTTTAAGTGAAGCCCTTTGCAACCAATCGCGCCTTATAAGTGTGTACTTTCCCATCCATGTCGGTCTTCTTCTTGAAGATCCATTTGCACCCGACCGTCTTACGACCCGACACATTGTCAACCAAGTTCCAAACTTGATTGGTATACATGGACTGAATCTCACTGTCCATAGCCCTTTCCACTTTGCAGACTCCAGGCCTACCATGGATTCCTTGTAGCTGTTAGGTTCATCCAAATTTACTAGTGTACTATCACTAATAAACGTATCACCCTCACTTGTTATATGAAAACCATATAACACAGGTGGAACACTAACTCTACTGGATCGTCTAAGAGGTAAGGACTCGTCAATCGGTTCAACAGGATTTTCCTCCTCGGGTTGAACGCCAGCGTTAGAAGTTCCTTCATCGCTTGACTCTTGAAGCTCTTCAAGGTCAATTTGCCTCCCACTGTCCTCTTGTCTTATGAGTTCTCGCTCTCGGAAAACCCCTCTCCTCGCAACGAAGACAACATTGTCACTCGGTCTATAGAAGAGATATCCAAAGGACTTCTGCGGATAGCCGATGAAAATACACCGCTCACTACGAGGTTCTAGCTTGTCGTGAGTCTCTCGTCTTACGAAAGTCTCGCAACCCCACACCTTGATATGTGCCAACGAGGGAGATTTCCCTGTCCACATCTCGTGAGGTGTTTTGGCAACCTTCTTAGTAGGGACTAGATTAAGGATATGGGCGACAGTCTCTAAGGCATATCCCAAAAATGAGATAGGTAACGAAGCACGACTCATCATGGAACGAACCATGTCCAACAAAGTTCTATTGCGCCTCTCAGCCACACCATTCAACTGCAGTGTCCTAGATGCGTCAATTGCGAAACAATTCCACATTCCTTGAGGTAGTCATGGAATTCAAGACTAAGGTACTCACCACCTCGATCAGATCGGAGCATCTTAATTTTCCCGCCCAGCTGATTCTCCACTTCTTTCTTAAACTCTTTGAACTTTTCAAAGGTTTCTGACTTGTGCTTGATTAAGTAGATATACCCACATCTGCTATAATCGTCGGTGAAAGTCACATAGAAGAAGTTTGCATCCCTTGTGGTGGTTCTAAAGGGCCCACATACTTCGGTATGTATGAGATCCAATAAACTCTCACCCCTTTCACAAGTACCAGTGAAGGGTGACTTGGTCATCTTTCCAAGCAAACAAGACTCGCACACGTCATCGTCCCTAAGGTCGAATGACTCCAACACTCCATCCTTTTGGAGTTGGTCTATGTGCTTCTTGTTGACATGTCCAAGACGACAATGCCACAAGCATGCTTTGTCTAAACTATTGGAAGAATCGATATGCAACACATCATTTCTTAAGTTGTCTACAACCATCACAGTTTCATATATACCATTACAAGGCAATGCTTCAAAATAGAAAGTACCATTAAAGAAAGCATTAATAAAACCTTTTTCATTATCAAACAAAATCTAAAACCTTGTTTATACAAACCATGAAAAGAAATAATGTTTCGTGTCATTTCTGATGAGTAACAACAATTATTCAAATCTAAACCTGACCCACTACTAAGCAATAAAGAGTAAAGTCCAATCTTGGTGACAGGCGACGCTTTTCTATTCCCGATGATCAAGTTTATCTTCCCATGCTCCACATCCCTACTTCTTCTTAGACCCTGCAAATCAGAACAAATGTGAAAACCACATCCTGTATCGAGGACCCAAGACATAACATGTGATGAGTTGTTAGAATGAATAGTATAAATACCTGAGAATGATGGCTTTATCTTCCCATCCTTGATATCTTTCAAGTACTCCAGGCAGCTTCGTTTCCAATGCCCTTTCTCGTGGAAATAGTAGCACTCTGCATCCTTCGGGTTGGAGGAGGGTGCAACGGGACCAACCTTGGTTCCACTAGAAGAGGTACCATCGTAGGACTTTCCCTTGTGGCTCTTAGAAGGAGACTTCCTCTTCTTGCCCTTCCCTTGCCCAATAGCCAAGACGGGGGCGGTATTAGGAGTTGATGCAACGGATTTGTCTTTCAGACTACTCTCAGCAGTCCTTAGCAACCTCCTCCTTGTTCATGTGGTAGGTCATACGAAACTGGTTGTAACAAGGAGGTAAGGAGTGTAGAATGATATCTATGGTCAGATCCTCATAGAAGTTAACATTTAACTTCAGCAAGCGGTCCACATATCTTTGCATTTTCTGCAGGTGGGCCGTGATGGACTCTCTATCCTTCATCTTGGTGGTGATCATTGCAGCGATGATCTCGTACCTTTCCTGCCTCGCGCTTTGATGGTACCTATCCATCATATCTTGATGCATCTCGTAGGGGTAGTAGTCCTCGTAGGACTTTTGGAGTTCAGCAGTCATTGTCGCGAGCATGATGGAATGAACTTTCGTAGCATCTCGCTAATGAGCCTCGTAGGCAGCGATTTCTTCGGGAGTAGCAATGTTGACATTGACTTCTTTCAGCTCCTTTTCGAGAACATACTCCTTGTCCTTGTAACGGGTGACCATTCGAATGTTGCGGATCCAATCATTGAAGTTGGACCCATCGAAAATCACCCTCCCACACAAGTTCATAAGTGAGAATGAGCCGGAAGAGGTCAATCCAGAAGCGTTATTGTTGTTTGAAGTAGACATCTGAAATAGAAAAGGAACAAAGTTTAGATTAGATAAGAATCCCCAATTAAACATCCAAATGAGAAATTAGGGCTAGGATCCAACAACATTGTTTACAATTTAGAAGATGGACGTCGTAATCCAAATTGCAAACAACTTGAAGGTAGGTAAATGACGATTTACCGATTTCCACCATGAAAAACGAAAAAACAATTCAGTTTTAAATGTATTGAAACTCCTAGATCCTTTGAGATTCATTGAACTTTTCAATGGCATGTTTAAATCTGGATATGCCCTTGAAGTTTGTGACTGGGATACCAAGGATCACAAAAAAGGTGTGAATAACCATGCAAATGTACTTGGTGCTCTCGATGTCATTTACTACCTAATCAATGTGCCGGTTAACCACACACGCTCCATTGATCTATGATAAACATTGAGCCACCCTTTGCCACCATTGCTAGTCCATATTAGTGTGCCGGTTATCCACGCACGCTCCACTAACGACTTGGCAGGGTGCGAAGTGTAATTTCATGGAATAGCTGATGGGTTTAGAGCAAAAGAACAACCCTATGTGCTGATGCAAAACCCTAAAGCTTGGATCTAGGTTTCTCTATTTGTACATGCAATTCATCCAAGACTTGAATACCCTAATCTAGCATACTATCAAAAACGAAATCTAGAATACAACAAGTTTAGATGATACCTTTCAATAGTTGCAAGAATCTTTGATCTTTAAGAAGCTTATTGTCACAAGTGTAACACCTCTAATGGCTTACAAACACCACAAGCAAGAATATGATCTAGGAGAGAGGAGAAGAGAGGCATAATTTCGGCTATAGTAACCTTAGGGTTTCTTGGTGTAGCCAAAACTGAAGCCCTGGGGTCCCTTAAATAGCTGAGCTGATAGGGTTTCAGTCAAAACCCTAATTGGATGACTTAGGCCCTAAGCAGCTTGAGAACCTTCTGGAATAAGGCCTCCTTGGACGAAATTAGAGTGGGCTTCCACTCCTAATTTCGTCCCCCTTATGTCCATGAGAGTTCACAGCCCAAAACCAACTATCACACAATTGACAGTTCCAGTCCCCTTTATTTAATTAATCTCTTTCAGCCACAAAATTAATTCTTAATTAATTCTTGACTAATATTAATTAAACTATATGATTTCTCCTTTAATATATTATTCATATAATATATTACTAAACGATAATAACCTCTCTCTCTCTCTCTATAAATCATCCTGTCAAGTTGCTTTGATGAAGGCAACCCAAAAGGACCATGCACAACCGGGTAAACTACATACCAAATATAGTTACGGGCTTAGACACTAATCCAACAATAGCATCATTTCACATTTTGCCTAAAGTAACTAAGATTGAGAATTTATAAAAACATTTAGTTACTTTATACATTCATTATACTTATTAATGAGGAATTAGTTGCCCTATCCTACCCGTTCGGCTAACGACCCTCCACCAATCAAGGAAGCGGGGGTGAGAGTGGACACCCATTAAACTGCCATTTTATAGGCAGCAACCTTATACCCCCTTATAGATCGGCTTCGTGAATGAGGCCTACTAACGGTAAGAGTAGCTTTATCTTATACATATATAGATAATCATTATTCTTATAATATTATAATAGTATAAGGGTTGAATTTTTAACTTGTAAAATTCTAGGGTTTAGAATTTAAATGTTTCAAAATTAAACTTTTAATCAAAATATTTAAATTCCAAAACTTGAGGGCAAGTCTTGAAACTTTTCAAAACTTTCTAGATCAATTTACAAATAATTTAATTAAACAATTAAGAATTGATTATCTAAATTAGACCTAATTCAATTTCATGGCAAGATAATACCATCAAATAATTCAAATAATTAAAGTTATCATATAAGGCAATAATTATCTAATTAATTGACAATTATCTTCTATTTGGATAAGGATAATCATATCAATTTAATAAAAACCAGATTTTATTAATCAAAAACGTTTTTGGTAATTATCACAATTCAAAACAGGCCAAAATCCCGAAAGATCTGCTCTCTGACTCTCCGACTCGCCGAGTCACTGTCTGGACTCGTCGAGTTCATCAGGTGACTCGAAGAGTTCACCCGTCAGAGGGCAAAATTTTCGACTTTTCAAGCAATGAATGATCAAACAAGGCATCAAATACAATAGAAAACATCCTAGGCTCTGATACCACTTATGGGTTTTGAGCATTACATCAATCATATGGTGCACATGCAAAACCTAAAGCTTTGGATCTAGGTTTCTCTAATTGTACATGCAAATCATCCAAAGCTTGTAAACCCTAATTCTAGCATACAAAATCGAAAATCATAACTATACCAAGGTTAGGAAATTACCTTTCAATTGTAGCTTGAAGATCTTGAGCTTTTGAGAACCTAGCACCTCAAATGTGATGCCTCTAATGAATCACACACACCAAAACAAGTTGGATGATCATGGAGAGAGGGGAAGGAGGCTCAAAATCGGCTCTATGATCTCTAGGGTTCAAGTGGTAGCCGAAATTGTGAAGCCTAGGGTCCTTTATATAGGTGAGTTGCTAGGGTTTCAGTCAAAACCCTAATTGGACTGCTTAGGCCCTAAGCAGTCTATAGGATCCTTCCAGAAGCAAGGCTTGGACGAATTTAATGTGGGCTTTCCCCTTAATTTTGTCCATCCCTTTCTAAGGGATCTACAACCCAAAATCTAATTATCTTATAATTGCAATTCCAGTCCCCCAGGTTCAATTAATATCTTTTGACCACAAAAATAATTCTTAATTAATTCTTGATAAATATTAATTAACCAATATGATTTCTCTTTTAATATATTATGCATATAATATATTAATAAATCATAATAACCTCTTTCTCCATTATTCATCCAGTTAAGTTGCTCTGGTGAAGGCAACCAAAAGGACCATGCTACAATCGGGTCAAGTACATACCAAATATAGTTATGGGCTTAGACTCCTAATCCAACACTTGTAACATCCCATAAATACTAAGTAATTTTTTTTAAATCAACCAAAACCATCAATCATTCATTCCAAAACCATCAAAGTGGGATAATGGATAAAGTAGTTATTAGTCAACAAATCAAATCATAAACTGCGGAACACCGGTGGATGCGACCCAATCACGTTGAGCTCTTCCCCTTGGAACTGGAAGTACCTAAAAACACGTTTTAAACATAAACTGTAAGCACAAAGCTTAGTGAGTTTCCCCGAAATTCTGCACACCATACATACATATCAAATTCAAGCCATAACGAATCTATTTCACCCCCAGGTTTATTTTACCCCCTAATCTATTTCAACTCTATCGATATTTTTCAACCGAACGGGTCTATTTCACCTCTAGTCCCTACTAACTTTGTCGGTATTTTTCAACCGTACGGGTCTAGTTCACCCCATATACATATAACATACATTCGTATGCGAATACAAAAAGAGTCACAAAGACAACATGCACATACGACACCTAGTGTCCTACATTATAACGAGAAGACTCACCTCAATTAATAACAAATAGTTCTCACACCCGAGCTGCTAGTACTAGAATCTCCTCACATTATAAACATCAAAACCAAACCCTAATTAATAATTGGGGTAATTATTCAAACTTAACAAATCCAAAATACCATGAAGAATCCTTATTTCACCCCACGTACATATAACATATGGTGCTCACGACGTATGGAGTAGCTTATACTATTTAAAACGAAAGTCTTAGGACAAAAAGCATAACAAACCAAGAACCAACCCTCGATCTAACAAAATGAAACATAAAGGTTCAAGCTTTATACCTCCTGGAGGTGAATGATGAAGCACAAAGTCTAGATCTTCAAGCTTGAGGCTTCCCAATGCTTCTCCTAAGAACTCGCTTCTTCATAAAACACACAAAAATCACACAAAGGCTTTAAACTCTCACAAAAGGGGCTAGGGTTTTGAGAGGACTGATGCAGAGGGTGGAGGCTGGAGGTAAGAAGGGCCTCCAAGAGATTAAGGTCCTTAAATAGGGTCTAAGACCCCAAAATTAGGGTGTGCACCATGCGAGGTTACGTCATGCATAACCTGGGTACGCCTTGCGTACTCTACTAAGTCTCACGTCCAAGTTAATGATTTACGCCCTACTTAACTCAGCTGACTACGCCCCACGTATAACCAACACTTGCAAAAATAAATAAACTTTAAATATAAAGAAATGCATCTGAAATCGGGTGTTACAAATCAGAGAACGAGAGGGGATAGAAGGGAGAAAAAACGGATGGACGATATGGGAGAGAATAAAGACGACCGAAAAAAGTACATGTTGAGGAGGAGAGAGCGGCAGAGCTAACGACGTGACTGATAGATGCAGCGGTGGGGCTCTCGTGAACAACAATAGACGATATGGATACACGTACCTTCTTTTTAAGTTAGAAGATGTCTGGAAGAAATAAAAATTTCTTCCTATATGTGCGGGAAAAAAAGGCTAAACAAATTTTTTATGTGTGCGGTTTTTTAAAAATAAATGTTATTTTTTAAAATTGTATATTCATACATATACAATGGTCAAAAGGTCTAAAAAAACAAACACCACCTTAGATAGTATCTAATTACTAGTGAACCCATAATATGATAATCTCTCTATATATTAAAATAGAAACCTAATTACATCACCTAAAACAATCTGGCCCCTTCAATATTTTTCATTGATTATTTTAAACCACTGGATCAATTTTGTTGATGTCATCGTAACAAAAGGGAACTACATATACGCCTTTGTTACCGTCTATAACCATTTTCCCTCCAAAATAGGGATTGCTCTCTTCCTCTTTCTCTCTCTGATGAAGATAATATCAAGAGCCGATGATCTCTCCAATTTCTATCCATGTTCTTCCTCCTCAAGAGCCGATGATCTCTCTAATTTCTATCCATGTTCTTCTCCATCAATGCATCTCCTGCATCATTTTCGTCACCAACAACTTGAAATTCGGATTCACTACCAAAGATTATTCCCATTGCGCTTTTCTTCTTCTCAAGGTATTTGAATTTTTATGAATCTGCAACTAGTTTTCCATTTTGATTATTCTAACGGGAATTTTGATTTGAATCACTCTTATTTGGGTTTTAGGTTTATATTATGCATATCCGATTTATGTTTCTATCTTTGGTTTTTTAGTAATCAAATCGAAATGGTATTGATTCATTCTGGATTTGACTGCGATTAACGAAGTCAAACAGGCTGTTGGATGTGAAGCAAGGTGTAAACAAAGATGGGAAGACAGTCCTCTTGGGTGAAAATTCTTAAAAAAGAACCATTTCGATTGACAAAATGGTTAAAATTCTTAAAAAAAGTTAATTTGCAGA
Source organism: Lactuca virosa (assembly GCF_052849685.1). Classification (NCBI taxonomy): domain Eukaryota; kingdom Viridiplantae; phylum Streptophyta; class Magnoliopsida; order Asterales; family Asteraceae; genus Lactuca; species Lactuca virosa. The sequence continues at coordinate 56,670,927 of NC_136430.1, forward strand.
TTGCTAAATAACTTGTATCATTTCAGATATTGACCCTTTGGTATAGAGCTCCAGAAGTCCTTTTGGGTGCTACTCATTATTCAACAGATGTTGGCATGTGGTCTGTTGGCTGCATCTTTGGTACTTATTCTTTCTAGATTAATTGAGTTTGTTATGTATTAAGTAAAAAAAACACTAATGTGTTCTTCAAATTTGAAGACAACAGTAGTCAGAACACAGCCGATGGCATTGTTACCACCTACACATACTATGATTATACTTTTAGATTCATCCATAATTTAAATCTTACTGATTTGGAGGTACTAATTTTGATTTCTACTACCAAACTTTCTTATAATTCGTCAACATTTAGGATCTTTACCCTAATTAAAAGAAACTTTTCTTTGGAATCATATTGATTAGTTCTGTTTTGCAACATGATACAATTATATTTCAACTATTTTTTTTAGAAGTATATACACATTATATCATCCTACTTTGCAAATCTGCAATAGGATCCCAATATTTGACTTTACCGGTTAGAATTTGGCCAAAAAGTTACTTCTTCATCCCTTAATCTTTGGCTTAAGCCACTGAGTTTGTTATTCCACAAACAAGATTTTATAACAATAATTTTTTTAATTGTTCGTAACAAACTATGTTGACCAAGTCTATTATTGTCAATTTGTTTTAAGTTTAAATAACAAGCTATGTTGACCAAGTCTATTATTGTCAATTTGTTTTAAGTTTAAAGGTAATCTCCTTAATCTTTGGCTTAAGCCACTGAGTTTGTTATTCCACAAACAAGATTTTATAACAATAATTTGTTTATTGTTCGTAACAAACTATGTTGACCAAGTCTATTATTGTCAATTTGTTTTAAACTTAAATAACAAACTATGTTGACATGTGGTCTGTTGGTTGCATATTTGGTACTCATTCTTTCTGAATTAATTAAGTTCGTTATGTATTAAGTAAAAAAAATACTAATGTGTTCTTCAAATTTGAAGACAACAGTAGTCAGAACATGTGACAACCCGAAAATTTTATTCTTGTAAAAATTCACTTGGTCAAACTTATTCCTTCCATGATCTTAAATTAGATGGATTATTGGTTTATAAGTGTTGAAGCCTAGTTAACTAAGCGTGTTATAGTTTGGAAGAGAAAAGTCTTAGGAATCAAGGACCTTCGCATTGCCACAACCCCTTCCGAGGCCGTGAACCTCGCAGCCGTGAACGAGGTCGTGAACTCGGACCGTGAACCTTCGGGTCGTGAACTCCTCGGCCGCAATCACCTCGCTATATATAAGTGTTTGATGCATTTTATCTTCATTTCTTCACTTCTAGCCGTGATCTCTTCCATTCTCTCTCAAGTATCATCCTCAAGAACACCCTCTTCTTCCATTAAACACTCCTTTTTCTATTACACCTCTTTGGTATACCACAAAAGGGCCTTCAAACACTCACCAATCCACAAGATCTTCAAGTGTTCTTCATATTTGGGCCATGAAACCTTCATTGGGCTGTGAACCATTCTTGTGTTCTTGGGCCGTTAACCCTCCCAAGGGCCGTGAACCCTCCTTGTTGGGCCGTGATCATCTTTCAACCTCCTCACTTGCCTCTAACACTCCTTTGGACTCGTTTGTGCCTCGGAACTTCACTCATGGAACTTATCATTCTATATCGAACATTCGGTTGAATCACCCACATAAGGTGCGTTCATACCCCTATAATCTATCTTTTAAATGCTTTTAAAGGGGGGGGGGGGGAAATACTGTTGGATTAGGTGTCTAAGCCCATAACTATTATTGGTATGTATTCGACCCGAGAGTAGCATGGTCCATTTGGGTTGTATATCATCAGGACAATTTGTTAGGATGGACTTTTGAGAGAAGAGGTTATATATGATTTATTAATATATTATAAGTTCTAATATATTAATATGAAGTCATATGTTTTAATTAGTATTGATCAAGAATTAATTTGGAATTAATTTAGTGATCAAAAGAGACTAATTAAAACTATGGGGACTAATTATGGTAATTAGTTATATTTATATGTGTTGGGCTTATGATCCATGTTGGACCAAGTTTATGTATGGATACATAAAGAGTTGGGCCACATGAACCATGGATCATAAAATCCATGGATATGGGTTTGGTTTATACCCATGACTCTTAGAATTCAACACATATAAATACATATGTTATGACCTAAAACCGCCACCCCTAGTCACACCCTAGAGTGTGTGCATGTTCTTGGAGTTCATGAAGGTTTTAGAGTGCATGGAGATTCTCTCTCAAGTCCTACCTTTGTCCTTGATGTGTTGTGACTTCATTTGAGGCTTCCACACTATTGGGGCTAAGTTCTTAAGGCCAAATACATCAAGACTTCCAGCCACACAAAAAGGTATGTTACACTATCTAGTATTTTATGTGGTTTGTATGACAATTGCATGCTAGCTATAGGTTCAATACCTTGGAAACCATTTGCATGTATAATTAGTGAAAACATAGATCCAAGGTATTTAGGGTTGTATGTGCACCATAGGATGTTGTATTATACCAAAACCCAACAGTGGTATTAGAGCCAAGGGCTGTTTTCATGTTATACTTGCTGAAATGGCTGAAAAATCGAAAATTTTGCCTGTCTGAGTGCTGGACTCGCTGAGTCCACTGATGGACTCGCCGAGTCCATGAAGAAATTCATCCAACTCGTCGAGTTGGTTCATGCACTCGACGAGTAGGACCCCCTGACAGCATATTTTCGACTTTTAAGGCTGGAATTGGACTAGAAACATTACCCTAAGCTGTTTTTTGTCTTGTAGACTTGTTTTTGATGTGGTAATGTTCATGCTAAACCAATTTCAAAGATAATTGTCAATAGATTCATGTTTTGTATTAGTTTAATGGTTAGGCTAATTTCATGAAAAAGTTTGATTTGAATTGTCTTGTTCTTATGAGTTAGTTTAGATAAATAGAAAACTTATGTGATAATTTGTTTCCAATCCATATTAATCTTAAAGTTTCTCATGAAATGTGTTTTTGTAACTTGTCCTCAAGTTATATGAAAAGTCACATTTATGATTCTTTAAAACTCATAAGATTTCCATAAGTTAGGAAAAATGAAGAGTCTTATTTTCTTGAATGATTTTAAAGTCTTCCATAACTTGTCCTCAAGTTATGGAACTTGAAGAGTTTATTCATTAAACTACTTTAAACTCATAGGTTATGAAAATGAAGAGTTTATTTTTCCTTAAATGTTTTTTAAAGTCTTCCATAACTTGTCCTCAAGTTATGGAACTTGAAGAGTTTTTATTAAAACTACTTTAAATTCATAAGTTATGGAATTGAAAAAGGTGTTTGAATTGTTCAAAACTTGCCTTCAAGTTTTGGAATTTGTAAAGTTTCCCCCCATGAATACTTTAGTTCCAAGTTAAACCTTAGAATTTTAATAGTTTAAAATTCAACCCTTATACTATTATAATATTATAGGTTTAATATTTATATATATGTATAAGAGTAAAAGTCAGTCTTACCGTTAGTAGGCCTCATTCACGAAGCCGGTCTATAAGGGGGGTATAAGGTTACTGCCTATAAAATGGCGGTTTAATGGGTGTCCACTCTCACCCACCGCTTCCTTGACTGGTGGAGGGTCGTTAGCCGAACGGGTTTGACAGGACTATAATTCTCCCTTCATTAAAAGTATTAATGATAAATACTAAGTAACTAAACACTTATTAATTCCCAATCTTAGTTACTTAGGAAAATGTGAATTTGGTGCTAACCCATGAAATTTACACTTTGTACCTTACCAAGTCGTTAGTGGAGCGTGTGTGGTTAACCGGCACACTAACATGGACTAGTAAGAGTGGGGAAGGGTAACTTAATGTTTATCATAGATCGGTGGAGCGTGTGTGGTTAACCGACACATCGATTAGGTGATAATATTAAGGGTACCAAGTGAATTTGCATGGTTATTCACACCTTGTTTTGTGATCCTCGGCATCCCAGTCACAAAATCTGAGAGGGCATAATCGAGATTGAAACATGCCATTGAAAAGTTCAATGAATCTCAAAAGATCTAGGAGTTTCAAAACCAAATAAAACCTAATAAATTATTTCGTTTTTCATGGTGGAAATTGGTGAATCGTCATTCGCCTACCTTCAAATATGTCATAGCTTGGATTACGGCATCCCTCTTCCAAGTCGTAAAATATTGTGTTGGGTCCTAGCCTTAATATTTCATATTGGGTGTTATATTAAGGACTTAAATCAACTAACTTGAATATCTCCCATTTTAGATGTCTAGTTTAGACATATATGATCTTCCCAAATCTCTTGGAATTTCACTTCCTCCACCCCCTTCAATTAATTTCCCTAACCCACTAGTTCAAGGTCACTCAAGCCCTATTGGCAAGCAAGGTTTATGTATGATCACATCTTAAAGATGAAGTCACATATTGACAAGCAGGGAGAGTTGGGTGTCAAAGTCTTGACAAAGTTGGATCTTCAATCACTTTCTAAGTCACATAGTGAGTTCCTTTAGAGCTACTATATGACAGACCATGACATGACCCTTAATGATCTTACCTATTTGCTTGGTGTTGCTGAGTCAGCAATGATTTTGAGCACTGGTAAAAGCAAATTTGATTAGAAGATCGACTTCCCAAACCTTCTATTGCCAAAGGAAGGGGCATTGGTTGCGAAGCTGGCCAAATTTACCTGATTGTCTGTAAGGACGGTAAAGTCAAAAGTTTTGACTCTACTTCAGGTAAAGTCCATTATCTAACTCTATTAAGTTCATATTTGGAGATTCTTATTACATGATGTGACTAGATCACATTTTGATGTTTTAAGAATCAAAGTGAAGAGGAAGCTTAAAGGAAGAATTTTGAGTTGTTACTTAAAGAGTTGTGATAGATTGCTTAGGAATACATAACAACATAGTTTTTCACATGCATTTGCATTGTAAGGATAAGGTTTTCCGCAAAGTTCTAAAATAAAAGAAAAGGTTTTATTTTATTTTAAAATATCCTTATAGTGGAATTTGTAAGAATTTGTTGTTCATCTGTTTCCATTGATAGCAATATTGGAAAATGGATTTGATTCTCTCGACTATGGTAGTGTCATAATTTACCAAATAAGGAAAGATTTTCATCACCCAAGTTTCAGTTGGGTAGAAACTTGGAATCATGCAAGTTGTATGAAGAATGAGAATTTTCATCTTTGGAAAATTAAGACTAATTCCTTGTTTACATGTATATGTGAGTCAAGTGATGGACTAAGGGATCGAGTACACATTCTTGTGCACTGGTCAAGCCCACCACAAAGATCGATAAGACTATTCGTCATGATTTACTAAAGCTTAGTAAATATGGTTATACTTACAAGTTTGGGTATATTCTGAAACATTGGAAAAGTATCAATGTTAGGCAAAACGAATAAGAAGAATCAAATAAGGCAGGAAGATAAAAGTTTCTCCAATCTGAAAAGATGGGAGAGTACTTGAGTTTCTTGTTTTATGATTATCTTAGTGATTATGAAACCATATCACAATTGATTCTCTAAGGACATCTTAGTGCATTTGTTTGGCTAAGAAGAGAAATCGTGGATTGTTGAAATGGTTAAAATCAAAAAGATGAATCATACTTCGTTTCTAAACAAGTCTTAGAGTCATACTCCAAGATTGTAACTTGAGTGACACATCTTAAAGAAGGGTTATTAACACTAGTCAAATGTAAGAGTAAAAGGTGTCCTACTCTTGTACATTTGAAATTGGTAAGTTGTGATGTTTTGGATAAAACAAAGACCAACTAAGGCCAATTGTGTGAAGTGTTTGTCTTGATAAGACTCCGCACTATCCCTTGAATATTTGTTTGTCAAGGAATGGTTCTTGGCAAGAGAGTCTTATATGTCAAGAGGACAGTGGGAGTCTTAAAGCTCTTGAAAGTTCCAAGAACTAATCAAGAATAAAAACCTGAAGTTCTTCACTAGCACACGACTTGAGGTTTATAACCTATTGTGTTGACATTTCTGTGCCCATTCCAGTTAAAGTTGGTTTTGCATTGGGTGCATAACAACTTGGAAGCAATGGCAGGCCCTTGTGCTGCCAAGTCGCAAGAAATTAAGATTGCACAAGTTCGGTGCATATGAGTTTGGATTTGTCACTAACCTTGTCTTGTGATTATGGTTTGACAAATTCACATGGATAGGAACACATACACCATAAAAATCTAAGTGTCATAAGGTTTCTCTCCGATTCATGAAAATGATGGTGAGGAAACGCTTTCACTAAGTAGATTTTAGGTAGATAGCAAATGTGTTATTTGCATTCTCAAAGTCGTTAGTGGAGCGTGTGTGGTTAACCGGCACACTAACATGGACTTGTGAGAAGTGGAAAAGGTCTAAACAATTGAGACTATGATTACGGCATCCCTTTTCATAGTTCTAAAATTGTTTAGACGCACATATGAGCTATCTAAGCAAAGGTGTATGATTTTGATAAATTTTTATCAAAGCATCTTGTATCAGAAGTCTGAACTTTGGTAAGAAAGTCAATAAAGTATTGATTTCTAGAAGTCCAACTGATTTCTGAGTACATGTCAAAGCTAGTGGGAGCATAAGTGTTGTGTTGATAATTATCATGTTAGTGGGAGCATGATTATTATGTTCAGTATTGCAAGCTAGCAATGTTAATTATAGAAAACAAAAGGTTTCAATTGGGAAAAGTTGTTTTGCTATAATTAAGGGAGAGGAAATTATACTTCATTTCAATTCTAAAAGCTTAGATTGAGATTTTGATCATCTTTAGTCAAGGATATATATATGAATTTTATGTTGGAATGGCCAAACATAAGGAAACTCTATATATATTGCGTTCTCAAACTTCGATTATGATTACGGCATCCCTTTTCATAATCTGAATTATGAGAACATGACAAACAAAAATAGAAATACTATAGCAAAAAGATTGGTCTAGTATCATGTCTTTATGTGAGACATCATGAATCGTGTCCCATATACTTCGGATATAGGATCGATTGCATGTGCTATAATATTCATCCTTTCTAAATTTTCCAAATGCTCAGGGCATTAAGAAGGGAAAAGTCTAGAATTGGATATGACTAAAATGATTAAGCAATTGTCGAGGACAATCTGAGGTTTACCAAAGATTGGTTGCTCATGGACAGTTGGAAGTATAAGTGTTAATTTTGGAAGGACCATATTGACATATTCGGAAAAGAGGTCACTCTTGTTCAGAAGTGATAGTCAAAATGGGAATCTGGAAAGGTTTCCATAGGTGGAAGTTGTGCTTCAAATCTTGTAAGATTAGAAAACTTAATGCAAGAAGGATGTTCAAAGGAATGTACTTTGAATGTGAGACTTCGTTTCCATGGAATTGATCTCCATTGGAATACCCTGTAATGATTGTTGACAAGTCTTTGTGACTTTGTGCATAGTCATTACAAGAGGATCAATGCATGTAAGTTTAGAATCTATCAAATTTCGGTAAATGGCAGGAATTTGGAATTCTTACATTTACAATGAGGATTTGGGATTGTGAAATGGGCATCATTGGAATCATGCTCAGTTGATCTATTTCACAAAGTAAAGATCATAGTTAAACATAGTGTGCATACTTGGTGTATGGCATGACTAGTGTTTAGAAAACATAGTTTACATGCTTGGAGCATGGGACAACTATTGTTTTAATTCAAGTATAAAGTTGATTATTTGAAACATTATACAATGAATAATGAGTAATCAATATGGTGTTTAAATAAAAGGTGTTTTATTTACTCTCAAAGGTGCTTGGGACCATAGAGTGATTAGTATTATTCTTGTGTTTCACTTTGCATGTTTTGACTTCCAGAATTGCTAGGTTATTCTTTCCGAATGACTAAGTTATTCAAACCATCCACAATCGATAATACATTGGAAGTAGGTATTAAGGCAAGACTGTTATGAATCGGGTTTGTAGATGTCTAAGGTAGTGGACATAGTAAGAGTTACTACAACATTCATGAGTACTCCTGGAATAAGGATTCGAGTATTGGATTAAACCCATGCTCATTTGACTCACTTCATGGATTTTATCACGAGTGATCATGAGACAATAATATCTTATATTCTTCAAACCTAGAGATATGACTTGTTGCCTATGAGTTGGTCATACATTGATTGCACGTAAACGCATTTGGTAACTCGATGTTATAAAACGTGCCTTTGTGTATGATTCAACAAGTAGTAGAACAAGCATATGAGTCGAAGTTTATCCATTCCTTTTACCCTTGGAGGGATAAAAGCGATATCTGTGGGCCTGTCGATGATTTGGTGATGACAAACGTAAGTGCTCGGCCGGGCCTGGACTGATTTGATTTGTTCAATTAGTCAGTCGTCATAAATCGGAAATCGGGAAACAACAAATGGACAGAGAGAATGATTATAATCCATGTCTCAGTCCATATGATATCTAGAATGGAGGAATATATGATCCCTTATCTAATGGATGCGTCATTGATTTGTTCAGAGTTCGACAGCGGCTTTAAGAGCTACGATTGCTAGTCGGGTTTTGGAGTCATATGCAATAATAGTTTTAGACTTATCCAAGTGGGAGACTGTTGGATTAGGTGTCTAAGCCCATAACTATTATTGGTATGTATTCGACCCGAGAGTAGCATGGTCCATTTGGGTTGCATATCATCAGGACAATTTGTTAGGATGGACTTTTGAGAGAAGAGGTTATATATGATTTATTAATATATTATAAGTTCTAATATATTAATATGAAGTCATATGTTTTAATTAGTATTGATCAAGAATTAATTTGGAATTAATTTAGTGATCAAAAGAGACTAATTAAAACTATGGGGACTAATTATGGTAATTAGTTATATTTATATGTGTTGGGCTTATGATCCATGTTGGACCAAGTTTATGTATGGATACATAAAAAGTTGGGCCACATGAACCATGGATCGTAAAATCCATGGATATGGGTTTGGGTTATACCCATGACTCTTAGAATTCAACACATATAAATACATATGTTATGACCTAAAACCGCCCCCCCTAGTCACACCCTAGAGTGTGTGCATGTTCTTGGAGTTCATGAAGGTTTTAGAGTGCATGGAGATTCTCTCTCAAGTCCTACCTTTGTCCTTGATGTGTTGTGACTTCATTTGAGGCTTCTACACTATTGGGGCTAAGTTCTTAAGGCCAAATACATCAAGACTTCCAGCCACACAAAAAGGTATGTTACACTATCTAGTATTTTATGTAGTTTGTATGACAATTACATGCTAGCTATAGGTTCAATACCTTGGAAACCATTTGCATGTATAATTAGTGAAAACATAGATCCAAGGTATTTAGGGTTGTATGTGCACCATAGGATGTTGTATTATACCAAAACCCAACAAATACAAGTTGAACACAATAGTATTGTGTAAATATTTACCTGTGATAACCATTACATTAAAGAATTTCTTATGCTTTTGTAAGTGATTAAATCAATTCAAAAACTCTTTTAAAAAGATGTTAGATTGTTGTTTATAAAACTCCATTTTTAGAGTACATGTTTAACTCAGTAGCTAATTGAGTCTTTTCTACAAATCAAGAATAGTTCAAGCAAGCATACTAGTAAACTATAATAGGTATAGTTTAGGGATTCAGTACATACTATATTCTAGAACAGAGGAACAATACATGATTCACGTACTTATACTTTACACTCCCAGTAACCTAGGAAGGGAACGTATCATTAACTCCTTGTTTAAAACAAAATATGATAATACACATGGTATAAGGATATATATGGGGTACATCTACAAAATACCAGGTTATATATGGGGTACATCTACAAAGTATTGGGTTATATATGGGGTACATCTACAAAGTACCGAATTTTATTTAAAAAGGGTACATCTACAAAGTACCGGACAATAATGAATAAAACATAGCAATATATAAAACTCACAATAGTATCGACTGAGGCGTTTAGAGTACATGATTTCATTACTTCTAGTAGTCTTCCTAACCAATAGAACAGCGCCACATAACTTCCTAGTAACATGAACATTCAGTTAGAAGGGGGCTTATAATGCTAACTTTATGATTCCTTGGTGGATACATTAGGGATATATATTAATCGGATCCAACAGGCAGTAGGATGTGTGCTTTCCGCTTCATTTCGTGTTCCTTGTTTGGTTGTGGGCTTAGAGCAGATTCACACAGTCTACTATCTATTCGATCTTAGCTATATATATATATATATATATATATATATATATATATATATATATATATATATATCCTGTATACACCAAGTAATCATAGGGAGTAACAGGTATGGGCCAGGTCATAACATACAAATTTAGTATACTGCTTTCTAGTACAAAAACATACTTTTTCGGATAGATCATTAAGTAAGTGAAACTAGAAACTTATCTATAAAAGGTTTGATTCGCATTATTAAACCATTATAACTTAAAGGACCTTTAGTGGTTAATTCTATAATACCTTAATTTATACATGAGGGTTATATATAATTAATATCCGACAGGCAGTTGGATGTGTGTTTTCCGCCTTACTTCCTGTTCCTTGTTTGGTTGTGGGCTTAGGGCAGATTCTCACATTTAACTGTCTGTTCGATATTAGATTATATATAACTAGTATAAACTAAGTGATTATAGAAGGAACTATTGTGGTTACCATTTTACTAAAAGGAAACATATAATTTTCTTAAGGAATGTTTTCTTCAAATGTTTTCTTCAAATATAAAAGAACTATTACATTGCGCAATTATAGGAGGACCCGATGAAGATCACCCCATAAATGTTTCACTAAATCTCATAGATTCTTTAGACACTTCCATTCTCGCACGACAAACCCAGATAGATGTAACCACTCCATCATAGCAGTCAGCAGGGGAGTCAAGGAGGAACAAGAAGAGGTTCATGAGGAATTTTCCAAGGAGGAATCAGCCGAAGAAACCAAGCGTCCTATGCGTCACACTAATAAATAATAACCCAAAATGACTTAGTAAGCTAGTGAATACACTACTCACACTATGTGTTAGAATTATTTCATTTTCGTACAGCCAGTAACATATATTTAGTTCACAGGAATTCATTTGAGGATAGCCACTTCTGATTCATAAAGTTTATTTTATATAGACTCTCATTATGAATTGTTTTTCAGAATCCTATGAAAGTCAGATCAGGATACACTAGGAAACAGGGATAACTTAGTTTAAATATCACTCGTACAATACCTACTTCTACCCACTACCATGGGCACATCTCAAGAATGTTGTCAGAAACATTGAGAATAGTCCAACAAAACGTGAAATTATTAAGTATATTTAAGTTGATGGAATACAACTAGCGATGACCATCATTACTCACGAGATCATTCTTCGCCATGCAATAGAATCATCTCTTCACAAGGAGGAAACCAACCAACAGGCGAGGCACCAATTTTGTAGATAGACTTCACTACTTTTCAGGCTGCGGTCACAGCTGTTGTGACAGCCGTCATGGCACAGTTCAATGCTAATAACGCCAGCGGAAGCGGAAGCGGTGCCGGTTATTCTAATCACAATAACAATCAAGGGAACCAGCGAGTGTCTGCTGACAAGGACACCCCAGACAACAAACCTAAGAACAAGAAACGAAAGTTCCGGGACAAAAAGGGGAAAAAGTCGGCTCAAGGTTCTACCAAGAGACGACAGCCCGTGACTACCCCTGCGGTCACAACAACAGTCACAACATCTAGCACTTCATCTGCCACTACAACCCCCGTCAACCGATATGCTGGAAATCTTCCAAGGTGCGACAAATGCACCTACCACCACAACGGAGCTTGCCAAGAGATGCAGTGCACGAATTGCCACATGAAGGGGAACACTGCTCGTTTATGCAGGGCACCGGCACGACCAATCTCCCAAGTAAACCAGGCCTGCTATGGCTTTGGTGAGACAGGACACTACAAAAGGGACTGCCCGATAACAAAGAACTCTGGCACGGATGGACGAATTCTGATGATCACCACAGGAGAGACTGCTCCGGAACCACCAGCGAACAGCGGTACGTCTTCTAAATAAAAAAATTACTTTAAAATTTTGGCTTATATTTTATATAAGATTAAAAATTTGGAGAAATTAAAAATTAATTATAATAACTCACTCGTCCAAACAAGTCACAACATTCATAAGGGAGCTAAAGATCCGTTCAGGTGAGCTATGATGGCTTAGTATGTACATCAGGGTTGTGCATAGCTAAGATTTTGCAGACTAAGAGTGAGTGATTCTGCCTTAATTCCTATTCCTTGTTTGGTTGTGGATTTAGGGTAGAGTCACTCAGTCGACCGTCTTATTCATCTTAATTATACATAACTTGTATATGCCAAGCGATCATAGAGGTACCGAGGAGGATCATAATATAAAGTATCGACACTAGTTATCAAAGCACTTTCACTGTTAGTACTCGCTTATTGCGGTACGATTTGTGGCAGAGGTAATATCAAGGAGAAAAACTGTAACATCCCATTTAGATATAATAATTTAATAATAAACCCGGAACCCCGAGAAGCGATTATTATTATTATTATATGTTATTATAGTCCAAAATCTGATAATAATTATCTGGGAGTCTCTTTCGGGAAGCCAAATGACAAGATTTGAATCTCCAGGGGCTAAAGTATAATTTTGGGATTTAATTTGTAAAGATTTATGGAAGCGGGGACTAAATGGTAAGTTCTGGACCTAAATTGAAAAGGGATTTTCATAGGAAGGGCCATTTGGTAACAATTGGATCAAATTTGAAGGAAAAACAAGATGGAAGGGTTGGTTTTGTCGTTATGGGAAAATGTTATAAGGGAGTCGGGGTATAAAACCCGCTACCCTCTCAAACCCTAACCCTAGATCGGATATGATGCAGCCGTCACCACCCTCTCCACACTTGTTCCCCCCAGCCGCCATTACCCTCTTCTTCCTCCTTCTCCAACTCCGGCGCCGCACCACCACCCGTTGCTCTTGTGTTTCCGACCAAAAAAGCCAACCAATGCCGCCCGTAGCCACTTGTGATGTCATCGGTGCTGTTCCAGCGGCCCCTGTCGACGACTCCATTCCAGCAGGTGATTGCCTCCGCTGCGCCGAACCGCCGCCAGTCGTAGCGCCATTGTTGCTGCCATTGATGACTGTTCTATCAAGATGGCGGCTGAGTTGGTGGTTTACGATGCAAATTTTCACGGGCATGGGTTTTTGGGTCGAGTAAAAAGCCAGGAAGAACCACCATGGCAGCCGGCCATGGTGGCAGCCGCCGAAGAAGAAGCTGTTACCGCTGTTGCCGCCTTATTGTGTCACCATCGCTGCTGTATGCCACCAGGTAGGTGGTTGGGCTCGTTTACAAATAGAAGAGTGTTTGTGTGTGGGTGATACATGATAGGATTTCACAAGAGGGCCACCACCACCACTGTGAGGTGGTGGCTGCGACCATGAACCACCACCGGCCACCATAAGGGTGGCTGTGTGTGTGTATTATTAGTATGTGTGTGTTTTATTTGGATTAAGTTGTAAATTGTAAAAGGTGGCCGGAATAATAATAGAAAATCCATAACCACCACCGTGAGGTGGTGGCTGCCGCCACCGGCCGCCGTGTCGAGTGGCGGTGTGCTTTGCCTTGTGGTGTTGATTCGTTGGGATGCTTGAAACCCTAATGGGCCCAATGAGGCCCAAAGTGACCTAAAAGCCCGACCATTTGATTAATGGGCTAGTATTGGGTTGAAAACCCTAATTAGGGTTTGGAAAACCCTAATGCCATGAAACCCTAATTTTGGGAATTTATCGGGACACACACGGGAATTATTTAATAACTTGAAATATTAAATAATAATCATTGGTAAATTAACCCAAAGCAGTAATGGACTTAATGGATTAAGCCCTTAATGGGTTAAGTAGGAACACTTAACCCTAATCATCATTTCATGTGACAAACCCTAATTTTGGGATTATGGGCTTGGACTTATCGGGACCCACATTTGGGCCATTGGAATGGAATCGTGCATTAAGCCCAATCACACCATATGACTTATTTAGTAAAGTGAGGGACTTAATGGATTAAGTCCTTAATGGGTTAAGTGAGAAACACTTAACCCTAATTGTCATTTTATGTGAAACCCTAATTTCACTTGGACTTTGTGTTGGGCCTTTCTATCGGGCTTTGGCGATTGGACTATTAATGGGCTTTCCAAGAATAAGCAAATAGACTAAATAATCATATGAGGTTTAAGACAAGGCCCATGTGAGAGTCTCAGGCCCAATTTGGAAAATTGGGCCATAGATGGGCCATAACTGGGCCTGTATGATTATGTGATATTGGGAAATGGGAATACAAATAATTTGGACTAGAATAATTGAACGGACCTTAAGGAAAGACCATGTAGAGGTCTAGGCCCAATTTGGAAAATTGGGCCAGATGGTGGGCCTTGGCCCATTACTTGACTTTTGGGCTTTTGGAGTGTGAGTTGGACTTTGGGCTTGGAACCCAATTATTAATTGGGTATTGTTTGATGTTGACAGTTCGGAAATCTGTCAATCAGCAGCTGGAGTGTACCTGCGGGACTTCAGCAGTGCCAGGTGAGTTCTCCTCACTATATCAACAAGGTCTAAGGCACCAAGGCCGGCCCTTTATGGATTGTTTTCGGATTATTGCATGTTATGCTTACTAGTTTACATCCTGGTAGTTAGGATGGTGATATTCTATGCTTTAGTGACCCTGTTGGGTCGGTATCCTGGTATATAGGACGATGCTATGTTAGTGACCTGTTAGGTCGATATCCTGGTTATAGGATTGTTGCTATGCTTTGTGATCTGTTAGATCGGTTTGACTGTTATATATATACATGCTAGTGTTATATGATGTCTATGTGCACATGATTGTCCTGGTTATAGGATGATGTTATGTTAGTGAACGGTTAGGTCTGTATCCCGGTTATTGGGAAGTTGCTATGATTGGTGATCTGTTAGATCGGTTTGACTGTTATATGAAATAAGCTAGCGTATGATATTTATGCGCACATGTTTGTTTGATTGGGGGTTGGGTTGAGGCGGTCCTGCTCTGTGCTGTAGGCCAACATACCCGGCGAGCGGTCCGGATAGGCTGTAGGCCCTGCGTGGCGGTCCAGACGTGCCGAAGGCTCAGAGAGCAGTCCAGATAGACTGAAGGCCTGTGAGGCGGTCCAGTCAGGCTGATGACTCATTATGCATGCTGTTCTGTATTGGTTATATGATATGGTTATGTTTGTATGACGTTGGTATTTTGGGGAAACTCACTAAGCTTCGGGCTTACAGTTGTTGATTTTGTTTCAGGCACTTCTGATGATTGCGGGAAGACGAAGGCGTGATCATGCACCTCCTCATATTTTCATGATTGATTCTGGGGATACTCTGATGTATGAACCATTTTGAAAACAAATTGTAATAACTAAATGGTTTTAAAATGTATTAAAAAGTTTAAATTTGGCTTGAATTTTATGGGTGTTACAAGTTGGTATCAGAGCCTTGGTTTGAGTGAATTGGAGGAACACTCGTGTGAATCCAGTCTCAAATCAAGGAAAGGATTTTAAAATGAATTTTTAAATGGTTTTCAAAATAAGTAAAGGAGGATGCAGGGTGTACGATCAGCCAGAGCCAGTAAGTAGACCCCAAAATACCATACAGTTATTTGATTATGTGATATGTTAGAACAACATGCTAGTACTAGGCTAGGGATCTTCAGGAATTTCATGATAGAATTGTCTGATTACATGATGCCTGCTAGCCTAGGGTTTCCTTATATGATATTGACATCATTACTGTAGTTACTTGTGTATGCATCACGACTGTATATAATTAAGATCTTATAGCCTGAGAATGTTTGATTTGGCCTTATGTTCTATTCTTATTGATTAGGGCTTAGGGTAGGATCGAATATTCAAAAGTCTATGGGCTCCAGCGTTATGTATGGCTAGCATACACTAGTGCTGCAGGGTTGGTGGAAGTTTCATGGATGGGTGGGTTGTGTGAGGCCGGGAGGCCAGTTATGAGATATTTAGCATTCCTCTAGGAGTGAGGATTGAGCGCTCGCTATGTTTATGTATATTGTTAGGGCGTTGTGATGATACTAGAGACAAATATGGGTAGGTGTGGAAGGTAGTATGGGCCCGTACTACTGAAAGCACAGGACCCATACGTGTAGCAAGGAAGTCACAACCCCTAAGGTTTGGTGGGGAATTGGCTCTTTATCATTATATGGGTTATCAAAGACCTTTCTGGTGTCTTACCAGAATGGTGGTTACAAAACGTCTCGAGACCGGATCCAGGTTAGGATCCCGTATTGTCAGAGGATCGTGTTAGTGAGATCATCCGGGAGGAGGTGATCGAGATTGTCCAGGGACAGTTGTCGGAGATGTTTGGGTCTATCAAGACTGTCATGGTTGAGTATTTCGCCGAGCGCTATGCAGCCCTTGCCGAGACGGTTGCCGCGGCAGCTTCCACAGCTGTAACGACGGCAAGGGGAGGAGCTGGTTGAGGTTTCCAGTACCGGGACTCGTTACTGGGACATATTCTGATGAGCAGAGGGCTGGAGTTACTTGGGACCGGGGAGATATTTTGTACTCGTTACATTCTGCGGGTAGAGCGGGAGAGTCTAGCACATGAGTTTCTAGATTTGAGGCTTCAGGGGTTTTGCTTGAGGCCAGAATGTGAGTCGCGAGGACTCTGGAAAGGAGTGATGTTTATGTTCAACTGGGGTTTCACAGCTGGAAGTAGAATGGTTAATTGGTGGTTTGGAATGTCGTTTTATAGAGCAATGATTGTGCCCTTTCAGTTTTCGAGCTCGAAGGAGTGAGCAGACTTGGGACCCCAGGATAAGGTTGTGTTCCAGCTCGGGTCAGTTAGTCGCAGGGGTTGGCGACATTATTTCAGTGCTGGTGAGCGCAGGTGGGTCGATGTGGCATGAGTATCTTGTGAGGTGTACGCCATTACTGTTCCGACCCATAGGATCTAAGGTCCGATTCATCTTGGATCTCTTGCATCTGACGGTAAGGATTGATTGTGCGATCTATTGCACTTCTGGGGATTGGAGACTATGTCTGGGGAGTAGTTTGTGGCCGGTTTAGGGCAGAGGTTGTTTCAGTTATTGCAGTTCAGTTGTGCATAATCGAGCTGGTGAGTGAGTCAGGGTGCGAGACCCTGAATGATATGACTCTAGAGCTGAGAGCGGGAGATTTGTTGGAGCACCTTGGGAAGAAGGGTATTATATGGGAGGTCTGCGGACAGAGTCCCACATGATGGTTATTCAGCATTGTCAAGATTCAGTGGTTTTAGTAAGCGTTATTGATTGGCGGAGGAAAGCACCAAGGGAAGTAGCTCGTTGTTGAGACATTAGTTGGAGTATCTATCTTTGGACTTTAAGAATTGGGAGTGGGATCATTCGAGCATTGGGGACTGTTGGTGTCCCTGGGATTCAGAAAGTGTTCAGCTAGTTATTAGAAGTGTGTGATCACTGGGGATTGGCTGGTAATGGAGCACTAATTGGTAAGAGTTGGTTGTATTTGGATCGATCGTTGGTAGTGAGAAAGATTGGAAATTCTCCAATTTTCATGTATTGTGAAGACTTAGTCGAATCTAAGTGGGGGAGAATTGTCCAATGATATAGAGGCAGGATTGGTTTTGGAAATAGGATAAGTTTCGCATCATTGTCATGAAGGAAGACAACCCAAGTGGTTGTTTGGTTTGAGAGTTATGTGAGTTGGGAGTTCGGTAAAACTCCCCAACATGGGAATCGTGTCCTTTCAGTGCTTGATGGAAGAATTTAGGAAATCAGGTTAGGATTCTAGCCATGATTTTAGTTCAGTGGTGTGTTAGGTCGAGTTCGTGTTTGACCCGGTTTGGAAAGTGTTGTAAGGGGTCGTTTGATAATTGTTAAATGAGTTAGAGCCGACTGAGTTAGAAGTTGACTGGGTTAGAAGTTCTGACCGAGTTAACTTCTGACTGAAATTTGCTGTTTGATTTTTCATCTGACCGACTATGCAAAATGACTATATTACCCTTACACAACATTTTTTATAATAATTCTTTTATTATTTACCAATTTATATTTTGAAAGAAGGCATAGACCACTTATAGAATTGAATGCCATTTTTTCTTATTTCTAGATACATAATCTCATATTCGTATTTAAAAAAAAAAAAACCTACTGCAGAACTTCACTTCCATTTCTGGGACGAGATTCATCTAAACATTAGAAGCAAAACCCCAAATTGCCAACACGGTAGCAATCACCATTCATCTTTTCCCAAAATAATAAAAAAAAAACTATAATTGCCATTATCGGCATACCAAAAGTACTCAATACATATAGATTACATTAAAGAAACTTTGGCACCTCAAAAATCAACCCAACTATACCAATATGCACAAGTTGCAATGTCACCGCTATACAAATCATAATAATCAGGTATGCCATCTTCCCCTATTGAAAAAACTCATCATTTCTCCCTGTAAATTGTTCCATTGACCGCTAATGAAAAGTGTTACAATGGTAACAATCGACACCACTAACGAGCGATATAGACTATCATATTCAACAATCAACACCACAGTGAACATTTCCCTTTTTGGCACATTCTGAAATGATAAATGGGATTCCTGTTCAGTTTTCACTTCAGGTTGTTCCTGTTGCAATCAATATACAAACTTTAAAAGTTGCATAAATACACAGAGATCATATGCTCTCACTTGGCTATAATCTAAAGGATTTCGACTTTCATTCATGTTTTTTCTAAGGTTTCAATTTCAAACTCTAAGAATTAATTGAGCAAAGTAATTGAAATAAACAAAATTAAATCACCTGTTAACAAAAGAAGATGTCATTTCATAGTTAACTGCCAACAGGAAGGCAAGGTGACCTGAAGTAGCGATGATACAAAATGAACAAGCTGAGAAAGCTGTGGTTCTACTTTGCCATACGAATCAAGGATGTTCTCTTTTTATTATTTTCTATACATAATAAGGATAATTCATGGCTCGATCGTACTCAGCTTTCAAAATCGATTTAATGGCTTTATTTCGAAATCGATTTCATGAATCGATTGAAGAGGAAGGACCAGTTGTAGTGGAAGGAGAATCCGTGCGTGGATTGAAGGAGAATGAGAAGTCACGTCCAGGGGCAAGGAGAGGAGAAGGACAAATACGTGAAATTTGTGCAAAGGACCGAGTCAGGAAGCTTTTCTTGGAGGACCGAATCAGAGGATCTGGACCGAATCTGATGTGCAAAAAACCCTAATCAAACAAGCTGTCCCTGTTCAACCCGGACCGAGTCAGAAAAATGCTATGACTGGACTGAGTCAGATAAACATCAAATAGGCCCTAAGACTACGGGGGTAGCCGTAGCATTCACTAGTGGTCAGTTAGTATGGAAAGTGTTGTAAGACTACGGAGGTAGCCGTAGCATTCGCTAGTAGTCAGTTTGCATGGGAAGTGTTGTAAGACTGCGGGGGTAGCCGTAGCATTCACTAGTGGTCAGTTAGCATGGGAAGTGTTGTAAGATTGCGGGGGTAGCCGTAGCATTCACTAGCGGTCAGTTAGTGCTACAGTGTTGTAAGTCTGCGAGTGTGGCCGTAGCATTCACTAGGTTAGTAGATAGCATGAGTGCGTTGTTAGGACGCGGAAGGAACAGTAGTACACACCAGTTCGGGTGCAGCAGTGAGGATGTGGAAACCCACAGATTGAATTTCGGAATTACCCAGACGAATTAGATCTAGTTAAGCCAGCGATAAGACTGTAGGAACGCCACTACAGTTATGAGATCAAGGAAGCAAGAGATTGCTTAAGGTCGTTGGTGATATAAGCCTACCATTGGTTAGGTAGCAATCGCTTTTAGTCTTGGATTGGATGACGTCAGGATTCGACGCATGGGCCCGATCGGTTGTATTAGGAGGTTGTTAGAGCCACAGTGGCATGATAACTAGTGGCAATTAGTTCCAGGGAAGGATTTCGTTCGGAAGTCGTGTGAGGCAACTATGTGGGAGTCCTTTAGCTCCGCGACCGGGCCGGAACCCAGTATTTCATATGAGTGGTACTCGGATTTTAGATGGGATGCAAGGATAGGCCCTTGGATTTCAAGTTATGGGTTAGACCCGAGTTATGTATATAGTAGTATTCCAATCTAGGGTATTCCATCGTTAGGATGACCGGACCCTATGATTGATTGGATATGGTGTGTTTGGTATTCCAACCCGAGGGTTGATTGGACCAAACATGTGCGTGATACGAGGGTATTCCATCCTAGGGATGACTAGACCCGTCGTAGGCATGCCTGGTATTCCAGCCCGAGGCTGATTGGGCCAGGTATGAGCATTTGTGCTTATGAGCCGGTTATTATATGTATGTGGTTCGGGAACTAAAGGATCACAGTTAGCAGTGTGGGGTTTGTGATTCTGTTTTATAGTGGGAACCTCAGATTATCAGAAGATGAGTAGCCAGTTGGGAGTTAAGTGCAGTGCATTCGACAATGATCCAGTATGGGCAGTCTGCCAGGGAGCCAGACCATCTCGAGACTTCAGATTACGAATTGAGTAAATGTGATCATATTGCAAGGGATTCGTTTATTTTCAGGTTTTGCAACCCTGCGAGGGTTGGTTACGGTTGCCTTGGAAAGGCTAGGGTTATACTCGGGGTTGTGGTTCAAGTTGTTTGGAGTGTAAGGAATGAGAAGAAACGATTTCAAGGACGAAATCAAATTTAAGTGGGGGAGAGTTGTAACATCCCATTTAAATATAATAATTTAATAATAAACCCGGAACCCCGAGAAGCGATTATTATTATTATTATTATTATATGTTATTATAGTCCAAAATCTGATAATAATTATCTGGGAGTCGTTTTCGGGAAGCCAAATGACAAGATTTGAATCTCCAGGGGCTAAAGTATAATTTTGGGATTTAATTTGTAAAGATTTATGGAAGCGGGGACTAAATGGTAAGTTCTGGACCTAACTTGAAAAGGGATTTTCATAGGAAGGGCCATTTGGTAACAATTGGATCAAATTTGAAGGAAAAACAAGATGGAGGGGCTGGTTCTGTCGTTATGGGAAAATGTTATAAGGGAGTCGAGGTATAAAACCTGCTACCCTCTCAAACCCTAACCCTAGATCGGATATGATGCAGTCGTCACCACCCTCTCCACCCTTGTTCCCCCCAGCCGCCATTACCCTCTTCTTCCTCCTTCTCCAACTCTGGCGCCGCACCACCACCCGTTGCTCTTGTGTTTCCAACCAACAAATCCAACCAATGCCGCCCGTAGCCACTTGTGATGTCCTCGGTGTTGTTCCAGCGGCTCCTGTCGACGACTCCATTCCAACAGGTGATTGCCTACGCTGCGCCGAACCACCGCCAGTCGTAGCGCCATTGTTGCTGCCATTGATGACTGTTCTATCAAGATGGCGGCTGAGTTGGTGGTTTACGATGCAAATGTTCATGGGCGTGGGTTTTTGGGTCGATTAAAAAGCCAGGAAGAACCACCATGGCAGCCGGCCATGGTGGCAGCCGCCAAAGAAGAAGCTGTTACCGCTGCTGCCGCCTTATTGTGTCACCATCGCTGTTGTATGCCACCAGGTGGGTGGTTGGGCTTGTTTACAAACATAAGAGTGTTTGTGTGTGGGTGATACATGATAGGATTTCACAAGAGGGCCACCACCACCACTGTGAGGTGGTGGCTGCCACCATGAACCACCACCGGCCACCATAAGGGTGGTTGTGTGTGTATTATTAGTATGTGTGTGTTTTATTTGGATTAAGTTGTAAATTGTAAAAGGTGGCCGGAATAATAATAGAAAATCCATAACCACCACCGTGAGGTGGTGGCTGCCGCCTCCTGCCGCCACCGGCCGCCGTGTCGAGTGGCGATGTGCTTTGCCTTGTGGTGTTGATTCGTTGGGATGCTTGAAACCCTAATGGGCCCAATGAGGCTCAAAGTGACCTAAAAGCCCAACCATTTTATTAATGGGCTAGTATTGGGTTGAAAACCCTAATGCCATGAAACCCTAATTTTGGGAATTTATCGGGACACACACGGGAATTATTTAATAACTTGAAATATTAAATAATAATCATTGGTAAATTAACCCAAAGCAGTAATAGACTTAATGGATTAAGCCCTTAATGGGTTAAGTAGGAACACTTAACCCTAATCATCATTTCATGTGACAAACCCTAATTTTAGGATTATAGGCTTGGACTTATCAGGACCCACATTTGGGCCATTGGAATGGAATCGTGCATTAAGCCCAATCACACCATATGACTTATTTAGTAAAGTGAGGGACTTAATGGATTAAGTCCTTAATGGGTTAAGTGAGAAACACTTAACCCTAATTGTCATTTTATGTGAAACCCTAATTTCACTTGGACTTTGTGTTGGGCCTTTCTATCGGGCTTTGGCGATTGGACTATTAATGGGCTTTCCAAGAATAAGCAAATGGACTAAATAATCATATGAGGTTTAAGACAAGGCCCATGCGAGAGTCTCGGGCCCAATTTGGAAAATTGGGCCATAGATGGGCCATAACTGGGCCTGTATGATTATGTGATATTGGGCCATGGGAATACAAATAGTTTGGACTAGAATAATTGAACGGGCCTTAAGGAAAGACCATGTAGAGGTCTAGGCCCAATTTGGAAAATTGGGCCATATGTTGGGCCTTGGCCCATTACTTGACTTTTGGGCTTTTGGAGTGTGAGTTGGACTTTGGGCTTGGAACCCAATTATTAATTGGGTATTGTTTGATGTTGACAGTTCGGAAATCTGTCAATCAGCAGCTGGAGTGTACCTGCGGGACTTCAGCAGTGCCAGGTGAGTTCTCCTCACTATATCAACAGGGTCTAAGGCACCAAGGCCGACCCTTTATGGATTGTTTTCGGATTATTGCATGTTATGCTTATTGCTTTACATCCTAGTAGTTAGGATGGTGATATGCTATGCTTTAGTGACCCGGTTGGGTCGGTATCCTGGTATATAGGACGATGCTATGTTAGCGACCTGTTAGGTCGATATCCTGATTATAGGATTGTTGCTATGCTTTGTGATATGTTAGATCGGTTTGACTGTTATATATATACATGCTAGTGTTATATGATGTCTATGTGCACATGATTGTCCTGGTTATAGGATGATGCTATGTTAGTGACCGGTTAGGTCTGTATCTCGGTTATTGGGATGTTGCTATGATTGGTGATCTGTTAGATCAGTTTGACTATTATATGAAATGAGCTAGCGTATGATATTTATGTGCACATGTTTGTTTGATTGGGGGTTGGGTTGAGGCAGTCCTGCTCTGTGCTGTAGGCCAACATACCCGGCGAGCGGTCCGGATAGGCTGTAGGCCCTGCGGAGAGGTCCAGACGTGCCGAAGGCTCGGAGAGCAGTCCATATAGACTGAAGGCCTGTGAGGCGGTCCAGTCAGGCTGATGACTCATTATGCATGCTGTTCTGTATTGGTTATATGATATGGTTATGTTTGTATGGCGTTGGTATTTTGGGGAAACTCACTAAGCTTCGGGCTTACAGTGGTTGATTTTGTTTCAGGCACTTCTGATGATTGCGGGAAGGCGAAGGCGTGATCGTGCACCTCCTCATATTTTCATGATTGATTCTTGGGATACTCTGATGTATGAACCATTTTGAAAACAAACTGTAATAACTAAATGGTTTTGAAATGTATTAAAAAGTTTAAATTTGGCTTGAATTTTATGGGTGTTACAAAAACTGAAAGCACTAGAAAGTCTTCACAGAATACATTGTCGAGCACACTAGGGATACACCATCGTATAACAAACGTTTCTTTCAAATCGGCCTAACATTTGTTTCTATAAAGAGTCCGTCGCCATCATTCGTCATGGATTGGCGTGGTCCTCACCATACCAGGTTCATGTGTTTCGAAATTCCATCGCCTTAACTGACCGATTAACGAAACCCTCGTCACTCGTAACGACAACCCGACCCAGACCTCAGAATCGTCTCCCTCATATTCTTAACCCTGAAGTACTCATGCGAGGAGTACCTTACCCTCCGAAACCTTTCTGATGTATACTCAACAGACCTTCCCGAACTACCACTCGTCCAACAGATCAAGTTCAAGCACAGAGGCTAAGGACGAATACAGCCCACATATCACTATTAAGTGTATACGCGAGGGTGGTATATAATTATGATTATGCGCATTTAGTATGTGTGTTTCCGCCCTATCTCATGTTCCTTGTTTGGTTGTGGACCTGGGCCAGAGTCGCACATCCGACCGTCTTACTAATCTTAATTATATACGACTTGTATACACGAGGTGATGATAGATGGGCCAGGTATGAATCTTATCATGGACGTCAGGGCAAAGTTGCCCAGGTCTACGAGTGGATATTCTACCATTCAGAGGAGTACGATCCCAAGAGTACTGCTAAGAAAGCTAATTTCGAGACGATATTCCCTTTAACGGGGGGATGATGTGACAACCCGAAAATTTAATTCTTGTAAAAATTCACTTGGTCAAAACTTATTCCTTCCATTATCTTAAATTAGATGGATTATTGGTTTATAAGTGTTGAAGCCTAGTTAACTAAGAGTGTTATAGTTTGGAAGAGAAAATTCTTAGGAATCAAGAACCTTCGCATG
Organism: Lactuca virosa; assembly: GCF_052849685.1. Lineage (NCBI taxonomy): Eukaryota > Viridiplantae > Streptophyta > Magnoliopsida > Asterales > Asteraceae > Lactuca > Lactuca virosa. The sequence goes on from NC_136430.1 coordinate 56,695,610, forward strand.
GACACAACCCCTTCCGAGGCCGTGAACCTCGCAGCCGTAGACCTCGCAGCCGTGAACCTCGCAGCCGTGAACGAGGCCGTGAACTCGGACCGTGAACCTTTGGGCCGTGAACTCCTCGGCCGTAATCACCTCGTTATATATATAAGTGTTTGATGCATTTTATCTTCATTTCTTCACTTCTGACCGTGATCTCTTCCATTCTCTCTCAAGTATCATCCTCAAGAACACCCTCTTCTTCCATTAAACACTCCTTTTCTATTACACCTCTTTGGTATACCACAAAAGGGCCTTCAAACACTCACCAATCCACGAGATCGTCAAGTGTTCTTCATCTTTGGGTCGTGAACCCTTCACTGGGTCGTGAACCATTCTTGTGTTCTTGGGTCGTGAACCCTCCCAAGGGCCGTGAACCCTCCTTGTTGGGTCGTGATCATCTTTCAGCCTCCTAACTTTCTTCTAACACTTCTTTGGACTCGTTTGTGCCTCGGGACTTCATTCGCGGAACTTATCATTCTATATCGAACCTTCGGTTGAATCACCCACATAAGGTGAGTTCATACCCCTATAATCTATCTTTTAAATGTTTTTAAATGCTTTTAAGTGGGGGGGGGGGGAATACAAGTTGAACACAATAGTATTGTGTAAATATTTACCTGTGATAACCATCACATTAAAGAATTTCTTATGCTTTTTTAAGTGATTAAATCAATTCAAAAACTCTTTTAAAAAGATGTTAGATTGTTGTTTATAAAACTCCTTTTTTAAAGTACATGTTTAACTCAGTAGCTAATTGAGTCTTTTCAACAAATCAGGAATAGTTCAAGAAAACATACTAGTAAACTATAATAGGTATAGTTTAGGGATTCAGTACATAATATATTCTAGAACAGAGGAACAATACATGATTCACGTACTTATACTTTACACTCCCAGTAACCTAGGAAGGGAACGTATCATTAACTCATTGTTTAAAACAAAATATGATAATACACATGGTATAAGGATATATATGGGGTACATCTACAAAGTACCAGGTTATATATGGGATACATCTACAAAGTACCGGGTTATATATGGGGTACATCTACAAAGTACCGAATTTTATTTAAAAATGGTACATCTACAAAGTACCGGAAAATAATGAATAAAACATAGCAATATATAAAACTCACAACAGTATCGACTGAGGCGTTTAGAGTACATGATTTCATTACTTCTACTAGTCTTCCTAACCAATAGAACAGCGCCACATAACTTCCTAGTAACATGAACATTCAGTTAGAAGGGGGCCTATAATGCTAACTTTATGATTCCTTGGTGGATACATTAGGGATATATATTAATCGGATCCGACAGGCAGTAGGATGTGTGCTTTCCGCTTCATTTCCTGTTCCTTGTTTGGTTGTGGGCTTAGAGCATATTCACACAGTCTACTATCTATTCGATCTTAGCTATATATATATATATATATATATATATATATATATATATATATATCCTGTATACACCAAGTAATCATAGGGAGTAACATGTATGGGTCAGGTGATAACATACAAATTCAGTATACCGCTTTCTAGTACAAAAACATACTTTTTCGGATAGATCATTAAGTAAGTGAAACTAGAAACTTATCTATAAAAGGTTTGATTCGCATTATTAAACCATTATAACTTAAAGGACCTTTAGTGGTTAATTCTATAATACCTTAGTTTATACATAAGGGTTATATATAATTAATATCCGACAGGCAGTTGGATGTGTGTTTTCCGCCTTACTTCCTGTTCCTTGTTTGGTTGTGGGCTTAGGGCAGATTTATACATGTAACTGTCTGTTCGATATTAGATTATATATAACTAGTATAAACTAAGTGATTATAGAAGGAACTATTGTGGTTACCATTTTACTAAAAGGAAATATATTATTTTCTTAAGGAATGTTTTCTTCAAATATAAAAGAACTATTACAGTTAACTCTATAAGTACCAAATGAATACGCTAGGGTTATATACAATTAAGATCTAACAAACAATGGGATGTGTGACTTCCGCCTCAATTCCTGTTCCTTGTTTGGTTGTGGGCTTAGGGCAGATTTACACAATCGATTGTCTGTTTACTCTAAATTGTATATAACTTGTATCCATTTAGTACTCATAGAAGGAATTGTAGTGTCATTTTTACTTATCATTCATCACATCAGAAAATATAGCATTTTCTGGAGGAACAGGCGAACTTTTCAAAAGAACTTATATTTTACTTTTCATAACTAAAATACTTATGAACTCACCAGCTTAAATGCTGATCTACTCTTTCAAAATAACTTGTATTCTAGGGAAACTAGTAGACAGGTACGCGCACTGGGATTCAGAAGATGGAGTATAGTAGCTTCATGTCTTGTTTTGTTATTTACTTTTGGAGTCTATCTTTTGTGAATCACATGCTTTGTAAACACTTTAATATTAATGCAATGGTTGTTTGTTACTTTGATTACTATGATGCATGTGTTGTGGTACTACAAATGACGTCCTCCGCCCCCGAACGTTTCTGTCGTTCCGGTTTGGGGGTGTGACAGAACACAGCCGGTGACATTGTTACCACCTACACATGCTATGATTATACTTCTGGATTCATCCGTCGTTGCAATCTTACTGATTTGGAGGTACTAATTTTGATTTCTACTACCAAACTTTCTTATAATTCGTCAACATTTAGGATCTTTACCCTAATTAAAAGAAAATTTTGTATGGAATCATATTGATTAGTTTTGTTTTGCAGCATGATACAATTATATTGCAACTATTTTTTAAAAGTATATAAACATTATATCATCCTACTTTGCAAATCTGCAATAGGATTCCAACATTTGACTTTACCGGTTAGACTTTGGCCAAAAAGTTACTTCTTCATCTCTTAATGTTTGGCTTAAGCCACTGAGTTTGTTATTCCACAAACAAGATTTTATAACAATAATTTTTTTAATTGTTCGTAACAAACTATGTTGACCAAGTCTATTATTGTCAATTTATTTTAAGTTTAAATAACAAACTATGTTGACCAAGTCTATTATTGTCAATTTGTTTAAAGTTTAAAGGTAATCTCCTTAATCTTTGGGTTAAGCCACTGAGTTTGTTATTCCACAAACAAGATTTTATATCAATAATTTTTTTTATTGTTCGTAACAAACTATGTTGACCTACTCTATTATTGTCAATTTGTTTTAAACTTAAATAACAAACTATGTTGACATGTGGTCTGTTGGCTCCATATTTGGTACTCATTCTTTCTGAATTAATTAAGTTCGTTATGTATTAAGTCAAAAAAACACTAATGTGTTCTTCAAATTTGAAGACATCAGTAGTCAGAACACAGTCGATGACATTGTTACCACCTACACATACTATGATTACATTGCAATCTTTCTGATTTGGAGGTACTAATTTTGATTTCTACTACCAAACTTTATTATAATTCGTCAATATTTAGGATCTTTACCCTAATTAAAAGAAACTTTTGTTTGGAATCATATTGATTAGTTCTGTTTTGCAGCATGATACAATTATATTTCAACTATTTTTTATAAGTATATATACACATTATATCATCCTACTTTTGCAAATCTGCAATAGGATCCCAATATTTGACTTTACCGGTTAGAATTTGGCCAAAGAGTTACTTCTTCATCCCTTAATCTTTGGCTTAAGCCACTAAGTTTGTTATTCCACAAACAAGATTTTATAACAATAATTTTTTTAATTGTTCGTAACAAACTATGTTGACTAAGTCTATTATTGTCAAATTGTTTTAAGTTTAAATAACAAACTATGTTGACAAAGTCTATTATTTTCAATTTGTTTTAAGTTTAAAGATAATCTCCTTAATCTTTGGCTTAAGCCACTGAGTTTGTTATTCCACAAACAAGATTTTATAACAATAATTTTTTTTACTGTTCGTAACAATCTATGTTGACCAAGTCTATTATTGTCAATTTGTTTTAAACTTAAATAACAAACTATATTGACCAAATATATTATTGTCAATTTGTTTTAAGTTTAAAGGTAATTTCCTTATGCCCAAGGGTATAATTGTCAACACGAGCATATACTCTACAAAAATTAATTTTTTTCATGAATCTTATATTCTTATTTATGCTGATTATCATTCCAATTATACCGTCAATGATAAACACTTTCCAAAATAATTATATGTATATTTATCATGTTTCAATACATAGAATCCAGACATTTATGATTAAATCGTTTAATAAGGAAATATTATCTTTAAATCTTTTCAAATTCATGTACCCTTATCAATTTTAAATCCGGTCATGTAATTATATCTTATTAATTATGGATGTAAATCATATATTTTTATAACTATTTTAACTTAATATAATATTAGGACTCATGTTTTCCAATTATACCCTTCTCCATATTTTGTTATGATATATAGATATAGATATCTTATAAAATCACTGTTTACCATTCTATATATCATTATTAACCCTATATAATATTACATATCATACAAATCACGAAAAAAATTGTTTCTTCAACCTCTTAATCACGAAAAAAATTGTTTCTTCAACCTCTCTTTAGACTCGTTGTTGCCTACTTCCATCATCCATCATCCATAACAGGTTTCATTATCCTCTGTAATGTTTGTTTTTGTTGTTATATTATGAATCATGTATGGAATGGTGTTTTAAATATGTTTATCATGTATGCAAACTGCTTTATTTTTTCCTTTCTTTCGTGTTCAAATATTTAATAATTCTAACTCTTCTTAATTCACATTCTGTCACCGAACTTCCTTTGTCGAATGCTATTTGATTTCCGTCTTTATTGAATTGAAAACTGTTTTTTTGGTGAAGGTGTGGTTTACACTTTTTCCTTCATTAAAACGACAATCATGACAGCAACAATCGTTGTCAAGGTGCATAAAACCAACATGCTGGAATATATCGATGTATTAGGCAACAATGTTTACAAATAATATGGACCATTTATGTTACAATCTCCTAAATGAACATGTATTCAATATATTCTGCCACATGGATCATAATATAATTTCACTTTCAATGTTGTCCCATATTATCATTAATAACAATTATATTTCAACTATTTTTTAAAAGTAAATACACATTATATCATCCTACGGCAAATCTGCAATAGGATCCCAATATTTGACTTTACCGCTTAGACTTTGGCCTAAAAGCTACTTCTTCATGCCTTAATCTTTGACTTAAGCCACTGAGTTTGTTATTCCACAAACAAGATTTTATAACAATAATTTTTTATTATTGTTCGTAACAAACTATGTTGACCAAGTCTATTATTGTCAATTTGTTTTAAGTTTAAATAACAAACTATGTTGACCAAGTCTATTATTTTCAATTTGTTTTAAGTTTAAAGGTAATCTCCTTAATCTTTAGCTTAAGCCACTGAGTTTGTTATTCCACAAACAAGATTTTATAACAATAATTTTTTTTATTGTTCCTAACAAACTATGTTGACCAAGTCTATTATTGTCGATTTGTTTTAAGTTTAAATAACAAACTATGTTTACCAAGTCTATTATTGTCAATCTGTTTTAAGTTTAAAGGTAATTTCCTTATGACCAAAGGTATATTTGTCAACAAGAGCACATACTCTACAAATTTTAATTTCTTTCATGAATCTTATATTCTTATTTATGCAGATTATCATTCCAATTATACCGTCAATCATAAACACTTTTCAAAATAATTATATGTATATTTATTATGTTTCAATATATAGAATGCAGACATTTATAATTAAATCGTTTAATAAGTAAATATTATCTTTAAATCTTTTCAAAATCATGTACCCTTATTAATTTAGAAACAATCATTTAATTTAATCTTATTAAAAAGGTTTTAATTCATCTATTTTTGATATATATTTTTATTTAATATAAAATCATGACACATGTTTTCTAATTATATCTCTATGTTTGTTAACCAACTTTAATTCGTCATTATCTTCACCAATATTCTTTAATTTCATTCTTTGTATTATAGATGCTTCAACAACTCTATTTGCTAGAGGTGTTGGCAAAACTTTTATTTCCATATGTTCAGCAAATGGACATTGCTTACTTTTGATTTATTACCATATCACATTAGACAAACCTCACAATTGCAGATGCGTTCATTAAAATTAGTAAGATATAAGTTTTTTTAGACTGTTATACTAATTATTTTAAATTAATATATACTTTTATTTTAATATTTGATATATGTTATGTATGTCAGGACATTTAATAGAATTATGCCCTATAGAACATAATATAATTTTAAGATCCATTTATAGGTTAAAATCTATGTAATACACATGTTGATAACATAAATGAGCAAAAATAACAACATACTTTGAAAGTATGTTGCTATAAATAACAAAAATTGTTCATGTTACTATTTTTGTTAATAATTTTTTTATAGTTTTTAGAACTCAATAAAATTATATATTTCGGGACATAACCCTAAAATAACAATCAAAATTATATAGGTTTTGTTAATAACCCTAAAATAACAAAGTATACTTCCAAATTATAAAAAAAAAACAAATAATATCTAAATAATAAATTCCAAAAATGTTTGTATGTTTTTTATACGTTCCTCCGCGTTTAACGTATGTGATAATCTAGTTACTCTCGTTAGGAAACCATGGTTTTGATTCCTTTAGACATTTTTCCCTTTGTGTTTTGTTTACTATAAATGCGAAATACAATTCAAACCTTACTTCTCTCAACTTTATATAATTATTCGAACCTCTCAACCAATTTTATGGTCCTTTGCTAAAATTAAAAGCATGGTCTTTGAGAGTGTCTTTTTCAACATTTCTGTAAAGAACACCCTAAAGAAAAAGGAAAGTGAAAATGTCCGAAAGAAGCCACCGATCTTGTCTTTTCATTTCAAGCTTTTATATTGAAATCTTGGAGTCAAGTCCGGACAAATAGTTACTAGTCGTCATACCACCTAATGCCCATATTGTACCATCACAATAATTCACAATAATTCACTCACATTAAAAGTAAATAAGTGTAGTATAAATAAACGAGACCAAATTTGTAAGAGTCAAGATGTGTAAAACATTTATTTATCAAGTAAATTATAAATAAACCAATACAATCTTAGTTTATTTGAAAAGTTTGTAGATAAATCCAAATGGTTTGTTGAGTTACTTAAAACAAAAGGTAAAAAGAAAGAAAAAACAAATTACAAGTTATTTTTTATTTATAAAATCCCATTCCCCTCCATAAAATCTCACCATCATCCACCCCACGCACACAGTAACCCACCTTCTACACACACACAGACAAATGAAGATGGACAAAAGAGTCAAATTTAATATCTGCTGCTTCTTGTTCGTATTACTATCATCCATCTTCGTAAGTTCTTCACATTTGGCTTCTTCTTCTTCTTCTTCGATTAACTTGTCTTTTACCTTAATTTGTTTGCTCTTACTCATTTAATTCATGCATGCAGGTTTCCATAGTCGAGGCTACCCCTCCTGGTGTTGCGAACTTGAGTAAATCAAATCCTTTTTCCCCTAATTCCTCTATAATTCGTTACTGGAAAACCCAGATCTCCAATCGTTTTCCGATCCCTTCTTTTCTCCTTTCCAAAGCTTCACCACTCTCACCTTTCGAATTCTCATTATTCACCAAATTAGCTTCCAACCACTCTCTTTCGTCTCATCTTTCTTCCTTCTGCTCCTCCGCCGACTTATTCTGTTTCTCCGATCCCACCTCCATTAATTCCGGTCGTCTAAAAGACACCAACTTTGCTGTTTACGACTCCAAACGTTTCTCCACCTACGGCTCCTCCCAAATTGGCGGCGCCGACACTTTCAAAAACTACTCGGAAAACATTAACTTTGCATCCAGTGGTTTCGCCAGATACAGCGGCATATCCACCGGCCACCATGAAGGATTCACCTCCTACGCGACTGACGCCAACGTCGCTAACTCAAACTTCACCAGCTACGCCACCGATGCCACCGGAGGTAATGGCGATTTCACCTCCTATATGCCACGTGTCAATGTGCCTGATCTCCGGTTTGCATCCTACTCAGCCAACGGAAACAACCATGCCATGTCGTTCAAGAGCTACGTCGACGACACAAACTCCGGGAACCAGCAGTTCATGAACTACGGTAAAAATGGGAACGGAGTTCCGGTGGGGTTCACCGGGTATGGTGACACGTCGAATGTAATCGGGTCCACTTTTTCTCACTATGCTGATCTGGCAAACGGTGCGAATGATACTTTCAAGGCGTATTCATCAAATGCAAATAACCCAAAAAACGATTTTAAATCATATGGTGGTAATAGTGGAAATGCCGGGTCGGATTCTTTTGTGAGTTATCGAGATGGAGCGAACTCGGGTACAGACACATTTCTGTCATACGGTAGAAAATCAAATTCGGGCAAAACAAATTTTGTAAATTATGGAAAATCATTCAACCCGGGTTTCGATTCGTTTAGAGAATACGGTAAAGGATCCACGGGTCAATCTACCGGTTTTAGTATCTATGCTTTGAATACCACATTCAAAGACTATACCAAAACTGGTGTCACATTTGGTCAATACACAAAACCCGGGTCGAAAACGGGTCCTACCAAGGTCAGTGGCAGTTCGGCAAATAAATGGTCAGAGCCGGTTAAATTCTTTCGGGAGAAAATGTTAAAGAAAGGGACCGTTATGACAATGCCTGACATTGTTGACAAAATGCCTAAACGGTCGTTTTTGCCCCGGGCCATCACGTCGAAATTACCGTTTGCCACTGACAAACTATCTGGTGTGAAGGAAGTTTTCCAGGCGCGGGACAGTTCTGTTCTGGAGCGTGTTTTAACCAACACGCTGTCAGAATGTGAGCGGGCCCCGAGCCAGGGTGAGACCAAACGGTGTGTTGGATCAATTGAAGACATGATCGATTTCGCGGTTTCGGTTTTGGGTCATGATGTTGTGGCAAGGACGACGGAGAATGTTAAAGGGTCAAAAGAAGAGGTGATGATCGGAGAAGTCAAAGGGGTCAACGGTGGGAAGCTCACTAAGTCAGTGTCATGCCATCAAAGCTTGTATCCATACCTACTCTATTACTGCCACTCTGTACCGAAAGTGAGAGTCTATGTGGCTGATATACTTGACGTGTACAATAAGGCAAAAATCAATACTGGTGTTGCAATATGTCATATTGATACGTCAGCATGGAGCCCGGAGCATTTGTGGCACTTGGGTCGGGTCCGGGTCTCATTGAAGTCTGCCATTGGATATTTGAGAACGACATGACGTGGACCACATCGGATTGAAGATGAGCACGTGTGTTTGCTTTATAATTCAGAAAGTCGTAGTAATGTTGTTGTCATGAGATTTTAGAAATTTGATTGTTGTGTAACTTGGTGTTATTGTAATGGTTTTGAAATTTTTATAAAACAGATATTGTCGGATTTTGTTAGATAGATGTCCATAAATAAAATAATGAACACCCATACTTTATTGTAAAAGAATATTTAATTGTAATGACTAATAAATGTGATGAAATGAAAACGTACTGATAACATGGACTAACACGTGATATGAAATCAAAATATATAGATAATTAAGATTATATTATACAAGATAGTACACAAAATAAATAAAATAAAACAAAATTTAGCTAAATAAAACGAGTTATATGAGTTGAAAATTGCTTATAATTAAATTTAATCTATAATTCATTAAAGAAATAAGATCTGTTCCTTTTTGAGTTTTGACCCATACTTGAGAATATCCAAGTCACTTTTACATGTCGATGTATAAAAGTAATCATTTGTATAGTTGTAGGATGGCCGAAGATGGAGTGGAAAGAGCGGAAAATTTGATGTAGAAAGAAAGATGAAGGAATAGAAGTATAATCATTCTCAACAGGTGCCACCTTTATATCCCATCTCATCTGTGTGGCCTTATAGAATTCGCTTCTCAGATTTCTACCTAATTTTTTTAGCTTTTTCATTTTGGTATTTTTAGCATGTTTACATATAATTTACCAGTAATCAACATTTTTTATAAATCACATTTGATTTTTTGTTTGCCCAACTCTTTTTTGCTTTGATTTTATGATTCACATGTGTATACAAAGTGTCCCAAAATCTTACCTTCTGTCGTATGCTTTTTGATTCTACATTTGGTTACAATTCTCATTTATGATTTATGCGTGCTTGAAGTAGGACATTAGAAGCTATGAAAAATGAAATGATGGGTGCGATTGCGTGCTGGGAAAGAAGCATACATAGGCAGGATAAAAATGATTTAGAATTGTCCTTTTGTGGTCACGCATGCTAAACAAGTGGTACACTATATCCACTTTCATCCACTAAACTTGCTCTTTATTTAACACATTCATATGTACCCCATGTTCCATTTGCGTCCAAAGGATTCTTGTAATTTGGTTGTTTTCATTAATTATTAGGATTAGGTATGAAGAAAATGCAGTTGGTGTGGAATAGAGATTTACATAAAACTTATAGGACTAATTATAGGGACCCAAATTAAAGTGTTGATATCTCGAAAAATCATGTATGTTTCTTTGCTTCAAATTAGTTGATTTGTTACTTGTCCCCTGTTACTTATTTGAAATGTTTTGGAAGTATTACCTATATGATTTGTTTGCTATATGGCATATATGTTCATGGCATGAAACTGATGTTTGGGACATGTTTTAGTATGAAAAATGTTGTATGATTTTGGAAATGTGATTTTGAAGTATCCTTACTTGTGTATTGCATGTAGGATGGGTGTTGAAAGTCCTCATGACTTTTATTACAAGTAAATGGTGAAATTCCCGTTATAAGGATCCAATATCCTTGTTTGAAGTAAAAGCTTCGTGATAGGCTTTACAACCCATTTCATGGAAGGCATGTTGAGTGGTTATATGTCTATCCTAAATTTTCTAAGGAGGATGGTGGGTAGCCATCGACAACGGTATAAGTGAGTGACTTATTTGGAATCTGTCAGACCATTGAACCCTTAGTTGTAAGGGACTTTCTAGAGAGTAGTTGATTGGGTTTGGGTTAGTTGTATATGCATTTGTATTGTTTCTTCTATGAATTTATACTAATTCAATATTTTTACCGCTAATTTGTTGAAATGATTATTAGAGATGAAATTTAACCATCCATTGATTAGATAACAAGTTCAAGAAGGACTATAGAGCATTACAAACATAAGAATAAATAAGGGATAACGACTTAAAATGTAATATATTTTTGGATTTGTACACATTTGGTCATTGAGTTTTTTTCGTTCATATTTACCCCTTCAACTTGTTAAACTGTAAATATTCAGTCATTATGACCGGTTACTCCATGTTAGCCGGGAAAAATGACTTAATTGGATAATATATTTCTCATTTTGTAGACATTTAGTCCATAATATTTTGTATACAGTTAGTCCTTAATATTTTTTTGTTTCAAAATAAGTCATTTTTGTTTTTGTACTCATTCAGTACTTATGAATGATTTCTTTAGGTTGTTTATGTTTATGTCCATTGCGATCTCGACTGCTTGGTTGCGTAAGTCTTGTGGTTTGACTTAGGTCTTGTGTTCTAAACGTTGTAACTTCTTTATACGATATCATATTTTAACGATCTTTATATCCATGCGTTCGTTTTTTGAGTCTACCACAACTTTCGTTAAGATCACTCTCGTTAAAATGTAATATATTTTTACTTACGATTTTATAAAAAAAAACATCCATACATGCATTCATAAAAACGTATGGATATAAAGATCGTAAGAAAAAATATATTATTTTTTAACGGTAGTAATCCAAACGAATGTTGTGATAGACTAAAATATGAACGCATGGATATAAAGATCGTTAAAATCTGAGATCGTATGAAGAAGTTATGACGTTCAGAATACATGACCTAAGTAATCAAGCAGTCGAGATCGTGATGGACATAAGCATCAAAAGCCCCAAACACCTTATCAATGGTTGTCCTACGTAAGATGTCGTGAGAAAAACCTAAAAAAATCATTTATAAGTACTGAATGAGTACAAAAACAATAATGACTTATTTTGCAACAAAAAAAAATATTAAGGACTAAATGTGTATAAAAATATTAAGGACTAAATGTGTACAAAGTGAGAAATATATTACTCTATTAAGTCATTTTTACTGGCTAACCTGGAGTAGCCGATCGTAAGGGCTGAATGTGTACAGTTTAACAAGTTGAAGGGTAAATGTGGACGAAAAAAACTCAGTGACCAAATGTGTACAAATCGAAAAATATATTACCATTTTAAGTCATTATACCAATAAATAAATAAATACTTATGATACTTATAATCATATTTGAGAAATACTAGGGTTGAAATGTAACGCCCGCAGATTTCGGCTAGTCAATTTAAAGACAATGAGCATTAAAAATGACTTTTTGATAGAAGGTATTTAGAGTAAATAATCTTAACCAAGAAATAGTACATGTCTCAAGGGTTCCGGAGATATAAAGAATGCCGAAATCCGAGTTATAACGAAGAAGTTATGACCTGTCGAAGTTTCGCGACATAACCGACACGACAATGGGTGACGTAAAAGGTGAGTTTACGACAAAGTGCTTTTTTAGCCTTAGTGATCTAAACGGAAGTCGTAGTGTTCGCTAAACCGAGAGCATGCGTAAAAAGAACGTCCAAATCTGACTTCGTACGAAGAAGTTATGATTTTTCCAAGTTTCGGCACAACAGTGTGCAGCCCGGAGTTCGAATTTTAGATCGAGCAATTTTTAGCAGATACAACCTAAATGAGAATTGAAGATCTCATTAATAGAAGCTCAACGATAAAAAGACAGTCGAAAACGGAGTCCGTATGTAGAAGTTATGAATTCTACACGGTCGTTTAGCAGTGTAATCTTCTCATACTTTTAAATTTAAAATCGGTCGAGAATTAGCCGATGGAGTCTGAAGGAAAGTTGTAGAGCATGTTCCCACCTACGCGTGGATATAAAGAGCGTCGAAAACGGAGCTCGTATGAGAAAGTTACGGGGTTTAGAAGTCAGCAGGGTGCTGCAGCGAAATGGGTGACGTGGCGCACTCTGATGACGAAACGTGGCACCAACTCGACGAGTTGGAGCCTTTTCCAGCCTATAAATACCACCCGAGAGCCCCTTCGTTTCTCACACTTTTTACCCTTTCTTTCCCTCTCTACTTACTCTCCAAACCTCCCAAAACATCCCCAAAAGCCTAGGAAACTTCCCTAGCACTTGAAGAAAGCCCCGGAGTGCCCGGAGTCTCCGAGAAAAAGAGTTTTTCGGTTTGAAACTCTGCCCGCGTAGAGTCCGGTTTTCAAGGAAACCTCCCGGTTTCGTCAAAGAATATTATTTTGAGAAGCGAAGTGTTGTCCGAATCATCACCTTATCAAGTGAGTGCATAGTCCCTTTCATGAACATGATTTTAATACAAGTATTAATTAAAGTATTAATATCTGTTAAAAAATTAAATATTTGTTAAAGAGTTTATGTGTGCATATTATCTGTTTACCTGAGATATATGCTAGATGGAAGATTTAAACTTCTTTGTTTTTCAGATCTAAAACGTAGATGTATTTTGTTTTCAGATCTGAACCTTTTTCTTCAGATCTAGGCTATAGATGTATTTTGTTTTTCAGATCTAAATTGTAGATGTATTTTGTTTTCAGATCTGAACCTTTTTTTCTTCAGATCTAGGCTGTAGATGTATTTTGTTTTTCAGATCTAGTCCTTTTCCTTCAGATCTGAACCGTATATGTAATTTCTTTTCAGATCTAAACTTTTTCCTTCAGATCTGAACTGTATATGTATTTTATATCTACAAATATGTTGGGTAGAACATGGGTAGATGAAATAGTTGGTTTTGATACTGCCTGGAATACGTGTTAAGAGCATATCTGATAAATATATGATGATTTAGGATACAGAGTAGGCCTAAATAAATTAAGAGGGATATTGGGTAGTATCTCCTTGTGAGTACAAATGAGATATACACGGAGGGAATAACTTTAAGACTTGTCATCTATCTAAGAGTATGGATTAGACTTAGTCAGTTGTCCTTAGTCCGGGAGTATGGTTACGACATAGTTATGTGTTTTTAGATCCGGGAGTATGGATCAGACATACCCGATCCGGGAGCATGGATTAGGTAAAGAGGTAAATTTTAGATCCGGGAGTAAAGTTCAAACATACCCGATCCGGGAGTATGGATTAGGTAAGAAGGTAAATTTCAGATCCGGGAGTATGGATCAGATTTATCTGATCCGGGAGTATGGATTAGGTAAGGAGGTAACTTTTAGATTCGGGAGTATGGATTAGGTAAAGAGGTAACTTTTAGATTCGGGAGTATGGATTAGGTAAAAAGGTAACTTTTAGATTCGGGAGTATGGATTAGGTAAAGTGGTAACTTTTAGATTCGGGAGTATGGATTAGGTAAAGAGGTAACTTTTAGATCCAGGAGTATGGATTAGGTAAAGTGGTAAATTTTGGATCTGGGAGTATGGATTAGGTAAAGAGGTTAACTTTAGAGTATGGATCGTTTCGTTGTGAGGATCGACAGGGTGGGGTAAAGTTGCTTATATATATGGTGAAATTGTATATTTTGTGAGTTCTAATATATATATATATATATATATATATATATATATATATATATATATATATATATATATATATATATATATATAGTCAAGATCAAATAAGAAGGAAATTTTTGGTAGGAAGGTAAGAAGTTTTTTTTCTACATATTTTTTTCGCGAACAAACAAAATGAATCATTAGATGATTCACAAGAAAAAATTCTCAAAAAAACATCTCGATGATTCATTTATACAATGATTTTGTTGTTATTCACTAAAATTGTCATAAAAATGAAATTTTTTCTTATTTTACTTAAAAATGAATCATAAAGATGTTTTTTTGGGAATTTTTTCTTGTGAATCATCTTACAAATGAATCATCTAGTGATTCATATATTTTTTTCGTCAAAAAAATATGTAGAAAAAAAACTTCTTACCTTCCTACCAAAAAAAATTTCTTACCGGATCTATATATATATATATATATATATATGTATATATATATATATATATATATATATATATATAACATTGTGGGATTGAAATCCCTATGTACTCACCAGGTTTCCCAACCTGACCCACTCAATTTATTGTATCACAGGTGTCGATATTAAGCTACACTACATTGAGAGATTAAAGAGATGTAGATCACTAGTGTAAATGAATGTAAGTTCTGTTTATGCTTATGTTTCTGTATTGACGTTGACATCCCAAAGTTTTAAAATGAATAAAATACATTTTTTTCGGAAAATGTTTTGAAAACATACTTATCATGTTTTCTGGGGACAAATTTCCGCAACACTTTTCTATAAAAGTATACTCTGATTCTAAAAATGAAGCATAAACAAATCGGTCTTTTCTAGTCGTGAAAATGGGGATGTCACAGTTGGTATCAGAGCATTAGTTTAAGCGAACTAGGAATAAGGATTTATTTCTATACTTAAACTTAGAATGCTAAGCAATGATGGTGAGGAGTGTGTCTAATGAATTTTAGGTAATACACTTGAATAGACACAAGCACTAGCTAATTTAGGGAAAACGCCTAACATGCTTTTATGTGCTAAATGGTTTATGATGCTTTATGATGCTAAATGTCTGAACGGGTCTATGGTCTGTTGCCGACCGGATCTGAAAACCTTACGTCTTTAGGATACTAAGCGTTTGATTACGATATTAGAACTAGCATGTAACGTTTCGGAGTGATAATGAGGATTTAAACGTCAATCGTAAGTAAGGATCTAAGTTCACCTACTTTGGTGTATAGATCAACATGGTGGGAACCCGAAGCGGAGCTGGAAACGCGAATGAAAACTTGAATCAACGACCTCAACCCCAAGTGATTGAGCAGGTGCCAATAGTAGAAGCTGCACCAGAGCCAGTCACGATGGTTGGAGTACAAGCCATGATTCAGGCTATGATGGCTGAACAGAGAGAAGAAATGAGGCAACTGTTGCTGAATAACATTGATGAACCTTCGATGCCTAATGAGCAACCAGAACTGAATGACGGACGGTCGGAGGAAGGGAATTACAGCCGCACTGTGAGTCAAGCTGAACCGCCAGTGGTTACGAGGAACAACCAAGATGAAGGCGACAAGAGGAACGGATGCAATTATAAGGACTTCACAACTTGCAAGCCATCGACTTTCACTGGGAAAGAAGATCTGATTGGAGTCATGGATTGGATCTCAGAAATGGAGTTGGCCTTTATAACATGTGGTTGCAAAGGCAAGCTACAAACTACATTTGCAGTACGTCAGTTCAGAGGTGGCGTTGTTCGCTGGTGGAACACCCTGGGGAAGACCCTAAGCCCCAATGAGCCCCTGCAACTGACTTGGGCAGAGTTCTTGGTGCATTTCAAGTGCAAGTACTGCTCGGCCCACAATCTGCTAGAGCTAGAGAACCAATTCCTGACGTTGAAGAAGGGAAGCATGTCCATTGATGAGTATACCAATGCCTTCACAGACAAGATGGAGTTTGCCTTGCGCATCGTCCCTGACGAGTTGACAAAAATTGATAGATATACAAAAGGAATACCATGGGAGTACTCTGTTCCAATACGCCAGGCACCTATTCTCGAGGCAGCCATCTGGACTGCTAAGTCTGTTGAAGTTGGCGAGAAGAGGAAGTCTGATGGGTCTTCAAGATCCGAAAACAAAAATAAGTTCCCAAGGTCTGATCCCAACAACAAGAGGTATGGGGATAATAATGAAGAAAAGTGGTGTGACAGGTGCAGAAGGAAGCACGTTGGGAGATGCTCTAGAGAGATGACCTGCTTCAAATGTGGGAAGGCTGGTCACTATGTCAGCGAATGCACAACTGAGAGAGAAGTTTGCTTTAAGTGTGGTGAAGAAGGACACTTCAAGAAAGACTGCCCAAAGAGGGAAGGGGTTACAAAACTGAACATACCACCAAAGCCAAAAGCAAGGGCCTTCCCGATGATCCTTAATGAAGCAGGCGAGGATGCAAGGGATTAGGAGTGAGGATCCATATATATCCACAAATAGCCATATAGATAGGATCATGTGGTGTAGCCTATCATAAGAGGCATAGTGTAGGGTGAAATTGAATACCCATGTAATCGTTTCAAGAAGTAATATAAAAACTTGGTTTTGTTATCTGGTGTGATAAGTTGTTATGTGATTTTCTTGTACGGTGACTTGGAAAACTGTGACACGATACTTGGGACGAGTAAGAGTAGGTGTGAATGGTAGTAGAGGCCTATGCTACCGGAAGCACAAGACTCACACTTGGATCAGGGAAACTCACAAGGTTACCAAAAAGCCAGTAATTGATTCCGTTTTGTTCATGTATGTCGTTACCATTGTTTTGGTGATGACTAAGAAGATGATTTTTATTTCGACCCTAGTGGTCATATCATATCGAGTCCGACTAAGATGAGTATGTTACGTGGTTCAGAGAACCAAGTTTGATGCAGCATCCGAATTAAGCCAGAAGATTGAAGTGAAAGATAATCAAAGCGATTGTGAGAAACTTGTAGCTAGAAATGTTACATGCTAAAAGGTGATTATATCACATTAGAACATGAAGGAAGGTATATTCCATTCTGGAATTTGACTCTAAGAGACCTGAGTCTAAACGTTGCATCACACGATGATAGGTCATTAGAATATGACACATCGGTCCATTGTAGTAATCAGAGAACTTATCTTAAGTTCGTTAAGAAGAAGAAGGAGTCTCCAATAAGCTCCGAGATTGTGACAGGAAGGTCATGATTGAAAGCCTAATGTGAGACAGAGTGCGGGTGAAAGATCAAGCACCACCTACAGTCAAGAAAACCAGGAGTTAGATACTCATTCAAAGGAAACATAGAAGTTACGATTATTACCTAGAATGAGGAGATAATGTATGGAGTCATTATACAGCCCTGTTTTGTTGATGATTCCAGGACGTAATCATCCTAAGGGGAGATAATTGTAACGCCCGCAGATTTCGGCTAGTCAATTTAAAGACAATGAGCATTAAAAATGACTTTTTGATAGAAGGTCTTTAGAGTAAATAATCTTAACCAAGAAATAGTACATGTCTCAAGGGTTCCGGAGATATAAAGAATGCCGAAATCCGAGTTATAACGAAGAAGTTATGACCTGTCGAAGTTTCGCGACATAACCAGCACGACAATGCGTGACGTAAAAGGTGAGTTTACGACAAAGTGCTTTTTTAGCCTTAGCGATCTAAACGGAAGTCGTAGTGTTCGCTAAACCGAGAGCGTGCGTAAAAAGAACATCCAAATCTGACTTCGTATGAAGAAGTTATGATTTTTCCAAGTTTCGGCACGGCAGTGTGCAACCCGGAGTTCGAATTTTAGATCGAGCAATTTTTAGCCGATACAGCCTAATTGAGAATTGAAGATCTCATTAATAGAAGCTCAACGATAAAAAGACAGTCGAAAACGGAGTCCGTATGTAGAAGGTATGAATTCTACACGGTCGTTTAGCAGTGTAATCTTCTCATACTATTAAATTTAAAATCGGTCGAGAATTAGCCGATGGAGTCTGAAGGAAAGTTGTAGAGCATGTTCCCACCTACGCGTGGATATAAAGAACGTCGAAAACGGAGCTCGTATGAGAAAGTTACGGGGTTTAGAAGTCGGTAGGGTGTTGCAGCGAAATGGGTGACGTGGCGTAATCTGATGACGAAACGTGGCACCAACTCGACGAGTTGGACCAGAAACTCGGCGAGTTGGGGGTCAGAAACTTAACGAGTTGGGCTAGAAACTCGACGAGTTGGAGCTTTTTACAGCCTATAAATACCACCCGAGAGCCCCTTCGTTTCTCACACTTTTTACCCCTTCTTTCCCTCTCTACTTACTCTCCAAACCTCCCAAAACATCCCCAAAAGCCTAGGAAACTTCCCTAGCACTTGAAGAAAGCCCCGGAGTGCCCGGAGTCTTCGAGAAAAAGAGTTTTTCGGTTTGAAACTCTGCCCGCGTAGAGTCCGGTTTTCAAGGAAACCTCCCGGTTTCGTCAAAGAATATTATTTTGAGAAGCGAAGTGTTGTCCGAATCATCACCTTATCAAGTGAGTGCATAGTCCCTTTCATGAACATGATTTTAATATAAGTATTAATTAAAGTATTAATATCTGTTAAAGAATTAAATATTTGTTAAAGAGTTTATGTGTGCATATTATCTGTTTACCTGAGATATATGCTAGATGGAAGATTTAAACTTCTTTGTTTTTCAGATCTAAACCGTAGATGTATTTTGTTTTCAGATCTGAACCTTTTTCTTCAGATCTAGGCTATAGATGTATTTTGTTTTTCAGATCTAAATTGTAGATGTATTTTGTTTTCAGATATGAACCTTTTTTTCTTCAGATCTAGGCGGTAGATGTACTTTGTTTTTCAGATCTAGTCCTTTTCCTTCAGATCTGAACCCTATATGTAATTTCTTTTCAGATCTAAACTTTTTCCTTCAGATCTGAACTGTATCTGTATTTTATATCTACGAATATGTTGGGTAGAACATGGGTAGATGAAATAGTTGGTTTTGATACTGCCTGGAATACGTGTTAAGAGCATATCTGATAAATATATGATGATTTAGGATACAGAGTAGGCCTAAATAAATTAAAAGGGATATTGGGTAGTATCTCCTTGTGAGTACAAATGAGATATACACGGAGGGAATAACTTTAAGACTTGTCATCTATCTGGGAGTATGGATTCGACTTAGTCAGTTGTCCTTAGTCCGGGAGTATGGTTAAGTGTTTTTAGATCCGGGAGTATGGATTAGACATACCCGATCCGGAAGCATGGATTAGGTAAAGAGGTAAATTTTAGATCCGGGAGTAAAGATCAAACATACCCAATCCGGGAGTATGGATTAGGTAAGAAGGTAAATTTCAGATCCGGGAGTATGGATCAGATTTATCCGATCCGGGAGTATGGATTAGATAAAGAGGTAACTTTTAGATTCGGGTGTATGGATTAGGTAAAGAGGTAACTTTTAGATTCGGGAGTATGGAATAGGTAAAGAGGTAACTTTTAGATTCGGGAGTATGGATTAGGTAAA
Source organism: Lactuca virosa (assembly GCF_052849685.1). NCBI lineage: Eukaryota > Viridiplantae > Streptophyta > Magnoliopsida > Asterales > Asteraceae > Lactuca > Lactuca virosa. The sequence goes on from NC_136430.1 coordinate 56,715,746, forward strand.
GAGGTAACTTTTAGATCCAGGAGTATGGATTAGGTAAAGTGGTAAAATTTGGATCTGGGAGTATGGATTAGGTAAAGAGGTTAACTTTAGAGTATGGATCGTTTCCTTGTGAGGATCGACAGGGTGGGATAAAGTTGCTTATATATATATGGTGAAATTGTATATTTTGTGAGTTCTAATATATATATATATATATATATATATATATATATATATATATATATATATATATATATATATATATATATATATATATATATATATATATATATATATATATATAGGTTTAGGTTCTATGGAAAACAAAAAACCCTAAAAATCATTAAAATGCATAAAAAAAATACTTAGAGATCACAAGACTTTTTTTGAATTTTTTTTATCAAAAAATCGCAACTTTTAGGTCAAAATCGCTGAAAAAAAATTTTGAAATTTTTTTTTTACAAAAAAAAAAAAAGAAATGATTTTTATTTTTTTTTCAGCGAAATTGTAAAAAATGCTGTGATTTTTTGATAAAAAATTCAAAAAAAAGTTTTGTGATGTCTTGGTATTTTTTTTATGCATTTTTATAATTTTTAGTGTTTTTTTGTTTTCCAAATAACCCTTCCCTATATATATATATATATATATATATATATATATATATATATATATATATATATATATATATATATATATATATATATATATATATATATATATATATATATATATATATATATAATATAACATTGTGGGATTGAAATCCCTATGTACTCACCAGGTTTCCCAACCTGACCCACTCAGTTTATTGTATCACAGGTGTCGATATTAAGCTACACTACACTGAGAGATTAAAGAGATGTAGATCACTAGTGTAAATGAACGTAAGTTCTGTTTATGCTTATGTTTCTGTATTGACGTTGACATCCCAAAGTTTTAAAATGAATAAAATACATTTTTTTTCGGAAAATGTTTTGAAAACATACTTATCATGTTTTCTGGGGACAAATACTCCGATTCTAAAAATGAAGCATAAACAAATCGGTCTTTTCTAGCCGTGAAAATGGGGATGTCACATGAAAACCCCAAAATCATCATCAAAACTCGAAACAAACATCTATGATGGAAGTTGTTACTTGGAGAATGATGAAGGAAGGTGATGAATGCTATAAACTCAACTAATTATATGGTTAATATTGAGAATGTTGGACTTAAAGGATTACCTGAGACCTTACCCTAGCTTATGAAATGAAGAGATAAGAGAAGAATTATACCATATGGAGCTAAAGGATGAAGAGAACTTGACTTGATCTTTGCCAATTGCACTTTAGATCTTCATTCACCAAGAGATGATGTTACAACTAGCATTTTAGCTAGGAAATTCTGTCTTCATGTAAAAATCAACTATTGTATAACTTGTAAATCTAAGTTGATGTCATGTACTATTCTCATTCAAAATCAACCATTTGAATCAAAACTCATGAGTGATGTTGAAAATCTAATTTAACACATCTCATTTACTCAACTATGGAATTGAAACCCTAATATCCCGGATCAAACTCAGAATGGACCAGGATCCTCTTGTTGGGCCTAATGGGCCAGTAAACTCTCAATTTGGTTATTTTGGGTCAAGGAACCCTATTTGGGCCTTAAATAGACCCATATTCATTAAATAATAGCATTTTTGGGCCATAAGACTTCTTATGGGCCTTATTCGGCCTAAAATGTCTCACTTTGTTGACATGGGCCTTAATGGGCCGTAAATGGGTTCTTGAACCCTAATGGGCCGTAAACTCCTTTTCCTTATCATTATTGGGTCGTAAACCCTCATATGCAATGGGCCGAAAACTTTCATGTTGGGCCACATAATTTCGAACATGATCAAGAAAAGGCCCAAACTCTTCTTTCTCCTTTCCTCTCACCTCATTCTCGGCTATAATAAAAAAAGGGAAAAACAATAGGATAATTAGGAGTGACACCTCACTAATGTTTAGACGTTAACCAAGCAACAAATCCTATGTATCTAGGCAATTCTCATACTTCCATGCACCATCACATCTCACTTCTCTGTTCCTGTTGAAACATTAAAAGTGACCCTCTTAAACTTAAAAGAAATCTGAAGTTGCTTATGGAACCGCAGTCTATCTCTCCCCACAGTCAGATCAGCAACCGCAGTCATTGTCATCAGTTCTTAGATTCAGTCTTTTATCTTTTCCTTATATAAGTACTTTGTTTTATCTGTAGTGCCCTGCGTGGCAACTCAAACAGATTAGGCTGTATGTAATCTTCGAGACTCTATAAATAGAGTTCTCTTTTTCTCAATGAATACACCTCTCTTACGCATCTTGAATCGTATCACTCTTCTCTCTCTACTATCTTATCACTCAAATATAATCGTAACTCCTTGTAATCTCTCTTCAAGAGCAAGTCTTTTCTAGACTTAATCACTAAGTTTGATCTGACTTACTAACTTGGTCTGATTGCATTCCTTGTTAAGAATCAACTTAAGTGTATACTTGATATATTACTTGCTGTCTTTTATATTTCCTTATCTTTCCGCAACTAATCATCTAACTATCTAACTCTAACTTATATTATTATTGAGCTTTATGATCCTTTGAGATTAACTTTAATTTCCGCAATATAAACTTGTTCTAACGTTTGTTCAAGTGTGTTTCTCAACAATTGGTATCAGAGCCAAAGTGGTTGTTTTTTGAAGCAAAACTCTGATTTTCAAAAGGCCTTCTATACCACTGGAGCTCATTTCTTAAAAAAAACAAAGAAAACTTTTCAAAATAAAAAACAAGGAAATATGGAACAAGCATTATCTCTCAATGTTTCCAACATTGTTGGTGGTTCTAATAGAGCCCCAATATTGGTGGAAAATGAATATCATCACTGGTCTTAGAGAATGGAAAGATACTTAAGGAGACTTGGTAGAGATGTATGGCGATCTGTAGAAGAAGGACCACATGTCCCTGTTCTTACACCAGTTCAAACCGATGGCGCCACAGCCAGACTTGGAGGAGGTCAACCAGTCATGAATCGTCCCACCAAAGACGATCTCGATAAAATGGAAAATGATGCTATTGATTTTTATGAAATCTCTTGTGGAGTTGCTCCTAACAACTTCGACATTATCATAAACTGCAAGTCAGCAAAAGAGATCTGGGATGTTCTCAAAAAATTGTATGAAGGCTCAGAACAAGCTCAAGATAAGAAGCTCACAACTGCACTCAATGAGTTCAACAATTTCAAAGCTCATACTGGCGAAAGTTTGGAAGACTCCTTCAAAAGGTTCAACCTGATTGTCACTAAGTTATCTAATGCTGGCACCATCCGCAGCACCCATGAAACAAATCTTCAGTTTCTAAATGGTTTGGGAAGACACTGGACTACTGCTAAGATGATAGTCCAAGGAGATAGAAAGATTCATTCTTTGTCTCTCTACAAGCTCTACGGGGAACTGCAAGCACAAGAATCCACTGTACTCAAAGACTGTGCTGACTTCGGAGGACCACTTGCTCTTATAGCACAAGCTCCACATACGCAATCCTACTCTCCCTCGTATGACAATCGTCCGCAGTCATACGAAGCTGACTCAGAGTATGATGATGAGGAAGAATTTCATAAGGCTATTGCTCTTTTTAGCCAACAGTTCAACCGGCTACCACCTCCTTCTTTTCGTAAGAATCAGCAGTTCAACAAACCTCCATTCAACCGCAACTTCAACCCGCAGAATAACCACTCTCGATATCCCAAAAGTTCTCACCCACCACCGCAACCTCAGACTACTCAACCCAAGGAGGCACCGAAGCCCATCAATCCAACTGACTCCGGTACCTCTTCAGAAAATAAAAGCGATGTTGTAATTTGTCACAAATGCAACAAGGAGAATCATTTCGTAAAAGACTGCAAGGCTAACATAGTGAAAGACAGAGCATTCTACCTTAGAATGGCTCAAGAATTGGAGGAAAAGGAAAAGGAAAGGGCATACGTAGCCCATGTAAAAAGAGAACATCAAGTTTGGTCATCCGGAGATGGAGACGAAGACATCAGCAACATCAAAGGAAAAGGCAAGATCTGCATGCTGGCAACTGTGTATGACGATGGGTCTACAAAGCTGGAAAAGAACTACTGCCACATGGCAAAGGATGGAACTCTAAGCATCGTCGAACAGGTAAAACTCATGATTCAAACTCTAAACTATAGCATGCATGACTGTCAACCCTTCATAGACAATCTTAATGACACATGTGCTGTCGTCCTTACAGACTATAACAAAGCTCTAGATGAGAAGAACATAGCGTCCCAAGAGATGTTTCATGTAAGAGGACGACTGGATAACAAAAAACTCAAAGTAGCTATGTTAGAAAAGGACTTAGAGTTAGAGAAAGATGCAAGAATGTTGAGTGAAACACAACTAGAGATAGCTTTGAACCAAAGAGATTTATCTCAGAGTGAGATTGTACGATTAAATCTATTGATAGAAAAACTGTTCAATTAAAGTGAAGCTATTGCAAATTTGGTGAACAATGGAACCGTAGATAATACCTATAATTGGGGTTGGTCCAATGGATATCCTACCGCAAAGGATTCCTCACCCCGGTTTAACAAAGATCAACTTTATGTCCCTCCTGACCGAGAGTTCCATTTCCCAGTCAATGACAAAACCTTTCCCGAAGACATCAGAACTCACTTCGGTAGACTTCATAATCTAAGTAACAATTGTGTCATTGAGGAAATTTTGCCTGAATTTTCGGGTCACTCAAGTGATCAAATTCCTATCTGTGGAACAATCTATCCCAATTCTCAGACTTCATCAGTTGTTGATGAGGAAATTGTCATAGAAAGTCCCGAAGTCTCAAAGGACTTTCCATCTCTGACCTCAGACCGCAGTGTCTCTCATTGCAGTCATGAACCACAGAAGTCCCACAAAAATCCCACAGAAGTCCTAACTCAGTCTTATTCTGCGGTAGTCAAATCATCTTTACCGCAGTCCTCAGTCAAAAAGTTTTGTGACTCTTCAGCCAATTCATCATGAATTACCCATAGAAAACTTTGAAGTGGGTCAATGCTCTCAAAGCCCTGAATCTTCTAGTTCGGATGAATCTAGCCCTCGTTTTAAAAAATTTTCAAAGGTTTCCAGGAAACCGCAGCTGAACACCAATGACTGCGGTTCTCCAAAAACCATGGCTAAAAAGGCTTTCAAAGAGGAAATTCGATTCCAAGGCAAAAATCGGGAAATCGTTTCAAAAAACAAAAAACATGTCGGATTTCCAAAATCTAAGAGTCCAGAAAAGTTTGTTTTCTCACATTATTTTTCAAAAAAACTCTCCGATCAAGAAAACATACGAAAAGGAATGTACAGTTTCAGCAGCCATCTCAAAAACATCTGACACAACCCAAAAGAGAGTACAGTCTCTTCGAAGCAATGGTTTTCAAATCTATTCCTTAGATGACCCAAAATGGAAGGGGATTTTACCAACTCCAACACTTTTAAAATCACATCAAAGTTTTCAGAAATCACTTTTCAAGAAATCCTTCCGTGCTCTCACTTCTGCAAAACGTACTTTTTCAAATACCAACACCACTACTGTCAGATCTCACCACTCTCAGACAGGTCACAAGCCTACCTCGTCATTTAGACCGTTGACCAAACAAAATGTCAGGGTAAATGACAAAATTTGTGTATGTAAGTGTAATTGTCAAAAAGGTTCATCTCATGTCAAATCTGGTTCTTTTCAAAAACCTCGTAACTTTTCTAAATCTTGCAACACTCCAAAACTCACAAACACCCAGGACTAGGCCTAAAAGTTGACACGAAACCTGTCCCTGCAACCTCGGTTCATGCATCAATCAGAAACTCATCTGTTATCCCAGGCTCCAAACTAGTTTGGATGCCTAAACTAACTGTGTAATTCTCAGGCTTTGTGCAAGGAGGAACAAGAAGAAGAATGGTTAATCGACAGTGCCTGCTCCATACACATGACCGGAAGGTTAGAATACCTTCGGGATTTCAGGCCAATTTGCAACGGTGGAAATGTCACATTCGGCAACAATGCGAATGGGATAATCCGAAGTTATGGTGTTCTTACTACGGGAAACTTCTCTATTCAAAAGGTTGCTTATGTAGAAAACCATAAACACAATCTCATCAATGTAGGCCAACTATGTAAAGCAGGCCACAGGGTTGAATTTGACAATGAGTACTGCTATGTTAGGACCATCGATAGAAGTAATTGTTTGATCAAATCCAAGTATGAAGGAACCATGTATCCTCTGGATGTATCTCTGATCATTGGGAAACCGCAGCTATGATTTCTATCCATAGCAGTATCTGAAGTCAGCTGGCTATGTCACCGCAAGCTAGCTCATCTTAACTTCAGATACATCAACAATCTGGTCACCGGAGAACTCGTCCGAGGTCTCCCAATTCTCAAGTTCAGCAATGATACACTCTGTCCTGCATGTGAGTGTGGCAAGCAATCCAAAGCAAGTCACCCAATGGTAATTGATTCCTCAATTTCTGAACCACTGGAACTCCTGCACATTGATCTCTGCGGTCCATCTACCGTAGCCAGTCTTCATCACAAGAAATACATATTGGTTATAGTTGATGATTTCACTCGCTTCACCTGGGTCTTTTTCTTAAGACTCAAATCCGAAACTCCGTAGATATTGATCAATTTTATCAAAGAAATTGAACTTCAAATCAAGTTACCAGTACGCCGTATCCGAAGTGATAATGGAACCGAGTTTACCAACAATCTCTTAAACAGTTTCTTGGTTTCCAAGGGTATCACTCATAATTTCTCAGCTCCCTACACACCGCAACAAAATGGGGTAGTAGAGCGAAGAAACCGAACTCTGGTAGAAGCAGCCAGATCTATGCTTAACTTCGCACACCTTCCTCTCTACTTCTGGGCAGAAGCAGTGGCCACAGCTTGCTTTGTTCAAAACCGAAGCATCATCTGCAAGCGTCTCAGTAAAACTCCTTATGAGGGCCTTAACAACCGCAAGCCAAATGTCCGATTCTTCCATATTTTTGGATGTAGATGTTTTGTGATCAACAACAGAGATCATCTTAACAAGTTCGCACCAAAGTCTGATGAAGGCATCTTTCTTGGCTACCAACAAACAAAGTTGCTTATAGGGTTCTCATTAGACGCACAAGGCTAATAGTTGAAAGCTTCGATGTCAAATTCGATGACTATTACGTCCACAACACCGCTCCATCAACCGAAACCAAAGCAATCCTAGAAAGTGATATTCCTGTCTCTTCGGGTCCACTAAACATAGTTGAAGTAAACTATGACGATCTCTTCGACCCTGTAGAAACAGCCAAGTTATCCGTGTTGGAACCTGAAAGTGAACCTTTAGCAATCCTAAGTACATATTCCGAAGGGTGTTGGTTCCGAAGGAAGATGTGATCCGGAACTTGTCCGGAGCTAAAGAAAAGGAGTAAAGTATTTTGAAGAGGAACGCATTCCGGAGCTAATCCTGAAGTCCGGAATGCATGTTGATCCGGAACCAAACTTTCAGCTCCGGAACATTACTTGTCCGAAATGAAGTTATTTTGTCTCTTATGCATTTATAACTTTTGTCTTGTATTTTGATGTAACGTTTCATAGGACTTAGTCTAAAGTTGATTTAGGACAATCAGAATTTCAGACTTGTATCTTTTGTCCGGTCCTATGTAAACACTTGGTTTAATTCGCTGTAACATTCTCTCCTTTATAAAGGAGCATTCAATACAAGTCAACAACGGATCTTTCTCTCACTTTTGGCATTTACTCTTATCACATTTAAAACATTCTTCTTGTTCCACATTTATTAACTTTACCTTGATCACTATTTACTTGTTCTCAATTATTGTCTTGATCATTTGTTGAATCGATTATCTAAGACTTGACTGGTCTTTCCAGTCTCGACTTGAACATCCATTATTAAGCAGACATTGATCTCAAGCATTCACTCAAGGTTTGAGTTCTCAAACCTTGTCCCTGCGTAAAGATCTTGTTCTCACAATCTGAAGTCCTTGTGTCCCAGGAAGCTCAACAGCAGCATGCTGACGTATCTGGTCCACCTCTATCCGATGTAGTATCACTCAATACTTCCACCTCGCCGGTTGAGGGGGAAAGCTCTACTCCGGATCAAGTGACAACCATTGAGGTTCCAATACTTGATGATGTAGTTCCAGTTCCTATCCGTAGAGAATCCTTACCATCGAATGTTTCTTCTGACTCAGATGATGAAGATGTAGAGAACATTGACACAAGAACTGACCCAAGGATTATCACACTTCCAACAATCCAAGGGGAACCTTCTCAGGTTCAAGGGGAACTCCCGTCCGCAATCCAGGGGGAACCTCCATCATTTGTCCAAGAAAACTCCAATCCCACCTTTCCAATTCAAGACAATTCAGCGGGCTGCTCACATGTGCAGGGGGAACTGCCGTCCCCAACCACAGAATCTTCAGATATTGTAGACATTCCTTCCACCGCAGCCGCTGAACAACTTCAATCCCGTCTACACGTATGGACGAAGGACCACCCACCAGGTCAAATCATCGGAAACCCATCAGCAGGCATCCAAAATCGATCTTCACAAGACTTATCTGATCACTGTCACTATGCAGCATTCATGTCTTCGGTCGAACCCAGAACCATCAAAGAAGCATTAATGGAGCCTGATTGGATAGCAGCAATGCAAGAAGAACTGGAAGAGTTTAAAAGAAACAAAGTATGGCAACTCGTTCCGAAGCCAAAAGGTCACACTATTGTTGGTACCAGATGTGTGTACAATAACAAATTGGATGAATCTGGTGCGGTAGTTCGAAACAAAGCAAGACTAGTCGCAAAGGGGTATAGTCAACTTGAAGGCGTTGATTATGATGAAACATATGCCCCAGTCGCCAGAATGTAAGCCATACGCATCTTCTTAGCGTATGTTGCTCACAAGAATATCAAGGTACGTCAAATGGATGTAAAAAGTGCTTTCCTGAATGGTGAATTGAAAGAGGAGGTTTATCTTCAGCAACCTCCAGGCTTTGAATGTCTTGAATTCCCAGATTATTGCTACAAGCTTGAAAAAGCAGTCTACGGTCTAAAGCAAGCCCCAAGAGCATGGTACGAGACTCTCTCTGAATTTCTTGTCTCGTCCGGATACAAAAGAGGAGTGATTGATCCCACCTTATTTAGAAAGGCAAATGGTAATCACCTTATGCTTGTACAAATATATGTGGATGATATCATCTTCGGATCAACTGATCAGGGGTTGGTGGATGAATTTGCAAAGCTCATGACCAACAAGTTCCAAATGAGCATGAATAGAGAGATTAATTTCTTTCTAGGACTTCAAGTGAAACAAGTCCCTCAAGGGATATTCATCCATCTGGAGAAATACACCTCTGAACTACTGAAGAAATATTCAATGGACAACTGTTCCTCAGCCAAGGTCCCCATGGCCTTCGAATATAAGATATCTGCTGATCCTTCCGGCGAATCAGTGGATCACAAGACTTATAGAGGAATAATTGGCTCATTGATGTACCTCACCGCAAGCTGACCAGACATTGTCTTTGCAACAGGAGTATGCGCAAGATACCAAGCCGATCCCAAAGTATCTCACATGACCGCAGCCAAGCAGATTCTTAGATACTTAAAAGGCAGCAAATCTCTAGGCCTCCGGTATGCCGCAAGGAACGACTTCAGCCTACAAGCATTCACTGATGCGGATCATGCTGGATGTAGATTAGACAGAAAAAGCACTTCCGGTGGATGTCAATTTTTCAGTGGAAGACTCGTTAGCTGGTCATCAAGGAAACAAAGTTGTATCTCACTGTCTACCGCAGAAGCTGAATATGTGGCAGCAGCTAGCTGTTGCTCACAAGTCTTGTGGATGAAAACGCAGCTTATGGACTACGGATACAGGATGTTGCGGATACCGATTTACTGTGACTCAGAGAGTGTCATATCGATTTCTCATAATCCTATTCATCACTCCAAAACAAAGCATATTGAGCTACGGTACCACTTCATTAAAGATCACATCCTGAAAGGTAACATTGAACTAATTTTTGTCCATACTCATGAAGAGATTGCTGATGTATTCACAAAAGCACTTGACTCTACAAAACTCAACAATTTCTTACAAATGTTAGGAATGATGAATCCGGACCCACAATTCTTCTTGAATTGATAGGTACCGTAGACCACTCTTGGTCACCATTGCGGTCCTAAATAAATATATATATCTTACATAGTTATGGTATATCTTGTATACTGCAGGACATCTTTTGTAACGTAATATACCATATATACCGTAACCATATATCATACTTATACTTCAAGGGTCCTTATTGATTGTTATTTCTGATTGTGTTCAAGTGTTCTTCTCAGTTTCTTCTACTGCAGCTTTCTAAACACCAAACCGCAATGAGGTCCCAAACCGCAATGAGGTCTCAATCCGCAATGAAGTTTCAAACCGCAATCTTAATGACTGAACTTTCAACTACTTCATAAATTCTTGAAACAATGTGTGCTATTTAATGATCCTTCATTAAATAAGAAAAACATTCTCAAAAAATATTCGTTTTGTCGCATATGATTGTTTCAGTTTCTCTTTTCAAATAAACCTTTTGTCAGACCTATTTTAGGTGTGATGCCAAAATAAATCCGTTTCCAATAAAAGAAATCCTTTTAGAAAATCTTTTTCTTAAACTGTCTTTTCAACTTACCCCAAAACGTCAACTCGGTTACAAATTCCACCTTTATTCAACGGTTTGTCACCCCTCACCACATGTTCAGCAGTCATGGGGTGTCGAGTCTGACATTTCATTAAATGCCCCTTTTTTTCGAAAATGAACAAAAAAAAACTTTCGTTAAAACAATTTTGTGGCTGATAATTTTTTTTTAATATTTTGTTTTTACCCTTAATCACTTTTTAGGGTAAAAACAATAACTTTTGGAATCCGCCACTATAAAAACCTTTTTCTTCTCCAAGAAAGCTTTACGCTCTCTGATCCCTCAAGACGAACAACTTCATCTTCTTCCCCCTTGCAACTCAAACTTTTCTGCAAGTTCTTCTATCTTTTTCAAAATGGTGAAATCAGGAATCTCCAAGAAACAATCGAAAGCATTAGCCTCTGTTCAACCCACCGGTTCCGATTCTGCTACTCGGAACCAATCACCTACCATTGCATCTAGCAATTTTAGGGAAATCTTCGATGACCACTCTTCATACAATGACTCGATTCGCCTCATGATCAAGTTCATCTCCAATCATCCTCTGTTTGGACCTTTCGACGCTTTCACTGACGTGGTTCCCATCTCCACATTGTTCAAGTGTGCCTTTTCTGCACATCGTCCCCTCAACAACCTTCAAGAAGTTCATCTGAACTTAGTAGATGATTCTTTGTTCATCTTGACCAAAGACAAGTTTCTTGCTTCAATCAACCTACTAGTACATCCCTCGACAAAGTTCTTCTCACCCAGTGTCACAGACATCACCTCAACACTGTATCAAATGGGATACCAGAAGCAAATCAAGGGCATAGGAGAGTTCAAGAAGAACCAACTGCATGCGATATGGCAATTTGTGTGCCACTACGTGATCTGCAGCCTTTTAGGACGAACCGGAGGCATCGACAACATGGGCCTCAAGCTACTTAAGCTCGTATGGAGCATCTTTTCAGGCCACGATGTTAACTATGGTCAAATTCTTTGGGATGATTTCCATCAGTACATCCCTAAGGAGAATCCAAAGGAAAACCCAACTGAGCTTACCTTTGCAAGGTTTTGGGCTCTCTGCATCTCAGACCTTCATTCAGACGCCAAGATCAGTATGGGAAACGACATCAACTTTTTCGTCACCCGCGATCTCAAAAGGTACACTCCTTCTAAAGATCAATCTATTTTTGGACCTATCAGACGCTTAACCATCCACATCCTAACTACGGTTGGACTTGAGACCCAAATAGTCACGGATCACATAGAGGCTACAGAAGGTATTGCCCCATACCTTTCTACCCCGCCTCTCCCAAGTTAAAACATATTAGCCTCAACCGCACCCAATCAACCAGAACGATCCGCAGTTCCATCTTCTACTACTCTATCCAATGCCTCAAGGCTCAAGCAGCTAGTGTCTCCAAAGAAAGGCCCCCGCAGCAAAGCAAGAACACATTCAACCGGTGAAACCCGCAGGAAACACAAAGCATCCAAGAAAGTCAAAACTCCCAAGGAAGCAGAACCCTCAAAGAAACGAAAAATCCAACAAATTGTATCATCAGAAAATGACTCCCAATCCAATCATTCTTCTGACGATTCTGATCCTGACTCTGCTCCTATTGCCATTCTCAAGAAAAGGAAAACCAAATCCACTAGCCAAATGCGTGACCGGACCGATACCGAAGTCTCTCAAAAGACTCCGGTAGTCCTTAGGGTTCCCGTAAACCCATTTGCTACTACCCTCTCCAACCACTCGAACACAGAAAGTGTGCTCGTTTCATCTCAACGTGGAGACTCACCCCCACCTAGATCCCAAGAGGATCTAATTGGTTCTTCTCGCCCTAAGGTCTCCAGGGTTTCCAGACTACATTTCTTTCAAGAATCGGAGTTGCGCTCCATTTTGGACTCTGTAATCCAAACACCTACCCAACCGCAGGGCGATTCTTCAGCCCATGCCAGAACAGAGCCGAGGCCAAACTTGACCACGGGTCAAGAAGACCGAGGAAGCTCCAGAAATCCTACTCTACTTACATCAAATCCAGGTGGTTTAGGTACAGTGAGCACAAATGTGCAAGGATCTGTGAACCCGAGGGACACCTCGGTGCATTTTCAAGGATTTGACGGTGATGAATCAAATGATTCTGGGAGGCATTACAATCCAGTCTCAGAATCCGACATTCAAAAGTATGCCGCTTTCCGTAGGGCATTTCAAGCAAGAAATCAACGAACCAAGAAACTTCAACAGAAGCAGCAGGAGATTGAAACCGTAGCCAAATACTGTGCCAACACCATCAGCAATGTCAATACGGTTGCAACAATTAAAAAGGTCCATGACTGGATGGAAGAAATGGCCGAGACAATCTGCAAAGCTCAGGCGAATCCAACTAATGCAGGTTCATCCAAGCCTCCTCCTACCACTGCTGATAATAACTCTCAAGAGGACAGTACTGCAATCGAAGTCAGCTCAGCACCAATCTTTGGCTTCGATGACTGCGATCCAAATGAAGTCAATCAACCAGAACAGTCCGAAGATGTTATGATGTTTTTCGATGAAGAAGAAGAGTCTAGCGGATCTCAACACTCGACGTCAAAGCCCAAGGAGAAGAAGAAGAAAAAGAAGCAAGCAGTCTCCCGAAAAGAATTTATGTCTCTACAAAGAAAAGTAGATCAGATTCTGGCTGCAGTCAAATCTTCCCAACCGCAATCTGAGGACTCGCCTGGCCCGCAGTCTCTCATCGACCTCATCGAAAGACTGGAAGCCAGAGAACGTCTTGCTGCAGAACGCATCTCCCTTAAAGTGGAAACGGGGATCCGGGCCCTAGACAACAACCGCAAAGCCGATCATCAACACTTCATCTCCACTGCTGAAAAACTCATTTCTGAAGTATCCTCCATCAAATCGGATCTTCAGACCATCATTAAAGACCAGTCTGCTCAGTCTCAGAAAGTTGTTGAAGAAACGCACAATGCGTATGAATCCGCAATCTCTGTTCTACAATCAACAATCAACAATCTCCGTAGGTTACTATCCTCCAACTTTCACGGTCCCGAAATCCTGCAACTCACCAAGGAGATTCATCGTTTGCTCTTCAACCCCGCAATCCCCAACAACCAACAACTTGTGGATGCTCTTATGGCACAATTTGACCAAGTTTGTGGTAAAATTGATGGTCTTAAGCGATGGCTTGAGGAAGTACCAACTGCTCCTCCCTCAAGAGGGGGAAGTGAAGACCAAAGCTCGGATCAAATCTCTCATCAGCATTCCTCTCCCGTCATCAATGAAAAAGTTCCTACTCCTCAACCTACTCCGCAACCTTCTCCTCACAAGAGTCCAAGTAATCAATCTCCACCTCAACAACCACCAATTCAAACACCATTGCAATCTCCACCATATTCACCAACTCAAAAACTTCATTCTTCTCCTGAAAGACCCGAGACTCCCCCTCACTTCAAGAACCTAGCTTCCCACATGTCATCAGATCACTCAAATGACTCTCCCGCAACCAAAAAGAAGAAAGCTGACTGGAGATCAGCTAAATTTGCTGAGATGATCTGGTGGATTCTTATCAAGTTCCTAAAGCTCAACACTTGAAAGAAAAGTTGAAGAGGTCACTTAGTGGGAAACTGTTGAAACATTAAAAGTGACCCTCTTAAACTTAAAAGAAATCCAAAGTTGCTGATGGAACCGCAGTCTATCTCTCCCCGCAGTCAGATCAGCAACCGTAGTCATTGTCATCAGTTCTTAGATTCAGTCTTTTATCTGTTCCTTGTATAAGTACTTTGTTTTATCCATAGTGCCCTGCATGGCAACTCAAACAGATTAGGCTGTATGTAATCTTCGAGACTCTATAAATAGAGTTCTCTTTTTCTCAATGAATACACCTCTCTTACGCATCTTGAATCTTATCACTCTTCTATCTCTACTATCTTATCACTCAAATATAATCATAACTCCTTGTAATCTCTCTTCAAGAGCAAGTCTTTTCTAGACTTAATCACTAATTTGATCTCACTTACTAACTTGGTCTGATTGCATTCCTTGTTAAGAATCAACTTAAGTGTATACTTGATATATTACTTGCTATCTTTTATATTTCCTTATCTTTTTGCAACTAATCATCTAAATATCTAACTCTAACTTATATTATTATTGAGCTTTATGATCCTTTGAGATTAACTTTAATTTCCGCAATATAAACTTGTTCTAACGTTTGTTCAAGTGTGTTTCTCAAGTTTTTCTCTCAACACTTCCTTCTTCTTCTTATCCTAGGCCGAGAACACCCACAACACTCCCATTTTCTTTTCACAATCCACTAACAAACCCTCTCATATCTCTCTATAATATCAAAGATATTCTACCCCTTGATTCTTCAAAAATTCGTGGACTAGAGAGTGTTCACCAAAGTTTTCATCTAAGATCATCACCTTTGGGTAAGCTAATCTCTAAGTTTGATGATTAACTTCATTTTATGACAATCTTCACTCCTTAACATGTCATTTTGTGATCCATGCTCTTAGATCTATCTTAAGTTCGAAAACTCCACTCAAGAAGCTTGCTAGGGCCGAGATCCTTCTCATTCTTCATCAAAAACCGAAATCTTCAAACCATTGTGAGGTCATACCCCCTATTATCGGTTTTTACTATGTTTTGAGGGAGAATACAAGTTGTTTTGTGTAGATCTATGTGTATATGCATGATTTTGAGTGTATTTCATGATATAAGTGTGATTATGTGTTATAAACTTCATAAACTCAAAACTATACGAACTTATGATGATATTTATAGAACATAACACTTCTTACAACATATAATGTAAAGAAAAGGTTTAAAACACTTCAAAGTTGTTTAAAACTAAGAAAATTGCATGAGAGGGCCAAAAATGACAAAATAATCAAAAGTGAGATTATTTATAGAACTCACGGCTTTAAGGGACCAAAAAGGAGTTATCTTTGATAAATATGAGTCTTTATGGTATTTGCGATTTTCAAGGGGCTAAAAGTGAAAATTATCACAAATGGGCCTCATTTGGGCTTTCACGGCTTTTGGGCCAAAATTGTAAATTTTTGGACTTTTGTGGGCTTAAGTGTCATTTTAAACAAAGTTGTGCCAAAAATGTAAATTTTCGATAAAAGGGCTGAAAATGTAAATTTATTAAAACTTGGGCCAAAAAGATAAATTTATTTATAAATGGGGCCGAGAATTCACATTTTCATAAACTTAAGCCAAAAATTGATATTTTGACAAAAGTGGGTTAAAAATGTTATTTTTACTTAAAACTAGCCTTAAATACAAAATTTTGGCCTTAAAGGACCTAAAGTGTTAATGTTACCAAAAGGTACCTTAATTGTAAATTTTCGGTTTTAAGGACCAAAAATGTCTTTATACTAAAAGTGGGCCTCTTATGTCATTTTGGTAAACAACTAAACTTAACAACCAACATAATAACAAACGGATCAATTACGTCACTCTCATTCTTATTGGGCCTGGAATATAATTTACATGTTTAATGGGCCTTTGTTGTCCCTTTTACATGTTTATTGGGCCTGGAATACACTTTGCATGCTTATTGGGTCTGGAATATAATTTACATGTTTAATGGGCCTTAGTTGTCTTTTTTTTTCATGTTTAATTGGGCTTGGAATACACCTTACATGTTTATTGGGCCTTCATGGTCAATGTACATGCTTGATAATTTCACACATTCACAAACGTACACGTTGGGCTTTGAAAACTGAATACTTACACGAAAACAATATACTCTGTGCAACTTCATATTCGCGTAAATTTGGTTAAGGATCTTGTGAGACATTTCGTTTGGCACCTATTGAGTGTACAACCGTAGCCTATAGTTATAACCAGAGTCTCCTGGAGGGAAAGCGAGAGTTTGTGTATAGATCTATACGGGGGAGACTCCCCACACTTGAGTTGTTCGCTACAGTTAGACTAGGCCAGTCTAGGGTGACAAACCTTACCATAAACCCGTCGGCGTCCCAAGGAACGTCATGACAGACGAATTTGTCATTATTAAGTATGGTTATAACGACTCACTTAGAGGATTAACACCATTATAAAATTTACGGAATACAACATCTGTCGATAATACGGGAACACACACTCATTTGTATTCAGTTTTAGGGTAATGAAATCACAACGTCTTTTTATAAACAGACAACATCGGGTTGCCTGGAATTATTCACTTCATCCCCTCACAAACATTAACACACATGCATTAATACAAGATCTGACACAAACATTTCAAACCGTTTTCAGAAAATATCGGATTTTCTGGTGTTTACAAAGCAATACAAAACATTTTACTCAAAACATGCTTATGAACTCACCAACATTATATATGTTGACCATTTTAAATTAACTTGTATTCTCAGGGAATCGTTGAGCAGGTTGGTCAGCGAGAATACCTGGATATTTTGTTGTGTTTTGTTAGTACTATATTTGGATATTTTGGCATGTAATATTAAAATACAATACTTGATGTAAACAATGACAGTTGTAATATTACATGTGTGATGATGATGATGTTTGGTTTCAATTATATACACTGTGATGATACTACAAAAATGAAGTCGCCCAAGCCCCCGGACGTTTCCGCCGTCTGGTTCGGGGGTATGACAAATTTGTATTAGAGCATTGACTCATTGTTTATAGTGAAGTGGCATATCTAATCATGCAATATATGCAACTATAAATACAATGGGACTAATACACTCTGAATAAAATAATTAACATACATACCTTGGTGTGCATTAATACTATAACACTAAAAGTCTCTGGAGGAAACTGAACACCGTGGTTAAACCCGGACAGTATGTAGTCGTATTGGGGATAAATAGAGCATGATCAACTATATTTATCCAAAATACGGCCAACATGTGTTTGGGAGTGATCATGGTGGGCAATGAATCTAGAAACTTACCAACCTTGTGTCCAAAAAGCTTTAAGGAACTCAAACATAAACAAATAAAATACTATATGAGTATTTGGAATGTTATCTACATACACTCTCCTTACACATTTCTCACCCCTCCGTTTCTCGAGCGGTCATCATGGAGGAGTTTCAGCAGGGTGTCCTTTACTATCAGGCCCTAGTGGCCAATGGGTTGATCGAAGGAGAACTGGACATGTTGCAAGGGGCAGGTCCAAATGTATAGGACCTGAGGAGTATGTGGAAACCGACTACGAGTATGAGAAATCTGACGAAAAGATGGAAGAAGCGAGAGACATTGAGGAAGTCCCCAACGAGCCTCACCCCTCAGAGATGCTACGGGATCACCCCACTGTACCAGACGACCCTACCGAACGGACACGCTCCTTAGAAGAGGAGGTTGCCACCCTCCGACAGCAACTTTTAGCAACAGAAGCTCGAGCAGTGCGAGCTGAGCATGAAAGGGACGAGGTCATTAGGGAAATGAGTGCAAGGTAAAGTTTGCAGCTTGCACATTCGTCGATCAAGCGCTTTCTTGGTGGAATGGTCACGTGGAGGCCATGACACTCCCATTAGTGAATGCTATGCCATGGGAGGAGCTTAAAGAAATGCTAATGGCGGAGTACTATCCAAGAGGAGTGATCCAGAAGATCGAGCAGGAACTGTGGAACCTCACAGTTCAGAACTCTGACATCGATGCTTACATCTCGAGGTTTAGTGAGCTGTCACTCCTGTGTCCAGGCATGATCACGTCTGAAGGAAATAAGATTGAAAGATTCATTTGGGGATTGACCTCTCCAATTCAAGGAAATGTAATAGCAGCTAACCCGGAGACATATGACAATGCTAAAAGATTAGCCAAGAAGCTCTACGACCATGGCAACAAGAAGGGTGCCAAAGCAGGGGAGACTGAAGTCAAGAAGGAGGGAAAAGATAACAAGAACAACAAGGACAACAAACAAAAAGGGCGACAAAACCACGAGTCATCGAAAAAGCAACAAACTCTAGCAGTCCACGCTGCTACTACTCAGGTTGCCTGAGCACCACATGATCCAGCCTCAACTACACAAACCACAACCAGGCAATACTCGGGAACTTTACCTAAGTGTAACAAATGCGGCTTTCACCACCATAGAGAGTGCATAGAAATACAGTTCACAAATTGCAACCGTAAGGGCCATACCGCTCGATACTGCAGATCTCAACCCCAACAGAACCAACAACCTAACAACAACAACAACAACAACAACAACAACAACAACAACCGCAACAACAATAATGTTGGGGCTAGTCACACTTGTTATGCATGTGGAGGAATTGGCCATTTCAGACGCAATTGTCCCAAAACCAACAACCAAGGAGCAGGAGGATCAGGGAGGGTCCTGACGTTGGGTCAAGGCGAAGCAGTTCAAGACCCGACGGTTGTTACTTGTACGTTCCCACTTAACAACACTTACGCATGCATGTTATTCGATAATGGAGCCGAGCGGAGCTTCGTTAGTAACAAATTCAAACATTTACTAAAACAATAACCCCAGAAGCTAAACAAAGCCTTCACTGTGGAGATGGCTAATGGGCAAACCGAAACAACCAAAGATGTTTACGTAGGGTGCACATTAACACTAAACAACCATTCATTTCAAATAGATTTGATGTCAGTAAATATTAGGAGCTTTGATGTGATAATTGGCATGGATTGGTTAAGCCCCCACCGTGCTGATATTATGTGCCACGAGAAGGCTGTTCGCCTTCACCTCCCCAATCACGAAACCCTAATAATCTATGGTGATAAACCTAACGCCAATCTTCGTCTTATCTCGTACATCAAGGCACAGAAGTGCCTGCACAAGAAAAACTATGCTTTCCTCGCTCACGTTGTGAATAAAGCCAAAGAAGAAGTCAACATTAAAGACATCCTAGTGGCATGCGACTTCCCGAATGTATTTCCTGAAGACCTTCCGGGAATACCCCCAGAAAGACAGGTTGAATTTCGAATCAACCTAATACCGGGAGCCACATCAATTGCCAAATCACCCTACAGGTTAGCTCCCGCCGAAATGCAGGAGTTATCCAGTCAATTAAGCGAACTTTTGAACAAAGGATTCATTAGGCCAAGCTTCTCACCCTGGGGAGCCCCGGTCTTGTTTGTCAAGAAGAAAGACGGATCCTTCAGAATGTGCATCGACTATCGGGAGTTGAACAAACTCACCGTCAAAAAATGATATCCACTCCCTCGGATTGACGATCTATTTGACCAGCTTCAAGGAGCTAGTTACATCTCCAAAATAGATCTAAGATCTGGTTATCATCAACTCCGAGTCCAGGAAGAGGATATTCCAAAAACTGCTTTCCGAACTCGATACGGCCATTACGAATTCGTTGTTATGCCCTTCGGTCTGACAAATGCCCCGCAACATTTATGGACCTCATGAATCGAGTCTGCCGTCCATTCCTCGATAAATTCTTTATCATCTTCATCGATGATATTCTCATATACTCCCGAAGTAAAGAGGAGCACGGTCAACATCTCCGTCAAATCTCGGAAACTCTAAGAGTTGAAAGGCTATATGCGAAACTCTCTAAATGTGAGTTCTGGATTCGCAGTGTAAACTTCTTAGGTCATCTAGTCAGTGAGGAAGGAATTCATGTGGATCCTTCCAAGATTAAGGCCATTGAAGGTTGGGCGATCCCGAAGACGCCAACAGAAATCCAACAATTCTTGGGCCTCGCAGGCTACTACCTAAGGTTTATTCAGAACTTCTCCAAGATAGCCAAGCCCCTCACCACTCTGACACAAAAAGGCATACCCTTCAACTGGACTGACAAGCAAGAAGTTGCCTTCCACAGCTTGAAGCGAGCCCTCTGTAGTGATCCAGTGTTATCCTTACGAGAAGGAACCGAAGACTTCGTAGTATATTGCGATGCTTCGAACCAAGGGTTAGGTTGTGTCCTCATGCAGCGTGGAAAGGTAATAGCTTACGCGTCCAGGCAACTGAACACACATGAAGTGAATTACACCACCCATGTTCTTGAGCTGGGAGTCGTGGTCTTCGCCCTAAAAATTTGGAGGCACTGCCTATATGGTACAAAGTGCACCATCTACACGGATCACAAAAGCCTCCAGCACATTCTAAATCAAAAAGAACTGAACATGAGGCAGCGAAGGTGGGTTGAACTGCTAAACGATTATGAATGCGAGATCAGGTACCACCCAGGTAAGGCTAAGGTGGTAGCTGGTGCTCTGAGCAGGAAGGAATACTCAGGTCGTCGGGTGAAGACATTATCAATAACCATACACTCCCACCTAGCCTCACAGATCAAGGGAGCCCAATCAGAGGCATTGAAGCCGGAGAATGCCGCAAATGAAACACTGCATGGGATGGATAAAAACCTTGAAGCCAAATATGACGGAGCTTATTACTTCATGAATAGAATCTGGGTCCCAAAATTTGGAGGATTCAGAGAGATAGTCATGAATGAGGCTCATAAAACGCGATATTTCGTCCATCCAGGTCCGGATAAAATGTACCTAGACATTAAACAACATTATTGGTGGCCAAATATGAAGGCAGAGATCGCCACTTACGTGGGCAAGTGTCTCACTTGTGCCAAAGTGAAAGTGGAGTATCAGAAGCCCTCGGGGTTATTACAACAGCCAGTGATACCAGAGTGGAAATGGGAAAGGATTACCATTGACTTCATAACCAAATTACCTAAGACAGCGGACAGATTAGATGCTATCTGGGTGATTGTCGATAGGTTAACCAAATCCGCCCATTTCCTGCCAATCAAAGAATCGTACAAGATGGAAAGATTAACACGAATCTATATAAAAGAGATTATGAGACTTCATGGGGTACCAGTATCTATTATCTCGGATCGGGATAGTAGATTTACTTCACGATTTTGGCAGTCACTCCAGAAGGCAATGGGAACACAACTAGACATGAGCACTGCTTACCACCCGCAAATCGATGGCCAAAGTGAGAGAACCATCCAAACACTAGAGGATATGCTCCGAGCCTGCATGATCGATTTTGGCAAATCATAGGATACCCACTTGCCCTTAATTGAATTCTCGTACAACAACAACTATCTCACGAGTATAAAGGTTGCTCCTTTTGAGGCTTTGTATGGTCGAAAATGCAGATCGCGTCTCTGCTGGGCTGAGGTGGGTGACACCCAGCTGGCAAAAGGGAAATCACCAAGCAACACTCTTACAGGACCGGAGATCATTCGAGAAACAACAGAGAAGATAATCCAAATCAAAGCCTGACTCCAAGCATCGCGATACCGACAAAAGAGTTATGCTCACAAACGACGAAAGCCTCTGGAATTCCAAGTCAGAGATCGGGTGCTACTAAAGGTCTCTCCCTGTAAAGGGATGATCCATTTTGGGAAGCGGGGAAAACTAAATCCGCGATACATCGGGCCATTCGAGATTCTTGCCCGGATTGGTCCGGTATCTTATAAGCTGCAGCTACCTGCAGAGCTCAAAAAAGTACAGCCCGTGTTCCACGTCTCGAACCTGAAAAAGTGCTTATCAGATGAAACCCTTGTCATTCCTCTGGAAGAGATTGAAGTAAACGAGAATCTCCTGTTCGTCGAAGAACCAGTTGAGATAATGGATAGGGAAGTGAAGCGCACAAAACAGAGTCACATTCCGATTGTGAAGGTTCGATGGAATGCTAAGCATGGACCAGAATTCACATGGGAACGCGAAGACCAGATGAAGCAGAAGTACCCTCACCTATTCTCTCATTCATAGCTCTATCTTTCAAAAGAATTTCGGGACGAAATTCCCTCTAACGGGGGGATGATGTCACAACTAGCATTTTAGCTAGGAAATTCTGTCTTCATGTAAAAATCAACTCTTGTATAACTTGTAAATCTAAGTTGATGTCATGTACTATGCTCATTCAAAATCAACCATTTGAATCAAAACTCATGAGTGAAGTTCAAAATCTAATTCAACACATCTCATCTACTCAACTATGGAATTGAAACCCTAATATCCCGGTTCAAACTTAGAATGGACCAAGATCCTCTTGTTGGGCCTAATGGGCCAGTAAACTCTCAATTTGGGTATTTTGGGTCAAGGAACCCTATTTGGGCCTTAAATAGACCCATATTCATTAAATAATAGCATTTTTGGGCCATAAGACTTCTTATGGGCCTTATTGGGCCTAAAATGTCTCACTTTGTTAACATGGGCCTTAATGGGCCGTAAATGGGTTCTTGAACCCTAATGGGCCGTAAACTCCTTTTCCTTATCATTATTGGGCCGTAAACCCTCATATGGGCCCAATGGGCCGAAAACTTTCATGTTGGGCCATATACTTTCGAACACGATCAAGAAAAGGCCCAAACTCTTCTTTCTCCTTTCCTTTCCCCTCATTCTCGGCTATAATAAAAAAAGGGAAAAACAATAGGATAATTAGGAGTGCCACCTCACTAATGTTTAGAGGTTAACCAAGCAACAAATCCTATGTATCTAGGCAATTCTCATACTTCCATGCACCATCACATCTCACTTCTCTCTTCCTTCCTCTTCTTATCCTAGGCCGAGAACACCCACAACACTCCCATTTTCATTTCACAATCCACTAACAAACCCTCTCATATCTCTCTATAACATCAAAGATATTCTACCCCTTGCTTCTTTAAAAATTCGTGGACTAGAGAGTGTTCACCAAAGTTTTCATCTAAGATCATCACCTTTGGGTAAGCTACTCTCTAAGTTTGATGATTAACTTCATTTTATGACAATCTTCACTCCTTAACACATCATTTCGTGATCCATGCTCTTAGATCTATCTTAAGTTCGAAAACTCCACTCAAGAAGCTTGCTAGGGCCGAGATCCTTCTCATTCTTCATCAAAAACCGAAATCTTCAAACCATTGTGAGTTCATACCCCTATTTTCAGTTTTTACTATGTTTAAAGGGAGAATACAAGTTGTTTTGTGTAGATCTATGTGTATATGCATGATTTTGTGTGGTTTTCATAATATAAGTGTGATTATGTGTTATAAACTTCATAAACTCAAAAATATACTAACTTATGATGATATTTATAGAACATAACACTTCTTACAACATATAATGTAAAGAAAAGGTTTAAAACACTTCAAAGTTGTTTAAAACTAAGAAAATTGCATGAGAGGGCCAAAAATGACAAAATAATCAAAAGTGAGATTATTTATAGAACTCACGGCTTTAAGGGACCAAAAAGGAGTTATCTTTGATAAATATGAGTCTTTATGGTATTTGCGATTTTCAAGGGGCTAAAAGTGAAAATTATCACAAATGGGCCTCATTTGGGCTTTCACGACTTTTGGGCCAAAATTGTAAATTTTTGGACTTTTGTTGGCTTAAGTGTCATTTTAAACAAAGTTGTGCCAAAAATGTAAATTTTCGATAAAAAGGGCTGAAAGTGTAAATTTATTAAAACTTGGGCCAAAAAGATAAATTTATTTATAAATGGGGCCGAGAATGCACATTTTCATAAACTTAAGCCAAAAATTGATATTTTGACAAAAGTGGGTTAAAAATGTTATTTTTACTTAAAACTAGCCTTAAATACAAAATTTTGGCCTTAAAGGACCTAAAGTGTTAATGTTACCAAAAGGTACCTTAATTGTAAATTTTCGGTTTTAAGGACCAAAAATGTCTTTATACTAAAAGTGGGCCTCTTATGTCATTTTGGTAAACAACTAAACTTAACAACCAACGTAATAACAAACGGATCAATTACGTCACTCTCATTCTTATTGGGCCTGGAATATAATTTACATGTTTAATGGGTCTTTGTTGTCCCTTTTACATGTTTATTGGGCCTGGAATACACTTTGCATGCTTATTGAGTATGGAATATAATTTACATGTTTAATGGGCCTTAGTTGTCTTTTTTTTTTTCATGTTTAATTGGGCTTGGAATACACCTTACATGTTTATTGGGCCTTCATGGTCAATGTACATGCTTGATAATTTCACACATTCACAAACGTACACGTTGGGCTTTGAAAACTGAATACTTACACGAAAATAATATACTCTGTGCAACTTCATATTCGTGTAAATTTGGTTAAGGATCTTGTGAGAGATTTCGTTTGGCAACGTCATGACAGGCGAATTTGTCATTATTAAGTATGGTTATAACGACTCACTTAGAGGAATTAACACCATTATAAAATTTACGGAATACAACATATGTCGATAATACGGGAACACACACTCATTTGTATTCAGTTTTAGGGTAATAAAATCACAACGTCTTTTTATAAACAGACAACATCGGGTTGCCTGGAATTATTCACTTCATCCCCTCACAAACATTAACACACATGCATTAATACAAGATCTGACACAAACATTTCAAACCGTTTTCAGAAAATATCAGATTTTTTGGTGTTTACAAAACAATACAAAACATTTTACTCAAAACATGCTTATGAACTCACCAACATTATATATGTTGACCTTTTTAAATTAACTTGTATTCTCAGGGAATCGTTGAGCAGGTTGGTCAGCAAGAATACCTGATGTAAACAATGACAATGACAATTGGTCAGCAAGAATACCTGATGTTTTGTTAGTACTATATTTGGATATTTTGGCATGTAATATTAAAATACAATACTTGATGTAAACAATGACAATTGTAATATTACATGTGTGATGATGATGATGTTTGGTTTCAATTATATACACTGTGATGATACTACAAAAATGAAGTCACCCAAGCCCCCGGACGTTTCCGTCGTCTGGTTCGGGGGTGTGACAGATGAGAGAAAATCGTAATGAGGAAAGTTCTCCGTTGCTGACCACCATTTAGTAGAAATTTATCTAGTAACTTGTATATTTACAAAATAAATCCTTCCTTAGCAATAATCTTCTGAAATAAGTCCTATTTCAAGTTAATCAAATCAAACTTGGTCAACACTAGATTTTTATCTAAATTTTCAATTTAGCCCTAGTTTAATATCTGTACTCAACAAGATACTAATTTATTTTGAATTAATTAAATAAATAAATATTATATATTCAAAATCATTATTTTAATCTTTTAATTTAGTTTATTTTATTTTAATTATTTTTCTAAAATTTTATTTTTCACTAAAATTGATAAAATTCTAGGCCCCAAAAGATGATGTTACAATAAATTTAAGTCTATATATGCCCTTATATTCACTAGATTTGATAATATAAGAAATTATATAAAGCACACTCCTCCACACCATAATTTTAATCTTGATAGGGATAAATTTATTCCACCATGTAAGACTATTACCGACATCAAGAAAAACATCATTAATATGAGGTTGTGTTGAGCTAACAAAACAGAATTACGAACGTCTAGCTCCCACATATATTTATCCATTTGATCAGAGAAGTTAACTGGATCAAGAAGACTGAAAAGACTCGATAACTAAGTATCTTCACCCACTAACATTCATCGTCCAATTCTAACTCCACATTCGACCATATCATGTATCTTTCCTGCAACAATCTTTCACGTTTTCAAGAAGATAAAATCTAGGAAACAAATACATTATAGATGTATTGCCAATCCAAACATATTTTAAAAAAAGAGTCAAAGAATAACCAACTTGTTTTTTAAGGTGAAGTAAAACACCATACCCTTTTCATGTAAATTGTTACTTGACATGTGTAACGTCCCCGTTTTTAACCCAAAATTTTTATTTTTATTTATCAAAAGATATCAGAGTATAATTACATTGTGGTGAAACATGTTGCGAATATGCATGTGTATTGTCGAACCTTGCCCTTCGCATAAGTACCTGAAAAACATTTATATTCAACTGCGTAAGCACGAAGCTTAGTGAGTTCCCTAAAATACCATATACTACAGTACATATACATGCATACAAACAATGGCTCCCAAACTTTTGTCCTTCTATAGGCTCTCGTACTTTGGTCATTCCACCATTAACCCTAAATCAATCTATGCGGGTTTATAGACTCCCGTACTTTGGTCGTTCCACCATCAACCCTAACTTTGTCTATGTAGGTCTTTAGGCTCCCGTACTTTGGTTGTTCCGCCATCAACCCTAACTCTGTCTATACGGGTCTATAGGCTCCCGTACTTTGGTCGTTCCGCCATCAACTCTAACTCAATCTATGGGGTTTATAGGCTCCCGTACTTTGTTCATTCTGTCATCAACCCTAACTCAATCTATGCAGGTCTATAGGCTCCCGTACTTTGGTCTCCAGGCACATTTATACTTTCTACTTAACTAGTTTACACTTAAGCACATAGAGATTATACTATCAACTTGTTGGGTTTTGTTACGAAATAAAAGTTTGTTTTTCATAAAAACCGGCAACGGAGGACTTTAAAAATAACAAGTTTATTTTTAGCTCATAACAAAACCACACTAGCATGGATCCATTTATAGAGGTTAGAATGAAATAAAAACAACCATAGGATGTTTTAGAGATAACCTTTGAAGCCTTTGAACCCACTTGGTTTTGGGGTGTTGATGAAGATAGCAAAAATCAAAGTGTATGATTTCTCTACAAGTACCCACCATCAAGTGTAAGGCACTTGGAATGCTAGTTCCTTCTTGTATTCTTGAGTGTCTAAAGCCTTTAAGTGCTTAACTCAATTAAGCACTAAAGGGAACAACTCAAGAGGGCTTCTAATCTTGCAACAATCTTCAAAAGAAAAAAAGAAGAGGAAGAGTAGAGAGGATTCGGCCATGGAGAGAAAGGAATAAATTTCACTTGAAAAACTTTTTTAAACTCATCCAAGACACCTCTTTAAATACCCATGAAAAAGCAAAAGCAACCCCATATAATAATCTAAAGTAATGGACTTACTTTAGAGGAATGGGGGACAAGGGAGAGAGGTTAGGAGACAACCTCTTCCACCCTTTATAACTTTCGGCCATGTGTCTTGGAAAGAGACAAAAATGGTCTCCAACTTTATTAACCATGGTAGAGTAACTCTTTAACTTAATCATGGTTAACCAAAGTGTCCAAAACTTTGTACATGACTTATTAAATCATACCATATGATATAATAACAAGTAATACTCTCTTAGAATTATTATTTTCACAAAACAATAATTATTCCCTAATTAAAATACAAGAATCGATATTATTTATTATTAATCATATTAATAATAAATATACAAAATGTGCCAACTTGATAAAGGTGTGACCCTATAGGATCATATATTATTAGGAATGTCACTCCATAATGATTCTTGGGCATATAGATCCAACAATCTCCCACTTGCACAAGATTCATTATAGACTGACATAGACAATAGTTGACGTCTAGCAACGGGCTACTACCCCTAACAACATATGAAGGGTGCCATTTCATCAACAGCCAATTCCAGGAGCTCTAAGATACAATTGTTACTAAAGGTGTGGTATCGATTATTCCTTTGTCTCAGACATCATGTCGAACATGAGATATGGATCGCGATCAATCTCATTTACTGTTCAACTTTAACTAAGGCCTTAGATGTCATGCTCTCAACGAATAAGAGGGACAAATCCCATCTTGACTACATATGCCTATCAATGTAGTTCATGTCATACCCAACGATGGTCTTTATGACTGCCTTTTACGAAACAACGTTGAACCATGTCTAAGCACAACAATCCCTACACTTCAAGTCCCAAATATGCATCTCAGTTATAAGAATATAAAGATCATCTTGAATACATACGCCTATCAATGCAGTTCATGTTATACCCAACAATGGCCTTTACGATTGCCCTTTACGAAACAACGTTGAACCATGTCTAAGCACAAAAATCCCTACACCTCAAGTCCCAAATATGTATCTTAGGCCTAAGATTAAAAGATACAACCTTGATCAAAACATCATTCTTGACTATGATCCATAAAGTGGTTTTGATGCGGGTCAATTCCAATACTTATTCTCCCAATCAAGTACCTATGAAGTTGGTAGCGGCTCTTTTCCATTCTCATCTCCATGAGAATCCACCAATCCACTCATATTAGTCTTACCTCATAGATGCTCCCACAACTATGAACTATAATGGACATTTTGAATAACCTAGTTATTCAAGGATTTAAACATGTTAATATGGAACACAACAATTATTTAATGAAAGATTCATATCCAATATATCATTCATAACAATATATGTTGTTTTGTTGTTCCAATATCCAAATACTAAATTTCAATCAAATATATCTACTTGTATCAACAAGGCCGTATAGCACCACCTTGACTTTCATGCTTTAGCTAATGAAGCAGCTTTGTTAAGTAGATTTGACAACCTTGATTTGTATAAACTTTGCGAATACAATCATTTTCAGTTTTATATATAACTTATATATAAAGAAAAACTATTGCGAATGAATTAGATGCTTGAATATGACTTAGATACCAATACTTGCGTAATGGGATTGCTCATAGTCATAATGAACTATATATTAAGCATCTTTGTACATGGTTCTCCAAACGACGAGGTACTCTAACTCTGATGTGTAACAGTAATTAAAATCTACATGGAACCACTATCCATGTAACTATCTCTTCATTCATAATGAGGACACGCCCGATTGTGACTGAGAGTTATCTCAATCTATTTGAAAATTTAGCACATGTGTAACAACTTTAAACATAGCTTTCTTTCAAATACTCCGTAGACTAGGAATATTTCTCTAGTTCTCGCAAGTACTTTGGAATATTCCTATAAGTCACATAATGACTTGTTCTCGGATTATACTGGTATCATTCGTC
Source organism: Lactuca virosa (assembly GCF_052849685.1). Classification (NCBI taxonomy): domain Eukaryota; kingdom Viridiplantae; phylum Streptophyta; class Magnoliopsida; order Asterales; family Asteraceae; genus Lactuca; species Lactuca virosa. Next base: position 56,745,153 of record NC_136430.1, read on the forward strand.
ATGCTCTAAGCATACGACTTATTTAGCCTTTATGCATAATCATGACATATATGATTAATCCAATTGCATCAGCATACGGAATACAATCATATTATCTAGTTCAAAAACGTTTGCACTACGATTTTGCTCAAAATTATGTCATAAGGTATTTGAAAAGCTGACTCTCTCAGAGTCCTTTATCTTAAGCTCCTTTAAGATCCTTGACAATTAATGCAATTTTACTTAATCCTTTAAGTTGCCATGATCTATTTATATAGATCCTTATTCCATAAATTAATATGTCGACTACATATAACATTCAGAATGTTACTGCGCTCCCACTAGCTTTGTAGAAAACACAAGAGTCATCTTGACTTATAATTAAATCACACTATGTAATTATCCTATAAGAAAGAAGATTCTTACTTTGAGATGTTAGCTTAAATCTTGGAAGATTTTCAATCATGTATGTTTTCTCCCTTGAAAACTCACTTACTCTTTATATTCAAACTATATCGAGAAAGATTAATCAAGCCCATACTTGATAACCATACATGAATGCATCTCTATGTGTTTTATTAGTTTTCGGTCAACCATTTAGCAGATTCAATAACAATTGAAATTTGCTAGTTCCAAACTATGATGCATTTAGTTTATGGTTCTTAAGCTCTTAAAGTTCCATATAGCTCCCACTTAGAAAAATCACTTTTGTAACGACATAAATTTTTCAAACCAAAATTTTCATTTCAAACATAGAAATCACACGTCATATTTCCCAAAATCTCAAGTATCCACATTAATACAATTTATTTATCAAAAGTTGTTTATCACATAAACCAGGATCCTCCAAAATATATCTCCAAAGTGGGTGTGTGTACAATCAAGTCGGGGCCTTCCCGCGATCATCGGAAGTACCTGAAACACATAACACATAACACAGTAAGCACAAAGCTTAGTGAGTCCCCCAAAATACCACATATAACATATTAGCCACTCGAGGCTATAACTCTGTAAGACCCTCCGGTCAATGTGTCTCAGTGGGACCCTCCAGTCCCACAACTCTGATGGACCTTCCGGTCCTAACTCTGTGGACCCTCTGGTCCTAACTCTATGGACCCACCGGTCCTAACTCTATAACTCTGAATAACACATAGCATAAATCACACATACATAATGCAGTAATATCACAGTACTCAAATAAACATATAAGACCCTCTGGTCACAAATACATACCACTCTAGGTAAAGTATAATGAGAGGACTCACCTCGTAAGCTAGTAAGTAAAAGCCTCGTGCTCGGGAATCCTCGATTTAGCCTGTAAGGGTTGAATTGTTGTAATTAGTCGAAATATATTTTGTCTCTTCGAATGTTTTATAATGTATTTTACTAGGGCGCTTTTATTCGAAGCTTAAGTGCCTATGCCTTAGTATATTTTTTGTACGCTTTCGGTTCCCTATAAATAGGGTTATTTACTAAAGTTAGATAAGTGTTTTTACAGACCTGTCTATTGTACTCTGTAAACATACGAAAGCATAATAAAGCTGAAACAATATCATATTTACATCCGGTGTTCAATCTCACATTCTTACTTGAATTCATACTCTGATTAATTCAATACTCGATTCTTTGACTCATCAATTGGTATCAGAGCAGGAATCACATATGTGATCTGATTTTCATCCATTCAAAAAGTTTTTGAATCAAATTTTTGGTTCAAAAGTTTCCGCACTTTTTGATCATGAAAAATTTGTCTAGATCTTAGTCTGTGATTTGATTCTGCATTTGAATTGTTGAATCGAGTGTTCTTCTAGCAATTCCGATTTGATTCAACGAGCTTGATTTCAAATTTCCAAATCTTCTTAAGAATTTTCAAAATCAATTTCCGTACAACAATGGCGAGTTTCAATCTCAATTCCATGACCTCATTTTCTCATCTGTTAGGGTCATCAACCAAAATTCCAATGCTAATCCCTGAATATTATGATCAGTGGGCTGATCGTATGCAGGATTATCTGAATGGTCTGGATGAAGAATTATGGTCATGTATCACTGGAAATGTCAATGTTCCAGTAAATGTTCAACCAATTGGATCATCTTCTACAAATTCTGGAGTTGATAATCAATCTGATCGTCTGAAGAAACTGGAGAAGAGGTGTATGAGAGAACTGCGAGGAGCTTTACCTCAAGTTGTGTACAACCACATAAGGAGCTATACAACTGCAAAGAAAATCTGGAACAGTCTGAAATATAAGTTTCAAGGAAGTGAGAAGACGAAGATCAATTCAGTCAAACAGTGCTTGGTTGAGCTGAAAGACTTCAGACAAAAAGAAGGTGAAACAATCGAAGTTTACTATGATCGACTGAACGAATTAATCTATTGTTGTAATCGCTATGGAATTACCAGGACTTCAATGGAATTCAATCTCATCTTTGTGATGGGTCTTCGAAAAGAATGGAGAAGTGTTAGTATGATGGTGAAGAATCAGCAAAGTTTTGATACATCAACTCTCAATGATTTGTACAATCAGTTGAAAACACACGAAATAGAAGTAAATGAAATTGCTGAAGAGACGAAGCAAAATTTGGGAGGTCCATTGGCACTTGTGTCAAAAATATCTGAGAAAGAAGCAGAAAATGGTGATTCTGAGGAAGAAGAAGGATTCATCATGAATTCGGATGATGTGGAAATAGCTATTTACTCGAATAATCGTGTTAAGAAGTTTTTCAAAAAGTCGTTCAATCCGAAAACTAATCTTTCTGAGGTAAAAGGAAGTGCTGTGAGTAAAACTACTGATGAGGAGAAAAAGAAAGTTGTGAAGAAAGATTCGAAAGTGTCTGAAGTAAAGATTGAGAAAAAGCTGAAAGGTGATGCCAGAATAGATTGTCATTATTGCAACGGTGCGAATCATCTTGCGAATAACTGTATGCTTCGAAATAAGGATGAGAGGAAGAATAAAGTCAAGGATGAGGCGTATTATGCAGAGAGGCTTGATGAGGTTCGTGCGAAAGCAAAAAATTTGTCATTGGTTGCAAAGGGTGAACATGAGGATGAAGATGGAACTTATCAAATCTGGTCATCCGGATCAGACGATGAAGAAATGCGAAATCCGACACATGGAGCGTTGTATGCGAAAATGGAGGAGGACTCGGATGATGAGGAATTCGAAGTGAGAGGACGATGCTTCGTATCCAAAGCGGCTGACAAATCTCCAATGACAACAAAGGTACGTAAAATTCTTGAATCTTTTAATATTCCCACACATGCTTATGATTCTGAACTAATATCTTTTGATGAGACGGTTACTTATTTTGATTCAATTGTTGTGTCTGCTAGCAATGAGGCCAACAAATTGTCCATGGAGTTGTTAGAGACCAAAAAGAGATTAGACTTGAAAATAAGCAAAATTAAACATTTGGAATTACAAATAACAAATATTATGTGTGATAGGGATACTTTAACGAGTGAAGTCAAACTTTTGTTAGCACAAAGAAACATTTATTGTAATTCTGCTAAAAGACTTTATGGCAAATTAACTGATTTACATCATTCGTGTGACATAAGTAAAGAGCAACATAGAAAATTACTACCTTTTCTAGCATTCGAAAGAGCTAAGGTAGATAATATTTCGTATGATTGTGAGCAAATAATAGCTGATTTTGACAAAGTTCCTGATGATAGATATAAATATGGAATTGTCAAAATTGATGAATGTCTTGATGCGAACGAATTAGTTAACATAGTGAATGATACTTTGACTAAATCTGAACAAATTCAAATTTTGAAAAAGACTGAGAATTCAACATCTGATTCTCAATCTAATTTTGCTGATATTGAAGATAATTCTGACAATATTAGTGAAATTAGTGAACTTGAAGATGTTGATTTTTCTCAGTTGTCTGTTATTAATGTTGCATCAACATCTAAAGGGAAAGAAAAAGTTAAGGATTTGATGGTTGAAAATGAAACTGGTATACCTTCAACTTCGAATTTTTGTGATATGAACTTTGTGGATCTCAAAGACACTCAAACTGATGATAGTGATGATGAAGATGATGAGAAAATTTCGAAGGAAAAGAAATCTTCAAAGGAAGAAGAAATTCCTCGAATAGTGGTTGATCAAGTGTATAGTGATACACAAAAGTTCGAAAAAGTAATGAATGAAAAAGGTGAACACTATCTTGAAACTAATACAGTGGTTTATCCAAATTTCAAATGTACAGATGATGTCATTTTTCCAAATCAAGTTTTTGTAACTACTGGAAATGTTGAAAATATCAAACCAGAATTAAAGAAGTTAGTTGAGGAGGATAATTCAAAAACAACTGATGAAGGTTTTTTCGCAAATCAAAGCACAGTTGAAAACAACTTAACAAAGAATTCGTATGTGTTCCAACATCAAAAATCACAAAGAAAATGGGTTGAAAAATCAAAAATTGAAAAAGAGAATTCAAAACAAGTTGTAAAGGAAAGTGAAAAAGTTTTCAAACTAAACTCTAAGGAATTTAAAGATCAAATTGACAAATTTTCGAAAGAAAACAACATTTCAAAAAGACAAGCAAGAAAGAAAATATTTTGGCAAAATGTTGAGACTCAAAAGATGTCTGAATCACAATCACCCAAAAATATTTTCAAAGCTAAAAATTCCTCTTTTTCAACAAAACCTCAACATTCATCTCAATCAAATCATTCAAGGTCTGAAGTGAATAAACAACCAAGGTTTTCGAAAGTTTCAGAACCTAACAATTCAAGAACATTTTCAAATAAATCAAATCAAAATCAAAAATTCTTACAACGTCAAAATTTTAAATCAAAAGTTGATACATCGTATGCTCAATCTTTTCTAACAAATCCAAAAGTTGATTTTGTTCCTCAAAAGCCAAATTTTCCTAATCATACGAAGAAAGAACATATGAAAACTTCACAGGAAAAAGGAATGACTTCAAGGAAGAACATTGATCATTGGCTTGAAAGTAAAGGAAAGATGTATCAGTCGAATACATTTTTAAAAGAGCAAATTCACGAAGCATATGAGAAGTATGTGAATACTTCATCAAATGGCAGTTCATCTTCTAAGGATTCGAACATTTCAGTCAAAGCTTGGAAACCAGTAATAAAAGCAAAGAATGTTCATTCACAAACTGAGAATTCAAAGGGTAATGTCAGCGAACATTTGAAACCATCAACAACTTATGTTTCGGTTCCTTTAAATGAAGATGTAAACTTAATTGATAGTCTCAAAACCAAAGTTTGTGATTGGGTTAAAAGTTCTTCATTACATTCGAAATTGAAATCTAATTTCCAAGGACCCAAAAAGCCTTGGGTACCTAAAATTTTCCACTGATTATAGGTACTATGTAACGAGCAATATGATAACAAGTGGTACATTGATAGTGGTTGCTCTCGTCACATGACTGGGAAGAAGGAAAATTTACGTGATTTTCGAAGTCTCAAAAATGCTGGAGTAGTGAAGTTTGGGAACAATCAAAAATGTCAAGTCAAAGGATATGGGAAAATCACGAATGGACAATTCACAGTGAATCGTGTTGCATATGTTGAAGGTCTTCAATATAACTTGATAAGTGTTTCTCAACTTTTTGTGGGCACTGGCAATCAAGTTCTTTTTAACGAAGAAGGAAGTGTTGTTTCGAATGTCAACACAAAAGAAGTGTTACTGAAATCCAAAAGGAAAGGTGACATGTTCACTTTGGATATCAATCCGATAGTAGGGAAACCTGCTATATGTCTTATTTCGAAAGCAACAACAGACTTAAGTTGGCTATGGCATCGAAGACTTTCTCATCTCAATTTTCGAAACATTAATAAACTTGTGGTGAAAGATCTGGTAAGAGGTTTACCTGTACTTAAATTTGACAATGATTCTTTATGTGCAGCTTGTGAAGTTGGCAAGCAACATAAATAAGGTCATCCAATTACGATTGATTCGAAAATAGTTGCACCTATGGAACTCTTACATATTGATTTGTGTGGTCCTTCAACTGTTTCAACTCTCAACAAGAAAAGGTACATTCTAGTTATTGTTGATGACTTTTCCAGATTTACGTGGGTTTATTTTCTCAGGCTTAAATCCGAAGTTGCACAAATCATGATTGACTTTATTAAAAAGATGGAAACAACATTGAAGAAGATTGTTCGAAAAATTAAAAGTGATCATGGAACTGAATTTAAGAACAATGTTCTTGATTCATTTTTGGTGGACAAAGGAATTTCGCATAACTTTTCATCTCCATACACACCACAACAAAATGGTGTTGTTGAAAGAAGAAATAGGTCTCTATGCGAAGCGGCAAGGACTATGTTGGCATATGCGAATCTTCCACAATACCTTTGGGCTGAAGCAGTATCAACCGCATGTTTCACTCAAAACAGATCTTTCATTCATCGTCGTTTTAACATTACTCCATATGAAATTCTCAACAATCAAAAACCTAACGTTAAATTTTTTCATGTTTTCGGATGCAGGTGCTTCATTATGAATCTCAAGGATAATCTTACGAAATTTCAAGCAAAAGCAGATGAAGGGATTTTCTTGGGATATTCGCATAATTCAGTCGCATATCGAGTGTTGAATAAAAGAACATGAAAAGTTGAAGAAACTTTTAATCTTACATTTGATGATCATTACAATAAACAAACTACCTCACAGTTTCAAAATCATCCTATTTTGAAAGACATACAAGATGAATCTGAATCCTTACAAACATTAGATATTGATTATAATTTAATTTTTGGAATTTCAGATCATGCTGTTGATGCTGAAATAAAAGCAAATGATAATCATCTCTCTGAACTAACGAAGCTTACTGATGATTCAACATCAAATTCTCCAGAGAAAGGCGAAAGTATGCAAACCAATCCAGTGGAGGGGGAGCAATTGGATTCGAATACTCTAGTTGAGGAAGAGCATTCTTTCGAGGGGGAGAATGGAAGATTGAATGTTGATGTTGAGGGGGAGCATAATGTTGAGGGGGAGCATTTAGAAAACATTGAGAATAATAATGATTTTGATGATGTTTGTTCGATTGCAGGATCAGAGAATGATGATATGTACGAAGATGCACCTTTGGAATTTGATCCAGCATATCCACCAATGGAAAAGTGGACAAGAGATCATCCGAAGGATCAAGTAATTGGGAATCCACAAAAGGGAGTTTTAACAAGAGCTCAAATTCGTGCAAAGAATGAGGTATTGAATACTCATCAAGAATTTTGCATGTTCAATGTTTTCATCTCTAAAATTGAACCAAAAACAGTTAAGAATGAAATGGAACACTCAGATTGGGTTGTTGCAATGCAATCTGAATTGTCTAAATTTGAACGAAACAAGGTTTGGAGATTAATTCCTAAACCTGAAAATGTTTCAATTGTTGGGTTAAAATGGATTTTCAAAAATAAAACCGACAAAGATGGAAACATTGTTCGAAACAAAGCCAGACTTGTTGTTAAAGGATATTCACAACAAGAAGGAATCGACTATGAAGAAACTTTTGCCCCTGTCGCAAGACTCGAGGCTGTTCGTATATTTCTGGCTTATGCAGCTCACAAAGATTTTGATGTTGATCAAATGGACGTGAAGTGTGCATTTCTAAATGGAGAGCTTGAAGAAACTATTTACGTGGAACAACCCCCAGGTTTTATTAACGAAGAATTTCCAAATCATGTTTATATTTTAGATAAGGCAGTTTATGGTTTGAAACAAGCACCACGAGCATGGTATGCAACACTTACTTCATTTTTGAAACAATCTAAATTTAAACAAGGATCTGTTGATCCCACATTATTTCGAAAGAACGTTGGGAATCATCTAATGCTTGTTCAAATTTATGTTGATGATATTATTTTTGGCTCAACTGACCCTGCCTTGTCTAGAGAATTCGAAGATCTGATGAAAAGCAAGTTTGAAATGAGCATGATGGGAAAAATCAATAATTTTCTTGGACTGAATATTCGTCAAAACAGAGAAGGGATTTTTATTAATCAGGAAAAATATACGAAAAATCTGCTAGAGAAGTTTGGATTGACGAATAGCACAAAGTTACGAGTTCCTATGGCAACTGGCATAAAATTGACACCTTCGTTAGATAAACCTGCAGTTGACCTAACTCTGTACAGGAGCATGATTGGTTCATTACTTTATTTTACTGCAAGTAGACCTGATATCATGTTTTCTGTGTGTAATTGTGCTAGGTATCAGTCAAATCCACGAGAACCACATCTCACTGCTGTGAAGAATATATTTCGTTATCTTAAAGGAACAATTTCGTTAGGATTGTGGTATCCTTCGAACACTGGGTTCTTTGTACAAGCATATTCGGATGCAGACTTGGGTGGTTGTAATCTTGATAGGAAAAGCACAAGTGGTGGATGTCAATTTCTTGATAGCAAATTGGTGAGCTGGCAGTCGAAAAAGCAAACATGTGTCGCAATCTCAACAGCTGAAGCAGAATATGTGGCTGCTGCTGCTTGCACATCACAAATTATATGGATTCAAAGTCAATTATGTGATTATGCAATCAATATGAAAAAGATTCTATTATATTGTGATTCACAAAGTGCAATAAGAATTTGTCATAATCCTGTGTAGCATTCGAAAACTAAACATATAACACTTCGTTATCATTTCATCAAAGATCACGTGGAAGATGGAAATATTGAAGTGCATTTCGTGAAAACAACTGATCAGTTAGCTGACATTTTCACGAAACCTTTGGATGAAAAATCCCTTGTGAAAATTATAGAAGGACTTGGAATGATCGATGGAAATTCTGTTCCATGCGAAAAAGAAGAATGACGGTTGACAAGAAATGATTCAGAGGCGCTGAATAAAAGACAATGCAAAGTTATTCAGCATTCAGAGGTTACTGTTCATAGTCAACGCTTCGACCCCTTCGAATTCGTAAATTTGTTACTTATTTTACGGGTTGATTCAGAGGTTACTGTTCATAATCAACGCTTCGACCCCTTCGAATTCGTACATTTGTCACTAATCAGGGAATGATAAAATTTCGTGTTTTTGCAACAAGTACAGTATATTTTCATTTTCGAAAATTCAAAAATCCAAAAAGATTTTCTTTTGTTTTGTCATTTCATTTTCGAAAATTCAAAAATCCAAAAAGATTTTCGTTTGTTTTGTCATTTAATTTTCGAAAATTTAAAAATCCAAAAACATTTTCTTTTGTTTTGTCATTTCATTTTCGAAAATTCAAAAATCCAAAAAGATTTTCTTTTGTTTTGTCATTTTATTTTCGAAAATTCAAAAATCCAAAAAGATTTTCTTTTGTTTTGTCATTTCATTTTCGAAAATTCAAAAATCCTAAAAGATTTTTGTTTGTTTTTTCATTTAATTTTCGAAAATTTAAAAATCCAAAAAGATTTTCTTTTGTTTTGTCATTTCATTTTCGGAAATTCAAAAATCCAAAAAGATTTTCTTTTGTTTTGTCATTTCATTTTCGAAAATTCAAAAATCCAAAAAGATTTTTGTTTGTTTTGTCATTTAATTTTCGAAAATTTAAAAATCCAAAAAGATTTTCGTATGTTCTGTCTTTACTTTCGAAAAATCAAAACAACAAAAATATTTTGATTCTTATTTCTTTTTAGTATTTTGTTGCAGTTAATCTTGAAGATACAAAGTGGATTATGCTAGCAGTTCTAGGGTCAGGTACCTTTTTCGTATGAATTGATAAATTTTTCATCCTTTGAACTAGTTAAGATGTCCCTAGAAGCATGCTGCTGCATGTTGTCCAAAAGCCTCCAATGACTCAATGTGTGTGTACGAAAGCCTTAATGAAATTTTTCATACGAAAATTTCTTCCCAATCTGGCTTATATTCACATTAGTCTCTAAGCTACCTGACTCTTCTCAAAATGAGTTAAGAGTTTACTGTTTGGTCCTACTATAACAGAGGTACTTTTCGTGTCTTACATCAATCTTTTTCATCTATAAAATTCTTACACGATCACACACGAAGACATATGTCCGAGAGGTCTCTGATCAAACCCATCGAGACTTAGACATATCAAAAATCTGTGTTTACGATCTGACATCATGAGACCGTGATGAATGTGAAACCCAATTTTCACTACACTTTTAAGGAATTGACGGGGAACAATGATCCAGATTCTCACGAAACTTTTGTTTCTGTACCAAAATTCGAAACTCCAAATCATATTCATCTCGAATGAGTGGTCTTGATCAAACATTCGAAACCCATGATGTTTGTTATCCAACAAGATCCAGCACAAATTTTTATTCTTGAATATGATTTCCGTGTGAGTTTCATTCGAATGTCAAAGTCATTTCAAATTTCCCAAAGCAAACTTGTCACTGACTACACTAGTCAAACAAGTAATTTCGGTTACAATTTATCACCTTATGTTTAGGTTGACATGTAACGAAATATTTTAACTAGCCACGATGCTTAATAAAAGAAGCCCTTCGATATTTATCAATAAATATTCGATTGTAATTCTCGGGAACCCACACAAGCAATTGATCATTTCTCCTAATGATTAATGAAGTAATCTTTGCCCGAGATTTTATCTGCTTTTGTGTCAATTGTTTGACATCACGATATTCCAAATTTTTATTATATTTGTTTCTCATCTACATTTTTTGGAACACTGCACTCACGAAATTCTTGAGGTTCTGAGTAATACCAACTCAGGCTGATGATTTCAAAAATTCTGGCATATGACTTCGCTTTTAATCCCAAAAGTGAAAGAGCCTTGCTTCCATTCGAAGGGTTCTGAGGGTTACAATATTTTTAGGGAAAACAAGACAGACTGTTTATAAATGACGTATGGTATTCTATCCGTTTTTCAAGGCGATGTGACAGCTACTTTTTGACGCATGGCTACTTTTACGCAGTAATGGTCCGATTTTCAAGGTGCCACGTCGGATATCATTAATTACCTATCCCGCTTCAAATTCAAACTTCTGGGTTACATATAAAAGGGGATTCAAGGGTTCATTATCAGTTTACGCGATCAAAAAGCAAAAATTCCCAAATTCTCTGATCATCAAAATCTTCAAACCCTAACAATGGCGACTTCTGCTCATGTTGATTCTCATACCACAGAAGATGCCTCTTCATTACCAATAATGAAGATTCAAGCAACCAACTATCACTTGGAGGGTGATGTTTCTCAATACCTAGAAGACTTGAAGATGCTAATTGTTGCGTTGAAGAATTCTGTTTTGTCAAAGGCGATGTTCAGTTCATTCTCTGTTCCAATGTCATGGTTGTCTCAAGCAGGATCTACTGCTACATACAACAAAGCTTCTGATACGATTACTTTTCATCTGGTGAATGACAAAAAGGTCAGGCTAACCAAGAAAATCTTTTGTCAAATTTTTGAAATTCCGAATTCACCTCCCTATGTTGCTTTCACATTCCCTCAAATCGTTAACATGTTTAATGAGATGGGATATCAGCCTCCATTGTCTAAGATCAGTGATTTTAAGAAATCTGGTCTTCCACGACTATGGAATTTCTTTTTTGGAATCTTTCTACGATGTTTAACTGGGAGAACAGTTGGTCTTGATAAGGGAAGAATGGAGGTTTATGCTATGGTTGCTGGCATATATTATGATCTGCAAGTGGACTATTCTACACAATTATGGAAGGAATTCCAAAAGGGTGTAGAACACACAAATGCTATTCATGGTATTTCGTGTGCAAGATACTGGAGCTTGATTTTGCAGTATTTTTACAACAAGGAAGGGATTTTGGTGCCAAATGATGAAGAAAAAGTTGTTTTTCAATCGTACCACTATCCGAAGGAGGTCACAGACAATGCTGAAGTTTTTCCATCAGTTGCTCGTATTCCTGATGCAATGCTTAAAAGAGTTGATCCTTCGAATTCTGTTTTGGTAGCCTATTTGAAGACCATTGATTCAACAGTAGAAACTGGCATACTCTTAGGAAGAGATGATAAGAAATCCAAGAAGACGAAGAAGAATGAAACTGAGTCAAAATCTTCGAAATCTCCAAAGAAGAAGCCTGAAACCATTGAAGTGTCTGTTACCGAGACTCAAGTGATTGAACCTATTATTGAAGAAACACAAGAGAATGTCATCATTCCTTCAAAGACTGGTATGTTTCGAAGAATCAAAATGAAGTCATCTCATAAAAGCAAGTCTCCTACACACAAAGTGGTTCGAAAACCTCAAATCACTCATCAAGGGGTGTTAATTCGAGAAGTGCCAGCACCTGTTTCTCCGGTGTCCAAGAATCAAAGGGCTGAGGATATGGCAAAGCATTTGTCAAAGAAGAAGAAGAAGAAGACTCGAAAACTCGTGATTTCTACTGAGTCAACAGAAGATGATGATGAAAGAATTCCAGAAACCCCAGAGTTAAATCCTAATGCAGGAAGTTCAACTCCTGAGCAGATAGTCATCATTCCACCCGAAGATTCGGTTACCAAATCAGTTTCTGAGGCGGTACGAACTTCAGGCATCCCTGCAAACGTATCTGATACGGATGCACATGTTCATATGGGTGATGGAGGTTCGAAAAATGATGATCAAAATAAATCTACTTCTGCTCCTTTCGAGAGTATTGTTTCTTTACCCTCATCCACTATTCCTATTACATCTACCACTGATTCTCCTACATTCGAACACATTATCAATCAACCATTCACTTCTATTTTTTCTTCTCAATCCACTGACACACCCAAACCGACTTCGAATGTTCAAGAAACCATTTTTATGGAGACAGAAACTGATACTGAGGGGTTTGGAGGAACGTTTGACGAATTGGAATTTCATGAAGAAGAAGAGCAGTTTCCAGATCATATGCTGATGACCATGAAGCAGTTTGAAATTCTGAATCAGAAGTTGAATTCGATAATTCAATCTCAAGCTGATCTGGGGGGTGGTTCATCTGTTCCTAGTTTGGAGGTTGATTCAATGTTGAAAATGCTCGAAGCCAGAGTTGTGAGCAAAGTCTCTGGCATGATTACTGATTCCGAATCTCGAATTTTGGAGAAGGTTGATTATAATGATCAAAATAATGAACTTCAGATCAACTCTCAAAATTCAATGTTTTCCAGTGATGTGAAAAATTTAAAGAATGTCACAAAGGAAAGGCATGTTCTTTTTGTGCAAGAAGTGAAGAAGGTCAGGGAGGATGTAAATTTACAGATTCATGAACTTCGTGAAGACATGCAAAAAGAAGTTGCTACTGTTCAACAAGATTATGCATCCTTGAATCAAAAGGTTGATATAATTTGTGATGCAGTCACAAGATTTGTTAAATTGTATGAAAATTTGAGTCCGCAACTTACTCAACTTTCAACATCTGAAAAAACAAACTTTGAGGAAGTGATAACTTTGCTCAAGGAGTTAAAAGAAATTTCTGACAGACCGGTTTGTTCTTCCTTGATTACTCCTGAATTTTTATCACAGAAGTTTATCCAATTCGAAGCCATCCTCAACAAACAACTTGCTGCTCTCTTTCGAATATCAAGCCTTCTTCTAACAACAAATGCCCCACCTGTTTTCACAGGGGTGCAAGGGGGAGAAAGAAAAACTGGTGAATCGAAGGCTGGTAGTGAAGATGCGAAAGTTGTAGGAAAAGTATTTTCTTCGAAGATCCCAACAACAAAGCTAGTGATAGTTTCTGCTGAGATGGTGACTTCAACAGTCGTAACAACATTACCTATTACAAGACCTATTTCGAAAGGAATTGTAATTGGTAAATCCACAGAGACCGGTGAAAGTGGTTCGAAACAGACAATTGACAATCCAGCTTTGAAAGATAAAGGAAAATCGATTGTAGTGGAAATGTCAAAAGAAGAAAAGAAGGCTGCAGCAGAAGCTGAAATCGAAAAACTGAGGTTGATTCAAAGCATTATGGCTCAGCGTGCTGGTGATCCGAAGGGAATGAACAAAGATGATCCTGCCAAACACTACAATTACGAAACAATCGAGGCCAAGGTAGCATATAATCACATGTATTCATTTGAGAAGAAACCAAAACAAAGTTATGTGATTACGAATACTGATACAAGTCAGCTGAATTTTCCGATAAATGAAATGATGTTTATCACGCCTCAGTTCAAAGCTGAAGGAAATTTTAAAGAAAAAGATGAAGGTACTCACATGAAAATTCGTTTTCATGCTGTTCTTGCAAAAGCCCCTGAGGAAGTGTGGTCACTAGTTAAAATCAAGAAAGTGATCAGTATGAAAAAGGATGTGGTATTCGAAAACACAGTCCAAAATTTCAAATATGTGGTTGCCAGGGCAAATGGAAATATTTGCGAATTCACTGTTGCAGATTTTCCATTGATGAACTTGTATGATCTTATACAAGTTGCATTACTTTTAAAAGACAAATCATTTTCATATCTTCAAAACACAGAACCTGATGAATTCAAGCTTGGAGTTGCTCACATCAAGATTTTCATAGAAAATTACTACGAGTGTTTGGCTCTTACAGATGTGGAGTTAGCTACGGCTAAAGGTATGGAAATTAAAGCTCCAATGGCTCCAACAAAGACTCAAGCAAAATTGAAAAAGTATGCTGATGGAGAAATCTGCTTGAAGCCTTTTGGCATGGTATTCGCAGGAAAAGACAAAGCTGGAAAAGCTAAACGGTTCTTATTTCAGGCATGCGAAGTGGAGAGATATTCAACGTCTCAATATACGAACTTAATTGTTCGTATGAATCATTGCAAGAAGAACAATGAAGGAGATAAGAAAGAGCTGAAGAAGATTATCTCCTGGTACACGGAGATTCGAAGAGTGCTACTGTATTCCATCCCACTTCTTACGAATTAAGGATTTCGACTATGATTACAAAGGGGGAGATTGTAAGGGTCGAATTGCTGTAATTAGTCGAAATATATTTTGTCTCTTCGAATGTTTTATAATGTATTTTACTAGGGCGCTTTTATTCGAAGCTTAAGTGTCTATGCCTTAGTATATTTTTTGTACGCTTTCGGTTCCCTATAAATAGGGTTATTTACTAGAGTTAGATAAGTGTTTTTACAGACCTGTCTATTGTACTCTGTAAACATACGAAAGCATAATAAAGCTGAAACAAGATCATATTTACATCCGGTGTTCAATCTCACATTCTTACTTGAATTCATACTCTGATTAATTCAATACTCGATTCTTTGACTCATAAGAGCCTCTGCCTAACACAAGGATAATATCTCTAATTAATACCCTCCTCATACTCGACTACACCATTCATTGGTCTCTCTTACACTCTTAACCCTAGAAATGGTTAAAAGACCATCTTACCCTTCCCTGACCTCCATGACTCATTTGACCAACCCTAAAGTCAACAGAAGTCAATTCCAGTCAACAGCCCAAATTGACCAGACTCGCCGAGTGCACTTGCGCGACTCGTCGAGTCCCATCGTTCTCAGGAATCTCATGAAGGTCCAGCTCGTCGAGTTAACCCCTGACTCGCCGAGCCGTCGCATGGTAAAGCTTCATCGGGACAAACCCTAATCTACTCGCCGAGTCGGTTCATCAACTCGGCGAGTCCATTCATACTCAACTTGTATTCAGACGACTTTAAGGTAGGAGACCTTCCCAAACTCCAGATCCATACTCTCAGGGCTCATTTATCACGTAAACTCATAGACCTTACGTCCATGCATGGAATTTTGGGCATGAAAAGCCAAGAACATGATGTAAATGGGTTATTCACTCATAAATTCCATCAAGGCTGAATAAAGCAGGAACCTTTAGATGTTAGGGACCTCCTAAGGTCCAGATCTGGAGTTCAAGCCTCCTCATGAACCCCAAATCCTCAAAGTCCCAAAAATATAAACAAAAGAAGCCCTAATCTTCAAAATGAGAGGTCTACTCAAATAAAAGAGAAAGGTTCGAAATTGATACCTCTAACAGAAGCCCTTTGACGTATAAGCAGTAGATCTATCAGCCTCTTCACAATCCTTGCTTGGAATCTTCCTTTCCTCTACCAAAATGCACTCACAAATCTCAAGTAAGGCTCAAAAATTCTCTCACAAGCTCAAGGCGGCGATTAGGGTTTCTTCTCAGTGAGGTGTGGCCGCAAATGAGGCTATAAGTGCCTTTAAATAGGTCTCAAACCCGGGGATCTAGGGTTTTCACTCCCAGCGCCTACTCGGCAAGTCTACTCCCGGGCTCGTTGAGTAGATCATTAAACCCACGTGGCCATCCCGTCTCTACTCGGCGAGTTATAGCACCAACTCGTCGAGTAGGTCAATGAACCTCAAAAATAAATACTTAAAATAACATACCTGAGAATCCGGATGTTACAATTCTCCCCCACTAGAATCAGACTTCGCCCTCGAAGTCATGCTCCGCAAACAACTCTGGATGCTGCTCCCGCATCTCTGACTCCGGCTCCCAAGTCAAATCGGACCCTCTCTGATGCTGCCACTGGACCTAAACCAGAGGCACTTCCTTGTTCCTCAGAACTTTCACCTTTCGATCCAAGATCGCGGTCGGCCTCTCGATATAATTCAGGCTCGCATCTACCTGAATGTCCTCTAGCGGTACCACTGCCGTTTCGTCAGTTACACACTTCCTCAACTGGGATACGTGGAAGTTGTTATGGATCTGACTCAACTCTGCAGGTAGCTCCAAACGATACGCTACCCAACCCACTCTGGCGGTCATCCTAAAAGGACCGATGTATCGGGGCCCAAGCTTGCCCCGTTTCCTGAATCGGATTACCCCTTTCCAAGGGGATGCCTTCAGAAGGGCAAAGTCTCCAACCTGAAACTCGAGCTCGGATCGTCGCATGTATGCGTAACTCTTCTGGCGACTCTGGGTCGTCAGTAACCTCTGCCTGGCCTGCTGAATCTGCTCGGTCATCTTGAGCACTATCTCAGTGCTACCCATCACTCGCTGTCCCACCTCTCCCCAACATATAGGAGTCCGACACCTCCTCCCATAAAGGAGCTCGAATGGAGGCATACCAATGCTGGAATGGTGACTGTTGTTGTAAGAAAACTCATCCAAGGGTAAGTAAGTGTCCCAACTTCCTCCGAAATCCATAACACATGCACGCAGCATGTCCTCCAGCGTCTGAATCGTTTGCTCGCTCTACCCGTCTGTCTGCGGATGGTACGCGGTACTGAAGTGTAACCGAGTACCCAACTCCTCATGAAACTTCTTCCAGAATCTAGAAGTAAAACGCACGTCTCGATCTGACACTATCGAGGTCGGCACTCCATGCCGAGCTACCACTTCCCTCACATAAATCTCGGCCAATCTCTCCACAGAAGAGCTCTCACTAATAGCAAGGAAGTGAGCACTCTTCGTCAGTCGATCCACAATCACCCAAATCGCGTCAACTCCACGTGCAGTCTTCGGTAACTTGGTGATGAAGTCCATCGAGATCTGCTCCCACTTCCATTGGCGAATCTCTAAAGGCTGCAATGGTCCATGTGGCCGTTGGTGCTCTGCCTTGACCCGGCGGCAGGTCAAGCACCTCTCAACTATCCAAGCAACATCTCTCTTCATACAGGGCCACCAATAGTCTCTCTTCAGGTCTAAATACATCTTAGTGGCCCCGGGGTAGATCGAGAACCTCAATCTATGCGCCTCCTCCATCAGTATATGTCGAGCTCCGCCCGTATAGGGCACCTAAATTTGCCCTCGGTAAGTCATAAGTCCTCGGCTGTCCGTCACAAACTCGGACACCTGTCCAATCACCCACTCCCTCTTACGGTTCTCTGGTCTCACGGCCTCTGCTTGGGCCTCTCGGATGGTATCTAAGACTGGAGTCATCACCGTCATCCTCATACACACATCTCAGATCGGAGCACTCTCTGCCTTGCGACTTAGGGCGTCGGCAACCACATTAGCCTTGCCTGGATGATACAGGATCTCGCAGTCATAGTCTTTCACCACATCCAACCATCTCCTCTGTCTCGTATTTAGGTTGGGCTGATCCATCAGATACTTCAGGCTCTTGTGGTATGTGTATATGACACACCGAACCCCATACAAGTAGTGACGCCAGATTTTGATGGCGAACACCACCGCTCCCAGCTCTAGATCATGGGTGGGATATCTAGTCTCTTGAGGCTTCAACTGCCTCGATGCGTATGCTATGACATGCCCTCTCTGCATCAGCACCGCACCCAACCCGGATATAGATGCATCACAGAAGACTACAAAGTCCTCCACTCCCTCGGGAAGGGCTAACACTAGGGCTTCGCATAATCGCTGGCGAAGGGTCTCAAATGAGGTCTGCTGCTCGGGACCCCAAATAAAAGTAACGCCCTTCCGAGTCAACCTGGTGAGGGGGACAAAATTCTTGGAGAAATCTCTGATAAATCTCCGATACTAGCCGGCCAATCCCAGAAAACTCCTGATCTCGGTAGGGGATCTCGGCACATCCCATCTCATAACTGCCTCAATCTTGGCCGGATTGACCAAAATCCCATTCTGGTTAACGAGGTGTCCTAGGAACTAGACCTCTCGTAACCAGAAATCACACATGGAGAATTTGGCATATAACATCTCCGATCTCAAGACTCCCAAAACCTCTCTAAGGTGCTCCTCGTGCTGTTCCCTGGACCTCGAGTACACGAGGATATCGTCAATGAACATGATCACCGATCGATCCAGCATAGGTCTGCACACCCGTTTCATGAGGTCCATGAATTCTGCCGGTGCGATGGTGAGCCCGAAAGGCATCACCACAAACTCGTAATGCCCATAACGAGTCCTAAAAGATGTCTTCTGAATATCCTCCTCGCGTACTCTGCTCTGGTGATACCCTGATCTCAAATCAATCTTGGAAAACCAAGATGCACCCTGCAACTGATAGAACAGATTGTCGATCCTCGGATGTGGATAACGGTTCTTGACCGTCAGCTTGTTCAACTCCCGGTAATCAATGCACATCCGGTGTGAACCATCCTTTTTCTTGACAAAAAGGACCGGTGCTTTCCAAGGCGAGCTACTCGGTCGAATAAAACCCTTCCCCAACAGCTCCTGAAGCTGCGAGGATAACTCCTGCATCTCGGGCGGCGCAAGGCGATAAGGAGCCTTGGCAATAGGCGCCGCTCCCGGAACCAAATCAATCCGGAACTCCACCTGCCTCTCGGGAGGCACCCCCGGTAACTCCTCGGGAAAAACATCCGAAAACTCACTCACTATCGGAACCTCATCAATGGAACTCGGTCTCTCAGCAGTAACCCGCGTATCCATCACATACGCCAGATAACCCATGCAACCCTGCTGTAAATTGTGTCTTGCTCGGGCAACCGAGCAGAAAGCTGATCCAGATCGGGTACCCTCCCCATATATTGTAAGCACTCCCCCACTAGGGTCTCGTATGGTCACCAACTGATGCTCACAGTCGATTACCGCTCCGTACCGGCTCAACCAGTCCATGCCCACAATGACACAGACGTCACCCATCGCGATCGGTACCAGATCTATCGGAAACTCAACACCAAAAATCTTGAGTACACATCCCCGGATCACATTAGTGGCAAACACTGCACGCTCATCGGCTATAGAAACTCTTAGAGGTCGACTCAACAACTCGCGCCTGATACTGATATGGTGGCTAAACGCTAATGCTACGAACGATCGACTCACACCCGAGTCAAATAACACTAAGGCAGGTACAGAAATCACAAGAAAAGTACCTACGCATATCACCAGGTAAGCACAAATAACTTAGAATAAATAAATGAAAGAATACATACCGGCCACGACATCAGGTGCTGCACGGACCTCCTCCACTGTCAGCTGAAAGGCTCTCCCGCGAGCCTTCGGTCCCTCGGCCTTAGCTGGCCGACTCTCTGTAGCTCGAATAGCAGCAGGTGCAGCTCCCTGAGCTGATCCCTGAAGCAGCTGCGGGCACTCAGCCTTCCGATGGCCAGTCTGGTTGCAGTGAAAGCAAACTGCAAATCCCTTGGGGCAGTCCTTCGCCATGTGCCCCTCCTTGCCACACTTGTAGCAAGACCCTGCTCGACATATGCCCTCATGACCCTTGCCGCACTTTCCACAAGTGCGGCCCTTCTGACCTCTTGATCTCGAATCAGCGGGCTTTGCCCGCTTGGCTGCCGGCTAAGACTGTGCCGGCCGCCGATCCCTCCCTTGAGACTCCGCCTCCTCCCTGGCCTGAGTCTTTAGCTCGATCTCCCTCTTCCGGGCATTTGCCTGAAGCTCAGCAAATGACCAGTAAGACGAGTTCGCCACGAACTCACAAATATCCCTCCTCAGAATGCTCAAATACCAACTCATACGTGCCTGCTTGGTAGACACGTGCTCAGGGCAGAACAACGCCATCTCATGAAACATCCTCATAATCACTGTCACAGACTCTGTCCTCTGGTTGAGGGACAGGAACTCCTGGGCCAACCGTTCCCTCTCCACCAGGGGAACATACTCATCTCTGAACATCATTTTGAACCTCTCCCAAGTCACGGCAGTGTGCTCTGCAGGAGTAAAATGAGCTGTCACAAACTTCCACCAATCCTTCGCTCCCAAGCGAAGCTGGTTCAGTGCGAACCGTACCCTCAAGTGCTCTAGACAAGAACAAGTTTAGAAACACCCCTCGATATCAGAAATCCATCTCATAGCAGTAATCAGATCTTGTGTCCCATCAAAGTCTGGTGGCTTCATGTTGCTGAACTCCCGGAACAACAACGAGTCACCTCCCTGTGGCCTAGCAGCAGCAGCAGCAGCAGCCTGAGTGACAACAACGTATCGCTCATCAAATGTCTCAATCAGGGTGGTCTTGATAGACCCAAACATCTCGGGAATCTCTACTCGAATGGCTGGGGCTACCTCCTCATGAATCATCCTCCGGATCTCATCGCCACTGGTACCACTGCCCCTGGGTTGTGGCGCGCACCCACCATGATGTCTCTGTAATACAACACAAAAGTAATCAGAGACTCGCTCGAGTATACTCACACTCGATCACTCCCCCTACTTGTTCCCTGGAATCCCAAGGATTCTTACTTGGACTGCTCACCGACCTGGTGCTTCTAATAGTACGGGCCCAATACTACCTTCCACACCGCATTGATAATCATCCCAAGTCCTCCTCCTAGGATTCCAGATAGCAAGTACTCTATATCTCGCCGGACCCAAAATACTCTCATAAGCTCATTTCCGCTACATACTCGTTCTCGAAACAAACCACAGGTCGCAGAACTCCTAGGCTAAGGCATCACAAATCAGGCCACTCTAGTCCTAAAATATGAAATACCTAGCCTACTCTCTAGCATGCATAATATATCTCATAATATCTCATAAATATCTCGTAAATATCTCATAACATAACAAGTAAGGGTATTTTGGGAAATCACCGTTCTGGCTCTGGCAGATTGTACACATCGATCTTTCTCGTTTTTCTCTTAGAACTCTTGCTTGTTTTAGAAAAATCGTTTCTCTTGGAAAAAATCTCTCAAATCCTCAGTTTGAGTCCAGACATACCCGAAGGTGCATCCGAATCCCTCAAACCAAGGCTCTGATACCAACTTGTAACGACGTAAATTTTTCAAACAAAAATTTTCATTTCAAACATAGAAATCACACGTCATATTTCCCAAAATCTCAAGTATCCACATTAATACAATTTATTTATCAAAAGTTGTTTATCACATAAACCAGGATCCTCCAAATATATCTCCAAAGCGGGTGTGTGTACAATCAAGTCGGGGCCTTCTCGCGATCATCGGAAGTACCTGAAACACATAACACATAACACGGTAAGCACGAAGCTTAGTGAGTTCCCCAAAATACCACATACAACACATTAGCCACTCGAGTCTATAACTCTGTAAGACCCTCCGGTCAATGTGTCTCAATGGGACCCTCCAGTCCCACAACTCTGATGGACCTTCCAGTCCTAACTCTGTGGACCCTCTGGTCCTAACTCTATGGACCCACCGGTCCTAACTCTGTAACTCTAAATAACACATAGCATAAATCACACAGACATAATGCAGTAATATCACAGTACTCAAATAAACATATAAGACCCTCTGGTCACAAATACATACCACTCTAGGTAAAGTATAGTGAGAAGACTCGCCTCGTAAGCTAGTAAGTAAAAGCCTTGTGCTCGGGAATCCTCGATCTAGCCTCCGCCTAACACAAGGATAATATCTCTAATTAATACCCTCCTCATACTTGACTACACCATTCATTGATCTCTCTTACACTCTTAACCCTAGAAATGGGTAAAAGACCATCTTACCCTTCCCTGACCTCCATGACTCATTTGACCAACCCTAAAGTCAACAGAAGTCAATTCCAGTCAACAGCCCAAATTAACCAGACTCGCCGAGTGCACTTGCGTGACTCGTCGAGTCCCATCGTTCTCAGGAATCTCATGAAGGTCCAGCTCGTCGAGTTAACCCCTGACTCGCCGAGCCGTCGCATGGTAAAGCCTCATCGGGACAAACCCTAATCTACTCTCCGAGTCGGTTCATCAACTCGGCGAGTCCATTCAGACTCAACTTGTATTCAGACGACTTTAAGGTAGGAGACCTTCCCAAACTCCAGATCCATACTCTCAGGGCTCATTTATCACTTAAAGTCATAGAATTTACGTCCATGCATAGCATTTTGGGCATGAAAAGCCAAGAACATGATCTAAATGGGTTATTCACTCATAAATTCCATCAAGGCTGAATAAAGCAGGAACCTTTAGATGTTAGGGACCTCCTAAGGTCCAGATCTGGAGTTCAAGCCTCCTCATGAACCCCAAATCCTCAAAGTCCCAAAAATATAAAGAAAAGAAGCCCTAATCTTCAAAATGAGAGGTCTACTCAAATAAAAGAGAAAGGTTCGAACTTGATACCTCTAACAGAAGCCCTTGGACGTATAAGTAGTATATCTATCAGCCTCTTCACAATCCTTGCTTGGAATCTTCCTTTCCTCTACCAAAATGCACTCACAAATCTCAAGTAAGGCTCAAAACTTCTCTCACAAGCTCAAGGGGGCGATTAGGGTTTCTTCTCAGTGAGGTGTGGCCGCAAATGAGGCTATAAGTGCCTTTAAATAGGTCTCAAACCCGGGGATCTAGGGTTTTCACTCCTAGCGCTTACTCGGCGAGTCTACTCCCGGACTCGTCGAATAGATCATTAAACCCACGTGGCCATCCCGTCTCTACTCGGCGAGTTATAGCAGCAACTCGTCGAGTAGGTCAATGAACCTCAAAAATAAAATACTTAAAATAACATACCTGGGAATCCGAATGTTACAACTTTCTAATCACTTGTCTTTAGGAATGACAATTACTGGGATTAGTATAAACTTCATCTTAAACAAGCATTTAGGATATTCTACATAAATGCAATTAGTAGATACTAGAATGGTTAAGCTTATTGTCTAACATGAGCTCAATGACTCCATAACTTTAAGATAAGGATAAACCATTTCATCCTTAGCCTAATATAAGCATCTAATCCACTTGTTGGGTTGGAAAATATATATGTTCATTATATATTTGTTGCAGTGAGCATAATTCCAAAATTTTATAAAGTAAATAGTTCTTTTAAAACATCATATAATAGACTGAAAGGTCTATTTTTATCCTCTTCAAAAATTTGTACTATCGACATTCAGTTAGTGGCTAGGTGACCCTATCCCACTAGAGAATTTGAAGTCTACCTCGAATATCAAAAGATAGATTCAAGTGATCAGGTGATCCTGTGCCACAAGAAACATACTAATGACAAGTGAGTGTTTTTGTCGGAATGAGTTGTGAATCAATTCCACAATTCCTAAGATGTTCCAAGAAGACTTGGTTTACAAAACTCGTTTTCTTTATCACAACGAAAGGTTAATGATGATCTCATTAATGTGTATTTCAATCTTCACTATGAAAAATTTGATAAAATTAAAATGTTTCATCAACGACAAATAAAAGTCGTCGGTGAAATTGAATAAACATCTATCACCAAATCTATTCATGGATTGAAAAAGATTACATACATCACTTATGTATAACTCTTTGTCAAGCCTTTTGTTCTTTAACTACTAATAGATAAAGACACTTGTGACATCTTCCCATATAAATATAATTCACATATATCAAATGAATCAAGCTCATTTGCCTTCAAAAATTCCATCCTTGTGAAGTTGGTATATGTATTTCTTATTTATATAGTCATGATGATTATGAGATAGATAAGTTCCAATCAAATATCATTTGATTATATAGGTGTTATGATTAGAACTATTAATTTAATGAAAGATTATAGATTTACTTCATAGATAACATTATGAGAAAATATTCTTTAACACATAATACATCATTTCAGAACATGAATGTGAACATTCATTAAACGATAAGTAAATCTAGATTTATTCATAAATTACAACTGTTACATATCCCTATAAGAATAGGTACACAACATCTATTGTCTAAATAAAGACTATAACAACACTTGTTATATCTTCAACACGAAATACCATTCGTTTGTAACCAGTTGATTATTTCTTCCAATCATCAACACATAATATCAATTATTAGTGTCACTTTAAGTATAACATACTCAAGTAAATGATGGGAAAATAAGTAGTTCTATCATATAGATATTTGAATTCTTGTCCATGTCAGACTTCTCCAGCTCGATGAAAGTAGAGGAGCAATTCCTCTTTTAGTGTCTATTTTCTTCCACAATAGAAACAACACTAAACATTTGGTCCTTTCTTGATTTCTGGGTTTATGCTTTATTTCCCTTAATTGAACTATAAGTCTATATGAGTGCACAATCTTTTAGACTTCCTTTTATTCAATGCTTGAACAGACTTGAAGCTATTTCTAGCGTTCTGATTGAATATCTGTTTTACTTGATGAGACATCTGATATGTTTCATAATTATCCAAGACTTTATGCAAGTCAAGGTTAATTTCTCTAGTATGATGTGAGACACATCAATATCATCACAATAATACTTCCATCAAAGTATCATGGTCAGATTGATTGGTTGCAGAGGTTATTCAGGTATGAGATCTTTCAGTATATATAATTTCTATTTATCTTAAAGGTAGAACCTCAAGATATTATACCATTTATAGAAATTATAACCATCAAATGTTACTGTCTATTGAAACTCAACAAGAGAGAGATTTTGAGGGCATAAAATTATTAACAATTATCAACATAATTTAACAAAGTTTCATTTAGTAATTTCAATATTTAGTCTTTAAAAATTAATACCTTATATTGTTTCTTAAAACATTAATTTATTAAAGTCTAGGATCCAAGTAACGAAACAAGTAAATGGTTTGGCGACCTTTATCCCATAAACTTAATCAAACTCGGTAGGTAGCGATTACCAATTGCATACGATATGTAACTCCTAGATTATGGGATCCTAAACAACTATTGTTTAGCTTGGCATGTTTATCCCATCTATGCCTCAAAACTCTTATGCTTAGGTGACCTTTATCACATAAGAAATTGATCAAATCATCCATTTAAAAAACATGTGAGTTATATTCCATAAATGATTAGGTCATCTTTTTCCCATAAGCAAATACAAAAACACATTGACTATTTTTGACAACTCACATGAATATGGTGACCCAAAAATCCATATGAACTGCAGAAAAATCTCAAGTGAATTTTAAATGGATCGCATAGATTTGAAGTTTTGTAAATAAGGGTTTATATATGTTTTACAATTATAGTTTATAAAAACATGGTCTCATGAATATTGCATGCATCCAACAATTCATGTACCCTTTTGCAAAATTCATATCACTTGTTATGAGATTCTTTAGGTGCCAAATAAAATTTCATTTTATTTGTCATTAACCGCGATCAATTATAAACTAAAATCCAGTATTTTAAAGTTTAATCGTAGATCGGTTTTAAGAACCGGTAACAGTCTTAATAAAACTTTATTTTATGCTTAAGACTTGGAGTTTTAGATGAGTTATAAAATCACTATTTTAAATCTCTTTTTAACAGTCAAAAACTTATGACTTCATGAATTTATAGAATAAACTCATTTTATTTTATAAACTCAATTTTATGCATCTTATAATAAAAGTCATATTTTGATAAACCAAAAACTTGGGTGATGATACATATGTTTTAAATCTCATTTAGCATGCATAAAACATAATATCAACATGTTGCGCTATGTTTAAAGCACCAATATCATATATTAAGTTTTGACGCAAAAAATAATCACTAGTTTTATTATTTGCCGTTATAACGCTATAAATCGATTTTAGTCTTTTTAATAGAAACTCCTTATTTATTATAAAGACATGGAGTTTATATAAAGTTTAAACATCTTTTAAACCATTTCAAATATTTTAAAGTTCGGTAGTTATAAGTTTTACAATAAAACTATTTTCAACAAAATTGAGTTTTAACCGGTAAACCAGTAACTGGTAACCAGTAAAACGTTTTTATAAACATCCATTTATAAATATCTTATGTTATCTTTTAAATATTTTTTACTCAAACTCCAAGTGATATTATCTTATGAAAAAATATTAATTGACATGTAAAAACTATTTTCATACATAAAAATAACATACATTTAACATAAAATAAACATCACAAGCATGCATTGTAATGTGTATAAACCAAGCCATGTCTAGTAATAATTTTTGTGAGTCATCACAAGAATTATTAAGTTTTTCCTAAAGAACTTAAGGGACACTTCAAAAGGTCTTCAAGGTGGTAATTTCTTCATTGTTACATTTAAAATAAATACAATTAGTCTAACTAATTTATTACATTAAATCAACAAATGAAAAATACCTATTTATCTATTACATCTTATGAATAAATAAATATCAACCAAACACAAAACAAAAGGTCCAAATGGCTTGTTTATACACAATAACATATCAAATATTATAACAAACAACTCTTTGTTTTTTCTAAGGCAACTTTTATATAACCAAAATACATGAAAAATAGTTATATGTAAAAATAAACAATTTTAACTAAAAAGTTGTCAAAGAAGACAAATATAGATTTTTCTTAACCAAAAGAAATTCATGCTTGTTTTCCAAAAATCAAAGATTATCAAACTTAAAAAATCATTCTAACATATAAAAGATGGCTCTGATACCACTGTTGGGTTTTGTAACGAAATAAAAGTTTGTTTTTCACAAAAACCGACAATGGAAGACTTTAAAAATAATAAGTTTACTTTTAGCTCATAACAAAACCACACCATCATGGATCCATTTATAGAGGTTAGAATGAAATAAAAACAACCATATGATGTTTTAGAGATAACCTTTGAAGCCTTTGAACCCACTTGGTTTTGGGGTGGTGGTGGGAATCGGTTCGGTTTTTGGTTTTTCGGTTTCCTCGAATCGGTTTCCTCGGTTTGAAAATTTTTGTGGTCAAATTCGAAAATCGAACCAAATCGAATTCAAATTCTCTAGACCAAACCGAAAACCGAATTCTAATTTGGTTTGGTTCGGTTTGAAAACCGAGGAAACCAAATATAAACTTAAAAAAAATTCAAACATAAATTAAAATGGGTTTAACATAGAAACCTAAAATTGCAAAGAGAAATATCTAAAGTTTCATACAAAATGATCCAAAGAGTAAGTGAGTTAAAATGATTTTTACTTTATAATTAATATTTTTATTTAATATAAAATATAAAATATATTTTTAATTAAATTATTTATTAAATTCGGTTTTTTCGGTTCGGTTTGGTTTAAACTTCATGAGACTGAAACTCGAACCAAAAACCAAATTCACAATTCGGTTTGGTCTCAAACCAAACCGAAAACCAAATTTGAATATGGTTCGGTCTGAAATCGATTTCAGTTCAATTTGGTTTTCGGGTTTTTCTATTACAGACCAAATAATTCCCACCCTATTTTGGGGTGTTGATGAAGATAGCAAAAATCAAAGTGTATGATTTCTCTACAAGTATCCACCATCAAGAGTAAGACACTTGGAATGCTAGTTCCTTCTTGTATTCTTGAGTGTCTAAAGCCTTTAAGTGCTTAACTCAATTAAGCACTAAGGGGAACAACTCAAGAGGGCTTCTAATCTTGCAACAATCTTCAAAAGACAACAAGAAGAGGAAGAGTAGAGAGGATTCGACCATGGAGAGAAAGGAAGAGATTTCACTTGAAAAACTTTTTCAAACTCATCCAAGACACCTATTTAAATACCCATGAAAAATAAAAAACAACCCCATATAATAATCTAAAGTAATGGACTTACTTTAGAGGCATGGGGGACAACGAAGAGAGGTTAGGAGACAACCTCTTCCACCCTTTGTAACTTTCGGCCATGTGTCTTGGAAAGAGAAAAAAATGGTCTCCAACTTTATTAACCATGGCAGAGTAACTCTTTAACTTAATCATGGTTAACCAAAGTGTCCAAAACTTTGTACATGACTTATTAAATCATACCATATGATATAATAACTAGTAATGCTCTCTTATAATTATTATTTTCACAAAACAATAATTATTCCCTAATTAAAATACAAGAATCAGTATTATTTATTATTAATCATATCAATAATAAATATACAAAATGTGCCAACTTGATAAATGTGTGACCTTATAGGATCATATATTATTAGCAATATCACTCCATAATGATTCTTGGGCATATAGATCCAACACAACTCTACTCTATTAGTTCTCTATCCTAACATACATGGATATATATATATATATATATATATATATATATATATATATATATATACTGTAATACACGGTATAGTGAGATAACTCACATGGACAATTACTCTGACGATTGGTAGCTATTTGGGTGATCATACTGACAATCCAACTGGCGGGTGATGCGTTTATCAAGTATTAACCTATAATACTATGAACTATTAATTCCTATGGCAATTTGGTAATGAAAGCTAGATTTTTCAATAATCCCAATGAGTACCGAAAGTTCTATCAAATAAGGATCAGTTAGGTCGGACAGTTGGGATGCAAGACCATTTCGACATATAGCCTTTCTGAAATCCAACAACCAAGCCAACATTATCATTCTAAACACCTCTCACATAAGTAGATCAATCGGCATTATAACTGTAATTACTGATAAATCCTATTTATATATCCATAACTACGACTATGAATATAAATATAAATTACACTTAAAGCGTAGCTTAACTTATAGGGATCCTAGCTAAAACCGTGAAGATCGCAGGCAGGTCTTCGATATCGAGCACTTCTATTTGCCCGACTCTACTACCTCAGAGCTTCGCTAAAGTGGAGTTCCTCGGACTCCCGAAAATACACCAAGGGTCGAACTTGAGAGAGATGAGAGAGTTTGTAGTGAGGGTGGTGTGAGAAATGAAAGAGATCGAACACTTCTATTTATAGTAGGGGTGTGCGTCGTGCATCTTGTCAGGACTGGTGACGTGGCTTTAGTCAGAGGGTGACACGTAGCAAAAACCTGGTGGGATGTGTCGGGTGGTGTTTGCGCGCCGCACAGTGCGCATGTACGCGTGCGATTTTCTGATTTTTGTAAATTTCGTAACTTAATCATACGAGCTCCATTTTTAACGTTCTTTATATCCACGTGTAGCTATCGACTGGATCTCTAACTTTTGTTTAGACTCCGTTGGCTAATTCTCACTTTATTTTTAAAGCTATATTTTTAATAGACTTAAACTGTTAAAGCCCGTATAAAAATCATAACTCTCTCATGCAATATCCGTTCTCGACTGTCTTTATATTGATGGATAGGTATCGACGAGATCTTCAATTCTAGTTTAGATTGTTTTTCCCAACAATCAACCGATCCTAATTTAATTTTCTGTGTCGCGCACTGCTACACTGCAACTTCTAAAAATCATAACTTCCACTTATGAAGTCAGATTTGGACGTTCTCTGTACACATGCTCTCGGTTTTTTGATTACTACGACTTTCATCATGACTCTTTATCCTTAAATAGTCTTCTATAAAAACGTTTATTTACATGACTGATCGTTTATACTATAAGACGGAAAAGAAGTGTTACAGCCTGACAATAAACAAACACACTCCAATAACTTTTCGCCATTCAGTATACAAAACTCAGGCTCCCCATCTAAACCATGAATATTTTTAATAACTTGAACCCATAAATAATTAAAGTCATTATCAAACGTCATCGCCATTTTTACTATAACACATCGTTAAAAGCGAACAAACCACCCACCCCTAGACCACCCCTTTTCCTTTGGAGGTGATACGTCCCAATTAACTGACTCATTTTTCTTTTCATTATCTCAGTTCCTAAAAGAAAAAAACAAGATCTAATAGCTTCCAAAATACAATAAACTATTTTAGACCATAGACATAAAGTATATGCATAAGCTAGCTAAAATAGATTATACAACGTAAGATGACCTCAATGAAATTTTCTTTAGTTTCCATTTCACGAATCCTTTTCTAAAACGATCTATGGCCATCTTCCAACTTTCCACCCGACACATATTGGATCCAACCTCAAGACCAAGATACGTAAAGAGAAAAGAATCAGAGCTACAACACCAAATAAATTCAACTTTTGCATGTTGATCTCAACACAAAATCCCAATACAAAACAACCAATAATCCGAACTAGATCTTGTTGGTGATTTTAGTGTCACCATGTCATTTTATGTAACTGGAATTAACATGTGAGTTAAGGGGCTTCATAATTTGTATTCTAATATATGTACGGGTTGGTGCAGAGTGCACGCATGTATAAGATCGAATTAGAAGTCGGTTCGACGACAAGTCGGGGGTCCGGGGGCAGCGCCCCTGGCTCCGGGGTTTCCAAAGGGGCGGCACCCCTTTGGCGGGGTCTAGGGGCAGCGCCCCAAAACCTCACCGAATTTTACATATGGGAACTTAGTGGAAAATTCAGATTCTTGAGGGTGATTATGGTAAAACTAACGAAACTCGCTAGTTTTGGTAACCCTAAATTCTCATTAATCCGGATTACCCTGACTTGCTTCCAAAGCAACTAATGACGGCCCAACCCTAATGAAACCCTATTTTCGTTTATTATATAAACGAATCTTCCTGCTGTGAAGTGATATCCCGAAAATTAGCTCTCGTTTTCTTCAAACTCTCACAAAATTTTTTCTAGCAAATTGGCTTACGATTTCTGTGCCTAGAATCGGAAGTGTCCACTTGGATTATCCTAGGCTGAATTTCTTGCAACTCAGGCATAGGGTAGAAATATTAGTTCGGAAAATGTTCTCACGATCCAAGTTGGTATCCAGATCTCCACCACAAACCCTAACGTGTTCCTATAGATCTTTTACGTTATCACCATTTCACTCGCCCAAAAAAATCATGTCATCCACGTAAAAAGACCAAAAGCATCTTAAAGGGATTTACTAAAAAACCAAAAAGTGATATTTTCTTTAAACTTTTAAAAGGGGTTTCAAACTTTTTATAAAAATTAAATATTCAAACAAAATAGGCTTTTATTATAAGACCGGTTCAAATTGTTTTTTTAAGGCCAATTCTAGACTCAAACAAGAACGACTTGAGATCAATAAAAGGCCGACATATACGAAAATATAGGAATCAACCTAAGACCGATGATCAAGATCAAACTAAGATTGAATTGTCCTAGACTGCTCTAGTCTCGTTTTTTTTTTCCTAAATTGACTAGCTCACATGCCCACTTCTATTACACCCTATTATCCAACTAGTCTATTTGACAAGTATAAGCATTTCTTATTTTGTGTTTTTTAAACACATTATTTGGAAAGATTATTAAGTTTAGACCATACATTCTAGTACAAACTTTACTTTATGCTTTTAGAAAAATATGACATTTAACTTGATATGTACAGTAAACACACCGACAAAAAGGAAAAACATAATTTTTCAATAACAAATGTCTTCAACACAGAAAACCTTTTTCATGCGTAAAAAAAACTTTTTACATGAGTATCCTCACAAATCATATTTACAAGTAACCTAATCGATCTATTTACAATTTTTTCTAACAATAAGAAATAAAAGATGTACATTTTGTACAATGATTCTTCTTTTCTTTCATGAAAAGGTAACATTGGATATATTTCTCCTGACAACAAGGATGTCGATGCCAACTTTTTCGTTCTGAGGCTGATACTGAGGCCCATATTGTAATACCTCATTTACGTGTATATACACTATCTGGTATAGCAACAACTAAAAGAATGGTGTCTGATTGCAAGATTGCTAATTCTTCTATTATGCATTGGAAGCAGATGGAGGCATTTCAACCTCATTAGGTGGTTCTTCTTCCTCATCCCAATTGGTTGTTTTGTTGTACTTTACATATAATCCGACTTGAATCATTCCCGAAATTGCCCCCAAAACATTAGGAACCTATAATTTGTGCAAAAATGAAAAACAAAATCATCAAAAGGGTAAAAAGTGAAAATATATTCACATGTAAGGTTTAGTTATAATTTTTACCATGATGTAAGGATCGAAATCAAGGGCAGCGTAAACGATCCAAATAGATCCGTTTAAAAGATTACCAATCGACAAAAAAATTGGCATGTACTTGACACTCTTCGTCTTGATCACGGTTTTCTGTTTAACCAATTTTTGTTTTTATCACTTATGGAATAAAAGAAAGATTCGTTTAATACAAAATGAAATAATTGTAAAGTCCAAGACTCCAAAAGAGTTATATATATAGAACATAAGGGACTTTGTCACATCTATATAAGATATTACATTAACAATAATCATAATTACTTACCACAACTGTTAATGGAGATGCATACATAACAATATTCATGATGACACAAAGTATGCCTACAAGCATAGATCTCGCAGGGTGTGTGTGTTCTAGTGTCAAAGCAACAGCTACCATTCCTGCTATAAAAATCGCCTCCAAAATGAAAACAATAATCATCTTTTTCTGCATTATATTTACACAAATCGAGTTTAACGTCAGAAGTAGTAAGTTTTTTGTGACTTTTATGAAAATTGAAAATACACTAATTGATTGAATAGCAAGAATTACATTTACATACACGAATAGGCCATGCTGAATAACGGAAAAAGATGGAGCAGAAGGTGACGTTAATTATTACACCAGCACTGTTAACTGTGACAATGAGAAGACTATGTGGATGAACAACGGGGAGGCCATAGAAGATCCACATTACACAACTTAAAAGAGTCGCAAGATATGGATCTGGCTTGAATGCTTTTACAGATTTGAATTTCACAATTTTTACAAATGTTGGTCTGCAATGAAAAAAGAAATTATTTTGTGCAAAATTTTAGAAGTGTTAAAGTATGAGGACTAAAGTAGAGCATTTATGAAATATGGGGGCAAAATGGAAAACCCATTGTGTGCATGAGTGAATCTAGAATATACTTTAATTTTCACTCAATTTAAGTACTTACGTCGGAGAAAGATATAGATATAGTGAAATGATATTTCCTGCATAAATTTAAAAAAAAATAGTAATAATTAGAGATGCATGTAAAATGAATAAATTAGAAAAAAAAGTCGTATTTATGTCATTGTCATTGTGTGATTTTAATAACTTTACTATTTTTAATCATAAATGATTTAGTTATTTCGCCGTTTCTTTTAAATGACATTATATTATTCATATAGCAGAACCATTGACTAAATAGATTCAGGTGCATTTTTGACGTAATTCTAAAATTGTATATTTTTATTATTATTCTCAAAAGATGAATCTCTTCATTTAGTGTCGCATCATTTTTATAAAAATGGTATTTTAAAGTTACGTCAATAAAATGATAAATGTACACGAGTACTCAATAAATTATTCTGTTAGATTCTGAGCATTTATACTACTATTGAAATTTCCGAAGTATGGTGAATAAAATTGTTTAACATCAGAAGATATTGAAATAAATAATTAAAAAACAAAAAAAAAAGAACTATGAAGATTCTAACATAAACTTTTGCCAATAAACAAGATCATACGAACATCTAAAGTAGAAAAGCTTTGATTTGCATGAAATATATAAAAAAAAAATTGTAATTTTCATGAGAGAGAAGATGTACAAACCGACGATCCCAACGATGAATCTTATGGTTTTGTTGTCCATTTGTTGTTATCGATGTAGCAAAACCAGAAGTGGCTATGATATATCAAATAAATGTATATATTTTTTTTTATATGTTTATATATACATAAATAATTTTCAAACAAAACAAATTACTAAAATGGAGATGAAGGCTTTGGGATTGAAAAAATTGGATTGAGCCTTAAGAGATGAAATCTATATAATAAGAGGCGATTTACTGGGTCTTGAATCCCCTTATGTGTTAGTGTAGGCGCATTCTTGAAATTGGGATACTTAAAAGAATGTGTTGTGTGTTTGTATGGATGGGATGAATGCAATTTTTGTCCATAAATGTATCTATTTTTGGCATGTCAATTTTGGTCAACCTCGTATTTCTGAATTGACAGAGTAAGATATATATCCGGGAATATGGGATTAAAAGATACAAGAATATGATGAACCGTGTATGTAAAATAGATCGAAAGGCACATCAAATTGTGTTGTTGCTAAACTAAGAAAGAAAGTTTAGATGTTTAGAATGCGAAATCTGTTAAAAGCACTCCCAATGAATGGGCTACATAAAATGGGCCTATCTTGGGCTACATATAATACTATACATCAACAATCAACATCCTAGGTGAATGAAAACATTTAAACATAATTGAACAATATTGGTAGATGATGCTAAATAAAATGTGGTGTTGTTTTCCTTTTCCATAATTTTGAATTGAATTAAATTTAAATTAACCGAAGTGACATCTGATAATAAAATTAGGCAAGAAGTCACCCTCAAATATGAAACTATATACCGATCCATGTAACTTCAATTCTAGAGTAAACTTCACTCTTCCACATCATTTTCTCCCAAACTATTTTGTTTAAAATTAAGTACCACATCATCCTATTTATAGAAATCACTCATTAAATTTGGTTTATAATTAACTCATCAGTTGTTAAGTCACCAATAATAGACAACGAAAAAAGAACACTCCATGATCTTAAAACGGAGCTGTATGTTTCCAGTTTTAGCTGGTGAAAGCTTATTAATACTTTCATGAGTGCATTGATTACTTAAAAAATAGATCTAAATTATCAATGATTGTGTTCTTTACTTAACAAGAAATTGGTGTTCATTGGTCAGCATCTCAACATCAACTATAATTGCTTTCATATAATACATGTAAATTTATCAAAAAAAATTTATTGCTCATCAAACTTCTCTTCAGTCGATCTTCCCCTTCTTCACATCCATGCCCCAAACTATTTTTTTCCCTCATAAACTACAATCAAGATTCAACATGGTGCTAGAAATTGTGACTTCTATGGGGTTATTGTTTGTGGGTATTGCTGTTTTGGTCATAATTCATGTATGTTTAGCTGGGAGGAGATCAAGGATGAATCAAGAAGGCATTGGGAGTAGTACTTTGGTGCAAAGGAGTAGTATCATGTCAAAAGATGATATAAAGAATCTTCCATGGTATGATTATCAAGAAGATGTAGAAAAAGGAGCTGAGTGTGTTGTGTGTTTGGAGGGTTTTAAGGGTGGTGATAAGTGTAGATTGTTGCCAAACTGTAGACATACTTTTCATGCTAATTGTATTGATTCATGGCTCATTAAGACTGGTGCTTGTCCACTTTGTAGGACTTGTGTTGATTTGGGGGGAAATTGTGGAGGAAAAAATTGAATAAATTTATTGGTGATATTTCTTTAGAGTTGACTTAGAAATGAAGTGGGTCAAACCCCTAGCGAAAATACTACGTTGAGAGTGGTTATTTGTCACATGATCAATGGTTCATGAGCTACCTTTTAAAGTTTGTTGAGTATGATATGTTTAATGTGGTTGTAAAGGAAGCTAGTTCAAGCTTGAAAAAGATCTTGCATGTATCAATTACACAAAACTGCGTGTCCAAAATTAGAAAGAAAAGAATTAAAAAATAGTTAAATCAATGTGAGCATCACAACTAATATATGCGCATCATGTCCATATGATGGTCAGTTGGTCACATGTCACCTTGTCAATGGCCGAAATATGATATAATTCGTAACATGAAGATTGTACTTGCTTTTAACACTTTAAAATCAAAACAAGTTTCACATTGCTCATGTTACAATTCGTATATTATTAACCTACTTATACTACTCCCACACAAATAGAAAACTTATTCCTATGCTACGCATATAACCTTTGTGTACAAGCTCGGAGAGAGATTTTTCATCAGGATATCCGCAACATTATCGACAGTAATTACTTTATATATTTATCTTTATATCAATTATCTCTCATGGATGAGAGATGATAAATCTGAGAATATGTCTTTATTAACACTTTATATACGAAAACCAATATTCAATTCTTTACAATTACTTATAATTATTTGTGCAACCTCTTTACAAGTGGCGATCGGATCACTTTGGATTAACCACTCCAAAATTAAGTTGTTCGTTGGGGTGGCATGTTGTTTAAAAGAATAAGATAATGTCATTCTAGTCATTTTGCATGACTACATACAAAAATCTTAACAAAATTCAAACTTAAGGGTTATTTGTAACAAAATGAAAACTTGAAATAAACCTACAAATTTTCCTCGACCAAAATTCAAACTTAAGGGCTATAAATATAATTAGTCATTTAACAAGGATCTAATGTATTTTAGCTTAACCTCATGGGCCAACAACAACAAAACCCCCAAATAAGAGCCAAAAAAAGGGTCCTATTTGGCCAAAAGCAAAGAAAATTTAGCACCACTGGGACTATTTCTATAGTTTACTTAGATAACAAAAAAAATCTTCTTAATATTTATTAATACTTTCACGAGTATAATGATTATATTAAAAAAAACAGAAAAAGGTGGACCTAAATTATCAATGGTTATGTTCTTTATTTGACAAAAAAACTGGTGTTCATTGATCTGCATCTCAAAATCAACTCAAATTGCTCTCATATAATAATACTTGTAATTTTTCAAGATATTTGTTTTGCTCACCAAACTCTGTTCTATTCCCCCTCTTTACATCTACATTCTTCAAACAGTCTCTGATTTAAATTGAGAATTAAGATCCAACATGGTGACAGAAATTGTGACTTGTGTGATTTTAATGCTTGTGGGTATTGCTTTTTTGGTCATAATTCTTGTATGTTTAGTTGAGAGAGGATCAGGGATGACTCAAGAAAGCGCTGCTGAAAGTACTACTTTGATACAAAGAAGTAGTAGCATGTCAGAAGATGATATAAAGAATCTGCCATGGTATGATTATCAAGAAGATGTGGAAAAAGGAGTTGAGTGTGCTGTATGTTTGGAGGGTTTTAAGCCAGGTGATAAGTGCAGATTGTTGCCAAATTGTAGGCATACTTTTCATGCTAATTGTATTGATTCATGGCTCATTAAGACTGCTGTCTGTCCAGTTTGTAGGACTTGTGTTGATACCATTAATGTTCAAAATTGAATAAGTAAAATCTCATTGGAACGATGAATTCAACTTACGGATTTTTATTAACACAAAAGGAGCGACGAAATTGATGTCTAAGTCGTAGATAAGATATCACCTTGATCGTGTTCAAAATCTTCAATCTCGTCGTCATCTACGAATCTTAGCTTATTCATTCGCTGCTTTTGTTTGCTCCCTTGTTTCAAGCCTGATGAATTTGGGCAAATATAATTAGGATTTACCTAGAGACATCACAAATTTCAAACCCTAATCTATGTAGCACAACTATATGTCCACATTCAATTGATAATTATATAGAAATCTCATAAGTTGGAAGTTCCAAAGGCATTAATTTATTAGGATTCGGAGAAATTTCAGTTGATTCAAATGGCAAAGAGCTGAAGACTTCCCAATAATGATAGCATTCTTTAACGAATCTATGATTTGTTGTCCTCGAATTAGCGACGTCGTTTAGTATATTTGGTGACGTTTACAAACTATTCCTTAAGTTTTGTGATAGTTACAAAGTAGTCCCTAAAGAATATCTGTTTCATACTCTTTCTTCCATTTGTTTATTTTCCTTATTTCACGTTTTTTGTAGAATGTTTAGCTCTTTATACCACAAGGCCACGTGTCGTTTGATCATTAGTTTTAACACAAAGGATCTAAATGTCACTTGTAGAAATATACATTATAATCCAATCTTGGAGTAATTTATAAGTGAGCATTTTAAATTTTCAATTTCAGTTTATGTCCAAATAGAATTATCTAGACTAACCTTGTATTAAAATTTTGGAAAACATTTAAACTGGTATTTTACCTCATGAAAATTCTTGTTTATTGAATTATTGACATTTAATTTCTATTCATACAATTTTGTTGAATTTTCTTCTAATTTTGAGAACCATAGACACGACTAAATTCATCAAAAACCCAACTTCTGGATTCTTTTTCCAATCATTTTTTCTCTTACATGTCGATTTTAGAGATGAACAACTATAGAAAGAAAAAACTTAGATTTGATGATTTTGGTGTCACGGAATCAAAATTAAATCAATGATAGATGAAAATAGGTTTAAAACATTTTGCAATAGAACAATAAAAGTTTCAGGTTTGAATGTATAATGTTTAATATATGTTAAGCATTTATTAGGAATGTTTCTAAGATTTTTGTTAACATTTTGATACAATAATGCATCTGAATTACATATATGTTTAGGAGCTCATTTAAAAAATTGTTGTTGTTAGGTTATTTAGTGTTTTTTCTTGATTGTCTATGGTGATAAGTTGATAATTGATAGATTAAGTGTGTGAAAATAACCAAAAAAAAAAAAAATGACGAAAAAAACACTATATTTTTCAAAAAGTTCGGTTTAACCACCAATTTTTAAAAAGTTACGAAAAAGCCACCAATTTTTGATAAAATGTTTCAGCGTGCCCACTGTTACCTATTAAAACCTATTTTAAGTACGAAAAAACACCATATTTTATCAAAAGTTTGGTTTAACCACCCATAAATTGGTGGTTAAACCGAACTTTTAGAAAAATATAGTGCTTTTTTCGTATTTAAAATAGGTTCTATTAGGTAAAAG
This sequence comes from Lactuca virosa, assembly GCF_052849685.1. Taxonomy (NCBI): domain Eukaryota; kingdom Viridiplantae; phylum Streptophyta; class Magnoliopsida; order Asterales; family Asteraceae; genus Lactuca; species Lactuca virosa. Next base: position 56,784,119 of record NC_136430.1, read on the forward strand.
TGGTCGCGCTGAAACATTTTACTAAAAATTGATGGTTTGTTCGGAACTTATTAAAAATTGGTGGTTAAACAAGAAAATGTGACAAAATATAGTGGTTTTTTCGTCATTATCCCAAAAAAAACATATTTTGGGAAAATATTAGCATGAAGAAAACATGAAAATGTTTTTGTGAAATATTGTACACCTAAATGGCTGGATATAGGGTTCCAAAAGGAATGTAAGAATATCGTGAGGTTTATATTTACTAGTGTAATGTAAATATTGTAAAATCGGAGTTTTATAAATTTCCATCTACAAGGATGCGAGTTTAGGTATTTTTATGATAGTTAGATACAAGTCACTATATGTTTTTATGAAAATGTGTTTATGGGAATTAAATGCAAATAACTGAGCATGAAAATGTTAGGTCTTCCCGTATACATGCATCGAGGCCGATTGTGGTTGAGCTGGCAACGAACAACGGTCGTGCACACCACCCCGTTGTTTCGTGGTCGGCCGTTTCCGTGATGGCTGGTGTTCAGAATAACGAATGCAAACGACGAATAAGATCGCAACCCACTTTGACCAAATGTTTATAGTCGTTCAAAGGCTAGTTTATTTCAAAAAATAATAATTAACAAAAATTTAACCAATTTATTTACCTATAAATACCACACTTTTACCCATTATTTCTTACATCGTTCTTTTCTTTCTTTATACACAAAATACACACTACATCTTCATAACCAAAAACTATGGATCCCAACCAAAATACCCCTCCAAACTATAAAAATCGCAAACCCGATAACGTTTTTGCGTTAGATACAATCCCTCGCCAATTCCCGACTATGGAATCACTTCAAGGCGGTTTTGTCAATTTGCTTCAAACCGGTTCCCCTTTCCAACAAACACTACTTTTCCAACAACAATATCAACCTTTTCCGACTTTCCAACAACAACAAATTCAACAATACCAACAATTCCAACAATAAGCGTCACAACCACCAATTTCACAACCACCACTTTCGCCGGATTTTGTTTCGGAAACGCAACCTTCACCACCACCTCAACCAAAAAAGAAAAAAAGGAAAAAAAAAAAATTGGGCCGACCCACCACCACCCAAAAAAGGGTCTCATGGACAAAAGACGAAGAAGAAAAGTTAGTGGAGGCATGGGTGTCGGCTTCCCAAGACCCAATGGTAAGAGATAGTCAACCTTACGGAAGTTTTTGGGAGAAAGTTCGAGCCATAAGCGACGATCCAAACAAAAACCAATATGGAAATCTTGAAAATGAAATTGGACGACCTCGACGACGAACAGTTGGAGCTTTTTCTCGCAATGAAATAGTCGGTTCGAGCCCGACGTAGGCGTAGGGGCTAGTTTATTTTATTTATGTTTGGTATTTTTAGGCTTTTTTTTATTTTTTTATTTTAAGTAATGTAATTTTTATTTTTAATGTTATTTTTATTTTTTTTATTTCAATTAATGTAGTTTTTATTTAATGTAATTTGGTATTTTAATTTAATGGAAAACTAGTATTAAAAAAATGATTTTATTGAAATTTTGAATTAAAAAAAATGAGATCGAGTGGTTTGTTAGTGGTAGGTATCACATGTTAGTGGTGGAAGAATGTGGTGGGTATAACGGATGGTCTTATAGATCATGAATTTATATTGGCGATTTCTTTATACACACAAATCTATCACACACACCAATCTAACATCCTCTGTTACCTAAATTTTAAAGCCTATTTTGACTTTGTGTTTCCAATACCATCTTTTCCAATATATTTACTGTCAAAGTTTAGATTTTCAGAAAACAAATACAAAAAACTATAAAATATATTAGTATAAATTTACTGTTCAAATTACATAAAAAATAAAAACTCATTTACAAAAAAAAACTCTAAACTACATACATCAATATCACCGGAAATATTGTCGGAAATATCATCTGAAATACGTTGCTCGCCGGAAATACGTCGTCGGAGCATTTATCGCCGTAAATACGTCACAGAAAATACAACAATTTCTTTCTCTTTCTCTCATAACTTGCACTATATATTTATCTTACACCAAATACACACAAAAAGCACACACCTCACAAACACCAATCTGAAATGGTAAAGATACACAATCTGAAATGAAGATAGGAAGAGAGAGAGAGAGAGAGAGAGAGAGAGAGAGAGAGAGAGGTGGCGAGTCGGTAGCTAGGATGGTCTGGCGGCGGTAGCTAGGGTAGTCCGATGGCGGTGACTAGTTGGTGGCTTCGGTGACACACACCTCTAGAGGCTGCCAAGAGAGAATGAGGGTGAGAGAGGTGGCGAGTCGGTAGTTAGGGTGGTCTGACAGCAGCGCCTTGGTGGTTGCAGTGATCCGGCGAGGCGGCACCTTGGTGGTTACAGTGATCGGGCGACTTGGCAACCATTCTAACGAGAGAGAGAGAGAGAGAGACGTTTTTTTTTCGGATTGTAGGATGTCAAAAGAAAAATTAAGGTTTTATGTATTTATATGTGTAATGGGTTGTAATTGATGGGTTATGAGCACTACAACATTCTTATGGTGTACATGCAAACCCTAAAGCTTTGGATCTAGTTTGTCTAATGAACATGCAATAATCATCCAAAGCCATAAACCCTAGATCTAGCATGTGATAATTGATATTAACATAAGAATAGGGTTTAGATCTTACCATTGATTGTTATGTAATAATTACAATCTATTCCTTCTTGTAATTGACTTCTGAAAGCTTAGTGTCACAAATGTCACACCTCTAATGGCTCACAAACACTAAGAGCAAGATGATGACTTAACAGAAGAGAAGGAGGCACCAAAAAACGTCCAAGAACCCTAAGGAAAGCTTAGCCTCGTTTTTGGTGCCCTAGGGGTCTTTAAATATGTGAGGCTATTAGGGTTTTGAACTAGGAAACCCTAATCCGACTGCTTAGGCCCTAAGCAGCCCATAGACTCCTCCTTTAGAGGCCTTGGACGAATTCTAATGGGTTTCCCCATAGATTTCGTCCACTCCATCCTCTATGGAGTCCATTAGCCCAATATCCAACTATCACACAGTTGATAGTTCTAGTCCCCTTTATTTAATTAATGTCTTTTAGCCACAAAATTAATTCTGATTAATTCTTGACTATTATTAATTAAATAATATGATTTCTCTCTTAATATATTATTCATATAATGTATTAATAAATCATAATTATTCTCTTTTTTCCATAAATCATCCTATCAAGTTTCTTTGGTGAAGGCAACCCAAAAGGACCATGCTCGCAATCGAGTCAAGTACATACCAAAATAGTTATGGGCTTAGACACTAATCCAACAGTCTCCCACTTGGATAAGTCTAATAACTATTCTGCGTATGACTTCAGATCCTGATCAGCAATCGTAGCTTTCAAAAGCCGATGTCAACTCTGATCTTATCAGATACGCGTCCTTTAGATAAGGGATCATATATTCCTCCATTCTAGATATCGTATAGACGTGAGACATGGATTGAAATCATTCTCTCAGTCTATGTGTTGTTTCCCGATTTCCGATTTACGACGACTGACTAATTGAACAAATCAAATCAGTCTTGGCCCGGCCCGGCCGAGCACTTTATGTTTGTCATCACTAAATCATCGAGGGGCCCACAGATATCGCTTTTATCCCACGTTGGGTAAAAGGAACAGATAAACTTTGATTCAATGCTCGCTTGTACTCACTCACCGAATCATACACAACAATACGTTTTATAACACCAAGTTACTGGTGCGTTTACATATTATCAATGTGCAACCGATTTGCAAGATACAACTAACATATCTCGGTTTCAAGAATATAAGATATTATCGTCTCACCAATCACTCGTGATAAAATCCATGAAGCGATCCAAGTGAGCGTGGGTTTAATCCAATGCTCAAATCATATTCGTAAGCACTCATGAACGTTGCAGCAAACCTTTGCTATGTCTAATACACTTTAGACAATCTACAACCAATTCATGACAATCTTCTTTCATACCTACTCCCAAAGTATGAGCGACTGTGGAACGTTCGAATAATCTTATTATTCAGGAAGTCAAAACATGCAAAGTGAAACACAATAATAATCGAATCCAATATGGCCCCAAACTTTTGAGTATAAATAAAACTCCTTTTATTTAGTCACCATATTGATTACACATTATTCATTGTATAATGTTTCGAGTAATCGACTTATTACTTGAATTATAACAACAATTGTCCCATGCTCTTAGCATGCACATTATGTTTTCCTATGGTCCTTACCTTGTGAAATAGATCTATTGAGAACATTTTCAACAAAACTCATTTCACAATTCCTAATCCTTATCAATTAGTGTAAGATTACAAAATTCTCGCCACTACAAGAATATGTTAGATTCTTACACTTTATGCAACGGTCCTTTTGTACTGTCATGGCACAAAAGTCTCCAAGACTCGGCCAATGAAATTACAAAATGCTCTATTGGAGATTGTTACAAGACAATTCCATAGACATGAAGTCTCACATTCAAAGTACATTCCTTTGAACATCCTTCTTGCATAAAAGTTTTTCTAGACATACAGATTCTTAACGTCCAATTCCCAATATGGAAACATTTCCATATTTTCCATATGACAACTCATTTTAAATAGAATCTTATCTATTCATAATAATGTCAATATGGTCCATCCATGACTATACTTCTAACTGTCCACAAGTGACCAATCCTTGGCGAACCTTAGATTAACCTTGACAGTTGTTTAACTAATTCAGTCAAATCCGATTCTAGTCCTCTTTCCCTCTTAATGCCCTAGGCATTTGGAAAATTTTAGAACGGTCGAATATTACAATGACATGATACTTTACCAGTCTTTTGCTATAATATTTCTATTTCTATTTGTCATGTTCTCACGATTCGAACTATGAAGAGGGATGTCGTAATCATAATCGAGTGTGAGAACGCAACAATTATTTCCATATATAGAATTCTCTTACGTTGAATCCTTTCAACATAACATTCATATATCTTTTCGACTAAATTTGATCAAAATTTATCGATCTAAACCTTTAAATTTGAAACGAAGTATAATATTCTCTCCCTTAATTATAGCAAAACAACATTTCAACCTATGCAACTTTACAAAGTGAAACTTTTGTTTTCTATAATTAATATTGCTAACTTGCAATAATAATCATGCTCCCACTAACATGATGATTATATTCATACCAGCATAACTTTTATGCTCCCACTAGCTTTGACACGTATTCAGAAAACAGTTGGACTTCTAAAAGACAATACTTATTGACTTTCCAAAGTTCATATTTCCAATACGATGTGCTTCGATAAGCCTTTATCTAAGCTTCTCAAATTCACACACCTTTCCTTAGATAGCTGTAACGCCCGGGTTTCGGGGCTAAGCATTTTTAGACGATATAATAGTCTAGGTCAACTATTGTAACTCTTTTGATGTAATAAAGATGAAATATTTGAGTATTTTGTGAATTATGTGAATTTATATGCTTATTATTTAATTATAAATAATTAATAAAGAATAAAAATAAACGTCAAAATTAAAATGTGAGATAAGTCTGATATCTTTACATAAAGTTGTAGTGGTCGAAACAAGGATTCCGGAGATATAAAGAACGCCGAAATCCGAGTTATAACGAAGAAGTTATGACCCGTCGAAGTTTCGTGATGGAACCGGCACGATATCGGGAAGCGTAAATAGTGAATTTACAATAAAGCGAGTTTTAGCCTTAGTGATCTAAACGAAAGTCGTAGAAAATGTTAAACCGAGAGCGTCCATAAAAAGAACGCCCAAGTCTGACTTTGTATGAGAAAGTTATGATTTTTCGAAGTTTCGGCTTAGCAGTGTACAGCCCGAAGTTCGAATATTAGATCGAGCGGTTTTTAGCCGACACAACCTAAACGAGAATCGAAGATCTCGTTAATAGTAGCGTAACGATAAAAAGACAGACGAAAACAGACGTCGGATGAAGAAGTTATGAATTTTTAACGGACCAATCCAGTCCCGGCCTGTTAAAAATATAACTTTTAGAATAAAGTCAAAATTAGCCGACGGAGTCTAAATGAAAGTTGTAGAGTACGTTCCCGCCTACGCGTGGATATAAAGAACGTCGAAAACGGAGCTCGTATGTGAAAGTTACGAATTTTTAAAGTCGAGAGTGCAATTTGCGAAACTGTGATGACGTGGCAAGATCCTAGCCGTTGCTTGCTCCCCACGGTCTCGCTTCGGATGGATGACACGTCGCCTCGCATACGCACCACGTCCGAAGTTGGGTACGCCCAGCGTACCTTTAGCCTTATCCTTCCGAGTCCGAGTGCGAGCCAGCTGTACGCGAGCTGGAGCCCTATCCGATCTACGCCCCGCGTAGCCAAGGATTACGCCCAGCGTAGTCCGAGGCCTCGAAGGCTATAAAAAGGGGGCGAGGGTTTCCGGATTTTTCACTCATTTCTTCATTCCTTTCTCTCTCTACTTTCTCTCACTACCCATTTTAACCCCCTAAACCCTAGGAAAAATCCCTAGCACCCTAAGGAAGCCCCAAGGCTCCCGGAGTCCCGAGAAAAATGGTCTTTCGGTTCGGAAACGCTGCTCCGAGCAAGATCCGGTTTTCTTTAAAATCCGTTGTAAGTGAGCTACGCCTACGCAATTTTTAATATAACTTTTAAATAATTATAGTAATATTATTAGGTCCTTAAAATAATTATTTGGGCTATTATTATGAGTTATATTGAGTGTTATTTAACGCTTATATAATAATAATAATAGCTAGACTATTAATTAGTCGCGGTTAACGTTAAAACTAAACTCTAGTGGTATTAATACTAGGTTTTGATCAAGGAAAAATTGTTTTGAGATAACGAAGTGTTGTTCGAGTACCGAGTCACCACCTTTCAGGTGAGTGCATAGTTACTTTCATCTTACACATAGATATGAAGTATTTAATATAAATTACATACTATGTGTGCATATTGTCTGAATACTTGCTGTTTATGCCGATGAAAGATTTTTATACATGTTTTTAAATGATTTAAACTGTGTATGTATTTTATATCTACAAAATGTTGGGGTAAAACATGGGTAGATGTAATAGACGATGTGTGATAAAATGATGAGAGACCTCGATGTTGTTGTTGTTGATTCTGTCATCTAGCGGAGTATGGATGACAACCACGGACTCTTCTAGACAGTCCGGTGGAACGCTAGCAGGCTCGCAACCTGTAGGTGTTTGTGAACGATGTGTTCACCGGTGTACTCCATCCCCTTCATGGTTGCCTTTAGGACATTTATTGATGAGGAACCCCCTTAGCAGTAGTGTCCATCCCGATGATGATCCTTAGGCTAGGTCCCTTATGATAGGTGTTTAGGGACGTAAAGTGAGGATAACGGGAATGGGTAATCGGGTTATTGTTGATTGATGAAATTAATAAACTTATTTATTGTGGGTTGAAAACCCTATGTGCTCACCAGGCTCCCAAGCCTGACCCACTCCGTTTCATGTATTACAGGTAGTGGCGCTCGAGCATAGATGTGATGTTTTGGATGAGGGATTACGGATATAGGCCTGTAGATACGAAATAATGTAGTAAGGCTTATATTGTACTGTTTATGCTTTTGATCTGTATCGAACATGACATCCCGAGTCTTTTAACGAAATACATTTCCTTGGAAATGATTTTGATAAATCTTTATCATATTTTGTTTTGGGAAAAATTCCGCAACACTTTTATTTAAAATGTTACTCTGATTTTCAAACAAGCATAAACAAAATCGGTCTTTTCTGACCGTGAAAATGGGGATGTCACAGTTGGTATCAGAGCATTAGTTTAAGCGAACTAGGAATTTGTAGGATTTCTAGACTTAAAATTAGAATGCTAAGCGATGATTGTGAGGTGTGAGCACTAGCTTATTTTAGGAATTATGCCTAAAATGCTTTTATGTGCTAAATGCTTTATGCCTTATGTGCTGTTAATTGTTCGGATCTATGGTCTGTTGCCGACCGGATCTGGAAACCTTATGTGTTTAGGATTCTAAACGTACGACTACGATATTAGAACTATCATGTAAACGTTTCGGAGAGATAAGGATGATTTAAACGTCTATCCTGAATAAAGATCTAAATTCACCTTATTCGGTGTATAGATCAAAATGGCAAGAATCCGCAGTGGAGCTGGGAATGCAAATGGGAATAGGAATCAACCCCCAGTGATTCAGCAAATACCTGTTGTAGCGGATGTTCCTGAGCCAATCACGATGGCCGGAGTGCAAGCGATGATCCAGATGATGTTGGATCGTCAAATGGAGGAAACCAGGCGTTTGCTCCAACAAAATCGCGAGGAAGCTACCATACCAATCGTAGAGCCCGAGTTGAATGATGGGCCGTCTGAAGGAGGAAACTACAGTGGGACTGTTGGTCAAGCCAACCCACTGATAGTTAGGAAAAACCACCAGGATGGAGGAAATGACGGACGTGGATGCAAATACAAGGATTTCATGGCATCTAAACCACCGTGTCTATCTGGAAGCCCGACGCCGGTGGAAGTCATGAACTGGATCTCCGAGATGGAAACGATGTTTGAAAGTTGCGAGTGTAGCAACAGGCAGAAGACCGCTCTCGCGGTTCCTCTGTTGAAATATGGAGTACTAAGCTGGTGGAAGCTACTGGCTAATTCAATGCCCAAAGGAGAAGCGAGCATGATGTTGTGGGAGGATTTTCTGGTGCAGTTAAAGATGCAATACTGCTCTGAGCAGGATCTTCTGGAGATCAACAACGAATTCCAGAATCTGAAGAAGGGAAGAATGAGCGTTACTGAATACGCTGCAAGCTTTACAGAGAAAATGAAGCTTGTTCCTCACCTCATCCCAACTGAACTCTCCAAGGTTAACAAGTTTGCCCTCGGATTACCAGCGGACTTCGGTCCAATGGTCAAAGAAACAACCACTCTGAAAGCCGCCATCTGGGCTGCTAAGAATGTGGAGACCCAGATACGAGAGAAGGGTCTGGAGAGAGCGGAGGTGGGAGAGAAAAGGAAATTTGATGGGTCGTCGAAATTCAGCAAGAAAAGCAAATTCTCAAGGTCTGGTACGCAGAAGTCTGGAGGAGGTGAAGCCAAATGGTGCGACAAGTGCAAGAAGAAGCACCACGGGAAATGTGACGGAGGAATCACCTGTTTCAAGTGTGGAAAGCCCGGACACTATGCCAACGAGTGCAGGTTCACTAAGAAGGTATGTTATGAGTGCAACGAGGAAGGGCACATTTCGAGGGACTGTCCGAAGAAGAAGGAGGCAGGAAGACCCAACATTCCGCCGAAGCCGAAGGCAAGAGCCTTCCAGATGACGCTCGAGGCTGCAAAGGAGGCAGCAGACGTCGCTTCAGGTACCTTTCTTGTAAATGGATTGCCTGCCAATATACTATTTGATTCGGGAGCAAACTATTCCTTTGTATCGCATAAATTTGGAGGAAAATTAGCATTGCCTGTAGAAAAACTTGATAATGCCCTAATTGTGGAAGTTGCCAGTGGCAAGTTCGTACCTGTTAGTGACCGTATTAGGAACATCGTCATCGACCTAAACGGAAACGAATTCCACGAGGAGCTGTTACCCATAGAGTTGAACGGTTTTGACATCGTTCTGGGATGGATTGGCTTAGCGCCAACGATGCTGAGATTCAATGCCGAAAGAAGATAGTAAGGGTAAACCCACCCGGAAAAGAGTCATTTATGGTGTACGGGGACAAACGCCGAGTAAATTCTGGAATCATCTCCCTGATGAAAGCCAGAAAATGTTTGTCCAAGGGATGTGCATCATACTTGGCATTCGTAATCGATGCTAAGAAGGAAAAGAAAGAAGTGCAGAATATACCGGTTGTGTGTGATTATCCAGAAGTCTTTCCCGAAGATCTTCCCGGATTACCGCCAGATAGACAAGTGGAGTTCAGAATAGACTTGTTACCAGGAACAACACCGATAGCGAAAGCACCATACCGATTAGCACCGACGGAGATGAAGGAGCTCATGACGCAACTTTAGGAGTTGTTGGACAACGGTTTCATTCGACCTAGTTCATCACCCTGGGGAGCTCCGGTGCTATTCGTGAAGAAGAAAGACGGAAGCATGAGAATGTGTATAGACTACCGAGAGCTGAACAAGGCAACGGTGAAGAACAAGTATCCATTACTGAGGATTGATGACCTATTCGATCAGTTGCAAGGTTCGAGCTACTTCTCAAAGATCGATCTTAGGTCAGGATATCATCAGCTGAAGGTGAGAGAGCAGGATATTGAGAAGACTGCGTTTAGAACGAGATATGGACACTACGAGTTCTTTGTTATGCTGTTTGGACTAACCAATGCTCCAGCAGCATTCATGGATTTGATGAACAGGGTTTGCAAACCATTCCTCGATAAGTCCGTGATAGTGTTCATAGATGACATTCTCATCTGCTCGAAAAGCCAGGAGGAGCACGGTCAGCATCTATGAGAAGTGTTGGAAGTCTTGAAGGAGGAGAAGTTGTATGCAAAGTTCTCCAAGTGTGATTTTTGGATCCGAGAAGTCCAATTCTTGGGTCATGTGGTTAACCAGGAGGGAATAATGGTTGACCCAGCAAAAATCGAAGTTGTGATGAAGTGGGAACATCCGAAGAGTCCCACAGAGATTCGAAGCTTTTTAGGATTAGCCAAATATTACCGACGATTTATCCAAGGCTTTTCTTCGATAGCTGCTCCATTGACTGCTTTGAACCATAAAGGAGCTACATATACGTGGGATGAGAAACACGAAGAAGCATTCGAGAAGCTAAAGAAGAAGTTATGTGAAGCACTGATTCTTTCTCTACCCGATGGAATTGAAGACTTCGCGGTCTATAGTGATGCATCTGCAGTCGATTTGGGTTGTGTTCTGAACCAAAGAGAAAAGGTGATAGCATACGCGTCTCGACAACTGAAGGAGCATGAAAAGAACTACCCCACTCACTTTGGAGTTGGCAGCGGTGGTTTTTGCTCTAAAGATATGGAGGCATTACCTCTATGGCACAAAGTGCAAACTTTTCACTGATCATAAGAGTCTCCAGTATCTCTTTAATCATAAGGAGATGAACATGAGGCAACGACGCTGGCTAGAGTTACTCAAGGACTACGACTGTGAGATACTTTACTACCCCGGTAAAGAAAATGTTGTTGCTGATGCTCTAAGTCGAAAAGTCAATCTTGAAAGGAAAAGGCCAAGAGCGTTGAGAATAGAAGTTGTCTCGACGATTGTGGAAAGTATCAAGAAAGCTCAAGAAGAAGCTTCGGAAAAGAATGACCGAAAAGAAGAACGTTTGGGAAAGACGTTGGTATTCGGTGCAAACCGTCAAGGACTGAAGGTATTCCAAGATCGGATTTGGGTACCTAAGACGGGAGGAATAAGAGATCTTCTGATGGAAGAAGCTCACAAGACCATGTACTCGATTCATCCCGGTAGCACTAAAATGTATAGGGACCTAAAACCCTACTACTGGTGGCCGACGATGAAGCTCGATGTTGCAAAGTATGTGGTCGAGTGTATAACTTGTGCAAGAGTTAAGGCACAACATCAGAAACAGTATGTGAGTTTAGAACCCTTACCTGTACCCATGGGTAAATGGGAAGACATCACCATGGATTTTGTGACTAAACTTCCCAGGACGAAGAACGGACACGACATGATTTGGGTGGTCGTGGATCGTTTCACAAAGAGCGCACACTTCATAGCTGCCAAAGAAAGGTGGTCTATGGATAAGCTTGCAAATGCTTACGTGAAGGAAATTGTAAGACTTCACGGTGTTCCTCTAACGATTGTGTCAGATAGTGATAGTCGATTCACGTCAAGGTTTTGGAGGAGTCTACAAGAGGAATTGGGTACGAAATTGTGTTTAAGTACAGCTTATCATCCGCAGACCGATGGTCAGAGTGAAAGAACGATTCAAACACTGGAAGATATGCTAAGAGCATCTACCCTGGAGTTCCAAGGTAACTGGGATGAGCACTTACCTCTGGTAGAATTTTCCTACAACAATAGTTTCCGCTCGAGCATCAAGATGGCACCCTATCAAGCCTTGTACGGACAGAAGTGTCGTACGCCGTCTTGTTGGCTTGAGGCTGGAGAAAAGCAGTTTATGGGCCCCGAGATAGTCCATGAGACTGCTGAAAAACTGAAGGTGATTAGGGAAAGAATGTTAGCAGCTCAGGATCGTCAGAAGAGCTATGCTGACAAGAAAAGACGACCGATGACCTTCGAAGTTGGGGATTCGGTTTTGCTTAAAGTCTCACCATGGAAGGGGCTTATAAGATTCGGGAAACGAGGAAAGCTAAGTCCAAGGTTTATTGGACCGTTCAAAGTTCTTCAGAACATTGGGAACCAAGCTTACAAGCTGGAATTGCCCGAAGTACTCGATGATATTCATAACACCTTCCATGTGTGTTATCTGAGAAAATTCACGGGAGAAGTTCCCGACATAATTCCAATCTCAGAATTAAGAATGGATGAGAACAAGAGGCTGATTGAAGAGCCCGAGGCAATTGTTGACCGTAAGACTAAGAAGTTACGACACAAGATGGTCGACTTGGTGCTAGTCCGTTGGAAACATTCGAATGAGCCGAATCTCACTTGGGAAACATAGGATGACATGATGAGTCGCTATCCGCACCTGTTTGCCGACGCATGATTCCGGGACGGAATCATCCTATGGGGGAGAGAATTGTAACGCCCGGGTTTCGGCGATAAGAATTTTTAGACGATGTAATAGTCTAGGTCAACTATTGTAACTCTTTTGATGTAATACATATGAAATATTTGAGTATTTTGTGAATTATGTGAATTTATATGCTTATTATTTAATTATAAATAATTAATAAAGAATAAAAATAAGCGTCAAAATTAAAATGTGAGATAAGCCCGATATCTTTACATAAAGTTGTAGTGGTCGAAACAAGGATTCCGGAGATATAAAGAACGCCGAAATCCGAGTTATAACGAAGAAGTTATGACCCGTCGAAGTTTCGTGATGGAACCGGCACGATATCGGGAAGCGTAAATAGTGAATTTACGATAAAGCGAGTTTTAGCCTTAGTGATCTAAACGAAAGTCGTAGAAAATGTTAAACCGAGAGCACCCATAAAAAGAACGCCCAAATCTGACTTCGTATGAGGAAGTTATGATTTTTCGAAGTTTCGGCTTAGCAGTGTACAACCCGAAGTTCGAATATTAGATCGAGCGGTTTTTAGCCGACACAACCTAAACGAGAATCGAAGATCTCGTTAATATTAGCGTAACAATAAAAAGACAGACGAAAACGGACGTCGGATGAAAAAGTTATGAATTTTTAACGGCCCAATCTTGTCCCGACCTGTTAAAAATATAACTTTTAAAATAAAGTCAAAATTAGCCGACGGAGTCTAAACGAAAGTTATAGAGTACATTCCCGCCTGCGGATGGATATAAAGAACGTCGAAAACGGCACTCGTATGTGAAAGTTACAAATTTTTAAAGTCGAGAGTGCAATTTGCGAAACTGTGATGACATGGCAAGATCCTAGCCGTTGCTTGCTCCCCACGGTCTCGCTTCGGATGGATGACACGTCGCCTCGCATACGCGCCGCGTCCAAAGTTGGGTACACCCAGCGTACCTTTAGCCTTATCCTTCCGAGACCGAGTGCGAGCCAGCTGTACGCGAGCTGGAGCCCTATCTGATCTACGCCCCGCGTACCTAAGGACTACGCCCAACATAGTCCGAGGTCTCGCAGGCTATAAAAGGGGGGCGAGGGTTTCCAGATTTTTCACTCATTTCTTCATTCCTTTCTCTCTCTACTTTCTCTCACTACCCATTTTAACCTCCTAAACCCTAGGAAAAATCCCTAGCACCCTAAGGAATCCCCGAGGCTCCCGGAGTCCCGAGAAAAAGGGTCTTTCGGTTCGGAAACGCTGCTCCGAGCAAGGCCCAGTTTTCTTTAAAATCCGCTGTAAGTGAGCTACGCCTACGTAATTTTTAATATAACTTTTAAATAATTATAGTAATGTTATTAGGTCCTTAAAATAATTATTTGGGCTATTATTATGAGTTATATTGAGTGTTATTTAACGCTTATATAATAATAATAATAGTTAGACTATTAATTAGTCGCGGTTAACGTTAAAACTAAACTCTAGTGGTATTAATACTATGTTTTGATCAAGGAAAAATTGTTTTGAGATAACGAAGTGTTGTTCGAGTACCGAGTCACCACCTTTCAGGTGAGTGCATAGTTACTTTCATCTTACACATAGATATGAAGTATTTAATATAAATTACGTGCTATGTGTGCATATTGTCTGAATACTTGCTGTTTATGCTGATGAAAGATTTTTATACATGTTTTTAAATGATTTAAACTGTATATGTATTTTATATCTACAAAATGTTGGGGTAAAACATGGGTAGATATAATAGACGATGTGTGATAAAATGATGAGAGGCCTCGATGTTGTTGTTGTTGATTCTGTCATCTAGTGGAGTATGGATGACAACCACAGACTCTTCTAGACAGTCCAGTGGAACGCTAGCAGGATCGCAACCTATAGGTGTTTGTGAACGATGTGTTCACCGGTGTACTCCATCCCCCTCATGGTTGCCTTTAGGACATTTATTGATGAGGAACCCCCTTAGCAGTAGTGTCCATCCCGATGATGATCCTTAGGCTAGGTCCCTTATGATAGGTGTTTAGGGACGTAAAGTGAGGATAACGGGAACGGGTAATCGGGTTATTGTTGATTGATAAAATTAATAAACTTATTTATTGTGGGTTGAAAACCCTATGTGCTCACCAGGCTCCCAAGCCTGACCCACTCAGTTTCATGTATTACAGGTAGTGGCGCTCGAGCATAGATGTAATGTTTTGGATGAGGGATTACGGATATAGGCCTGTAGATACGAAATAATGTAGTAAGGCTTATATTGTACTGTTTATGCTTTTGATCTGTATCGAACATGACATCCCGAGTCTTTTAATGAAATACATTTCCTTGGAAATGCTTTTGATAAATCTTTATCATATTTTGTTTTGGGACAAATTTCGCAACACTTTTATTTAAAATGTTACTCTGATTTTCAAACAAGCATAAACAAAATCGGTCTTTTCTGGCCGTGAAAATGGGGATGTCACAATAGCTCACATGTGTGTCTAAACTAATTTAGAACTTATATTACTAAGTCC
This sequence comes from Lactuca virosa, assembly GCF_052849685.1. NCBI lineage: Eukaryota > Viridiplantae > Streptophyta > Magnoliopsida > Asterales > Asteraceae > Lactuca > Lactuca virosa. The sequence goes on from NC_136430.1 coordinate 56,799,327, forward strand.
TAAATGTTCAGACTAACTACCAAATCTCACAATTCGAACTATGAAGAGGGATGCCGTAATCATAATCGAATTTGAGAATGCAATTTACATAATCGCTATCTCCTTAAAATCTCTCTTAGTGAAAGCATTTCCTCACAATCATTTTCATGAAGGAGAGAAACCTTATGACACTTAGATTTTATGGTGCATGTGTTCCTATCCATGCAAATTTGTCATAAGAATAATCGTAAGATAATGTTTGTGACAAATTCAAACTCTTATGGACAGAAATTTTTCATTCTTAATTTCTTGCCATCAAGGGTCCCACCATTGCTTCCAAGTTATTTAGCAGCTCACCTATGCCAGTCAATGTACTTTCATTGATCAAGGTGTTTGCCCTTATGCATTCAATTGAGAACTCGTAGAACTCATATGCATAATCACTCAATTGGATTGGCATAGAAATAAAATTTTGTCAGCACGATAGGTTACAATCCTCAAGTCGTGTGCTAGTGTTTAATAAGTTTACTTCTTGATTTGTTCTTGAAACTTTTCAAGATCTTTAGACTCCCAATGACCTCTTGACATATAAGATTCTCTTGTCAAGAAACATTTCTTGACAAACAAATACTCAAGAGTTAGTGTGTGTCGTTATCAAGACAAACCTACACACAATTTGGTACTAGCTGGTCTTTTTTTTATTCAAGACATCACAAATTACCAAAATGTGCTAGTGTAAGAACATTCCTACTTAAGATTATGTCACTCAATTCACAATCTTGGAGTATGACTCTAAGAATTGATTTTGGTACGAAGTACGATTCATCTTATTGACTTAACCATTTCAACAATTCCCATTCCCCTTCTTATCCATACTAATACACCAAGATGTCCTTAGAGGATGAATTGTAATATGGTTCTTATAATCTTTAAGACGATCATAAAACACGATACAAAAGTACTCTCCCTTCTTCTTAGATTGGAGAAACTTTTTATCTTTCTGCCTTCATTGATTCTTCTTATTCGTTCTGCCATTCATTGAATCTTTTCAATGATTCAGAATTACACTAAATCTTGTAAGCATGACCACATTTACTAAACTTTTAGTAAACCATGGCGAATAATCTCATTTTATTTATGGTGGACTTGACCAGTGCACAACATTGTGAACTCGATCTCCTAGTCCTTCACTTGACATTTTGTCAAGGAATTGGCCTTAAATTTTCTAAGTACCAAGATTTCCATACATCACATGATTCAAATCATATGATTCCAAGCTTCTGTCCAATTGAAACTCGTGCGATGAGAATCTTTCCTTACTTATAAAATCACGACGCTACCATAAATAACATAATTAAGAATCACATCCACTTAATATTGCTTATAATAGAAACACACAGACATCAATTTTCACAATTGCCATTGCAAGGAAATATAAATAAGATAAAATCAAATTTTATTTTATTACGGAAAAATAAATCCTTACAATCCAAACGAAAACTATGCTATTACATATTCCTAAACAATCTATCATGACTCTAAGCAGCAGCTCAAAAATCCGATCATTGAATCCATGTGATCGTAATCCATTTCTTCGCGATCAGACTCTGCTCGCTCCTTCCTTTAAGCTTCCTTCCTTTTCTTCGATCCTTCAAAACATCAAAATGTAATCTTATCACATCATGTATTAAGAAGAAACAACAAACAGTAACAGTTCATGCTGCAACCACCCAAGTTCCCTCCACACCACATGCTCCAGCCGCATCCACCCCAAGTGCCCCTAAGCAGTATTTCGGAAATCTCCCAAAGTGCAACAAGTGCAATCTCCATCACAATGGTGAATGCAGGGAGATGCATTGTACTAGTTGCAACCGAAAGGGTCACACGACAAAATACTGTAGGACCTATCATCCCCAGAACCAGCAACAGGGAAACAACAACAACAACACCAACAACAACAACGACAACAACGCTGGGGCTAGCCACACCTGTTATGGATGTGGAAGGATTGGGCATTTCCGTCGAAACTGCCCCAATATCAACAACCAAGGGAATGGAGGAGCAGGGAGAGTGCTGACCATGGGTCAAGGAGAAACGGTTCAGGATCCCGCTGTTGTCACTGGTACGTTTCTCCTTAACAACACATATGCATGCATCATGTTTGATACCGGGGCAGAGCGGAGTTTTGTGAGTAATAAATTCAAACATTTGCTAAAACAACAACCCCAGAAGCTTAATGAAACCTTTACGGTGGAAATGGCTAATGGGAAAACAGAATCAACTGGGGAAATCTACGTAGGATGTACCCTAACCTTAAATCACCACGCATTTCAAATAAACTTGATACCTGTAACTATTAGGAGTTTTGATGTGATTATTGGCATGGATTGGTTGAGCCCCCATCATGCCGAAATTATGTGTCGCGAGAAGGCCGTTCGCCTTCATCTCCCTAACCACGAAACCCTAATTATATACGGAGACAAACCCAGTACGAACCTTCGTCTTATCTCATGTATTAAGGCACATAAGTGTCTACAAAAGAAGTACTTTGCGTTTCTGGCTCACATCGTGGATAAATCCAAGGAAGAGGTTAGTATTCGAGACATCCCAGTGGCTTGCGATTTCCCTGACATCTTTCCTGAAGATCTTCCGGGGATACCCCCAGAAAGACAAGTCGAGTTCCGAATCGACCTTGTGCCAGGAGCTACACCCATCGCCAAATCGCCCTATAGGTTGGCTCCTGCGGAGATGCAAGAACTGTCAAGCCAAATCAGCGAACTCTTTAGCAAAGGATTTTCCGACCTAGCTTCTCACCCTGGGGAGCTCCGGTCCTTTTTGTTAAGAAGAAGGACGGATCCTTTAGGATGTGTATCGATTATAGAGAACAGAATAAGCTCACTATCAAAAATCGCTACCCACTTCCACGAATCGACGATCTATTCGACCAGCTTCAAGGAGCAAATTACTTCTCTAAGATAGATCTGCGATCCGACTACCACCAACTCAAGGTCCGGGAAGAGGATATCCCCAAGACCGCTTTCCGAACTCGCTATGGACATTATGAATTTGTTGTAATGTCCTTCGGTCTAACGAATGCCCCTGCCGCATTTATGGACCTGATGAATCGAGTTTGCCAACCATTCATCGACAACTTTGTTATCGTTTTCATCGACGATATTCTGGTTTATTCTCGAAGCGAAGAGGAACATAGTCGACATCTCCGACAAATCTTGGAAACCCAGCGAACCGAAAAGTTATATGCAAAACTTTCTAAGTGTGAGTTCTGGCTCCGTAGCGTAAACTTTTTAGGTCATGTTGTCAGCCAAGAAGGGATACATGTGTACCCTTCTAAGATCAAAGTCATTGAAGGATAGGCAGTCCCAACGACACCCACAGAAATTCATCAATTTCTGGGTCTCGCAGGCTATTACAAAAGATTCATTCAGAACTTCTCCAGAACAGCCAAGCCACTTACCATGCTTACACAAAAGGGCGTACCATTTGAATGGACAGAAAAGCAGGAGGTTGCTTTCCGAACTCTGAACCGAGCTCTCTGTAGTGCACTAGTACTATCATTACCAGAGGGAACTGAGGACTTCGTAGTTTACTGTGATGCTTCGAGGTTTGGGCTGTGTACTCATGCAGCGTGGGAAGGTGATAGCTTATGCATCCCGGCAACTAAAGACACATGAGGTGAATTATACCACCCATGATCTCGAATTGGGAGTTGTGGTCTTTGCTTTGAAGATTTGGAGGCACTACCTTTATGGTACAAAGTGCACCATTTTCACTGACCACAAGAGCCTCCAAGACATTTTAAATCAAAAAGAGTTAAACATGAGGCAGAAAAGATGGGTTGAGCTGCTAAATGATTATGAGTGCGAAATCAAGTACCACCCAGGCAAGGCTAACGTGGTAGCTGATGCCTTAAGTCGGAAAGAATACTCAAATCGTCATGTGAAAACTCTTTCAATAACCATTCAATCCCATCTGTCCTCGCAAATCAAAGAAGCCCAGTTTGATGCCATGAAGACAGAAAACAGAACAAGCGAAGCGTTATGTGGAATGGAAAAGAACTTCGAAGTCAAGGAAGATGGAGCATATTATTTCATGAACCGAATTTGGCTTCCTAAACTTGGGGGATTCAGAGAGGTAGTCGTGAATGAGGCCCATAAGACACGATACTCCATCCATCCGGGTTCAGATAAAATGTACATGGATATCAAGCAACATTATTGGGGGCCTAACATGAAGGTAGAAATTGCCACTTACGTTAGCAAGTGCCTCACTTGCACTAAAGTGAAGGTAGAATATCAGAAGCCCTAGGGGCTATTACAACAGCCGGTAATACCCGAGTGGAAATGGGAAAGGATTACCATGGACTTTGTGACCAAATTACCCAAGACAACAGATGGATTGGACGCCATATGGGTAATAGTTGATAGGTTGACAAAATCCGCTCATTTCCTGCCAATAAAGGAATCATACAAGATGGAACGATTGATGAGAATCTACATCAAGGAAATTATGAGACTCCATGGAGTACCAATATCTATCATCTCAGATCGGGATAGTAGATTCACTTCACGCTTTTGGCAATCGCTTCAGAAAGCTATGGGAACACAACTCGACATGAGCACTGCTTACCACCCACAAACGGATGGTCAAAGTGAGCGAACCATTCAAACGCTTGAAGATATGCTTCGAGCATGTGTGATAGACTTTGGAAGGTCGTGGGATATCCACTTGCCTTTAATTGAGTTTTCGTACAACAACAGTTATCACACAAGCGTCAAAGTTGCTCCCTTCGAAACATTATATGGTCATAAATATAGATCACCGTTGTGTTGGGCTGAGGTAGGTGACACTCAGCTAGCAAGAGGACAGACACCAAACAATGCATTAACAGGACCGGAAATCATACGTGAGACGACAAAGAATATAGTTCAAATTAGAGCTCGACTTCAAGCATCACGAGACCAACAGAAGAGCTATGCTTTTAAACGACGAAAGCCCTTGGAATTTCAAGTCGGGGATCGGGTGTTGCTAAAGGTCTCTCCCTGGAAAGGGGTGATTCGTTTCGGGAAACGGGGAAAACTAAACCCACGATACATTGGGCCATTCGAGATTCTTGCCCGAATCAGTCCAGTGGCCTATAGGCTGCAGCTACCTGGTGAGCTCAGCAGTGTACACCCCGTGTTCCATGTTTCCAATTTGAAGAAGTGCTTATCCGACGAAACTCTTGTCATCCCATTGGAAGAAATCGAAATCAACGAGAATCTCCTGTTCATCGAGGAACCAGTTGAAATCATGGACAGGGAAGTGAAGCGTACTAAGCAAAGTCGCATTCCGATTGTGAAAGTTCGGTGGAACGCAAAACGTGGGCCGGAATTCACATGGGAATGCGAAGACCATATGAAGAAAAAGTACCCTCACCTATTCTCGCATTCTCAAATCTAGCTTAAAAAAGAATTTCGGGATGAAATTCCCTCTAACGGGGGGATGATGTCACAACTAGGAATTCTAATGCTTTTGTAAACATTAACAATGATAACATTTGTGACTAAAACTTGAAAGTATGCATGATGTTTATTCAATAACACCAAAGTTCCATCAATCACCCTATGCAAACACTTCAAATAGTCAACAAAAGATTGGAAACCCTAAAAATCCCGGTTTAAGTCCATTATGGACTAGGATTTCCTTATTGGGCCTAATGGACCAATAAGTTTCCAATTTGACTAGTTTGGGCTTAGAACCCTTAATTGGGCTCTAATTCAACCCACCTTCATGAGATTTGACATTTTTGGGCCATATTGGGCCTAAAATGGAAATAAACTACTCCAATAAGCCTTGTTGGGCCATAACTAATCTAATTAGCCCTAATGGGCCACAAACCTACACTTTTATGCTAATTGGGCCGTGAACCACCCTAAAGGCCCAATGGGCCGAAAACTTCTTTATGGACCTCATGATTTCAAGTAAGGATCAAGAATTGGGCCAAAATGAATCCTCTTCCCTTCTTAATGCAATTCTCGACCCATTTAAAAAGAAAGAAAGGATTAGAAGAAGAATTAAGATAAAATGGATTAAGGAGGAAAATTGTGAGCATGCCACCTCTTCATTACATGGTGGACATCCATGCAATGTCACCTCACCCTCTCTCCCCTCTTCTTCTTCTACTCTCGGCCGAGAGCATCAACACACACACACACACACACTTAATTCACTTCCAAATACTTCCAAATCCTCTCAAGAACACCTTCATTCTTCCATCAAAATTTCGAGATTTGCAAGCATTCCAAGAAGGTTCTTCACTCATATCACAAATCCTTGGTAAGTTTTTACTTAGATCCATGGATTAACTTCTATATCTTATCAAAAATCTTCTCTTAATTCATTCAAATTCATGATCATGCTTCTTAGAACCCATTTAAGCCCAAAGATTTCTCAAAACGCTTGTTAGGGCCGAGAATCACCTCAACCCCTTCCATTTCTTCTTCAAAACCATGAGCAACAAAGCAAGGTGAGTTCATACCCCCTTGTTTTCGGTTTTGACTTGTTTTTGGGGGAGAATACAAGTACTATGTGTTGATCTATGTGTGTATGCTTGTTATATGTGATTTCTTTGGTTTGTGTTGTGAAAATATGATGTTATTTGCTAAATCTTGAAATCTATGGCTAAAGTGTGAACAATACATAAACAATGTACATAATAAACAACTTACTTCAAAGATCTAAGGATCTTTAGGCTTAAGAAGTGAAAACAAAGTGAAAATCCTTTTAAGTGTCATTTTTTGCAAAAATAATCAAAGTTTGGGTAAAATATTATATTTTCGGTTTTATAAGGACAAAATGGTATTATTTACATAGAAATCTAACTTTTATGAAAATAACACTTGTGTAGGGGTCAAAAACATAAATTTTAGCTTAATGGGCTTTAAATTTGGGCCTTACGAGTTTTGGGCCCAAAGTTGCGAAAAATGAAGTATTTGAGGGGCTGAAATGGAAAAGTTAACAAACTATGAGTTTGAAACGTGAATAAAACTGTTTTAAGGGCTGAAAATGACTTTGATGTAAAAATTGGACTATAAATGCAAAGTTTTCGACTTTAGGGTCAAAATTGTAAAACTTATGGAAATTGAGCCAAAATTGTAAACTTTTTTCAACTAAGGGCTGGAAATGGAAAATAAAATAATTTTGGGCTGAATTTATTATTTCAAATAAAGTTTGGGTCTAAAACGTCAAGAAAAACGGTTTAAGTACCAAAAATGTCAATTTTCATAAAAGGGGGCTAAAAGTGCCATTTTTATAGATAAAGGGGCTGAAACGGTCAAATTAAATGTTTTTGGGCCAATTAGACGAATATTAAATTTTTGGGTTAAAAACATCAAGTTTATAACGCATGGTTTTTAAATATATATATATATATATATATATATATATATATATATATATATATATATATATATATATATATATATATATATATATATATATATATATATAACCAAGCTTCATTATAAATCAAACGTCAAAACATCTTAACACTTCGAATAAACAACGAACTTACAACAAATACCTACATTACGAACTTAAGATCAATAAATTATAGATGATTCAATGGTTGGGCTCAAATATCTCCTATTCGTGCTATTGGGCCTTTGTGGCCCAATATCATGATTATTGAACCCAATATATTCAAACATGTTTATTGGGCTTCCGGTGACCCAATTACATACCTAGTGGGCCTTTATCAGCTTTAATATGTTATTGGGCTTTAATGGTCCATTTGCATTGCTAATAAGACCCTAAACCTTTATAATATGCTTAATGGGCTATAACGTGTCCGTAGCATACTCGACAGCCTGTAATAACATACAAAGTTAGTGGGCCTCCGTAGCCCTCTTCTCTTCGTCTGTTAGGCTTACCTTTATTCAAGTAAACATAAATCAGGTCGTAAAACATTGTTATTCAAATTCTTTTGGATTTAGTGAGAAATAACGGGTGACACCAATAAGTGTCGGTCGTAGTCTGTAGTTATAATCAAAGTCTCCTGGAGGGAGAGCAAGAGTTTGTGTATAGATCTATACGGGGGTGACTCCCCCACACCTAAGCTGTTCGCTACAGTTAGACTCGGCCAGTCTAGGGTGACAAAATCTTAATTCAAGACCGGCATTCACTAGAATGCCAAGACAGGCGAATTATGATGGGTTTTAGGTAAAACAAATAAACCAGAAAACAATTCCTAAGTTCACATGCAACCTACTTTGGATCTATGTTTTAACTATTGAACATACAACTTTGAATTGCAAAACAAGAACCCTAGAGGAGGAGGCTATTTTCGAAAATAGTAAACTAGGGTTTAGGAGTTACATACCTTTCAATTGTTATAGCAAACAATTGATAATTCCCTTGATCTTGATCTTGATCTTCTTGGAAGCTTAGCACCACAAGTGTAATGCCTCTAATGGAATCACACCCAAGAACTAGCAAGAAGGAAAGTAGAAGAAGAGAGAGGGGAGGGAGTATGCGATTTCGGCCAGGGTTTCTTCCAAAGAACAAGTGACCTAAAATGTGAGCCAGGAGGCTCCTTAAATAGCTGAGGTATCTAGGGTTTAGGGAAAACCCTAATTATCCTTTGCTTAGGGCCTAAGCAAAACCCAAGGGCCTTATCTGGACCCCTTGGACGAAATCTCTAGGGTTTTCCCTATGGATTTCGTCCACCTCCTTCCAAGGAGGTTCTGGAGTCTTCCACTCAACTATCTGATAATTGCAAACTAGTCCCTGCACTTTATAATTAACACTTTTAACCCCAAAATTAATTCTGATTAATTTCTGGCTAACTATTAATTAAACATAATGATTTCTAATTAATATATTAATCTTTTAACATATTAATAAATCATTTATATTAATTTATTAATCTTATAAATTAATATCTCTCCTTTCATAATTTCCTTGTCCAGTTGCTAGGTTGAGGGCAACCCAAAAGGACTGTGCTGCTATCAATTCAAGTACATACCAATTATAGTTATGAGCTTAGACACCTAATCCAACAGTCTCCCACTTGGATAAGTCTGTAACTATAATTGCTAGTATGCCTTCTAAATTCGACCAGCAAATTGTAGCTTCCAAAAGCTGCTGCCGAACTCTGACCCAGTCAGTTACGTGTCCTAAGATAAGTGATCATATAATCCTTCGTTCTGCTAGATATCCCTAGACAAAAGACATGGAATGTAATCAATCTCTTTGTCCAGAATCTATGTTTCCCGATTCCTGATTTGTGATGATGTAGTACTTCCAATTGAACACATCAATTTAGTCCTGGCTGGGCCCAGCACATAAGTCAACACCAAATCATCGAGGGGCCCACATATATCGCTTTTCCTGTTAGGGCAAAAGGAACGAATAAACGTTGACTCATATGCTTGTATCTTTTACTCATCAAATTATACATGACAATACGTTTTATAACACCAAGTTACTGATGCATTTTCGTATCACCAATGCATGACCGACTTGTAAATTACAACTCATATATCTTCGTTTCAAGATTATAAGATATTATCGTCTCAGTATTACTCGTGATGAATTCCATGAAGTGATACTCTGAGCGAGGGTTTATCCAATACTCAAATCTCAATTTCTGAGTACTCATGAACATTGCAGCAATTCTATTGCCATGTCTATCCTCAGACAATCTACAATCTAGTTCATGACAGTCTTAATTCACTACTTACTTCCAAAAGTACGAGCGACTGTGGAGTTTGAATAATTAAATTATTCGGGAAGTAAAACATGCAAAATATGAAACACAATAACAACCAATCGACAAAAGGCAGTAACCAAACTTATAAATAATACTTTATTATTTAATCACCAAAAGTCAATTACATTTACTTTGTTACAAGTTTCAGAACAAAACTAATCTAACTACTAAAACTAATATCATCTTTCAGTCCTATGCTCCGAGCATGCTGAATATGCTTAGCCCTACTCAGACCCTTTGTGAGGGGATCTGCTGGGTTATCTTCAGATGACACCCTCTTTACTATAAGATGGCCTTCTTCTACTCTATGTCTGATGAAATGGTACTTTCTGTCGATATGTCTGATTTTACCATGATCTCTCGGTTCCTTTGTCAAGGCAACCGCTCCTTCATTATCGCAGAACAATTCCATAGGCTCCTGGATGGTTGGAACAACTCCGAGATTTCCGATGAAGTTCCTCAACCAAGCTGCTTCTTTCGACGCTTCACTCGCTGCTATGTACTCTGATTCACAAGTAGAATCAGCCACCGTATCTTGCTTGGAACTCTTCCAAGTAACTGCTCCTCCATTCAGTAACAATACCCAGCCCGATTGGGAACGGAAGTTATCTCTATCCGTCTGAAAGCTGGCATCACTGTAACCATTTACTCTCAAAGTATCATTGCCACCAAGTACAAGGACCCAGTCCTTTGTCCTTCGCAAATACTTGAGTATATTCTTTACTGCTATCCAATGAGCTCTACCCGGGTTTCCCTGATAGCGGCTGACCATGCTCAAAGCAAATGCCACATCAGGGCGAGTACATGTCATAGCGTACATGATCGATCCGACAGCGGAAGCATAAGGTACACGATTCATGTTATCTATTTCAACATCTGTACTCGGGCATTGAGTCTTACTCAATTTGGTATTGCTCTGGATAGGTAGCTCTCCCTTCTTGGAATTTTCCATACTAAACCTCTTTAGTACCTTATCCAAGTATGTGCTCTGACTAAGTCCAATTAGTCTTTTCTTTCTATCTCTCAATATTCTAATCCCAAGAATATAGGCAGCTTCTCCAAGGTCTTTCATGGAAAAACACTTTCCAAGCCAAGACTTAACATCTCTCAAGGTTGGAACGTCGTTACCAATGAGTAATATGTCATCGACATATAACACCAGAAAAGTTAATATACTCCCACTAGCCTTGATATACACACAAAACTCATCTTCACTTCTAGAGAAACCAAACTCTTTGACTTTCTCATGGAAGCAAAGATTCCAGCTGCGAGATGCTTGTTTCAATCCATAAATGGATTTCTCAAGCTTGCACACTCTATTGGGAAACTTTGCATCAACAAAACCCTCTGGCTGATTCATGTAAACATCCTCAGCCAACTTCCCGTTAAGGAAAGCAGTCTTGACATCCATCTGCCAGATTTCATAGTCATGAAAGGCAGCTATGGCGAGCAATATCCTAATAGATTTAATCTTAGCTACTGGCGAAAATGTCTCATCATAGTCAACCCCTGGGGTTTGAGTGAAACCTTTTGCAACCAGTCGAGCCTTGAATGTATGCACATTCCCATCCATGTATGTCTTCTTCTTGAAGATCCATTTGCACCCAACTGTCTTACGACCTGGTGCACTATCAACCAAATTCCAAACTTGGTTGTCATACATGGACTTAATCTCGCAGTCCATTGCCTCTTTCCACTTGGAAGCCTCTGGGCCTGCCATTGCTTCCTTATAAGTGACTGGTTCATCTAAGTTTACCAGTGTTCTGTCACTTATGAATGTGTCACCATCTGAAGTAATATGAAAACCATACAACTCAGGTGGCACACTCACCCTAGTGGACCTTCGAAGAGGTAATGAATTATCAACTGGTTCAACAGGAATTGTTTCCTCTGGTTGAGTGCTAGTGTCATCTAAGGTTCCTTCGTTGGTTAACTCTTGAATTTCTTCAAGTTCAATGGTGCTCCCACTGTCCTCTTTGAATATGAGCTCCCTTTCTAGAAAGACTCCTCTTCGTGCTACAAAGACCACGTTTTCACTAGGCCTGTAGAACAAATATCCAAAAGACTGCTTTGGGTAACCAATGAAAACACATTTCTCACTTCTAGCTGCTAGCTTGTCGTGAGTCTCTCGTCTTACGAAAGCTTCACAACCCTAGACTTTAATATGTGCCAACGAGGGAACTTTCCCCGTCCACATTTCGTGAGGTGTTTTGGCAACCTTCTTTATAGGGACAAGATTGAGGATGCGGGCGGCTGTCTCTAAGGCATACCCCCAGAAGTGAATAGGAAGCGAAGCACGACTCATCATAGAACGAACCATGTCTAACAAGGTCCGATTACGCCTCTCAGCTACACCATTTAATTGTGGTGTCCTAGGAGGAGTCAATTGTGAGACTATCCCACATTCTTTCAGATAGTCGTTAAACTCGATACTAAGATACTCCCCGCCTCTATCGGATCTAAGTATCTTTATCTTCCTGCCCAATTGATTTTCGACCTCATGCTTAAACTCTTTGAACTTTTCAAAGGTTTCTGACTTATGCTTGATCAAGTAGATATAACCATATCTGCTATAATCGTCAGTGAAAGTCACATAGAATCGATTAGCATCTCTTGTAGTTGATCTGAAGGGCCTACACACATCTGTGTGTATGAGATCCAACAGACCTTCACCTCTTTCACAAGACCCTGTGAATGGTGATTTTGTCATCTTTCCCAAAAGACAAGATTCACACATATCATCTGATTTTAGGTCAAATGATTCCAACACTCCATCCTTTTGGAGTTGGGCTATGCGTTTCTTGTTAATGTGTCCAAGTCGACAATGCCACAAGCATGCCTTGTCTACACTATTAGACAAGTCAATATTAAGTACACTATTTCCTAAGCTATCAACACAAGTCACTGTTTCATACACACCATCACAAGGTAAAGCTTCAAACATAAAAACACCATTCTTGTAAACAGAAATTGAACCATTCAAATCATTAAAAGAATATTTAAAACCTTGTCTGAACAATGCATGCAATGAAATAATGTTTCTCGTCATTTCAGACGAATAGCAACAATTTATCAAATCTAATCTAACATCATTACTAAGCAAAAGCTGATGAAGTTTATCCTTCCTGGTGAAGACTTTCTGTTTCCCATGATCAAGTTTATCCTTCCTCGCTCTATCTCCTCACTTTCCTTTCGCCCCTGCATATCAGAACAGATATGAAAACCACATCCTGTATCAAGGACCCATGAACGAGAAGATAATGAGTTATTAGCAGAAATAGTGTAAATACCTGCCGAAGATGGCTTCACTTTGCCATCCTTGATATCTTGCAGATATTGTGGGCAAGATCTCTTCCAGTGCCCCTTTTGATTGCAGTAAAAGCAAACGGCCTCTTTTGGATCAGAAACATGGGGAGTGGAACCATTGGGCTTAGCTTTTGGGCCATTGCTAGATGACCTAGCTTGAGCCTTGCTCTTCCAGTTTTGTTTGGGAGGACCTTTCCTCTTCTTCCCCTTTCCCTGTCCAATAGCCAAGACAGGGGCACTTGCAGGTGTGGAGGGTATACTTTTACCCTTCATCCCTGCTTCAGCTGTCTGCAACAAGTTGTGCAATTGGGCCAGAGTCTGCTCAGTATTGTTCAAATGGTAAGTCAGAATAAACTGACCATAACAATCAGGTAGTGAGTTCAAGACCATGTCAATGGCCAATTCCTCATCAAAGTGAATGTTGAGCTTGACCAAACGCTCTATGTAGCGTTGCATTCTTTGCACATGTGACACAACCGATTCCCCTTCTTTCATCTTGCAAGCCATGAGTGACTTGACTACTTCAAACTTTTCTTGACGAGCTCGCTTATGGTACTTTTCCATAAGTTCCTTGTTCATCTCAAAAGGCCAGTAGTCCTCATAGTACCTCTGCAGTTCTGGGGACATAGTTGCTACCATGATGCATGCCACTTTGGTAGCATCATCGTAATGTTTCTTGTAGGCAACATATTCTTCAGGAGTAGCTTCAGACTCATCAAGCTCTTTGAGCTCCTTTTCAAGAACATATTCTTTGTTCTCAAAACGAAGCGCCATCTTGATGTTGCGCATCCAATCGTTATAGTTAGAGCCATCCATAACGTCTTTGGAGCAGATATTGAGCAAAGAGAAGTTTTGGTTTGAGGAGGATGAAGCAGAAGTGTTTCCAGGAGTAGACATCTGAAAAGAAAGAAAGTTTTAGTTAGATTTCAAGATACCTTAATATAATAACCCAAAGATAAAATATCAAGGTTAGGATCCAACTATGAAGATTCACAACTTAGAAATGGGATGCCGAGATCCAAGTGTAAATTTCATAAAGGTAGGTGAATGACGATTCACCAATTCCACCATTAGCCGAAACAAACGAAGTGAAATTCCTAATTCTTTTGAGATACATTGAAACTATTCAATGGCATGTTTTAATCTCAGATTGTGCTCTTCTATTTGTGACTGGGATGCCGAGGATCACAAACAAGATGTGAATAACCATGCAAATGTGCTTGGTAACCTCATTGTCTTTATCATTAACTATTGATGTGCTGGTAAACCACACACGCTCCATCAAAATGACAATTATGAGATACCTATTACTACTCTTTATTAGTGCCTTTTAGTGTGCTGGTTAACCACATACGCTCCACTAACGACCAATAAAGCATAATGTGCAATTTCATGGATTAGCATACTTTTCACATTTTTCCTAAAGTAACTAGAGTTGGGATTTTGAAAAATAATGTTCTAGTACTTTCTTTAATAGCATTATACTTTTAATGAGAAGTAGTTGTCCTATCAAATCCGTTCTGCTAACGACCCTCCACTAATCAAGGGAGCGGTGGGTGAGAGTGGACACCCATTCAACTACCATTTTATAGGCAGTTTCCTTATACCCCCCTTATAGACTAGCTTCGTGAATGAGGCATACTAGCGATTTGACTGACCATATTCTTATACATATATAATATTAAACATTTAATCATAATACATATATAAGGTGTGTTTTAAAACTTTTTAAAACTTCAAGGTTTTTATAAATTTCGAAATTCAAACTATTAAATTTAAATTTAAATAAACCAATTAACTAGATTTAATATTTATCTATTAACTAATTTTTAATCAATTTATTAAATCTTGTAAGGATTATCTAATTAAATTAATCAATTAATTTAATCCTAATCCTTATCCCTCTAAATTTCGAAAATTAGGGTAAGGATATTATCCAATTAATCTAATCAAGTAACAATTATCCAAAACAAGAAACCCTAAAACTTCTAGCATATTTCGAAATTTACAAGGGAGGAGGCTAGGGTTTTCAAAACCCTAACCCTAATTTCGATTAGGGTTCTTTGGAGGCTAGGGTTTTCAAAAACCCTTTTATCCAAAACCCTAATTTCGAAAATTTGGCCTTTAGGGTTTAAAAGCTATAAACCCTAATTTGCAATTCCACAATTATAGCAATTCAATTTAAAACGAACCATGCTCTGATACCACTGATGGGTTTTAGGTAAAACAAATAAACCAGAAAACAATTCCTAAGTTCACATGCAACCTACTTTGGATCTATGTTTTAACTATTGAACATACAACTTTGAATTGCAAAACAAGAACCCTAGAGGAGGAGGCTATTTTCGAAAATAGTAAACTAGGGTTTAGGAGTTACATACCTTTCAATTGTTATAGCAAACAATTGATAATTCCCTTGATCTTGATCTTGATCTTCTTGGAAGCTTAGCACCACAAGTGTAATGCCTCTAATGGAATCACACCCAAGAACTAGCAAGAAGGAAAGTAGAAGAAGAGAGAGGGAAGGGAGTATGTAATTTCGGCAAGGGTTTCTTCCAAAGAATAAGTGACCTAAAATGTGAGCCAGGAGGCTCCTTAAATAGCTGAGGTATCTAGGGTTTAGGGAAAACCCTAATTATCCTTTGCTTAGGGCCTAAGGAAAACCCAAGGGCCTTATCTGGACCCCTTGGACGAAATCTCTATGGTTTTCCTTATGGATTTCGTCCACCTCCTTCCAAGGAGGTTCTGGAGTCTTCCACTCAACTATCTGATAATTGCAAACTAGTCCCTGCACTTTATAATTAATACTTTTAACCCCAAAATTAATTCTGATTAATTTCTGGCTAACTATTAATTAAACATAATGATTTCTAATTAATATATTAATCTTTTAACATATTAATAAATCATTTATATTAATTTATTAATCTTATAAATTAATATCTCTCCTTTCATAATTTCCTTGTCTAGTTGCTAGGTTGAGGGCAACCCAAAAGGACTGTGCTGCTATCAATTCAAGTACATACCAATTATAGTTATGGGCTTAGACACCTAATCCAACAAATTAGTCATTATTATGCATGGTTATAATGACTCACATAGAGATTCATTACCATCTAAGTAATCATTGGGAAATCATGTTCATATGCTATGACGATACAATAATACAAAATTATCATACTATTTATATCGGAAAACATCGGGTTTTCCGGGGGAACAACATTATTCACTTTTACTTACAACAACTATAATACAAGAAACTATTATGAAAAACATTTCACTTTTGCATGTTTTGAAATCATTCACACGTATACTTATGGATCATCACACATTTTTCATAAACAATTTATGTTTCAGAAAATATCGGATTTTCTGGGTTTTACAAACAATACAAAACATTTTCATATCAAACCTGCTTATGAACTCACTAACATTATATATGTTGACCGTTTTCAAAATAACTTGTGTTCTCAGGTAACCGTTAGAATGAAGAATTATCAAGCATGTGTCTGAATGTCTTTTGTGTAATGTCATTTGATAAACAATTTATATTTGGGATTATGTAATGTAAACAATGTACTTGATGTGAACAATGACGGTTGTAATGTATTAATGCATGGTGATGTTTATGTTATGTTTCATGTATATTCATTGTGATGATATTTCAATTTAAGTCACACGAGCCCTCGGACATTTCCGCCGTCTGGTTCGGGGGTGTGACAGGTTGGTATCAGAGCTCTGTTTATAGTGAACTAGCATATCTAACCACACATTGATATGCAACTATAAACCCAAAGAGGGACTAAATAACTCTGAACAAAACAAATAAAATATAATAATAAACACTCTTACTTGTGCGACTTAGAAAAATAAACATAATAACAAATCAAATAAGACATTTGGGAAATCCTGACATCTCGGTTAAGCCAGGACTGTTCACAGTTGTATTAGGGATGAATGTAGCCTGATCAACTACATTTCCTTCAGAGTACAACTATCGCATGCCCTGGAGCGATCGCGATGGTCAATAAACCTAAGGCATACCCTTTTGTTAACCAAGAGGAGAACATCAAACCAATTTCAATAACAACAAAAATATCTTAGGAATAATAATGGTTTATTTATATACCCTCCTTACGTGTTCCTCATCACAGTTAGTCAGTCACCATGGAAGAGGAGCATCAAGGCATTCAGTTTCACCAGGCCTTGGTGGCCCACGGAATGATTGAAGACGACCCCGAGGAAGGACAAGGGGCAGCACACGGCATTGAGCCCGACGAGTACACGGATACGGACTACGAGTTTGAGGGGACCGATGACGACATGGAGGAGGAAAGAGACACAGACGAAGCCTCCGTCAAACCACCTACCGACGAGACTCATCAGGACCACCCTGCCCCACCAGGAAATCCCGTGAGAGAGGATCGTTCTCCGGAGGCAGAGGCTGCGGCACTACGGCAACATCTATTTGCCATGGAGGCACGAGCGGTACAGGCTGAACTAGAAAGGGATGAAGTCATCGGGGAGATGACCGAGATGGCCCAGATGTTGGCACAACATTTCGGAATATGATTTCGCTACCACCGTTGGGCGCCTCCTAGTGTGTTTAGGATCAGTAGACCCCCTACTAGTGTTATGTTCTCTTATGCTTACCATGTTATGTACTACCGACTCCATGTTTAAGTGATTACACTACTCATAGAGTCGTTATGCTGCCGAACTTTGTACCCTTATGTATGCTCTTTCGGGCAAATTTTCATGTATTTTTCATGTATCAAAGTACGGATATTATTAGTGGAAAATATTATGTGTTTTATCGTGATGTTGTTATCTGCTATGTGTTTTATATTCTTATTATTTGGTGTAAATAAATGGAATCACTTAGATGCACAATCGATTCACGGAATTCCCAACTTAAATACAATACGTACTCAACATCTTTCTGTTCCATAACAGCAAGATGCCACAAAGACCAAACCGTGGAAACAATCAACCACCGACACCACCAGAAATCAACTCAGTTGCATTTCAAGCAGTTGTATCTGCTGCAGTCACAGCAGCACTGGCGCAGATCCACAATTGGAACAATGGTGGAGGCAACGGGCAGGGGGTCGGAAGTTCAAACAACGGGATGAACCAAGGACCTACCAAGACATGCTCTTACAAAGATTTCACCAACGCCAAACTATGAACCTTTAATGGGACAGGGGGAATGATAACCCTGAAGAGATGGATTGAAAAGGTGGAATCGGTGTTCGAGATATGCGGATGCCCTGAAGAAGTCAAGGTGAAGTTTGCAGCATGTACATTTGTTGATCAAGCTCTCACCTGGTGGAATGGACACGTGGAGGCTATGAATCTTCTGATGGCTAATGCCATGCCATGGACGGAACTAAAGGAAATGCTAATGGCTGAATACTGCCCGCGTGGCGAGGTTCAGAAAATGGAGCAAGAATTATGGAATCTCATTGTCCAAAACTCCGACATCGATGCCTACATATCAAGGTTTTGTGAATTGTCTCTGTTGTGCCCTGGCATGATTACTTCGGAAGGGAAGAAAATACAACGATTCATCTGGGGATTAACTCCCCCAATTCAAGGAAACGTGATAGCCGCAAATCCTGAAACCTTTGACAATGCCAAGAGGTTGGCCAAAAAGTTGTACGATCACAACAACAAGAAGGGCGAGAAAGCAGGGGAAACTAAAAGCCAGAAGGAGAGTGATAACAAGAAAGGAAAGAATAACAAGAGGACGGGACGACAAGGCTCAGAGTCGTCGAAGAAACAACAAACAGTAACAGTTCATGCTGCAACCACCCAAGTTCCTTCCACACCACATGCTCCAGCCGCATCCAACCCAAGTGCTGTCCCACCCCAAAACCGGAACGGCGGAAACGTTTGGGGGTGGAGGACGTCATGTTTAGTATCACAAGACATGCATCATAGTAAGCAAAGTAATGAACAACCATTTCATTAGAAAGAAGGTGTTTACTAAGTGTGTTCACAAAACATAGAATACATAAGCAAATAACAATCAATACGTGAAGCTATATTGCTCCATCTTCTGAGTTCCCAGCACGAGTACCTGTCTACTAGGCTCCTGAGAATACAAGTTATTTGAAAGAGTTGATCAGCAATTAAGCAGGTGAGTTCATAAGATTTTAGTGATGTAAATAAATTGTAAATTCTATTTAGAAAAGTTCGCCAGTTCCTCTTAGAAAATCCTATATTTTCTACTTTGGTGAAAGATACGTAAAAATGATTCTACAATCCTTTCTACGAGTACTAAATGGATACAAGTGATATAAAAACTCAGAGTAAACAAACAATCGACTGTGCGCATCTGCCCTATAACTCTGGCGTGTTCACTTGTTACTCGTGGAGTTAATTGTAATGGTTCCTTTATATTTAATGAAAAGATTATTTTAAGAAAACCCTTATTTCTTATAATATAATGATGACCACAGTGATTACTTCTATAATCACTTAGTTTATACTAGCTATATATGATCTAATATCGATTAGATAGTTAATTGGGCGAATCTGCCCTAAGCCCACAACCAAACAAGGAACAGGAATTAAGGCGGAAAGCACACATCCAACTACCTATTGGGTATCAATGATATATAAACATGCTGTATTAACTAAAGTATTTTAAAGTTAATCACCTAAGGTCCTTTAAGTTTAACCTGGTTTAATAAAATGGATTAAACCCTTTACTAGTAAGTTTCTAGTTTTGTATATCCAAAGTTCTGATTTGCAAAGTAATCTGTACTAGAAAACTGTGCATTGACTCTGTGTCCTATGACTTGACCCATACCTGGTACCCTTATGATGACTCAATGTATACTAGACATATATATATATATATATATATATATATATATATATATATATATATATAGAATCGAATAGATAATAGACTGAGTGAATCTGCTCCAAGCCCACAACCAAACAAGGAACATGAAATGGAGCGGAGAGCACACATCCTATTACATGTCGGATCCTATTGATATACATGTATCCTTTGATGTATACGCTAAGAAATCATTAACTAAATATAATATATACATTAATGAATATGCGAGAATATCACAAAGTAATTGTAGTAGAGAAAATAATGTTTTACCTCAGCAGTGACACTGCTGGCTATAAAGTAATAAAATACAGACTCCAGGTAGTATTAAATGTACAATACACCTCGGGGAGTCTAAAATAGCCTTTAGTCCTAAGTCGGTTAATTAATGGTTTAAATGTGAACTCGTATGTAACTAGGAAGATATATTATGATATTTTATCACCTCGTGTCTGCTAGTCCTGGCACGTGAAATCGCACCAGTGTCAATGCAAACCCGGCAAGATATATTATTAGGTTTATAACCTCGTGCCTGCTAGTCCTGGTACGTAAAATCGTACCAGTGTCAATGCAAACCGGAAAGATATAATTTACGTGCTTTTCCCTGGTACTTAGTGTACTTTTCCCTGGTACTTAGTGTGCTGTGCTTTTCCCTGGTACTTGGTGTGCTTTTTCCCTGGTACTTAGTGTGGTGTGTTTCTCTCTATATTAGTTATAGTATGTTCTCCTCTATACTTATTAAACTCTGAACTGAACCCTTAAACTATACCTATTATAGTTTACTAGTAATGTACTTGAATTATTGTTGAAAATACTCAATTTACCACTAAGTTATGCTAGTACTTTAAAACGGAGTTTTGTTAAACTATAAAGTAGCATAACTTGAAAAGAGCTTTTGAAATGTTTTGACAACTTATAAATGACATAAGTAATCTTTTGAAAGATGTTTATAGCAAACATTTACACAATTATCATTGTGTTC
Organism: Lactuca virosa; assembly: GCF_052849685.1. Lineage (NCBI taxonomy): Eukaryota > Viridiplantae > Streptophyta > Magnoliopsida > Asterales > Asteraceae > Lactuca > Lactuca virosa. Next base: position 56,820,222 of record NC_136430.1, read on the forward strand.
AACTTGTATTCCCCTCCTTAAAAGCATTTAAAACAGTTAAAAGATTCATTACGGGGTATGAACTCACCTGATGTGGGTGATTCAACGGATACGCGTGTAAGGATGAGAAGTTCCACGAACGAAGTCCCGAGACTTAACGAATCCTAAATGACATATAATGTCATATATTGACATAAATATAGTGTTTAGAAGCAACCAAATGCAAAGAAACACCTCACGGGACTAGGAAACACTTTGACCAAGTGTTGGAATCACATGTGATTTAATTTAGGGGAGTGTACGGCCACTTTGAGGAGTGTGCGGCCATGGGTGTGCGGCCAGGGAGTGTGCAGCCGCACACTCATGGTAATGAGTGCACAAAAGTGTTTTCCAAAGGTAGGGAGGCTTGTGAGACGATTGTTCAACAAGTGGTGAAGCTAGAAAGGAACTTTGGAGGCCCTTAGGCACTAAACAAAGGGGTGTACGGCCACATGGAGTGTGTGCGGCCGCATACTCCTTGATGAACATGGTTTGGACGTTTTCTAAGGCTCATATCTAGTAAGTAACAAGCTTAGGGGATGGTACTTACAATATGGAAGCCTTTAGGGGTGTTTGAAAGGTGTTTTGAGGGGTGTTTGAGGGGTGTACGGCCACATGAGTGTGTGCGGCCGCACACACCATGTGTTCTTGAGTTTTGGGAATTTCTAAGGGCTTAATCTAGTGTTCTTAACAAGATTCGAGCATAAGGGAAGAGTACTTACGATCCGGAGGCTCGAGAAAGCTCAAAATCGCCAAGAACAAGTGTGTGTTCTTGTTGTTCTTGGTGTAACTTGAAGATCTAGACAAAACATGATTTCAAATGGATGAAATCAAAGGATGTAACTAGTTTATGAAGATTAACAACAAATCGGGAGAAGAACACTTACCAACTCGAAGATCTAAGCTTAAAATTGGATGGTAGTTGAGAGCAAAATCAAGTTCTAGGCTTAGGAGGGTGAAAAGAGATGAAAGATGGCTAAGTCCCAACCTTATACATGAGAGTGTGTTGCCAGGAGAGGGGTGTGCGGCCGCACACCCATGTGTGCGGCCGTACACTCCTTGTGTTGGAGTGTAAGGCCCAGTTTTGATGCTAGAAGTGTACGCGATCCATTCCTATGCTCAATGCTTGAATGTACTGACCTTTGGACCTTTAAACGGACTCTAAACGAGGCTAAATGATAGCATAAATGAGTCTGACACTCAGTTGACTTGACTGGCTGAGCTTTGCAAGGCAAAAATTTTAAAAAAATTTCGGGTTGTCACATCATCCCCCCGTTAGATGGAATTTCGTCCCGAAATTAGCTTTCTTACAGTACTACTGGGGTTGCGCTCCTCTGATTTGCAGAATACCTACTCGTAGGCCTGGCAACGTTTCCATGGTGTTCATGATAGGATTCATACTTAGTCCATCTATCATTACCTCGTGTATACAAGTCGTATATAATTAGGATTAGTAAGACTGTCGGATGTGCGACTCTGCTCCAGGTCCACAACTAAACAAGGAACAGGAGATAGGGCGGAAGCACACATACTAAATCTGCGTAATCATAATCATATACCACCCTCATGTATACCCTGAGTAGTGATAGGTGGGCTGTATTCGTCCATAGCCTCTCTGCTCGAACTCGAGTCTGTTGGACGAGTGGTATTTCGTGACGGTCTGTGGAACATACGAAGGGAAGGTTTCGGAAGACAAAGTACTCTTCGCACGAGTACTTTGGAGCTTAGAATACGAAAGACAAAACTGTGGCTTAGATCGGACTGTCTTTACGAGTGACGAGGGTTTCACGAACTTGACGGTCGAGGCGTTGGGAACATATGAACTTAGTATGGTGAAGACCACGCCAACTCATGACGAATGATAGTAATGGACTCTTTACTGAACAAAGTTTTGGCCGATTGGAAAGAAATGTATGTTATACAATGATGTGTCCTTAGCGTGCTCGAAAATGTACTCTTATTGAGCTCGACTATGTACTCTTAGTGCGTTCGATAGTTTACTCTTAGTGCGTTCGATAGTGTACTCTTAGTGGGTTCGATAGTGTACTCTTAGTGCGTTCGATAGTGTACTCTTAGTGCGTTCCATAGTGTACTCTTAGTGTGTTCGATAGTGTACTCCTAGTGCGTTCGATAGTGTACTCTTAGTGCGTTCGATAGTGTACTCTTAGTGTGTGTTCTAGTGCTTTCTGTTTTCCCCCTAGATGTTAACACTTCTACGTATCGTACCGCGTTGAGCGAGTACATACAAATGAAAGTGTTTTGATAACTGATGATGATACTTTATATCATGATCCTCCTCGGTACCACTACGATCGCCTGTCATATACAAGTTATGAATATTTAAGATGAATAAGACGATCGACTGAGTAACTCTGCCTCAAATCCACAACCAGACAAGGAACAGGAATTAAGGCGGAATCACTCACTCTAAGTCTGAAAAATCTTAGCTATGCACAACCCTTAACGTACATACTAAGCCATCATAGCTTCTCAGAACGGATCTCTTAGTTCTCTTGAGTACTGTGACTTATTTCAATTAGTGAGTTATTATAATTACTTTTAAGTGTTATCCCCAAGTTTTAATCTTATATAAATGTAAATTAATTTTCAAAGTAATTACTAAATCGAAAACGTACCGCTGCTTGATGGCGACTCCGAGGTCGATTCTCCTGTGGTGATCATCAGAATTCGTCCATCCGCTCCTGAGTTCTTTGTTATCGGTCAGTCCTCCTGGTAGTGTCCAGTCTCACCACAGCCATAGCAGGCTTGGTCTTCTTCAACTCCGGGGACTTGGGAGATCGGTTGAGCCGGTGCCCTACAGAAACGGATTGTGTGTCCTTTTATGTGGCAGTTCAGACATTGCATTTTCCGGCATACTCCGGTGTGGTGATAGTTGCACTTCCCACACTTCGAAAGGGTTCCATAATATCGACTGGCAGGTGCTGGAGTAGCAGGCGTTCTGGCGGTGTACATAGTACTCGTTCGTTCTTCCTGCAGGGTGTACTGTGTTGCTTGCTTCCCCTTTCTCTTGTTCCCCGACTTCTGTCCATAGTCCTCTTCCCTCGGTGGCTCGGGAACCGGGACTTCTACGCCATGGTGGACTTCATGGTCGATGAGTCGCTGGGCCAGGCGTTTGGCACTATCGAATGTGGCTGGGTTAGAAGACAACACATTTCCTTGGGTCGGGGCAGTCAGACCCCAGATGTACCTTTCTATCTTCTTGCTCTCTGGGGTAACCATCCCGAGGCATAGTGGTGCCAAGTCGCTAAACCTGTCAGTGTAGGCCACTATGTCTGAGCCGACTATCTTGAGCTCCCATAGTTCTTGTTCCAGCTTTTGAACTTCGCCCAACGGGCAATATTCTTCCATCATTAACTCTTTTAGGTTCTCCCAACCTATTGAGTTAGCCACTGATAGGGTCATTGACTTAACATGGTTGTTCCAGCATGTTAGGGCTCTGTCAGAAATGGTGCAGGCAACAAACTTCACTTTGCTCCCTTCAGGGCACGAACAGATTTCGAAGACCGAATCTGTTTTCTCGAACCATCGCATCAGAGCGATGACTCCACCATTTCCATCGAAGGAATTGGGTTTGCAGTTCACGACGTCTTTATACGAACACTCCCTTGGGTGTCCGTGAGTAACTCCGGGGTTGGTTAAGTGGGTACCGCTACCAGATCCGAGGATACCACTTTCACCGAAGTGAGCTAGAGCAGTTGCCACTGCGGAGGGTATCGCTGCTTGGAGAGCAGCAGGATCGAATTGTGGCATTGGAGTTGGAGTTATCGGAGTAGTGCATCTGTTTGGTCTGCGAGGAGGCATCTTTGCTAAAAGAATACAAAGATGAGATGGAATAAGTCTAAAGCAATGGACACAAGCCGAAAGCTGAAAAGACAAGGTTATCCTAGTTCTGGGTGTATCGGATACTGACTTCCACAGGGTTCTGGAAACAATTCATAAAAGAGTCTATACCAAATAAACTTTATGAAACTGGAATGGCTATCCTCGAATGAATATCTGTTACCTGAATAACTGTTACCAGCTGCATGTAAGAAAATAATCCTAACACATAATATGAGCAGTGTTTCCACCAACTCATTAAGTTAAACAAGATTATTATTTATTAGTGTGACGCATAAGACGTTTCGGCTACTTCGACTGATCCTTCTTTGAAACTTCTCCTGAACTTGCTCTTGTTCCTCCTTGACTCTTCTGTTGACTGCTATGAGGAAGTGGTTACATCTACTGGGTTTGTCGTGCGAGAATGGAAGTGTCTAGAGAATCTATGAGATTAAGTGAAACATTATGGGGTGATCCTTACAGAGTCCTTCAATAATTGCACAATGTATACAAGTTGTATATAATTTAAGATGAGATAGACCTTCGAATAAGTGATCCTACTCCAAAACCACAACCAAACAAGGAACAGGTAGTGAAGCGTAGATCATGAATTCTAAGTCTATAAAATCTCAATTATATATAACCTTGGGAGTATACATTGCAAGATTATAGACCTATCCGTAAGGGTCTTTTAAGTTATCCCATACGTTATTTGTATAGTGCCTAAAATACTCCTATAGTATTTTATCGTAATGTACTTGGTATGTTTCAAACTTGTTATCGCGTTATAGTATCATAGAATACTCCTATAGTATTCTAACTCTATGTACTTGATCTAGTATTCTCTTGACTAGTATTAGGTAAGTTTTAAGACCGTTGCAACACCACATCACTCCCAAACACATGTCGGTCACATCTCGAATGAATATAGTTGATCAGGCTATATTGATTCTAGCTATGATTACATAACTGTCCAGGTTTGACCATAGTGTTCAACCTTTAACTTCTTCTGTTCTGCTCCTCTTGTGATACTTGTTCTAGTATGTATATATGTATAATCAAGTAGGTATATTTTTATAACTTATCGTTATACTCTTAAACTATACCATTATCGAGAGCACTTAGCCCCATTGTATTTATAGTTGTATATCTTTTATAGGTTGATATACTTAGTTCACTATAAACAATGCTCTGATACCGATCTGTCACACCCCAAAACCAGAACGACGGAAACGTTCGGGGGTGGAGGACGTCATGTTTAGTATCACAAGACATGCATCATAGTAAGCAAGTAATGAACAACCATTTCATTAGAAAGAAGGTGTTTACAAAGTGTGTTCACAAAACATAGAATACATAAGCAAATAACAATCAATACGTGAGCTATATTGCTCCATCTTCTGAGTTCCCAGCACGAGTACCTGTCTACTAGGCTCCTGAGAATACAAGTTATTTGAAAGAGTTGATCAGCAATTAAGCTGGTGAGTTCATAAGATTTTAGTGATGTAAATAAATTGTAAATTCTATTTAGAAAAGTTTGCCAGTTCCTCTTAGAAAATCCTATATTTTCTACTTTGGTGAAAGATACGTAAAAATGATTCTACAATCCTTTCTACGAGTACTAAATGGATATAAGTGATATAAAAACTCAGAGTAAACAAACAATCGACTGTGCGCATCTGCCCTAACTCACAACCAAACAAGGAACAGGAAGTAAAGCAGATAGCACGCATCCCATTGTTTGTTAGATCATTGTTATATATAACTCTGGCGTGTTCACTTGTTACTCGTGGAGTTAATTGTAATGGTTCCTTTATATTTAATGAAAAGATTCTTTTAAGAAAACCCTTATTTCTTATAATATAATGATGACCACAGTGATTACTTCTATAATCACTTAGTTTATACTGGCTATATATGATCTAATATCGATTAGATAGTTAATTGGGCGAATCTGCCCTAAGCCCACAACCAAACAAGGAACAGGAAGTAAGGCGGAAAGCACACATCCAACTACCTATTGGGTATTAATGATATATAAACATGCTGTATTAACTAAAGTATTTTAGAGTTAATCACCTAAGGTCCTTTAAGTTTAACCTGGTTTAATAAAATGGATTAAACCCTTTACTAGTAAGTTTCTAGTTTTGTATATCCAAAGTTCTGATTTGGAAAGTAATCTGTACTAGAAAACTGTGCATTGACTCTGTGTCCTATGACTTGACCCATACCTGGTACCCTTATGATGACTCAATGTATACTAGACATATATATATATATATATATATATATATATATATATATATATATATATATATATATATATAATCGAATTGATAATAGGCTGAGTGAATCTGCTCCAAGCCCACAACCAAACAAGGAACAGGAAATGGAGCGGAGAGCACACATCCTATTACCTGTCGGGTCCTATTGATATACATGTATCCTTTGATGTATACGCTAAGAAATCATTAACTAAATATAATATATACATTAATGAATATGCGAGAATATCACAAAGTAATTGTAGTAGAGAAAATAATGTTTTACCTCAGCAGTGACACTGCTGGCTATAAAGTAATAAAATACAGACTCCTGGTAGTATTAAATGTACAATACACATCGGGGAGTCTAAAATAGCCTTTAGTCCTAAGTCGGTTAATTAAAGGTTTAAATGTGAACTCGTACTTGAACTATTGTTGAAAATACTCAATTTACCACTAAGTTATGCTAGTACTTTAAAACGGAGTTTTGTTAAACTATAAAGTAGCATAACTTGAAAAGAGCTTTTGAAATGTTTTGACAACTTATAAATGACATAAGTAATCTTTTGAAAGATGTTTATAGCAAACATTTACACAATTATCATTATGTTCAACTTGTATTCCCCCCTTAAAAGCATTTAAAACAGTTAAAAGATTCATTACGGGGTATGAACTCACCTGATGTGGGTGATTCAACGGATACGCGTGTAAGGATGAGAAGTTCCACGAACGAAGTCCCGACACTTAACGAATCCTAAATGACATATAATGGCATATATTGACATAAATATAGTGTTTAGAAGCAACCAAATGCAAAGAAACACCTCACGGGACTAGGAAACACTTTGACCAAGTGTTGGAATCACATGTGATTCAATTTAGGGGAGTGTACGGCCACTTTGAGGAGTGTGCGGCCAGGGAGTGTGCAGCCGCACACTCATGGTAATGAGTGCACAAAAGTGTTTTCCAAAGGTAGGGAGGCTTGTGGGACGATTGTTCAACAAGTGGTGAAGCTAGAAAGGCACTTTGGAGGCCCTTAGGCACTAAACAAAGGGGTGTACGGCCACATGGAGTGTGTGCGGCCGCACACTCCTTGATGAACATGGTTTGGACGTTTTCTAAGGCTTATATCTAGTAAGTAACAAGCTTAGGGGATGGTACTTACAATATGGAAGCCATTAGGGGTGTTTGAAGGGTGTTTTGAGGGGTGTTTGAGGGGTGTACGGCCACATGAGTGTGTGCGGCCGCACACACAATGTGTTCTTGAGTTCTGGGCATTTCTAAGGGCTTAATCAAGTGTTCTTAACAAGATTCGAGCATAAGGGAAGAGTACTTACGATCCGGAGGCTCGAGAAAGCTCAAAATCACCAAGAACAAGTGTGTGTTCTTGGTGTAACTTGAAGATCTAGACAAAACATGATTTCAAATGGATGAAATCAAAGGATGTAACTAGTTTATGAAGATTAACAACAAATCGGGAGAAGAACACTTACCAACTCGAAGATCTAAGCTTAAAATCGGATGGTAGTTGAGAGCAAAATCGAGTTCTAGGCTTGGGAGGGTGAAAAGAGATGAAAGATGGCTAAGTCCCAACCTTATACATGAGAGTGTGTTGCCAGGAGAGGGGTGTGCGGCCGCACACCCATGTGTGCGGCCGTACACTCCTTGTGTTGGAGTGTAAGGCCCGGTTTTGATGCTAGAAGTGTACGCGATCCATTCCTATGCTTAATGCTTGAATGTACTGACCTTTGGACCTTTAAACGGACTCTAAACGAGGCTAAATGATAGCATAAATGAGTCTGACACTCAGTTGACTTGACTGGATGAGCTTTGCAAGGCAAAAATTTAAAACAATTTCGGGTTGTCACAAGTGCCCCTAAGCAGTATTCCGGAAATCTCCCAAAGTGAAACAAGTGCAAGATGCAGGGAGATGCATTGTACTAGTTGCAACCGAAAGGGTCACACGGAAAAATATTGTAGGACCTATCCTCCCCAGAACCAGCAACATGGAAACACCAACAACAACACCAACAACAACAACGAAAACTCTGCTGGGGCTAGCCACACCTGTTATGGATGTGGAAGGACTGGGCATTTCCGTCGAAACTTCCCCAATGTCAACAACCAAGGGAATGGAGGAGCAGGGAGAGTGCTGACCATGGGTCAAGGAGAAGCGGTTCAGGATCCCACTGTTGTCACTGGTACGTTTCTCATTAACAACACATATGCATGCATCCTGTTTGATACTGCGTATACAAAATGTAATCGGTGATGGAAATTGTGGTTTTCGATCGGTAGCCGTTTTTCTCGGGTATGATGAAAATGAGTGGCTTTTCATTCGTCAGCAATTGTATGACGAGTTATTGACTTCATATGAAGACTATTCTAGAGTTTTCATTGGATGTGATGGAGTACTTGATTCATTGTCTTTCTTCATGACAGATAGGACATCACCACCATAACAGTATATGCTTATGCCCGAGACAGGTATCCTGATGGCCAACAAGTTTGGTATGATCGTCCAATTTTTTACCATAGTGGGATCTATAACCAGGGGTGCATCTTTCATAAGGCCAGGGGAGGCTGTGGTCCCCATTGAATTTTGGGTTAGAAGTAGCTGATACAGGGTTCATTTTCGCAGATATAGGCCCAACAATATGAAACTTGGGTTGTGCCCCTCCTGTTTCCAATCGTCCGAACTACTCCGAAGTCCAAACGAATACAAGAAATCGTGAATCTCCTAATCTGTAAACCTTCTGCCCCAAATCCCAATCCCCCATCTCCGTTCGTTTTTCGATACTGGACACTTCCAGTCACCACCGCAGCACCGCCGTCCACCCTCCACGACTCCACCGACCACCGGAAAATCATGTATGCCCTTCGCCTTCGACTGTTCTTTCTCAGTTTGTTGCCTCCGTTTCTATCTTAGAATCTAAATGTCTGAATGTATTGTGTGACAACTGCCAATTTGGAGTCAACAAAAGTCAACAAGTCAACAAAAGTAAACTCGACCCATATTAGAATTTTAGTTGAATCTTGATGTTCCCTAATGTACAATTTCCACGTATTTATGTGAAATGTCCTTCGTTTTGTCGATTTTTGAAATCAAAACCCTATTTTGGACTTACATCATTAATTTCAATAATACCAATACATATTATTTTAGTAAAAATAATATTTTCAACACACTTGGTTATTATCGTTATTAATAATGATCTTTTCGTTTATAATTTGAATTGTATGATTCAAATTTAGTAAGTATATATATTTTATGCTATTTTTTAAAAAACTCAACATTTTTATAAAAAAGAGAAGAGTCGACCTTATGACAAGAAAGTTGCACCTTTCCAACATAGATTAATACCCAACATACATCTAGGCTATTACCCCCATGTAACAAGGCACATCACCTCACCCCACCCCCACCCATCCCACCCTTCCCCCTCCCCCTTAACTTGCGGCCGAGAGGGGTGTCCCTCACCCCCATTCTCTTCAAATGAAACATCCCAAAATACGACCCAAAAATTTTTGTTTTAATATTACTAAAAATCACATCATCGAATGTCATACATACTAAGAACCATAGAATGAGTAACTCAAAAGTCAAGTAACAGTGTCAAAACAAATATTGTATCAATCATATCAAAATATCTGAATAAAACTCCCAGGATAAAACTGAATCTGTGGTGTGTGTCATGCCATCATCCTGAGCTCTTCCCCTTACTTGCGGAAGTACCTGAAACCAAAAATTGAAACTGTAAGCACAAAGCTTAGTGAGTTCCCCCAAACTACCACATACCATACAATGACATATAAGCAAATACTGGGCCCCGCCCACTGCATCGGGCCCCGCCCGGCATCGAACCGAAGTCCGGAACTAGCTTGGGCCCCGCCCACTACATCGGGCCCCGCCCGGCATCGGACCGAAGTCCAGAACTAGCTTGGGCCCCGCCCATTACATCGGGCCCCGCCCGGCATCAGACCGAAATCCGGAACTAGCTTGGGCCCCGCCCACTACATCGGGCCCTGCCCGGCATCGGGCTGAAGTCTGAAACTAGCTTGGGCCCCTCCCGGCATCGGACCGAAGTCCGGAACTAGCTTGGGCCCCGCCCACTACATCGGGCCCCGCCAGACATCGTACCAAAGTCCGGAACTAGCTTGGGCCCCGCCCACTACATCGGGCCCCGCCCGTCATCGGGCCGAGGTCCGGAACATATAGCACATAACAGAACCGAACATAACATGCATGAATCACGAAGACAACAAGCATACATATCTACTTCTCGGGACTCTCCCGGTATCGGACCGAAGTCCGGAACTACTATCTAAACGGGTCGGCATTGAGGCCGTAGACCCGTTACTACTGCAAGGAAACTCACCTCACACTGCTAAAGTCCCGAAGACATAACCTCACATTGATGAAGTCATGCAGACTCAACCCCAGTTGCTGGATGACAGATTCCCGAACTGTCAATACCAAAATAACACCCAATTAATAATTGGGTTCCAACTCATAACCATAAGTCCATACTTGGGTAAAAGACTACTTTACCCCTATCTTAGCTTGACTCCAGCCCAAGGCCCAAACCAAAGGCCCAAAAGTCTAATAATGGACCAAGGCCCAACTATGCCCCAATTTTCCAAATTGGGCCGAAACCTCTACATGGACTTCCCTTAAGGCCCAATTATTCAGTCCAGTCCAACATGTCTCATTCTAAGGGCCTAATATCATACAACCATCTAGTCCCAAAACTATGGCCCATCTATGGCCCAATTTTCCAAATTGGGCCCAATCCTTCATATGGGCCTTACCCTAAAGCTCAACTAATTACGCTAGTCCATTTGATTATTCTTGGATAGCCCAACACAAAGCCCAATTGAATATTAGGGTTTTCTCACTTAGCCCATTAAGGACTTAATCCATTAAGTCCTTTACTCTACTAGATAATTGACATGGAGAAATTGGGCTTAATACACAATCCAATCTCAATGGCCCAAAAGTGGGTCCAATAAGTCCAAGGCCCAAATACTTGCAATTAGGGTTTTTCACCCAAACATGGCCAATAGGCTCAAAACTAATCCTTAAGCCCATTAGGGTTTTGCTAGGTCCATTAGGGTTTGCTAGTGGGGCACCACCCACTACCGCCTCGAGTAGTGGTGGCTAATGGCGGCTTGCGGCGGCGGCCACCACCTTACGGTGGTGGTTACTATTATTATTTTCATTATTCCATGCAATTACAATTACAAGGCTTTTATCCAAAATACACACACTAACTAATACACACACACAGCGACACCATGGTGGCCGGCGGCGGTGCTTGGCGGCAGCCACCACCTCACGGTGCAGGCAGTGGTTGTTCTTGGGAATTCCGGCTAAACAAAACACACATAAAATCTCATAACTAACGGAAACAGCATTAACATGTGAACACACACCCATAAATACACCACAGCTACCTCCCACGGCGGCCCATGGTGGCGGAAAAAGGCAGAAACGGCGACCCCGACAGCGTTAATAGCAACAGCCACCATGGCCAGCCGCCATGGTGGTTCTTCTCAGTTGTCGGCGAACAACCCAGCACGCAATAGATCTGGAAACGGCCTCCCGCCAGGTAGCGCACGACGAGCGGCAGCAGCACAACCTTGGTAGCCGGCGACAGATACTACACAGTGGGAGAAGGTGGCAGTTGGACAGAAGGCGGCGGCCGGAGTAGGCGTCGGGACCACAGCAACGAAACACCGAGACAACAGCCCACGCACATCGTCGCTGGCAAAAGAACAGAAGCAGCATCGGCGCCAACTGCCGTAGATAGCGGCGGCAGGCGCTATCAACTTATTACACTTCATCTCCGCCGGCACAAGTCCTCCATGCCGGTTCTCGCTGCTGCCTGTGACAAGGACTGATCGATGGCGCAAGGTGGTCGGAAGACGGATGGGTGGACGGTGGCGACGGCGCCGGAGGTAAGGAAGGGGGGGTGACGGTTGCCTCTCTCATTAGGGTTAGGGTTTGGCACCCGGTTATGTTGGGTTATATACCTGACTCACGAAACATTGCCCCATAATGACAAGTTAAGCCCCTCCTTTCCCTCATTTCTTTCAAACTAATCCATATTTTACACTTTTAACCCTGCCTTCAGAAATCTTTACAACTGAATCCAAAACTTACCTTTTAAGCCCTGATCCCATAAATTTCTTTCATAATAGACCCCTAAATTACCAATAAACCCTTCAATCTTCAAATCTTTTTCTATTTAAGTTCATAAATTACCAAACGCACCCTGACCTCCGAAATCCTTATCAATTTAGTCCCGAACTTTCATTTATTAATTTATTTAAATAAACGGGGCGTTCCAACTCTCCCCCACTTAAATTAGATTTCGTCCTCGAAATCATTTCTTACCATTCCTTATACACCCAACCAATATAGTGAGATGGTCACCATCCTGGGCACACCCTAGCCTTCTCAGGGTAGCCACGACCAACCTTGCAAAGCGTTAAATTCCACTGGTGAACGGATTCCTCACAACAGTCTACATCTACTCTGTCTGATATCTGCTGTCCTGAGATGGTATGATTCCCTGACAGACCTCTCATACTAAATCATTATTGATGGAACCAGCCTGCTTATCTCTCAACTGACCCCTCAACATCCTACTAGCTTGAAATTCCCACTACAAAACAGGTTCACAAACCTAATTATCCCTGTAGATCACTTATACTTGGCCAAAACTCAGATAATCCCGATGTAAGTGACTTAGCGTATCCCAAGCTATCTGGGACTCTAACCATACATGAAATCCCAAAATAACATTACCGCTTGAGATACTGAATTGTCCGAAGCACTGAAATTTCTGAAACACTGAACTGCCTTAAACACTGACTGCTTGAACACTGAACTGCCTGAACACTGATTTGCCTGAAACACGGAACTGCCTGAAATACGGAACCAAAGGACTCCCTACTTAGTCGCCTCACACGACTTCTAAACAAATTCCTTCTCTAGAACTAGATGCCACTAGTTACCATGCCACTGAGGCTCTAATAACTTTCTGATCTAACTGATCGAGTCCATACGTCGAATCCTGACGTCACCAATCCCAAGGCTAAAAGTGATTGCTACATGACCATTGGTAGCCTTATGTCATAAATGACCTTAAGCAGTCCACTGCTTCTCTGCTCTATTCTCTGTACTGGCGCTTCTACAGTCTTATCACTGGCTTAACCAAGTCTAATCCGTCTGGGAAACTCCGAAATCCAATCTGTGGATTTCCATATCCTCACTGCTATAACCGAACTGGTGGGTACTACTGTCCTTCCCGCGTCCTAACGACGCACTCACGCTATCTATTAACCTAGTGAATGCTACAGCTACACCCGTAGACTTACAACACTTTATCACTATCTGCTGCTAGTGAATGCTACGGCTACTCCCGCAGACTTACAACACTCTAACACTATCTGGCTGCTAGTGAATGCTACGGCTACACCCGCAAACTTACCACACTCTAACACTATCTGGCTGCTAGTGAATGCTACGGCTACACCCGTAGACTTACAACACTCTAACACTATCTATACTGGATCGAACACGCGCTTGACCCGCACTCAGCTGAACTCATGTCCTGACTGGAATCCCCAACCGGATTCCCTGAGGCTTGCTAGTAAACATTCCGAGAACGCGATATCATCATTGGCAAGTTTTTCCGAACTTCCATATCACACTCTCCTCGAACCATACAACCACATGGGCTGTCTTCCTCTCAGACAAGGATGCGAAACTTATCCTAGTCTCAAAACTGCTTCCGCTTCTGAATCCTTGGGCGATTCTCCCCCACTTTGATTCAGCTAATGCCTTACATCACACAAAACTGTAAGAATTCCCAATCCTTCTCACCACCCATGACCAATCTGCTAGAAACCACGCTTACCATTGCTAGTGTTTTCAACACCAGCTAATCAAAAAGATCACACTATCTCCAAGAACCCGAATAAATTTCCGGTAATAACCCGCTAGACCCAGGAAGCTCCGAATCTCAATTGGAGACCTCAGAATCTCCTACTGCATCACGACCTCTATCTTGGCCAGAACGACTAGAATACCCTTCTGATTGACAAGGTGCCCAAGAAATTGCACCTCGCGCAACCAGAGCTCACATTTGGAGTACCTTGCAAAAGGTCGCTCCCTCCTCAAAGTTTCTAGCACTTCCCTCAGGTGCTTCTCGTGATGTTCCTCGGTCTTGGAATAAACCAAGATGACGTTGTACTCTCCCAATCCCGCAATTTGGGAAATGCTTTATCACTATTCGCTAATGCTTCTCGGTATGCAATTGGCATATGACATCTCTTGAAAATATAATTCAGACACAAACCGAGGATAACTCAGGGCTACACTTACTCAAACCCTTGAAACGAAAGACTCCATCGTGTAGTTTCCTGCATGTGCTGTACTGAATCTAACCCTGCTGGTCCCTCAAAAATTGATCTGAAATCTAGGGTCTTCTCCCGAGACACCTCTATATAAGCAACTGATCTAATTCCCTCTTACCAATGTGCTCCAAGTCCATATCTCGTTCTCAAGCTCAAGAAGTCATATCATTCAGGGTCTTGCACCCCGAGATACCCACGATCTCCCTGCTATCACTCTACACAATGTTCTTATAACTTACCTTCTTCATTTCCTCATCTACTGCATACTGCGGTACCATATAAGCTCTTTCTCGAGACTTGGCAGTGATCTCTGCCACAGTCTCAGTCGTCTGGTGGAGATCTAACAACTCTTGCGCCAACTGTTGCGCCTCAATCGCTTGGGCACACTCTGCCCAGAATCTAGTCTAAAAGTTATCCCATGACATAGCATCAACCGCATCATTACTCAACTCACTACCAACCTTTTCCCATTAATCTCGTGCTCTATCCCTCAAGAGACAGGAAGCAAGTCGGATCTTGTCTCCTTTCGAGACGTCTGGTACGAAAAATGTTGGCGACATATGCCATTCATCTGCTGCTAACAATGGGGTCCCTAGCCCCCATGACAATCTGAAGCTTCACAAACTCTGAATTCCCGAAACATCAACGTACGGGTCCCTATCATGTCTGCAACCTCAGTGCAGAAAGCGCTCGGCCTCTCATCACAAATCTCTATAATGCCCTCCTTAATCATACTGAGGATCTCTATAATGCCCTCCTTGATCATACTGAGAATCACAGGAGTCTGGTCAATGATACTGCGCATAACCTCATATGGAATGAACTCCCTCATCTGATCATCGAGCTGCCCGGCTACAGAGTTCGAGCCTGATCCTTCATCGACACCAGAACTACCATCTGGTCTACCACATAGCATCACTATACTTGGCAATATATCATCACTAACATCACAATACTCATCCAAACTCGAGGGATCTCACACACTACAAGTTCCCTGGTTTCATCTCAGCCTTCCTTGATTCGAGTACGGATCCTCTGCTTTCAGTAGTACGGGCCCATACTACCTTCCACATCTATCCGTACTTTCCTCAAGAACTGCCTTGACTCCACCAAGTCCCTTTTATAGCTACTGCTCTCTGCTACTCTCATCCTAGGCTTACCCTAGGGAAATCTCCGACCCAAACCAGTCCTCAGCTGCTGAAGGCCTCCTTGTAATGCCAATTAGCCATCACCTGAATACCATCACATGTGACGAGGCTCAGATAATCCTTCGAGTAAAAGACTCGTCCCCACAACGGTTAGACTCAGACAAGAGCTGCGCAATAGGGCCAAATCCAGCACTCTGAGATTATTCAACCCTGATCACATGTGACGTGACGTATTCACCTAATGGCTAACTCCCATCACTCAGAGTCCTACAAAGCACAAAGCAAGCAACATTCGGACACAGGAAACTACTCAAGCAAATCTATTCACATAACGAGAAACTGTACTAGCATACAATGCTAAGCTCATACTATCAGGCATAACCTAAACAGGCTATCCTACTACTGTCTACTCAATACTAGCATGCAATTCTCATAAAGCTGAAACACATATAACAGGCACATAAGGCATCCTCCTAGATCCTTAGTCCTATTCTAGCATGCTGTTCTACTGAAACTGAAACTGATAATCATAACATAAACGTGTATGGGTAATTTGGGAGTACTTACTTGAGCTCGGCTGATTGCATGCACCACACCCTTTTTCTCTTTTCAAAGTTCTTTTCTTTCTAAAAACTCTTTTTGCTTTTCTAAAACTCTTTTCTTTTTAAGTTTCTTTTTGCTTTTCTAAAACTCTTTTCTTTTGAAAACTTTATACCACTTCCTTAGTTTGAGTTCAGACACACTCGGGAGTGCGCCCGAATCCCTCAAACCAAGGCTCTGATACCAACTTGAAACATCCCAAAATACGACCCAAAAATTTTTGTTTTAATATTACTAAAAATCACATCATCGAATGTCATACATACTAAGAACCATAGAATGAGTAACTCAAAAGTCAAGTAATAGTGTCAAAACAAATACTGTATCAATCATATCAAAATATCTGAATAAAACTCCCAGGATAAAACTGAAGCTGTGGTGTGTGCCATGCCATCATCCCGAGCTCTTCCCCTTACTTGCGGAAGTACCTGAAACCAAAAATTGAAACTGTAATACCAAAATAACACCTAATTAATAATTGGGTTCCAACTCATAACCATAAGTCCATACTTGGGTAAAAGACTACTTTACCCCTATCTTAGCTTGACTCCAGCCCAAGGCCCAAACCAAAGGCCCAAAAGTCTAATAATGGACCAAGGCCTAACTATGGCCCAATTTTCCAAATTGGGCCCAAACCTCTACATGGACTTCCCTTAAGGCCTAATTATTCAGTCCAGTCCAACATGTCTCATTCTAAGGGCCTAATATCATACAACCATCTAGGCCCAAAACTATGGCCCATCTATGGCCCAATTTTCCAAATTGGGCCAAATCCTTCATATGGGCCTTACCCTAAAGCCCAACTAATTACGCTAGTCCATTTGATTATTCTTGGATGGCCCAACACAAAGCCCAATTGAATATTAGGGTTTTCTCACTTAGCCCATTAAGGACTTAATCCATTAAGTCCTTTACTCTACTCGATAATTGACATGGAGAAATTGGGCTTAATACACAATCCAATCTCAATGGCCCAAAAGTGGGTCCAATAAGTCCAAGGCCCAAATACTTGCAATTAGAGTTTTCTAAACCCTAATTAGGGTTTTTCACCCAAACATGGTCCAATAGGCTCAAAACTAATCCTTAAGCCCATTAGGGTTTTGCTAGGTCCATTAGGGTTTGCTAGTGGGGCACCACCCACTATCGCCTCGGCTAGTGGTGGCTAATGGCGGCTTGCGGCGGCGGCCACCACCCTATGGTGGTGGTTACTATTATTATTTTTATTATTCCATGCAATTACAATTATAAGGCTTTTATCCAAAATACACACACTAACTAATACACACACACAGCCACACCATGGTGGCCGGCGGCGGTGCTTGGTGGCAGCCACCACCTCACGGTGGTGGCAGTGGCTGTTCTTGGGAATTCCGGCTAAACAAAACACACATACAATCTCATAACTAACGGGAACAGCATTAAAATGTGAACACACACCCATAAATACACCACAGCTACCTCCCACGGCGGCCCATGGCGGCGGAAAAAGGCAGAAACAGCGACCCCGACGGCGTTAATAGCGACAGCCACCATGGTCAGCCGCCATGGTGGTTCTTCTCAGTTGCCGACGAACAACCCAGCACGCAATAGATCTGGAAACGGCCTCCCGCCAGGTAGCGCACGACGAGCGGCAGCAGCACAACCTTGGTAGTCGGCGACGGATACTACACAGTGGGAGAAGGTGGCAGTTGGACAGAAGGCGGCGGCCGGGGTAGGCGTCGGGGCCGCAGCAACGAAACACCGAGACAACAGCCCTCGTACGTCGTCGCTGGCAACAGAACAGAAGCAGCATCGGCGCCAACTGCCGGAGATAGCGGCGGCAGGCGCTATCGACTTATTACACTTCATCTCCGCCGGCACAAGTCCTCCACGCTGGTTCTCGTTGTTGCCTGTGACAAGGACGGATCGATGGCGCAAGGTGGTCGGAAGACGGATGGGTAGACGGTGGCGATGGCGCCGGAGGCAAGGAAGGGGGGGGGGGTGACGGCTGCCTCTCTCATTAGGGTTAGGGTTTGGCACCCGGTTATGTTGGGTTATATACCTGACTCACGAAACATTGCCCCATAATGACAAGTTAAGCCCCTCATTTCCCTCATTTCTTTCAAACTAATCCATATTTTACACTTTTAACCCTGCCTTCAGAAATCTTTACAACTGAATCCAAAACTTACCTTTTAAGCCCTGATCCCATAAATTTCTTTCATAATAGACCCCTAAATTACCAATAAACCCTTAAATCTTCAAATCTTTTTCTACTTAAGTCCATAAATTACCAAACGCACCCTGACCTCCGAAATCCTTTTCAATTTAACCCCGAACTTTCATTTATTAATTTATTTAAATAAACGGGGTTTTACATCAAACTTCAACTTTCTCTCAAGAACAAGGGCAAGATCTTCCAAGAACTTATTTCCTTCAAGTTGGTCCTTAGATTTTGGTAAGCATTTTCGTGATTCTCTAGTGTTTCTATACATTTTTATGTTAGTTTCATCCTATTTACACACATTATTGTGTGTTAAAACCCTTAGGATAATGTCATTCTCAAGGAAGTTCATCAACCTCATTCAAGTGGTTAGGCTTGGAATCTTCACCATCAACTCCTTATCCCACCATAAACCCACTCAAGGTGAGTTCATACCCCCACATTTTCGAGATTTTCATGTTTTAGGGGGGGATACAAATCAAAATTGTTTATCACACAAATACTTGCATGTTTCATCTTTATGTTAAAGTATAAGCCACTATTTGCATAAGATGTGATTATCACTAGCTTTTGTACAAATATTTGTGATATATTAGTTTTCAAATGCAAAACTAACAAAAACAAAACATGATCCATGTTATAAAAATCGTGAGAAAAATTATGATTTGCAAAACTATAAGGCTTTTGGAAGCTTTTTACAAAATATAGCTTTTCTAACAAAATGGAGTATATTCTAGTTCTATCATTATTTTGTGGGTTACAACCCAAAAATATGAATTTTAATCTACATTTTTGAAACTAGACAAGATAACAACTATGTATTTATATAAAAGATTATATAAATAGTTTCAACAAGCAAACAATATAAACTATAATTGGTATAGTTTCAACAAACAAACAAGATAAACTATAATTGGTATAGTTTGGGAGTAACAAACATTTTACTATCATTTCACTTACAAGAAAAAGGAGTTTTCAGTTCACGTAAATTGGTTGATACGAGTTGTGAGACATTTAGCTTCATTGTACCTACCAGAGTACACTACTAAGACCTGCATTATAACCAGAGTCTCTTGTAGGGAGAGCTTGACACTTGTGTATAGATCTATACGGGATGGACAACCCCTCACCTAAACTGTTAGCTACAGTTAGACCGGCAGGTCTGGGTGACAAATGTCGTAAACAGTTCCGACGTCTGAAGAACGTCGTTCAGGCAACCAGTCACATTTGCATGGTTATAATAACTTACATAGCATATTAACAAACAATTGGTTTACGGGTCAACGTACCTTCAAGTAGTTTTATATGAAGATAAAACTTCATAATACTAATTTTCCCAGTACAACATTACTTACATTTTTAGTCTTCGGATTAAGACTTACAGTTCATTTTAAAGAAAATATTGGATTTTATGGAAGTATACACTATCATTTTACTAGAAACAGTTACAAATCCTTCTCATACAAAACGCTTATGAACTCACCAACTGAATTGTTGACACTTTTTCAAAATCACTTGTATTATCAGGAAATCAGTAAACAGGTGACCACATAAGTTTTTGGTGGATGGGACGTCATCGCATCTCGTTATTCATTTTGTCATAAGCATTCGATATTATGTAAACAATGTTTTGAACACAATGTAAACCTATTAAATATCAATGCAATGGTTGTAATGCTTTGATTGCTATTATTCAATTGTTATGATATTGTATATGAAGTCATCCGCCCCCAGACGTTTCCGCCGTTCTGGTTTGGGGGTGTGACAGATTGGTATCAGAGCATTGTTTATAGTGAACTAAGTATATCAAACCATTTAAGATATACAACTATAAATACAATGGGGCTAAAACTTTGACTAAAAGTATACTTTTAAAATACAAGTATATTTATAAAAGTATACCTGCATACATACATACTAGAGCAGTGTCGTAATAATAACCATATAAAAGTATTTAGATAAGTTGGACACTGCGTTTAAGCCTAGATAGTTATGTAATCATATCTGGGATGAATATAGCCTGATCAACTATATTCATGCGAGATAAGACCAACATGTGTCTGGGAGTGGTTGTGGTGAACAACGAGTCTAAAACTTACCCACCCTATATACCAGAAACCTCTAGAATCAAACATAAAGTTAAAATACTATAGGAGTATTTTAGAACATTACAGAATCATACACTTAAGCCTTCCATGTATTTCTCATGTCTCCATTCTCGCACAGACATCATGGCAGGATTTTACATGCCCGGAGACCCCTATTTCCCTAACCAGGAAAATGATGGGTGGATCGAAGAGGGTCCCAAAAAGGATCCTGAGGAAACTAATGGAAGAAGAACCCGAAAAGGATCTATAGGGGGAAGAGGAAGAAGATGAGGAAGAGGAAGAGGAGGACTCGGACGCAGAGTCTAAAGTCATAAACCCTCCTTACGTCGCCCGAGTTCCTGCATATCGCTTGGGCTACCATGGACCCACGCCCCGTTGGGCGGAAGACTTGGAGAGGTGGAGCAGGAAGCAACACCAACGCTCGCCATACGGCATGCATCGAGGTTTCTATAACCTCAACCATGGAGGACCGGCAGACAGGGCTCTCCCTGTCATGGTTCAGCGAATCACACACCTCGGAGATCAGGCTAGGGCGTTTAGCCAACCGGATCATGGAGTTAGGAGCCGATGCTGAGGCCACTGACACACACACTCGACTACAAGAGACGAGGGAGTACCAGGAGAGACACTCGGCTCTCAAAGAGAGAGTAATCGCAGCTGAAGCTAGGACAATCATAACAGAACAGAGAGCGGAGAAGGCCACTCCTGAGATGTTTGAGATGGCAGGGCACTTTGCGAGTCACCGAGGCATATGATGAGCTAGTATAGTCTAGTGAGTTGGTGACTGCGCTGCTTCCACTATGTGTTAGACTTATTGCTTCCTTTATCACGACCAGCAGGAGTAAATCAAGCGAGATACGCCCACCGAAGCCAGTATGCCCCGAACCAACGTAATGTTTTTAACGTCTAGGTTCTATTCTGGTAACTTAACGTTTATACAACACCTACCACTACTTACTACCATAAGTACATTTCGATAATGTTGGTCAAAACATTTGGGAATCGTACAGCAAAACATGTAGTTTATATATATAAATATAAGTGTGAATGAGATACAACTAGCAACGACCATGGTTACTTACGAATTTGTTTCTATACAACAGAATCATGTCGCCATGCGGAAGTAGCCAGCGTACCGGCGCAACACCAGTTCTTCGCATTGACACCGTTACATTCCAAGCCGCCGTAATAGCCGCCATAATGCAACTTAGCGCTAACAACACCAATGGAAACGGGAACAGTGCCTACAGTTCCAATCACAGTGACTGCCAAGGACACCAACATGTGTGTCCCTGCAACAATCCCCCAAATTACAAACCCAAGAACTCCCATGACAATGGAAGAGTACTACCCAAGAAGCGAAGTTCTGGAACAAGAGAAAGGACTGTCCGACTCAAGGGCCTGCCCAAAGACAACAAACTATGGCAGTCCATACCACCACTGTCCCAACTGCCTCAGTGTCGACAAGACCATATGCTGGAAACCTACCAAAATGCAACAGGTGCACCTTTCATCACCATGGATACTGCCGAGAATTGCATTGCAGCAAATGAAACAAGAAGAGGCATACCATTCGTTCATGTAGAGTGCCAGCTCGACGAACCACCCAAGTCGCAACTGCTAGAGGGAGCAAGGCTTGCTACGGGTGTGAGGAGGCGGGGCATTTCAAGAAGGGGTGCCCAAGGAATAAAAGCAAAAAGGTCAGCGGCACCAGAGGATTTCCAAACCGTGGTACAGGAGGAAGCTGCAGGGGGCCC
Source organism: Lactuca virosa (assembly GCF_052849685.1). Taxonomy (NCBI): domain Eukaryota; kingdom Viridiplantae; phylum Streptophyta; class Magnoliopsida; order Asterales; family Asteraceae; genus Lactuca; species Lactuca virosa. Next base: position 56,842,587 of record NC_136430.1, read on the forward strand.
CGCTGTGATTACCGATACTTTTTCTCCACAAATAAGTCATATGCATGCATACTTTACAATAAGAATATGGAGGGGGGCTTATGAGTCACAAAGTATAAATACATACTCGACCAAAAACCTCAAACATTCACAAAATATTCCCGTGGAAATAACTAGGGGAAGGAACTAAAACCACCACCAACACATACCTAGGATGCACTCTAACTCTAAGCGAACATTCCTTCTAAATCGACCTAATACCGATTGACAATAGGAAACTTCGACGCAACCATTTACATGTTTTAGTTAAATTCTCATCATACCAATACCATATGTTACGAAAAGGCCACTCGATTTAACTTACCAAATGACAAAACCCTTGTCATCAAGGACGGCAAATCCGACACAAACCTCCGAATCGTACCTTGCATTAAGGATCGGAAGTACCTAGGCAGGAGGAACCATGCTCTTCTGTAGACCACAATAGGAATATGAGTCAGGAAGTGAAGGACGTCCAAGAATGTTCCAGGAATATGTAACTTTCCTAATGTATTTCCAGAAGACCTTCCAGGAATACCTCCCGTACACCGAGTCGAGTTCAGAATCGACTTGATTTCTGGAGCCACCCCCGTAGCCAGATTCCCATACCGCTTAGCACCGACTGCAATACGGGACACCATCCACTCAAAGTTCTGGAGAAAGAGGTTCCCGAGACAACTCAAGGACCGTGAGGTCCACTACACCACACACGACCTCGAACTAGGAGCCGTGGTGTTTGCCCTGAAGATTTGGAAACACTACCTCTACGGCACAAAGTGCACCATCTTCACAGATCATAAGAGTCTTCAACACATTCTCAATAAAAAGGAGCTCAACACGAGACAACGACGTTGGGTGGAAATGCTAAATGACTACGAATGTGAAATTCGTTATCATCCAGGCAAGGCCAACATAGTAGCAGACGCCCCGAGTCGGAAAGAATACTCGGGTCGCCGAGTAAAGTCATTAACCATGACCATTCATTCACACCTATCCGCGGAGATCAAGGAGGCACGGCTGGGAGCCTTGAAACCCGAGAACAACGCAGGGGAGGCATTGTGGGGAATGGATACAAACCTCGAAGTCAGGGATGACAGAGCTCGTTACTTCATGGATTGAATCTGGACCCCGAGATTCGGCGGGTACAAAGATGTTGTCATGAACGAGGCCCACAAGACAAAATACTCCGTTCATCCCGGTTTAGACAAGATGTATCTGGACCTAAAGAAACTTTATTGGTGGCAGAACATGAAAGCAGAAATTGCTACCTATGTGGGCAAGTGTCTAACTTGTGCCAATGTCAAAGTAGAATATCAAAAACCCTCGGGTTTGCTTCAACAACCGGACATACCCGAGTGGAAGTGGGAGCGGATAACCATGGACTTCATAATCAAGTTACCCAATACGAAGGGTGCACTTGACACCATCTGGGTGATCGTCGACAGATTAACCAAATCTGCACATTTCCTATCAATAAAGGAAACCGACAAGATGGAAAAGCTCACCAGATCGTACATTAAAGAAATTGTACGACTACATGGTGTGCCAATATCTATTATCTCCGACAGAGATAGTACATTCACCTCACGGTTTTGGCAATCACTCCAAAAGGCAGTGGGGACCAAACTCGATATGGGTACAACGTACCAACCTCAAACTGACGGTCAAAGTGAAAGGACCATACAAACGCTAGAATACATGTTGAGAGCGTGTGTGATAGACTTTGGTAAGGACTGGGATACCCACTTACCACTCGTCAAATTCTCCTACAATAACAGCTATGACACTAGCATCAAAGTCGCACCATTCGAAGCCCTCTATGGGCACAAGTGCAGATCCCCTATGTGATGGGCTGAAGTGGGTGACACACAACTAGCAAAGAGGCAAGTACCTAATAGCACACTCACCGGCCCAGAGATCATACGAGAAACTACAGAAAAGATCGTCCAGATGCGTGAACGATTAAAGGCATCCCGGGATCGCCAAAAGAGCTATGCAAATCAACGACGCAAACCCTTGGAGTTCCAGGTCGATGACCGCATACTATTAAAGGTCTCACCCTGAAAATGGATGATATGTTTTGGAAAACGTGAAAAACTGAATCCAAGGTACATCGGGCCATTCGAGATCCTTGCTAGAATCGGTCTGGTGGCTTACAAACTTCGTCTACCACAAGAACTCAGTAACGTACACCCCACCTTCCACGTATCCAACCTAAAGAAATCATGGACAGGGAGGTCAAGAGGACGAAACAAAGCCGCATACCCATAGTAAAGGTCCGTTCGAACGCCAAGCGAGCGCCTGAATTCACTTGGGAACGAGAGGACCAAATGAAACAGATGTACCCACATCTTTTCCCTAGCTCATGAGTACCCACTCTAGAACTAATTTCGGGACGAATTCCTTCTAACGGGGGGTGATGTGACAACTGCCAATTTTGGAGTCAACAAGTCAAAAAAAGTAAACTCGACCCATATTAGAATTTTAGTTGAATCTTGATGTTCCCTAATGTACAATTTCCACGTATTTATGTGAAATGCCCTTCGTTTTGTCGATTTTTTAAATCAAAACCCTATTTTGGACTTACAACGTTAATTTCAATAATACCAATACATATTATTTTAGTAAAAATAATACTTTCAACACACTAGGTTATTATCGTTATTAATAATGATCTTTTCGTTTATAATTTGAATTGTATGATTCAAATTTAGTAAGTATATATATTTTATGCTACTTTTTTTTATAAAAACTAACATTTTATAAAAATTCAACATTTTTTATAAAAAAAGAGAAGAGTTGACCTTATGACAAGAAAGTTGCACCTTTCCAACATAGATTAATACCCAACATACATCTAGGCTATTACCCCCATGTAACAAGGCACATCACCTCACCCCACCCCCCCACCCACCCCAACCCTCCCCCTCCCCTTTAACTTGCGGCCGAGAGGGGTGTCCCTCACCCCCATTCTCTTCAAACTTCAACTTTCTCTCAAGAACAAGGGCAAGATCTTCCAAGAACTTATTTCCTTCAAGTTGGTCCTTAGATTTTGGTAAGCATTTTCATGATTCTCTAGTGTTTCTATACATTTTTATGTTAGTTTCATCTTATTTACACACATTATTGTGTGTTAAAACCCTTAGGATAATATCATTCTCAAGGAAGTTCATCAACCTCATTCAAGTGGTTAGCCTTGGAATCTTCACCATCAACTCCTTATCCCACCACAAACCCACTCAAGGTGAGTTCATACCCCCACATTTTCGATATTTTCATGTTTTAGGGGGGGGGGATACAAGTCAAAATTGTTTATCACACAAATACTTGCATGTTTCATCTTTATGTTAAAGTATAAGCCACTATTTGCATAAGATGTGATTATAACTAGCTTTTGTACAAATATTTGTGACATATTAGTTTTCAAATGCAAAACTAACAAAAACAAAACATGATCCATGTTATAAAAATCATGAGAAAAATTATGATTTGCAAAACTATAAGGCTTTTGGAAGCTTTTTACCAAAATATAGCTTTTCTAACAAAAAGAAGTATATTCTAGTTCTATCATTATTTTGTGGGTTACACCCCAAAAATATGAAGTTTGATCTACATTTTGGAAACTAGACAAGATAACACCTATGTATTTATATAAAAGATTATATAAATAGTTTCAACAAACAAACAAGATAAACTATAATTGGTATAGTTTGTGAGTCACAAACATGTTACTATCATTCAGAAGAAACATATAATTATTTAAAGGTATAATTATTTCACTTACAAGAAAAAGGAGTTTTCAGTTCACGTAAATTGGTTGATATGGGTTGTGAGACATTTAGTTTCATCGTACCTACCAGAGTACACAACTAAGACCTGCATTATAACCAGAGTCTCTTGTAGGGAGAGCATGACACTTGTGTATAGATCTATACGGGATTGACAACCCCACACCTAAACTGTTAGGTACAGTTAGACCGGCAGGTCTGGGGTGACAAATGTCGTAAACAGTTCTGACGCCTGAAGAATGTCGTTCAAGCAACCAGTCACATTAGCATGGTTATAATAACTCACATAGCGTATTAACAAACAATTGGTTTACGGGTTCAACGTACCTTAAAGTAGTTTTATGTAAAGAAAAAACTTCATAACACTAATTTTACCAGTACAACATTAATTACATTTTTAGTCTTCGGATTAAGACTTACAGTTCATTTTAAAGAAAATATTGGATTTTCTGGAAGTATACACTATCTTTTTACAAGAAACAGTTACAAATCATTCTCATACAAAACGCTTATGAACTCACCAACTTAATTGTTGACACTTTTTCAAAATCACTTGTATTATCAGGAAATCAGTAAACTTGTAACCACAGAAGTTTTTGGTGGATGGGACGTCGTCGCATCTCGTTATTCGTTTTGTCATATGCATTCGATATTATGTAAACAATGTTTTGAACACAATGTAAACCTGGTGGGATGTCAAGTTCACCAAGCAAATTACACCCTTTGTTTGCAAATAAAACGTAATATAATGGTAAAAGGGGTATCGATCCTCGGGGAAATGGTTGTATTCAATCACCAATGCAATCTAAAAGAACTATTGTAAATAAACTAACTAACTACAATTAAACTAAAAAGGGGGGTGTTATGATTGCTTGAAAATTAAAGACTTGAATAACTAAAAACTTGCAATTAAGCAAGAAAGTGAGATGCTCAAATATTAGAGAGAATTGGTAAAGCAAGACAATTCAACACAATGAACATTTGTATGTTTATCATTAGGATTTAACATGAAGCTTATCATTCATCCTAAATTGGTTATTTCTTTGGCGGGTTAGTGTCTTCAACAACCTTGTCTTTGTTCTTTCTAAGAGCGGATTCTGGGTCTTCTAATGGGGGAATCAGAGGTGTGTTGGATCCTCGGGTCATGTAATATCTGCAATTAAAACAAGAAACACGCGTAAAAAGAACAAAAATAAAATAAAAACGAAACTGGAAATCAGCTATGGACTCGCCGAGTAGCTTCGAGTGCACTCGGCGAGTTCAAGGCTAAAACAGAAAATTTTTAACTAAAATTTTAAAAACGGAAAAAAAAAATATTAAAATTTAACCTAATAAATTACTAAAGAAATAACTTTGTGTAAGATAAATCTCACACAAAGATCGATAAAACTAGCAATTAGTGCTAATTTTTGAACCGATCCCCGACAACGGCGCCAAAAACTTGATGTGTGTGAAACGAACTAAGTTTTATCCTACTTTTTAGTTATGAATTAGACACACAAAGGCAGTGGACCTATCAATTGTGGTATAGTTAAATAAGTAGGGTATCGAACTCAGGGAACGGAAATTAAACTAATTACTAATATTATCTAAGAACAAGTAATAGAAAGTAAGGTCTTCTCTAGTTTTACAAGACTAGAAACTTAAATATTTAGCTAAGACTTAAACTAAATAACTAAAGCTAAAGCAAGAAAAATCACTAAATTCAATAATTAAGGAGACTTCTGTTTAGGTTCAAATCAATTTGTTCCTATGTTTGATTTTATGGTAAATGCTTTGGATTAAATTTAATTGGCTACCGATTAAGATGATTAGGTTCACGTTCGCTATTGCTAATCCTTAGAAAACAGATTAATTCAAACAATGGCCAGTTGTCTAGATTAATGAATTTCCTAGTTTATTAATTCGGGTTAAGTAAGACTTTTAGTGGTTAATTAAATTGGTCGTTCAATTAACTTCTTGATGATGGTTCGTCATACAAGCTCACACATGAACTTACCTATCTTCTAGTTAACCCTACTTTCACGTTCGTTATTCCTAGGCATATAACTAAGTTTTCACATTGATCGTATGAGATTAGTAACTAAGAGATGTTAATACAACTTAATTACTGATTTATTAACAGAAAAATAGTTGTTATTAACACATGAGGTTCTTTAACAAGCTTAACAAAACATAATCACCAAATTAAATTAATCTGAACCATAAAATCAATCCATATTTACAAAATCATCTACCCTAAACAGAAGATAAAGGTCTTAGTTCATAATTGCAGTAAAAACAAACTCAAAAACGAATTCAATTAGTTCAAACATGACTCAATCAAAAGATTAACTAAGAATGAACTAGAAATTGCCTTAATCCTCCTAAAAATCGAACGTAGGGTTGATTCTTCACTTCCCAGAGCTTCCACCGTGTTCTCAATCACAGCTTAGCCTCCTAGGGTTCTCATAAGTGTTTGGTCTCGGTCTTAAAGTCCCTATTTATAATTTTCTGGAAACAGAGTTGACTCGTCGAGTCAAGGTACCGACTCGACGAGTCCCTCATTAAAAATCCATGTACGGCAAGGACTTCTATAGCTTCGCGAACCTTCGATCCGACTCGCCGAGTTAGGCGTTGACTCGCCGAGTTCTTCTTGTTTTCGACATTTTTCTTCTTCATTTCAACTCCTAAACTTCCGATTGCATCTCCTGCTTTCTTTTGCTCCCGAGCACATCTTTTGCACTGAAAATATAATTTAAACACAATTAAGTACCTTTTGTCCATAAATTGCAAATAATTAGCCAATAAATAATAAAAATCTATATTAAATATATAGCTAAATATGCACATATCAAAATACCCCACACTTGACTTTTGCTTGCCCCCAAGCAAAACTGAATTTTAGCACACTAATATTACATAAGACAATCCCAATCAAACTCAACCATTATTTCAAGACCGCAACGCATGCATTTGTGTCTAAAATTTTTCCTAAGGACCCCCCTCAATTCTAAATACTTACAATCCTCATAAACATTCGCCCACTTCTTTTGAACAATGCTCATTTTATGCATCATTCCGAATCCATCTGCAGAAAACCTCCTAACCTCAAGGTATTTTTGGTTGAGCAACCCAAGCATACATAATCTAGACAATTACAACTTTATGATACCACTATAGAGCTTATTTGGAATTATTCACCTCCTTGATATTTGATCTTTTTAATTTCTTGAGTTCACCACCTTTATGATGTTTGGTATCTTCACTTTTGAACTTTCGGAATTTTGATCTTTTGATCTTCACTTTGATTGCTCCAAAATTCTTTACAACTTTTACTTGTAATTCTCTCTTTTTTTAACATGTATCTCACTTTTTTCTTTTTCTTTCACTCAAATCCTACATGCTTAAGCAGGGGCGCTCAACTTCAACCATTATTGATTAAAGATAAAAAATTTCTTGGATACATTTCTGGTACATGATGCTAAACATATTGCATCCCTCAAACTAAGCGAGTTTGTGTTTTTGTCCCATGATTTCACAAGAATAAAGGAGGCCACTGTCACAACTGCATTTTAGCTAGGAAATTCTATTCCTGTGTAACCATTCAACTATTGTCAAACTTATATTCTAAGTAAATCTCACTCAATGCACATTTAGATTCACCATTCATGTTCATCAAAGAGTCTGAAGCCCTAAGATCCATGGTTTAAGTTCATATTGGACTAGGAGTTTCTTATTGGGCTTAATGGACCAATAAGCACCCAATTTAACTTTATTGGACTTAGAAGCCCTAATTGGACCCTAATTGGACCCAATTCACAAATTTAAAAATTTTTGGACCATTTGGGCCTAGAATGATTCATTCTAACCCTAATGGGCCTTATTGGGCCGTAACTAATCCAGTTAACCCTAGTGAGCCATAAGCCCATTCTTTTACACTAAATTGGGTCGTGAATGCTTCCAAGAGCCCAATGGGCCGAAAAACCTTATGTTTAGGATCCAAATGTCCTAGGTAGAGTTAATGGGCCCAATCTACTCCACTCTTTCTTCTTGGCCCAAAATTCGGCCCATGTATAAAACAACAAAAAAAAGGGAAAATAAGAGATTAAGGAGGGGGGGTTGACATTAGAGTGCCACCTCCCTAAAGTCCAACATACATCTAGGCTATAAACCACCATACATCCATACTAGTCACTTCACCATCTCTCTCCCCTCTCCTCTTCTACTCTCGGCCGAATGCAACACACACACAGACTCCACCAAAATTCTCTCAAACACTCTCAAGAATCATCCTACTCCTTCCATCAAAAATCTCGAAATTTGCTTGTGTTTCAAGAAGGATTTCACAAGATAATCATCACTTCTTGGTAAGTCTTTACACACCCAAGTTTATAACTCCATTCTCATGTTGGCTCACTCTTTTAAGCAAAGTTTTTGGTGATTTTGTTTCCTAGAACTTCTTAAGTTCGAAATCTACTCAAGAAAGCTTGCTAGGACCAAAATCTTCTTCAAAACCGAAACATCAAAGCAAAGGTGAGTTCATACCCCCTTGTTTTCGGTTTTCATATGATTTTTGGGGGAGAATACAAGTAAAATGTGTAGATCTATGTGTTATATGCATGTTTGGTGTGAATTCTTAGTTTATTTGTCAAAAATGTGTTACATCTTAGTGAATCTCGAAATTTTAAGTATTATGTAGCAAAGATCTAAGAACTATAACACTATATATATATATATATATATATATATATATATCATATTACCAAGCCAAAGGAGAACACATGTTTAAGACGTAAAAGAATTCAACAAAAACCTTGTTAAAGGTCAAAAGTGTCAAGAAAACAAAAGATAAGGGTAAAAAGCGAAAATTCTGTTTTAAAGGGGGCCAAACATGTCCTACATGTGTAAAAAGGTATTTTTATGCTAAACATACTTTTACAAGGGTCAAAAATGCAAATTTAAGCTTATTGGGCCAAACTTTTGGGCCTCACGGCCTTTGGGCCCAATTTGCAAAAAAATGAGGTTTTGAGGTTTAAAAATGTTATTTTGGCAAAAGTTTGAGTCATAAATGTAAATACACCAATTTTACAGGTGAAAATATCATTTATTCTCAATTTGGACCAAAAATGTAAAGTTTTCCAAAACTGGGCCGAAAATGTAAAGTTTTACCAAAAAGGGGCTAAAAATGTAATTTTATGCAAAACAGTGTTTTAAATGTGAAAATATATCATTTTGGGTCAAAACTGTAATTTTACCAACATTTGGGACAAAATTGCAAACTTTTATAAATTATGGACTAAAGTGTCATTTTTACTAAACTTTGGGCCTTAATTAAAGATTTGAGTATCATTAGCTAAAAATGTCATTTTTACAAAATGAAAGCCTTTTATCATCAATCTATTAAGCCTCGAACTAAAACAAACAACCGAATCAAAAGAACGAACGAATTACGTCAAAAGCTATTTATTGGGTCCAATATTCACATTTCTTGGCCATTGGGCCCTAAGGGCCCAACTAAGTGTGTATTGAGCCCAATGTTTTCCATGACATGTTATTTGGGTCTTGTGGCCCACTTACATGTTAATTTGGGCCTAAGTTATGGATTACATGTTTATTGGGCTTTTGAGGCCCATTTACATGCCTATTGGGCCTAAATTACCCTTTTTCATGTGATTGAGCCTTTGTGGCCAAATTTCATATTAATAGGGCTTGGAATGGAAATTTCATATGTTAGTAAACCGTAATGATACCCTTATGTAATCATTAAAATCCGTAAACTTATTCAAGTACCTTTCGAATACCAAAAACATCCCACAAATACGTAAACATTGAACATAATACAAAGAGAGGTTAAGAATCTAGTGAGACTTGTCGGTTGGCACCACTGAGTGTACTATCGTAGCCTGTAGTTATAATCAGAGTTTCCTGGTAGGAAAGCGGGAGTTTGTGTATAGATCTATACGGGATGACCCCCCACGCCTTAGCTGTTCACTACAGCTAGACTAGGCCAGTCTAGGGCGACAACATCCTTTGCAAGACCGGCATTTGGAAAAATACCAAGACGGGCGACCTAGTCATTATCATGCATGGTTATAACGGCTCATATAGGGATTCAATACCAAAAGATAATCATTTGAAGATAAACTCTTTATTTGTGTTAAAGCAAACGACTTATTTAACGATACAAGAAGTTAGACGTTATTATAAATCAGAAAATATCGGATTTTCTGGGGAATTTATTTATATACAATTATCATTTATTCAAAATACAACGAACCTAAACTACACTCTTACAAGTTTTATCTATTAGATTCACACATGCATTTATACTCGATTTTCACATCATTTTCAAAACATTTTACAGAGAATATTGGATTTTCTGGGTTTTTACAAAAGATACAAAGACTTTTACTCAAATATACTTATGAACTCACCAACATTATATATGTTGACTGTTTTCAAAATAACTTGTATTCTCAGGTAATCGTTAAGCTGCAACATATGCAAGTGTGTATGGTTTTGTTTATGTAACATCACTTATCGTACTTTGAACAATTAGAACTTATGTATTTTAACAATGTACTTGATGTGAACAATGCTGCTTGTATTATGTAATGTTGGTGATGAATGTGTTATGTTTCATGTATATTCATTGTAATGATTATTCAATTGATAGTCACACCAGCCCCCGGACGTTTCCGCCGTCTGGTTCGGGGTGTGACAAGTTGGTATCAGAGCAATGTTTATAGTGAACTAGCATATCTAACCATACATGATATGCAACTATAAACACAATGGGGCTAAATAACTCTGAACAAAACAAAAATCTCACACTTAGGTGTGCATACTAGGATAACAATCTAACAACATCTAATAAAAGCTTCTGGAGGAGATCGAACACTATGATTAAACCTGGGCAGTTATGTAGTCATATTAGGGATAAATATAGCTTGATCAACTATATTTATTCAGAATATGACCAACATGTGTTCGGGAGTAATCATAGCGGGAAATGAATCCAAAAGCCTACCTTACTCTCCAAAACTCTAGGGAACCCAAAACTTAAATAACTAAAAATATACTATAGGAAATAATCAACACATGACTTACCTCGCACCCCCATGCAGTCACCATGGATGATGATCAGCAAGGGGCGCACTTCTACCAAGCACTAGTGGCTCAATGGATGCTTGAGGAGGATCCCGAAGAAAGGCAAGGGAGAGCCCATGATGCTGGACCCGACATAGAACAGGAAGAATATGTGGTAACTGATTACGAATATGACGAATCTGACCAGGAGTTAGATGAAGAGAAGAACGTAGAGGAGGCACGTAGTGAACCCCACCTATCGAAAGCCCCCAGCATGCCGATATTATCTGTCACGAGAAGGCCGTTCGCCTTCATCTTCCTAACCATGAAACCCTAATAATCTACGGAGATAAACCCGACGCAAATCTTCGCCTTATCTCATGTGTCAAGGCACAAAAGTGTCTACAAAAGAAGAACTAAGCATTCCTTGCTCACGTGGTGGACAAAACCAAAGAGGAAGCAAGCATTCGCAACATCCCAGTGGCGTGTGATTTCCCGGACGTGTTTCCAGAAGATCTTCCGGGAATACCCCCAGAGCGGCAAATCGAATTCCGAATCAACCTAGTGCCTGGAGCCACTCCAATAGCCAAATCACCCTATAGGTTGACCCCTGCTGAAATGCAAGAATTATCAAGCCAACTGGGCGAACTCCTGGAGAAAGGATTCATCAGACCCAGCTTCTCGTCGTGGGGAGCTCTGGTTCTTTTCGTTAAAAAGAAAGACGAATCCTCCAGGATGTGCATCGACTATAGGGAATTAAACAAACTCACCATCAAAAACCGGTATCCACTTCCACGAATTGATGATCTATTTGACCAGCTTCAAGGAGCTAGTTACTTTTCAAAAATAGATCTGAGATCCAGTTATCATCAACTCAAAGTCCGAGATGAGGACATTCCTAAGACTGCTTTCCGAACTCGATACAGTCACTACGAATTCGTCGTAATGCCCTTCGGTCTAACAAATGCCCCCGCTGCATTTATGGACCTCATGAATCGAATATGCCGCCCATTCCTTGACAAATTTGTCATCGTTTTCATCGACGATATTCTCGAAGTGAAGAAGATCATAGCCAACACCTTCGACAGATTTTAGAAACCCTACGGGATGAAAAGTTGTATGCGAAACTCTCCAAGTGCGAGTTCTGGCTCCGCAGTGTAAACTTCCTGGGCCATGTAGTCAGTCAGGAAGGAATACATGTGGACCCCTCCAAAATCAAAGCAATCGAAAACTGGGCAGCTCCGGCAACGCCAACGGAAATTCGCCAATTCTTAGGTCTCGCAGGCTACTACCCAAGATTCATTCAGAACTTTTCCAAGATAGCCAAACCCCTTACCACGTTAACCCAAAAAGGCGTACCCTTCAATTGGACCGAAAAGCAAGAGCATGCCTTCCAAACCTTGAAGCAAGCGCTCTGTAGTGCTCCAGTGCTAACCTTACCGGAGGGAACCGAAGACTTCATAGTTTACTGTGATGCTTTAAATCAGGGTTTAGGTTGTGTCCTCATGCAACGAGAGAAAGTAATTGCTTATGCATCCAGACAACTGAAAACGCATGAAGTAAATTACACCACGCATGATCTAGAACTGGGGGCGGTGGTCTTCGCCTTAAAAATTTGAAGGCACTACCTATATGGTACCAAGTGCACCATCTTTACAGACCACAAGAGCCTCCAGCACATTCTAAATCAAAAGGAGCTAAACATGAGGCAGCAAAGATGGGTTGAGATGTTAAACAATTACGAATGTGAGATCAAATATCATCCCGACAAGGCTAACGTGGTAGCCGATGCCCTGAGCAGAAAGGAGAATGCAAAACGTCGTGTGAAGACTCTGTCGATCACCATCCAATCTCATCTGGCTTCGCAGATCAAGGAAGCTCAATTGGACGCATTGAAGATAGAGAATGTCGCTAGTGAATCGCTACGAGGAATGGAGAAGGAACTTGAAGTTAAAAACGATGGAACCCATTACTTCATGAATAGAATCTGGGTTCCCAAAATTGGGGGATTCAGAGAGATAGTCATGCATGAAGCCCACAAGACGTGATATTCTATTCATCCGGGGTCAGATAAAATGTATTCGGATATCAAGCAGCAATATTGGTGGCCTAATATGAAGGCAGAGATAGCTACTTTCGTGGGCAAGTGCCTTACTTGCGCCAAGGTGAAAGTAGAATCTCAAAAGCCCTCGGGACTATTGCAACAACCAGCGATACCCGAGTGGCAATGGGAAAGGATTACTTTGGACTGCGTGACCAAATTGCCAAAGACAGCGGGCGGATTGGATGCTATCTGGGTAATCATCGATAGATTGACAAAATCCGCTCATTTCCTGCCAATAAAAGAGTCATACAAGATGGAAAAGCTGACCCGAATCTACATCAAGGAGGTCGTGAAGCTCCATGGAGTGTCAGTATCTATTATCTCGGATCGAGATAGCAGATTTACTTCAAGGTTCTGGCAATCTCTTCAGAAGGCAATGGGAACACAGCTAGATATGAGCACCGCCTACCACCCGCAGATGGATAGTCAGAGTGAGCGTACCATCCAGACACTCGAGGATATGCTCCGAGCTTGCGTGATTGACTTTGGCAAAACATGGGATGCCCACTTGCCTCTGATCGAATTCTATTATAACAACAGTTACCATACGAGCATCAAGGTCGCTCCCTTCGAGGATCTCTATGGTCGTAAATGTAGATTGCCCATATGCTGGGCCGAGGTGGGTGACACTCAACTAGCAAAAGAGAAATCGACAGCCAGTGCTCTTACAGGACCCGAAATCATTCGTGAAACAACCGAGAAGATAGTCCAAATCAAAGCTCGATTTCAAGCATCGCGAGACCGACAAAAAAGTTATGCTGACAAGCGGCGAAAACCACTAGAGATTCAAGTCGGGGATCGCGTACTATTAAAAGTCTCTCCTTCGAAGGGAATGATACAATTTGGGAAAAGAGGAAAATTGAACCCGCGGTACATTGGACTGTTCAAGATTCTTGCCCGAATTGGTCCAGTGGCTTACAAGCTGCAGCTACCTGTCGAGCTCAGCAACGTACAACCAGTGTTCCACGTCTCAAATCTGAAAAAGTGTCTATCAGACGAAACCCTTGTCATCCCTTTAGAATAGATTGAGATAAACGAGAACCTCCTATTCGTTGAAGAACCAGTCGAGATTATGGATAGAGAGGTGAAGCGTACAAAGCAAAGTCGCATCCCGATTGTGAAGGTTCGATGGAGCGCGAAACGCGGACCGGAATTCACGTGGGAACGTGAAGATCAGATGAAGCAGAAATACCCTCACCTATTCACTCCTTCATAATCCTAGTTTTCAAAAGAATTTCGGGACGAAATTCCCTCTAACGGGGGGATGATGTCACAACTGGCATTTTAGCTAGGAAATTCTATTCCTGTGTAACCATTCAACTATTGTCAAACTTATATTCTAAGTAAATCTCACTCAATGCACATTTAGATTCACCATTCATGTTCATCAAAGAGTCTGAAGCCCTAAGATCCATGGTTTAAGTTCATATTGGACTAGGAGTTTCTTATTGGGCCTAATGGACCAATAAGCACCCAATTCAACTTTATTGGACTTAGAAGCCCTAATTGGACCCAATTCACAAATTTAAAACAATTTGGACCATTTGGGCCTAGAATGATTCATTCTAACCCTAATGGGACTTATTGGGCCGTAACTAATCCAATTAACCCTAGTGAGCCATAAGCCCATTCTTTTACTCTAAATTGGGCCGTGAATGCTTCCAAGAGCCCAATGGGCCGAAAAAAAATATGTTTAGGATCCAAATGTCCTAGCTAGACTTAATGGGTCCAATCTACTCCACTCTTTCTTCTTGGCCCAAAATCCGGCCCATGTATAAAACAACAAAAAAAAGGGAAAAGAAGAGATTAAGGGGGGTGACTTTGGAGTGCCACCTCCATAAAGTCCAACATACATCTAGGCTATAAACCACCATACATCCATACTAGTCACTTCACCATCTCTCTCCCCTCTCCTCTTCTACTCTCGGTCGAATGCAACACACACACACACACTCCACCAAAATTCTCTCAAACACTCTCAAGAATCATCCTACTCCTTCCATCAAAAATCTCGAAATTTGCTTGTGTTTCAAGAAGGATTTCACAAGATAATCATCACTTCTTGGTAAGTCTTTACACACCCAAGTTTATAACTCCATTCTCTCTTTTAAGCAAAGTTTTTGGTGATTTTGTTTCCTAGAACTTCTTAAGTTCGAAATCTACTCAAGAAAGCTAGCTAGGACCAAAATCTTCTTCATTTCTTCTTCAAAACCGAAACATCAAAGCAAAGGTGAGTTCATACCCCATTGTTTTCGGTTTTCATATGATTTTTGAGGGAGAATACAAGTAAAATGTGTAGATCTATGTGTTATATGCATGTTTGGTGTGAATTCTTAGTATATTTGTCAAAAATGTGTTAGATCTTAGTGAATCTCGAAATTTTAAGTATTATGTAGCAAAGATCTAAGAACTATAACACTATATATATATATATATATATATATATATATATATATATATATATCATATTACCAAGCCAAAGGAGAACACATGTTTAAGATGTAAAAGAATTCAACAAAAACCTTGTTAAAGGTCAAAATTGTCAAGAAAACAAAAGATAAGGGTAAAAAGCGAAACTTCTGTTTTAAAGGGGGCCAAACATGTCCTACATGTATAAAAAGGTATTTTTATGCTAAACATACTTTTACAAGGGTCAAAAATGCAAATTTAAGCTTATTGGGCCAAACTTTTGGGCCTCACGGCCTTTGGGCCCAATTTGCGAAAAAATGAGGTTTAAAAATGTTATTTTGGAAAAAGTTTGAGTCATAAATGTAAATAAACCAAATTTAGAGGTGAAAATATCATTTATTCTCAATTTGGACCAAAAATGTAAAGTTTTCCAAAACTAGGCCGAAAATGTAAAATAGGGTTTTAAATGTGAAAATATATCATTTTGGGTCAAAACTGTAAATTTACCAACATTTGGGACAAAATTGCAAACTTTTATAAATTATGGACTAAAGTGTCATTTTTAGTAAACTTTGGGCCTTAATTAAATATTTGAGTATCATTAGCCAAAAATGTCATTTTTACAAAATGAAAGCCTTTTATCATCAATCTATTAAGCCTCGAACTAAAACAAACAACCGAATCAAAAGAACGAACGAATTACGTCAAAAGCTATCTATTGGGTCTAATATTATTAGGGCCCAATTAAGTGTGTATTGAGCCCAAGGTTTTCCATGACATGTTATTTGGGTCTTGTGGCCCACTTACATGTTAATTTGGGCCTAAGTTATGGATTACATGTTTATTGGGCTTTTGTGGCCCATTTACATGCCTATTTGGACCTAAATTACCCTTTTTCATGTGATTGGGCCTTTGTAGCCAAATTTCATATTAATAGGGCTTGGAATGGAAATTTCATGTGTTAGTAAACCGTAATGATACCCTTATGTAATCATTAAAATCCGTAAACTTATTCAAGTACCTTTCGAATACCAAAAACATCCCACAAATACGTAAACATTGAACATAATACAAAGAGAGGTTAAGAATCTAGTGAGACTTGTCGGTTGGCACCACTGAGTGTACTATCGTAGCCTATAGTTATAATCAGAGTTTCCTGGTAGGAAAGCGGGAGTTTGTGTATAGATCTATACGGGGTGACCCCCCCCCCCCCCCACGCCTTAGTTGTTCGCTACAGCTAGACTAGGCCAGTCTAGGGCGACAACATCCTTAGCAAGACCGACATTTGGAAAAAATACCAAAACAGGCGACCTAGTCATTATCATGCATGGTTATAACGGCTCATATAGGGATTCAATACCAAAAGATAACCATTTGAAGATAAACTCTTTATTTGTGTTAAAGCAAACGACTTATTTAACGATACAAGAAGTTAGACGTTATTATAAAATAGGAAATATCGGATTTTCTGGGGAATTTATTTATATACAATTATCATTTATTCAAAATACAATGAACCTAAACTACACTCTTACAAGTTTTATCTATTAAATTCACACATGCATTTATACTCGATTTTCACATCATTTTCAAAACATTTTACAGAGAATATCGGATTTTCTGGGTTTTTACAAAAGATACAAAGACTTTTACTCAAATATACTTATGAACTCACCAACATTATATATATTGACCGTTTTCAAAATAACTTGTATTCTCAGGTAATCGTTAAGCTAGAAGATATGCAAGTGTGTCTGGTTTTGTTTATGTAACATCACTTATCATACTTTGAACAATTAGAACTTATGTATTTTAACAATGTACTTGATGTGAACAATGCTGGTTGTATTATGTAATGTTGGTGATGAATGTGTTATGTTTCATGTATATTCATTGTAATGATTATTCAATTGATAGTCACACCAGCCGCCGGACGTTTCCGCTGTCTGGTTCGGGGGTGTGACAGCCACAAATGCACTAGAACGTATATTGGCTCAACTAAACATTTGAGTCTTCATGCAATCATCAAACATAACACTAGCATGGAATCCTAATTGTTTTTACCAAAATTTTCTAAATTAAGTCCTAGCAATTTATGCAAAAATTTCAAAATTATACCTAAATTAGGATTCTAATGTAACTAATATAATCAACCCCCTACCCCACACTTAATTTATGCAATGTCCCCATTGCATGTTATGCATGAAAAAGAAAACAACAAAGTAAAAAGGGAAATGGAACAAACTCCCATGGGATAGTAGTAGCGAGGTTGATGTTTCTTCATGAAGAGCTCCATCTTCAATTGGCATTAGGCATGGGAACGGCTCATCCATGCCTTGGGTACCAAATCTCGTGTGGTACGGCTCCAAATATGCAGGAAAATAATCTCGAAAATCTTCAGGCCTTAATCTTAAAAAATGCAGTCAAATGTCGTGTAAAATATCATCAAATCAGCAGCTTTGGAGGTGGAATGAAAAGTAACTCGTCGAGTTAGTAAGGCGACTCGTCGAGTTGTGTCGCGAAAATGGCAGAATTCATGAAATTGCCCTATGACTCGTCGAGTTCAGGATGTTCACTCGGCGAGTTCCACGCTGTGTGATAAAAATGTGTATTATGCTTCAAATCCGGTTTGGTATGCTGAAGTAGCATCAAAAAGACACTCATGCTCTTCTCTTCTTCAGTATTCACGCACTCTTTAACCCTCTCTTGAACCGGATTCGATACTTGGACTCAAAACTTCACTCTCTCTCGCCTAGACTTGACTCTTTCCATTTTTCTTTCACTCTCTAGACCCCTTGCATGCATACCCTAATTCAAATTCTGAGAAGAACCAACAGCAAACATAAAATAAAACAAACCAAATCCTACTTAGAAGTTCAAACAAAACAAATAAAAACAAGCAAACAAATAGAAAAAAAAATTGTTTTAACAAATAAAAAGGATGGAACTTCAATCTTCATCTTCTTCCTCTTCGTCATCTTCTCTTGCTCCACTCCCACCGGATTCACTCCTTCGTGCATTTATCCGTTCTTCCTAAGTAGGCACATAAGGAAATTGTCCACCATCTACATGTTGGATGTTGAAGTGATTAAACATTTGGATAAATGACCGGTTGGTGAAATTTAAACTCCTTCCCAAATCATCTTGGTATCTCCTTCCCTCCACATTAAACCATTCATCGGGTGTCTCATCTTCAACCAGAATCACCGGTGGGTCTTCACGTGCTCAGTCATGTCTCGGCCTTACCCTCCTTCCCGGCTCCTCGGGTCCTATCACCGCATCATCATGAGGAATGGAATAGCGGCCCCCTCCATAATCTTCAATAATTCTTGCTCTTATAAAAAGAATGACATTAAAAGGAGGGGTCGGGACCATTGTCATCAAGTTCCATGCTCCTCTCTCCATTAACCCATCTGATTTTGCTAGGCGGGTCACAAACATCCCGCCATTGATCTTTGAAGTTTTTAGATCCTTGACCGCCCCCTCAGCTAAATAAGATGCTATGTAGTACGGAAGATTGCAGAAAGTGTTTGGAGTAATAATACTCCATAAATAGAAAACATCAAGGTTAGGAACCTTGTCGTCATCTTTTCGCATGTTGATTGTATTAGCAATGAGGCGGTGAATCAATCGATGGGTCGGTGATCTAATACTCCCCTCTTGAGCGGACTTGGGGATATAAACCTTGTTGGCAATAGTGTTCCACCAAGTGGAACCAACAACACCATCCGGGAATTCCTTGTGACAATGCTCCAGAAAGGTGCCAAAACCTTCAGTGCTGACCAATTGTTGGTCATATATACCCAATCTGCAAGCAAGTTCCACCATACTACATTGACGGAATTCACCACCAAGGCAAAAGGTAATGATTCCCTGGTTGTAATAATCATTTCCTTCGCGAAAGTTGATGGTTGAGAAAAACTCCCAACACAACTCCTTGAATACCTGTTCTTGCATACGGAATAGTTGGCTCCATCCATCACAAGTGATGGATACCCCTTCATGCATAAATGCTTTGACAATAAATGGGGCCAACTCCTCCTCATATCGGACTCTCCCCAGCCATTCCCAATTTATTGCATTTGGTACATAAATTTCTTTCTTTTTAACTTCAACCAACTTCTTCTTCTATCGTTTCATCGTGGATTCCGAATCAATTCTTGGAAAGTTTAACCAAGGATGATCCCCTCGGTTACCCCTAGAGCTCTGTCCACCTCTTGAAAACATTTTCTGCAAAATGAAAGAATCCATATAAACACAGAAAACACAGAACATTAAAAACGAAAATGAGGACTGCCTTCAGGGACCGACTCGGCGAGTCCACGAACAGACTCGGCGAGTCATATGAACTGCTCGAGTCGCGTGTCTGATTTCTACCAACTCATCCAACAAAACTCAAAATTGTTTCCAGGGGTTTTGTCTAGGAATGTATATTAAGTATTGATTCACAATAAATTTCACCTATAACATTCTATTTAGACAAAATTTTGAAACCCTAGAAACCTAATCAAATCAAAACCGAGTTTGCAACAAAATGGGACCATTATTCTACAAAAATTAGAGCTTTAACAAGATTATAAACAACAAATGTTACCTTGTGGGGAGAAAGTAGAAGAAATCAAAGAAAAATGAAGATGGTTACTTTAGAGAGTCTTGGCACGTCGAGCGGGTGTCGGCTGGTGTGAATGAATGTGTTTTCTCAATTAGGGTAAAAGCCCTAATTTTACAGAAACGTAAAAATTATTTTTTTCAGTAAATTAAATCGACTCGTCGAGTCAGGATATAGACTCGCCGAGTCATGTCGCGATTAAAACTTCCCTGATTCGTGTGGACTCGCCGAGTCATGGATGAACTCGTCGAGTCATAAAAAAAATCGTAAAAATTTACCACACCCCAAACTCAGACCTTGCTTGTCCTCAAGCAATCATTTATAGATGAAAATGAAGTTTTGATTAGAAAAATCCTAAGAAAACCACACAAAACAAAAAAGGAAAAAGGAAAAAGTAAAGAAAAGCAAACTCTATTGACGGGTTGCCTCCCGTGAAGCGCTTCTTTTTGAGGAGTCTTTAGTTGGACTCCATCCCGCTCTACGTCTCTGCTGCTTCCTCCATTAGGATCTCCTTCTTCAGTTTTTGCACTTTATATTTTGTCTTGTAAAGATGGATTCTTCTCTTATATGCCCTCTTCAATTCTTTCATTCTCTTTCTTGCAGCAATTTCTTCAGCTTTACCCTTTATCCCTTTACCATACTTCTTCTTTTTCATGCCTTCCTTTATACGCCCCATCGTTTCCCTTCCTCCTTGATCTTCCTCGATTGCCCTTTCGGTCATTATTTCATCATTACTTGAAGGCACAAATTCTTCCTTACTTTCAGCACATATTAAAGAATCCGGTGTTTTGAAAGTGAAAACTTCAAACGTAGTAGAGACAAGGGCACGAGGCTTTGTTCTTTTGCTTTTGGTTGACATCACTATATGTGATTCAATGGAAGAGTTATGGTTATCATTATTCCAAGTTTTAGTATCCCCTTTATCTTCTAAACTTTCTTTATTCTCATCTTGGACAACCTCATCATATTGCACATTTGTTTCAAGACAAGCCAAGTGTGCATCCTTAAAATTGATAAAATCTTTAACAGTTCCGCTTACCTCAAGTTGAGTCTCCAAGTGATTAGGTAAAACATGCACCTCTGGTCCAGAAAGGGTCCTCATTGTTTGTAAACCAAAATCTTCAACAAATCGGGATTTTTCGTATGTACTCGTCGAGTCAGGAGACGCTACTCGACGAATCAGTGAGCTTCTAACACTTTTGAGGCTTTCTTGATAATCAACTTCCCCGATCAGCCTCTCTATCTCTTCCAGATCTCCTTCAGCATCAGAATTCTCTTCCAAAGATAATAAGAATTGTTTTGGATTGCTTTCTTGTAAGCATGCAAGCTCTTTTTCTAACAATTCATCATCCAAATTTATAGAGGAAATTGTATCTTCTCTTGACTTTACGTGCGTTTCCTTTTCCTTAGCTTCAAAAACCACCGAATTATCCTCCACTCTTAATGTTAGTGTAGATTCCCGCATATCTACCAAGGCACAAGCGGTATTCAAGAACGGTCGCCCAAGAATGATTGGTACTTTAAGGTCCTCCTCTATGTCTAATATTATGAAGTCAACATGAAATACTAGTTTATCAACTTTGATAAGAAGATCTTCACACACTCCCATTGGATGTATTATCGTTTTGTCGGCCAAATGGATTTTCATATGAATAGGCTTTGGGACTGGAAGGTTTAACTTTTGGAATAAGGAATATGGCATAATATTAATAATTGCCCCTGAATCAGTCAATGCTCGTGTGGTCATTATGTTCCCATATTGACAAGATACGGTGATGCTTCCCGGATCGCCCCTCTTTTCTGGCAGTTCATTCAACACTATTTCAGCAACTTCTTCCATATTTCTTCTAGTTGTAAAGAGGTTTTTATGCAAACTTGCATATTTCGGTGTTTGAACTATCGTTTCAACAAACGGAATATTCACTTGGAGTGCCCTTATGTGCTCCATAAAACTCCTATATTCTTGAATCTGCTCATTAGGTATGGCTCGGCTCGGAAATGGAAAAGGGGCCCGGTAAGGTTTCAAAAGAAAGCTGCTTGTGTCATCAGGTCTTGGACTCGTCGAGTACTTGTTGGCGACTCGGCGAGTCGATTCGGGTTTACTCGATTCCCAGCTATTTACCTCTTCTATTTGCACCTTGTTGGGATTCTTCTGGACAGGGGTCAGAGGAGTGAAAATTGTTTCAGAATCTGTTGTTATTGCCTTCACATGCGCCATTCTGGGATTTTGTTCGGTATTGCTAGGAAGTTGACCGGGTGTTCTTTGGTTGATTTGTTGTGCAAGCTGGCCTAGCTGTTTTTCAATGTTATGAATGGATGCTTGCTGATTCCTAAGTATATTTTGTTGATCCATCATCATAGCTTGGTGCTCTTTAAGCATATTTCGTTGCTCCTTCATTTCAGCGTCGGTATCATTGTGCCTCTTCTCGGACGCAGCCACAAATCTTGTAAACATATCTTCCAAATCAGATTTCTTCTCTAGCACCGGTTCCTCCTTTTGATAAAAGCCTCTATCTTTTTGCTTGTACTTTTCCTCCTTCGCCTTTTTGTACTCATCGTATGGTATCCATTCTTTCTTGGGTTTCCGCCAATTGTCATCAAACCTATCACCACTTGAATAGCACACTTGCACTTTCCGGTTCCCGTTCTCGTCAAGATCATAATCTTTAGTGAGGTGAGGCCCTCTACAGTTTTCACAACCCACCCTAATGGCATGGATGGATTGGTCCATCTTAGTCATTCGTCGATCCAAACTATCCAACTTAGCCATCATTGCTGCCATATTATCAATAACTGAGTTCACCACACCCCTACTTAGTTCATTCCTTGGATTATGATATTCTCTATAGTGTTTAGAGTATTCTTCAATTAGCTCTTTTATCACTGGGGGTGCCTTCTTCGTGAAAGGTCCTTGCGAATCAAGGAGCTGCCTAGTTGTTACATTTACTCCATCATAGAAGATAGAGACTTCTTGTTACTATTCAAATCATGATGTGGGCAGTTCCTTAGTAAGCCTTTATATCTCTCCCATGCCTCATGAAGTGACTCTCCAGCTTGTTGTTCAAAATTGGCTATGACTTTCTTCAACTTGGCTATCTTTGAGGGAGGGCAAAATTGGTCTATCAATTCTGTTTTCATTTTAGCCCAAGTAGTGATGGATCCGGGAGGAAGTGATTTCAGCCAATCTTTCGCAGCTCCCTTGAATGTGACCGGAAGCATACGAAGTAAAACAGTGTCGCGAGCAACATTGGGGACATTAAAGTAGTCGGCTATATCATTGACCTCGTCTAGGTGCTTGTATGCGTCCTCGTGATCCTTCCCGTAGAATGGGATCTCCTTAAGTTGCACGAGTATGTGGCCTTTAAGTTCAAAGGTGGCAGTCGCGGGAATAGCGGGTTGCACGAGTCCCAAGTCGGTATCATCACGTATCATTTTCTTCCATTCTCCCATGGGAACTTCATCGATGTTGGTCATGGTGTTGTCAAGCTCTCCTTCTAGGTCGCTTCCTTCTTCGTTTTCGGATTCGTTACCGTACTCAAATTCGGTTTCGTTGTGGAATGTATCGTCTCCAAAATTCCCAAGATTGCTTCCTTCGCTCTTTTGACTGCTAGACTCTCCTGCTTTCTTGCTCTTTTTCTTCCCAAAGACTGATTTAAGGTCCTTGAAGGGTGATTTCTTTGGCGGGTTAGTGTCTTCAACAACCTTGTCTTTGTTCTTTCTAAGAGCGGATTACGAGTCTTCTAATGGGGGAATCAGAGGTGTGTTGGATCCTCGGGTCATGTAATATCTGCAATTAAAACAAGAAACACGCGTAAAATGAACAAAAATAAAATAAAAACGAAACTGGAAATCAGCTATGGACTCGCCGAGTAGCTTCGAGTGCACTCGGCGAGTTCAAGGCTAAAACAGAAAACTTTTAACTAAAATTCTAAAAACAGAAAAAAAAAATATTAAAACTTGACCTAATAAATTACTTAAGAAATAACTTTGTGTAATATAAATCTCACACAAAGATCGATAAAACTAGCAATTAGTGCTAATTTTTGAACCGATCCCCGGCAACGGCGCCAAAAACTTGATGTGTGTGAAACGAACTAAGTTGTATCATACTTTTTAATTATGAATTAGACACACAAAGGAAGTGGACCTATCAATTGTGGTATATTTAAATAAGTAGGGTATCGAACTCAGGGAACGGAAATTAAACTAATTACTAATATTATCTAAGAACAAGTAATAGAAAGTAAGGTTTTCTCTAGTTTTACAAGACTAAAAACTTAAATATTTAGCTAAGACTTAAACTAAATAACTAAAGCTAAAGCAACAAAAATCATTAAATTCAATAATTAAGGAGACTTCTGTTTAGGTTCAAATCATTTGTTCCTATGGTTGATTTTATGGTAAATGTTTTGGATTAAGTTTAATTGGCTACCGATTAAGATGATTAGGTTCACGTTCGCTATTGTTAATCCTTAGAAAACATATTAATTCAAACAATGGCCAGTTGTGTAGATTAATGAATTCCCTAGTTTATTAATTTGGCTTAAGTAAGACTTGTAGTGGTTAATTAAATTGGTCGTTCATATAACTTCTTGATGATGGTTCGTCATACAAGCTCACACATTAACTTACATATCTTCTAGTTAACCCTAGTTTCACGTTCGTTATTCCTAGGCATATAGCTAAGTTTTCACATAGATCATATGAGATTAGTAACTAAAAGATGTTCATACAACTTAATTACTGATTTATTAACAGAAAAATAGTTGTTATTAACACATGAGGTTCTTTAACAAGCTTAACAAAACATAATCACCAAATTAAATTAATCCTAACCATAAAATCAATCCATATTCACAAAATCATCTACCCTACACAGAAGATAAAGGTCTTAGTTCATAATCGCAGTAAAAACAAACTCAAAAACGAATTCAATTAGTTCAAACATGACTCAATCAAAAGATTAACTAAGAATGAAGTAGAAATTGCCTTAATCCTCCTAAAAATCGAACGTAGGGTTGATTCTTCACTTCCCATAGCTTCCACCATGTTCTCAATCGCAGCTTAGCCTCCTATGGTTCTCAGAAGTCTTTGGTCTCGGTGTTAAAGTCCTTATTTATAATTTTCTGGAAACAGAGTTGACTCGTCGAGTCAAGGTACCGACTCGTCGAGTCCCTCATTAAAAATCCATGTACGGCAAGGACTTCTATAGCTTCGCGAACCTTCGATCCGACTCGCCGAGTTCTTCTTGTTTTCGATATTTTTCTTCTTCATTTCAACTCCCGAACTTCCGATTGCATCTCCTGCTTTCTTTTGCTCCCGAGCACATCTTTTGGACTGAAAATATAATTTAAACACAATTAAGTACCTTTTGTCCATAAATTGCAAATAATTACCCAATAAATAATAAAAAAATCTATACTAAATATATAGCTAAATATGCACATATCAGAAATAAAATAAGCTATCAAAACCTATGAAATATTCAATGTAATGGTTGTAATGCTTTGATTGTTATTATTCAATTGTTATGATACTGTATAAGTCATCCACCCTTAGACGTTTCCGCCGTTCTGGTTTGGGGGTGTGACATCTTGACTCTTGAGTGAGTCTTCTTTATTTTCTAATTCTACATTTCTACTGGAACTTAATTAGTGGAATCAAACCAATCTATTGAATTTGTACCTTCATTCGCTTGTTGTTTGAAATTTGCTTATGTTTATCTAATTTTACACACCGTAAATGTTCTATTTTGCAGAAATTTGCTTTTGTTTATCTAATTTTTTATTTTTATTGCCCTAAATTTGATTTAAGTTAGAGGACTAATTTTGAATGAATCGTTCCTCCATTTTGGTGTTTAATTGTTGAAAATTTTTGGTTTTTTCCTATAAGAACGATAATTTTTGGTATTTTGGTGTTTAATTGTTGAAAAAAATTTGGTTTGTTTATGTGTAAAACGTTAATTTTAGTTTCTAATATTTTCGACTCCCCCCCCCCCCCTCCAAATTATATGTTCAAGCTCCGCCCCTGTCTGTAACATTTTTCCCTCTATGGAGAGGTATTAGTGAGTTTCAAAATCATTGTGTCCTTACATTTGCACTTGTATACACTAATCACTATGTGATGGTACAGTTAGAAGGAGGGTACTCGATGCCTCCTATTTCAGCATTATAGATTCGCCACAAAGACCCGTCCGCAACCGAATAACAAACTATGTATAAGTCGCGTCTAGAATTTTATAAGCAACTCAAACGTACGGAAAGATATTTTATGAGTATAGATGATTAGTTGTTGTTTATTTTTGTCTCGGATTTTTGTTATGTAATATTTAAAATTAAAAAAAAATGATGATGATTTGTTTGGATTTTATTTTTTCTTATAATATTATTTATAATAACAATGTTATTATTTTTTTATAATATTATTTATTTTATTATATTATAAAAACTATATTATTGTTGTTTTTTTATATTAATAAAAAATAAATATAAAATTATTAATATCAATAAAGTTAGTAATAAAAATGTAATCGTTAAATAATAATAATTTCTTGATTAGGTAATAATGAATTAATAATAAAATTTGGTCATATAATAATTATATTGTGATTATAATTTAAAAAGTAATGTCAATATAATAATTATATGATAATAGTTATCATCATTCACCTAAAAAGTAAATCTAATGATATAAGTTGGTGTTGTAGATTGGTGTGTTAAGACTGCTGGGTGTGGGCAACATGTTATTATATGTTATCACACCCAAAATGTCCACATTATCATCCTACTCATATTTTTGGTGTTATAACACCTAATATGGAAATACGCAACACCAAATAACATGTAATAACACATATCATTTTCTATTTAATTTTTTTTTATGTTTTTAATTTCCATTTTTCTATTTTGTTTTATTTTTTTAATTTATGTCATAATAATTTCTAAAAAACATATAAATTAAATAACACATAATTAAAATAAATACTAATTAGAAACTACATTACAACGAAAAAAAATAAAAACGACATTACAACGAAAAAAAAACATTAACCGAAAAAAAGAACATTGACCAAAAAAAAACATTACAACGAAAAAAAACACTAATTTTCGTCTAAATATTTCTGCTCGATCTTCGCCTTCATTTTTCGGAGCACCTCCAACCGTCTCGGTGGCAAATTCTCCTCGCTAGTTTGAAGAATTGTCAAATCTTTCGCAATGCGATCTTCCTCGGCTTCACGACGAATGAACTCCAAATGATCCCGTTGCAACTCATATCTTTTACGCGCGATTTCGTTGTGATCGTCAACTTTTTGTTTCATTTCGGCTTGCTCTCGACGTCTAATTCCGCATTCATCCGCATGTCGTTGAGCACACCTCGCTTTGTCGCGGCCTATTGGTTGTCGAGGTGGGGAGATTTCTTCAAGGTCGTTCAAGTCGTCCGGTATCTCATCCGTGTCGGCATTGAGGTCGATGTTCGTGCGTGCGTCCGAAACATCGACCGAACCCGAGCCGCTCGACCTCTTCCATTGTTGTTCCGTAAATGTGTCCGTTTTATTCCACTTTGAAGGAGGAGTGTTGGGGTTTTGATCCATAGTATTGAAAAAAGAAATTTTTTGAAGATTTGAAATATTGTTTGATATGAGATAAAAAATAAGGTAGATGTATATGTATATATAGGTGTAAAATAGGTAAAAATATTGAATATATATATATATATATATATATATATATATATATATATATATATATATATATATATATAACGTTTTTGACCGTTTTACAACGGTTCAAAATCGAAATGTATACGTTGGAATTAAATTTGGATCGAAAAAAATGCCGTTTTCATATGTTACCCCAGTAACGCGTTATACCATAACGCCTAATAACGTATGTGGGGCGCGGTGTTTCGGGCGTTATAACGCCGTTTTTGCATGTCCACGTCGGAATAACGGCAACTCCCGTTGCCCACTCCTAGTGGTCTAATATGCTAATCAATCATTTAACAAGTTTAGGTTTTGTAAATTGTTTGTGATTTAATTTGCAAGATCTTATGTGATTTAGTGTGCATCGGATTTAAATACTTAACAATTTTATGGATTTCGTGAATGACCTTGAAAATAATGGGCGAGAGATTTGGGCCACATGTTATTGGCTTCAAGTCATTGAACATACTAGAAAGTCATACCATGAAAAGTGTCCATCGCCAATGTATGGTCTTGGTTAGGGGGCACGATGAAAGCTAGTGTATTTAATTAACATGCCTAATCCAACATAGCGATCCAGTTAGGTAGCTCACTTTGTGTATGTCATGATTGATGCTAGTGGAAATCCCCACATGCTATAGATGTTGTCTTTGAGGTAAGATTAGTGGGGATGCGACTCTTACGAGATTTTAAGGAACATATTATTACCATGGAGTATTTCTATATGTTTTTATTAAATGTTAGTACATTTACTAGAAAATTAAATATTTTTCTATTTTTTTTTCTTATTATTTTTCTCTCCATATAAAATAATAACAACCGTCATATTTTGATAAAATTAATATTATATATATATATATATATATATATATATATATATATATGGAGGAAAGACAAAAGGATATTTAATTTCTCTATTTAGTATAGTCTTGTTCAAGTGTATAGTATAGGATCATTTATGTATCTATGTATACTCATATCAAATATAATACCAACCTTAACAGATTTTCCACAGTATCAAACATGGTATAAACATGGTCCTTTAGGGTTTCTTGATCTAATCCCTCACCAGTGGTTGTCATCTTTCGATCGATGTTTATTTCTTACAGTGTTTCGGCTGCTTCACACACACATCATTTTTTTCCCAGCATTGCACGATGTTGTTGTCTTCTGTTCACCATTGCTGCCAGCCGCCAAAGATCATCTAGAAGCCACCGTGTTCACGACCAATACCCGTCTCATTAGATGCAAAGTGGTTTGTCAATCTCTTTGTATTTATAATTACTTTGAATTTATATGATGCAATCACATGCGAGAAACCCATCAAAATTGGTATTCTAAGTGATCTTTTAAAAAAAATTAGTCAATTTTGCATTGCTCCACATAATATTATTTTCTCAACCTTGATATATATATTGTCTTTACCTTTTTAAAATGGAAAAACTTCCATTATGATTTATGACCATAACTATATATAGTTCAGCAGAAAATAAATATTTGAACTGAAAAAAAAATGTATAGAACATAGGTTTCTTTTCACATAAAGTTATCATTGTGTACAACATAAACATTATAAAATCATATATACTAGTTGTGATACCCGTATACTATACGGGTTGATTAAAACAAAATGTTAAATACAAATGATTAAACAGCAAGTTTATTTGAATTTGAAATTTGAAATAAGTAAAAATTATGAAATACTAAAAATAAAAAAAAACATGAAAAAAGTAAATTAAAATTATGTGTTTAGTTGTCAGGCTCGTGTATTAAATGTGCTAATTATAACAAAATGTTAAATACGAAGGTTTCAATTATAAATTTATTTAAAATTGAAATTAAAGTTTGAAATTCGAAATTAATATAGTTATTATGGTATGTAATCTAAATAAAGTAAGTTTCATTTCTTAAGGGGTACTCGACGAGTCTGTAGCCCAACTCGTCGAGTAGAGACGGGATGTTCACGCATTTTAAATTGGCTACTCGGCGAGTCCATATGAAGGGACTCGGCGAGTCTGCCTGTCTGGATGAAGCCCCAATTTCAAGGGTTTGTACCCTATATAAACGTCATTATAGCCTCCCACCCCAGCCTCCAGCACCTTTAGAGCATTTCCCCTGTAAACCCTAGCCCCCATTGTTGAGCTTGAGTGTGTTTGTCCTAGTTTGGAGGTTTTGGAAGAGAAAGAAAGAAGGAAGGATCCAAAGGAGAAGAAGAAGATCCAGAGTCTCTTGATCATCAGCCTCACATTCTGGTACTAAAGCTTGTACCTTGCTTGTTATTTCCATTTGATAGTCTTGTATGCTTAGATGTGCTTCTTTTTGGGACTTTTTGGATCCAAACTCGAGATTAGGACTCCTATAAGGAAATGGATCATAGATCTGAGTATATTTGAGCTGTAGGAGCTCAAAGTAGCTGCCTTTATGCACCCAAGGTCGAGTTCCAAACCTTAAGACCCCATTCTTAGCTTATTTTGATGTTCTAGCCTCATTTCTTCATGCATGCACGTAAAGTTGGAAACTTTACGTGTAAAACCAACCCTAAGAGCCTAGATCTATGATTTGGAAGCACTGAAATCGATTAGAATCGACTGTATAGTAATAGCATGCTTGGGACTCGACGAGTTGTTCTTCAACTCGGCGAGTTGTTCTTCAGGCTCGACGAGTTGTTCTTACGACTCGGCGAGTCGAAGACTGGACGTGTTCATATGATGAAGGAGAACTCGACGAGTTGTTCATACAACTCGGCGAGTCGGATGAAGTTAGACTCGATTTATGTATCGAAGAAGAACTCGTCGAGTAGAAGCGAGTAGAGGACTAGAACGGATGAAAGGGACTCGGCGAGTTAACGGCCCAACTCGGCGAGTCCGGTTAACTGGAAGTTGACTTTGACCAGGAAGTTGACTTTGACCAGGAAGTTGACTTTGACCGGGGGTAAAATAGTCATTTCACCCTCAGTTTAGTTATCAGTATTTGATTGAGTATATTTATGGGAATTGTAGCCGGGGAGATACCGGAGCAGCAACAGACAGTTCCCGAGTAGCTTTTTCAGCATCCAGCTTACGATGTGAGTTTCCTTCCAGTAGGAACGGGTCTACGGCCACAATGCCGGCCCGTTTAGTTAGCAGTAGTTCCAGACTTCGGTTTGATGCAGTAGTTCAGTGTGCTTGATGTCTTTGTGATTCAAGTATGATTTTGTGTTATGTGTTCCGGATTTCGGTCCGATGCAGTATGCAGTATATGTGTTGATGCTAGTAATTATGATTATGCTATGCTATGTTCAGTTAGTTCCGGACTTTGGTCCGATGCAGAGGGCAAGGCCCTGGTTAGTTCCGGACTTCGGTCCGATGCAGTTTCCGGACTTCGGTCCGATGCAGAGGGCAAGGCCCTGGTTAGTTCCGGACTTCGGTCCGATGCAGTGGGCACGGCCCAGTAGTTGCTTTATATGTTATTATGTGGTATGTGGTAGATTGGGGGAACTCACTAAGCTTTGTGCTTACAGTTTCAGTTTTTGGTTTCAGGTACTTCCGCAAGTAAAGGGAAGAGTTCGGGATGATGGCATGGCACACACCACAGTTTCAGTTTTATCCTGGGAGTTTTATTCAGATATTTTGATATGATTGATACAGTATTTGTTTTGACACAGTTACATGACTTTTGAGTTACTCATTTTATGGTTCTTAATATGTATGACATTCGATGATGTGATTTTAGTAATATTAAAGCAAAAACTTTTGGGTAGTATTTTTGGGTTGTTACATATAGAAACTAAATTAATGATATATTCAAAAATGAAAAATGAAATAAATGACAAGTAGAAAATTAATATCTCAAAATTTTGACAAAATGACACGTGACATAATGCATGAGAGAATGACATTTGGCAAAATTATTTTCATTTATTAGGTAGGATGATCTATAAGAAGCTTCAGTGTGCACTTCTTTATTTTTATTTTTATTTTCCTTTTATGATAATAAATAAATAAAAAACATTAATTCTAAGATATATTATTCTTAATTTGGAAAAAAAAAAAGCATGTTTTCTTTTATAATAAAAAACATTCATTTCAAATAATGAACTCGTTAATATAAAACCGAACAAAGATGCTACATAAAGAAAATAAATTGCGAGTCGACAAATAAGCCATCATATATGTATACCAGTTTTCATGTCATTGTCAATAGTTTATCTATTCAGCTTCTTTTTGTTTCTTGCCCAAAACATTCCACGTATCTCATATATTTTGTTACAAAAATGATGACAATGACATATCTATGCTTGCTAGAGGACCGAGGGTTTTTAATTCAAGTTTCGATTGCTAAAATATTAAATATGTGTCGACTTCACACGTTATTTTCTTGATTTCAAATGACATTTGTTGATTTATATGCAATAATTACATAAAATAATACAAAATATATCATTTTCATGACACACGAAATATACGGTTTCAAAATAATTTAGATAGTCTGGTATTCACACTTACACCTATATATCCTTATTTTAATAAATGAATAGTTTTAATCTTTTTTTGTCAAGTGTCACTCTAATATAATTTCCTCATTAATATTATGTCATTTGTCATGTAGATATATTAGACAACTCATTTCAAAATTCAAATTTACATTTTCTAATTATATGTTAAATTTGAAGTTATAATAACTTTAAATTTTTGATATATCTTTTAATTAATAATTTATTTAAATTGATTTATTTAAAATAATTGATTGATAATTATAAATTTTTTATTATAAAAGTTTAATTAGTTTTATAACTGTGGTTCCCACTGGTTATAAACTAGTATATATATATATATATATATATATATATATATATATATATATATATATATATATATATATATACTAGTCGTTTACCCGCGCCAAGCGACGGGTGAAAATAGTTTTTTCAAAAATTAGAGTCTAGAGAGGATTAGTTCTTTGCACAAATAGTTTCCTACATCTAACACAATTGTCAATAAGAATTAAAAATGAAAAAATTGGGATTCTTTACAAATGTACATGAACACTTGATCATTGTGCATTATTAATCGTGCAACACTTTTTTATACGCTACATCTGATGTATAGACTTCACTACCGTTGAATTGTTCGTCGAAATTCACGAATACTTTTGTATTGTCACGTGATATCCCTATGGATAATACCACAAAAAGTTGGCAATGCAAGAAAACCGATTGTGGAAGATAAATACCTACATTTGGAATTGTTTCTCCCTGAGCTTTATTGATTGTCATCGCAAAACATAATCGAATTGAAAATTATTTTTTCTTCAGCTTGAATGAGAACATGTCATCTTCATACGGACATAATGGAAATTTGCGCCAATTATTTCAAATAGGAAACATGTTGTATTTCAACACAAGTAAGTTTTCGATGAGCCGGTTTCCTTTCGGTGTTTGTTTGTCATTTGAAAATGTCCATTTTAAAGTACGTTGATGTTTTCGATTAGAAATAAATGTATGTCGATGTTTTTGTTTTTTTAATATAAAGTAGCGGATGGCAAATAATTTTCTTTCTATTGCTCTAGTTTTAGTATATGATTATTTGCTGAGGGTGTTCAAAAAAAAATTGAATAACGATAATTTAAAAAAAAAAACTTTTGAGTTTTGTCTTTATTATATGAAAATTAAATACGCATAACCTATTCACCCAAATAAAGTTATTTAATGTTTATGTTTAATTAACTAAGTATGTTAAAGATTAATGAGAAAATGACAAAAATAGCCAAATATACTAATCACTTTGTGGAAAATAGCTAAAAAATTGAAATTGCAAAATTGGCCACATAAATCGCAGATGGGAATGGTCCATCTGCGATTTTCACATCCCATCTGCAAATGTACAAGTAGCTAAAGCACAAGTGTGCTTTAGCCACTTGTACATTCGCAGCTGGGTATTTTTTATAATTTTTTTTCTATATATATATATATATATATATATATATATATATATATATATATATATATATATATATATATATATATATATATATATATATATGGGTTTACCAGGCTTAAATCGCAGATGGACACAGTCCATCTGCGATTTCCTCTCTATTTCATCTGCGAAATTATGATTTTTTTTTTATTTTTTATTTTTTATTTTTTTAATTTTTTTTAATTTTGACTATGAAATCAATTGGTTTGACTACGAAATAACCTTACTATATATAAACTTTTGTAGAAAATTATCAGTTTAGTTGTTAGTAATGTATTCTAATGTATTGTGAAAACTAATGCAATGAGCATTTATTAATTAAAATTAAACATAGGAGATGCATCCAATACATACGTAATACATGAAAATAACCTAGTACTCACCTAATAAATTGAAAGATATTTTAAATAAACGGAATATATTTCAAAATATTCCAAGGGGCTTCAAACTGGAATTCCAACCCGTCACTTAATGACTTGTATTCCTCCTTAGCAGCTTCCAAGATGAGCTCCTCAGTAGCATTTAAACGGGTATCATCAATTTTGGTATAAAGATCGTTGAATAATAGAACTTCGGTTTTCATTTCATACCATCTTGCTAAGATGTCTAGTTCGTCACGATCGTTTGTTGTAGTCATTCGGTTTTCAGCGTTGAAAATATTGGTTAAACGAGTCCAAAACACTGGATCGTTCAACTTGCTGGTCTCGTACACATGAATATATGCACGTGTAAGAACCAAGAAGTCGTCATTGCTCCATGGTATAGAACTCATTTTTATTGAAACAAAGAGAGTAAAATGTCAAAAATAATATATAAACAGGTGTAACATCGTTTAGTAAACTATTTATTTAACTTAATGTCAATTTATAGTAGTTTATACACAATATTGCAGTCCAATATTCTAATTTGTCTGCAATTCATAGTCCAACTTAACTGACGAACGCAGTGTACTAACTGAGAACACAACATATCACTGTTCGAGTTGACAAGTCATTCCATCGAATGACAACACAATACACCGCTACTTGAGTTGACAAGCCATTGCACCGGGAAAATAAGGAGTCGCTATAAATAGTTGTTAATATCCATTTTAATTGTATCGCATTACTTTTCCCCTTGCAAGTACGGTGTAACATCCCAAAAATACCAGCTAAAAATTTCATTTTTAAATTAGGTTAATACATAAAAACATCGTTACAAAACATTCATAATATTAATTCATGTCTGAAAACCGGTAACATCATAGTAAAATATTCAGAGTACATCCCAGAAAATCCATAGTGCGGAAACAAGAGTGTGTGTGATATGTCGCTACCGCGCCGGCTCCTTTCCCCTAGCTGAAGAGGTACCTGAAAACAAAACTATAAAACGTAAGCACGAAGCTTAGTGAGTTCCCCCAACGAACCTCATACCATACAATCACATAGCATACATGTCTGCCGGGCATTTCTGGGTGCCCGACCTTCCCCTTCGGTCCTGTCGACCGGATACTGCCTAGCATATCTGGGTGCTGGCCTACCCCTTCGGTCCTGTCGACCGGATCGGGGACTGTTTCACCCCCTACTACTACTACCACATAATAACATATCACATAACCCATACATCATAATCTGCTAGCACATAAAGCATATCAGGTAGTAACAAACCTAGATGATTATCACACAGACAGTCATCTATCATACGACTCCTACTAGTGGGTCGGCATTGTGGCCTTAGACCCACTTTTACTGGAAGGTAACTCACCTCGAGGGTAGCTTCTGAAAACCCGCTCAACCTACGCTTGGCTGCCGCACCGGTAACCCTCCGGCTATAAATCTGATTTGATGCCTTCCCCAGAGTAGATTTCGGATCTACCTTCACTTCTGGAACACTCCAACTTCCTCCTTCTTCTTCTAAGCTCCAAAACCTTCTTTGGAAGATCAAAATCACTCAAGAACACTAAAGGAGCTAGGGTTGTTCTCTACTGCTCTCTGGGAGGAAAAATGGGACGAAATGGGTGTTTTAGAATGGGTAAAATAGGGTGCAATGTCTGAAAATAGAGTATCATCCAGACAGGTGGACTCGCCGAGTCCATATGTCGACTCGCCGAGTTCCCAGCTTAAATCCCGTGTCTACCTCGCTGCTACTCGGCGAGTCGGGACGCAGACTCGCCGAGTTCATGGCAAAAATTTAAGAAAATACTTAAATAAAATCGTACCAGGAATCCGGTGTTACAAATTTCCCCCACTTATTTTAGACTTCGTCCTCGAAGTCTGCCGCTCCCTCTCGGAACAGCTCCGGATAATGCTCCACCATCTCATCTGCGGGCTCCCAAGTCCATTCCGAGCCCTTCCGGTGCTGCCATTGCACCTTCACCAGCTCCACCCTCTTGTTCCTCAGTTCCTTTGACTTCCGGTCTAGGATAGCCACAGGCCGCTCGATATAATTCAGGCTGTCATCAACCTGGATGTCCTCCAAAGGTACCACCGCTGAGTCGTCCACCAGGCACTTCCGTAGCTGGGAGACGTGGAAAGTGCTGTGGATCTGACTGAGTTCGGCTGGCAGATCCAGCCGGTATGCCACCTTGCCCACTCGGGCTGCAACCCTAAACGGTCCAATATACCTGGGACCCAACTTGCCCCGCTTCCTGAATCGGATGACGCTCTTCCAAGGCGACACTTTCAGGAGAACCATATCCCCAACCTGGAACTCCAAGTCTGATCGGCGCCTATCGGCATAACTCTTCTGCCGACTCTGAGCAGTCTGAAGCCTGCTCCGGACCTGCTGAATCTTCTCTGTCGTTTTGAGCACTACTTCGGTGCTCCCCATGACTCTCTGTCCAACCTCGCCCCAACATATCGGGGTCCTGCACTTCCTCCCGTACAACATCTCGAAGGGAGGACAGTCAATACTCGCGTGATAGCTGTTATTGTATGAAAACTCGGCTAAAGGAAGATAGGTATCCCAGCTACCACCGAAGTCTAAAACACACGCCCGCAGCATGTCCTCCAGAGTCTGGATGGTCCGCTCGCTCTGGCCATCCGTCTGCGGGTGGAAGGTTGTACTAAAATGCAGACGAGTACCCAGCTCGTCATGAAACTTCTTCCAGAACCTGGAAGTGAACCGCACATCCCTATCCGAAATCACTGAAACTGGCACCCCATGCCGTGCCACTACCTCTCTGATGTAGATATCGGCCAATTTCTCGGCCGAGATGCTCTCCTGAATCGGGATAAAGTGGGCGCTCTTGGTCAACTGATCGACGATGACCCATATCGAATCCACTCCCCACGCGGTCCTGGGAAGCTTGGTGATGAAATCCATCGTGATGTCTTCCCATTTCCACAGCGGGATATCCAACGGCTGCATCTTGCCGTGCGGTCTCTGGTGTTCGACCTTGACCTACCTGCAGGTCAGGCACCGCTCAACGTACCATGCTACATCCCGCTTCATGCAGGGCCACCAATAGTCCAGACGAAGATCCCTATACATCTTCGTTGCCCCTGGATGAATGGAGAATCGGGATTTGTGCACCTCCTCCATCAGAACCTGGCGCACGCCTCCGAGGTATGGAACCCACACCCTGCGGCGTAATGTCAATAATCCCCTGCTGTCATGGTCGAAGGAGGAAACCTGTCCCACAATCCGCTCACTCTTCCGATGTTCCTCCTTTATAGCCTGCTGCTGAGCCTCCTGGATCCGCTCCAGAAGCGGAGTCACCACCGTCATCCTCAAACAGATATCCCTGATCGGTGCGGCCTTGCGGCTAAGCGCATCGGCCACGACATTGGCCTTCCCTGGGTGGTAGAGGATCTCACAATCGTAATCCTTTACCACATCAAGCCACCGACGCTGCCTCATATTCAGATTTGGCTGGTCCATGAGGTACCTCAAACTCTTGTGGTCCGTGTAAATCGTACAGCGAACCCCATAGAGGTAATGACGCCAAATCTTGAGGTCGAACACAACGGCCCCCAACTCCAAATCATGCGTCGGGTAGTTCGCCTCGTGAGGCTTCAGCTGCCTCGACGCGTAGGCGATGACATGCCCTTTCTGCATCAATACTGCGCCCAAACCTGAGGTGGACGCATCGTAGTATACAACAAAATCCTCCATGCCCTCTGGCAAGGCTAATATTGGCGCCTCGCACAATCTCTGTCTCAGTGTCTCGAATGCTGCCTGCTGCTCAGGCCCCCAACGAAAGACCACGGCCTTCCTCGTTAACCTGGTCAGGGGTAATGTTATCTTGGAGAAATCCTGGATGAATCTCCGATAGTAGCCAGCCAATCCTAGGAAACTCCGAATCTCAGATGGAGATTTCGGAACCTCCCATCTCATCACGGCCTCCACCTTGGCCGAATCCACCGAAATCCCGTTCTGGTTGACAAGGTGCCCAAGAAACTGCACCTCGCGCAACCAGAACTCACACTTGGAGAACTTGGCATACAAGTTCTCCCTCCTCAAGGTCTCTAGAACCTCTCGCAAATTCTCCTCATGCTGCTCTCGCGTCTTGGAGTAAACCAAGATATCATCAATAAATACTATCACCGACCGGTCTACACACGCGGTTCATGAGGTCCATGAACACGGAAGGAGCATTGGTGAGCCCGAAAGGCATCACCACGAACTCATAGTGGCCATAACGTGTCCGAAATGCCGTCTTCTGCACATCCTCCTCTCTGACCCTCACCTGGTGATACCCTGAACGCAAATCTATCTTGGAGAACCAAGATGCTCCCTGAAGCTGGTCAAAGAGGTCGTCAATCCTCGGGAGTGGGTAGCGGTTCTTCACCGTTACCTTATTCAGCTCCCTATAATCGATACACATCCGATGCGACCCGTCCTTCTTCTTCACAAACAGAATCGGGGCTCCCCAGGGTGAACTGCTCGGTCGAATGAAACCCCTGTCTAACAGCTCCTGAAGCTGTGTGGACAACTCCTGCATCTCAGGAGGAGCCAACCGATACGGTGCCTTGGCTATCGGAGCCGCACCAGGGACTAGGTCGATCCTGAACTCCACCTGTCGCTCCGGAGGTATCCCAGGCAGCTCCTCGGGGAATACATCCGCAAACTCTCGTACTACGGGCACATCGCCCACCGTCGCCTTACCCGCCTCCCGGGTGTCCATGACATATGCGACATATCCTGCGCAAACCTGCTGAAGGTAACGCCTTGCCCTCGCTGCCGAACAGAAGGCTGGCCCTCGCTGTGATCTCTCACCCTGAATTACTAACTCTCCCCCACTTGGGGCTCTGACTCGTACTAACTGCTGCGCGCAATCTATCACTGCCCCATTGGGACTCAGCCAATCCATATCAATAATGACCTTGTTTCCCCGCAATGGAATGGGAACTAGGTCAACCAAATACCGCTCTTCGAACAAACTCAATACACAATCTCGGAAGACCTCTGATGCTCGCACCGACCGGTCGTCCGCAATCTCTACCTCTAAAGGGCAATCCAGCATGCCCGAGGACTCAAGAAACTTCTTGCTAAGTGCAAGAGAAACAAAGGATCGGGTAGCCCCCGAATCAAACAACACCTGGACTGGAATACCGTTCACATGGAACGATCCTAAACGTATATACACAGAGCACATATCAATATCATAAATCTCATATAAATAGGTCAGGGGGAAAGAATCATACCCGTCACCACATCGGGTGCAGCGCGTGCCTCCTCGGCTGTCAGCTGAAATGCCCGACTCCTCACCACCGGAGCCTCTGCCTTGCCCTGCCGGCCATCCGTAATCCGCAGGGTCGCTGGAGCTGGCGCCTGTACTGGCGCTGCTGCTGTCAACTGAGGGCAATTGGCCCTCTTGTGGCCCCTCTGGTTGCAGTGGAAACACAACAACTCGAACGTCTGAAATACCGGAGTAGGAGCAGTACAATCCCTGCTAAAGTGCCCCGTCTTGCCGCACTTGTAGCTGCCTGACGATCCTAACCTGCATGGTCCCTCATGCGACTTGCCGCATTTCCTGCAGCGGCTACGACTCGGTGGGCCTCTTGGGCCCGGATCTGATCCCTTGGGCTTCTTCCCCGAAGCCCCAGTCATCTGTCCCTCCTCAGCCTTTCTCTTCAGAATGTGACCCAGATCAATCTCCCTCTCCCTTGCCCTGGCAATCATGGACTCCAGGGTAGGGCAAGCTGAAAAACTGACATGCTCCAGGATGTCGGCTCGGAGCATGTCGTGGTAGCGGGTCCTCCTCATGTCCTCATCACCCGCATACTGAGGTACCAGTAACGCCCTCTCCCGGAACTTGGCGGTGATCTCCGCCACTGTCTCTGTCGTCTGCCTCATATCCAAGAACTCTCGTGCCAACTGCTGGAGCTCCACCGCAGGCGCGAACTCCGTCCTGAATCGTGTCACAAAGTCCGGCCATGTCATAGCCTCAATGGCCGCGCCTCCCAAAGAGTCACAAACCGACTCCCACCAATCTCTAGCTCTGTCACGTAGACACCCTGCTGCAAATTGTACCTTCGACCCCTCGGGGCAAAAGCTGATCAGCTGTGCAGACTCAAGGTCTGCAATCCATCGTCTGGCAGCAATGGGGTCCTTCGCCCCATGGAAATCTGATGCTCCACTGCCCCTGAAGTCCTTAAAGGACAATGTGTGCGTGGTCCTGACTGGCTAGCCGCCATATCACTCCTGAACGCCCTGAGACGATCCTCCATCAACTCTACAATACCCTCCTTGATCGACCCGAAGATGATGGGAGTCGACTCAAGGATGCCCCTGGTAATCTCTGACGCGATGAACTCGCGTAGACCCTTATCAACTGGTTCGGACCCTGAACCCGAACCCGATCCTGATCCTGAGCCTCCCTCTCCCTGTCGTGTGGTCACCATACTGCAAAACATAGCATAACCACCATCAAACTATATTCCACTAACGAGGCTTACATACATATCACAAGTCCCCGGTCTCGTCTCGGCCCTTTTTGAATCGAGTACGGATCCTCCGCTTTCAGTAGTACGGGCCCATACTACCTTCCACGTCTATCCGTACTTTCCTCAAGAATTGCCTTAACTCAACCAAGTCCTTTCTACTAATACTGCGGTTCTCGTGCTACTCTCGCCCTAGGCTTGCCCTAAGTAATCGCCATCCCACTCTCTGCCATCAGCTGCACAAGAAGTCCCTGCTTTATTTCCCTAACTAGCTCGCGAATACTATTACATATTACTCAAACTAGATAACTCTTCGAATGAGAGGTCCTACCCTACAACGGTTGGACTCAGACAAGAGCTGCGAAGCAGGGCTAGACCCAACCTTCTGAAATTATTTAGTCCTTGCATTATGTAACGTAACATATTCGTTTACTAGTTAGTAAGAGACAAGTAGAACTCCTAAAAGCACATAGCAAGCAGCATTCGTGCATTGAGTACACATAATCAAGTATATACTATTCTGGCTATCATACTGACTGATCTGTACTAGCATGCAATTCTCATAAAGTTGGAACACATAAAGCAGGCACATAAGGCATCATTCCTAGATCCTTAGTCCTATTCTAGCATGCTGTTCTACTGAAACTGGAACTGATAATCATAACAATAACTTGTATGGGTACTTTGGGGAAAACTTACTTGAGCTCGGCCGGTCGCGCACATCACACACCTTGTTCTTTCTTTCTCGAAACTCTTTTACTTAGTCTTTAGAAAAATCATTTCTTTATAAAAATCTTTTAATCCCTCGATTTGAGTCCAGACACCCCCGAAGGTGTGTCCGAATCCCTCAAACCAGGGCTCTGATACCAACTTGTAACATCCCAAAAATACCAGCTAAAAATTTCATTTTTAAATTAGGTTAATACATAAAAACATCGTTACAAAACATTCATAATATTAATTCATGTCTGAAAACCGGTAACATCATAGTAAAATATTCAGAGTACATCCCAGAAAATCCATAGTGCGGAAACAAGAGTGTGTGTGATATGCCGCTACCGCGCCGACTCCTTTCCCCTAGCTGAAGAGGTACCTGAAAACAAAACTATAAAACATAAGCACGAAGCTTAGTGAGTTCCCCCAACGAACCTCATACCATACAATCACATAGCATACATGTCTGTCGGGCATTTCTGGGTGCCCGACCTTCCCCTTCGGTCCTGTCGACCGGATACTGCCTAGCATATCTGGGTGCTGGCCTACCCCTTCGGTCCTGTCGACCGGATCGGGGACTGTTTCACCCCCTCCTACTACTACCACATAATAACATATCACATGACCCATACATCATAATCTGCTAGCACATAAAGCATATCAGGTAGTAACAAACCTAGATGATTATCACACAGACAGTCATCTATCATACGACTCCTACTAGTGGGTCGGCATTGTGGCCTTAGACCCACTTTTACTGGAAGGTAACTCACCTCGAGGGTAGCTTCTGAAAACCCGCTCAACCTATGCCTGGCTGCCGCACCGGTAACCCTCCGGCTATAAATCTGATTTGATGCCTTCCCCAGAGTAGATTTCGGATCTACCTTCACTTCTGGAACACTCCAACTTCCTCCTTCTTCTTCTAAGCTCCAAAACCTTCTTTGGAAGATCAAAATCACTCAAGAACACTAAAAGAGCTAGGGTTGTTCTCTACTGCTCTCTGGGAGGAAAAATGGGACGAAATGGGTGTTTTAGAATGGGTAAAATAGGGTGCAATGTCTGAAAATAGAGTATCATCCAAACAGGTGGACTCGCCGAGTCCATATGTCGACTCGCCGAGTTCCCAGCTTAAATCCTGTGTCCACCTCGCTGCTACTCGGCGAGTCGGGACGCAGACTCGCCGAGTTCATGGCAAAAATTTAAGAAAATACTTAAATAAAATCGTACCAGGAATCCAGTGTTACATACGGACTCACCTGTACCACATATATGGAGCAACGAAGAGGAGGTCGCTTTGGTTCAAGTTTGGATTGTAACTGTAGAGGAGGATTTTCCACCGGGTCCGCCACAAGTTCGCGCTGGATCATTTTGGTCTCGTGTCTGTCATTTGTTTCACCATTTAATGGGGCGTACTCAATATCGAAGAAGAAGAGATGTCAAAGCGAAGTTTCTGGATTTGAAAATAAAGGTGAAGCAATTTCAACGTATTTATAACGATTTGGATAATGAACATGCAAATATGGATGAAGACATTCTGCGACAGGTGGCTTTGGAACTATACCGTTTTGAATATGATGGTAGCGAGTTTACCCACGCAGATGCATGGAATCTTTTAAAGAATGTCCCTCATTTTTAATATGCATGTTGGTTAAGTTAATTGTTTTTCGTTAGTTAAGTTGCTTGTTGTTGTACGTGTGTTTTGTGACTAGTTAATAAATGTCCCTTACTTTTAATGTATGTTGTTTCCTCAATCGCAATTAAAAAAGAATTAACAAAACAAGTACATAAATAACTAATACATAATACGACATAAAATGCAAACGGGGTACATGAATAAGTAATACATAATACGCCATAAAATGTAAACGGGGTACATGAATAACTAATACATAATACGACATAAAATGCAAACGGGGTACATGAATAACTACTTCTTTTAGGGAGGTAACAGGACCACCGTTTCATTTGGTATTTCCCAGTGCACATGTGATGGTATAGAATTCACCAACTCAGATCCAAATGCAAGTCGATACATGAAAGCAGTGAGCTTGTAATCAACCATTCCGTGAATGGCTTCAGACGTACGTGTTCTTAGAGATGCTATAGCGTGGCCACATGGTATACCGCTTTTTTTCCATTTCCCACAACTACATACCCTACGTTCAAGTTGTACTTTGCTGGTGGCAAAATTGTCATCGACTTCAAATGTATCCCCATACAAACGTCTTGCCATCCAATTATAAGACTTGTTGACACGTTTTTGAACCTTACTCTCAACATAAGGGGTCAACCCACCAGACAACC
This sequence comes from Lactuca virosa, assembly GCF_052849685.1. Lineage (NCBI taxonomy): Eukaryota > Viridiplantae > Streptophyta > Magnoliopsida > Asterales > Asteraceae > Lactuca > Lactuca virosa. The sequence continues at coordinate 56,886,129 of NC_136430.1, forward strand.
TCCCTGAAAAATTTGATAATTTTATAAAAATAATAATACAAGAAAAAACTAAATATAACAATCTCCCTTACCCGCCACTTCAGCCCGTTCAACATACTTTGATTGTATCGACGTATTGATTAACTCAATTATCGTTGTTATAGGAAACTCACGTGTGGACGTGGATATAATTTGCAACATTTCAGGGACATCAATCGATTTAACATTGTAACGTACTTTTGGGAAAAATGCTCGTGTCCATTTTGAAATTGCTATATCGTCAAGCCAGAAAATTGGACTCCTAAGCAAGGTGCAGAAATGTGGTTTCCTACATGCACTTTGCAACCTTTCCAGACACAAGTAAAAATCATGAACACTATATGCATTGCATGACTTCCAAAACAACGATTCGACTTCCGTATCGTTATGTCCGACAGAGTCATGTATTTTTCGAGCTATATCTTTAGGACAATATCCATGATACGAATCTAGGTAGACACTCTGAACAGCAAAGTCTATTTTATCACATAGGTTGCTTATGAAACCAACCTCTGTATCCTCACCTAAACACTCTTTTAACTTCATCATGAACCATCTCCATGATTCTTCACACTCTAAGGTTCCCAAACCAATTGCTAAGAGTAGGGGTTCATGATTTCCATCCAAAGCCACTGCGAAGTACATTGTTGTCAGATAGCTCCCAAGAAGGGGTAAATAACCCACACATATTAACAGTATCATGCACCTAAGGAAGGTACGAATCTGCATAATAAAACAAACATAAATTAGTGATAAGTAAAGAGTAAACGAGATACATTACCAAGAAATATTAATTAAGTCAATAAAACAAATATGTTATACCATGCAACCTAAAGCCACAAAACAGAATTGAAAGCGGTTGGTATCCGTTTTCTTGATGGCTGTGAAGGTATTAGGATTTGTTCTTTGTAGATTATGCAAGAATATTGGTAGCTGAGAAAAGCTTCTTTCGGTGTAAGTACTCATTTTCACAAGCAATGAAAGTGTATTATAATCATCACATAAATACAATTATAATTATATACAAATTGTTGTTTCTTTACAGTTCATATTTCATAGTTCAACCTTTTAATTTCATAGTCAAACCAGTTCATTTCATAGTCAAACATCACTGACCGACAAGACAAGAAAATGTACTTGTATGCAGTTCATAGTTCAACTTTTTAAATTCGTAGTCAAACCAGTTCATTTCATAGTCAAACATCACTGACCGACAAGACAAGACAATGTACTTGTATGCAGTTCATAGTTCAACTTTTTTAATTCATAGTCAAACCAGTTCATTTCATAGTCAAACATACTTGTCTGTAATAAAATTTCTTCTATAAATGGGTGTAAAGTAACTCCATGAAATTTATCTGTGAAAGTAATTCATATTTGATAGAATAAAAAAGGCGAATGGCATACTGTAATTGCGGAGGTGAACGTATCATTAGGATTTCGGGTACAGCTAAAAACCCAGGAAGATTATTTTACGCTTGCCCATATATCGTATCATGTTCTTAACTTCATTCATATTTACACCCTAATCATTATATGGCAACAATTCTTATTGTCAATGTTTAAATTTACAGGGACCAAAATACGGGTTTATCAGTTGGGTTGATGAAGAGAAGGACCAATCATCTATCGTAATAGCTAAAATAGCTAACTGTAACAAGCTCTTTCAATCAGAAAATAAGAAGTTAAAGATAGCCTTGGTTTGTAGTTGGGTGTTGTTTTTGGCAATTATTGTTTACAAGTTGTAAGCTTTTTAGTATTGTTTTGATAGTTTTGAGGTTGTTACATCAATAAATTGTTGTATTTGTTGTTATGTTTAGAGCAGTGTACTTGTTACTTTAAAACAAATGGTGGTGTCGTTCTTATGTTGTAAGTATTGAAGTTATTACTAGGTCATTAAATCCAACATACAATTACATATACAAATATATAATCCAACTACATAGGACCAAGACTAGACCCCCGAAAATTTTTTGCCATCCGTTGGCGAAACTCTAAAGTTGTGTTCCTTGGGTCAATAAGTTCACGTATTGGTTGGCCTGAAACTAATTGTTCCATAAACATACAAACAAAAACACCGCAATCTCCCAAATGACTACTTTGTTGGGGAACATTTGTTTCGAATATGAATTGCATATTCAATGGAATCCTTGGGATGTTCCTCCGGGCCCAATAGTTAATCTTGTCTAAATAATCTGCCACCCGAGCTTCAAATTTGGTAAAGGTTCCATCAGAGTTGAATTTTTCATAAGCCCCTCTACCGAGATTGTCATAAATATGGACTTCCATATTCGCCAATCGTAGTTCCCCAAATAACCAGTGATTAGGGGATGAATGAATCGGCAATAGGACCTGTATAAGGATAAAAAATAAATAAATTTTGTTTACATATAAGAATACAAAAACATAACGACAATAACGAAAATATTTTCAAAAAATAAAATTCAGTTTACCGTATCGACATCCCACCAAGCAATCATGAAGTTGGGGTATTTAGCAATACCAGCCATAAAAACCCTCGAATCGTGCCCTTCCTCCAGAGCATGGCAAACAAAAAATTTGGAGGCATTATTGTATGTCGGTCGCTATCAAAACGTCTCTCCATCAGTAGTCTATACCAAATGGTGATATGCTGCACAAAATTATGATACTTTTGTTATTAACTAAAAAAGAAAATACTTTTAAAATAATAAATTAACTATTATTTTACCGCTGCCTCCAACCATCCGTCGTGTGTATGCCCCAAACAAGGCGCTCCAAAAATCTCTATCTAACACCAAATTAAACAAACAATGCTGCACATCATATGAATGAAATAAATAATTTTGGATCACAACCTCACCGCCTGCTACGTAAGGTTGCAGGCGCAACACGGAGAAGTCGTGAGCAACAGCAAATGTTGGAGGAGGAACGGGGCTTGTTGATTTGATATCAACCTTCTTTTTTGGCCTTCTTTTTTGCTTCGGTGTCGTGTGCAGCTAAAACAATATTCAAATGTTTAGATCTCTATCTTTCAAATAATTCACATAAAAATAAAATTCTATTATTACGATATAAGTTTTTAAATTAAACGAATACCTCGGTGTAAGGAGGACACAAATACTTTGATGGATTTCGAGCCCTCGGTCTATCGGGTGTAACTTCTTTGCCATCAAAACCATAAACATCATAATAATTTACATTTCCCGTAATTTTTATTTCATCTTCCTCCGACACCTAAATTAATAAGCAAAAATCTCTAATTAAAAAATGTTTCAATCTACTAAAAAAAATTAAAATAAATGTAAGTATAACAACCTCTTTAGCTTCATTATAATCATTTACATCAAACACATCATCATCAAATTTGTTCCTACTACAACCCGCATTCTCATTCATCTCCTCCAACTCCTACATTAAAATTAACACATTATAGTTATTAACGAAAGACACCTTAATAATTAATTATTAAAATCGCAACTGTAATATATATAATAACCTTGTCGTCTTCAATATCACCAAAAATATTTTCATTTGTATTATTTTTATTCATCACTTCATCTTCTACAACCTACATTTTCAAATATAAAATATGAACACAAATTTTCAAATATGTTAATAAATTTAAAAAAAATGTAGCGTGTAACTAACCGGTTCATCAAAATTTGTTTGAAATACTGCAGGCTCCTCAAAACTGATGTTATTCCATGGATCTTCATTATTCACTTCTTCAACAAACACCTCTGTAGGTTCTCGGTTCGTAAACACCTGTTGCTCCAGTGCATGTAGCCGTTTCAACACCTCCTCTAAGTTGGGTTTCCCACTGCGCCCACCTCTACCGTGAGAGTGACCACTAGACGACATACTAGACGAAG